>NC_139467.1:6512500-7712500 GCF_057233095.1 Heloderma suspectum
AGGGTACTTGTTTGAAATTTCATAAGTGGACTCTTGCATGTGTAATTTTACTCTGAAATTTGAATCGTTTGGATTTGCTGGTGTTGCTTGATGGCTTTGATTTTCTTCCCAAATCAGGAACCTCCCAGGCCAGCCTTCCCCAACCTGGTGCCCTCCCAGATCTGTTGGACTGCAGCTCCCATAATTCCATGGCCATGTTGGCTGGGAATTATGGGAGTTGCAGTCCAGCACCTCTGGAGGGCACCAAGTCGGGGGAGGCTGGCCTGGGCTGTCAGATATGGCCATTGCATGTCCAGGACAGGAATCCTCCCCCACCACACCTGCCGGCTCACAGTCTGCATGTGATGCATGAGACCAGAATGGGAGGGGAGAGTCAGAGGGCAACACAGGAGCAGGTGAAGGTTAGTTTTTTTTCTTCCAGGCATTGTTGTGGTGGGCATTTTTGTGAACCACCATTTTTTTTTTCTTCCAGGCATTATTGTGGTAGGCATTTTTGTGAACCACCCAGAGAGCTTTGGCTGCTGGGTGGTATAGAAATGAAATAAATAGCTTTGCTGAAGAGGTTGGTCTTGAGGAGGGAAGCAGCTGGAGAAACGCAGATAGAGAGGCTGTCCTGATTGTAAGTCTGGGAACAGCATGGTTGGAAGCAGAAGAAGATTGTGGGGTGGCAGAAACAACAGTTATATCCATCCACACTGACTTTAATGGTTCCCTGATATCAGGGCTGGGTAATTGTTGGGGCCTGTCGAATCACCATAGCAGCAGTGGCCAAAACTGCAGCGATTTTACAGGGAAAGAGAGCGTGTGGGAAGGGCGTGCCTTGTTCCCAAGCAGAATTGGGCTTCTGGGAGGGTTCCCTGCACTCCTGTTTCCTTGCAAAATCGCTCTGGTTTTTATTATCCTAAAACTATTTTGAAATAAAGTTAAAAAATAAAGGCAACAAAAAGAAGATGATAATATAACAAGATCACTAAAGAAAGACATTTGCTAGTTATAATTCTTAGTCTATCACCAATATGCTTGTGAACATCTACAATAAAAGAGGCTAATTAAGAGCTCACTATCAAATGAAAGAATAAAAAAGACAAGTTATACAGCATGGTGTTTGTATTAGATAAAAAAATATAGGCAAATGTACTAGGTTTCCATGAAATTTTATTTTATTTTAAATAAAATTTAAAAAAAATAAAGGCAACAAAAGAACATACATAATAAATCAAAATCACTAAGGAAACAAAGGAATTCACTAATTATAATTCTTAGTCTATAACCGATACGCTTATGGAACATCTACAGCAAAACAGCCTCAGTAGGAGTTCAATACGTAATGAAAAATACAGTTTACACAGCATATAAAAGGACCATTTGCATGTTATTTTGTGTGTATTGGTCAGAAAAAATATAGGCAACCGTACTTGGTTGGAATTTGATCAGAAGTTTGAAGGGCTTCAACCTAAGTGGAAATCACGGTGCAATACCTTTCTTACAGTTAGGATTCCTTGTTTGCTGCATTTGCTGTGTAAGTTTATACGTAGTCATAGTTTCCCAAATTTTATCAACCCACTGCTCTTTAGTTGGTTGCTTTGGAGACTTCCAATTATACACTATACATGACTTGTACTCGGTTGGAAGTTGACCACTGTTACTTTTGCTGGTTGCACACTTTCAGTGATGGCAGGAAGGGAGCTTCACAGGGGCTTGGAAAACAGCCTGCGGGCTGTGTGTCACTCACCCCTGCCTTATCCATCTCCTATCCATTATTTTTTTAACCTATGCAACTAACTGGCAAGTCCCACATCCATCCAGCAGAGAGCAGTGTCTGTCCTCCATTACAAGAGAATGCTAATTTCCCCCTAAATTAATGGGCTAAGATTAGGTCCTGTTGAAGGGACACAGTTCTAATCCAAGGTGCTTACAGCTCTGGTCAGCAACTAGTTTTCCTGGAGGGACACACTGAGGGCTGGTGAGCCGAGGGCCTGACCCATTCCCTTCCCCCCAAAGTGGCCTTCCCATAGAAGTCTGTTTCCACACACTTTTTGACACTAGGCTGGCAACTGGGGGAGTGGGACAGGGCTTGCTTTTCAGGGGAACCAATTCTGGGCCAGGCTCCTCCCTGCTGCTGACCCCCATCTTACAGCTGATACTCGACTAGATGAGATGTTGTTGTTCTTGTTATTACATTACATTTATATCCTGCCTTTTTCCCTCTTGCAACAACCCCAAGGCAGTTTACAAGGTTCTCCTCTCCATTTTATCCTCACAACAACTCTGTGAGGTAGGTTAGGTTGAGAGCCTGTGACTGGCCCAAAGTCACCTTCGTGGGGGAGTGGGGCTAGAACCCAGATCTCCCGAGTCCCAGTTCAGCACTCTAACCACTACTCCACACTGGCTGTCAGACTGCCAAGGGCTAATGTTGCTGGGGGCTAAAGGCCGGCTGGATTGAGGAGGTGAAATTGGAGACGACGCCCAGAAGATGCACCTGGGGCTGATTCATGGCTCATACTAAAGAAGTGGATTTCAAGGAGAGGGGGCGTGGGAGCTAGCTTACCTAACATGAAAAGTGTTTCTACAAATTTTATCAAAAGAAGCTTGGGCCCTTTAACTGATGTGTTTTGGGGGGCCTGAAGAGTGTTTAAGCCCCCTACACGCACACATATACACACGCACTGCAATAAGTTAACAGTTACTGGGTTGGTGTGCCCTGCCTCTACCAGCCAGGGAGGGGAGGGTGCCAACAAGAGCCCTCCCCCCTAGAACCGAATCTGCACCTGCCTTTTCAAAAGGAGAGGTCATGAGTTCAGTTTCTTACTCATCTCGTAACCCACACAGGTGTGTTCCCCTGAGCCAGGGCAGGGAGAAGATACGAAGGAAATGGAGAGTGGGAAGTTCTTGCTCTCTCGCTCCCTGTTTGTCTTCCTCTCTCTCTCTCTCTCTTTTCGTCACCTTCCAAGTAACCGTTTCCCAGCACTGGCCGTCCTCCTAGCCAGCAGATTCCTGTACAGGCAGGCCTGTGCCGGAGCACTCCTCGAACCAACGCCCCTGTGTCGCAACAGCCCCCCCAGGCCTTCCTTTTGTGTTTCGCACAACTAACCACAAACAGGTGTAAGAGCACCCAAGGGAGGGGAGGGTTTTCTATCCTGCCTCTGTTCTCTCCCCACCCACCCAAATCCCAGAAACTCCCTGCCATGTGGAATGCCCTCCGTTGCACCAAGCGGGGGATTGGAAGCAACTTGCAGGGGGTGGGGAATGGGTTTCTTAACGCTGCGTGTGTGACTGCACTCAGGCTGCAGGATTTAATGAGGTTCTTCGATGGAAGGCAGCAACTGGAAGCCCTTGGGCCAAATCGGACCAACCAAGGGGCAAAAGAGGGCTGTAGAATAAGTGCTGTCTGTGGCCATGGGACTTGTGGCTGCCCACTATGGGGGTAAGAGTTCGGGCTCCACCCTGCCTCCATTTTTGAAGCAGCCTTCCAGCTGCTGTCCCAGGTAGTAGGTGAATCAATTAAGGCTTTAGGTTGGGGGTGCAAAACCTCAGGCCCAGGTTGTGTGCAGTTTTTCCTCCATTCTAAATGGTTGGAATGTCTTTCCTAAGGCTGAGTTATTAGCAGTCAGAGCTTTAAGCTACCAAATGCTGGTATTTTTTTGTATCTTAGCCCTTTTTGCTTTCAGCCCCACCCACCACTGGAATATGGCCCCCAAGAACTTCTCTGAAACGGAATTCGGCCTGCAAGCTGAAAAAGGTTCAACTCCCCTGCTTCAGTCTACTGAGTGGACATTTTCATCAGTGAGGCCTGAGAGTATGACGGAATTCTTGCATGTTTTTTTGAGTCTATTTTTGTTCTGCTCCGTTACTGCCACAGAGGGCTTCCTCACGTGGAGCTTTTATCCTGCTATTGAGATTGCTCACTCATGGAAGTTTGCAGGCCCGTTTCATGACGTCGTTAACCTCCAGGGCACATCCAGAGGTATTTTCCCAAAACGATCCAGAACTAATGAACTATTTTTTTTAACTAAGAATGTTACGCAATTAAAATAGCCACTAGAAGGAGCTGTTTCACTGAGTTCCATGGAACCTTAAAAATTAAAAACTTCCCCTCTCAGCAATCAGGTGGTTGTTGTCTGGAATGGGAGGACTGCGCATTTTTTCTTTAGTCTAAAGGCAGCCAGAGAATGAAAACAAACGTATTTCATGACAGCCCTTCCTTCTCAGGATGAAGGTACCTTTTTGTTTCTTAGTATTTATTTATTTATTACATTCCTTTACTGCCCAATAGCCAAAGCTCTCTAGGCAGTGTACGAAAGATTAAGGGTGCAACCTATGCATGTTTAGAGAGAAAAAAGCCCTACATCTCCAGCATTGTCCAGCCAGCCATGGCTGAACATGCATAGGACTGTGTCCTAAAAAAACATTACGGGTGCAATCTTATGCATGTTTAGACAGATAAAAAGTCATGTTGTGCTGGCTGGGTATTATTATGAAACTATGATGGCGCAGCAAGCAGCTTTTAACGAACCTTTGTAGACTACAGGGTTCTACAACTGGCAGCCCCTGTCTGGGTCCACTTTGTCCCACAAGTGGGTGCCATCCGCTTCCCCAGTTTCCGGTCCCAGAGGATGGATAGCACCGTTGGCAGCGGAACATGGCCGTGGACTTTTATCGCCATCTGGGAAAAATGAGCTGCAGAGCAGAGTTGTAGAAAGAAACTGTCATACATATGTATGGGGTGGGTGGAGAGAGGGAAAAGGGAACACCTGCTACAAGCTCAGTTGGCACTAGAGGGGGCTCACGGACTCTCACGGGTCCTCTTTTACCAAACTCCTTTGGGTCACAAGGTGGGGGTCTCCATTCCCGTTGTCTCTCTCCCTCGTGCCTCTGACCTGCCTCCCTCTGAGTTCGGAGAGCTTGGAATTCAGGCCAAGAGTGATGTAAACAGGGTTGCTATTTAACAAATGAGCTACCAGCCAGGGTTTGGGAGGCATCGTATGCTTTCCGGCGTTTCCTCTGTTCAGGCTCGGCACCAAGGGTAGGCATGGCTGGGCACCTGCGGAGGGCCCACACCCCAGCAGGGGCCCACTGCCAAGAGTCCGCTGGAGTTGTTCTTCCTCTTCTCCATTGCCCCCTGCCGTTCGCTCTGGCCCAGACAATGCTGTTGATGTGAAGGAAGGAGGAGCAGGAGATGCCACAGGCTTCTTGCTCCCTGGCTCTCTGCCTGTCGAGCGAGCCAGTGGGAGCAAGCATGAGGGAGAAGAGGGGGAGCAGCTGGGGTCCACGGCAGTGAGCAGAAGGTAGACTCACTGAGGGAGGGGGCCATTGCGGGTGTCTTGCCCAGGGGCCCTCCAAAATCTGGAGCTGGCGCTGCATGGAGGCTGCGGTCCCAGCCACATTTGGGCAAGCAGCCCGGCCACAGCTGAACTCCTTGCTTTTCAATAGGTGGCCCATTGAGCCAGTAAAGCCTGCCATGTCCCCTTGGATCTGCATCTTTCATGGCTGGTCCTCGTGGTTGAATCCGGGAGCCCTGCTTCAGCCAATGACAGACGCTGTGCCCTGTTCTTGCTACGATCTTTTATTGTTATGTTGCTGTATCTTATACAACATCCTTCTTCGCAATGATTCTGCAGATGTGCAGGATTCTAGGGCAGTGCAAGTCAGCCCTGCAACAGGATCATGTGTGGAGTGCTTCCTGCTTCAGGATCCCAGCCACAGCCAGCATTCTGTGGACACTGAGCGAGCTCAGTTCTCATACCGCTGTTTCTGTGTTTCTTCCTCTTAGAGAATGTTTTCCTTAAATATTTTTTTTTTGTACTGCTGCAAACCTTGGGGTTCCCACCAGGCCTGCTACTGCCTCCCCCTTGTGCATGGGTGATGCTACTTCGGCGGCATAAGCAGCAGCACGAGCAATCTGAACATCAGAGATAGAAGGAAGTATGAGTGAATGCAGTGGGAACCACTAAGAGCTGGAACTGCATGCACACAGTTAACTCGGAAAAAGGGCGAGCCCACCTGTCAATTACGTTACAAAGTCGTTTTTATACTGTTTTTCAGTCCAAAGAAGGGCCTCCAAAGTGCCTTACCACATATCAAATAACAAAAACGGACACTAAGGTCTAAAAACAAATGTAGCAGAGTTAAAACCTTTAAAAATTGTGTATTAAAAGACATTAAAACCTAAGCAGAATAAGGATGCAATCCTATGCGTGTTAAGACAGAAAAAAAGTCCTACAGCTCCCAGCATGCCCCAGCCAGTCATGCTGGCTGGGGCATGCTGGGAATTGTAGGACTTTTTTCTGTCCAAGCATGCACAGGGTTGTGCCCTAAGAGTGTTTTTCATTGCCTGCCTAAACACAGGGATGTCTTAGGACCTCTCTGGCTTAGGGTCTGTTAACAAGATCAACTTCAGCACATTTTCTTTTTAAATTTATTTTTGAAAAAGAAAAGAATACAAATCAACCAAACAATATTGTAATAAGCAAAGGAAATGGATGGCCTCTGAGTCTGACAACATTCCTTTATTCTAGAACATTTTGGAAACATCTTACCTTCTCCAAGCATATTAATTTTACAATTCCTTGTTTGACACAGATTGACCATGATAACTTATTTAAATCAGTCATGTCCCATAATTTGAGAAATTGCTCAACTTCCTTCCCCTCTCCCCATTTTTGCTTGTCTGCCACATCTCAGCAAAATGTTCATTCTAGGCTGGGTTGATATCTTGCCCTTCAATGATTTCCCAGGGCAGCTTGCATAACATCAGAATTACAATACAAACAAATTAAAACATTAAAATTCCATGATTGTAAAAATGCAGTGCAAAAGCAGTCAGTACAGTAGACAGAAAACAAATGCAAAGTGGCATAAAAGCAATTAGCGGAGGATTAAAAAGCTCAGGAGACTAAAGAGGATTTGTGAGGAACATTCTACAGTCTGGGTGTCACCACTGAGAAAGTCCTGTAGCCACTTGCTGCAGTACCTCAGATGGACCGGAGGGGGCATTTCAGGAAGGGCCTCTGTTGAGGACCTGTCTTTTTATTTAATATATATAATTATACTTCACCTTATTATACAGCATTTCAAGATGGCTATCAAAATTTTGCATTGAAACCATTAAGATTATAAGTGGCAATTAATTGAAGAAATACAGTAAGACATGTTTTAAAAGCAACAGTTAAACCAGCACAATACAGGCTCAAACACCAAAAAGCAGTGAACAAATAAAATCCCCTGAATTAGAAGACACGGGGCTTTTCTACATGAGGCTTTTAACATGCCACTTTACCAAGGTTTATGCTTTTGGATTCTTTGTGGGATTAAGGTCAGCTGTTTGCACATGTTTTTTTCTGGGGTGTTTCTTTCTCTGCCTTTCTATGAGCTTTTCTACACGAGGCATTTATTGTGCATTTGTGATTCCTCACTCACAGTAGTTTGCAGGTGCTTTACATGACATCGTCATCCTCCACAACCTCTCCCATTCTTTGCAACCATTTTAGGGTTGTTGTTTTTCTAAAAAGGAAAGCCTGGGATTTCTGTGAACAGTGACATGAAACCCTGGTGTATTTGTGCAATTCCGCTAAACCACAGTGCCACCTCGTAGTTGTGTAATATAACATATAGAAGGGTAGAGAAAGACCCCCTCCCCCAAAAAAACGTGCATAAAGGAGTTGATCTTAATGCCACAAATAACCTGGAAGCAGAAGCCTCGGTAAAGTGGCAGGCTAAAAGCCTCATGTAGAAAAGCACTTGGAGTCTGTAAATCACTCTTTCAGAGAGGGGGAGATATTGGAAAAAGAAGGTGGATGTGGAAAAGCCCTATATGTTCCATTACAGAACCACTAGGTGATGCTGTGGTATAGCAGAATTGTGCACATACACCATGGTTCATGCTTCCATTCATGGAAATACCAGAATTTCCTCATTAGAAAAATCCCCCGCTACAATGGTTGCAAAGAATGGGGGAGGCCCTGGAAGATGACGACATTGTGTAAAGCACCCGCATACTACCGTGGGTGAGGAATCACAAGTAGGGATGTCAGAAAAATCCATTTGGGGGGGGTGGACTTTGACGAGCTTCCCTTCATTCACCCCCCCCCCCGACTTCGGTCCATTTCCCACTAACTGGCCTGACTCGATCTGCGTCGAGTTGGGGCAGTTTGTGGATTTTCCGTTTTTAAAAATTGCTCAAATGCGTTAATTTCGGCAGCAATTTGCGCAAATCAAAAACCCTGTAATTTGCACAAATCTCCATTTGAGCAAATTAAGGAAAACAAAAATGCCTCACTCTGGCCCAGGTGAGAAAGAACGATGGTGGTGAGAAAGAGGAGCAGGAGATGCCACGGCCGACTTGCTCTCTGGTTCTTTGCCTGTCAAGCAAGAGGTAACAATTATGAGAAAGAGGAGGAGCAGCAGCAAGAGCAGCTGGTCACCACAGAGGTGAGAAGGTAGATTGACAGACGGAGGGTCCACTGAGGGTGTCTTGCCCAAGGTCCCTTAAAACCTGGAGCAGGCACTAGGGCAGAGCATTGTTCTACGGGAGTGCTGCGTTTGTTCACTGCTGCCTTCTGTGGGGACAGCAAAACAAGCTGCTTTAAGGTGGGGAGAAAAAAATCTGCTGCTGCCACCCAACTAAGCCCCCACCCTGGAAATTTACATAAAAACTCCCCTATAGCCAAAATCCCCCCCCCCCATTTGCAGCCTCCTAATGTGGTGGTGAATTTGGGTAGCCAGTTATTGGGTAGCTAGTTTTTTGCCCAGTGCATGGCTCTAAGGGGGCCTTCCAGGGTTGGGGTGCCGTGACATAGAAGGCTTGATCCTGACGGTCCCTGCCATACCCAGAAGGGCCCAAAGACAGGCCTCCGCAGCTGACCTCACAGAGTGGGCTCATATAGGGGTTTCACTGAAGAGCAGGTTGCACATTCCTCAGCTGCAATGAATACATGGAAGCAAGTGGTCCTTGACATGAGCCGAACCCTGCGCGTGGTGGCCGGTTCACACAACGAACAAGTCCCAGCTAGCAAGCAAATAATTTTTCAGCCAGCCAGGTCTTCTGGGGGCAGCAAATTAGCGGGAGAAGGGGCTGGCATCGAGGGCTTCTGGCAAAACCTAAGTTCTAAAATAAATGCTGGGGCTCAAAAATGCTCAGAAGGAAAAACCTTTGATTTTGAAGTCCTTCTCCTAAGTTACAGATACATTCAGGAACCAGGGGGACACACAGAGCTGTCATGTGGGAAAGTCACTCTGCACATGACCAGATGCCCTCTTTAATGCTATTCCCCCTTCACACTTTCCAGGCCTGAGGCGAGGCTCTGAAGAGAGGTGCTGCTGGCACTAATCCTTGACTGTGTGTGTGTGTGTGTGTGTGTGTTTTAAAGACACCTCTGGCTTCCCTTTGAGAGCTTTCCTCTGGTACAGTTTCATGCTTTAATTGGGAAGGAGGGAGGCGAGGGGGGGAGTTTTCCTGCCCGAGGGGGCGTGGATTCCTCTCCCCAGCTGTTGTTGGTCCACGTGGTTTGGACCACCTTAGGGAAAAGTGCAATGATATGCGGAGAAGGGAGGAGGTAGGGGTGGAATTGCTACTGCCTTATAAACCTACATGCGGCAACCCAGCTGTGTCCACTGGAAAGTGATCGCCCTTGATCCTGCTGCACCATGCCCCCTGTGCTGTGGCTGCTCCTGGTTGTTCCAGAATTGGCGGCACCTTTTCGGTGGAACACGTCTCCGGTAAGATAACTTGCGAGCAGCAAAAGCACAGCGCTGTTGGAGACTGAAAAAGTGGCAAGTGTATGTGTGGTGGTGGTGGTGGGTTTTTTGCAGGGTGCGGAGAAGAGAGAGATGGACAAATCCCCTTGTTCCAGATCACAGCTCTGTAGGATCCGATGGATCTTTTACCACTCCGGAGGAAGCCTGTATGTTTTTCAAATGCTGATCTGAAAACAGAGGCATAAATAAGACCTGATAAAGGAGGTTTTTGGAATATATTTATTTAAAATATTTCTTGGCCACCTTTCAGGGCAGAAGCCCTCCCAAGGCAGGGGGTGCACGCTACAGCACGTGGAGGGGAAACACTTGCCAGGAATGGGAGGTACACCCCCTTTTTTAATTTATCTTTCCTGACCTTTGCCCTGTAGCAGATACAACATGAATTCATAAATGTTTGGATGTCACAGCCCTTGAAATGTCAACAGTGTGTGTGTGCGCATGTGTTTAAATATTTGGACTTCGAAAACTGGGATTTTGTTAAGATCGATACTTGGCATGAAACTTAGTTTTATTTGGCAGCTTGGAATCCCATGAGGTTTGAAACCCGAAGGCGGAGTATGTTGCTCTCTACAATCTGTTCTCCATAGAAGCCGTAAAGAGAGTCATAGAACTTGCATTCGACTCAACCTCTGTCTCTCTCTCTCTTTTTCTTTCTTTTAACGTGGGGAAATTGTCACACTCATGCAAAGCAAGGATGCCGGGAAACAAGTAGAGCAAAGCAAATGTGCCTTGATTGTATTTATTTATTCCAACATTCCCAGTGGACTGTATTCTGCATTTGTTTGCTCAGTCAGTGGTACATAACTTCTTTCCTGGAGACTTCATGTGCTTGTTTGAAGTCGAGTCATTTAAACATTCTGGTCTGGATGGTGAAGTCCAATTGCGACTTTGGTTATCTCAAGCGGGCAAAAATTACTTAGCAAGTATAGAAACCCCTCTGGTTTGGTTCTGACGGTAAGAATTTAACGAGACACTTCTCAGCAGGAGAGTGGAGGTTTTGGCAGGCACGCTGCTTGGCTTTCCAAGACCACAGACACCCAAAGAATGAATGTCCCTTTTGAGAAGTTAAGATGATCCTGTAAAAAGAGGTAGTGGTTTGTGCTTAGGAGAACAATCATGTCAACCCAGTAGATGATTATAGGACTGCTTTCCCCAGTAGTCCAGCAGTTTTGGCACTTTCTTTTGCTAGCAGGTCTCTTATGCTTTGAACAGTGCATGGCAGGCAGAAATTCACCAGGTAAAACATTCCCTTGTTATTGTTCTTCCATGGTGGGAAGTATTTGGGTCAGGGGCCCACTCTTCCTCTCATTTAGCCCTGGATCCGATTAAGGCTGCTTCCCATCCTTTCTTAAACAAAGGTCTCTGGCGTTTGGTTTATGGGTCATATTTGAACTTGGGTTCATTCTGTGAAGTTGACAAAGGACAGCTCTACGCCAGCCTAAAATCCTGCATTTAAAATGGGGCTTCCATTTTAAATGCAGGATGACAATGACTCCCTTTTTCACCTGCTTCCTTTTCCCTCTCTCCTTTCCCCCTCCTTCTCCCCATATCTGAGTCTTCCATCTTCTTTCATTGATCTCACTCCTCTTCTTGCTGCTTTTCCTCTTTTCAGGGAGGAAACTGAAGCGGAACACAACGGGGTAATTTGATAGCGCATTATCTGCGATCTATTTAAAAACGGAACAAAGGGCATTTAGTGCAGGAGAGGCCTTGAATGATCACGGCATCATGTAAAGAGCCCGCAAACTTCCGTGGAGGAGCCATCTCAATCGCAGGATAAAAGCTCCGTGCAAAGAAAGCCTTGGCAGTAGATCTCAGGACAGACCAGCCTTCTCCAACCTGGCGCCCTCCAGATGTGTTGGACTTGTTGTTGTTGTTCAGTCATTCAGTCGTGTCCGACTCTTCGTGACCCCATAGACCATAGCACGCCAGGCCTTCCTGTCAAAGTTGATTATGAGAGCTGTAGTCCACACCTCTGGAGGGCACCAGGTTGGAGAAGGCTGAGATAGACCAAACAGAGCTCTCCTTCACCCAGTGCATAATTAATATATGGAATTCCTTGTCACAAATTGTAGGAACAGCCAATGGTTTTAAATGGAGATTAGACAAATTCACGGTGGAGCAGAGGTCTATCAGTGTTAACTCTTGTGACAGAGATTTGCCAGTCAGGGACAATAATACATGGTTCTTCACTGTATTTATCCAGACATCCACAGACCCGTGTTGAAAACAAAGCCAATGAACTTAGCTTACATATTTACATACGGGGAAAACCAGGAACACTATGACATTTTATGTCTCCATGTGCCAAAACTGATGGATAACTTTAAAGATGGCGTGTTCTCTTCAGCTCTGTTTGAAAGTTTCTCCTCTTAACCCCTGCGCAGCTGACCTCATGCAAAGCTTACATCGCTCATCTTGACTTACAGAGGAGCTGAACTCTTGCAAAAGGTTCTGTTTTGGTTCTTTCCTGCTGCTCCTTTGGACTGAAACTCTGTCCCAAGACACCTGTATGGTGCCACTGTCTCCAAACCTCTCCTCAAAACCTGCCTTCTGGATTAACCCTTTGGCCCTTGTCTCTTACTAAAAATGAAGCCTGAATAGGTATAATTTTATTTGTGCATATTTTTCCTGTGTTCCCTTGTTTTTCTCCCCTCCCCTTCTAGTGTTGTAGTTAGGTAATTAGACCTTAGATTTAATGGTCTTATGGGTGGGTGTGTCTGGGGGTGCTCTCTCTAGATGATAATGTGCATTATTTTACTTACTTCAAAATGTGGTGAGCCAGCTCTGCAGGGTTTCGAGGCCCTCCTGTTTTTGCTCTGAGGTCCTGTGCTCATGGAACCACTGTCTTCTCCTGTTGTCTGCCATGCTGCTGAAACGTAGTCTGTAAGTTCCTTGGGGCAGAGACTGCTTTGTTTTCTTTTTTCTTGCTCACGTCGCCATATACAGTCAAGGATCACGTATATTAATGGCACTATGTAATAATCATCAAGGAACTCAATCACAGCAAAGACAGCTGAAAATATGGGAAAGGCCCCACGTGCAGGTAGTTGTTCCACTCTTCGTGCATGTGTATGGTTCTTCAGAAAGAAGAGAGAACTGGATGGTTGCCTAGCAACTCCCAGCTCATCTTGCTGCTGCCCAACTCCTTCTAGGCCAGGAAGCCTAGAGTGTTTCGGTGGTTGCTTGTTAGTTAAACCCTAAATGCTCATGTTCCACCCTGCTGCTTGCCAACCATTTACTTTGGGAAATACCTCTCCCTTAATCTGTAACACGGGGATGTGGAACCTCCTGCTGATGGGGCAAATCTGGCCTGCGGAGGTTCCACAGCTGGCCCGCAGAGCCTCTGCAGCATAATAGATGTACCCAGGGCCCTTTTGCCTGCAACATCCCTGTTATGCCAGGGGTGACCGCCTAACCCTCAGCACGCTTCCATCATTAGCGTCAAACTAGATGGCATGGGGATAGCCACGTTTGCATAGTCACGTATCTGCCCCGTTCACGAACAAAGCAAGGGGGTGGGCTAATTTTAACATCAAAAGTGGAGTGTCAGTGACGTGCACAAAACCCTACCTCTCCATGTTCCATCACTTCACTTTTCTCCCAACCCAGCTTACTTCAGGTATGTACTGATTAGGAGAAACTTTCCTGGTGGGACAGATTATGGGGAGGTAATGTAGGGAGCAGTTTAGTTCACCTCCCCTCACCCATGCTAGGCCTGTTTAGACACCTCCCTCCCTCCCTGCTCTCAGGCTGTATATGTGAACAACAAATATGGCTGCCCCCAGAACCAGCTCCAGGTTTTGAGGGCCCTTGGGCTAGAAGACACCCTCAATGGGCCCTCTTCTCATCACTGTTGTCACCAGCTCCTCCTCCTCATGGCTACCTCTGGCTTGCTTGGCAGGGAGAGCGCCAGGGTGCCAGGAGGCTGCGGCATCTGCCACTCCTCCTTCTCACCACCAAAGTGAGAGGCAGGTGAAGAAGCAGGTTGCACTGGTGGAGAAGGAGCAACTCCAGGACTCTTGTCTCTTGACTCTTGAACTCTTGTCTCTTGACTCTTGAACTCTTGTCAGTGGGCCCCTGCTGGGGTGTGGGCCCTCGGCAGGTGCCCAGCCATGCCTACCCTTGATTACGGCTCTGGCAGCCCCATTTGTGTCTCATTGACCATTACACATTGCTGAAAGCTCTTTTGCCAAAGGTTGTCTGAAGTAGATTAGGCTATTTGACAACAACTGAAAAGCAGAGTGGCCGCTTTTTTGGTTCTGGGTGTCCTAGACAACCATAATTGCCACATACTGTGGTACACAATCAACTTTACCAGCTGGATGACATGAAACTGCAGGCCGTGCACTCTAGGGCACATGCGAGCGAATTTACCAGAGATGAGGCGCAAACTGAGGGAGTCGGGGCAAGCCTTGCTAGATTCCGCGTTTGAAGTCCTTTGTACAGCTCAAAATGTTCATTTTGCTGCTGCTGTTGTTCGCAGAACCCGATCTCGTCGGACATTTCGCAGATGAAAATAGAGAAATACTTGTTATATTGCAATTCTCACGCTAAGGATCCCATGCGAATTCTCTTCACTACCCCAGGTTTTTTTGTCCATTGCTGAAGTTTCTAGTCTCTCTGCTGTATTCCTATGCATTCCTATGATCTGAATGCTGTAGTCATATACCTATACAATCACCTGTCTACTGCCCATGTTAAAAACCAGGGGAACATTTTGTTCTTTGGTTTAAAATTATATATATACTAGAAAAATATAAGTGTCCAACAATAACCCTGCATTCTTGTATACTTGCATATAGGAATGCAAAAGGACTTGTGCCTTGTATGAAGGCCCTTGATTCTTGAACACGTATGAGAATTTTTACACATCTGTCGACACCACTAGTAGGATTATAGAACAAGATCGGAACCTGGTCTTGCTCCACAATCACTAGAAAACCTAGGTGGAAACCTAGGCAAACCTAAAGTTTTTACTTGCATTTTCAAACTCCAGTTCTGATTAGCTGGGGGCTGGGTGCAGCCGCTGTTTTGCTAAGTTGGATCACTCTGATAGTGGCTAGTTGCTGTCAATATTTGGACCACCTGTGTGTTTCTGTGCACGGCTGGGCAGGGGCAAAGAACGTGACGGTTGCCTTCAAGCTGGCTGCTGCTTGGTCAGGCACCAAACGCGTCCCGGGCCACCCTTCCCCCAAAGTGAGGCATTGTGCTGGCAGTGGGAATCCCACATCCCTCTATCAAGGGCCATTGGTGGAGTAGCCAGGGAGAGACAGGGGAGCTACTCAGGGCTGTCATGAAGGGTTGGCATAGTTGGGCACATGCCAAGGGCCCACACCCTGGCAGGGCCCTGCAGGCAAGAGCCCCCTGGAGTTGCTCCTCCGGGCTGTCATGAAGGGTCGGCATAGTTGGGCACATGCCAAGGGCCCACACCCTGGCAGGGCCCTGCAGGCAAGAGCCCCCTGGAGTTGCTCCTCCTCTTCACCCTTGCATACTGCTTGTTCACCTGCAGTATGCAGGCAGCAGTGGTGATGAGGAGGAAGGAGGAACAGGAGATGCCCCGGCCTCCTTGCTCCCTGGCTGTCTGCCGGTCAAGCAAGCCAGTGGGAGCAAGGATGAGAAAGAGGAGGAGGAGCAAGAACAGCCGGTGACAAAGGCAGTGAGAAGGGGGCGTCACTGAGGGAGGGGGCCCATTGAGGGTGACTTACCCAAGGGCCCCCCCAAACCTGGAGCCAGCTCTGAATTGCTGATTATTTTTGCTTTGGGATCAATCAATGCCCCTTTTCTCTAGGCCCATGGGCTCGAGCCAAAGGTTTGCCTCAGCCCAGCGACAGATCGTGCTTTCACATGCTCCAAAATACAGGCAGCGCTGCCAGACTGGGAACAACCAACATCCATATTTAGTTCCCAATGTGTCGCCTGCAGGAGCTAATTTTAATCTCCTCTGGCGATGCCAAGCCCTTCAGCCTGATGTCATCCCTTCTCTGGGGACTTGAAAAAAGATCAGCATTAGTCAGCTAGAAACCCAGCCAACAGGACCGCTGATCAATAACTCAAGAATCCTTCTCCTGCTGGACGTGACAGATGGTGAGGGCTGGGAAGAGAGCGGATCTTTGTGCCTGCCAGGGAGTGGATTAATGGGGATCACCCTTATCCAAATTTGATCTCGATGAAGGGGGCCTTGGGGGCAATCCCAGGCCGCGTCCTGTGGGCAATGTGAATCGGACACAACTCGCACACAAGGGGAAACTCACTGTAAATTAATCTCTCTTTTTCAGAAGGGGGGTCCTGGGGTTCCAACAATTCATCTGTTGCAGCCTCCTCTATGCTTAAATGGGTGCGGACAGTCTGTAGGAGACCAAGTAGATGACACCCTTTGCCCTAAGCCCCATAGCTTTCCTACTGCCACTTACTGAAAGGGCTGCCCTTTTTTTCTGCTCCTGCGTACTATTAGTAGCAGCCTGTCTCACAAAAATGAAGGAGGTGAAACTTTCCCTGGCATGGAGATAAAAATGGCCAATTTCTGAGCATCAGGCTGCCGCAGATAAAACTGCCAACTTTTCAGCTAACCATTGTAGTTGTGTCTTCTTGCCTGCACATATCTGCCCATCAAGCTCTTTTTTAATGTGTACCTCTAGGGTGTGAAAAGCTTCCTCTGCTGATTTCTGTGTACCAGGCACGAGAACAGGCCAGGGGAGATTATTTTGTGCTAAGCTGGCGACCTTAACTATTAGGGTCTTTATGAAGGGGAAGGGATGGTTTTCTTGAACCCCAGAATGCTTTCCTCCAAAACAGTCTACCTCTCCTTTTCTGCCCATTTTCATCAAAGTTGTATCGAGAAATTAGTTTAAAAAACAAAACAAAATACTCTGCACATGTGCAGAAACATCCTCTCCTTTATCATTGTCTCACTCCACTTTGCAGCAGGGCTCAGATCTTGCTGGCTCATATGTGGGGACAGTCCCCCACCTACCTGATGTGGAGCATGAGCCCCACCAGAGGTGGGAGGGATGGGTTCAAATACCCCTGCAGCCATGATACTAGGTGATATAGCTGCTACGTTTTCCCAGCCCTGATCCTGCGCCTTCAGCAGCAGCCTGATGAGCAGCAGTTAAACAGAAGCTTCTCTTTCCGTGGATATAAAGCAGGAGGCCCAACCACAGGCCTGGGAGGGAGGGCAAATCCAGCCCTCCAGGTTTCCCAGGTAGCCATGCCCCTTTCCCCGCTGACCACCGATCGGTTGGTGTTTTCCTGGCTTCTGTGCAGGGTTTCCCCCATTCTGAAAGGCTGAAATGCCTCTCCTAAGGCTCAGTTGCTGTCAGGAAGAACTTTAAGCTAGGCTGGTATTTTGTGTGTGTTTTGGCCCTGCCCCTTTTTCCTTTGGCACCACCCACTTTGCCTTCAGCCCCTCCCCCCGGATGTGACCCCCAAAACCTCTCTGGAATGGAATTCAGCCCTTGGGCAGAAAGAGATTCTGCACCCCTGATATAAAATGACAAGCTTCTCCTGTTTAATTTCTGCCTGTTGGGCTGATGTTAAAGGCACTGGAGCAGGGCCAGTTTTATAAGGTGGCTACCTTCCTGGGTGGCTGTAGGCAAGCCATACTTTCCTTCGTTACATAATTGTTGTAAGAACAAACAGGATGAGAAGCACAGCAGGCTTCGTACTAGGGAAATCTAGACAGAATTTTACATATTTTTTCCATGGATTGACTGGCTGATGTTGTCCACTCTAAAACGTCATATCGGGGTGCTTCCAGACAGAGGTGTCCGGGCACTAACAGTCGGATGGCGCTGTGCAGCTGTTCCATCTGATTTCCTTAACCAATTTTGCACTGTAAGAAGAAGAAAAAAAACAGGAAGGTGATGAGAGGGAGGCAACATCATCTGGACCCCCCCGCTAAAATTCTGTGTAGGAGGCAGGGCACTGGTGTGATCAACTCCTCATCTGGAAACACCCTGAGTCTTTGTACATGTGCAGCAACTCCCTGGTCACAAGCCGCTCATAGCCATAATTTGAGCTCCTACAACAATAATTTTATTTATTTATATTTATTCATTTCATTTCTATACCACCCAATAGCCGAAGCTCTCTGGCTGTTGGGCAGTAAGCCTCAGGAGAGGCATTTTGACCTTGCAGAATGGGAAAAGTCTGGAGATAGTTGCAACACTCAGAAGTTGCTGCTGTTGCTTCAAACATTTATATGCTGCTAAAATGTGTGAACATAAGAACTAGAGAAGGTGAGGAGAGCCCTACTGGATCAGACACAGGCCAACGTAGTCCACCATTCTGTTTCCACAGTGGCCAACCAGATGCCTGTAGGAATTCCCCCAGCAGGACATGAGCGCAAGAGCACCCTCCCGCTCATGTCCCCCAGGCATTGGTTCCGAAAGGCACACTGCCTCTGGTATTGGAAGTGGCCTGTAGCCATCACCACTGGTAGCCTTTGATGTCCTCCATTCATTCTTCTAATCCCCTTCCAAAGCTGCCCACGTTGGTGGCCATCTCTGCATTTTGTGGTAGTTCAGTTCCATGCTTCAACTATGCGGCGTTTCAAGAAGCACTTCCTTTTATCAGTCCCGAATCTCCTGCTATTCAGCTTCGTGGGGTGGCCCCACTGGGTTCTAGTGCTATATGAGGAGAAAAACGTCTCCCTCACCACTTTCTCAACACCATGCATGATTTTATACACCTCTACCATGCCCCATTTAGAGTGCAATCCTGCGCTGGCTGGGAGCTGTAGGACCATTTTCTGACTAAACATGCATAGGATTGCACCTTAAGTCGCCTTTTTTCTAAGGCGGTGGTGGGGCCTCCAAATTGGAAGCTTGCCACCAAATTTCAGCAGCAAACAGCTGCAGAGGGTTAGAAACAACAAATTTAGCTTGAAAACAAACCACCTATTGGGTGGGGAGGCTTGTCACCACCACCATGGCACCCAATTTCTGTGGCACCAGGGGTCACTGCATATGGGTCCTTGGGTCCTGTTGCCCACCCCTGTTCTGAGGTGAGCCCCAAACGTTGTTTCCTATCTTCATACGTGAACGTCTCCAATTTTCTGCACCTTTCCAGCTCCACAATATCGTTTTTGAAGTGCAGTGATCAGAACTATTCACGATATTCCAAGGGTGGTAGTTTTGTATAGCATAAAGACATTATGCTATTGGCAGGTTTATGTCCATTTGTGTCTTCACTATTCCCCACATGGACTTTGCCTTTGCCTTTTTCACAGCCGCTGCATACTGCATCGGCATTTTGATCAAGCTCTCCATCACAACCCCAAGATCCCTTTCCTGGTCGGGCCCCGCCAGCTCAGCCCCCAACAGTATATGTGTGAAGTTAGGATTTTTTGCCCCAGCGTGCATCACTCAAAGCTATGGATGCATGAATCAGCAAAATTCGAGCTTACCGAAGTTCTCCAAATTCCATCTCAAAGCTCATTCCAACTCAAGTCTGTATTAGATTGTGAGTTTTGGTTTTCTCTTTCTGCATGAAAATCCATGCATATTTTCGTGCATATTTTTCCAAATGTACGCATCAATTGTGCAATCTTATAAACGTACGCAGTCTTCTTGTATTGATTGTGTGCATTGTTCAAACATACACATTTTCATGCAAATTTTTCAAATGTACACGTGCTATGGAGCACATTTTTGGGGGTCCGCGAATCACATTGCAAGTTCAGATTGCATCCGAGCCCATGTTTGGTCCAGTAGGTACGAATTGGGTAAATCCTGATAAAAAACTAACAAACAGATTTCTCATACATCCCTATTGCTCTTGCAGTCCAACACATCTGGAGGACACCAGGTTAGGGAAGTCTGCTTTACAGAGTGCCTTAACAAATAAATTCCTAACAATAAAACCCCCCAAACAGTGCCAAGTAGCAGAAACCTCTAGATGTGTTTTCCTCCCTCTGCCTCTCCTATTTCCTTGCCGCTCTGGCTCTACGCAGGTGTGCACCCCTTAGGCTCTCTCTCCCTCCACCAGTGATAGGAACTTGGAACGTAAACCAGCTTTCCTTTTGATGTGTCCTTACGCCTCTGCCTTTGCTCCTTTTGGCTGCCTTTGGTTATTTTTTAAAATTTATTTACGATCGCTTTTTATCCGAGGTGCCAGATTCCTGGAAGAAAAGAAAGGGAAGAAAATAAACACCTCTCCTTCTAAAGATCCACCCCTGGAAATGGTGCTCAGTTCTTGGAAGAACGGAAAGGATTCTGGCAGGACTTTAGAGCAAACGTCCAGGGCCCACTTCACCAGAATGAGAAGGAGGCATCCCAGTCGCACCCCTCACACTTCTATTGGGAGGTTGTGCAACAGGCAGAAGAATCCCTTGTTACTTCTGAGCAGAGATAATATGGGGCTTCCTCTCCCCAGGTCAGGGGGCGGGGCTTGAGAAGGGGAGGAGCCCAACCCTCCGTGGGCCAGATTGGCTATCCCTGCGGGCCAGAGGTTGCCCTCCCCTGGACTACAGTAGTACACATTTCCATCTAAAGAGCTCACCCCCCGCCCCCATAAGACCATTAAGTCCACAGTCTAAAATTACTTAAGTGTACTACTGGATTCTGGTATATTGGAAAGGCCTAGGATGACTAGGTTTCTTATTCTTTTTAAAGAGTCTTTACTCACCAGGAAATCTTAAAAACAGCAGCGACAAAAGATGTTGCAACAAAAGAGAGGTGGGCGGCAGGCAGAGCCTGTCAGAATAAAAAGGGCTTCTGAGCTGCAACAGTTGCGTCAAAGGAAGAATTTTGGACAGGTTTCTCCTTCTGTCACCCCAGTACGAAACAGAAAGGGGAAATTGCATCAAACTTTTACCCTTTTGCCGATATTAAAGGCCCTGGTTTCTTGGCCTCTGTTGATTTTAGCCTTCCCAGAAATGAGTCCTCCCCAGCTGTAAGGGGGAGTAGGGGGCACAGAATTGGTAAGATCCAGGGGTTAAACAGTGACTGTCTTTAGCACTCTGGATCTTCCTGCCTGGGTTTAAATCCCAGGTCAGCCACAGAGCAACTATGTTGCTGTGGGTAACATTTCCCCTCCTCAGACTGTTTTGCTGTCTGTAAAATGGGAATAGTGGCGACGTTATCATAGAATCATAGAATAGTAGGGTTGGAAGGGGCCTACAAGGCCATCGAGTCCAACCCCCTGCTCAATGCAGGAATCCAAGTCAGAGCATCCCTGACAGGTGGCTGTCCAGCCTCGTCTTGAATGCCTCCAGTGTGGGACAGCCACCACCTCCTGAGGTCATTGGTTCCATTGTCGTACTGCTCTAACAGTCAGGAAGTTTTTCCTGATGTTCAGTCAGAATCTGGCTTCCTGTCACTTGAGCCTATTATTCCGTGTCCTGCACTCTGGGATGATCAAGAAGAGATCCTGGCCTTCTTCTCTGTGACAACCTTTCAAGTACCTGAAGAGCGCTATCATATCTCCCCTCAGTCTTCTCTTCTCAAGGCTAAACATGCCCAGTTCTTTCAGTCTCTCTTCATAGGGCTTTGTTTCCAGTCCCCTGATCATCTTTGTTGCCCTCCTCTGAACCCTGTCCAGTTTGTCTGCATCCTTCTTAAAGTGTGGTGCCCAGAACTGGACACAGTACTCCAGATGAGGCCTAACCAGTGCTGAGTAGAAGGGAACTAGTACTTCCCGGGATTTGGAAACGATGCTTCTATTAATGCAGCCCAAAAGAGCATTGGCCTTTTTTGCAGCCACATCACATTGTTGGCTCATATTCAGCTTGTGATCGACAACAATTCCAAGATCTTTCTCGCTTGTAGTGTTGTTGAGCCACGCATCCCCCATCTTGTAACTGTGCATTTGGTTTCCTTTTCCTAGGTGCAGAACTTGGCATTTATCCCCATTAAATGTCATTCTGTTGTTTTCTGCCCAGCGTTCCAGTCTATCGAGATCACTTTGAATTTTGTTTCTGTCTTCCAAAGTATTAGCTATCCCACCCAATTTTGTGTCATCTGCAAATCTGATCAGCATTCCCTGCACCTCGTCCTCCAAGTCATTAATAAAAATGTTGAAGAGCACTGGGCTCAGGACTGAGCCCTGCGGTACCCCACTCGTTACCTCTCCCCAGTTTGAGAAGGTCCCATCGATAAGCACTCTTTGAGTCCGATTCTGTAGCCAACTGTGGATCCATCGGATCGTTGTTTCATCTAGCCCACTTTGAACTAGTTTGCTCATCAGGATATCATGGGGCACTTGGTTGAAAGCTTTGCTGAAGCTGAGATATATGATGTCTACAGCATTCCCACAGTCTACAAGGGAGGTTACTTGATCAAAAAATGAGATCAGATTTGTCTGGCAGGACTTGTTGGCTTCAAGTAATCACGGCATTGTTTTCAAGGTGCTTCCAGATGGATTGCTTTATCATCTGCTCCAGAATTTTCCCAGGGATTGATGTCAGACTGACTGGTCTGTAGTTCCCAGGTTCCTCCTTTTTACCCTTTTTGAAGATAGGGACATTAGCCCTCCTCCAGTCATCTGGCACTTCCCCCGTCCCCCATGATTTCTCAAAGAGAATAGACAGCGGTTCTGAGAGTTCTTCTGCCCATTACTCTAGGATGCAGTTCATCTGGCCCTGGAGATTTGAACTCATTCAAAGTAATGAGGTGTTCCTTGACCATATGCCTGTCTTTCTCAAGCTGCAATCCTGCCCCTTCAGCCTGTACTTCGCCTTTGCCAGGGGGGTCATAGACCCTCTTTTGGGAGAAGACTGAGCCGAAGTAGGAATTGAGCACCTCTGCCTTTTCTTGGTCATCTGTTATCGTTTTGCCATCCTTATTTAATAGCTGAACAACCATTTCTTTCCTCTGCCTTTTACTATGCATGTAGCTGAAGAAAGCCTTTTTGTTGTTTTTAGCATCCCTTGCTAATCTCAGCTCGTTCTCAGCTTTAGCCTTCCTGACGCCATCCCTGCAACTGTTGTTTTCCCCACACTCCTGGGTGGCTGTGCAATGCATAAAGACTGCAGATAATTTTGTGCATTTTATGTTCAATACAGCTGACCACAAAGCTATAGCCCACAGGCCATAGTAGCTATATTCCTTCATAATTCATCAGCTAAAGATTAGCTAAAATCTCTAATTGGTAAAAGGTCCAATAAAGGCAAGCCCCCGCAAGGACCTTACGTTCTGTACTGTCAATATTTAGGAGACAACACCGTGAGGAACAGAACGGAGGTAAAGCAAGAAGTGCTCTACAGTTTTGAACTCACATGCACAGCTGTGTCATTTAGGGCACAATCCTATGCATGTTTAGACAGAAAAAAGACCTACAACTCCCAGCATGCCCAACCATCCATGCTGGGAGTTGTAGGGCTTTTTTCTGTCTAAACATGCAAAGGATTGTGCCCTTAGTTAACAATGAAAGGGTTTTGGTAACTTCTCATTGAGACTTGACCATATAAGAACCTAAGAAGAGCCCTGCTAGATCAGACTGAGGGTCCATCTAGTCCAGCACTCTGTTCACACAGCAGCCAACCAGCTGCCCACGGGAAACCCACAAGCAGGACAGGAGTGCAACAGCACCCTCCTGCCCACGTTCCCCAGCCACTGGTGTACACAGACATAGTGCCTCTAATACTGGAGGTAGCATAGAGCCCTCAGAACTAGTAGCCACTGATAGCTTTCTCCTCCATGAATTTGTCTAACCCCCTTTTAAAGCCATCCAAATGGGTGGCCATCACTACGTCTTGTGGTAGAGAATTCCAGAGTTTAACTCTGCGCTGTGTGAAGAAGCCCTTCCTTTTATCTGTCCATGTTGCACATCTCTCCTACCAGTCAGCTTCATGGGATGACCCCACTGGGTTCTAGTATGATGAGAGAGGGAGAAAAATCTCTCCCTCTCCACTTTCTCCACACCAGGCATAGTTTTGAACACCTCCATTATGTCCCTCCAGCTGTTATAACCTTCCATCATAGGGGAGATGCTCCAGCCCCTTGATAATTTTAGTTGCCCTTTTCTGCACTTTTTCCAACTGTACAATATCCTTTTTTAGGTGCGGTGACAAGAACTGCACACATTATTCTAAATGTGATCGCATCATACATTTGTATAAGGGGAGTATGATCTTGGCAGTTTTATTTTCAATTCCTTTTCTAATTATACCTAACATGGAATTTGCCATGGAATCGTAGAGTTGGAAGGGACCTGAAAGGTCATTCAGTTGAACCTCCTGTGGATGCAGGAAACCCACAGCATTTATTTGTTGGATGTATATCCCATCTTTTCCTCCAAGGAGCCTAAGGCAGTGTACATGATCCCCCCCCCCATTTTTATCCTCACAACAACCCTGTGAGGAAGGCTACGCGGAGAGTCAGTGACTGGCCCAAAGTCACCAAGTCAGCTTCATGGCCGAGTGGAGTCTTGAACCCGGGTCACCCCAGTCCAGCACTCTAACCACTACACAACCATGGCTCTCTATTACGTTGCCATCCAGTCTCTGCTTAAAAGCCTTTAACAAAGGAGGGCCCACTATCCTTTGAGGTTCTCTGCTGCACTGCTGAACAGCTTGAACCAAATGGAAGTTATTCCTAATATTTAGCCAAAATCCATTTTCTTGTAATATGTGCCTGTTGGTTTGAGTTCTACTCTCTGAATCAGAGTTTCCCAACCTGGAGGATCCATATGTGTTGGACTACAATTCCCAGCATTCTGGGAGTTGTAGTCCAGCACATCTGGAGGGTGCCAGGTTGAGAAAGGCTGCACTGAAGAAATGAAGATGAAAAAAATCTATCCTCTATGAGCCTTTCCACACAAGAAAGCCTTTCTACTGTGAGGCTTTTGATTCCTCACAGTAGTTTGCGGTGCTTTACGTGACGTCCTCAACCCCTAGGGCCTGTCCAGTGCTTTGCAACCATTTTAGCGTGTATGTTTTTCTAACATGGAAAGTCTGGTATTTCCATGAATGGTGGTGTGAAACCCTGGTGTATTTGCGCCATTCCCCTATACCGCAGTGCCACCTAGTGTGTGTGCAATGGAACATATAGAAAGGCAAAGAAAGAAAGCCCTTGGAAAAATGCATGTGTAAAGGAGCCCATCTTAATCGCACAAAGGATCCGGGAGCAAAAGCCTCGGTAAAGTGGCGGGTTACCTTCAAATATTTGAAGACATGCCCTGGAGGGGCTAACAATTCAAAATACACCAGCTGGGTCCATTGTGGATTCTTATTAGTGGCTCAAAAGTTGGAGTCTCTATTGTGAACCAGATCTAGATCTAAGACAAGACAATATGACAGGAGGGAGAACTCTCACCTATTTATGTTGGTAACAAACCAATTAGGAAGCTCCCGTGTACAAGTCAGACCATAGGTCCATCTAGTCCAGTGCTGTTGACACTGACTGGCAGCAGCGACTTTCCAGGGTTTCAGGCAGGATTCTTTCCTGGCCCTACCTGGAGATGCTGCCAGGGATCGAACCAGGGGCCTTCTGCATGGATAGCAGGGGCTCTCCCACTGAGCTCCGGCCTTTCCCCTGACTGGATCAGAATGACCATACACAGGCCCCCCACTGCACGGGAACACAGGGAATGTCCTCCTACGAGGTCAGACTACATATCCACTTGACCCAGAATTTTCTGCTCTGAAGTCGGGGCTTTCTGATCAAGAAGGATCGTCCCTATTACCTGCTACCAGACCGTTTTAACAGGAGATGCAAGGGACTGAGCCTTCTGCATTCAAAGCCTGTGTCCTGCACAAAGATGCTTCTGTACATGTGCCGAGTATGTTTCCTTGACGAAAGAATAATCCACCGTCTGTCTCCACAGATTCAGATTTAAGCTCAAGACTTCTAGGGCAAAGAGTAAGGCTGTCAGAAGGGTACTTTTATTAAGGTTTTTATTCCTTTTTTTTCTTTTCCCCAGAAACAAACTAAACTCAGCTGCCAGAAGCTCGTCCAGCACCAAACAGCCAATACAGGGTGTTTGCCATATTAATCCCATGGACAAAATGCGGTCCTGCGAACCACAGCCCCCTAAAGCGGGGGAATTGGCATGTTTTTCTGGGCATGGCCAGACTAGATGACCTTCCGCCGTCTCTCGAGCGTTTGCGGTTTGCTCTGGCTTTGCTCCGCTTGCGATGATATAATAACAAATAACCCCATCCCTATCTTATTGGGAAAATGTGTTTTTGCCGAAATCGTGCCCGGGGAAGGACAGCATGGCAGAGGGCTGTAATCTCGTATTTTCAGAAGGCTGGCGTGCGCTGGCCGCGTTCCCCGGTCTTTACTTTTCCCTCGTCCAAATAAGGCCCCCTTCATAAGCCGCTCAGCCAGGCTCGCTCGCTCGCTCGCTCGCCAAAGGCTTTCGTCGTCTCGGGGGAAGCGGCGGGAGGGCGCCGCCCCTGCCACGCGGCTTCGGCTTCGGCTCCGGCGAGCGCGCGCGGTCCCAGCGAAGCCGCTCGGCCGTGTTTGCTGCCGGAGGGGCCCGCGCGTGCCTTGGCTCGGCGGCTTGGGGCAGGCCCGGGGTGCGGGCGGGGCCGGGGAGTCGGGAGCAGCGGAGGCGGGGGCCCCGGGGCCGGCGGGCGGCGGATCCGCTCCGGGTTTCGGCCGGAACCAGTCGGAGCTCTGCAGGAGCTCTCCAGCCGCGGGAGTTCTGACTGGTTCCGGCCGAAAGCCGGAGCGGATCCGCCGGCGCCGGAGCGCCCAGCCTGCGCCGGGCAGCAGTCGGCCAGGGCCCGGGGGAGCGGGGCGCGCGGGGGGCCGTGCCCGCCGGCGCGCCGCGGCTGCAGAGTGGCAGCGTGGCCAGCGCTCCCCGTTCCCCGCCCGTGAAATGGCGGGTGTGGCTCGGGCCCCACGTGCGCAGAGCTCCCGTGTCCGCCTGGCGGCTGTGCAAACGCCCAGATCCCGAGCGCCTCGCCGGACCTCTCGACACAGCCGGGGCCCGCGCGCGTGCGTGAGAGCAGGAGGAGCGCCTCGCGGGGCCGGCGCGGGGCCCGGGGGAGGGGGCGCCCCGCTGAGCGCGCGCCGGGGGTCGTGCGGCTCCCAGCAGCCCCGAGGCGTTGAGGCTCCCCGGGCGCCGGCCCTGCGCCCTTCCCAGCGCCCGGTGGAGGCCTTCTGATCTCCCCGGGCGTGTTAGCCTTTCAGCTTCTGTTGTTTTGAACCTGTTGCTGGATTTCAAATGTTTGCCCTGCTGCTAGGTTTCCTTTTGGGCTGTTGGTTTTGTTTTGTACTGTAGTTTTAAACTTTGAAATTATATTTTGTCATGGTCTGTTTTATGCTTTTAATTGTTGTGAACTGCCCAGAGAGCCTTGGTTATTGGGCGGTATAAAAATGTAATAAATAAATAAAGCAGCCTTCCACTGATGCTTTGGACTACAACTCCCATCATCCCTGGCCATTGGCCACACCAGTTCACCACTGGGCATTGGTCACTCTGGTTGAGGATGACAGGGGTTGTAATACATTTAGAGGGCCCCAGCTGCGCTAAGGGACCAGAAACTGACCAGCTGTATATAAGTATATAAGGACTAGGAGCTGGGAGATCCGGGTTCTAGTCCCCACTCGGCCATGGAAGCTCACTGGGTGACTTTGGGCCAGTCACAGACTCTCAGCCCAACCCACCTCACAGGGTTGTTGTTGTGAGGATAAAATGTAGAGGAGGAGGATAATGTCAGCCACCTTGGGTTCCTTGCAAGAGGAAAAAAGGCAGGGTATATATGCAATAAATAAATAAATAAATAAAGTTCTCGTCTGCTAATCATTCACTGCCTTAGAAACAGGAATGAGGAACCTGTAGCCCTCCAGATGTTTTGGACTACAACTTTCATCATCCCTGAGGATTGGCAGTGCTGGCTGGGGCTGATGGGAGCTGTACTCCAAAGGATCTGGAGGGCGCGCCATGTCGGGAAAGGCTAGAATAAAGGGCATCAGCACACAGTAACAGATTATGCTAAATGATTGAGCCATGAGATCTAGTAGCATGGTCTGCCCAAGCGCTTTTGAAATATTGAACTGAAAATGACTGTTGGTGTGGTCCAGCAGATAGAGAATTGGATTGCTCAGGGCTGCTGAGCACACTTTTTTCTATTCTCTGTACTTGTAAATCAAAATTTGAAGGGAATGGTGTTGACTAAAATGTACATCTGAGTGTTCTTGTTTTAACACTCTTCCACTTTCTCTCTCATATCAACATCATTCGCAAGCAAGTGACATAAAAATGCCTTGTAATCAGGACTCCTCTCTGGAACAGATATCTCATACAGCCTTGGGCAAATCACCTAGCTCTTCCAAAACAAGAATCATGGAAATCTGTCAAGCAGGCAAGCCCAATGGAGACTATTAATGTGCTCTGTAAATGTTTTTAAAGTGCTACAAAAATGTTTTATAGTAATTAACTTCAAAATCAATTGCTACTGAATTCCCCAGGCAAAACTCAAGGGCGTGTCCTTAAAGGAAATGTTTATTTAGGAAAACATAAAGAAACGTTAAAACAAGGCGTGTAAGAAAATAAATACAACGCAGCATGCGAGCGAACCTGTGCTAGCGTATCCGCTGAAAGAGCAGCATCTCTGGCTCAGGCTGCAACCCTAGACCTACTTACCTGGAGAAAGTCCCACTGAACTCAATGGGAGTTACTCCTGAGCAGGCATGTACAGGATCACACTGTCAATTACCAGGAGTTAATCCATGGTCAGGCTTTTCTCAGCCTAAAAGCAAAGTAGGCCTGGGTCTCTTGATAGGATACAGCAGATTTTCCCTCAGGTATGAAGATCAATAGACAACAACCAAAAAAGTCAAAGGTATGCCAGTATTTCCACAACTTGTAATAAAACACTGAGCACAACATTTATTTAAACTATGGGTACAATCCCCAATTATTTAAAAAGCACAACCCAAAAATCAAAGTCTGTAAAATCCAATGTAACAGCTTCTCATAGAGCCCAGCACCAGGCTACATAGGAATGAAAAAAATCAATATATAGTCCATAAGATGCGAATGATGGGTTAGTAGTTCACATCACTCCTTGCTGGATGCTCATAGAATTGGTGAACAGAAGAAAATACCCATTGATCTCAAAACAAAGCCAAACGCGTTTAGGCATATGTGGCCTTCCTCAGTGGCTTAAATCGAAACAAAAATTAATTCTTAAAAAAAACTAATCCATTAATATACAATATTTACAAATTAATGTATTTCTCACTAATACATACAAATCTTCCTCACCAGACTGAATACAAATGCCTCTTATACAATTCTTAATAGACACAGACATTCTCTTAAAAATGCTTTCTTGAGAGTTTGTGGAGAAGGATACCACAAACCCATGTGATCTAAAGCCAATTTCAGAGTGTGACTGTTGCCGTCCAAATCGGAAAAATGGGGTTCAGAGATGAACAAGTTGAACCTACAATAAAATGTTGCAGTATGGAGGGCTACTATTCAGGGTTTTGACCCATCGGCCATGCCCTCCTCTAGGACATCCCTTTTCATGACTCCTCTTTGACCGAGTTTTCTGTTTTCAACAGACACTCACCATTCTATGGCACTGAGCAATCTCAGTCCTCGTTGGGCTTTGGGGTTTCTTTGTTTGTTTTGGGTTTTTTTTTTCTCTTTAAAATGTTTTGTATTACTGCAGACCTCGGGGTTTCCCCGAGCATGCAGATCATTGAGTGGACCCATTTAGGCTATGGTCCTGTCTGCACTCACCAGCTGAGTTTGCTATAGAGGGAATGATGATACGAACAGGAAGGAGGAGGAGGAGATTGTCAGACCAGGACTCTTGATGGGTGGCGAGCTTCCCAGCAAATCACAACATAATGTGTAGGGTGCTTCTTAATGGATTTTCTGTGGTAAGAGAAAAGACAGAAGAAGCAGTGGGAAAACACGGGAGGGTGACAAGTTGAAGACGGCATCATCAGGGGCTTCTTCACATGGAGATTTTATCCTGCTATTGAGATTGGTTACTCATGGAAGTTTGCGGGCACTTTAGATGATGTCTTCAACCTCCAGGGTGTCTCCTGCACCAAATGACCTTTATTCAATTTTTTAAAAGATCAGAGATAATGAACTATCAAATCACAGCGCTTGAGTTCTGCTTGAGTTCCCTCATGGAAAGAGGAAAACCTGCAATAAGAGGAACTAGATCACAGCGCCATCTAGCAGCTATATAGTGAAAGATACGGAAGACTCAGATAAGGGAGGAAAGGAGGGGGGAAAGGGGAGGGGGAAGGAAGCACACGTCAAGGGAGTCTGTTGTGATCCTGCATTTAACATGGAAGCAGAAAGCCCTGTTTAAAATGTGGGGTTTTAGGCTGTTGTAGAGATGCTCCTGGACCCGCCGTAAAAATCCATGCATGAGGCAGGCCAATGGCACCATGAAAACCTCATCTGGAAGCGTCTGTAATTAAAACAATTCATGTATTGTTTATATTCATGTAAATAGTAAACAAGAAAAAATCCCAGAAAAGCAGGAATCACATGTGCAGGGTTATATTATTGCAACACATCTGCATGCTATTGGCAATTTTGGCTGTCCATGCAGACAACCAAAGAGTCTTTTGCGGGGATGGGGGGAGAAAGGCAGAGCAGACTAAGGTTTCAAGTCCATCTTCGCAACTTTAATGACTAGAAACTTGCTGATTCCTGAAGTCAACACCAATTTCTGCGCTTGAGCTGTATGATGGTGAAATGGTCAACAAACACTGTCCTGGCTGTATCCTTGGAAGCTCCATGGTAGAGCTCATGCTTTGCTTGCAAAAGATTCCCAAGTTCCCATCTCCAGGAAGGGCTGGGAAAAACCCCTGTCTGAAACCCTGAAAAGCCATCACCAGGCAGGGTAGACAGTAGAAATGTAAGAACGCAACAAGAGCCCTGTGGATCAGACCAAGGGTCCAAATAGTCCAGCATTCTGTTCACACCGTGGCCAAACAGCTGCCCATGGGAAGCCCACAAGCAGGACAGGAGTGCAACAGCACCTGCCCCCCCCCATGTTCCCCAGCAACTGGTGTACATAGGCTCACTGCCGCTGGTAATGGAGGGACATAGCCCTCAGGACTAGTAGGCATGGATAGCCTTCTCCTCCAGGAAGTTGTCTGAGCTAGGTGGACTGAAGGTCTGGCTTGGATGCTTTCTGTGCTCCTTCTTGAAACATCATTGTGATCAATGAGAAGAAATCCCCACCAGTTTTGTTTGCTTGCTGTCTGTGGCATTTGGACATGCATCTCAAGCCAGATTACCCTGGGAGTGGGTGTGTGCGTGTCATTGCATGTTTGTGTGTGTTCAGGAGCCTGTCCAAAATTCTGTCATACTATCAAACATGGGAGTCAAATTAACACCTCCATGAGGGCACTCATTTAGATCTGTTCACTCCTGGGAGTGTGAAAAATATTGTTTTTGAGACATGATTTCTCTTTTTTACAAGCCCAGGGGCTGTCCGTCTCAGTGGTGGCGGCATCTGTTTTTAAGCCAGGATGACGACAGGGATAGCGGGGGGGGGGGGGGATGGTGGAGGGCAAATAAAGAGAAAAGAGACTAAACTTTATTCAGAGCAAGGTTGATTTCCAAATGAAGTCCATGCCTGGGAAGAAAAGTTTATGAAAAGCAAAATAACCCCCCAGGGCTAGGTTTTGTGAACCGCAGATTAGCAATGTCTTGGAGATGAATTTAATAACATGAATCCAGTTTTGAAGAATGCAAATGAAAGCTGAGTATGTTTTTGCCCTAGAAGGGATGACGCCAACAGAAGCTGGCTTATGTATCGTGCCAAATCAAGGGGTCAAGGTTTTTGTTTGTTTTTTACTCTACCACTTCAGAGACTATAGGGGTGCATGTGCACACGTATGCAAGAGGGGTTGAGTTGCATGCTTGGATGCATCTCCATGGAAACACTCCCTCAAAATAGAAGATAGTGTGTCAGGGAGAAAGCTAAGCCCTAAGTTTCTCCCTTACGTGCTGGTTTTCTTCATGGGGGGAGATTGCCCTCCCCCCATGGTTGTGGGGCATACAAGCATTCATTCTCCTTGATGGAGACAGTTCATGCATTCAGCTGCCAGTGATCGAGGTCTGGTTCACACATGCATGTTTGACTTTTCTGCATTTGAGTGCTGCACGCTAGATGGGTGGCAGCTGAATGTCCAAACAGACTCTTTGAAAAGGGTGAGGTGTGTGAGAGTTCTGCCTGTCCTCTTATGCCTGTAATGGCACATCCATGCTTGCACCAGATGCTGCACTCATCACATGATGAACATGTATCTGTGAACCAGATCCAAGTGTATACCAACCGTGGCCGAGAGAGTGTGCTGTCATCCTGAGGCAGGACTATATTTCTGAGGCAGAGAGAGTGTGCTGTAGTCCTTAGAGTGGTGGACTAGAACCAGGGAAACACAGGTTCAAACCCCCACTTGGCCGTGAAACTCACTGGGTGACCTTGGGTCAGTCACTATGGCTCAGCCTAACCTACCTCACAGGGTCGTTGTGAGGACAACACTGTGGGGAGGCATGCATACTGCCCTGAGCTCCTTGGAGGAAGGTCAGGGTAATACAAAGTAATAACAGCTAACGCTAATGCGTGTACGTGTCAATGGGTGTGCAGGGCCACAATCCAACGCTGCTTCTCTTCCCTCCCACCCCACGAGGGCTCATCTAGATATATTAGTGTGAATGTGTTTGAGTAGCAGCTGTTCTATACTAAGTGCATCCATTCCATAATGAGATGAAGCATTCTTACATTTTACTGTTTACTGTCACGATCAGTCAGTCCTCCCTCAGACACCAGCGTCAGAATCCATCCTGGCATCCTTGCGCAGGGAATTCATACTGCCAGGGTTGGCGCCATGAGCCGGCATGACTGGGCACCTGCTGAGGCACACATCCCAGCAAGGGCCCACGGCCAGCCCCTGAAGACCCTGGCGCTGCTGCTTCTCCTGGCTCTCTGCTTATTCAACTGCCCTCCCCAAGCACGTGCTCAGGGACAATCCGGGGCCCTCCCATGAAGCTGACTGAAGGGAGATTCAGGACAGATGAAAGGAAGCCCTTCTTCACACAGCCCATAGTTAAGCTATGGAATTCCCTACCACAGGATGTAGTGATGGCCACCCATGTGGATGGCTTTAAAAGGGGGTTGGACAGATTCCTGGAGGAAAAGGCTATCAATGGCTACTAGTCCTGAGGGCTATGTGCTACTCCAGTACCAGAGGCAGGGAGCCTATGTACACCAGTTGCTGGGGAACCTGGGCGGGAGGGTGCTGTTGCACTCATGCCCTGCTTGTGGGTTTCCCGTGGGCAGCCGGTCAGCCACTGTGTGAACAGAGTGCTGGGCGAGATGGGCCCCTGGTCTGATCCAGCAGAGCGCTTCTGATGTTCTTATGTTCTTCTGACAAGAGTGATCTATAACACCTCCATGTGGTGTGCGTGTTCTGCCTCGGGGCAACGGTGAGGATTAGGCCCAGCGGGAGAGGGCAGTGGAATGGGCAGTGGTGGCAGTGCTGAGGCCCCGCAGGGCACCTTGCCCAGGGAGCCCCCAACGTCTGGAGCCGCACTGAATACAGCATATTCAGGCAGGCATTTGGGGTGGGTTAGGGTATTTTAGAAAATGTTTTTATCGTAGAATTTTATTGTTTTAAACTGTTTTATTGTATGCTGTACATCGCCCAGAGTGGCTGGGTGACCAGCCAGATGGGCGATTAATAAATTTAATGATGATGATGATGATGATGATGATGATAATAATAATAATAATAATAATGGAGCACACGGCCTTCAGCAATCTGTACCAGAGGAGGGAGACATTAAGCAGCGGTCCTTGGTGTGAAAACTGACATTTCACCAGTGCACAAGAGAGAGGTGTCCCTATTTTTGTCTGTGAAATGTCAGGAGAGTCTGGGTTTTGTAGAATCCATTCCAGGCAACAGTTGGTCCTCAGGCTGTGTAGCTTCAGTAGCACACTTAGGTAAGCTTAGACCAGGGGTGGGCAAAACGTGGGCTGCATGTGCCCCCCATATTTTTTTGTGCTCCTCACCACCCCCAAATGATTACCACCACATTGCCCCCAGGGCTTCAGGTGGATGATTTTGCATTAAAATGAGATCGCACTCCCCGCACACTTTCTTTGGAAGTGCAAATGCCAGTGGAGGCTGGTGGCTCCGACGTTGGTGGGGCAGTGAATGCACTCCAGGTTTCAGTCAGAACCAGTCAGAACTTGGATAGCTCCTTCAGAGTTCTGACAGGTTCTGACTGAAACCCGGAATGGATTCACCACCCCACTGACATCGGAGCCACCAGCCTCCGCTGGGAAATGCAGTTTTCCAGGAAAAAATGCTTTTTTTTCTCGCACCCAAATTGCGCACTTTGGTGGTGGCAATGCTGGTGTTGGCGGGGTGTGTGTGTCATCCCTGGTGGGTTCCATGGGTGGAAATTGTCCCCCAGAGCCTCCAAAGTTGCCTACCCTGGGTTTAGACTCTGGAGTTAATGGCCTTATGAGAACCACCTTCCTTAGATGTTCTTAGATAGTACAAGGGAGGAACGGTAGCTCAGTGCTTTGCATGCAAAATGTCCCAGGTTTGAGCCCCGGCATCTCCGGGGGGGCTGGAAATATTCCTGCCTGAAACCCTGGAGAGCCGCTGCTGCCAGTCGGTCTCGACAATACAGGGCTAGAGATCCGTGGTCTGATTCCGCGTAAACCAGCTTCCTAAATTCCATGTTCCTGTGTACCTCCCTTGCTTCCAAATGCGGTAAGCCAGCCCTGCTACATTTGGGGGGGCCCTCCTGTTCATTCTGCTGAGCGGTGGTGGCAGGGGGGACTTGGATGTCAGCCCCAAATCCCTGAATTGTAGCACCCAGTTTCGCGGGCACCGGATGAACACTTTTTGGAGAGAGCCTTTTCTGGTCTGCTGACCGACTCTGTCAAGGCAGCACTCAGATTTTCCTGGCTGCAGCCTCTGCGGTTACCACCGGCACGCGGGAGCCAAGGTAAGCTTCGAGGCACTTGGGTAGCAGCTAGCCCCACACACACACACACACACACACACACACACGTGCGCGCCGGGTCTGTTGAGCGTGGAGGCCTGCAGCCTGGCCTGTCAGTCAGGCCACGGTAGCGTGACGGTAGCTGGTTCCAGAGCCCTCTGCTTAATGGGTGCAGTAGCCTTCCCAACCCCCCGAATTAGGCATAAAGGCAGCTGGTATGTTTCAAATTTGTGTTTGCACACTAGAGGGTATTTGTCAACCGGGCTTCGACTTTCACTGCTGAGACTCTTTCGGGAAACGGATCTTGCAGCTTTTACCAGTGAAGGCAAGCCTCCGTTCTAACCCGTTTAGAACATGTGGGGTTCCCAAGTTGAGACTCCTAAAAAATACTGTCCCCCTTAGCTGGGTGAGTGGGGTAGCAATTTCCCCCCACTCTGTGTCAGAAACCAGTGTGGATTTATTTCGGATGCTGAAGCTGTCTCAATTTGCCAGGGACAGTCTAGACTTTCTTGTAAGGGTCCCGAAGATGCCACATGGAGCACGTTGTCTTGGTGGAAAGGGAAGGTTCAGATCAAATCAATCAACACATAGTATGCTGCTCCCCCCCACACACTTTTTTTGCTGTTGGCAGAATGGTCAGCTGTGGAATACATAGTGCTGGCTGGGATTATGGGAGTTGTAGCACATCCAGAGGGCACCTGGCTGGGGAAAGCTGCCATAGGTAATCAAGCCACTGTGACTTCTCTTTTTATATTATGTCTGTCTTCACCCACAGTCTGCTTGTCAGCAAAATGGCCTCAGGAGGAACCGCTGTATGGCTGACCTTCTGGGCAACTCTTCCAGCATGCTCCACCACATTCCACATCTCCTTCCTTCTCTGATTCTTAGAGGAACCGTATCCTTTTTAATCTATATATAATGTTTACATGCAGCCATCCAGGGCTATTCTGCAGTGACCCACTTGCACATTAACATCACCAAAATGTATTTCTACTCTGCATTATTAGAGATGTCGCTGAAGTTTGTAATTTCATGGTTTGGGACACTGCTTTGTCCAGCTCATCATGGTTGTCTGAATTACAAATCGAGGGTCATCCCCTGCCCCGCCCTCCAAAGACTTATTTGGCTTGGAATGCGAAATGAGATTTTGCACATGTGTTTGGTCAGCGTTTAGTGGACAAGGCTACCAAAACAGCTTCTCTGTAGGTGCATGCGCAAATTTGTTTAATGTTCACCCCTTACTCTTGTTGTTGGTTGTGAAGTAAGCGATCAGGCTACCACCAAGCAGCTTCAAAACAGCAGCAAAATTTTGTTTCTTGTGCAGTTGTTGTCCAGAAGGATCTAGATCTAAAACCCTCTCTTGCTCCTGGGTGTGTTTTGTTTTGGGAGGGAAGGGAAGGGCTGGTAGAGTTTCCAAGTGGATCTCCACCATGGCTGGTGCAGGAAACAACAATTCCCAAGGCGAAAGATAAGGGACAACCCACAAGCATCACCATCAGCACATGTCTGGCAACATTATGTGCTAGGACAGAACTCTCAGTAAACAGACAAGGGTTTTCTGAAATGCTGATTGAGTGTTTTCATTTCATTTCTATACCATCCAATAGCCAAAACTGTGTCTGGGCAGTTTACAAAGACTAAATACCTTTAAAAATGCAATATTATGCATAATATAAAAACAGTTTAGCTACAAACATATAAACGAGGGCAGACATAGACACGTATCCAAACAATATCCCATGACCTGATTAAAAACATGTCATGGGCTGCTAGATGCCTGGGAATAGAGGAAGGTCTTAACCAGACGCTACGAAGATAACAATGTTGGCGTCAAGTAGGCCTCGCTGAGGAGTTTATTCCATAATTGGCGGGCTGCCACTGAGAAGGCCCTTTTCCCTTGCTACCACTCTCTGAGCCACCTTGGAGGAGGTGTCTGGAGGAGGGCCTTAGACGATGAGCGTAGTGTACAAGTAGGTTCATGCCTGGAGAGGCGTTCCATCAGGTGCTGCTGTCTTGAGCCTTGTAAAGCTTCATAGGTCAAAACCAGCACCTTGAGTCAGACTGGGAAACATACAGGCAGCCAGAGCACGCATCAAAAAGCCCGAGCCAATTCTGAATTGAGCTGAGCAAAGTTTGCTCATCTCCGTAATAAGAAATATTGTTCTTTGGGCCTCCAAAATGGGCTTCAAATGTTTCCTGCACAGTAGTGCACCATTCATGACCTGCACACGGCTATCCTGGCTACCCTATGGAACTCGTTGTTCATGTGGCCGACGAGGCTTACCCCAGGGCAGGCTCCACCCTCTTCCCAGGATGCCTTTGCCCACCATAGAAAGAAGGGTGGCTTTCTGGCACCTTTTCCTGTGACTTGACCGAATGTGATGCCCCCTTTGAGAAGCGCCCTCCGGTACATTGTGTGTGAACAGGGCAAGAATTTAAAAGAATGAAAGCATCCCCATGAGCAACCACAGACAGGAGGATCCCACACCGGTTTCCTTGGCGCGTGTGAACACAGCCAGGTTTTTCAGGCTTAAACTGTTGGGAATGTTGCAACCTCGTCTGCAAGTTACTGGAAGGGGGCAGTGTTGCAGTGGTGTTAATCCATGGGAATTTTGACCACAGCTAGACCCAGGATCTCTATAGCCTACAACGTGGTTTCCTGTGATTTCTTCCTTTCGCTCCTCTCTTTCCTCCCCGCCCCCCGCCCCGCTAACTTTCACCATTGACGGGTGCCTCGCTGCTGCCTGTGTCACAGAACATTTGTGAGTAAAACCATTTCACCTTTCCTTCACCAAAGAAGGGTGCGGTCTCCTTCGATTGTTCTCGGATAGCTGTGTGTGCACGTGGCACTTCTGTTAAACGCTCGTCCCATTTTGCCTTTTTGTTTTTCTCTGCTTATTGCCTTTCTAACAGGAGGCATCATTACTAAGTAATCCCATCATAAAGGTGGTGATGAACTAGTCGCTTTAACTCTTCTGGAGTGACTTAACCACTGGCAGTCGATGCCACCCAGCGCAGCCTTTGGGAAGGAGCTTGGCCAGAGGGGAACGCAGGTCTGACGCCATCCAGGATGGCACAGGTGTGGGAGAGACGTCAAGAGTGTGAGTGAGAGGGACGCTGTGTTCCCGCGCCTGGCGGCAGTGGGGGATGTGGTGCCTTTTGGACGCAGCCGCTACCTGCCTGGAGGGGTGGGAGGGTGACATCATGTCTGCACAGCCACCGTTAGAGCTCAAAGACGCTTCTTTGATTTAGAACTGTGACGGGTCAGGGGAGATGCATCAGGGCCTGCCATGTCAGGAGGAGACAGACACCAAACTTAAACTCTGAGACCAGCATGAATCATGGATAGAGTTAAGAGCCGGGTTTGGGGTGGGGAGGGGTGGCGGTGAACAGACCTGCGTGCAAGCCAAGCAAAAGAATGTGCTCCATCATGATTCTGCGAATGTCGACCTCAAATATTTGCTGGATATTCTCTCAATAGTCTAACATTTGCCGAATATTTGAGATCCGTATTTGACAGCCGAGGATATTTGATTATGTTTGCAGCCGAAACGCAATGGTATTTTTGCATTTGACTGTGTTTGGTTGGTGACATGCAATGGTGTACTATAATCGTTGGTATTTAGAATGAGAGAGCACAGTCCAGTACTGTCTGTACGTCCTGAATCAGGTGCAGAGGGCTTTAGATATTTATTTATTTCATTTCTATACTGCCCAATAGCTGAAGCTCTCTGGGCAGTTCACAACCGTTCACAAGATAAAATACAGTATAAAAATTTAAATGTACGATTAAAAAAAAAATTTAACGGCTAAAAATAATTTCAATAAAGTACTAGACCTGTTCAAACAGCTGGGATAAATGCTCCATCATATGCCATGAAATGCCTGGGAGAAGGTGCCAGGCAGGCCTCAGTGGGGACATCATTCCATAATCAAGGGGGCCACCACTGAAAAGGCCCTCTCCCTTGTTGCCACCTTTCAAGCCTCCCTTGGAAGTGGCATTCGGAGGAAGGCCTTAGATACTGATCGTAGTGTCTGGACAGGTTCAGGTCGGGCGAGGCACTCTGTCAGGTATTGCACTCCTGAGCCATGTAAGGCTTTATAGGTTAAAACCAGCACCATGACTCATGCTCGGATATAGGCAGCCAATACAAGTGGGCCAGAAGTGGTGTTATGTGTTCAGACCTTCTGGTCCCAGTTACCAATCTGCCTGCTGCATTTTGCACAAGCTGCAGCTTCAGAACAGTCTTTAAGGGCAGCCCCACATCGAGTGCATTGCAGTAATCTAACTTGGAGGTTATCAGAGCATAGATTACTGAAACCAGGTTATCCCTGTCCAGATAGGGGCATCGCTGGGCCACCAGCCGACACCAGTAGAAGGCACTCTGTGCCACTGAGGCCACCTGAACCTCAAGTGACAGTGATGGCTCCAGGAGAACCCCCAAGCTACGATCTGGCTCCTTCAAGGGGAGGGCAGCCCCATCCAGAACAGGTTGAGCACCCTCCATCTGGTCAGAAGAACCGTCTACCAACACTATTTCAGTCTGGTCTTAATTGAGCTTCAGTTTATTAGCTCTTATTAGAGGTTTGTTTCTTTTTAATTACATTCTGTCTCCCCCACCTGCCCCCCCAAACCCCAGATCTCCAAGGGGGTTCACAGCAATATAACTTACAGAAATAAAATACCATAAAACATCCTAACAAAGGGCAGTGGCAGCAGAGAAAATCACTTAAACAAACAAACATGAATTGGGCAGCATATATGCGTGTGCTGCCTGTGGAACATCGGGGCCGGGACCCGATAAGCCAATCAGCCTTTCTACAGTCTAAACATTTGGGACAATGGTGTGGAATCGAAGGCCGGGGCAGTCCGGCTCTGCCAGCTTGCATGGGATGAGAGCTTTCCCACTGCGCAGCCAGCCAAGAGGCACTCCTTGAGTCCGTAAATCACTCTTCCGTGGGGTGGGGAGGACTGGAAAAAGAAGGTGGATCTTTGCCTCCCCTGCCCCGCCGGACAAGCCGCCATCTCTCCATGTTTTGGCTGGCCTCCCTGGTCTCGCAGCAGGGGAGCCGGGCTGGTGGTTTTGGCAGCAGAGGAAAGGTATCCCTTGAGGGGACTCCAGACAAGCTTCTCTTTGGTGGAGAAACACGCTGCTGAAATAGACGGCTGTTTGGGGGCAGGAAGGGGGAAAACAAGATGCCCTCTCAGGTATGGCTGGGGTGGGGCGGGGGGGGGGGGGGAGAGAGAGAGACTTCTCCACTCCAAGGCCTGGTTGTTTCCAAAGCTTGGCTTCATCTGAGCCAGGATTTAGCCCCAGAACCTGTTTCCAATGTGCCTCGCACACCACGGCATCAGAAATACAAGAGGAGCCCTGCTGCGACAGATTGAAGTCCATTAGGTCCAGCGTTTGGGTTATGGCCAGATGCCTTTAGCTTGCCCAAGCAGGGCTTTCCTCACACCAGTCATCTGCATACAATGATACAGACAGCTTTGGATCCAAAACTGTGGGAGATACATTTTTGAGGACCTTGAAGATCCTGCATAATGTTCCCAAGTCCAGGTAGTGCAGTAGGTGCCGGGGCCTGCAGGAGAAGCCACCATCACTGGGGAAGAGGCGTGCCTGCTGCTGCTGGGCCTGCTGCTGCTGCTGCTGCTGCCGCTGCCGCCGCCACCACCACCACCACCAGGCCTTCCCCACAGACTTCTGCCTGGCAGACCGCCAGTCCCTGCAGGACCAGGCCCCCAGGTACCGAGCCAGCTGTGCTGCTCCACCTGCCCCTCCCTGGAGGGGCTACATAGGCTGGCTGGCTGAAGTGGCCTGGGAGAGCCAGGGCCTGCAGGAGAGGCCACCACCACCACCACCACGGAAGAGGTGTGCCTGCTGCTGCTGGGCCTGCCACCGCCACCACCAGGCCTTTTCTGCGGACTTCTGCCTGGCATTTTTTAATGGTTTTTTTTTTGTTTGTTTGTTTTTCTGGGGGATTTTGTTGTGTTTTAGGGGTGGGTAGCCTGCCTGATAGGTGGGAGCGAGGGGGCATGTGTCCACCTGATGGAGGCAGTGGGGGGAGTGTTGGGGGCCAGAACATACCGAGGCTGGGTGGCAGGCGCTGGCGGAGCGCTAGGGGCAGGCCATGCCAGGTAAGGGGAACGAGGGAGAGATGTGTAATATCTGTCCCCTGCTCCGGGCCTGTCCAGAACCAAAGGATGGCTGGAGGAGGCGTGACCCCATCTTCTGGCCTTCGTTTGCTGCTCTGCAATGCCAGGTCTGTTACCCAGAAAACTCCCTCATCCATGACATGATCCTGGATGAGGGTGCAGACCTGGCATGTATTACGGAGACCTGGCTGGCCGAGGCTGCTGCTCCAACCCTTGCAGCCATGTGTCCAGCCGGATTTTCGTATGCACAGCAGCCGAGGGCTGGGGATCGGGGAGGGGGAGTGGCTGTTATCTACCGAGAGTCCTTGGTCTTCACCAGACCCCCTCTCCGGGAGGCCAAGGTTGCTGAGTGCATGTACTGGAGGTTGGGCCCGAAAGGCAGTCTGGGGATTCTGCTCGTGTACCGTCCACCCCGCTGCACGACTGACTCCCTGGCCGAGGTGCTTGAGGTGGTCTCTGATGTGCGTGTGCAGTCCCCTAACTTATTGGTGTTGGGGGCCTTCAACGTACATTCGGAGGCCATCCTCACAGGAGCACCTCGGGACTTCATGGAGACCATGGCCTCCTGGGAGCTGCACCATATTCTAACTGGGCCCACCCATGTAGCCAGTCATGCACTAGACCTTGTGTTTGTTTCTGGAGAAGCGGGGAGTGATCTGGAAGTCGGGGGTATATCCACCACCCCCTTGTCATGGTCAGATCACTATCTGGTGATGTTGGACTTCTCGGTTCCACAACCCCTCCGCAGGGGTGGAGGACCCATTAAAATGGTCCGCCCCAGGCGTCTTATGGATCCGAATGGATTCCTGAACGCGCTTGGGGATTTCCTGGAGCAGGCCAACGGCCACTTGGTCGAGACCCTGGTGGGTGGCTGGAATGCCGCAATCACTGGGGCATTAGATCGGGTGGCTCCGAAACGCCCTCTCCCCTTGAACAGGGCTCGGACTGCACCATGGTTCAATCCGCGGTTACGAGCTTTGAAACAGGAGGTGAGACGGCTAGAGTGCTGGTGGCGGAAGTCTCGCTCCAAAGACGATCAGACACGGGCTAGAGCTGTATCTTCAACCTATCACGTGGCGGTGAAGGCAGCAAAAAAGGGATATTATGCTGCCTCCATCGCGTCTGCAGAGTGCTGTCCCAGGAGGCTGTTCCAAGTGGTCTGGAGCCTGGTCGGTCCTGTGGCTCCGGAACCACTGGAGCATTCTAAGGCCTCCTGTGAGGCCTTGGCAAGGCACTTTGCAGATAAAATTGATCGGATAAGGAGTGTTACTCTGCACGCTGTGGATACAGTTAGTGAGCAAGAGGCGGCCTGTGGCAAACCGGTTTTGTGGGATCGGTTCCAGCTTCTTCCTTCTGATGAAGTGGACAAGGTGCTTTCATCTGTAAGGCCAACCACCTGCTTACTTGATCCTTGCCCATCTTGGCTCATTATGGGCTCCAGAGAGACTGGGTGAGGGGATCAGGGCGGTGGTGAACACCTCCCTTGAGGAGGGAGTGATGCCATCAGCCCTCAAGGAGGCAGTGATAAGACCGCTCTTAAAGAAGCCCTCCTTGGATCCCTGAGTTCTGAACAACTTTCGCCCAGTCTCAAATCTGCCATTTTTGGGCAAGGTGATTGAGCGGGTGGTGGCGATGCTGTTGAAGGCACACTTTGAAGAAACCGATGATCTAGACCCATTTCAGTCGGGCTTCAGGCTTGGGCATGGGACAGAAACGGCCTTGGTCGCCTTGGTGGATGATATGAGGAGGGCTCTGAATGCTCCTTCCTTGTTCTCCTCGACCTCTCAGTGGCTTTTGATACTGTTGACCATGGTATCCTCCTGGACCGCCTGGAGGGGTTGGGCATTGGAGACACCGTATTGCGATGGTTCCGGTCCTTCCTCTCCGGCAGGTACCAGAGGGTAGCACTGGGAGAGGAGGTTTCGGACCCGTGGCCACTCACTTGTGGGGTGCCACAGGGTTCCATCCTCTCCCTGATGCTATTTAACATCTATGTGCAGCTGCTGGGGGCTATCATCAGGAGGTTTGGGGTGCGGTGTCATCAGTATGCGGATGACACGCAACTCTACCTCTCGTTCAAATCTTCACCAAGGTTGGCTGTAGAATCCCTGTCCAAATGTCTGGAGACGGTGAGTGGCTGGATGGGGAGGAATAAGCTGAAGCTGAACCCTGACAAGACCGAGGTACTTTTGGTGGGAGACAAGAGGAGGCTGGGGGATGTTGACCTGGTGTTGAATGGGGTATGGCTACCCTTGAAAGACCAGGTCCGCAGCCTGAGGGTCATTTTGGACTCCCAGCTGTCCATGGAGGCTCAGGTGTCAGCTGTGAGCTGGACAGCGCTGTATCAACTCCATCTGATAGGGCGGCTGCGCCCCTTCCTTCCCGACCATCTGCTCCCATTGGTAGTACATACCCTCGTCTCCTCTTGTTTATACTACTGTAATGTGCTCTACGTGGGGTTACCCTTGAAGATGGTTCGGAAGCTACAGCTGGTACAGAACGTGGCGGCTCACCTGATTAAAGGCAGCTGCCGGCAAGATCACATCACTCCAATGCTGAAGGAGTTGCACTGGTTCCCAGTTGTTTTCCGGGCCAAATTCAAGGTGTTGGTTTTGACCTTTAAAACCCTATATGGTTCTGGCCCAGCCTATCTTAAGGAGCGCCTCCAGCAACACCAGACAGGCCGCTTAACAAGATCAGCCTTGGATGGCCTTCTCTCTGTCCCATCAGCCAGGACAGCTAGACTGGTGGGGATGAGGGAGAGGGCCTTTTCTGTGGTGGCCCCCACTCTGTGGAACTCCCTCCCTAGGGAACTCCGCCATGCCCCCTCTTTAATGAGCTTCCACCGTGCATTAAAAACGTGGTTGTTCAGGCAGGCATTTGGGGTGGGTTAGGGTATTTTAGAAAATGTTTTTATTGTAGAATTTTATTGTTTTTAACGGTTTTATTATATGCTTGTACATCGCCCAGAGTGGCTGGGTGACCAGCCAGATGGGCGATTAATAAATTTAATAAATAATAATAATAAATAATAATAATACCTTTATTCAGCCAACTCAAAGATCACAAAATTGTGGAAGCTTTTGAGATCTGCAGATCTCTTCATCAGGCAACATGTTCCAAAAAGCAGGTTGGGGGAGGGGGTGTCTGTGCAGTCAGAGTCTTAAGGTGATATTGAGGAGGAGGAGGGTTTGCAGACATTCAAATTGGCCCTGCCAGGTGATGTGATGGTTCCAGTGTCCTCCAACCCCGTACCCTCCAGATATGTTGGAGAAGGCTGCCCCAGGACTACAGGGAACAAGAAAGTAGCAGACAATTGTTGAACCTCCATTTTTTAAAATATAAAAGCCAGCTGTTAATTCCAAATTTTCTCCATCCTGGGCAAAGCAGTCAGGTTCCTTCGTTGGTGGAAAACAGAAGCAGAGATCAATCCCTTTGTGTGCAGTTCATCAAATTCAGTCTAATACTAAGTTTGCTTGCCAGTCATAAAATATCGCCATATCAATTGTAAAATAAATAAATAATCAAAAACTTTTTAAAGTCAAAACATCAGAAATTGCTGTTGGACATCATGAGATGTCTCATTCGAAGGATAAATACTCGATGAATAATTGGGTGATATTTGAATGTGAGAACAGCTGATGAGATGACTGTCCACCATCAAAAGGTGTAGAACAGCATATGGAACATGTAAAGTAGACGTTGGTTGTGGCTTTGACATGACAAGGAAAAATAAAGCACCTCTGAACATACATAGATGGCATGTCTCTCGTGGAACTGTGGGAGGGACTTCAACCCTAAGAGAGGTGGCTCTCAGGTCTAGGAAGCTAGCTCATAAGGTCTAGGAAGCTAGCTCATAATCTCAGGCACCTGGGGTCCCAATCCACCCCTCTGAGGCTCCCCAGAAGACCACACCACCTTTCCCCTGACCACTGATCATTTGGGGGTTGCCTTAAGAACATAAGAAGAGCCGTGCTGGATCAGACCAAGGGTCTATCCAGTCCAGCATTCTGTTCACACAGTGGCCAACCAGCTGCCTGTGGGAAGCCCACAAGCAGGATGTGAGCGCAACACCACCCTCCTGCCCATGTTCCCCAGCAATTGGCGTGCACAGGCATCCTGCCTCTGATACTGGAGGGAGCATATGGCCATCAGGACTAGTAACCATTGATAGCCTTCTCCTCCAGGAATTTGCTTAACCCCCTTTTTAGGCCATCCAAATTGGTGGCCATCACTACATCCTGTGGTAGCGAGTTCTATAGTTCAACTCTGCACTGTGTGGAGAAGTCCTTCCTTTGTTCTGTCCTGAATCTCCCCACGATCAGCTTCATGGGATGACCCCATTGGGTTCTAGTATTATGAGAGGGGGAGAAAAATGTCTCCCTCTCCACTTTCTCCACACCAGGCTTCATGTTGTCCACCTTACTTTCCTTGTTTTTGCATGTCCCCCCCGCCCCGCCGCCCAAATCTAAAAGGTTCGAGTGCCTCTCCTAAGGCTGAGTTACTCGCAGTAAGCGCTTTAACCTGCAACAGGCTGGGCCTTTGGGCCTTTTAGCCTTTGCTCCCGCCCACCACTGGAACAAGGCCTCCGAGTGCTTCGCTGAGATAGAATTTGGCCCTCCAGCTGAAAGAGGTTCAACACCCCTGGGACAGACTGTTTCTCCACCTCATCCAGTATTGGCTGTCCTGACTAACAGTGACTGTCTGGGGTGTCAGGTAGAAAAAGGGGTTTCCCACTGCCTCCTCTTTGACCCATGTAGCCGGTGACGTGATGGATTAAATCCAGTGGGGACTGATGGCTCCAATGTCAGTGGGGTGGTGGATCCACCCCAGGTTTCAGTCAGAACTCTACAGGAGCTATCCAAGGTACCTCTGCACCTTGGATAGCTCCTGTAGAGTTCCGACTGAAACCCAGGGCGGATCCACTGCCCCACCGACATTGGAGCCACCAGCCTCCAGTGACTGAATCTTGGGTCTTCGACATGCAGAGCGTGGTGCTGAGCTATGGTCTTTCCTGTGGCAGGCTCAGCCCCATCCTGACCTTATTTTTAGAAGTTAAATACAAGCTGGAAATCCTCAATCTTTCATTGGGCCGTCTACTGAGTTAAGTGCACACACCCCATTATCTTTGCCACCTTCCTGTACAGACCATCTTGGTGCTTTTAAACAGCGTCATGGGGCTGGAACTCAGCGGGTCCAGCCACCCCGCTGTGCCATCACTGCCTCTGTCCGTGGCTGCAAAAGTTCCGCCTGTTGTGCTCCTGCCTGCCTGCCTGCCATGCAGCTGTTCAAAAGCCAAGTGCTTCCATCAAGAGAAATTGGTGGCCCATCGGCCCAGAATCTATTCAAAGCCTGCTACAAAGAACCATTTTTTTCTTCCCCGAGCAAATGTAGAAAGAGTTAAATATATTTGCTCTTTTCTGCAGCTGTTTTAAGTGGTTGTATTTTTACACTCACTGGGCAGTGCCTCTCTCTCCCCCCCCCCCCCCATGCAAGACTGTGGTCTGGGCTGTTGCCTAGAAAAAAAAATTACGCCTCACTGTACATCAAGCAAAACTAGGTCTCCAACCGTGGTTGGCTTTTAATTGGCTGCTCTTTCGCCCGTGTTTATTTACACTGCAATTAGTTAAACCAACTCCTTTCACCGGCTGCCTTGAAGCACGCCAAGGTACACAATCAGTGCAGCGCCCCCCAGGGGCAGGGTACAATGGGGCAAAGGAGGGATGGAAAAAGAAGAGTGCATGTGTGCGCTTGTGTGTGGGGGCGCGGGGGAGAAATAGATCTTTGGTGACAACAAGAAGCCCAAAGCTCTGGGGAGGGAGTGTGTGCGTGTGCAGGGTTTTTTGTGAGAATGCGTGGAAACTGCCCGCCCCTGCAAAAAAACCCTCTCAATTTGCAGTGTGCCATGTCATCCAACAAGCTCTCTCTATCCTGCCAGCAAAACACACGGCTCTTTCTTCAAACCCCTCCCTGCCTTCTCTCCCTCTCCACACAGTCAAAAGATGCCTTCTTGGATCCCGAACATGGGCAGCAGGTTATTTTATGTATTATTCCTTTGATTTTATTGGTTATATTTTTATACTGCCCAATAGCCGAAGCTGCCTCAGTGGTTCACAACAATTGAAACCATAATGTTCAAGACAGTAAAATACAGACAATAAAGTAGAATATCAACATTTAAAAGTTTAAAACGACAAGACAAAAATAAAAATAATGGCCAAACAGAAGCGAATAGCAGGGTAGAGGCCCTCTTCTTAGTTTGTCGGGCCCCGTCTCTGGTTTTTAACTTCTAGGACAGTTAGAAGTTAACTGTCTACAACTGACTACAACACCCAGCATTCCTGACCATTGGCCATGCTGGCCAGAGCTGATGGGAGCTGAAGTCCAAAACATCTGGTGGGTGCCACATTGGAGAAGGCTGTTCTAGGAAAAGAGATTCCTGACCTCAGGTCAGTCTGGAAACACCGATTTCTAATCTGGAAGTGAGTTCTTCTCCAACCTGGTGCCCTCCAGATGTGTTGGGCTACAACTCCCATCTTCCCCAGCCAGCATGGCTAAAGATGAGAATTGAAGTGGGCTCCTAATTTCTTTCCCTAACAAGGGGCTTATCTACACAAGGCTGCTAATGTGCTGTGTCTGATTCCGGTTTCATCACAGAATTGACCGAGCACTACAAAAAGAGCATTTCCTTTCCTGCTTTTCTGCTACATAACCTCTAGGTGGCACTGTGGCATAGCAGAATAAGGCAAATATACAGGTAAAAAGGGCATTCATTCACTTTCACAAATAATACTGCATTTTCCCCGCCATTGGCCACGCTGGCTGTGGATGATGGGAGTTGTAGTCCAAAACATCCAGAGGGTGCCAGATTAGGGAAGGCTGCCCTATTTCCTGATGTGAGGGGACTTTCTGGCATTACGGAGTGGAGAGAGATATGCACTCTGCACCTGCACAGGACAATGTCCATCTCTCGTAGCATTCCAGAATTGATCCATGACATTACATGGGCTGGACCTGGGTGAGCCCAGCACAAATTAAGTCCTGCACCTCACTTTTTCAAAAAGATTTTCTCTCTTTCTTCAAGTTGTGACTGTTTTGTTTTAGTTACTTATTTATTTAGCATATTTATATCCCACTGTTCTTCCATTATGAAACTCAAAGTGGCTTACTATAAAATACTCAAAGTGCTTACAAGCTTCTTTCTCTCAATCACCTTTGCAACAACTTGGCTGCAATGCCCATTTTACAGAAATAGGCAAGCAAACTGAGGCTGTGATGTGGGGGTTGCCTGTGGCCCTTCGTGACGGAACTGGGCTTTGAACAAGGGATTCTTGCAATTAGAAAACTCTGCTGATTAACTGTATAGATGTGTAGTTCATTTATTTCTTGGGGTTAAGAAATAAATCTGCATAAACTTGAATAAGAGAAAAACCAATAACTCTAAAGAAAGGTACATTTGCTTTGTTTTTAGAAGATGCACAGGTATGTTGAAGTAGGCATCAACTTAGAAAAGGTGTGCCCCTTTCTTGCACAGAATAGATGGTGCTCATCTGTGGGGTTCCCCCCCCCCCAGTATTTGTTGTAAGCATTACAAACATGGACACCTTGAATTGTGCCTAGCAATGGACTGGGAACCAGTGCTGTCTTCATGGTTGGTTTTTTTCCTTATAGGCAATTGCATGTAGCTTTAATTGATTACAGCTCATATGATTCATTGACTAAGATTTCTTTAATTGTGCACCAGATCTCTTAACACTCGTCTGTCTCTTTGCAGTTCATCATCTCGGAGAGCGACCAGGGAGAGTTGCCGTGCCCGCTGGAGTGCCCTCAGGAGCGTGGCCGCCCTGTCTGCGCCTCCGACGGGAAGCTCTATAAGTCGCCGTGTGCCTTCCAGAGAGCTCGATGTCGGGAGCCTTCCCTCGAAGCTCTGCCCCGCTTCCGCTGTGGTGGGGCTGCCCACCGAGAGCCCAACAGTAGGTAGAGATTTTGTACAAAAGCTTTGTGCATGTGGCCGATCTGTGTGTGTGTGACCGAATGCAAAAGAGGACAGAGCTCTGGCGCCCTTCATAGTTACGAAGAGGGAATTTCTGGAAGGTGAAGCTTCTCCCCACCCTGCAGCACTATCATGGGACAAGCTGTACCTGCTGAAATTCTCTTTTGAACATAGCTGTCAAAGAGGGCTACAACGTCCGTCAGTGAATCGGTTAGATCAGGGGTGCAGAAGCTCTTTCAGCCAGAGGGTTGGATTCCATTTCAGGGGCCACATTCCCGAGGTGCGTGGGACCAAAGGCAAAAGGGCTGGAGCCCCAAATACCAACATATTGTAGCTTAGGAGAGGCATTTCAACCTTGTAGAATGGGGAAGAAAATACACGAAAACCACCAAATGATTGGTGTTTGGGGGAAAGGGGATGAGGACATGGCCTTCTGGGGACTGGATTGGGACCCCCAGAGGGCCAGGTGTGGCCCCCAAGCCTGAGGTACTGCGCCCTGGGTTAGATTGATGGATTACACCCCACTCCCCCCAAATTTGAATTGAATTCAGAACTAGCTTCTGGTTAATCACAATTTTTTTTTTTAAGCTGATTGTTCCCACAGAACATCCTTTGCCCAACATGGCGCACTACAGATGTGTTGGACTACAACTGGGGATGATGGGAGTTGTAGTCCAACAGATCTGAAGGGTGCCGGATTGGGGGGCGCTGATAAAAACTGCATATCACGGCATCATCTTAGGAGCTGTGTTTTCTTCTTCTGGCATACAGGACACCAGATGGCGTCTTCTAAGATGGCATCTGCTCTCTCTCTCTCTCTCTCTCTCTCACACACACACAGAGGCATCAGCTAAAAACAAAGGAAGTATGTCTTATCCCTGAAAAGTGTCTGTTTTATTCATATGCAAATTTATGCAGATTGAATTGGCTAAGTTTTTTTTTTTAAATCTAGTGACAGCCCTACTATTAAAGCCCTACATAATTAGTATTCTAACAGTTATAATTATAATCCATTTCTCTGTGTGGAGATGGTTGGGCCCCAGGCTGACTCGGCAACAGGGGCATCAAGGGGATTGAAAATGCTTCCACAATGCGTGGAAAGCTATAATCTGCTGTACACAAACTACGCTGATCCTTAGAAATTTCTCTCAGTCAGTTTTATCCCTCTCCCTCAAAAATCAGGACATGAAATCTGCACTCCAATGTAGGGATGTTGGAGAAATCCGCAATAGATTGAGGTAAGTTTGGATTTCTATGAATCCAATTTGCGGGTTCCTCAGCAGACTGGTTTTTTCCAAGCTGTGTGGTTGCTGTGGACTTGTGAAGTGGTTTTTCACTTGGGGGGAGATGTATGCTATTACACTTTTGTGCAAGTGCACATGAACAATAGCACACACTTGCGCTAGTGCGCATTAGCGCTAATGTGCATTAGCGCGAGTGGAACGACATTCTCTTTTAAAAAGTCCAGTTCCATCAAGACGTCTGACAATCTGTGAAACACAGATGGAACAGATTTAACAAAATCCATACATCCCTAGTTAAAGGCAAAGGCAGGCAGAGCTCTGGGCTGTGAGAGTTGGGGTCTACTTGCAGTGGTAGCCAGGAACAGAAGTCTAAAAGCAGAGCAAGCCACACATCAAAGGGACGTCTTCAACAAAGAAAAACCACAGTCCTTGGACTGCTGGGGACAGAGGAAAATTTCTTGTAGCATTCAGGAACATATCTATGCTAACAGAATGCAGCATGTATGTATGAGTAACTCTTTTTAATATAGTAAAATACATATAATTAATACTTCATAAGGGCCACTCAAAACTCACATAAAATTTGTGGGGGGGTTTCAAAAAAATTTCAAGTTTTGAGATCTCGGCAAAGCTGAACTGTTCCAAAAAGCAGGTTGGCGGCTTTCTGCACAGTCATAAGAACATAAGACCATAAGAAGAGCCCTGCTGGATCAGGACAAGGGTCCATTGAGTCCAGCGTTCTGTTCACACAGTGGCCAACCAGCTGCCTGAGGGAATCCCACGAGCGGGACACAAGTGCAACAGCACCCTCCCGCCCATGCTCCCCAGCCACTGGTGTACATAGGCCAGTACCGCCTCTGATACTGGAGGGCGCATAGAGCCACCAGGACCAGTGGCCATTGATAGCTTTATCCCAGCTGTTTGTAACCTTCCCTCATATGGGAGTTGGTCCAACCCCAGTTTAGCTGCACAATCAGGATCTTAAGATGATACGGAGGAGGAGGGTTTCAAATTCAAATTGCCCTCTGCCAGGTGATATGATGGTTTCAGTGTCCCTAAGGCAGTGTTCTCCAACCTGGTAGCCTCCAAATATGTTGGACTACAATTGTAGTCCCACACATCTGAAGGGCACCAGTTGGAGAAGGCTGCCCTAGGACCACAGGGAACAAAAAAGTAGGAGAGAATTGGTGATCCCCCATTTTTTAAAAATGTAAAATCCAGATATTAACTCCTCCTATCCTGGGTGAAACCGACAGTTTCCTTTCTTGGTGAAATGGAGAGCAACTAGGGAGTCTTTATATTAACAAAGCTAGCAATAAATTTAGATGCTGTGCTAGCTTAAAAGAGAGAGAGAGAGAGAGAGGGAGAGAGAGAGAGAGAGAATAGAAGCCTGGTGGCTCTGATATCAGTGGGGCAGTGAATCCGCTCCGGGTTTCAGTCAGAACCAGTTTTCTGTAGTAAGAGAAAGGATGGAAGAAGCAGGGGAAAAACACTGGAGGGTGACGAGTTGGAGATGATATCATCCGGACCCTCTGTAAAATTCCATGAATGAGGCAGGCCAATGGCACCATACAAACCTAATCTGGAAGCACCTATAATCAAAACAATATGCAGGCAAATAGTAAAGAAGAAGAAAATCCCAGAAAAGCAGAAATCACATGTGATGTCAGGGTGGACACTGAGCCCATAGAATCTCAGAGTAGTTCTGATTCTGAGGTGGAGCAGCCGCTCCTGGGAGAGGAGCGCGCTCATCCTTCCCAGGGCCAACAGCTGGCAGAGATTCCTCCCACCGGCATTCCTGACATAGATAGCGGTCCCGGGAGTGAGAGAGTGCGGGAAGAAGACTTGCTGGACGTGTGACACCGACGCAGGGAGTGGCGCCAAATGGAGGCACCTGTCCAAGGCACCTGGAGCAGGACCTCCGTTGTTGATTGTAGTGCCTGGGTAGATTCATATCACATATACTTTGTGTTTGGTGAAAGAGGAGAAACAAGAGGACACTGTTTGCCACTTCTAATCCCATAACACCCCTGAGTTGGAACCCTGTCTCCAACCCGAGAGGCACTTTTGTAATAAAAAGCTCCTCGGGCTCATGGCAGAATGAAAGTTAACAAACTCTTCTTTGGAAACCTACCCGTCCCAGGGAGGCATAGATCAGATGGCTTTCAGTGGTGATAGAGGTGCTCTCTGTACATGCTCAGAAGCTCTTTGATGCTGCATTTTTACCTGTGTCCTTGTCCTATCTCCCATGCAGACACCAACCTCTCCCGCTGCCTGGAGGACCGAGCCGTCGCGCTCTCGCAGTCCCGGCGCCAGGCTCATGCGACGTACGTCCCAGAATGTGGCGAAGACGGCACCTTCCTGCAGGTAACTTCTTCCTGCCTTTCCTTGGCAGCATGGTGCTGTCCACCTACCCCCCACCCCGCCTCCAGTGGACTCCTTGGCCCTCAGAATGGGGGGTTTCCTCTAGCAGACTTCACCAAAACCATCCTGGTTGTGGGAACAGAACGACCATTCCAGTTTGTTAAAGGATCATTCATTTGGGTTACAGGATTGTTTTAATGAAAGCAATGGAATTGCAGGGGTTGCACTGGAGTGCGCTCTTGCAGGTGCATAGGCATGCGTTGCCGCGAGGGTATGCTGGGATGCCTGGGTGAAAGCAAGAACGGTCGGGTATGGCATAAGGTGTGTATTGCTGTAAGCTTTAAACATTTCAGACAATCTTTTGGGCTCTGTTCTCAGAAAGCTGCCAGGAAGAGACTGGGGGCAGGGGTGTGCATTTATTTATTTAAGTAGGTTAGGGTGCAATCCTATGCATGTTTAGACAGAAAAAAGTCCTACAATTCCCAGCTGGGGAACACTGGGAATTGTAGGACTTTTTTCTGTTTCAACATGCATAGGATTGCACCCTAAGTAAGAAAGTGCTGGATCTGCAGGGGAGCCCCATCATCTGTTCCAGAAGGAAGCCTTCTGTTATGGCTGTTGACCCGGCCATTCACGTGTGTAGGCAGATTCAGGATGGCTCTTCAACACTTTTCATCCAGAGGAGCAAACGGTTAGGAGACGGTGTCCTGATAGCCGGGCATCTCTCCGTATTTGTGAATGAGATCTCCATCAGTGCTTGGAGAAGGAGGTGACAGCCCTCCAGCTGAGGGGAAGCAGCGGAGGGACAGTGCAAAGAGTCGTTCACCGTTTGGAGAGACTGAAGCAGAGCAGGGGTTGGATCCAGACTTAGTCATGACTAACTCAAGCCCCGTTTATTTCCATCGATATTCTAACATGACTAAGGCTGCAATCCTGTACACACTTACCTGGGAGTAAGTCCCATGGAATTCAGCAGAGCTTACTTTTGAGTAGACAAGCATAAGGGTTGCACTTTGGATGGCGTTTGCTGCTGAGGGTGCAGTCTGGGGCGTCTTCTGCCTTGCAGGAGTGCCTGTTGTTTGCCTCCACTGACGTTCTGGCCCTATATTCAGAAAAAAAAGAAAATATTCTCCATCAAGCGTTCCCTCATCCAAAGGAAACCAAACCCAATAGCGTTACCCCTGGAACGTCTCTGTGCTTAAGGTAGTGGGGAGTGTGTAACTAGGGATGGGCGGATGAGCAGTGTCTGAGATCGCGAGAATTCTCTGTGCATCGTCTAGATGCTCATCTTGTGACTGATTCCCATTCGCGATCACTGCTTGCTTTGTGCGAATGAGAAACTTCTGCAAATCAAGTGGTGATTGAACAGGAGATTTGCACAAACTGAGCAGCGATCGAATGGGAGATTTGCGCAAACCAAGCAGCCATCAAACAGGAGATTTGCACAAACCTTTCCAGATTTGTGCAAATCTCCTAATTTGTGCAAATTTCCTCCATAGACTAAAGCGGGGCTGATTCAGTCTACTGAGGAAATTTGCACAAATTGAACTGGGAATTGGGAACGAGACAAATGCAAGCGTGTGTTCTACAGTTCATGAATATTTTCAGTGGACATATGCTTGTGCTCATGCTCATGTTTGAACCTTCGAATGGGGCATTCTTGCATGTTTTGCAAGCAAAAATGAAATTCTCATACTTCCCTATGTGTGACACCTGTTTCTTGATCATAAGAATGTGGGGGCAGGCTGCCATTACACAGTGTTGAAGGAAAGGCTTTCTTTACATGCTCAGAGGCACTTGAATGACGTAATTATTTAATATCAGTTTCTTTAAAGAAGTGGCATGCATGGCTATTAGAAAGCGATGCTCAGCTGGAGTGTTAAGGCAGGAGGAGTGGAGGTTACCAGACCAACCGTGTCTGCAAGCTATATATTTTTTCTACCGGCACGACTGACCGCGTGATAAGAGAGGGATCTGGCCTTGACTTCATTATCCCCCTTCCTTCTCCCTCCTAGGTCCAGTGCCATAAACAGACTGGATACTGCTGGTGCGCCACACCTGAAGGGAAGCCCATCAGTGGAACCTCAGTGCTCAACGAAACACCAAATTGTACAGGTATTTTCTTCTTCAGTTTCTCCTGCACGTCGCATCTCTCTCCTTCAGAGAGCAGGTTCTAGGGTGCTGCCCCATGATATCCCCCTCCTCCTTCGTCAGGGAAGAGAGTTGCCAAGGGTTTGTTTTTTTTTTCTGGGCCCACTCCTGCACCTTTTAACTCACAGTAATTCAGCAGGGGATGCTTTTTCTGGCACAGAGATGAAGCCACAGGAAATTTTTTCCACCCAATCAATTGCTGTATGTCGGGCCTCTGTTTAAGGCACAAGAACAGGGCCAGTCAAAAAATGTTGGCTATTCAGAGTAGAGCAGGAGGGAGGGGGGGAAAGCAGAGCTGGTTTGTAACCCCTTAATTCCTCTTGCCACTTTCTGCACCACTACCCCTGGCAGGTTCCTACACAGTTCGAACTTCATGGCAAGATCCTAACTCCTCTCGGAGAGGTAAGGCTCCATCCCACCTGCTCTTGTCCTGCTTTTGCACCCCACCAGCTGCCCATCCCTCTGCCAAATACTGGCCCAGCCATTTCTACCCTGGGGGTAAGATATTTAAAAATCCAGACCCAGCCATCAGAATGACGTTCTCTAGGGATCTCCAGGGAAGAAAGGGTGCTCCCTCTAAAGGCAAGTGTGAGTACTGCGCCTCCACCTGTGACTAGAGTTCCACAGGGAGGGGCAGGAGGTGGAGCCAGGACTCCTGGGTCCCATTTCCAGCTACGGGAGCGGAATGCGGTTAGATAGTTGGATTGGGGGGGGCACTACTGCTGAAGAGAGAACAAAGTTGGATTGCGTGTCCCCCAGTAAAAAAAATGTCCGATGCCTTTAATAGCTGCGTGGCAGGCAGAAATTCAACAGGTTCAGCTTTCCCCACATTAGGAAAATCTGCACCTGTTGGAATTCTGCCTGTCCAAGACACAGCGCCCCTGCCAGGAAAAAAATAATGGTGGCAACCCTAGAGGCAAGCCATCCTGTAGCTCTGAACTCCTCCATTTTTTGGACAAAGTAGATGACGCTAAAACCTCTGTAATAGTTGCCTTCGACCTCTTTTCCTCCCTGAACGCAGAAGAAGGCGCCAGGCCCCGGCCCACCCAGTCAAGCCCCCTGCCCCACAAGCAGGAAGGTAAGTGGTCCTCCTTACCCCACCCAGTTCCACCCATTTGGGAAGGTGAAGCCCTTGCTCTCCTGTTGCCATTGCTATGGGTTTGTTTGCAGTATAAAGAAAGGTCTGTGACGTGCGTGTTGTAATGAAATATGAAAAAGGTTAATACACAACTTTAAAAGCTGTCAACCGATTAATTTTTTTTTTGGTTGATTAATCAATTCAGGGCGCCATCCTATGCATGTTTAGACAGAAATTGTCCTAAAACTCCCAGCATGCCCCAGCCAGCCCTGCTGGCTGGGGCATGCTGGGAATTATAGGACGTTTTCCTGTCTAAACATGCATAGGATTGTGCCCTCAGCCTCTTTATAGCTATGGTTGCTCCCAGATTAGCAGTGCAGTCTAAAATGACAAAATACCGTTTTCCCCCTGGCTTTTTACTGAAAAGCCAGATGACAACATTAGGAGATTGTTCTTTATATTATATTCTTTATTTTATTTATATCCCATCTTTTCTGCCCAAAAATGGCACTCAAGGTTGCTAACAATAAAATCCAGATTAAAATCATCTTAATTAAAACAGCATAAAAACAAATAAATTAAAATTCAATTAAAAATACAACAACAACAGAAATAAGCAGTACCAACCAATTAAAAAAAACACCTTTAGCAACAGATCAGTTTATATGCCAAAGGTCTGCCTGAATAAAAACATCTTTGGCTGCTGGGGGAGGACAACAGAGAGGGAGCTAAGCTAGCCTCCCTCAGCAGAGAGTTTTAGAACCTGGGAGCAGCCACTGAGAAGGCCCTTTGTATTCCAGTCTTTTCTGGGTTGCCCCCCAATATCTTTTCAGCCTTGATTTGTGCCTTTTTGCCAGGGGCAGATAAAGCACAACTTCAGTACCATCCTGACATAATACTAGAACCCACTGGGGTCACCCCATGAAGCTGATTGGGAAGAGCTTCAGGACAGATAAGAGGAAGGACTTCTTTGCCACTTGTTGCAAAGGATGTGTCTGTGTGGAATGGCTGCCCCCTAGTTAAGGGTGGGGGGAATGGGTTCCCGTACAATTTGGGAACAATTGCGTCCTGTTGGGGGAGCTGGCAAGTCTAGGAGTGGGGTTGTGTCCCTCTTTCTGTTAGGGCCGGGAGGTCTGTGCATTGTATTCGGAAGGAATGTATATGAAGCAGATGCATGGATGGGGTGGCCATCAAACAGCTGGCTGGTATGAAGTAGTCCCCTAATGCCATGTCCAGGGGTCATTAGGACTGAAGCCTATAGGACAAAATCTGCATAAAATCTGCATATATATCATATTTTGAAATAATTACTAGGATTTATTTAAATGTAACAGATTCAAAGCCAGCCAATTACTCTGTCATACAAATAATCTCAAATAAAATAAATTCTTCAGTTAATTTGCATCCTGACCCAATTCATCCCAAACCAAAGGAGAAAGCCCCCCCCCCCCCCCGGTTAATTGCTGTGCAGGGGGAAGCTGTAGCAACATGTGGGGAGGGGACAGTTAACCCTTCTCTCCACAGCTACAATCCCCCTTGAAAATTGCCCCTGCGTGGCAATTAAGCTGAGGGAAAAAAGCCTGTCCATTGGCACCAATGGACCCTCAGGGCCCTGTGGAATAGATCAGGGCCCTGGGAAATATATCCAGGGCTCTGGCCTCATGGGCCCTTGTGTAGCACGCCCCTGACCAGTCTGCTTTCCCTTTCCTATTGTCTGTGTCTCTCTCTGTATGTGTGTCTGTTTCTGTCTCCACTCCATCCAGAGGGGACCTCTTTGCCATTCCTGATCCCCATCATCATCCCAGATTTCAAGCCCAACCACACGCCGAAGCCTGCTCAAGGTGAGCCCTTGGCAACATCCGACCCTCAACAGCCAGCCTTAGAAGGCAAGGGGCGGCCGCTTGCAAGCGCAGGGCTGCCCCTCAACTGCAGCCGGGCCCTTGCTGCGGCCTCGCCTTGTCCCCCGTCTTGCAAGCTATCTCTGGCACATGAGTTCTGCAGAAGCTGCGGGGGGGGGGGGGCAGCGGGGCAGCGGGGCTACTGCTTGGCTTCAGCCCTGCGTTTGCCAGGACAACGTAGAGCTGGGAAAGGTGCAGAGAAGGGTCATCATCATGGCTGACATAAAACACGCGAAGCCCTGCTAATCCATCAGGAAGCATCTCAAATGCACAGCTTGCTTTGTTTTGGGTGTAATTTGGAAAATAATTTAGGGAGCGATCCTATGGAGGGTTAGACAGAAAAAGGCCCTACAACTCCCAGCATGCCCCAGCCAGCAGGGCTGGCTGGGGCATGCTGGGAGTTGTAGGGCCTTTTTTCTGTCTAACCTTCCATAGGATGGCACCCTTAGCTGTTCAAGACTGGGATTCTACAACTGTAGGACAGTGAGTGTCTGCTACCTGGAGATGGGACTTTACTGTTTTGTTCCCTCCAGCCACTAGGTAACACTACTCAATTTGGGTCCTGTTGACATTTGGGGGGTTTTACACTAGTGCACCACCCAAAATTATGCTCCAATTATGCGTTGCTGATATAAAAAGTGTCACGTTCCTCTCTCCTGCTTTTTGTTCTCTGCCTACCAGTGGTGCAGTGGCAACTTTTGAAGTGCAGGCTCTCGTCATGACAGTCCCCAGAGCCACACCCCCAAGGAGAGTCCAACAATCCAGGCAGCAGGGTTGATCACTATCAACAAACCTGTTCTAGTGGTTTTCATCCCCGCCAGGAGCAGGTCTTTTGTAAAGCTCATGGGTCTTCACAGAATCACAGAATCATAGAATAGTAGGGTTGGAAGGGGCCTACAAGGCCATCGAATCCAACCCCCTGCTCAATGCAGGACTCCGAGTCAGAGCATCCCTGACAGATGGCTATCCAGCCTCATCTTGAATGCCTCCAGTGTGGGAGAGCCCACCACCTCCCGAGGTCATGGGGCCCATTGCCGTATTGCTCTAACAGTCAGGAGGTTTTTCCTGATGTTCATCCGGAATCTGGCTTCCTGTCACTTCAGCCCATTATTCCATGTCCTGCGCTGTGGGATTCTGCATTGCCCATTCAAGACCAAGCCACTCCAGACTACTTTGCATTGCAACATGGAACAATATATTGTTGCTGAGAAAATTTATTTCTGCCCAGCTACTGCGAGGATTGCAGTTAAGCTCAGAGGGAACAAGGCATTCCGAGCGGGGTGGCAGACGACATCAGGGTCCCTGCTAATACAGGTGTCCCAGCGCTGTGTCCCTGCGAGCCCCGGCTCCATGACAGCACTGCTGCCTCGCGAGGAAACCACGTTTCATCTCAGGTTTCACCTGGAGTACTGACTGGATTTTTTATTTTCAAACATGGGGAACCTAGCCAGTGTCGGTTAGTGGTTAGAGTGTTGGACTGGGGCTGAGGAGACCTGGGTTCAAGTCCCCACTCAGCCGTGAAGCTCACTGGGTGACTTTAGGCCGGCCACTGACTCTCAGCCTAATCTACCTCACAGGGGTTTTGTGAGGATAAAGTGGAGAGAAGGAGGACCGTGAAAGCCACCTTGGGTTCCTTGCAAGAGGAAAAAGGTGGGATATAAAAGTAATAGTAATAATAATAATAATAATAAGCCATTGTGTGTTTGCTTGCCTTTACAGTCCTACGTGTAACGTGAAACATACATGACACTTAGTAGAGCCCGATACACTTAAGTCTGCACTGCGTCCTCTACTCCAGCCTTCCCCAATCTGGTGCCCTCCAGATGTTTTGGACTTCTGGCCACCTCCAGCGTGTGCTCTGGAGAGCCCGGCCAGCCTCTCTCCCACTGTGGCATTGGCTGCAATGGCAGAGTGGCCGGCGGGGCTCTCTGGAGCAGCCATCTGCCCTCTGTTTTCCTCATTGCACGCCCCCCCCCCTTTTGCTGCTGTAGTGTCAGCTTTATGGAGAGCCCCGCGGCCTGAAGAAGCCCCTGTGTGTCTCTGACAAGAGCTCCTCAGCCACTTCTTCTGGCCTCACAGCCCTCCATAGAGCTTACGCAGCAGTGGTAAGGGGAAGGGGAGTGTGCGACAGGGGAAGGGGGCGCAACGCAGCAGCACGTGTCCTCTCCCACCTCAGGCAGCGAGAGAGCTTGCACTGGGGCTGGGCTCGGAGCAGATGAAAAGGAAATCCTTGTTCACACCAACACATAAGAAATGTACAGAATTCTCTGCCACAAGACCAGCTTCTTTAAGAGACTCCTAGGTGTTTCTGTAATACATATCTGCTTCTTTGCAGACTTGAGCATAAGGGAGCAGGCCAGCACCTAGTTGGTGCTGCTCTGTAAAAAGGTACTGATTCCCTCCAAAGCAAACAGCATGCCTTCAGAGTCCTGCAAAGTTCCTTTTTCTTTGCCAGTCAGCTGCAAAAGCTCAGTCTTTTTTTTCCAGCCGGCTTCATTGCTGGCTACCATGGCTCCTCTCCAGCCCCCACCCAAGTCAATGGGGTGAGTTCAGTACCTAGTAGCCACCAGCCATCAAAGCCCATCACTGCTCATCTTAGCAAGCATTTTCTATACACCACAATCCATTGAAGAAGTGTTGTTTGGTATTAGCTGAACAAAAGCTTTCAGGGAGACATCCTTCTCCATCCTTGATTAAAAATAGCAATATTTTAAAGCTTCAGACTTTTAATGGATAGATTCCAACAAAAGTCTACAATCCTGTAGCTGGTGGGGGTGGTAAGAGGTGGTTTGATGACTTTGTTCTGACTGGCAGCTGCCTTGTGCCATTTCTCTTCCCTGTAGAGCATCCCCCATCCTGTGAACAAGAGCGGCGCGAAGCCATTGACGAGGCCCGGCAGCACCAGCAAGAAGGCACCTTCATCCCAGAATGTGAGGGGGACGGCACCTATAAGGCCGTGCAATGCCATCAGGCTACGGGGTACTGTTGGTGCGTGCGGGTGGACACCGGCCGGCCTGTCCCAGGCACGTCCACACGGTCAGTATTGAAGTCCCACTATCGGGCTGTTCACACAACATGCTAACCCACACTTGGTGTCTGAGTGTGGGTTGTTGTTGAACCATGGGTTGTTTGTTGAAACGTGGGTTAGTGTGTTGTCCAAACCCAGAGCATTTTCCGCTGGGTGGCTTGTTAACCTTGCACTGTGGCTTGCTAACCACCCTGAATAACCCAACAACAAACCATAGGTTCTCAAGGTGGCTTGTTCGAGAAATATAAACCGCGCTGCATGCTTAACAAGCCACCCTGCAGAAAATGTCCTGGGTTCAGGCAATATGCTAACCCACGGTTCAACAAACAACCCGCTGTTCATCAACAGCCCACACTCAACCGCTGAGTGTGGGAACCCAGTCAGTGTCTGCGGGCCGTGTTGAGCGAGATGGACCAAGGGTCTGACTTCCTATGTTGCCTTTTAATCTATGGCACCCTGACTGCACAGAACCCTCCCCAAAGAAGTTCATCTCATGACCACTTTATTATCATTAAGGCACTGGGTTAAAACATATTTATTTATTTATTTCTATACTGTCCAATAGCCAAAGCTCTCTGGGCAGTTCACAAAAATTAAAATCACAAAGCTCAGCGTAAAACAAAATATGAAAGCTTGAAGTCACAATATAACAGTACAACCGGAATAAAATCTAGCAGCAGTGCAGATATTTAAAATACAGATTTAAAACACCAGAGCTCAAAGATTAGGATGCTAAAATGCTAAAATACTGCGAGAACAAAAAGGTCTTCACCTGGCGCTTGAAGGAGTACAACATAGGCACCAGGCAAACCTCTCTAGGGAGCTCATTCCCCAGCCAGGGTGCCACAGCAGAAAAGGCCCCCTTCCTGGTTTTTATTGTCTCAGGCATTTAAAGATTTCGTATTAGAAAACACTGGGTTGCTTGAAAAACTTCCACTTGGCTGTTTTCATGTTTTTTTCTTTTAATTTTCTTTTAATTGTATTGTTTGTTGTATGTTCTAGTGTGCTATTGTGCTTTAAATTATATTGTAAACCTCCCTAGCTTATGATCAATAGCAACAGTGGGGCAAAATGAAATTATCATTATTATTATCATTACTATTATTATCATTTCGATTTCTTAGATGATTTCCTCAAAGGAAACCCGGAGGCGACTTACAACAGAATTAAAACCTACAAAATTGAAAACGTCTAAAACAATTAAACACTAAAATACAAGCACCCCATAAAAGAAACGTCTGTATGCACCAATGGGACAAGAAGCAATTAACCTTTGGAGAAACGCTCCCCTTGACAGAAGTTTTTTTCCTATGACTAAATGCCATGCATGGAGGGGTGGGGAGAGGGCAATTTTTGTCAGGATTGCAGCTGAGCCAGGAAGGGTTAAAATCCCCCCTGCTGCACCAAGTTCTTGGGTGTTTTTTAACTGAGATGTGGTTGCTAAGTACACTACTAATGTCTACTGTAGCCAGCGTGGTATAGCGATGGGAGTGTTGGTCCGGGAGTCGGGAGATCCGGGTTCTAGTCCCCACTCGGCCATGGAAGTCACTGGGTGACTTTGGGCCAGTCACAGACTCTCAGCCCAGCCTCCCTCACAGGGTTGTTGTTGTGAGGATAAAATGGAGAGGAGAAGGATCATGTACGCTGCCTTGGGCTCCTTAAAGAGGAAAAAAGGTGGGATATAAATGTAATACATACATACATACATACATACATACATAACACTTTGACCCTTAGAGAACATATGAGAGCAATAAAAAATTATAAAGGATCTGGCAAGATCTTTTTTTGTTCCTCTCATATAATACCGGGAGTTAGAGCTCACCAATGAAGCTGATCCGTCAGAAGCACTCGGTTGGGCCACTGTAGGTAATGGGATGCTAAATGAGATGGATCTTGAGTCCAATCCAGCAGAGTTAGACAAACTCATGGAGGAGAAATCTGCTAATGGCTATTGTCTGTGATAGCTAAATGGAGCCTCCATATTCACAGAAAATCTACCTCTGTTGCTGGGGTCAAAGCAGCAGGGCCAGAGTCAAGGGTTGACATGGTTGGGCACCTGTTGAGGGCCCCCACCCAGGAGGGGCCCATGGACAAGAGCCCCCTGGACCTGCTCCTTCTCTTCACCATTGCAACCTGCTTGTTCACCCGCCTCTTGCGTCAGCCCAGACAACAGTGGCGGTGAGAAGGAGGAGCTGGAGATGCCACGGCCTCCTCGGCCATTGGCTCTCTGCCCACCTGGCAAGCAGTGGCAATGATGAGAAAGGGAATGCGGAACAATGGCAGCTGGTGACGATGGTGGTGAGAAGGCTGAGGCAGGGGGCCCTTGAGGGTGTCTTGCCCAAGGGCCCTCAAAAACCTGGAGCCGGCACCACAGAGAAGAATGGGCACACCTCACTTCCGTGCAGTGCTTCTGAGCTTCCCAGAGGTGTCTGGCCGCCCACAGTTGGAAACAGGATGGCAGGCTAGATGGATCCAGCCAGGCTCTGATCCAACCAGGCTGTTCTTACACGTTTATCCTGCAAAAGCTGACACCTGGAGCCAGGAGGACACAGAGCGCGGAGTTTGGATAGAGAGATCTGTCTGGGGCATCGCCTTCTCCTCCCACTCTCTCTTTGGGTGGGCCCCTCGATAAATACTTATTGGGGATTCTGTCGTGCCTCCCACTCTCCCCTTGATGGGCCCCGCATGCAATAAAAAAAACTCCGCCACCTCTCCTCCATGCAGACTCTTCCTTCCTACAGGAATTTCCCCCCAGACTGTGAGGCTGACACAGCAGCCAAGAGTGCGGAACTGGGCTCCCTTTTCCGGGATCGGACCCTTCCAGGTAGGTCCTGGGGCTTCTAGCCTAATGGTTTTTATCTGTGTGATTATTTTTAAACATTTCCTTGTCATCTTTCTGTCAGTTGACAGATGGGCCAGGGGTGTTGAACCTTTTTCAGCCTGAGGGCCGAAGCTCTTGGGGGCTGCATTCCATAGGTGGGCGGGGCCAGAGGCAAAAGGGGCAGGGCCAAAAGCACTAAAAATACCAGCCTATTGGAGCTTCAAGCTCTTACTGCCACTAGCCGTAGGAGAAGCATTTCAACTTTTCAGAATGAGAAAAAAACTGCACAAAAGCCAGGAAGCCACCAAATGATTGGTGGTCGGGGAAAGGGGATGGGGTCAAATAAAAGGGGCATGGCTTTCTGGAGAACCCTGGCCAGCTGGACTGGTACCTCATGAGGGCTGGATTTGGCCCCCAGGTCTGGGGTTCTGCACTTCCTCCCTAGACACAGACTATTTAGGGCGCTAAAAAGTAGGGATGTGCAAACCAGCCCTGTCCGGGTTCTCTGGGCGCCCACCCAGCCTCTGCCCCAGCTCACCGGTCCCTGGACCACGCTTGAGCCCCTCCCACGCTCAGCAAGCAGCCTACAGTCACACAGGCAGCCTCATCAAGCTCCGCAGTCACCATTTTTTGAAAAATAAAATGGTAATCGCAAAAATGCGCATATTTGCACATACGTGAAAATGTGCATATTTGTACATATGCAAAAATGCGCATTTTGTGCACATGCAAATATGCGCATTTTTGCGGTCGCCATTTTATTTTTCAAAAAATGGCAACCACAGAGCTCAACGAGGCCGCCAGGGTGAGTATGGGCCACTTGATGAGAGCAGGCAGGGGGCAAGTGGGGGCAGGGGCTCAGTGAGCGTGGCTTGGGGCCGTGGGCAGAGGGGGTTCCGCTGGATTCCCAGATGGAATCAGGCACCCGCACCGTCACTACTAAAAAGTGAACGTCTTGAAAGATTCCCTCCTTCCTTTCCTGCTAGGTTGTCCCGGCGCTAAGAAGGCAGAGTTTCTCTCCAATTTGATCAAAGCCTTAGCTTCAGACATGTTGCAGTCAAGAATGATGCCCGTCCCGTACCGAAGGTAAGTGCTGGCCAGATGGGTCCAAAGGCTGGGAAATCTCCTTGCTAAGCTACTCCAGCCCTTTCATTAGCTATAGAATCAAAGACCCACAGGGTTATATGGGATTGAAAGCCCCCCCCCCCCATCCTGCAACACATGCTCCTTCATTTCTCCCATGCCTGTTTAACCTTAAAGACTCATTTGGGTCCCACAAAGGTGTTTAACAAGCTTGTTACATTACCAACATGCCTGTATTGAGCTGAATGAATAATCAAGATTCCGCAGGCAACGCAGATAAAGAGAAACCCTGCTGCAGGCCTGTGTCTTAGAGCCCTGCCAGGGAATTGTATATAACCCTTGCTAACTACACCTGTTAGTTTCCAAATATATGGGGAACCTGAATGTAATCAAGATTCAGCTGATGGTTTTAAATTGTTAAAGATAGATGTTGTTGTTGTGTGTGCTGTTTGTTCCATGTTTTTATGTGAATAGATTTATATGTTATATGATCTATTTTAATGTGTTTTTAATTTTTGTGAACCGCCCAGAGAGCTTTGGCTCTGGAGCGGTATAGAAATATAATAAATGAAATGAAATGGACATGTGCTCCAAGCAGAAACGGCCTACTTGAAATATCATATCCACCTCCTTGAGGTGTGACAAGCAAGAGGCAGTTTTGAACTTGGCCAAAGAAAAAGTTCTACATTTCTAGAGTAGGCTGGCGAGTACAAGCCTTGGGGGCTGTGGTTGCTTTGGGGGGGTGAGGGTGCTTCCAACTGAGCCATTTACTCCTATGTAGTCGCAGTTTGTTCACTCACTTTTTATGTGGCATCCACATGACATATTCATCCAGTTGTCATTCTACCATGTTTCCACCATTTTTCTTCCATCTCTTTTGAGACCGCAGAGACTGTCTTTGTTGTTGTTGCAATTAACAGAACAGGTGTGATGTTTCCACACGTGTGGATGAGGAAAAGCAAAATTTGAAGCACATGGTGGGTGGGAGAAATAGGTCTATTGACGATGTGGTTAGCGATGCCGAGATTTCCCTTTGTAGTGCCACTCTGCAGTATCTCTTTGCCTATTGCCTTTGGATCAGAATTTCCCAAATGTTTGCTGGTTAAGCCAAGATGAACCTAGGTACCCTTTGTGTGTGCTGTAAAGTTCTCTCTAATGCAGGAGAGCACAGACAAACCAAAAAATTAAAAATGAGAGAGGAAATGGTGGGACTGTTAACTGCTCCTCCCCTAACTCCCCTTCCAAATCAAGCCGCTAGGGTTCTTCTGGCTCTAGAACTTGTGCTAATTATACACATGAAACAGGAGTGATTTACACATGGTTAAATTAGGTGGAGTTACTTTCTTCAGCTCTGTGTGTTAGCAAACAGCCTGAACATATGGATGTCTGCTCGGATGCAACTCCTGCTAAGTTACGTGGGAGCAAGCTCACCCCCTGTGAATGTAGTGGGACTTGTCTTTCTCTCCCCAACCCCCATCTCCTAGCACAAAGTCATCTAGATTTCCCTGTTCTTCTGGGACGTGTCCAGAGAAGGGCAACATGTTATGCATGTTTTGACAGAAAAAGTCCTACAACTCCCATCATTCCCCAGTCAGCATGGCTGGCTGGGGAATGCTGGGAGTTGTAGGACTTTTTTTTCTGTCTAACCATGCATAGTATTGCGCACTAAGAGACCTAAAGAGCAAGGATGCTTTTTTATTGTGCAGTCGTCCTATCTCATTCACAGAACTTTACGGAGGTCGTGATGTCCTCACTTTCCATTTGTAACCCTCCTGTGTTTTCCCTCCATTAAGGAGGGAAAGATAGAATAGCTGCGCCATGCACCTTTGGATTGCTAGCGCTAGGACCTGTCTGTTTGTAAGCATCCCCAAACCTACGAGGTTGAAGGAGTTGGTTGTGTTTTCCTTGGAGAAGGGACAATTAAGAGGCAATATGACAGCCGTCTTCAGGTGTTTGAACGGCTGTCTCCTAGATAACGGTGCATATTTGTTTCCTGTTGTTCCAAAGGGCTCAAACTGCAACAAAAACATTTTAAGATGTAACATAAGAACAGCTGTACTGGATCAGACCCAGGCTCCACCTAGTCCAGCATTCTGTTCCCACAGTGGCCAACCAGCTGTCGGCGGGAAACTCACAAGCAGGACAGGAGTGCAACAGCACCCTCCAGCCCATGTTCCCCAGCAACTGGTGTACATAGGCTCACTGCCTCTGGTTCTGGAGGTAGCACAGAGCCCTCAGGACTAGTAGACACGCATAGCCTTCTCCTCCCAGGAATTTGTCCAAATTAGTGGTTCTCACTACATCTTGTGGAAGTGAGTTCCATAGTTTCACTATGCACTGTGTGAAGAAGGACTGCTTTTTATCTGTCCTGAATCTCCCTCCAGTCAGCTTCATGGGATGACGCCAGGTTCTAGTATTATGAGAGAGGGAGAAAAATGTCTCTCTAAAAGTTTAGTCTAAAGGGTTAGATTAAATGTTTAGTCTAAACATTAAGAACAACTCCTTCTGGTTTGTTGGTTTATTGCTCTAATGTATCAGGAATGTAGAAGCAGTTGTAAGGATGGAATGGCAGTAAGGGAGGGATGGGGAAGAGAAATGTTACTTCAATTGTGAAGCATGAAATTAATGCACATGGCTGTTTACTAAAGCCATTCCTCCCCCCCCCCCCCCCCGCTCTGTACGACCATTAAGTCCAGGGTCTAAAATCACCTAGCTGCATCACTGCATTCCATTGCTTTTCAGAAGTGGGCATATTGTTCTCCTCTGCAGTATGGACAAGTTTTGTGAACTTGCATAGGGAAAATGGCGCTCTCTTCAGTGCCACATGGGAGCGTGGCTTTAATTCTGCTTCCACCTGATGGTGGAACACGGACATCTCAGGAGCATTAAAAGTAGGGATGGGCACATTAGCAACATTCGGGAAACTTGCGCAAATCAAGCAGTAATCTAATGGGAGATTTGCGCAAATGTCCCCAAATTTGCTAATTTGCGCGAATTTCCTCCATGGGCTAAAGCGGGGTTGATTCAGTCTACAGAGGAAATTTGCCCAAATTAGGAGATTTGTGCAAATTGGACTGGGACTCAGGAATGAAACGAACATGAGCACATGTTCGACAATTTACGAATATTTCTGGCGGACACGTGCTTGTGCTCACACTCGCGTTCAGAGCTTCGAATGGGGCACGCTCGTGTGTTTTGCGAGCAAAAGTGAAATTCTCATAAATCCCTAGTTAAGAGGCCCTTATGGGGAAAGCAGCTAGTGCAGAAGCTTTCTGAGAACCATCCTGCGTGTGTGCTTGCTTCGCACCTGCTCACCCCAAATATCTGTAAAATAAGCTGGTTTCCTCTGCCAAGGTTGGCTGGGCACCTGCCAAGGGCACCCCCTCAGCAAGACCCCCCTGACAAGAGCCCCCTGGACTTGCTCCTTCTCCTCACCCTTGCAGCCCGCTTGCCCTCTGGCTCCCTGCCTGCCAAGCAAGCAGGCCAGCAGTAGCCATGAGGAGGCAGAGGAGGAGGAGCGAGAGCGGCCGGTGACCGTGATGGCGAGAAGGGAGGGTCCGTGAGTGAGGGGCCCACCGGCAGTGTCTTGCCCAAGGGCCCCCACAACCTGGAGCCGGCGCTGTCGCCTATCTCTGGGACTTTCTCTTCACAAGCAAACCCACACAGGAGGAACAGGGGCCCCGTGGGCCTCCAGATGTTGAACGACAGCCACTGGAGGCTGGTGGCTCTGATTTTGGTGGGGCTTCGAAGCCATCCAGGGTTTCAGTCTGAATGGGCCAGAACTCTAACAGAGCTATCCAAGGTGCTGAACCGGGTTTGGGGCTAGGGCTCAGCCCCATGGCTAGCTCCTTTAGAGTTCTGGTGGGTTCTGACTGAAACTCAGAAGGGATTCACCGCCCACCGAAAACGGGGCGGCCCACCTCCACTGACTACAGCTCCCATCGCCCCTGACCATTGGCCATGCTGACTGGGGCAATGAGACTTCAGTGCTATCGGGAGGGCCACCGATCCCCTGGGCGTGCCATCAAGCTCCCCTGGGTCTTTGTCCCAGTATTTGGGAGAAGCACGGAGGCCCGGGAAGCCACGTCTTGAGCGCGGGAAGCCTCTGACGGCTGCTGCTCTCTGCTTCTGGTCTGCAGGTTTCCGGACAGCTTTGTGGGCCCCACCCTGGAGGAGCGGGCAGTGCGCTGGCAGTTTGTGCGCCTGGACAAGGACTTCAGCAACAGCATCAGCGAACGGGAGCTGCGTCCCCTGAAGCTCTACATGAGGACGAACACCCGGCCCAAACGCTGCGCCCGCAAGTTCCTGGACTACTGTGACCTCAACGACAACAAGCTCATCTCCCTGCATGAGCTCAAAGGCTGCCTGGGGCTGAGTTAACCCCATGGTGCGTGTTCCCCTGTCCTCCCCCCTCTCACCCAGCTGCCGGTAATGATAGGGTGTGTGTATCTTCCTGCTCCTGCCCCACTCCCAGTGCAGTAGTCAGGGGCTGTGCGTGTTCCCAAACTTCGCAGAAAAGGATGTATAGTGAAGGAGTACGAAATTTGGCTCCAGCCCTGGGTTGTTTGTCATGTTGCACAAACCAGGAACTCTGGCTTGTGCCTCCCCTGACAAGCCAGAGAAATAGCCCAACAACCAGCCATGCATTGTTTCTCCGGCTTGTCAGGGGGGAGAGGCAGGCCAGGGTTCCTAGTCTGCGTAACGTGGCAAACAACCCAGGGCTGTTTAGCCACTGCTGCTCACAGTGGGAGTGATCATGCAGCGTGCACCACCCCGCTTGCTCGTTCACAACAACCTAGTTTTTTAAAGGGCCGTGTGAACTGGGCCCTTAGTTTCTAAGGCCTGCAGTACTTCTTATTCTGGTCAACCTGTTGCTTAAAGAATGATGCTGCACTGCCCCTTCCTTTTTCCAGGGCCCCATCTACACTGGGCTTTTACTCTGGGGCGGGTGCGAGTCGAGGTCCGTCATGATAGTTGACGTAGTCGTGACTTCGCAGCCGTCCGTGGATTTCGCCCAGAAAATGCAGAGTTCCGAGGAGTTTCTTTACTGCAATTTTTGGGAGTTGCTGCGGGTTCCCCCGTGGTTGTGGGCTGTCTGTTCCTTCCCCAAACTGACTTCGCATTTTAAAGGGGGCGTATTGTATGCGTGCGTAGTGCCTGCGTCACTCTGTGACGCCCCTTTACTCGCCCCATCCCTTCACAGCTGCGCAGTTACAGAGGCACAGAGGGGTGTGTTCATCTATGTAATCACACTTTTGCACAGTTTTGCAACTTCATATCTTCGCAGCGGTTGTGGACTCAGTACCCAAAGGCCGGGGGGGCAGTCTTGGGGAAGGAACAACATCACTTTGGCCACCCTTTTAAAGCGATGGCTAGGCACATAGCGCTCACACTTGTGAATGCGAACCATCGTGAGAGTCTCGGGCTGGGGAACTGACAAAGTGATGGTGTGGAAATGAAGGAGCACAAAACACTCGCTTTTTACCTAAAAAGGGATGGAAAGACACAGCAGAGCCCCTTGAATACAAAACAGCCACTGAAGTTTCACACCCCCACACTCACAGGACTGCACAGCTGTGCATTTCAGTAAAATGGCAAAAAAAGAGGGCATGGAGAGTCTGTAAGGGAAACGCACGGTCCATCGCGAGTGTCAGGGCATGCTGACTTGAAGCCGCATTGCTGTGCAGTTGCAGTGGGGTGTGGTGGGGGGTCAAAGCGGTGCCATATAGATGCAGCCCTGGTATATTCATTTGCATCCTAGTTGGTCCCCTGGTCTATCCAGCCCAGAGCTTTCCCTGTGTACTCCCCTTCCCGGCCCATCTCCGCTGCTTCTGGTTGCCATCAACAGCCTCGCCAGTCACTGGGATCTGACAGAGCCTGGAACAAACTGTTCCTCTTTCAAAGATCTCATCCCACCCTTTGGCTCATATATAAATCCAGCTCCCTATTCTCCCTCCGCCAATTTCCACCACCGTCAAAGGGGGACTCTATGTGTTACCTTGGTGTGGATTAAACATGGATTAGCTTTGTGGAACCAGGTTGGCCACAAAATGGCTGAGTCGGTGAGTCCGTTCTCTTGGGGAAATTGATGAGGGTAACTTGAAACCTTCTCCTTCCCTCCACCACCAGCACAAATTAATTTCTGTTATTGTGTGGGGGAAACTCAAAACCCTTCTTCCTAATTAAAGGCTAAAGTGTTCTGTGTGTGCATTTTTACTTTGCACCATTTAATTGTTGGAGTTTTGTGTTCTGTTCTTCATTGGTTTAATTCTGTTTGAGTTGTTCTGTTTCTTTTTGTTGACTGTCACCCGCACTCCACTCCCTACACAGTTCCATTATTTGCCAGTAGCACAAGCTGTTGCTGAAAAATACAACAGGAAAACCTCCTGTTCTCAGGAGGTGACCTCCCTAAGATGGGGACCTGAACCCACAGAAAGGAAGAGCTTGATCTCTTGCCTTTGAGATCTCAGGAACTGCATGGATGAGTGAAACGGGGGGGGGGGATATTTCCTGAATTTTCAGCTTTCTGTTTTAAACAGAAGGAATGGGGGGAAGTCGGTTCAAATCCCCACTCAACTATTAAGCTCACTCATTCTAACCTATTTCGCAACTGTTGAGAATAACATTGGAGCATGGAAGAACCATGTACCACAAGCCTGCAAAAAGCTTCCCTGTGTCAATCATTTGTACACTAAAAGGAAAAACAACTATGTGTGCAAAGCCTTCCTATCTAGTCACCTAGGTATGATTGTTAGCTGCCATAGGCGACCAGACTAATGTTGGATTATAATCCTGCACTTAATTTATTTTCTCTCTCTTTCTTTCTCTCTAAATAGACTTCTCTGGAAAAAGAATGGAGCTTTCCCTCCTCCAGAACCCCATGGGCTGGTGGGGCGCTCTGTTTTTCTGAGCACTGCATTCCTGCCTCTGATTGCAGACTCTTTGCACTTTAAAGAGACGGACTGGACTTTCTGCCAAGAAGGTTGAGGATGGTTTGGGAAGTGGTGATAAACGTGGAAGGGAAATGTGGAGCAATATGTGGCAGCCAGTCCACCTTCAGTTTTTTCCTCTCTTTCTCTCTCTCTCTCTGTCTCTGTCTCTGTCTCTGTCTCTCTCTCTCTTGCTTTAAACATGTAGATAAAAAGTCTGCCATAACCACCTACCTTTATAGATGGTATTTAAAAATAAAAACATTTTAATCTTTGCTTTATTTTTATGATGTAATTTTTAAGGGGAAAATATGAATGTAAGGGACTTCCTTGTTAGAGGGTTTAAAAAAAGAAGTGGTATTAACCTTTTAAGTCACTGCCTCTGCATAAAAATAAGTTGGATTTTAAAATAAAGTGCAGTCTGTTTATTTGAATCAATAAATTAAAAGTATACAATGGGGTGTCTTTGCTATCACTTTTTCCAATGCAGTTTCACTTTCGTTGATGGCTGAAAGGCTCACACGCGCCCTGAATCTGGTTTTAATGCTCTGGGGTGTGCAAAGTGCCTCTGGGCATAGGCAGAGTGCCAACACATTGCTACTGAATGACTGGAGCTAGTCAATTATATCTGGAACTTGGAGAAAGGGTTTTGATTTGCACACAGCCTTTATTTATTTACAAGATTTATATATCGTTCTACATCCAATAAGATTCCCGAGCAGTAAGCAACAAAAAGAAAGAATCAAAATACAGAATTTATTTCGGAGCTTCAGCCTCCATATCTCTTGTTCTAAGTCTTAGGATCTACAAAATGCTTCCAGGTTTCATGCAAAACATCTGTGTTCCTTTAAGTGGAGTGTGCCAATAGCAGGCGTAGCTTTAACCACAGTATCAGGAAGCATCAAAAGTGTCACAGCTAAAGTAGCCAGAGCCAATGGAAAGGATATATTTTGAATACTTAAGAACATAAAAAGAACCTTCCGGGATCAGGTCAAAGAACTATTGAGTAAAATCCAACATAAATCCTACTTAGAGTAGGCTCATTGAAATGAATGGGATTTAAAGTAGTCATGACTAACTTAAATACCATTCATTTCAATGAGTCTACTCTAAGTGGGACTTATGTTGGATTTTACCCTTTTAATCCAGCATCCATCTTCCTGGAGTGAATAACCACATGCTACCAGGAAGCCAACACCAGCAGGGCTGGAAGACAACAGCCCAATCCTGCTGTCCTTCCCCATCAACTGGTTTTCAGGGATAGACTGCCTCTGAACATGGAGACCCCATTTCGCTATCATTCTCTCTATTTCTGATGTTCAGCAGTGAGTGCCGGTGCTTATGCAGCCAAAACAGCACCATCCACATAGGGGAGGTATCAGCAGGCTTGGGGGGAAAGCAGGTGTCTTAAACCTGGGGCCTGATCCAGCCAGGACCCACACTAAAGAGATTAGTGTGATGGGAGCCAGCATGGTGTAGTGGTTAGAGTGTTTGACTGAGAGCCGGGAGATCTGGGTTCTAGTCCCCACTTGGCCATGGAAGCTCACTGGGTGACTTTGGGCCAGTCACAGACTCTCAGCCCAACCCACCTCACAGGGTTGTTGTTGTGAGGATAAAATGGAGAAGAGGAGGATAATGTAAGCTACCTTGGGTTCCTTGCAAGCGGGAAAAAGGTAGGATATAAATACAATAAATAAATAAATAAGAAGGTGCCAATATGATTCAAGTCCACTTGTGTGAAAGAATGATATAGTTTATTGATAGAAAACGGTTGGGGATAAGAAAAGCAAAGAAAAGCTTACACACGCCCCTCAGCTTTCTGTAGCTGCTGCGGTTCTCTTGAAGTAACGGGCGCCATCCCAAGGAGCTGGTTATCTGAGCAGGTGGCGCGCCTTCCCCCTCTCAGACGAGAACAGGTAACAGGCCAGTCTGCCCCGGATTCTATAGGGCTGGTCTCTCCTAGTTTCAGACTGTCAGAAGGCACACAGACACCTCCCTCTTTTCACGGAGGAGAAAGGCAGGCAGGCAGGCAGGTGGGCGGGGGGCTTAATTTCTTCCATTATCTAGCTTTTGTTAGTAGCAGAAAGTGCTGACCTTCACTGTACAGCTATGATAACCAACTCTAACTTCATAATAGTTGCCAACTGCTCTACCAAATAAGTATACATATGCTACTCAACATGGCACATGACTTGGTGTCTGCAGTCCCAGCTTCTGCCAACCTAGCAGTTTGAAAGCAAGAAATTGCAAGTAGATAAATAGGTACCACTTCGGCAGGAAAGGTAACAGCGTTCCGTGCACCTCGGTGTTCAGTCATGCCGGCCACATGGCCACGGAAGCGTCTTCGGACAGCGCTGGCTCTTCGGCTTAGAAACGGGGATGAGCACCACACCCTAGAGTCGGACACGACTGGTTGGGGACACCTTTACCTTTACCTTTTTAAGTTCACACCTGACTCCTCGCTGTTCTTCCAAGACCACATCCAAAACACCAAGGTTTGCGTAGGTACCAAAATTTATTTATTTTATTATTAAATTTATTAATCGCCCATCTGGCTGGTAACCCAGCCACTCTGGGAGATGTACAACACACCATAAAACAATTTAAAACAATAAAATTCTACCGTAAAAATTTTTTAAAATACCCTAACCCACCCCAAATGCCTGCCTGAACAACCACGTTTTTAATGCACAACGGAAGCTCATTAAAGAGGGGGCATGACGGAGTTCCCTAGGGAGGGAGTTCCACAGAGTGGGGGCCACCACAGAAAAGGCCCTCTCCCTCGTCCCCACCAGTCTAGCTGTCCTGGCTGATGGGACAGAGAGAAGGCCATCCGAGGCTGATCTTGTTAAGTGGCCTGTCTGGTGTTGCTGGAGGCGCTCCTTAAGATAGGCTGGGCCGGAACCATATAGGGTTTTAAAGGTCAAAACCAACACCTTGAATTTGGCCCGGAAAACAACTGGTAACCAGTGCAACTCCTTCAGCACTGGAGTGATGTGATCTCGCCGGCGGCTGCCTTTAATCAGGTGAGCCGCCGCGTTCTGCACCAGCTGCAGCTTCCGAACCGTCTTCAAGGGTAACCCCACGTAGAGCGCATTACAGTAGTCTAAACGAGAGGAGACCAGGGCATGTACTACCGATGGGAGCAGATGGTCGGGAAGGAAGGGGCGCAGCCGCCGTATCAGATGGAGTTGATACAGCACTGTCCGGCTCACAGCTGACACCTGAGCCTCCATGGACAGCTGGGAGTCCAAAATGACCCCCAGGCTGCGGACCTGGTCTTTCAAGGGTAGCCGTACCCCATTCAACACCAGGTCAACATCCCCCAACCTCCTCTTGTCTCCCACCAAAAGTACCTTGGTCTTGTCAGGGTTCAGCTTCAGCTTATTCCTCCCCATCCAGCCACTCACCGTCTCCAGACATTTGGACAGGGATTCTACAGCCAACCTTGGTGAAGATTTGAACGAGAGGTAGAGCTGCGTGTCATCTGCATATTGATGACACTGCACCCCAGACCTCCTGATGATAGCCCCCAGCGGCTTCACATAGATGTTAAATAGCATCGGGGAGAGGATGGAACCCTGTGGCACCCCACAAGTGAGTGGCCACGGGTCCGAAACCTCCTCTCCCAGTGCTGCCCTCTGGTACCTGCTGGAGAGGAAGGACCGGAACCACTGCAATACAGTGTCTCCAATGCCCAACCCCTCCAGGCGGTCCAGGAGGATACTGTGGTCAACAGTATCAAAAGCCGCTGAGAGGTCGAGGAGAACAAGGAAGGAGCATTCACCCCTATCCAGGGCCCTCCTCATATCATCCACCAAGGCGACCAAGGCCGTTTCTGTCCCAAAAACACATGGGGGGGGGGACCCCCTAAGAGCTGGACCCCTCCCCAAACAGCCTGATGAGGCCTGTGCAAGGTCAGTGGGCACAGAATGTTGTCTGACTGTTGGGATTGGGGTGGGGGTGGGGACACTGGAAAACCGGGTTAGAGGGAGGAGCGGAATGGTCTTGCGGAAGATGGCACAGCTGACTGGAACCGTGAACAGGCGCGCTCCAGGCTGCAACACTTCGTTACAGGCCCGGCTGACAGCCATTGAAAGGACTTCAAGAGAAGTAGCCACGTTAGCCTGCTGCCACAACCCACAAAAACCAGCGGAGGCGGGCTCCGGGTGTCAGCCGGGACCCTAAAGGAGGTGCGGACCCCCGAGGGGATCCCCCGCCCCACTGACCTCGGAGCCACCAGCCCCCCCTGGCGAAAAGGGCTCCCGGCACCCTCCAAACGAACCGGTGTATCCCGGCGGCACGCGAGTCCGCAAGGCATTCGTTAAGGCGCCCCAGGACCTGCTGCCGGCGCGGATAGCGTTGCCCCCTCGGCCGGCCCGCCCGCCCCCTCGCCGCAGCAGGATCGCGGGCAGCAGGAACCCTCGGAAGAGCGCCCGCGCCCGGCGTTCGCTGGCAGCAGTCTACCGGACCAGGGGGGCGGGGGCTGTCCGGGAGAGGCTGCGGGCACAAGCTCCCAGAAGGAGGGACCGGGCAGGCGAGCAGCCCCTCCGGCGGCTGGCTCGCCTGAGCACGCGCTCCGGGGGGACCACAGAGCCACGCGGGCCCACATGCCGCGCCTGGAGGGGCCCTTTCTCGCAGCCCGGGAGTCTGCCTGTCTGTGTCCCTATGGGGCAGCCTTGCCGAACCGGGCCCTGGGAGAGGTGTTGGGCCGCCACCCCCGTCAGTCGCAGCTAGGATGGCCATTATGCTGGAGCTGCAGTCCAGGGCGTCTGGAGCGCGGGGGGTCCGGCAAGGCTGCCCTATGGGGCCTCTAAGAACAGCTGTATGCTGGGCAGAAATTCCACAGGCTACGTGGTCCCTGTCAAATGTATTCATTTATTTATCACATTTCTATACCGGCCCAATAGCAGAAGCTCTGTGGGCGGTTGACAAGCAATTAAACCCTCAAAAAGGAACCTGATTAAATGGAAGTTAAAAGCTTAAAATGACAGTATAAAACCAAAATAAAAACCCAAACAAAACCTAGTAGCAGAGCAAAGATTTAAAATACAGTAACAGGTTTAAAACGACAGAAACTGAAAGACTAAATTGCCTGGGGAAATAAGGTCTTCACCTGGTGCAGGAAAGAGCGCAATATAGACGCGAGGCGAGCCTCGGGCATCTCCATGCGAGGGAGAACTTCCCCTGGTGAATGTTTGCCTGTTGGGCAGACCTAAGCCTGCCGGCCCTTTTACCAGCCGTTGCTCACATCACGCATCTTGAACAATGGTGTGCTCTGCGGATATCTAAGCAAATGATTATATGGATCCCCATGATGAGAAATACTTCACATACGAAGTCCTATAGCTCAAGCTACTCTACTGTTAAAAGCACAACAGGAGCAGGGCAATGGGTAACCCTACATGCAGCGGTTGAAAGCAAAGGGCAGGAGCAGTGCCAGGGCGAAAAGACCACCAGCTGGTGATGACCCCACTTGGAGAAGCCAGGAGGGCGGTGGTCAGAACTGGGAGGAATCTGAAGGGGGGTGGGGGGATCTCCAGCAGGGAAATACATTGTGGGTGGTATAATGTGAAATCACTTCTACCAGAGGGCTTTGTATTGTAATCCCTGCTGTAACTGTACCCAGGGAACAGTTGGGCAGGGAAAAAGGGATGCCGTCTCCTCAATGAATCATGCCACCACAAGCGACCGTCTGGCACCAACCTGCCCTTTTCACCAGAAAGATCACCCCTCCCTCCCTCTCCATAGGTCAGCCATTGCATAAGAAGGGAGAAGTATCAGCTATCCTAGGCTCGGAAGAAGCCTTGTATAGGTGCATACAGAGAGACAGTGGACACAGAAGCCATATTAATACACTGGATAGCCACTGTGTACATTTTTTTGGAAGTGTATTAGGGTCACAAGAATCAACCAGTGTGACAAATCAGCTCAGTAGCAATTAATAATTGATGTAGCATTTGTCAGCAATTGTCAACATTCTACAAATGACCCTCCTACTCTCCACACTTGGAATGTTAGCGAACATCCCGTGACATCACAGCAGCTCAAATAGCAGCTAGGAGGAACTTGTGGAGGGACGATAGCTGGATTTTAGTGTGTGTGCATTGACTGAGATAAAGTTCTAGATAATATAGAAACAATCTGTATAGATGTTTTATTGTACATAAACAAGTCTTGTGGCACCTTAAAAGGCACACACTTTTTTATGCCATAAGCATTCATTTTTGTACGAAGTGGTTTACAATTCTTATCCTGTTTATTCTCATGGGTATGTGAGGTAGAAAAAACCCTGATGCTGGGAAACATTGAAGGCGAAAGGAGAAGGGGACGGCAGAGGATGAGATGGCTAGATAGCATCACCGATGCAATGAATATGGACTTGAGCACACTCTGGGAGAGAGCGCAGGACAGGAAGGCCTGGCGTGCTATGGTCCATGGGGTCACGAAGAGTCGGACACGACTGAACAACAACATGTGACTGGTCCACGGGCACCCAGGAAAGCTATCAGCTTTTAAAACTGGCCCGGCTCCTCTGTCTTTAACAGCTGCCACAGCAGTTTAAAAGAGAAAAGTGGTTGAATCAACAGATGTTTTCCATTCCCCGGGCTCACAATTCTCTGGAGTAGGGTGCTCTCTGGTGGTGCAGAACTGAATTGTGTCAGCAGAATTTCAGAGTTTTAAGTTCCAGAATTGAATTTTACCATTATCCATGAGGTCACGAAGAGTCAGACATGACTTAACGACTGAACAACAACAACAACAAGCTAAGGATACAATCCTATGCATGTTTCAACAGAAAAAAGTCCTACAACTCCCAGCATTCCCCAGGCAGCCATGCTGGCTGGGAAATGCTGGGAATTGTAGGACTTCTTTCATGCAGGCTGGGGAATGCTGGGAGTTATAGGACTTTTTCTATATAAATATGCATAGGATTGTGCCCTAAATCTCTTATTTTCAGACCATCAAATGATTAATTTCTAATTTCTGACTTCTTAAAATCTATTGGATGTTCAAACATTGCCACTTTTAAAAAACTGGCTCTGCTCCTGTGCTCTTAACTATTTGTCTTGTAAATATTTAGCAGGGAGAGCGTGTCTCACCAATAAATGCCATGCTAGGAAAGCTTCACCCACTTAATTTCTTTGGATCAGGCTGCTGTTTTAAGGCACAGGAGCAGGGTCAGTAAAAACAAAACCTTGGCAACTCAGAATTGTAGCTCGTTGAAAGTAACTACTACCCACGCTCCTGTGCCTTTCTGATAACTGCTTGATGTACAGAAAGATGAACATGCTTACTTCCATGCAGAGAAAAGCTTTACCTGCAGATCTCTGCAGATCAAACAGTTCCTAAAGACAGAAGAGCAGGCCAGATCTGGTTTTGTTTATCAGTTGGCAACCTCGATGAATGTGTTAGGAGAATTCTCTAACAAAGAATTCTCAGCAGATTTGCAACATAATAATTTGCAGGGTTCTTTAGGAGAGAATCATGATGATGTGGATACATGCAAGAGTCTTTCTTTACCCCCTGATAGCTTTGATCATCATTGGTTTAGTCATGCTTTGAACAGCCAAGACTGAGGAACAGTTCTGTATAACACTAAAGCTGGTTTTCTTTTCTTTTTTACATAGTGTGTGATCCCCGAAACAGAAAGCTAAGCAGGGTGCAGCCCTGGGACTGGGGTCACAATTATGTGACATAATTGAATGAAAATGTAGAGAATATAACTTAGCATATGCAGCTTGCTTTCCCTGACTTACCACATAAGCTCTTCGGCTACCTCTGCACAGGAGCCCTGACTTTTTGCAACTGATCTCTAGAAGCGGTTACTGAATAGGAAGGGAATGGTATTCTGTATATGTTAAGAGGCATAGGGGTCAGGGGTTGAACCCCAGCACGACTTCAAAAATAAATAAATAAATAAATAAAGCTGATCAATGTTGGCTGTCTTGCTTAGGGACGTCACCTTTTCCCTCTAGCTGTGTACTTGTTCTCTTAACAGTGGCCTGGCATGCTGAAAATACTCTCGTTATTATTGTCTGGGTAAAACTAGGCCTTTGGTTTAACAGCTGACCCATTTGGGGAGTTCGATTATTGGTAAGTCTTGGCTGTAACACAATTAACTCTGCCAAACACTGAGATCTCGGAATGGCATTTGGCATGCGTGTTCTGGGTGCAATTCTGCATTTCAAGTTCGAACCAGCTCAACTCCTATGCCCATTTACAAATATGGGAGGAAACTCCGAGCCAGTGCATTACTGTTTATGCAGATATTGGAATGAAAGGGGGCACACTCATTTAGAACAAAATCCTGCACCTCAAAGATGTACTCCACAGAGACCTTCCTGGGCCTATATCAGTTTCCCAGGAGAGAGAAAGTTCAAGAGAGATTGCAGTGCAACAACTGAAGCAACGCCGCCGAAATCCTGTGTTTTGCTAATTGTTTATTATATATACCAGCCAGTGGAGAATAACTCTTCATGCATCTGATGAAACAGACTGTAGTCCCTGAAAGGTCCTCATGCCCGTAATAAAACTGGAAGTCTTGAAGGTGCCACAGGATTCTTTCTGCAACAGATGAACAACACAGCTAGCCCTCTGAAACTTATTGTGGTTATTATACTATCAATGTTCATGGCACTTTACAGAGTAAAAAAAAAGGAGAGAGAGAGAAGCTCCTACTCCAGCCTTCTCCAACTTTTGGGAGGCAAAGGGTAAAATCCAGCATTCAAAGTTGTTTTATGTAAATGGCTTTTAAACTTTGTATATTGCATTTTAACGTAAAGCCAGTGTAGTGTAGTGATGAGAGTGACGGACTGGGAGCCGGGAGATCCGGGTTCTAGTCCCCACTCGGCCATGGAAGCTCACTGGGTGACTTTGGGCCAGTCACAGACTCTCAGCCCAACCTACCTCACAGGGTGGTTGTTGTGAGGATAAAACAGAGAGGAGGATAATGTAAGCTGCCTTGGGTTCCTTGCAAGAGGAAAAAAGGCGGGATATAAATGCAATAAATAAATACATAACTTCCGTAAACCACCCATAGAGCTTCGGCTAATATGGTGGTATAGAAATGTAATAAATGATAATAATAATAATAATAATAATAATAACGACAACGTAAGTCCTACTTAGAGTAGACTGACTGAAATGAACAAGACTTATGTGGCATTCATTTCAATGGGTCTACTCTAAGTAGGACTTAGGGTTGGACTTTAACCAAAGAGACAGAGCAAGCATATACCTATCTACGCCAGAGCAAGTCCCGCCGAGTTCAAGGGGGCGTGCTCCTCCCAGGAAAAGCGCCACAGGATCGCAACCTTAAGGACGACCCGTGGGCAGGTGGAGCTTTTCCATTCCAGCTCTCCCGCCTACGCTAGGAAAAAGCTTCACTTGATGAGACGTCCTGCCTCGTCAGGCCGCTGTTTACAGACACAGCAGCGCGGCCGCGGCGGCGGCAACTCCTCCTTAACGCTTCTTCACCCGAACGGACGTGTCAAGCTCCGGCTCCGGCGCGCGCGGAGCTGCAGCAGCAACCGCAGCGAAGGAGGCGCTCGCCCTTTAAGAGGCCGGGAGCATGCGCGCTACTTGCCGCCGGCGGCGGCGCGGACGGGGGGGCGGGCAAGGCTTTCTTTTTCCTCCCGGTCCGCGCCCTTCCCTATTCCGGGACAGGCGCGAGGAGGAGCCCCCCTCCGCCCCGCCCCGCCCCGCGAGAGCGCGGCTCTGCAGCCTGGGCGAGCGGGCAGGTCGGCCGGTCCGCCGGCACCGCAGGGCTTCTCCCGCGCGCGAGCCCAGCCGGCCGCTGTGCCCTAGCCGGCGCCCCCAGGACAGCTCCCAGGGGCTGGGCTGGGCACGGGGCGGCCGCGGGCAGCGCCGGGCGGGCGGCCGCGCGGAGGGAGCCGCGGGCGAAGGCGCAGCGGCTGGGGGGCGCCGAGCAGGAGAGCCCCGTTGTGACGCCGCGCTCCTCGGAAGTGGGAAGTTTCTTCCCGGCGTTCGGAAGGCGCGCCTTTGATCTCCTCCGCCCGAGGGGGGCGGGCAGGCAGGCAGGGGCCCCCGCGCGAGCGAGGGCAGCTCCTCCGGCTGCGGGGCTTCCCTTGTCCGCCCCCACCACCCCCTTCCTTCCCAGGTGAGTGGCGGGGAGGGGGAGGGGGTGCGTGCGTGTGTGTGGGGGGCGGCTTCTGTCTTCTTTGCCCCGGCGAGTACCGGGGGGGGGGAAGGGGTCTGTCTGCCGTTAGGGTTCGGGCTTCTGTGGGCCCCGATCCTGCGCGCACGCTTCACCCCGGAGTGAGCACTTTCCTTTTGCTCTCCCACCCAGCGGGGCGGGGGGGTGGAGGCTTAATAGAAGGGTCTTGCGAGGGGGGAGGTGGGTGGGGGCTTAAGAGCAGGGTCTTGCGAGGGGTGGGGTGGGGGCTTAAGAGCAGGGTCTTGCGAGAGGAGGGGTGGGGGCTTAAGAGAAGGGTCTTGCGAGAGGAGGGGTGGGGTGGGGGCTTAAGAGCAGGGTCTTGCACGGGGGGGCTTAAGAGCAGGGTCTTGCGAGAGGGGAGGGGGGTGGGGGCTTAAGAGCAGGGTCTTGCGAGAGGAGGGGTGGGGTGGGGGCTTAAGAGCAGGGTCTTGCGAGAGGAGGGGTGGGGTGGGGGCTTAAGAGCAGGGTCTTGCGAGAGGGGGGTGGGGTGGGGGCTTAAGAGCAGGGTCTTGCGAGAGGGGGGTGGGGTGGGGGCTTAAGAGCAGGGTCTTGCGAGAGGGGGGTGGGGTGGGGGCTTAAGAGCAGGGTCTTGCGAGAGGAGGGGTGGGGGCTTAAGAGCAGGGTCTTGCGAGAGGAGGGGTGGGGGCTTAAGAGCAGGGTCTTGCGAGAGGGGAGGGGGGGTGGGGGCTTAAGAGCAGGGTCTTGCGAGGGGGTGGGGGCTTAAGAGCAGGGTCTTGCGCGGGGGGGTGGGGGCTTAAGAGCAGGGTCTTGCGAGAGGGGGGGTGGGGGCTTAAGAGCAGGGTCTTGCGAGGGGGGGTGGGGGCTTAAGAGCAGGGTCTTGCGAGAGGGGGCGTCCGCGAGGGCTCGAAGGGGTGGGTGGGCGCAGCCTTCTCGAGAGACTCGGCCGAAGGCGCGCAGCCGGAGAGGGCCGCTCTGGGGAGGTGGGCGGGAGCCGGGCTGAATGCCGCCTCGCCACCCTCCTTTTCCAGCCCCTCTCCGACTTCGACGGGAAGCGGGGGGCCGACGCCGCTGCCGCCTCCCCCCTCGCAACCGGCCCACATTTCTTCGGGGGGGTTGTTTCCGTTCAAGCTTTGAGGGCCCTGGAAGGGGGGCCGGGCCGGGGGCGACGGAGGAGCGAAGGCGGGCCGGGGGCTCTTCACGGCGCCACGCCGCTCCGCTGCCGGGACTGGGCTGAAGATCCGGGGAGACGGCCGCCAGCTCGGGGGGCCTTTTTGCGCGGCTCCCGCCCGGAGCCTTTCCTCGGCTGCCAGGGGAGGCGGTCGTGTGTGCGCGCCCATGCGTGCGCCGGCGCCGCGCCGCCTCCTCCCGCCGGCTGCCGCTCCTGGGTGGGATCTGGCGTTTGAATTGAAACTGCCGTCTCGGCAGGGCAGGCGGGCAGCGCTCCGGCGGCAGACGCGTGTTCGGGCTCCGGAAGCGGAGCTCGCGCTTGCCTTAGAGGTAGGTGGGTGGCTGGCTGGGGACGGGGGGGGGGGCTGAGCGAGCAGGGGGACTTCCTACAAATCTTGAAGGGGGCATCGTGTGACTAGGGGTTTTTTTTCCAGTGTGTGGGGGGGGAAGCTGCCTCTTACCTTTTTTTCTTGCTAGGAAAGAACCTTGCCGGGATTTTTGTAGTTTTAAAAAGTTTATTTTACATCGGTTTAAGAAACAGCACGGCGCAGCATCGAATCTGTCGTTTTTTGCGGCCGCGGGGCGGGGGGAGGATTTATTTTTTTTAGTTTTCTTCGGGGAGAGGGGTCGGCATCCCTCCCCTTCCTTCCAGAGTTCTGGGAATCATTCTTCCCCCCCCCCCTCCAATCCCCGTCCCTGCTCTTCTTGTTGTTACAGCTGCTAAATCTTTCGCTCAAGGGCAGGCCAACTTCTAAAGCCAAAGACACGAGTTTTGTGCTCTTGTCAGAGTGCCCTTTGGCCTCCCCCCCCCATCCCCAGTCATTTGAAAAGTAGATCTGTTTGGCCCAGTTCTGTAGCCGGGACAGCGGGGGGGGGGGTGAATTCTAGCGAGGTGGAAATTACTGTGAATTCATTTTAAATGTTTCTGTCCAGCTCTGTTGTGTATTTGATTCCTTTCCATATCAGGCTGCCAAAGAAGTGTGTGTGCTGGGGTAGAATCCACAACTTCTTGGAGCCTGCCATTTTGAAACGGTGGAAAAGTTGTCTAGTTTTTAGTTCTGGTTTAACTCTGAGACACTGAAATGGTTACACGCTATAATCCGGTTTGCTGATTTTTAATCTTTTTTGCAACTTCCAGAATGGTGCAAAGGCTGTGTGTGTATATAAACTTAGAATTTTGTCACCTGTTACCCAACTAGATGAAGCCAACTCTTTTCTTTCTCCTGTGCCACCTTCTCCCCCCCCCCTTTTTAACTTTTGGCTAAAATAAGGCTGCACATCTGGAAAAGCAGTGAGGGTATGGAAATGATTTTTGTTTTAATTGCAATGACTCTATCCTGGAGGGGGGTGGAAATCTGTACAAACCAGTGAAGTGGGTGGGGAGGAGAAGTTACAATTGTGACACTCCCCACCCCCAGAACTCATAACTTTTTCAGCTCCTGAGCCTAACTATGTATGCAGGTTTGAAATTAAATTCCAGATTTGAAAAGAGTGGTGCCCATGATGAGTAAATGTGTCTAGGAATAGTGTGTGTCTTGGTAAACTTGAGCCTGACCTTCAAACTTGACTGAACTCTTTCTCTTGAGATCCTTTGATATTGGTTTTAATTAGAGTGTGTGTGTGTGAGAGAGAGAGAGAGAGAGAGAGAGAAACTGAAATGGAAGGTCACTCTCTTCTAGGCTTTGTCCTCCAGCCTAGCTGCTGAAAGAAAGGGGAGTGGGGGGAATCAGGTTAGGATTCTGAAGCCATTGCAAGGCCTCCAAAATGCGGGCCTGTCAGGACACTGCTGGGCCCTTTAGACAGTTTGGGATGAAACGTGGAATACTTACTTCCTCACTGAGAGCTGGTGTGATGTCAAGGTGTTAGACTGGCAGAGCCCTGAATTCAGATCCCTGCTCAGCTGTGAAGCCTTGGGCCCAGTCTCTTTCTCTCTCTTGGCCTAACCCATGTTGCAAGGGTGGTTGTGAGAATATTAGGAGAAAACCTCTGAGTTGTGAGAATATTAGGAGAAAACCTAGAGAAAGTGGCCCTGTGTTCAATTTCATGTGCCCCTTCCTTTTTGTATCCCCCTCGACCCATAAGACCCCTTCCTTCAGGGGGTCTTAGAAATTTCCCCACAGCCTTTGCTTATTCCGGGTCGGAGAGGATCAGGGATGACAGCCAGACCTTCTTGTAGTTCCCAAATCTGTCGTACTTGGCCGTGTAGAGTTTCAGACAGGGTCGGAGTTCAAGTGCCACCTCCACCAGAGAATCCCTGCGTGACCTTGGGCGAGTCACTGGCCACAGTCTAGGGAAAGGGAAGTGTATCAACATTCTGATGCAACCAACAGGACACAGAGGGGCTCTGACTTCCTGTGCGTCGCACTCACTGCCTCTCGGTCTCCCCTGTTTGTAAAATGGGATGCTACAGGGCACAGGAGGGTGGTTGCGAGGGTAAGTGCCTGTCAAGTGAAGTGCAATATAGATGGCGTAGGAAGAGAGAAAGCGGAGGTTTCCTATTGCCTGGACCGCTGGAGTACCCACGGTATGTGTTTTGGGGAAAGGGCATGGAAGTTCTCGATTCCAGCTTACCTTCCTATCCCGCTGGGGGAGGGCAGAGGAGTGAGACGAGGCAAGCTTGAATTTTGGATGGGGACACCAGGGATGGTTGAAGGCCATCAGAACCTGAGTCCTGTTGGGGAAAACCGGGTTTCCTGTGCGGCAGTCCTTTTCTTTGAGGGGTCATGTGAATGGGTTCCATTCCATTTTCCCTCAATTGGACTTGTCTCATGATTTCCCCCAGTGTTGTGCAAGGAGAAAGGCGGCTTGTGAAGCAAAATCTCCAGGGTCTCAGCCTGACGCATGGTCCCTAAAGACCAGAGGGACCCAAGAAAAACCTTCTGTTCTCCCAGTGGCCATCCCACAGGCAGGACATGAGCGCAACAGCACCCTCCCACTCATGTTCCCCAGCGACTAGTATACTGCCTCTGATACTGGAAGTGGCATATTGCCATCATAACTAGTAGCCACTGAAAGCCTTATCCTTCATAATTTGTCTAATCCCACCATAAGGCACCTCAGACACCTGTCACATGACACACATACTCTCTGTTGACTTTGCTTCCACTACAATTTCCAGGTCCTGTGAAGCAGGGGAAGGGGGCAGGATTTAATACCCAGTGTAAAATTCATCATTCTGAGAATCTTGGTTTCCATTTTTAAAACACGCACACAAGTTTCTAGACCGTATATATGACTGTGAAAATCAGACCAGATGGGCTTACAAGGATGATGCCCCATCAAATTCCTAGAGCTAGAAATGGGCATTGTAGAATTTTAAATGGGTGGGGTGGCTTCTGTGCCTTCAGTGCATGTTGCCCCTCCCCTGGAATAGCAGAAGTCTAACTAATTGTGCAAACTAAGCAATTGTATGCAAATCTGCAGTTTTCAGGGTGTGTGTGGTTGGGTGCAGATTTTCAGTTACGGAAGCACACGGTACCCACCCACAGCCCTGGCTTATCTCATGTTAATATAGCACTGGCAGAGAGCTTGGTGCTGGGTGGATCGTTTGAGGCGACGCTATCTCTTCTGCAAGGCTTCCAGCATACGTTAGTTGACCAGGATAAGAATGGGAGGCGTGGGAAGTGAGGAGCAACGAAGTGTGGGTTTTTCAGAGGCATTACTGAAGAAGGTTGGGACTTGTAAGATGTAAAAAAGGAAGTGGTTTGAAAACGAGAGAGACAGACAGACAGACACACACACGTGCTGTTCTAAGGTAAGCAGCAACCCTAGAGAGTAGGGTGGGTGGGGTGGTAAAAGGCAAAGTAGCACCAGAGCAGCTTTCCCGAATCTGTTGCCCTCAGATGTTTTGGACAACAACTTCCATCAGCCCCAATCAGCTGGGAATGACTGGGCGCTGTCGTCCAAAGCACCAGGAGGAGAGAGGCTGCACCAGGTGGAGGCTGCACCAGCTGGAGACTATAGCAGCCTTTCCCAGCCTGTCATCCTGCAGATGTGTTGGACTACATCACCCATCTTCCCCAGTCAGGCTCAAAAGCCACCTTTGCCCATGGTTCTCTGTGGGTATGCAGTGGCGCCCCTCTCCCCCATAGTAGATCAGTGGTAAAAACCATCGATACTTTGCATTGGAAGTTAGTGGAAAAGCCAGTTCCGTTTTAAACCCACAAGTGCTGTTGGGTGTGACTCTAGAATTGTTCTGTCTCTATGACTACCACCTAGGTCTCGCTTCCTGTTCTTGTTTGGAAGCTGCCATTAGTGTGGCAGAGCCATGATAGCAGAAGCGAGTCTACGAACATTACTAGCCCTCAGAACAATTACTAGCCTGCCTGAGCTAGCACATTCTTAGCCTGTTCATGGCCTGAAGGTGCCAACTGTTCCTGTCTGCAACAAGCTTCCTTCTTGGACACCTAGAAGGGATTTGTTTATTCGCCAAAGGAGGCCAAGTGGATGGCTATTTTATAAGTCTTGTCCGGCACTGGTTGCCACCTTGAGCGGCTGTGTTGCGTTGGGAACAAGAAATGCCAATAAAAGTGGGAGCAACAGGGCAGAGTGTGTGGAGGTTGGACTGGCCAAAGGAAGAAAGGGAACCACTACTAGATGACCTTTTTTTCTCCCTTTCCCATCATACTAGAATCCAGTGGGATCTTCCCATGAAGTTGAATCGTGGGAGATTCAGGACCGATAAAAGGAAGGACTTCTTCACACAGCACATAATTAAACTATGGCATTTGTTACCACAAAGGGAGGATCCGTAGCTCAGTGATAGAGCCCCTGCTTTGCATGCAGGGGGTCCCAGATTCGATCCCCGGCACCTCCAGCTAGGGCAGGAAAACCTCCTGCCTGAAACCCAGGAGAGCCGCTGTTGCCTGTCAGTGTCGACGATATTGGGCTAGATGAATCCATGGTCTGATTCTGTATAAGGCAGCTTCCTAGGTTCCTAAGCTGTAATGGTGGCCACCAACATGGATGGCTTTGAGAGGGGATTGGACACATTCATGGAAAATAAGCCTATCAATGGTTACTGGTCATGATGGCTTTGTGCTACCTCCAGTATCAGAGGCAGTATGCCTATGTACACCAGTGGCTGGGGAACATGGGTGGGAGGATGCAGTTGCACTCATGTCCTGCTTGTGGGTTTCCTGTGGGCAGCTGGTTGGCCTCTGCATGAACAGAGTGCTGGACTAAGTGGACCTTGGTCTGATCCAGCAGGGCTCTTCTTTTGTCCTTACCTTGGCTGGATCCAGAAGGGGGTGGTATGTAAGGGGGACTGGGGTGGGACGAAACGTAGGCGGGGGCACACATTACAGTTTCCATGGGGATGCTTCCAAAATGGCCCCTCCACGGTTAGCTGCCCCAGACTAGCTTGTAACATTCGCAGCTTCTTGCTCCATACTTGGGCTGGTCATTCACTTGAACTTGAGATGGGGGTGGCGGTCTTCGTCCAAGGGTTGAGAAGAAGTCTACATTGTAATTTCTGTGTTCTTGACCCCACCCCTATTCAGCCTTGTATGGACTGTGGTACTTGCCCGCAGCCATGGGGAAGATGCTATCCAAGATCTTCGGCAACAAAGAGATGAGGATTCTGATGCTGGGCCTAGATGCTGCCGGCAAAACAACCATCCTCTACAAGCTCAAGTTGGGCCAGCCGGTGACAACCATCCCCACCGTGGGCTTCAACGTAGAGACGGTGACTTACAAGAACGTCAAGTTCAATGTCTGGGATGTAGGGGGTCAGGACAAGATCCGCCCCCTCTGGAGACATTACTATACTGGCACCCAAGGGTTGATTTTCGTGGTGGACTGCGCCGACCGCGACCGGATCGACGAAGGCCGGCAAGAGCTTCACCGTATCATCAATGACCGAGAGATGCGGGACGCCATCATTCTCGTCTTTGCCAACAAGCAGGACCTCCCTGATGCCATGAAACCCCACGAGATCCAGGAGAAACTGGGGCTGACACGCATTAGGGACAGGAATTGGTACGTCCAGCCGTCTTGTGCTACATCAGGAGAAGGACTTTATGAAGGTTTAATGTGGCTTACTTCCAACTACAAATCATAATTCTAGGCCAATATATATCTATATATCTATAATTTGCACGCACACAAAAATCTCTGACCAATGAATCCTAGAACATATATTCTCTTCTGTCTTCCCCTCTCCTCAACACTTTTTTTTTTTTTGCTCTCGCAGAAGTGGAGAGTTTTATTGGCAAAGGCTTGGATTGGAAACAACATGTCGACAAGACGAGCTCTTTGCTTCCTGCTGTGTCCTGTGGGGTGCCTTTGATTTATGCTGATGGGAGGGGGGGGGGCTTTTAGCCCCAGCCCTATAGACGAGACCTGCCTATGACTGCTAGGTTTGCATTCCTTCCATGTCTTTTTTTTTCTTCTCCACCTTCCTCCCCAGCCTTGTGGTTCTCTAACCTGTGGTGTCTTGCTGAGAGGGTGAGCTCTCTTGTAGAGAACGTTGGCTGAACTGGTGGTGTTGCCTTTGCCGTAATGGCAATTCCGAGGTGGTGGTGGTCTGACTTGGAAAGCCCCACCCCCTTTTTAAGCTCCGCAAGGGTGAGAAATTCTATGTCTATTCTAGAGTCCATCCTTGGATCCTGGGTTTGATATGGTTTGAGTTCAAGGGGCCCACCTGGACATCTGCCCCTTTTTTTGCATGGGAGGCGGGATGGACAAGATCCCAGTCAAAGTAATTGACTCCTGATGATGCCACCTTGTGCGGCAATGATGGCTGTTGACTTGCTGGAATATTTTGCTTCTGCAGGCTGCATCCCATAAAGTCTTTGCTGGGAACACCTGTCCTGTTCCCTCCTCTCTCTCTCTCTCTCTCTCTCTGTCTCTGTCTCTCTTCCCCCCCCCCCCTTCAACCTGCTGAGGTTGCCTGCCTGGAGTAGGCAAGGCCGTGTCCGCCCAGCACCCGACCAAACCAGTTCCGCCACCACCGCAAGGTGGGTGGAATTGAAGGAAGCATTAATCAGAGGTTCAGCTGGCTCCCTCTCCCCAAATCCTCACCAAGCATCAGGGGCAGATGGGGGGTCTCCTTAAGAGGGGCAACTCCTGGGGTTGTGTCTGGCTTTGGTATGGCTGTCCTGGCTCCCTCTTCCACCTGTCCAGTTTTCTAGCAGGACTAAGTCTCCTGCATTTCCGTGTTGTTTGGAGTCCCTTCTCTCCTTTCTTTGGCAAAATACCCCCTCCATCCCCCCACTTCTTTCCTTTTGGCCAGTAATTCTGGCCATCTGGACTACATCCATGGCTAAAAATATAGCCTGCTAAGTTTTCCATCCTAGGAGAAAGGACCATTGGACGTGGTCACGCTGACACTCTGTGCCATCCTTTTCCATGGCTGGCATCTGAGCTTAGGTTCAGCTGGTGGAGGCCAGTCACCAACCTTGGAAATTTAAGTTTTCGTAGCGTGTGTGTGTGTGTGTGTTGGTGTTGTGTTGGGGGAGAAATGCACTTTGCCGATTCCCTTCCAAACAATGGAATCTGACATGTTCCAAGCAATGGATGTGGATTCTTAAAAATCGTGTTGATGAAATGGATCCTATTATGATCTGTTGGGCTGTGCACCTGGTTTCCAACATCTTAGACTGAGCAGGATCCAAGGCACAGACCAAAGAGTTGCCTTCTTGCAGAGAAGCGATGTGGTGACCCTGAGTTACCTTGCCTTGACCCCACACTTCTGCTGTTGCTAAAGACTTCCCTGCTTTTTATTTTCCTGGCTAGAGGTGAATTGTTACGAAGCAGTGACCCATTTGGGTTAAGGTCTCTCATGATGCTATAGTGCCCTGACGAAGGAAATGCCCAGATGCCCCCCCGCCCGACACCCATCTCCAAATTGCAGGGTTTTAAAATTAAACTGTGCTAATCCACTCCTCCTTCAACATGACTGATCTACTCAGGGATTCTTGCTTTCCCTACTTCCTTCTTTGCCTCGCCCTTCCCTGCCCCTCTATAAAAACACTGTTCCTCAATTTATTTGGTATACTTTGGCTTTGATGCTTGCTGTTGCTGCTCTTGGTACCGGTGGCAGGATGAAACCCCTCCTCTCCTGTCAATACCAGATCCGGTTAGTTTTTCTTTGTAGCTTTGCCCCCCAAATGAATGCTTTGTGCGAGTTGCAAGGGCGCTGCAACACAGCAGGTTCTTGGGGGGTGGAGGAGCGTGTGACGGCGGGGGACTGTCCCCCACCGTGACAGAAACGCAGCTGCTGTATGATGGCTCCCACCCGCAACCTGCACATTGTCTTATATGCAAGTCCCCAAAGAGGTTGTTCCTCAGTGCTCTGGAGAGATGCCGGCAGCTGAGGGAGGATTCTGAAAAATCGTGGCGCCATCCAAGACATCCCGAGGGAGCATTCCTTTCCCCTCCGGGGCCTACCACGACTCACGGTGTGTGCTGCCCTGAAGAATAAACCGCACACCCTCCCTCCGGCCCAGTACCGGCCACAGCCCACTCCCTGGGCGTGATCTCCTTTTGAGAGAGTGTGACTCATACCTCCCACAGGGCGTGTTCTCTCTCTCCCCCCCCCCCCCCAGTGCAGGGAGTGACTGCTCAGTTAAAGCCAGCTAAACACACATCTGCAGCAAACTTTCTGTCTCCCCCCACACACCCTTTTGTTGCTCCTTGCTAGCTTCCCTCTAGCAACATTTGTATCTCTGCCCCCCACAACTTGAATGAACCCTCATCAACTGAGATGATGTGCAACCTTTGGTCTGTGTCTCGGGCTTGAAGCTGGCTTAAAGAGCCCTGGGCCTGAATGTATGGTTGCAATGTTTTGGGCAGTGTGCCTCTCCTGCTTTCCTCCCCCCCCCCCCCCCGCGAAACACATAACACCATGCAAAACTCTTGAGTTTGGGCACTGATTCTACACCTTTTGAGGGTGAGATCAACCCTGAACACATCTGGAGGGCACCAGGTTGGGGAAGGCTGGTGGAGTGGAAATGTTTAAGGGGACAGATGCATTCCCATTTAATCCTCAAACAGGCTGCATTTAACCAGTTTTTTAAAAAGTGCACAAGAAAAAAAAAACCCTGTATCCTTTTAAGTATTTCTGGGGGTTGGGGGAGATCTGTTGAAACATTCCTCTGATATCTGTTCCTCTTGCTTCCAAAAATCCCTTCCTGCCATCACCCATTCCCTCGCCCCGCTTGCTGACATTCCAACTGATCTGCTTTGCCTTTTGGGAATCTGGCGGGCGGATTCCCAAGCAGTCTCATTGAAATGAGGGGGCATTAAAGTCAGGTGACTGCCATCTGCTCAGGCGTTTGAGATAATCCAATTTACGGGGCAAGGTGCACAATGTGCACTCTGTCGTCAGCAGTTCACGTGACAGGAGTTCGGGGTGGGGGCGGGTAAAAAAAAGTTCTCTGGCTCTATCCTTTTCTCTTGTCTTTTGCACCTCTTCCCTGTCACAGCCAATTTCTTTCTGAAATGTTGCCTTGAGCTGTTTTCCTCCCACCATTTGGGTTGGGTTATCTGCTCTTTAAATGGGCAAGAGGTTATTGTTTGTACCTCCACATCCTTGAGTATCTGTATGCATGAAACAGATGAAAATAACCACATGCAAAATCAAAATATTGGGATCTAATATGGTCGGTATATGTGTGTGTGTTGCAGTATGGCTGTTTCTCCTAGAATCTAGGTCAGCCTTCCCCAACATATGGCTCTCCAAATTGCTGGACTACAACTCCCATAATCACCCAGCCAACTGGCTGAGGATTATGGGAGTTGTAGTTCACAACTGGAGGGCACCTTGTTGGAGAAGCCTGGCCTAGGGCAGAGTTGGCTGCTAATCAGTCTGAATGGGTAGGTCACGCCGTAATTTGTAAGTGAAAACCTGAGCTAATCACTAGAATATGCGTATTATGCACTTCAGTTACCCTGACTAGGATGTTATATCTTGGTGTAATGTATGGAGGCACTTAATTTTCTCTCTCATCACTCATGTTCGTTGGGTTTTTTGTTTTTTTGCCTGTATAGTAGCTTCAGTCACATTAAAGTCACTCCCAGATCACCCACAAGTGAGATGTGGGAGTGATTTTTTTTCCTCTGGGGCATGTGGGAAGGATGATGTGTGTGAAAATAACTGGTTTTTCCCCCTGTGCCTTCAATAAGGGCTCCCTCAGTTACATAAGGGAAGAACAAGGTACTTTTGTAAGCAAAACTGCAGCTGGCTAACTGGAATACACTGGGGTTTTTTAAAAGTTACGTTTCTTTCCCTCCTGACTAGAGAAAAATGAGGGGTGTGTTTATTGAATGCTGATCTGCATATGCAGATGTACTGTACATTTAACGCTGGAATTTCTTTAGAAACTTTTTTTTCCAGGGTGGGGGGAGTTCAAGCATTTGTTGTGGTTATGGGTTCCTGGGGTTGGGGGGGAGGAACCCCCTTATCTTTGCAAACAAGGGCTCACTTCAGTGAACTGTTTTTTAAAAAAAGAAAATAAAAATAAATGATTTTCTTTCTAATCTTCATGAAAATGAAGTGTGTTTTTCAGAGGGGAAAATATCACTGAGGTATGTGTATCGACCTTGCAGATAAGTTTCCAAGAATTGCTAGTCCACTGCTCACACGAGCCTATGGTAGTCATTTCTGGCCCCAAAGAAAAAGACTTTAGTAAAAAGTTTTCCTGCCCAGAGCTGCCTCCGACTCTCCATAGGTGACCAGGTGAGTAGTAATTACAAGCCTGGTGTATTCGTTTATCATCCAAGTGGTTACTTGCTCAAAGGGCAGCTTTTTTGTAACTTTGCATCCTGAAGATAGGGTTGGATTGCTACTTTACTTTCTTTCTGTCTCAAACGGCTTGCATAACAGGCAGATATCCAGCAGGTATGTTTTTCACCAGGGCAAATGCAATCCAACAGAAAAGTTCCACTTACTGAGTTCCTGCTCGCTGCCAAGTTGTCCTCTGCCAGGAGGAAAAAAGACACAGGGCAACTTGGGCCTAGGGGAAGAAGAGCAACACCATGGGGTTGCCAAGCAACCACAGTTGATGTTGTCCCATGCCAGTGTAGGATATGTGGTGGTTGATTTTAGAATGGGGGGGGGATCTGTGGCCCTCCAGATGTTGGACTACAACTTCCATCCTCCTCAAACATAGGCCAAGCGGGGCAGAGCTCATTAGAGCCAGGGTCCAACAACATCTGGAGGGCTGCCGGTTTGGTGCCGCTGGTTTAGGGTATGCTGCTTGGGCTGCTGTTCTATTATGTTCTCCCTCCTCTTCCCCACAACCAGGAAAATGGCCAGCTGGGACTTGTAGGAGACTCTACAGGGTTGTTGTGCTGGACAGTTGTTCAGTCTGCTTGTTGGTTTAAACCGCTCCATCTCAATCACAGTGGAATGGCAGGCCAGAAAATCTATCTAACCCACTGCTCTCCTTCCTCTTCCCTCTCCTTCTGCCATTTGGTGATCTGGTTCGCACATAATACTAACCCAGGGTTAACCCAGGGTTTGTCTGGCAGATAATCGAACAAACCGTAATTTGTTCTCTCAATCCCTGGATTGTTTAGTTCCCTCCTGCTTCGCCTGCTCCCTTCCTGTATCCCAAATGCCTTTGCGGTGCATGATTTTTTTTAACCACTCTTACCTGCTGCATCTGTAGCCTAATGAAACAACCCATGAACAGCCTATGATTGTGGGTACATGTGTTTAAAGAACCCAGAGTTCAAAACCCAACAACAAACAATGGGTTCTCTTTCTGGGTTGTTTGTGGTTAACAAACCATGGTTTATTAGCATGGCTGGGTTCACACATCAATCCAGAATTCAACAACCCATATGATGGGTTAGCATTATGTGCAAACCCATTCAGTGTCCCTACACTTAAGGACTAGAACTGGGGCAGGGAGCTATTTTTCTGTCGAGGCCCACGTTCCCTCAGGAGTCATCTGTTGGAGACGGCGGTGGACAGGCCAGAGCAAAATATCCTCTCTGCTTTTCTCTCTTTGCCTTCTCTGCCCCCCCCCCCCCGCGCGCCCCTTCTTGGCCACCCAGCAGAGTGCCTGGGAAGGGATAGGATTGCTTTTGCCAGAGGTCTGATCACTTACAGAGGGCCACATGAAAGTAGGCCAAGGGCTGCACTTTGCCTTACTTTATTTTATGTATTTAAAATATTTCTTGGCTACCTTTCAGGGCAGAAGCCCTCCCAACATGGCTTACAACAATAAAATACATAAAAACAGTTAAAATATTTAAGGTGATAAAAACAATAAAAGCCAACAATAATAAAAGGTAAAATAATATGTTTTCAAGGCCTTCTTAAAAGTCTGCAATGATGGAGCATGGTGGACCTCCAACGGCAGCTTGTTCCAAAGATGTGGGGCCACTGCAGAGAAGGCCCTCTCACCTGTCTTCACCCACCTGACTGCTCTCACAGGTGGACAAATGAGAAGGGCCTCTCTTTCTGCTCTTAAAGTGTGGGCAGGCTGATATAGGTCTGGCAATCCTTCAAGTAACTTGGTCCCAAACCGTTTAAGGCTTTAAAGGTCAAAACCAGCACTTTGAACTGGCCTCAGAAACGCACCGGTAACCAGTGCAGCTGGTGCAGTATAGGCATTATATGATCAAATCCTCTTGCCCCACCAGTACTCAGGCGGCCACATTCTGCACAAGCTGGAGTTTCTGAACCATCTTCAAAGGCAGCCCCACCTATAGTGCATTACAGTAGTCCAGCCTGGACGTGACTAGTGCGTGGATAACTGAGGCAAGGTCCGTCCTCTCCAGATAGCGCCACAGTTGGCGTACCAGCCTGAGCTGGTAAAAAGCACTCCTGGACACTGCCGCCACCTGGGCTTCCCCAGTTAGCTCAGAGTCCAGGAGGACTCCCAGACTGTGCCCTTGGTCTTTCAGGGAGAGCGCAACACCGTCTGAGACCAGTTGCAAACCTCCATCCGAAGTAGTTGGTTTCCCACCCCACAGTACCTCTGCCTTGTCTCAATTCAGTTTGCGCTTGTTCACCCTCATCTATCCCAAAACAGCCTCCAGGCACTGGTTCAAGAGTTCCACAGCCTCCCTGGGATGTGCAGATGAATGTCTTCCCCGGACTAGAACCTTTTTTTTGGTACTGTTCTCATCTCAGCCGATGTGCACAGCTCTGGACATTTTTTCCCTTAATCCTTAGTGGGGGGGGGGGTTGGTCAGAGCGACTCTGATCCCACCTCATTTGGGGTGGGGAAAGGAGGGCGAGGCCTGTCTTTTCCTATGACTTAACCTGCTTGTGACATCTGTGGTTTTGCCATCATCCCTTTTTGGTTCCTCTTTTAATTAAGAGGTGAAACACAGCTGTGACTTAGCCCCAGCCCCCTCGCCGCTGCTGCGTGATGGTGGTGCATGAGCTGTCAGGAGGAGCGCTGATGTCAATGGGTTTCGTTTCCTTTTTTTGTCTTTTTTGCTTTTGGGAGCAGCAATGCTCATCTTTTAGAGTGGAGGTGGGCAGAAGGTAGATCGTGATCTACTGGTAGATTTCTGAGTGATTTGCAGGAGAACAGCTGAAGGGTCTGAATTCTGACTCCCTAATGTTTTAACTATAGCAGCAACAGAAAGGTGGGGTTTATCTCCCCCCCCCCCCCCCGCTAAATTAGGCTGCTGAAATGGAACGCCTCCGGGGAAAACAAGGAGCGAGTTTGTGTGTGCAATATTATTAAAATATTTTTCCCACCTCTCAGTTAAGGACTCCTGAGTAAGCTATCATACTAAAATCCAAACATTCAAACCAAATCAGAACAATAGTAAAACAGATCCAGTCAGCAAACAATAAAATCAAATTCCATCAAAAGCTAGAGAATAAAAATGCCAACATGTTGCTTACATTCAGTTACGGTGGGCACCTGAAAAATTGATAGGGGCAGGGAATTCCAAAGATGAGCCACCATCACGGAGAATGCCCTACTCCTGTTTGCCACCAATTGAACCTCAAAAAAGTGGGGGAATTAATGTAATATGCACTCCATCCTGGTACTACAACAAATTCCCTAAGCTAAACATACGCTCAGAGGTACCCTGTTCTTCAATTCAAACTTCATGTTCTTTATGCTTCCTGCCCCCCCCCCCCCCATGCGACAGCTTTGCAACTTGGAGGATCTTGGGGTTCTAGTGAAAAAAAGCAGTCCACAAATAGGGCAAGAGTGGAACATAGGAAGCTGCCTTATACTGAGTCAGGCCCTTGGCCCATCTAGCCCAGTACTGTCGACACTGACTGGCAGCTGCCCTCCACGGTTTCAGGCAGGATTCTTTCCTTGTCCTACCCGGAGGAGCCGGGGATCGAACCAGAGACCTTCTGCATACCTTCTGCGTACGGTCTATCACACTGAGCTACGGCCCCTCCTGTGCAATAACATCCTCTGGCTAAGTGTAATAACATCCTCCTGCTCAGGTTCCCCAGCAACTGGTATTGAGAGACATACTGCTTCCAATACTGGAGGTAAGATGCTGCCATCATGACCAGTAGCCATGGGTGGCCTTGTCCTCTGTGAATTTGTCTAATCGACTTTTAAAGCCATCCAAGCTGGTGGCTGTCACTAGATCTAGGAGGCCTGAAGTCCACGTCCCCTATCCCGCCACTGCTTTGAAGTACATCCGTTCTAACTGCTTACGTGCATCCCCTCCAAAATTTCTTCTAAAGTAAGTTTATTGCAAAATGTAAAAACCTGATTGGATTTTATGGGAAGAGAACTTATGGCGCTAGCTTTGCTGTGAACAAAATTGCTCAGGTGATACAAATTGAATGTAATACAATTCTTTTTTTCCAAAAGCTTCTATTTTCAGGAAGCCCCAGTGAACTGAAGAAGGTTCCAATGTACCTATAGCAGCCTTCCCCAACCCAGCGCCCTCCGGGTATGTTGGACTACAACCCCCATCATCCCCAGCCACGATGGCCAATGGTTGTGGGTTCTGGGCATTGTAGTCCAAAACATCTGGATGACGTCATGTTTCCTATCCCTGGCCTAGCTTTTCACTTTGGTCTTTCTCCTTCCCATGCTGCTTGTGGATGATGGGAATTGTACTCCAACGCATCTTCTGGGCGCCGGGTTGGAGAAGGCTGACTTGCGATTTTCTCTGAGTTAGGCCATAATAATGTACTCATTAACTGAACTAAGCAAAAACAAAAAAAGTTGTTTTAAGACCAACAGAGGGGAAGTATCAAAAGATATACAGAGTAACCCATAATTTATGGAAGCAATTCACAAATCTGGGTTCCTGATTTGCAGAGCACGCCTTTCAGTCAGACTGCACTCGAAAACGAACTGCCTGTTTTAAAATAGCAGAGGCACTCAGGCCGTGTGTTGGGGGGCTGCCAAGGACCACACCTAACCCATGAAACTGTGACACCAGTGGATTGTGCAATGTGGGTGGGGATTTTGGCTGAAGGTGTGGCCTTGAACAGAGCAGGTCTGTGCCTCGTGCAACCCCTTGTGCTATGACAGGGTGGAGCTCTGTCACCAGCAGATGCCCAGGACTGGTTTTTAGGCCCCTATAGTAAAATTGGCATTGCTCTCCGGGCTCCCACTCTTGTTTTTCCTGCCTTTTAACAGCGGTGTGGCAGGCAGAAATTCCACAGGTCAGGCTTTCACCACTGCTGCATCTCCATGGCTGGGAACTGATGTACTGGTCTAGTTGTTGCCAATCGTGCAGCTTAAGCAACAACCTTGCCAAGAAAAAAGGTAGCCACTCCCAATCCCAAACTTCTTCCATTCCATAGTCCTGTTCTCTTTCTTTCCCCCCAATGTGTCCTCATAACTAGCTCACCTGAATTGTCATTCCTTTTTTACTCAATTCATGCAGTCAGCAGATCTGAATGGTACAACATTTCCTGGACTGTACCACTCTAGTCTCCTGCACAGGGGTGGGAGGCAGGGGGAGAAGAGGGTGTATATGATGTGACTGCTTCTCCCTGCTATGTATGGGAATATACTTTCACAGGGGAGCACTCAGATATGCAACCACCACCCACCAAGACGGTATAGTCCAGGAAAAGCTTGATTCTGCTGAGTTAATGCCAGGGAGCCCACCTATATCTCAAGCAGAGCGAGAAGGCATGAATTCTGTGATGGGCTGTTTCAAATGCCACGGAAAGACTAACTTTAAAATGCTCCCATAAACTTAATCTACCTGGTTGTAGCAAGCTAGACCATTAGAGAGATGGGGGTTGGGGTTCAGCATAGCTCTCTGATCTGCTTTTCTACAAGTGGGGAGCATTTGAAAATATGACATCACACCCACCTCTGTTTGCAGTCTGAAGTGGCATGTCCACAATTCCACTATATTCACTGTAGAGCCCTCGATTGGCTCTGCATGGTTGAGAATCACACAAATCCATTCTATGGCTACCTAAACCCCGCTAAGAGTAGGCTAGCACCGAAAGGATATTCCATTGTTTCCGTTTCCCCCAGGCAGAGCATATTTCCTCTTTAATACTTCCATATATTGTAGAAGTGAAACATCCCCCTGTGGTCCCTGTGCACACTTCCCTATGAGAAGGTTGGGGCATCTTCCTTATGAAGAAAGGATAGTGAAATTGGGGGTTCTCTGTTTAGACTGGACTTTCCCAGCCTGGTGCCCTTCAGATGTGGCTCAACACCCCTCAATGTACGGAATTCCTTGCCACAAGGTATAGCAGTAACTGCTAGCTTAGATAGCCACATTAGTCTAATTGACTTTTAAAGGCATTAGTAGCAATAGCTACATGGAAACTCCATGTTCAGTGGTAGTATGCCCCCCAAAACCGGTTGCTGAGGGACACTAGTGGGGCAGGTCTGTTGTCTTTTTGTCCTGCATGTGAGCTTCCTAGAGGTAGTGCTTGGAGAAGCAGGATACAGGGCCACAGTTTGCTGGCCTGGCTATGTTTGAGGGAGCCAGTCTTACTTCAGTAGGCCCCAGGCCTCCATTTTAAATATCCCTCAGTGCCCTGGGGCGACTTTACTGTGGTGGCTTCAAGGCATTGTGGGTATTTTTTAATGGGTGGCTTTCCAGGCCTGTGTTAGTGATGGCCACTGCTGCAGTGCTGATTGCCAAGAAGCTACCCAAGGATGAGGTGCACTAAAATGGACCTTTGGTCTGACCCAGCAGGGCTACTCTTCCGTTCGTCGTACTTAGGTGCTTATTGTGCTCCAGAAAGAGGTACAGAATTGTGAAACTGAATGCAAATTAACTCTGCTCCTCTTAGCACATGACATATTTCAAGGTAGGGTGTGTGTGTGACTCCACTGTGCAGAGCACGAGCTGTCTCCCCCCCCCCCCCAAGCCTCTTGTGTTTTTCCCTGGAGAGGGCAAGGTGTGAGCAATGGAAAAAAAATGGTTACAGATTAGACTTCCTGTTCTTTTATCCTGCTTTTCTCTCCCAAGGATACACGCAACAGCATCCAAAATTAAAAGAGCAACGAAACCAATAAAAGACAAACAAGATGCAATCATCATAAAGCAGGCGTGGGACATGTAGTCCCTGCCTTTTTTTTTTGAGGCCCCCAAATAACCATGGAGGCAAGGCGCACACCCCTGCCGCATTTTCCCTTTAAGACAAGGTCTGCGGGGAGTGCATGCCTTGTTTTAAAGCAAAATTTTCTCTCTCCGGCTTCCAGGGACGATAGGAGTTGTAGTCCAATGCATCTGGAGGGTTCCAGGTTGGGGGAGGATTATCTACAGTTTTCTCTGAGTTCGGCTGTAGCACTGTGGCCATTAGTTGAACTAAGCAAATGTACCTTTTTTTCCTCACCACTGAATTGCTGATGAAATTCAGATATTGGGGTGGGGGGAACCCTGTGGGTTCTGGGGTACATAAAGCAAGGCAATTGGAAATGGCAACAGATAAATAAAACCAAATCCGAAATGGCAGATGAAAAGCCAAGCATGTGCCACCGCTGAAAACAGTCTTGACATGGCGGGTGTCCACTTCTCTGATCTCACATAAGGGCAAGACTCCAAGGAGTGCTTCCGTTGCCGATCTTAGCTGGCGGGGTGTACTCGTATGGGAGCAGGCAGTCCCTGAGCTAACCTGGCCCTGAGCTGTTTAGGCCTAAAATTGATACCGTACCCTTCCACCTTCAGCTCTGTCCAGGAAATCGGACTATAGCCGTGACCAGTTCAAGGCTGTGTTTGTACAATGTAACTTGGAAGCCTTCAATGCAGCAGGGTTAATTTTTTTTTAAAAAAGGTGGTGGGAGGCTAGTCCTCAGGATTCCAGGAATGACCTTCTAAGGTAGGCAGTGCCCCCTATCCTCTGCGAAGGAAGGCTCCGTGTCAAATTCTGTCCCTGGAGGTATCTCACGTTCCTCCAGCTTCACCCTGAACTGTGTGTGTGTTTTAAAAAGCTCTTAAATGTCAGGCGTTCAAACCCACCAACTCCCTCCCCCAATCTCCCTTTTGTCTTGGAAGCATTCCTCATCTGCGGGGGAGGATCCTTGCGAACCCAGCGTGTGCCTGTTGCCAGCGAAGACTCAAGGTCTAAGTGGAAACTGAATCACACTTGTGGGAGAAAAAAGCGACACTTTTCTCCTTTAAAAAAACTAAACAAGTGGCGGTCTTTGACGGCTTCACCCCCACCCCGAGGCCTTTAAGTTTGTTTCTGGCTTCTAATGGGATGAGAAGCCTTTTGGGATTTGGCTCTGGGGAGTGAGTGTAGCAAAGTGTGAAGGACACTCTCTCCAACCACAGCTGAATTTCTCAGGCTGTCATTTTCCACAGGGGCCTTCCTGGGGGGTGAGTTTCCAGCCCTCAATAACCTGATACTGGCCCTGTCATAGGAGGGAACGAGGTGGGGAGAGAGGCAGGCAAGCACGGGATGAGGCTCCTTCTTTTGCTAATCCGCAGTTCCACGCTCGCAGAGGTCTGGCGTATTGCGAGGGCCTTGACTTGCTAGGAAATTTAAAGGTTTGGGGCCAAGGCCCATAGGAGACCAATCTGCAGAAAATCTTCACATACTAATGTATATTTATATATACAAACTTAGAAATAATTGCAAGGATGGCTTTAAGTGTCACAGGAGGCAAAGCCAGACAATTAATTTCTCATCCAGATCATCTCAAATGAAATAAATTCAATTAATTTGCACCCTCACCCCATGGGAATTTTTTTCCCCTTAAGTTTAATTGCCACGCAGGGGAAGATTGGGGGTTGTTGCAGTATGAGGGAAAGGGAGGGGGGGAACCCCTTCCGTTGTCACTGATGGACACTCCACACTCTGTGGAATTGATCCAGGGCCCAGGAAATAGATTTGGGGCCAGAGGCCAGGTCTCTAGAAACACTCTGGTGAGTGGCTAAGGCAGCTGCAGCCTTCTGGGGCTAATCCAATCCAAATAGGAACTGCTGTGGGGGAGGGAACAGAAGCCGAGTCTCTGGACATCCTGCGTCCAACAGTTATGTTTGGAGTGGCCCGTTTCACCTTTGCTCAGCAACACAAAGGCAGGACTGGCCCCCTTTACAACTTTCCTTACAACAAATAATTTTTAAAAAACAGTTTACAATTTTGTCTGTAAAAGGTCTGCAAACCAGATGAACTGCCCCCCTACTTTTTTGGCACCCACCCACCTGCCCACCCAGAACTTCAGGCTGGCTACAAGGCAAGGTGCAGTGAAAGGGTCAAAGGCACGTTTGCAAAAAGGAAGAGTGAGGGAGCAGCAGGCAGGAAGTGGGTGGCAAGAAGGCCGCATGCTGCACGTTAAGCCACAAAAGGACGTGGCTGGTACGAGAGTGAGTGTGTGACCAGTCATAGGAACATGTGAAGCTACCTCGAAGTGAGTCAGGCTGTAGGTCCGCTTAGCCCAGTGTTGGCTGTTCTGACTCACAGTAGCGCGCTGGCCAGGGTCTTTCCTCATCCTTTTCATGAGATGCAAGGGACTGAATTTGGGACTTTCTGCATGCAAAGCAGGTGTTCTGTGACTGAGCTACAGTCTCTCCCTTAAGTCCTTAGTCAAATCTCACTCCAACCACGAACTCAGATGGCCAAAAGCAGTTGTCACACAAACACCCACCACCATTTGCAGGACTGTTGATATAGGGGTCAGCGTGGTGCGTGTGCTGCCCTTCACTCGAATCTCGCTCAAACCGTGACCTGATTAGACCGCGTTAGGCTAGCTGCTCTTCTCCCAGGTTTGCCATCCTCTGCAGCCTGAGGATACAAATACCAGCCTACCCTGCAGGGCTATTGTAAAGCGCACTGAGATGTACGTGAAGGGCTTTTAATGCTCAAAAAGCTCCATATAAATGCTGTGTTGCTATTCCCAGTTTAAAACATGGCACCCCCACCAGGTTTCTTGTCTCTCCTGATTTTTTTTTATTTCTTAAGCTTTTTTTTCAAATAACAAGAAACTGGGAGGCTGGCATGCCAGCAACATGTGTTGCCCTCCAGCACCTTCTTTATCTGGGTTCAAAAGAGCAGTCCTGTATTTTGGAGCTTAGACCAATACTCTGCCTTGTATTGGGTTCTCGGGCCAGTTATTTTTCTTTTAGTCTCACCAATTTGCCTTCTGGGTAATGGGTGCCTTGTGACTGGCCATGCCCAAGACGGAAGCCATTTTATCAATGGGCAAGCCCCCCTATGACAGCCATTTTGTGAGAGCACCCAAAAAAGTTGGGGACCACTGATGTCGGAAAACAAAGCACAATCTTGAATTAATCTCTGGCTCTTTAAGAGACATCAGACAGGGTGGAGTTGGCCCGATAATACCTCTCTGAACAGACTTGCATCCAACTAGGTGAGTGTGCATTTCACTATTTGCCAAGACTGGTGGCCCGAAAAAGCAGCCAAACAGGTTAACTGCAGTTAATGTTCCACTGGCCATCAAAGCATTAACTGCTGCCCTGCTTGACATTAGGTTTGCTCTGTCAGCAAATCTTTGAGCTTGCAGAGGGGGCCGCAAAGTGGAGGGAAGAGAGAAACACGCCCGCAATCTGCTTATACTGGAAGCAGGGAATGTGCCCAGGGCAGTGCCCCCGCCCCAGGCTGCTCGAGAACACTGTGCCCTTTGACCTGGTGCAACCCACACCTCTTCAGCACTGAGCAGCCTCACAGAGGCCGACGTGGAGTAGCCTGTGCTCCTGTGGTTGGTCACGAGGGTCTCTCTCCCTCTGGGTCTTACGCCAGCAGGAAAGGAGTCTTCTGGGTTTGCCAGTCCAACTTTACCATCCAATTCCTTTCATGGAGCAAGTGTATCTCTTAGCATATGGTCTTCATGCTAAATCTTCATGTGTCAGGGGTGTGAATAGTTGCTCGTCTGTGTGGCGAGTTGGAATTGCCTTTAGGCAACCAGGCAGGCTCAGCTCCTCTGAGGAGGGTATTTGTTACACTTGCATGGTGTAACAGCAAACTTGGGGGGAGGGGTGTAAGAGTGGACTGTACCTCCAATTTTAATTCCGGAACGGGGCGGAGAGAAGCATGCTTCTGTGATCAGAACTTTGGAAAATGCTGAAATCCACCAGCACCTTAACCAACCAAAGAACCTACAATTCTGAATGAGGCCATGAAAATTGACACAGTTTACCCCAAATTGAGAAGAGAGGCTTGTGGATAACCCCCAGCCCTCAATCCTATAACGTGGATAACTAGATTCATGGATCGTGATATGGAAAAGGCCGAGAAAACTCTTAGATAGCCAGTGGGGGATGCTGAGAGCAACGGAAAGATTGATGCACGTCATTGGCTTTCAACGCCAACAGGGTCAGCGGAGAGTTCCCTCCCCCACTTCACCACAAAGCCCGGGATCTCTCGCTCTTAGCAGGCAGCCTGCAAAGACCAGTCACAGCTGCAAGAGGCTCTTACCAATGATGGGACATGGAAACAACTGCTGAGGCTGCAGCTGTCATCCAAACCGCATTCCCCCCACCCCCTGCAAAAAAAAGAAGCCTTTTTTCCTGTTCAGGCTCAAATCCTATTTTCAGTTTTAAAGACATTTTCACAATCTGGAGCCAAAGGAGACTGGAAACAGCTGAAGTTGAGAGAAGAGGACAACCCACCCTCTCCTTCTCTCAAGTCCTGCTCTATGGCAAACACCCTGAATATGTAGCCAGGCGTTACCCCATCTCGAGCTGCTTGGCAGGCTCTAGAGAATGGGGGAAAGGCAAAGGAGCATCTTGTTGTTTTGCTTTTTTTGCATACTGGATGGGGAAAGCAAAGGAGAGTATTGAAATTCTTCTACACATGCTTACCTGGGAGACATTGGGTCTTCCTTCTGAGTAAACATGCACAGGGTCAGAGCGTTAAGAGTTTGAGCTGAGAGCCCCGGAGTCTCCATTTCAAATCTTACCTTCACCACACTCACTAGATGTCCATGAGCAAGTCAATATGCTCTCTGCCTCAGTTCCCCCACCTACAAAATGGGTATTATAATACCACCAAATCTGATAGGGCTTTGTAAGAACTGCTGAGGCAATGTAGGCAAAGAGCTATATAAAGTAGTAGTAGAATTAACTTTAGATGCTGCTGCTCTGGCTTTATTCCTACACAGAAAGCACACAAGCTTACACACACACGCACACACACACACACAAGCTAGCTCACCCTTATCCAACCTTGTGCCCTCCAGTTGTGTTGGGCTGCAGCGCCCATAATGCCTTGCTGCCATGGCCATTGGCTTGCACAAACTTATGGCTTGAACTCTACATTACTTCAGATTGGTTCTGATGATCCATAGCAGCAGAAGCCCACTTCACCCTGCTTCTGAAGGATCGGGCTTCCTAATGCTGTCAGAATTCCACAGAATCTCAGGGAAAGGACATAGTCATTCTAGAGAATCGAGGGAAGGAAGCACCAGAGATTCTAGCAAAGCCTATAGGTGGGTTATTGTTGTTGTTGTTGTTCAGTCGTTCAGTCGTGTCCGACTCTTCGTGACCCCATGGACCATAGCACGCCAGGCCCTCCTGTCCTGCACTCTCTTATAGGTGGGTGCTCAACCTAAAATTTTGATCCTAAGCATCCCGGTTGTTGCTGCCCTCGGTTCCAGCCTGCCAAAGCCTTGAAAAGAAGAAACAGGCTACTCTTCATCCCATGGTGGAGACAGGCGTGGTCACACCAGAAATAGCCACACTAGGAGAACAGGCTGTACTGCCTCGTTTTGCTGAGTAATCCCCTCTGACTGTATGGTAAGCTCCCACTATTAAACTGCTGAGCAATCTCCATAAATCCTGGTCTGGAGACACAGTAACTGTTATCGACAGCTGTGCAGGCCCCCAGAGCTGCCGCAAAGGGTCATCTGGGAACATCCCCAAAGGTAAGCTCCTCACCCCGGTATTTATGCAGTTCATAAATGCATCATGCAAAGTGAAGGATGGTTAGTGGGGAAAGATTGTGTCCTTGTTCAGCAACCACCAACATTGTTCTGTACCATTTCTGCCACTTATTTCCCCCAGTTCTCCAGAACAACTCTTTGGCCAGACCCTAGAAGCTGGAGGTAGCATCCTTCAGAAGTTGGGTAAATGGGAGAATAAAGGCGTGGCTGCACATAAGAATGTACATTTCCAGCTTCTCTTCCTGGCTCCAGTGTGACCACAAAGGCAGCAGGAAGTAGGACAGTATAGAATTATTTATAACGTATAAAGCTCCTAAAATTTTTAAGTGCTATACAGAGAGGTTTTTTAAGGTCCCTGCCCACAGTCTTACAAAAAAGTAGACATGACACAAAAGGAGAAAAAGGAAGAAGAGGGAAACAAGGGAATTCAGACAGTAGGTTGCTACTTTCTGTTAGTCCCATAGATATGAGGGTTTCTACAGACTTTTCACATTACTTCTATCTGGATGTTCACAGGCAGCAATATGTCCCCTTTCCAGTTTCACAGAGGTTTCCTGCTTTCACATTAATATAAACCCTCCCTGCTTACATTTGACACAACAGTACTGTGCCATGGCTTGGCTACGGTGAGCCCTTAAAGAGGCCCTCTCTTATATCCCCATGACAGCTTGCCCAGGTCCAGAAGCCCATTAACTCTCTTGGCCAGCTTTCCCCAACCTATGGCCCTCCAGATGTGTTGGACTACAACCCCCATCATGCCCAGCCAGCAGTCATGGTGGCTGGGGGATACTGGGAGCTGTAGTCCAACATATCCAGAGGGCCCCAGGTTGGGAACGCCTTCTCTTGCCCAAAGTATGGCGCACCTCCCATGATCCTTTGCAGCTGGGTTTCAGGCAGGCAGCCCATTTGCTCCCTTGGCCAAAGTCCCACGCTCCTTTGCAACTTAACCAGGTTCAACGGGTGGGCAACTTGTGGCCCTCCTGATGTTGCTGGACAGCAACTCCCATCATCCCTCACCACTGGCTATTCTGGCTAGGGCTGATGGGAGTTGTAGCTTGACCAGCCCCAAATTCATAGGTACAGAGCTCCCTTGGCCAAAATTCAAGGCAGCTCCCATAAGCCTTCGCCTTTTTACTAGCTTGACGTACTGTAGCGTGGGCGGGTTTTTCTTTAGTTTAACGTTTGGAGTAGGCCGTTGGTACTAGTGGGGAATTTCCCTCCCCCTTTATGAGTCTTGAGTTCCCATTGGTTCAAACTAACAAGGGCGGGAACTGAAGCTCCGTTTACCAATTAAAATAAAGGCCGAGGGCTTTGGGTCCGGTGGTTTTCAGCAAGGGCGGTTGACAGGCACACAAAAATAACCAATAAAAATAATTCAGGGAGACAATGACTTCGTTTATAGGAACAAATAAATACGAGGGTGGTTTCTTGAGATTTGAACCAATCAGCATTAGCATTGCTATGACGGACATGCCAAATAGCCATTTAGATAACAGAGACAGACTGCAGCGATCTCGATGAGCCAACGGTTTTTTGGAGAAGAAGGAGGGCGTTCCACGAGAGGCAATGCGGTGGGGCGGGATGCGGATTGGAAGGACGTCGATTTGACCCAATGCGTTTGAAGGGAGGGCGGATGGAGGCGCCTTCTGGCCAACCGAAAAGGGCAAGCGGCTTGATAAGCAGATGCGAAAGCGAATCAAGACGGCAGGCGGGAGACACCCGGCCCTATGGCGGCGGAGGGCGGGACGCAGGTAGGTAAGGTACCGCCTTGGCCCAATGAGCGCCGCGGCGCTGTTGAGTGACGGCAGACGAACCCAATAGAGGCGTGCCTGAGGAGGGAGCGAGGGTGGGCAGGTGTAGTGTGGGCGCCATGTCGCGGCGGAGGTGGCGAGGCTCGCAGAGCGGCGAGGGCGGCGGCGGCGGCTCGGGACGCGGAGGAGACATGGTGAAGATGGCTGGCGGAGGCGGCGGAGGCTCGGGCCGCTATTACGGGGGCGGCCCTGAAGGCGGCCGCGCCCCGAAGCGCCAGAAAACGGAGAACGCGGACCACGGGCCGGGGGGAGCGGCCGGCGGAGGCGGGGTGAGAGCGCGGCGCGGGCGGCCGGGCGAGGCGGCCGCGGGGGCCCGGCGGCCGCGGGAGGAGGGCGGATGTGCGGGGAGGCGAGGCCGGAAGCGCGGCGGGCCTCGAGCGGGGCCAGGGCTCCAGCGCGGCCTTCCCCATCCCGCTTCCCACCCCCGCCCGCGCGAGGTGTGCCGGACTACAACTCGCCACTCCCAGCCAGCCTGGTCAGCGGGCGCGCCGGCTGGGGACTATGGGCCGCGTAGTCCAGGCCCCCTGGAGCGCCCCAGATCGGACGTACAGTCTCAGGGAGGGGAGCCCTGGCCCTGACGCGTCTTGCCGGCGGCTTCCTTCTCCCACCCCCCGCCTCAAGGCCAAGACTGGAAGGCGTCAGGTTGGGAGGAGAGCGGCTCTCGCCGGCGGTGGGTGTCGCCCCGTGGAGCCTCCATGCGCAGGAGCACTCCTCCCGCTGGCGCCTTGGCAGAGGACGAGGCCAGGGGGTGTCGTCAGGGCAGGACTCTGGGGCAGACACCCTGGGCCCTGCTCAGCAAAATGGGTAAGGGGGGGGGCCGGACACACCAGTGTTGCAGGTTGCCGTCTAAAGGGGTGGTGGTGGTGGTGGCATAAGATGGTCGAGCCCAGAGTCCGAAATTCTCCTACCTGCACCACTGGCCACAAGGAGATGTGCTCCCTGACCCCGAGGACCTTTCCGTCTTGGTGTACTATGATTTCATGGTCTAATAAGCAGGGTGGCTTCTGGTTTGGGGCATTCTACCGTCTCGTTTGGATGGTGTTAAAAGAGTGGTGGGGGAATTATGGAGGACTTACTTTGCTGGGGGCTGAAAGATGGACGTAACCTATAATAGGTAAGCAGAGCCCTCATGTACTGAAGCAGTTGACCAGTGCAGTGAAGTACTGCTTCGTGCTCTGATAAAGGGTTATTTTATTTATTCGTTTCGTTTCTGTACCGCCTAATAGGCAAAACTCTCTGGGCGGTTCACAGAAATTAAAACCAAGGATTTTAATTTAAGTTAAAACCAGTTTAACTCAGCCTTCCCCAAATAGGTGTCCTCCAGGTGTGTTCCACTGCAACCTGAAGCTGGCTGGGGGATGCTGGGAGTTGTAATCCAACACATCTGGAGGAAATCAGGTTGGGGAAGGCAGAGTTCTCTTTTGGAGTTTAGAAGGCTCTTCAAAAGGTAGGGGCTAATTTGTAATTGTAAGGCATGAGGGTGCATGGAACAACCATGTACGTTGGCAGTCTAGCGGGACAGACAAAAGGGGAAGTATATCTTGGTGCCAAAGCGTATTAAACTACATTGCAGAACTCGCTGCCCCAATATGTGGTTAATGGCTTGAAAAAGGAGCATATAAAGGCATGGAAGATGGGTCTGTCATTGCATATCGGCCATAATAAATAAACTAGAACTTCCGTGCTGGGGACACATGTGAAGTGGCCACCATCTTCATCCCCCTTGCACCAGATGCAAATGGAAAGCTTGACCAGATTAGTCATTTGCTCAGATCCTGCAGGGCAATTCAATATAATGGTGTGTGGATGGAAAGCTTCCAGAGCTCGTGGGGCTGATGAGTAAGGGGTTGAATATGGTGGAGAGAATAGGACAGAGAACATGAAGGGTTAAATCATTTGTGTGGGTAGGGTTTGAAGAGGTGCAAATATGAATTGTGGGGTGGTGCAACTAGGGTGTCAATAGGAAGGAGAAAGTTCTTATAGCATGTGAAGGGAGGTTATTTTCTCATTTACCCTATCCTAAATACTTGGGTACTAATAATGGACATACTAACATGTCCTATTCATGATTTATCCTAAATTTGCTAAATTTTAACAGCCAAATACCAATGTGAATCAAATATCTTGGATAGAATGTAATGGTCGTGGGAGCATGATCATGTCCAGGGCAGCTATTTCTAGGGAAAATACTTCCCACTATGCCACACACACCCTGCAAAATGCAGGGCAAAGTGCTTTTTCCCCATTTCCTGTTGGGTTAGGACAGCACATTGCTAACCCAGGAACCGCAAACATGAAGTGGTCAAGGAAATATGGATGAGGGTTTGAAATCAACTACCGATCATCTAGGTGTGACCTGCTAGAGCGCACTATCTGCTACTAGCAACCTAGTTTGTTGTCCCTCTACTGTGTTGCATATGCTTTGGCTTGTGAGTGGTGTGGCAAATAATACCTGTTTCTAGATGAAGGCATGAAACTTAATTTTTTGGGAGAAAATAACTGTTGAACTACCTTTTGGTGTCATTACCATATTTGAGCATCTTGGCCGTAACTTTTCCAGGTGCCCTCAGGGCAACATTACCTCTGCCTGATCTGATTAGCAAGACTGGAAGTCTCTTTAGGTTGCATATTCACATTTTAGGTTGCATGTTCATGTTTACTTGCAATGGGGGAAGAGGCTTTTCTCACAGGGTGGGGGTGTTGAACATGGAGCCTATATTTTTCCTAGAATATGTAGCATCAGTACATAGCCTGCTCTTATTAAATTTTAAAAAATCTAAAATGGACTAGCTAAAGATAACAAGGAGGGCCAAGTTAGTACAGGGAGTTTTTCCTTAATGTTCAGTTGACCCACTGAATAAGTTCTAGCTTTTCCTCTTTTGGGGGTAAGTGGCATAGATTAAACTGTTCCAGGGGTCTGTAGTGGAGAATTAACCTTTGCGAAAGAGGCTATGCTGCATTCAGAGCTAGCACAGTCCAGAGAAGCCAAGTGGTGTTCTCAACAGACTCTTCCCATCTTTTTTTGACAGGAGAACTACGATGACCCCCACAAGCCAGCTGCTTCCCCCGTTGTTCACATCCGGGGTCTGATTGATGGTGTTGTGGAAGCTGATCTTGTGGAGGCCCTGCAGGAATTTGGCCCTATCAGGTTAGCAGTGGGCAAACTAGGCATCCAGGGAAATGGAACAGAGGATGGTTAAGTGTTCCTCCTGTGTATGTGTTGACTACTTAAGCAGTGTGGTTCCTTTTCTCCCCAAGCTATGTGGTGGTGATGCCCAAAAAAAGGCAGGCCCTGGTGGAGTTTGAGGATATCCTGGGAGCCTGCAATGCTGTGAATTACGCAGCTGACAACCAGATCTACATTGCTGGGCACCCAGCCTTTGTCAACTATTCCACCAGCCAGAAGATATCGCGTCCTGGTGACTCAGATGATTCTAGGGGAGTCAACAATGTTCTGCTCTTCACCATCCTGAACCCCATCTACTCCATCACAACGGTGCGTAGTGATGCTGCACAAGCGGGTTGTGCTGAGCCAGAAATGTGTCCCTAGCACTTGAGTACACAGCAGTCCAGGTCTTGGTTAGGCCCCACTGCTTGTTTCAGGCAATGCAGGTGAATACTGATAAGCTTGCAGGTGAGCTTCTAAGGATAATGCTCTCCATACAAGTCCATCTGTTAGCACAGAACGGGTTGCCTGGATGCTAGGTTGGACGGGAGTGATGTGATTCAGTGCCTTTGAAGTGGTTTAGGCTGGTCTGTTGCCTTGCCTCTCTGAGAGGTGCCAGTGAAGTCTCATAAAGCTAGGGCTACCTAAGGAATCAAGGGGGCAGGGCTGTTCTTCTAAAGATGTGCCAACTTCTCTTGCACCTCCTCACAGGATGTGCTGTATACCATCTGCAACCCATGTGGACCAGTACAGCGAATTGTTATTTTCCGAAAGAATGGAGTCCAGGCTATGGTGGAATATCCTTTTTTCCCCTCTCCTCTGATGACTGAGAAGGCTGTAGCTTTTGGATGGAGTGGTGCAGTTAGAGCACCTTACAGCCTGGACAAGGACAGGTGGCTTTTATCTGCTTTAACTTTTTGATGGGAATAATAATTGCTGTGTAAATGGAGAGCAAAGGCTAGTAACTGGAGGGAACATCTGAGCTGGAGTGGGTGGTCCCCTGATTCAGCCCTTCAAAAAGCAGTTACCTCTATTTGATGACTTCCTTGATAGTCTACCGTGACAGTGTAGGTTTACAAATCCCTGCTTCATGTTTGAACCTAGATCAACCAGTCCTATTGCTGGGGCCAATTGGGACTTGGCAGACTACTCTGGCAAACTTCTTAATTTAACCCTGACCTGATTATCTACGGTGAGTGACACTTGTGGCTAGGTAGACCTACTGCTACCCTGTTGGTGCAGCATCTACATTAAAAGACTAGAGCAGCCTTCCCAACCTGACATCCTCCAGATGAGTTGGACTGCCACTCCCATGGCTGGGGCTTATGGGAGTTACAGTCCAAAGCATCTGGAGGCCACTGGGCTGGGTAAGAGGCATTATGGATTCAAAGGAATGGGTTTTGTTCTGAATGTATACTGTCCCGGGTTGGACAAAGGAGCTGGGAATGAAAGTAAAGGCAGGCCAAAAACATCAATTGCTTCTGAAAGGGCCTGATAATAAAGTCTTCATAGTTGCATTAAGTCTTTAGGTGGCCAAAACCATGCCAGGTTCTTCTGGGGCTTCCTTAACACTGCAAACATTTGACTCTGTGCAGAGTGCACAAAGAGCAAAGGCTTCTCTGAATGGGGCTGACATTTACTCTGGCTGCTGTACTCTGAAGATTGAATATGCAAAGGTGAGTGGTGCTGTGGAGGATGGGATATGGGTGTCTCTGTCCATGGAAAGATCGTTCCATCATAAACAAGCAGTGGCATGCTGGGTTGATGAATGTGAAGGGACCTGAGATTACTTTTGTCGCCAGGCGAATCTAAGCAATTTTTTCCACAGTTCAGATATGTACTCTCCGTCCTAAAGGCTTAAGACTAGTCATAAAATTATACAAAGGTTTTCCTTCCCTAAAGCCTCCAAGTCTGCCCCCAGTTCCTTCCTCTCCTAATGCATAACCGCTTGAGCTGCCGATCTCGAGTCTTGCTGTTACTTAGGTACTTCTTGTGAACTACCCAGAGAGCTTTGGCTATTGGGCAGTATAGGAATGTAATAAAACAAAATAAAGTGGTTTCTTAACTGACACAGCAATAGCTGCTTATGTTTGGTCACATGAGGAGTGACAGGAAAGTGGAAAGTGAAGTCTCCCAATCAAGTGTTGGGACCTCAGAGTTTGGTAGTATCTCTGCCCCCTCCTATCCAGAGCCTCTTGCCTATCTAGAAGCAAAGCACAGGGAGTTTCTGCTTATAGGCTGGCTAAGCTGTGGAACATGTTGCCGCAACATTTTTGTGATGGCTGCTAGCAAAGAAGACTACCTAGGGAAGGAGTGAAAAACCTCAGGCACAGGTCCCCAGATGTTCACGCACCCTTCCCTTGGGCGCACCCTTTCCCTCGACCACTGATTGTTTGATAGTTTCTCAGCTTTTGTGCAGTTTTTCCCCCATTCTAAAAGGTTGAAATGTCTCGCCTAAGGCTTAGTTATTGGCAGTAAGAGCTTTAAACTAAAATATGCTGGTGTTGTTTGTATTTTTGGCCCTGCCCCCTTTGCCCCCACCCGTCATGAATGCAGCCTCAAGAATTTCTCTGAAAAAGAATTCAGCCTTTGGGCTGAAGGACATTCCTCACCCTGACATAGGGTATAAGCATATTGGCTGTTTAGCTGTGATAGCAAAAAGTATCCCCATTATGTTAATAGACTGTATAACAGACTGCTAATGCAGGGTAGATAACGGTTGCTATGCCTGGTTGTGGCTCTCATAATGAGCCAGGTGGATCATTGGCCCGGCCCAGCAGGTGTGTTGTGATGCGTGATGTACAGCTCAACCATCAGTGCCATAAAGCATTTGGAAGAGGCACACAGCAGCAGGTTATATGCACACTCTTAGACTTCCTGCATTACTGTTCTATGATTGTGTGTGTTTTTTAGCCTACCCGCCTGAATGTGTTCAAGAATGACCAGGACACATGGGACTACACTAACCCCAACCTCAGTGGACAAGGTAACCTTGATAGACTTGCTTTAAAGCCTCACACAACCCCTTGCCTTTCCCGTTGAGTAGCACACTTCATAGATCTGATTTGTGTGATGTAATGCCATTTGCCTGCTCTCCAGCATAGTGCCTGACTTTGGAAGTCTGGAGGCTAATGCAGCAGTGCTTTGACTTGGTAAGGCGCTGTTTGGGCCATTGGAGCCTTTTTGGGGTGGCCTGTTAAGACACAAGACAGGTGGGGGTAGATAGCGACATTGATGACGGGGAGGAGTTTGGGAAGTGGCTTCATCTTGCTGTCCTGTGTCTGTGGGGAGTGTGCCATGTACAGCCCCCATCTTGAGCCTGGCTGTGTTGTGTTACGGTCTCTAGCCCACTTGTGGCAGTATTAGAAAACTGGAATGCAGTGTCGGGAACATGGCACACAGTTAAAAGGGGACGTGACCCCTGAAATCTGTAAAAGGTGTGGCTACCAGGGTGAAGAACAGGCTGCACTAAGATTGCTTTGCAACACAGAATGGACTTTAGGAAGCTCTTGATCCTGGAGGTACACTTCAGGTAATGGCCATTTTCCTCCATTTGACAATGCATATCGTTGAAAGCCGGAGTATCAAATGGCCTGTTGACCCAACTCCAATTCAGTGAATTGCTGTACAGCACTCTTGGCACTCCGTGGGTGGTGTCAGCCCCTTGCAGAAACCTGGTTTGCACTTGGCAGTGCACATAGGATAGCAGTGGGTAGTTAACGGGAAGGGAAGGGGTTCCTACTCATGCTCAAGGGAACTCCTGAGCGCGCATGCAGCCCACAGGTGTTTTTTGAATGAGGAATGCGGTTCTTCTACTGGGGGCCTCAAATGCCATTCCCTGGAAAGGAAGGTGAGCAAGTTAAACTTTAGATCAGCCTTTCCCAACCTCGTGCCCTCCAGATGCAGCCCTCAACATCCCTGACAATTTTTCACACCGACTGGATGTGATGGGAATTGTAGTCTAAAACATGGAGGGCACGAGATTGGGGAAGGCTGCTTTAGAGGCTCCAGATCAGCCTAAAGTTGATTAGAAAGCCCTGCTTTGACCCATCCTATTTCTGCAGCTTGTGTACAAGGGTGATGTCGCCCTTGTGTCTGCTAGACAGTGTCTCTACTACAGACATTAAGGGAACAATCCTATGCATGTTTAGACAGGGGGCGGGGGGGGGAAGTCCTACAGTTCCCAGCATGCTGCAGCCAGCATGGCTGGCTAGAATGATGCTGGGAGCTGTAGGACTATTTCCGTCTAAACAAGGATAAGCTTGTGCCCTAAATCAGCTTAAAGCTGAATGTCTTTGTACAGTAGATGGGTCCTTAAAACTTGGCAGCTGAGCTGCTGTGTTCCATGGATGTAGAAGGATCGCCTAATAGTGCTCCAAACACACAGTTGTGGGAGGCTGTTGATCCAGGGGTCTGGCAGAGGTCATTTTTGACCCTACCTCCACAGCAAAGCAAGCAATGGCATTACATGACTTGACATGAACATGACTCACTTTCTCCTCCAAGGTACATAACTAGAAGATGTGCAGATTGGCAGTGGCTAGTTGGCAGGGCTGCGCAGTTCAGTTAGCTGCCTCCTGGCTCTTCTGTCTTGAGGCTGGGCAAAGAGGAGGTGCATTAACCTGGCCTTTCCCCAGCTCTGAAAAGTGCTTTCACACATGACCCTGGGGAAGCCGTATGCTACTGCAGTGGAAGTCCTGAATTGCCTGTGATCTGCCTTCTGCTACACACTCCTTAACACCACACAGTATAGGAAAAAAAGGCCAACCTTCCACTAGCTCTGCCTGGAGAAAACATGCAGCATCTTAAATGTACCCGAAACGCAGCAGATTGAGTTCATTTTTTAACATCAAGAACACAACACCGTGATCCAAGAAACATCTACAAGCACAGAGTGAGACAGAGAGAAAGAGAGAAAGACGCACCAGGCCACGACATTCTTACAAATCCAAACCAAAAAAACAAAACCTTGAACCCAAGAATGTAACACAGAAACTAGGAAAACACAGACCAGAGGGGTCTCAGACAAAATGCACCAGCGCTCTTACCGGAGAACGGAGTAGATCCCAGAGACCCTCCAAGACATAGGATGCTCTCCATATCAACACGGTTTGGTTTGGGAGGGCAGTTTATCACTCCTTTTCTTGCAGTCCTCGGCTGCCAACATTTATCAGCGCCAACCGGAGACAGACAAAAACAAACACCAAGTACCCAAAGCCCCCAGCTCCCTAGAGACTGGGGGTGCTTTCTGCTCCAGAGGGCACTTGGGATCCAAGGCACATTCCATTAACAGAGGAGAGACATGCACACGGGAGACCTACACAGAGCCAGGAGCACCAAACCTGTTAACAGCACATGACAAAACATCAGGAGATGCAACACGGAAGGGACACTCATTATTACACCTTTGTTATGTCCTTTTTTCTTGATACCATCTGAAGAAAAAAACATCTGTGAGCCCTTTTTTATTTAAAAAAATTTTTTTTACTTAATTGTATCAGTTTTGTGCCTTTTGACTTGTATTTGACTCTGAAACCATGTAACGCAGGGTCGCAGTGTATGTTTGATGGGACGCCATCTTTCAGAACTGTGCTTACACTGTTGAAGCGTCCAATGGTAAGAGAAATGCAGAATATGTATGTGACAATGGACATTGTACTGTATACTCCTGCTGTAAGTAGCCCTTTTCAATCTTTGTAATGACTGTTGAAAATAAACTGTGCGAAACACCTCTTTTTTTGTAAACAAAATGACATTGTATGGATTGCTTTAAATTCTTCTGCCTTGTATACAATTATGTGTTTTAACTTCATGACTGCTGGTTTTTTTGCTTTGCTTTGCCATACTCTGTCTTGCTTAATCCCTTTAGCTCTGCTAGAATTGTGGTTGTACAGGGGTGGTGGTGGTACAGTAATCTTTTTTTCCCCCGTTGCCCCAAGGGGAACTGTAGGGTGCTTCGTTGGTCATGACATCAGTTTCCTTTGATTCTCTTCTTCCTCTCCCCGCCAGCTATTTTGTACCTTTCTTTTAGAAAGTGGGTGGTTTGTATGATTTTGGCATTATGTTCTCAGACACAGCTGATATAAACTGAAGTTATCCTGCTTAGGCCAAAAGGACACTGTCTTGAGGATGACACTGGATCCAAGCACCAAAAAAAACCTATGCCAAGGTTGAATGTGTAGAGTTGCAACCAGCTTTTCTGGGCTGACTTGCTATTTACACTGCAGCTTACTTGGCCTATTGCAACTAAGTACACTTAGTGTACCAGGCTAAATGGTCCCTTCCAGAGCTCTTCTCCTACCGCCTTGCTCAAAGTGGGCAGAGGGGGTAGGGTGGCTGCATTGGGAAGAGAGCCCAGTGTACTTTGCACCCTTGGAAAGGAGGAGTTGACATTTCATTCCACCCTTGTGTCTTCCAGTGACTGGAGGCAGATCTCATTCTGAGGGTGTTGGAAATATTTAACTTGAGGAGAGCCATGGGCTGGACTTAATGACCTAAGCAAGGCCTCCTAGTCTCCAGCTCTGCCCCAGAGATACAGATGCCAGGCTGTGCTTATAAGTTTCTAATGGCGACCTCCTTTTGGCAGGTGAGCCAGGTGGTAACCCCAATAAGCGGCAGAGACAGCCTCCTCTCCTCGGGGACCATCCTGCTGAATATGGTAAGAGGTTGGCACAAGTGACAGCATCCAGGCTAGCAGGCTCTGAAACTTGTCCAGCCTTACCTGCTGGGATTCCTAACATTGGTTTCCTCCCCAGGTGGACCTCATGGTGGCTATCACGGGCACTACCATGATGAAGGCTATGGCCCTCCACCACCTCACTACGAAGGGAGGCGGATGGGACCACCCGTGGGTGGCCGCCATCGGGGACCAAGCCGCTATGGACCTCAGTACGGACACCCCCCTCCACCCCCACCACCCCCGGAGTATGGCCCCCATGCTGACAGCCCAGTCCTGATGGTCTACGGCTTGGACCAGTCCAAGATGAATTGTGACAGGGTCTTCAATGTCTTCTGCCTTTATGGAAATGTGGAGAAGGTAAGAGGTACCTGAAGGTTTCCTTCCCCCTGGAGCAATGTGGAGTTGGTTTTAGTGTCGTATTCAACTGGCTGGCAAAATGGCTCCACGGTTCCACTTGTTAATCCCAAGACATGCTGAGTGGGACCAGTTTGTTCTTCAGTGGTGGGGGTGATACAGCAGTGGGTTCCTCTTATTTGCATTGGAGGCAGGGTTGTCCAAATAATTGGATGCTTGGTCCCTCCCAGTAGGAAATCTCTCCATGTTCTGGGCCTGCCTGCTTCTACCTAGGGAGGTGGTGGGCTCTCCCACACTGGAGGCATTCAAGACGAGGCTGGACAGCCATCTGTCAGGGATGCCCTGACTTGCATTCCTGCATTGAGCAGGGGCTTGGACTCGATGGCCTTGTAGGCCCCTTCCAACCCTACTATTCTATGATTCTACAACACTTCAGATCTGAACTCCTCGTGCGCGCAGTTGGAGTTGGCATCAGGCTTTGCGGTGCCCTTGGACAAGATTGGCAGAGGGAGGCTTCCCTCTAGCCCCATCTCTTTTTCATCTCCATTGCCGCTGCCTTGTCCTGTTCTCCTGGGCACAATTCGTACCGCCACCCAGGAGGAGAGGGCAAGGTGAGCAAAGGCTGCTTTCTCACTTGGAGAGGGCAGGTGAACAGGCAGTGACACCAAGGAGGAAGAGTAGCAGGGCTTTGGGGGCTGGCAGTAGTCCACCTGCTGGGGTGTTGGCCTTGGAAGATGCCCAGCAGTGCCACCCCCTGAAATGGGCCCTGGTTTACATGACGGTATCTGACCCTGATGAGAATGTGGTAGTGGGATTGCATCTCTTATTGCAGGATGCGGAGGATGTCTGGCACAGAAGGAAGGAATGACATCCTGGGAATTCTCTCGCCTTAGAGAGGAGTGTATTTACTTGGGGTGGGTTCTTGCGGTTGTTGAAAATTGTGCTAGACTACCCCAACTACTGAGAGTACAAAGCCAGATTTGAATGAAAGACAGCAAGTGGCTGCTAAACTGGGAAAGCTCATTCTTGCAGCAAGTAGTTCTCGCAAGGCACAATGACCAAAGGAAAGATGTGGGAGTAGAATTGGTATGGGAAAGTAATTGTGGATGTATCAGCTGTAGCCTTGAACCTGGTGTCCGTACTTATTAAAGGGTGCAGATTTGGAGTTGTACTGCTTAGTGTCTTGTCCCTGAAAGGGATCCGTCTTTGCCAGCAGATTTTGCGTTTCATGTTTAAATCGAGCGGTGTATTTTATTAGGTGAAGTTCATGAAAAGCAAGCCTGGAGCAGCCATGGTGGAAATGGCAGATGGCTATGCTGTGGACCGAGCAATCACCCACCTCAACAACAACTTCATGTTTGATCAAAAGCTGAATGTGTGGTGAGTTCCTCCGGGGCCCTTGCTCCGCTTCTTTGTCCTCAAGGGCTGTGCCTTGTCAGAATGACTATAGGCACCTAAGCTGCATGTTTCCCCTTTTGACTGCAGTGTGTCCAAGCAACAGGCCATCATGCCTGGCCAGTCATACGGCCTCGAGGACGGTTCATGCAGCTATAAGGATTTCAGCGGCTCTCGGAACAATAGGTTTTCAACCCCAGAGCAAGCAGCTAAGAATAGGATCCAGCACCCCAGTAACGTGCTCCATTTCTTCAACGCTCCTCTGGAGGTAACAGAAGATAACTTCTATGAGGTAAGAATTCTGATACTTTGGCCCATCCAGGGCCTGCTCGGTCACACGCAGGGCATTCCTGGAACTCTGATGGGGCTGCCAGAGCACAGGTGGCTTTGTAATAATGTGGGGGAAACAGTTCAGGGGGGAGGGAGCAATCCTATGGCTGCTAGACAGCAGCTAGATGGCCATAGGATATGCTGTTTTCCGGGAACCAACCTTGGAGCCCGTGCTCTGAGGTCAGTTCCCAGAAAACTGACACTTCCCCCCATCTGCGTTGCCTTGGAGGCAGTGCAGAGAAGCCCCATCCTCCACACTCAGAAGAGGAGCATGGAGCGGCTGAAAAGGGGCAGGGCTGGGGGTGTTCCAGGGTGGGGAGAACAGATCTGCCTAAATGACAAATCCTATGTGCTGTACAGCAGCCTCCTCTCCTGCTCAGCCGCCGCCCCCCCCCCCCCCCCCCCCGCGCGCAGCTAGACAGCTGAAAAAAGCTGTCTAGCATAAAAAGCAGGGCAGGAGAGGCGCAGAGGGAACACACACACCCCACTCGCGCTTCTCTTGCCTTGCTTTGGATAGGTGGTCGCCTCCCAACTTCGGAGGCGGCCGCCTATCTAGATAGGATTGTGCCCTACGTCTACTAAGGAGAGATACCAACAAGCTGGGTTGAGACCTACTGACTCCACTAGGGCAGATGGATCACAGGCATTGTTCTATATTTGGCTCCATCTGATGATAATTGACACCTCTTAGTTCTGGAAGGATGTGGTACAGGAAGAGGCTATGTAGCTGTGCTAAAGGACGCTCTCAAAATAGTCAAGAAACACTGGTTATTGCCTGCTCTGGCATCCTTTTCTTTTTTAAAACAAATTAGCCTTAAACATAGTCAAGGCTATTGCTATAAGATATACTTAATGTGTCTCCTTCCTACTCCTGCCAGTATATTGTAGGCATTACTGAGCTTGATTGAGCATAAGTGTCACAAACTGTGTGTTTAGTCTAATTCTAATAGATTAACATTTGGGTTGGCTTACATATAAACCTTTCTCCTGTCAGATTTGTGATGAACTGGGGGTAAAGAGACCAGCTTCAGTCAAGGTGTTTTCGGGGAAAAGTAAGTATCTGCTGCAGTTTCCCAGCCTCAAACTGCTGCTTCTCCAAAAGCAGGAATTAAGGGTGGAGTGTGCATGCTTTCTGCAAGTCAGCTGGTCTGATTGTTTAAAAGATCCTGCTCTACAAGAACTGGTCCTTTGCCCTTAAATTGAGTTTAGCATTGCTTCAAGACAGCAGAATTAAGACAGGTTAAAGCAGCCTTCCCAGGGCCCTCCAAATGTATGGAACTACTTGCATCATCTGCAGCAAGCACAATGATTGTCATGCTGGCTGTGGGTGACGGGTTGTAGTTCAGTACATCTGGAAGGCACTGGGTTGAAACCTGGGTTAAAGCATTAAAACATGCTTTGCCTTGGATTCGTGCAGATTTAAATTGTGTGGGTGGAAAACCAGCATTGTCCCCCAGGCCACCCCACAATCCAATCCTGCACATGCTGTCTGAGATGTACAAGGGAGTCTTCACTGTCCATGTGTCTACAGGTGAGAGGAGCTCCTCTGGCTTGCTGGAGTGGGAAACCAAAGGTGATGCTCTGGAGACCCTGGCATTCCTCAATCATTACCAGATGAAAAACCCAAGTAAGCCTCATCGTGGTCACATATTGTGCGCTGCTGGTTAGTGGGTTTTCTTTTTTTGAACACTGGGAAATGGTTTTGAGTATATCCCAAGATTTGGAGCTGATGACATGAAGAATAGCTGGGTTTGGGTCTCTCTGCTATAACCTGCCCCTTTACTGCTGGCAGAAAAGGTGGAATGGGGAGACTGAGTAGACACCTTCCCCAAACTGGTGTCATGGTGGCTGGGGATGGTGGGAGATGTAGTCCATCAGACTAGAGGGCAGCAGGCTGGGGAAGGCTGCCCTAAATGCTGACAGTTCTCTGACACCTTGGATACTGTCATGGCAACAGCAGCGAAAAGAGGCTGTCATCTTCACCACATAACCTAGTGTGGGAAAGGAAGAGGACAGGGCAGGTCGCTGCACAAGTGCATTATGACCTAGGCCTAATCTCGGTTTGAAGTGAAATGGACCTGTGAATTCACTTTTCTGAATCCCTCTTTTCAGAGTCGTGACACCATTGCTTCTGCCTAGTTAATGTTTGTATAAGGACTGAGGTAGACTTCAAACTGGTTTAAGTGGATGAAGTGTAGGGGGGCTAAATTTAGAAGCTCATTGGAAACATTTAAATCTTACATTGGTATTTCTGTCTCTGTTAAATGGGATGTAGCCTGCCTCAACAGGGTTTACTATGCTTGTATTGATATAAGAATAAATGGAACTTAGGGGTCCCTAATGTGCGTATGTCCTTCTCCTAGATGGGCCATATCCCTACACACTGAAACTCTGCTTCTCGACTGCTCAGCATGCCTCGTAAGTTCTGTTGGTTCCTGCCAAGGAAGACTTCTCCGTTACATTTTTTTGTGTGTGGTTTTTGCAAAGCACCCCTTCTTTGTTCCTTTTTTTTTAAAAACGCTTAAGTAGAGGCTGCCTGCTGGGAAGAAGAGAAGCCCAGTGGCATTTGGATGACATCTGATTTTAAAACTATTGTACATGTGACTTGTTTTTCCCAATTCATACTATGTGCTGCCTGTCCTACTTGGCACACCTTAATAAAGCTGTTTGGAAAATAAACTCTGGTCATAAATATTGGTGTGGTGATGCCCTTGAGAAGCTTGCTAAGACTCGGCAGTTATCGAGTTGGAGAAGGGGTGTGCGTGTGTATTGTTGGGGTTGGTATTGATAGCTTTGGGAACGGGTCTGGGTATGAAGGTGCTTTGGAAGCATGCAAGGGAGACACAGCCTGGAGACATAAAATGGAGCTCTCTGCTCTGCTCCGAAATCCAAAATTCTATTAGAGTAGCTTAAAGCAAACCTGCATATTTTACTTGCACTCAAAGTGTTCCCGTCTTGTATTAGCGAGGCCATACTCTTGACTGACTAATCCGTATTGTGCTTTGCCTCAGAGGGCCCCACTGTTCTGCAGTTATTTACCTGGAAGTAGGTACCTCACAAGTTCAAATAGCTTTACTTCTGAGTAAGCAGGCATCTAGCATTGCTGCCTAAGTATTTATTCCACGCCTACTAATTCCGTGGCTTCCAGTCAAGAGCAATAAAACTAGTTCCTCCCTGAACGGTTTCCGTTTAAACTTGTCATTTGCAAGAACTTTGTATCTTCAAGAATTGGTGCTTTGAGTTTGCTTCCCCCTTCCTCCCCAACTGTTTTTCCTTTTGTGTCCTGGCCTTTAGATGGGAAGCCCATGATGGGGCCTGCCCCGTTATTACACAAGTGGTTAGCATGAGCTCCCGTGCCAATTCCCCACTCTTGGAAAGCCCCATCTGTGCCAGTCGGGTTTCTATGTTCACCCTGCTGGGAGGCGGGCCGATCCAGGCAGGAGCCCTTCCCAGCCCTCTCTGGAGGTGCCGGGCATTCAGCCCGAGGCTTCTGTCTGCGTGAGCTCCGGTCTGGAGCGGGCGGGGCCGTGAGAAAGAGACCCTCCCAGTCACAGCAACCCTAGCAGTCGAGAAGTTCTCCCTCGCCGCCTCCCGGGCGCGACCAATAAAGGAGCCCGGAAGTTCCGCCTCCAGCCAGGCCCGTTGTTCCTCTAATCCCTTCCCCGCCTGCTTCAGCCGGGAGGGGGCGCCCGCCCGCCCGCCGGTGCCTCTGCTCAAGCGCCCGGAGCGCGCGTGCGAGCGAGCGAGCGAGCGAGCTGATTGGCCTTACGCGGAAAGCGCCCGGCCTTTCCTGCCGCCGGGAGAGGCCATCTTTGCTTAGGGCAGGCCTGGGGCTGTGGGCGGTCTGGTGACTGACAGGGCGGGACCTTGTAGCCTTCGCACTCGCTCGAGTGCCCCGCCGCCCTCGGTCGGCGAGCGAAGAAGGCCCATGGCGGTGGCTGCTGGCGTCGTCCTCGGGGGGCTACTGCGGAGGCGTGAGTGGGGGGCGGGCTGGCTGGCTGGCTCCCTCGTCTTTTTTGTTGTCGTTCAGTCGTGTCCGACTCTTCGTGACCCCATGGATTTTAAGCCCTTCTCTGCTCTCTTAACCTCTCCCTCATCGCCCCGCCTCCTGTTCCCCCCTTATTTGCCCCCTCCCGCCCCCTTATTTGCCCCCTCCCGCCCCCTTATTTGCCCCTCTGCCTCCTGGTGCCCCTCCCCCTTATCTGCCCCCTCCCGCCCCGCCCCCTTATTTGCCCCTCTGCCTCCTGGTGCCCCTCCCCCTTGTTTGCCCCCTCCCGCCCCGCCCCCTTGTTTGCCCCTCTGCCTCCTGGTGCCCCTCCCCCTTGTTTGCCCCCTGGTGCCCCTCCCCCTTGTTTGCCCCCTCTGCCTCCTGGTGCCCCTCCCCCTTATTTGCCCCCCCCGCCTCCTGTTTCTCTTCCGACTTGCATCATGCTTATTTCACCCCACCCCCTTTCTCTCCTCGTTCCCTGTCTTATTTTGGTGTGCTCTTGCAGCCCCCCTTCTCATCTGCCTCCTTCTGCTCCTTTCTCTCTTGCTGTCCTGCCTGCTCCTCCCCCTTCTCTCCCCCCCCCCCCAATCTCTTGGCTTCCCTGCGAGGGGAAGTTACAACCTGGGATTGTTTAGCTTAGAGAAAAGGCGAGTATGGGAAGACGCGATAGAGACCTGCAAAATTACGCCTGGTGTGGAGAATGTGGACAGGGAGGCATTTTTCTCCCTCTCTCATAATATTAGAACCCAATGGGGTCATCCCAAGAAGCTGAATGGTGGGAGATTCAGGACAAATAAAAGGAACTTTTATTTAAACTTTGGAATTCCCTACCACAGGATATAGTGATGGCCACCAAAAGGGATGGCTTCAAAAGGAGATTGGACAAATTCATGGAGGAGAAGGCTATCAAGGGCAGCTAGTCCTGATGGCCATATGCTCCCTCCAGTATCAGAGGCAGGATACCTGTGTACACCAGTTGCTGGGGAACCTGGGCAGGAGGGTGCTGTTGCGCTCATGTCCTGCTTGTGGGTTTCCCATGGGCAGCTGGTTGGCCACTGTGTGAACAGAATGCTGGACTAGATGGACCCTTGGTCTGATCCAGCAGAGCTCTTTGTATGTTCTTATGTTCACCCAACTGGCCACAGTTGGCAACTGCTACAAAATTCACTGTTGGGCACTATGCCCAAAATGTCACAAAATAGTAAGCAAACTTTGGAGTTTACCAGAACTCTTCAGCAGGATGCTGGAGCGGATGGACCTTTGCTCTGATCCAGGGAGAAAGTTCTTACGTCCTCCCGCTGTGGTTACACCCAGAGCAGAGCTTAGCAGATTATAGGTTTGTGGGACCTGTTTTGGTGGTTTACTAGGACGCCACCCACTCACTCAGTAGGTGCACCAACAGGAGCTAAGTGCAATATACTTGGAAGTAGGGTAGAGATATACACTTAAAATTAAGAGCAGAGGTACTTCTGAGCCTATGCTCTGCCCAGGAATTTGTTTTTGCTACCAGAACTGAGCTCAGTCATTTCACGCACAAATCCACTTTTGGTACTGCTAAACCCTCAGAGATCTACTGCGAATCGCCCAGAGATCTCCCAGTAGGATTGGCCCGCCTCCTGCTCTGAAGTGTTCCAGTCACTTCACATCCCCCTGTGCTGCTGCCCTGTCTCATCCCATTCTTCCAGCCTTCCTGCTGTCCATCCTCACCCCCTTTTCAATTGGCCTGTTTCTTCCCCAATTGCCCTACCCTTCTTTGTACCACCACACCTTGTTTGTCCTTCCCTTCCCCTGCTGATTGGGGTGGGGGGTGTAATCATCTCCCCTGTGATCTGGATTTTTTCCCCCAAGCGTTTCTAATATTCGTGCCTCTGCTCCTCCTCCCATTGCATGCAGGTGGACTTCACTTGTACAGAGATTAATCTCACCGCCTCCCCATGCAGCCTCCTTGTGTGTGTCCTTGTTGTGGCTATTCGTTGTTCAGATGAGGACGGTAGAGCGCATGACTTTGCAAGCATACCATAAATCCCTGGCATCTCCAGTTAGAGGGATCTTGGGTAGCAGGTGATAGGAAAGACCTCTGGCTGACATTCTGAAGAGATGCTGCTAGTCATAGAGCAGATTGAGGCCTGCTTCACTTGTAATGACAACCCAGAGTATAGGTTGAATCGTGGGTTGTTGTTGAATCGTGGGTTGTTGTTGAATCGTGGGTTGTTGTTAAGTGCTAACTCTGCACTATGGTTTAACTATGGGTTGTTAACCACAAACAACGCAGGAAGGGAACCCATTGTTTTTTGGTTGGGTTGTAAACTGTGGGTTATTTGTGGTTAACAAACCATAGTTAAACCATAGTGCAGAGTTCGCACATAACAACAACCCACAATTCAACGACAACCCATACTTTGGGTTGTCATTACATGTAAACCCGGTCAGTATTGGACTAGATGGATCAGGGGTTCAACTTGGCGTAAGACAACTTTGTATATTCCCAGCTTAAAACTTTCTTTCTATTTAGCGTTAAACTATGAGGCAAGCCTTGTAATGGCTGCTCACGTCTATAAATTATCTCTGAGTTGCAGATTGGAGGTCATCCTGGGGGAGGGTCCTCATTTCCTGAGCTATCAGTAATGAACAGAATTTCGGTGCCGGGTCTGTAGTTTTCTGCCCCAGGAGGGCAAAGGTTACTGACCAGTAAATACTTGTGCTGTTGAAATAGTTTCTGGAATGCTGGAGGAGTTGTGATGACCTGAACTCCCTTTATTACATGTCATAGCTTTGCTGGTTTAATTTGAGGGTGTGCAGAGGAAGAAATGTTTAAATCTGGGGTGGGCAACTTGTGGCCCTCCACATTTGTTGGACTACATCTCCTGTCAACCCTCACAATTGGCTGTGCTGGATAGGGCTGATGGGACTTGCAGTCCAATAACATCTGGATGGCTGCATATTATGTGCAGAAAAGGGCAACTAAAATGATCGAGGGGCTGGAGCATCTCCCCTATGAGAGAAGGTTACAACAGCTGGGATTGTTTAGGCAGGAAAAAAGGAGGGTAAGAAGACGATAGAAGTGTGCAAAATTATGCATAGTGTGGAGAATGTGGATAGGGAGATATTTTTCTCCCTCTCTCAAAATACTAGAACCCGGGATCATCCTATGAAGTTGATTGACGAGAGATTCAGGACAGATAAAAGGAAGCACTTCTTCACACAGCTCATAGTTAAACTATGGAATTTGCTACCACAGGATGTAGTGATTGCCACCAATTTGAATGGCTTTTAAAGGGGGTTGGACAGATTCCTGGAGGGAAAGACTATCAATGGCTACTAGTCCTGATGACTGTGTACTACCTCCAGTACCAGAGGCAGTGAGCCTATGTACATCAGTGGCTGGGGAACCCGGGCGGGAGGGTGCTGTTGCACTCATGCCCTGCTTGTGGGTTCCTGGTCGACAGCTGGTTGGCCACTGTGGGAACAGAATGCTGGACTAGAAGGACCCTTGGTCTGATCCAGCAGGGCTTTTCTTATGTTCTTACTAGCCTTAAGTCTACCCAGGCACCTCACAACTTAGGCTGGTTTTGCTAAAAAAATAAAATAAAAATGGTGGGGGGTGCTCAAATAATTTATTCATGAAGTTGGGGTGCTTTCCATTTGGAGCTTTCTAAACACTGGGAACTTTCTGCTTCTACAATTGCATCTTAATACTTCAGAGTATGGAATGAAGCAACTTCAGAAAAACAGACTTTTCAAGTTTGTGTGCCAAAGTGATTAGCTATAGCTGAAGCTGTTTATAGCAGCTGGTATCCTTTTATACAGCTGTTGAAAAAGGAGATTCGACTTCTCTACATCCAGCTGCTAAGTACAGTTCCTTCAGGACCACCTAACTATCACTCTGATAATCTTTAGTGTGTCATTTTAAAAATCTTTTTTGACACATGTAATGTATAGATTATTCCTATATGATCACATTGCCATAGCCTTTGGGGTTTTTTTTTATATTTGTTTTTTATATTCCATACTACAAAAAATGTAGATGATTTGTACTTGGAAACAAACAAACAACTCTGTTTAAAAATAATTTCTTGGAAGCAAAGAAAACCTTCCCAATGTTCATAGCTTGGGAAAGATCCTTTGCTCAGTGACAGAGCCCACACGTTTGCCCACGTTCAGTCCCCAAGACTGAGGTTCAATCCCCAAGTCTGAGTGGCAGACCACTTGACTCACAGTGGACTCATTATTATTATTATTATTATTTAGATTTCTTACATCTATTTTAGGACAGCAAGAAGCAATTATCTATTTTTGTGAACTGATTAGAGAGCTTTAGCTATTGGGTGGTATAGAAATAAAATAAATAGATAAATAAATTATCTCTAAAATCCCACCATGCCATAAAACAACTAAAACATCAGTGGCAACTATAAATCAGGACAGATAAAAGGAAGTACTTCTTCACACAGCTCATAGTTAAACTATGGAATTCGCTACCACAGGATGTAGTGATGGCCACCCATTTGGATGTCTTTAAATGGGGGTTAAACAAATTCCTGGAGGAGAAGGCTATCAATGGCCGCTAGTTCTAATGGCTACGTGGTACCTCCAGTACCAGAGGCAGCAATCCTATGTACATCAGTGACTGGGGAACCTGAGTGGGAGGGTGCTGTTGCGCTCATGCCCTGCTTGTGGGTTCCTGGTCGACAGCTGGTTGGCCACTGTGTGAACACAGTGCTGGACTAGAAGGACCCTTGGTCTGATCCAGCAGGGCTCTTCTTATGTTCTTATGTAAACAATTCAACTGATGCATTAAAGAGGCCATCAAATGCCTGGGAATAGAGGAAATCATAACCTGACACCGAAAAGATGACAGTGTTGGTGCCAGGCGGGCCTTGCTGCAAAGAGCATTCCACAATCTAGGCAGTGTATCTTCTCATAACACAAAGCTCCCAATATCTGTGTGCCCCCTAGAGCAAGGGTGCAGAACCTCATTGAGCCCAGGGCTGAATTCCATTTTGGAAAAGCTCTCGGGGCCACATTCCAGTGTTGGGTAGAACCAAAGGCAAAAGGAGTCGGGCAAAGCCCTCCAAAATACCAGCATATTTTAGCTTCAAGCTATTACTGCCAGTAACCAAACCGTAGGAGGGGCATTTTAACCTTTAAAAATAGGTGGAAAAACATGCAAAAGCCAGGGAACGACTAAACAATAAGTGGTATGGGGAAAGGATGTGTGGCCTTCTGGGGAACCTCAGAGGGCCGGCTTTGGCATCCAGGCCAGATGTCCTGCACCCCAGCCCTAGAGAGTAGAAAGCGTACACAGCACCAGAAGTCCAGCATGACTGAAGGAAATAGCCAAAAATTGGCTCATCTCTGTACAGTATCTAATTTCCATAGCAACTTTCAGAGTCTGTAATATTTTTAGCACTGGTGGAGCCAAGATTAACATGCAGCTGGTCTTGAAAAAGGGGTCTCACAATGCAAATGGTTGTGTTTATCATCTGTGTCATGTCAAGCTCAGACCACTCCGAGGTTCAGTCTTGCATGAAATGGGTACCATCTTCCCACCTTTGTTTTTCCAACTTACTCAGCTGTGAGGGGGTTCTGTCCAGCCGCTGCGGGCAGTGCTCATGTCCCAGCAGTGCCCAGGCAAGCAGCAACAGAGGAATGTCATTCCCCATGATTTCCGGCAGCGATCGTGCTGTAGCATGGCCTGACAGGCCCTGCTGTGCCTCCTCCCAGATGCTGTGTAAGTTGGAGAAAGAGAAGGGGTTGGTAGGTATTGGGGGTGAGGAGACATCTAGACCCTGTTGTGCTCCCAGTGAAATTAGTGGGAGTTTGAAAGCAGCTGAGCTTTGGAATGGGCTTAAGAAAAAGAAATCCTTAAATACGAAATTGCCTTATACCACGTCAAACCTAGCTCAGTATCGTCTACTGACTGGAAGCATCTCTCCAGGTTTCAGACTCTTTTCTGGTCCTACCTCGAGATGCCAGGAATCAAACCTGGAACCTTCTGCGTGCAAAACAGGTGCTCTACCACTGAGCAATGATCCTTCTCCTCAAGAGCTCAGACCTTTTCCTTGAGCCCATTCTGAATTGGGGCAGGGGCTTGTCCATCGCTATTAAAAGTACATTTCTGCTCCCAGATCTGTCCGTCCAGGCTGCCTCCTGCCGCAGTTTTAAGATCATGTCATCACAGCAGCAGGAGAAGCGGAATTCTGTGGACAGCTATGAGACCCTGAAGCTGGAGCGGGTGCGAGAGAGAGTATTGCACGTGGAGCTCAACCGGCCAGAGAAGAGGAACGCCATGAATGCCGCCTTCTGGAGGTAACAGGAATGTACCGCGGCCCCTGAATCTGAAGAATGTGTTGCCCTTCATTGCAAGAGGTTCCACGTCGGAGGTTCCTTTTCAGCTTGTGTTGATGTGAGAAGTGACAGGGATGGAGGGATGCCGGTTGTGATGTGCTGCTGGGCTAGGTAGTGGAAAAAGGCGAAAGGGATGTACATATCTTTTCAACATGCAATAATATAACTGTTTTGAAGATGGTAGATTAAGAGCAGATACCCGCTTTTTAAGAGCACAGTCCTATGCCTGCTTAGACAGGAAAAAGTCATACAACTCCCAGCATTCCCCAGCCAACCATAGGATTGTGCCCTAAGAGGCTTAGCCCACAGTCATATCGGATCTGCCCTGGGTGTGTGTACGCCCCTGAACTCAGAGGCTTGCAAGTATCCAATGCAGAGTGGGAGGCGGGTTGTGCACCCTGCTCTGCATTTTGGCTGGGCGGGCATTTTTGCCCATCTGGCGGAGGTTCCAGGGAGGGGGAAGGAAGGAGGCTTGGGGTAGCGTGTATCCCCACGTCCCCGGGCTTCTCCGCTCCCCCCCCCAGAACACCCCCTTTTACCCCTCTATGAGCTCGTGTTTGTGAGCTTGTAGCAGCACCAGCACAGTTCTTTCCGTGTTGGCTGCAAGGGGACAGGGAGCGCCGTTTCCAGGCTCCAAGGTCAGAACCAAGGAAAAGAAACAGTCCTGTGTCCAGAAGCTGTCTAGGGGCCATAGGATTGCTGTCTTAGTGAGGGTAGAAGGCCAAGCTCATTGGCCCTGTGCCTGCAGCCTAACACAGTGAAGCACCTTCAGTCATTGAATAAGAAAGCTGGAGGCAGCTGACCCCGGACAGCATCTGCCAGTAGGAGTTCTGGAGCCCTCTAAGCCGTGGGAACTTGGATTTGTCAGCAGCAAACCTTTTCAATTCCACAACCATTTTGAACAATGCTGGTTCTTACAGACTGGGCGCTGTAGGCTTGGTTGCCTGCCCTTGGGGGTCAGGGAAGAGGCTCAGAACTGCCTTGCTGCATCCATCTCCTCAGCACTCTGTCTGCAGCAGTGGAAGTGCCCAAGCCAGGCATTCCAGTGATGGCTGCCCTTCACAGCATCAAAAGATACACTGGAGAAGAGCAGAGAAGAAAAGGGCACAGAATCAACTCTGTCGGGGGTATTGTCAGTGGCTGCTGATGCTGCCCCACCGCAGGCCGGCCGTGATGTGGTGCTCCACTCCCTCCCCTGAACCCTTCCCCAAATAGCCTAGCACACAGTTACATATGCTGTCACTTCTTCAAGGTGTGACATAAGATGAGGTTGTTTAGAAGACGTGTTGGGTGAGACATGCACAACTGTGTTTCACAGATACAGTGAAGTGGCTTTCCTTCCTCACAGCCCCCAAGTGTCTGTTCTCAGGTTGGCAGCAGGAGCACCCAACCCACCTGCCTGCCTCTCTTTCTCTCTCTTTTTCCTTCCCCTTGCCACAGAGAGATGGTAGAGTGCTTCAACAAGATTGCTCAAGACCCAGAATGTCATGCAGTGGTGATATCTGGGGCTGGGAAAATATTCACTTCAGGTAGGTGAAAAAAGGCACTGAGGTCTGTAAGGACCCTTCCCCTTTAGGACAGGAAGCTCCTGTGTTGTTCCAAGGAACTAAACAGATCACAGAAATTGTGACTGTCCGTCTTGCACCACCACTTGTGCAAGAAGGATAGTCACAGTGTGCTTGAGCTGTTTAGGGCACAATCCTATGCATGTTTAGACAGAAAAAAGTCCTACAACTCCCAGCACTCCCCAGCCAGCTGACTGGGACAGTTGTAGGGCCTTCTTCTGTCTAAACATGCATAGGGTTGCACCCTTAGCTTATTTTCAGAATTGCATTGATTGTCCCTGAAGAAGGATTTCACTGGTCCAGAATGCATTGGGCTGCAATAAATTGTTGTTGGCACTTCTGAGAAGCTGGTTTCTCTTTTTTGTATTCCTTCTGGCTTTGGTGCCTCCCTTCTGGTTGTTGTTTTCTGTGTTGTTGCAGCCACTGACCCCAGTAAGAAGTTCCTTCTCTTAAAGCAGGGGTTAAACCTTAAGCCCACCAGCCAAACTGGCCTTTCAATCTGGCCCTCCAGCGTTCCCCAGAAGGCCACACCCCTTTCCCATGCCCCTTTGCCCTCTTTTCTTCTTATGTTCGTAAGAACCCTGCTGGATCAGACCAAAGATCCATCCAGTCCTGCATCCTGTGTCCCACACTGGCCATCCAAGGGTTTCCAGAAAGTCCAAAGGGAGGTAGGTGATGTGAAGGTAACAGCCTTCCCTTGCCATTGCCTCTCAGCAGGTGATATTCCGTGGCATACTGCCTCTGGATCTGGAAGTTCTGTTTGGCTACTGTGGCTAATAGCCATGGATAGAACTCTCCAGTGCCATGAATTTCTATAATCCCCTTTTAAAGCCATCTAAGCAAGTGGCCATCCCCACATAAAGTAATCCCGCATTGTGTGAACTATCTTTCGTATGTCCTGAATCAGTTTCACTGGGTGTTCTAGAATTTTAATCTTATGAGAGAGAAACATCTTTCAACACATTTTCTCCGCAACGTGCATACTTTAAAAACCTCGGTCATATCCTACACTACCATCCCAGTTGCCTTTTTTTCTAAAATAAAAAGCCTCCAAAGCTTTAGTAGTTTTTGAGATGGGGTGACCTGCACACACTGTGTGCACAGAACTGTACTGTTGAATTCCAGTACTCCTGCCCATGATCTTCACTCCTCCAGCTCTTGCCATTCTTATGATCCCCAAATTCTCCTCTCTCAAATGTTGTGTTATAGGTAGTGTATTGGACTTGGGCTGGGATTCAGATCTCCATTCATCGGAAGCAGAGTTCCCTTCCACTGTCAGTGATTACACACATTCTTTTTGGAGTAACTGCAATGTGTCCGTTTGTCATACAAAGTCTACTGGGTTGAACAATTGGACGTGAAAGTTTTACTTAAAAAAAAAAAAAGCAAATTAATGGCTGCTGTGGTTATCGGGGGCATTAGAACTGAAAATGTCTGGCCAGAGTCTTCATTCTTCAAATGTGCGGAAGAATTGGATTATGTGTGAAGCTGTAACTCGGGTGGGCAACTCACAGGCCACAAGCAGTCCCATCCCACCCCTTTCTTTGCTGCTCTTGCCACTGCCAAATTTGCCATGGTGGCTGAAAAAAAACTGGTGGTTTTCTGCCAAAATTGGACGGTGTAATGGTGGCAAAAAAGAATCGATTTTTGGGGAGTATGTGCCTGGTTCTAAAGTAAAATGGACCCTTCTTTGCCGCTGTGCTGCTGAATTTCAACCATAAAATTGGCAGCGCAGCAATAGCAATTCCAGGGAGGAGTGCAGCCCGGGTTCTGTGTGTGTGTGTGTGTGTGTGTGTGAGAGAGAGAGAAATTGGCATCCACAGAAGTTGCCCATCCCTGCTGTAACGCTTTTGCACAACATGCAGCTTGAAACCTGGAGTTCCTTGGCACAAAGCATAGATTCTCTGGTGCAAATAGTGGCATAGAATGAGTGGCGGACTTCTTGGCCAGGTCAGAGTAACAGGGGCAGTGCTCATTTTCTCATATTCCAGTTATGCTACCTTGCAGGTATCGACCTGATGGAAATGGGCAGCGTATTCCTGATGATGCCAGGAGACGACACTGCCCGGAAGGCTTGGAACATTCGCAAGATGATCCGGGAGTATCAAGAAACTTTCACAGTGCTGGAGAAGGTGAGTGGGGTGACGCTGTGGTTGGTTTCTCAGCTTCCCTTGCTGAGAAGCTTCCGTCATCCGTGGCTAATTGTGTCTCTGTCTTTTAGTGCCCAAAGCCCATCATCGCTGCCATCCATGGAGCCTGCATCGGAGGAGGTGAGCCCTGTGATTCACACTCAGCTGTACTCATAAGTTGATGTCACTCTCGTCACTTCCCCCACCTCCCAACTTTGTATTTTTGGGTGTGCACACATGAGGGGCCGTGGCTCAGTGGTAGGGCACCTGCTTTGCATGCAGAAGCTCCAAGGTGCCTATGTTTTAAGTTGAGTTAAGCTGGGTAGTTCTGAGGATGTATTAATAATGTGTGATAATAAGAATCAGAATGTTGGCAAATTATGTATATTATAGGACATTGATTTATTTATACAGTTTATTACCCACTGTTCATTCTAAAATCCCGAAATAAAATCCCGAGTACAAAACCAAAAAAACTCCAAGTTTATCAATTATCACAAGTTGTTTATAGTGTGTGGATTGTGGATACTCTGTTGTTGCTCTGTTACTGAATAGCTTCCCTTCCTTTCTGTCTGTCTGTCTGTCTGTCTGTCTGTCTGTCTGTCTGTCTTTCTTTCTTATATGTGTACGGTTTGATTATCTTAAAATTAACAAAAAATGGTACAAAACAGAACAGCAGAGTTCTCTCAGGCCATAGATATTTGTTATTATTATGTTAGAGAGCAAGCAGCTGAGAGACATAGGATTTTTCAGATTCCTGGATGCGAGGCCAGACACAGCGCTCCAGAGACTGAGCTCCCCGCCCCCTCACAGCTGGCATGGAGAGAACTGCACCAGCTGCCTTTACGAGCTCACAAATGCAAGCTCATAGAGGGATGAAAGGGAGCGTGCTGTTGGGCAGGGAGGGGAGGAGACCAGGGACATGGGGATCTGAGCTGTCCGCAGCCTCCTTCCCCGCCCCCCCAACCTTCCACTAGACAGGCAAAAACGCTCTGCATTGGGTAGTCATAAGCCGCTTACAAGTACCCATGGTGAATCAAATAGGATTGCACCCGTATTATATTTTTAATCTGCCCAATAACAGATGTTCTCTGGGTGGATTACAAAAGCTAAAAGAATAAAATATGATATAAAACCACAAAAGCGAAAGAATAAAATACATTACAGTCTTCCCGAAACGGGGCCCCTCCGGATGTATTGGAATAAAACTCCCACATCCCCTGGCCACTTAACGATACCAGGTTGGGGAAGACTGAAATGCAGTATGAATCACAAAAGCTGAAAGAATAAATATGGTACGAAACAACAGACAGCACAGGATGGCCCTTCAGGAGCTCTTTGGCCTCACCTGTTTTGTTTCTGCCTTCCCTTCTTGCACGTAGGCCTTAAGTCGCCTGAGGGAATGCGAGAGAGGTGCTGCTGATGAAGGGAGCACGCAGATGAAAACAGGCGGCCCTCTTCTCCTCCCACAACCACCCTCACATTTTGGGGTGCATGTGTGGGAGAGGCCACAGGAACACTGGTGCCTGGGCTCGGTTTACCAGCATTTGGGGGGGGGGGGGGGTTTCCCTCACCAGAGTCCCACTCCCAACCAGTGTGTGTGTGTGTGTGGGGCACTGTTCTCATTTTTTGTCTCTTGCTTTTCCTGTCTTCCTTTTCAATATCCACGTCTTTAGCTCCATAATGCTGAAGATACTGTCTGGCCTTGAGCTGATGTGGGCTGCCGAAACAGTGGCTTAGACAGGTGGGAATAGGCAGATCCTCTCCCTTTGGATTGGCAAATATTTTGGGCTTGGCTCTTGTTAAACTCGTCTCAAGGAAACAGGTTATCCAACAGCAGGGGGCAGTGTTGTAATGCGTTTATTTATTTATTGTATTCTAAAAAGACTTTGATCCACACATTTCAAATACATAATCAGCCCCCCTGTTTCTTAAACTATGTGTTCACAGTTCTAGCCAGGGCTGTAGTTGGAAGGCACCTTATGCAGCCACCTTGCTGAAACTAAGCAGGTCTGCATTTTGTTGGTGCCTAGATGGAAGATTGTTAAACCACATTGACAGACGTTTATAGGCCTGTCGCCCGATTACAGTACTCAGTTTAGGATGCAGTCCTGTGCATGTTTAGACAGAACAAAGTCCTACAATTCTGAGTATGCCCCAACAAGCCATGGCAAGAGAATTCCAGAAAAATGTCTATTTCTGCTTCATTGACTACGCTAAAGCCTTTGATTGTGTGGATCACAACAAACTGTGGCAAATTCTTAAAGAAATGGGAGTACCAGACCACCTTAACTGTCTCCTGAGAAACCTGTATGAGGGACAAGAAGCAACAGTAAGAACCGGACATGGAACAACCGATTGGTTCCAAATTGGGAAAGGAGTACGACAAGGCTGTATGTTGTCGCCCTGCTTATTTAATTTATATGCAGAGTACATCATGAGAAATGCCGGGTTGGATGAATCACAGGTCAGAATTACGATTGCTGGGAGAATTATCAACAACCTCAGATACGCAGACGATACCACCCTAATGGCAGAAAGCGAAGAGGATCTAAAGAGCCTCTTGTTGAGGGTGGAAGTGGAGAGTGCAAAAGCTGGTTTGAAACTCAACATTAAAAAAACTCAGATCATGGCATCTGGCCCCATCACTTCCTGGCATATAGAAGGGGAAGAAATGGAAGCAGTGACAGATTTTATTTTCTTGGGCTCCAAGATCACCACAGACGGTGACTGTAGCCATGAAATTAAAAGACGCTTGCTCCTTGGGAGGAAAGCTATGGCAAACCTAGACAGCATAGGAAAAAGCAGAGACATCACCTTGCCGACAAAGGTTCGTATAATCAAAGCTATGGTTTTCCCAGTAGCAATGTATGGCTGTGAGAGCTGGACTATAAGGAAGGCTGAGTGCCGAAGAATCGATGCTTTCGAACTGTGGTGCTGGAGAAGACTCTTACGAGTCCCCTGGACTGCAAGGAGGTCAAATCAGTCAATCCTAAAGGAAATCAACCCTGACTGCTCATTGGAAGGACAGATACTGAAGCTGAAGCTCAAAATTTTGGCCACCTGATGCGAAGAGAAAAGTCACTGGAAAAGACCCTGATGCTGGGAATCATAGAATCATAGAATAGTAGGGTTGGAAGGGGCCTACAAGGCCATTGAGTCCAACCCCCTGCTCAGTGCAGGAATCCAAGTCAGAGTGATTGAAGGCAAAAGGAGATAGGGATGGCAGAGGATGAGATGGCTAGATAGCATCACCGATGCAATGAATATGGACTTGAGCACACTCCAGGTGAGAGCGCAGGACAGGAAGGCCTGGCGTGCTCTGGTCCATGGGGTCACGAAGAGTCGGACACGCCTAAACACCTGAACAACAACAACAACAACAGTTGACCTATATCATTAATTAACGTAGATATCAAAATATTAATAGCAATCTCGGCCAATAGTTTGCCATATTCATGGCCATATTGGTTAGACCAGATAAGGTGGGATTTATTAAAAATAGCCAGGGGGCTGATAATCTTAGTTGTTGATCTAGTTGCTTTAAACTCTGAAAGAACTGATCAGGCAGCCATCATTTCCTTGGATGCAGAAAAGGCCTTTGACAAAATTCATTGGAATTTTATTTTTATTACATTGACTAATTTTGGTTTTGCTATAGAATTTTTGAAATGGGTTAAAATTTTATACTCAGATACTAGAGCGAGAGTAACAACTAATAGTTTATTCTCAGCTTTTTTTGTACATGGGCAGGGTGCCAGACAGGGTTGCCCACTTTCTCCATTGATATTCAATTTATGTTTGGAACCCCTGGCATGTGCTGTTAGACAAAATAATAGTATTCATGGATTTGTCCATTTTGATTTAGAATTTAAAATTAGTCTTTATGCTGATGATCTCTTGTTGTTTATCTCGAGACTCCAGTCATTGGTTCCAGCTTTGATGAAATTGATTAATACCTTTGGTGAATTGTCCAGCTATTCAATTAATTGGTCAAAATCAGAAAAATGCCGATTGAAGATAGGATATACTCTAGTGTATTAACCAATTGGCAATTTCAACAGCGTCCAGAGTTTATTACTTACTTGGGAATAATTATTCCGAGATATACTGTATATCTCAAATGATTAGTTTAAATTTAAACAAGTTGATTAAAGATATTTCATGAGATATAGATAGATGGGCATCTTTAATGTTGAGTTTATGGGGTAAGGTGATTACACTTAAGATGAATACCATACCTTGAATTATTTATGTTAGACATGGGATCCCTATACTTATATCTGGCAAGTATTTCCAAAAACATAATGCTTTGTTCCGTAAATTCTTTGGGGGTTCGTCTCCACCAAGAATATCTTTAAAAAGGATGCAACTTCCAATTAATGAAGGCGGGTTCAGTTTTCTGGATCTAACTAGGTACCATGAGGCCTATTTGCTGACCTCGGCTAAATTTTGGTCTTTTCCACTCAAATTCCTCCTTGGTCAGTATTGGAATCTTCTTGTCTGGAGCCTCTCTTTAAATGGATGGCATTAGCTTCTCGGCATATTAAGGTAGAGCTCCTCCCACAATTTTGGCAGTTAGGGAAGTTTGGCGTATAACGTCACATCAATTACAGTTTGATCCATTTTTCCATGCTAAATTGACTTATGGGGAAATCCAGATTTACAAATTGGCAAGAAAATGTTTTTATGGCGGACCTGGACAGATAAAATGATCTTTACTCTAGATCAGTTAGTGGGGGTTGATGATGAGTTTTTGTTGTTTTCAGCTTTGCAAGATCAATTTGATTTGCCTGCTACAGCTGAATGGCAGTACTTGCAATTGAAATATTTGTTGGTATCTAGATTCGGTCCTGCTGCTTTTATTGCCTCGGAGCCTCCTTTGCTATTGGAAATACTTATTGATCGGATATATCAACCTACAATTCATGTTTACAGACATTTATTATCAATGAATAAATATGATACAAGTGGTTTACAGCAGGAATGGAACCGGGAATTGCAACATCCTGTTTTGCTTAATCAATGGACTGCCGTTTTGGCATCTGTATCGCACTTTTCAATGGATCTTTGCTTATGCCTTATTCAGCAAAAACTTTTGTTTCGGGTCTATTGGACACCACAACATCTTTCTGGTAAAGGTTTGTCAAATTCAGCTAATTGTTGGAGGTGTAATGCAGTCAATGCTTCTCTTATTAATATGTTTTGGAAATGCCCAATGGCTGCCTCCTTTTGGGAGGAAGTTATTGTACTGATAAATTTTGTATTGGAAAGCTCTTTAATATTTACTGATGTAAATGTTCTCTTAAAAGTATTTACCTGATTCTTGGAATGTAACACATGTCAGCATAAATGGATTTTTTGTGCCCTTTTAGTTGCTAAAAGACTGATACCGTGATATTAGAAGGATGAAAGCTCACCGCCCATGATGCAATGGACTGAAGAGTTAACAACACTAGCAACATTTGAAAGAGTGGTATATAGGCGTAACTTGCAGATGGACTTATATGTGGATGTTTGGTCTGCTTTTACTGAAGTTTATGTGTAACCTATTTTTTTCCTTTTTTTTCTTTCTCGAATATTGTAATATTTGAAACTGAGGATTTTTGGACATGTTGTATTTTTATTTTTATTTTGTTCCTTTTTTTAGGATTTGCTATGTTTTTGGTTTGTTTTGTTTTGTAAAAATTCACAATAAAAGATTTGTGGGGGGAGCAGGTCTGAGTCTGGTCAGTGTCTGGATGGGAGACCACCTGCGAACCTCATGCTTCCTTGAGTCCCGTGATGGAAGAAAGGTGGGACATAAGTATACTAGACAAATAAAACCAATATGCTTGAACAGAACTGTTGGTTTTGTTCTTTTTGCAGGTGTGAATCTCATCTCAGCATGCGATATCCGCTACTGCACCCAGGACGCCTGGTTCCAGGTTAAGGTGCGTTGTGAGGGTGCTCCAGTATTTTTCTTCTCCAGGAAGGTCTGCTGGACCTGGTAGCCCTATTAATCTCCCCACACCCCCACACCCACCTGTTATTTCAGTTCATAGGTCTCTGCCTTTTCCTTCCCTGTCATTTGATGTCTGAACATGCTTTTCCCTTCCCTCCCCCCACCCCTGTACAGGAAGTGGACATTGGGCTGGCAGCTGATGTTGGTGTTTTACAACGGTTACCACATATCATTGGAAATCGGAGGTCAGTGCTTGACTTTGTTTTGGCTTCAGTTGCTTCCTTGTCCCATAACTCGGATGAGAGGATCAACAACTTTTCCTGGTTTGGAGGAACAGCTGTGTTAACCCAGCCTCTGTGGCAAGAGAGTCTGTAGGGAAACTGCATCCTAGAATTCCACGCTCCAATAAGCAGAATGGTGCACTGAAGGAGCTTCATGGGAAGCCAGCTCTATATCCCTGGAATGATGGAAGTGTTCGAAGCCCCAAGAGCAATGAGTGTGACGGACAGACTGTTTCACCCTGCAGGCAGCTCTTCTTCCCCAGAGACAGTGCCCTCTTGCTTGTCCCATGAATGAGAAACTCTCCTAACTGTGATATCTCTGCTCCCCTCCCCAGCCTGGTGAACGAGCTGGCTTTCACTGCCAGGAAATTGATGGCGCCAGAAGCCGAGAACAGTGGCCTTGTCAGGTATGCGTGCCTTTAAATATTTTACATACCTGTTCTTCTGTGTACAGGCTGATAACAGCACTTCCTCCCTGGCTGCAAATCTCTCTTGAGAGAGATTATTCATGTTCTTAGATGCTGCCAGCTGTGGGAAAGGCAAATTTAGTGTTTGACATTATTAGGGAAAGGAGCAAATAGCAATGGGATGCGCTATGAATCTATGCTGTGGCCATACCTGGAATGTCTGGTTCTCGAAGCCCAATTTCAAAAAGGTTAGTCAGACGATGGCAAAGATATGGAAGAAGACAACTAAAATTATCCAGGGGCGGGATACCTTCCCACTGAGGAAAGGCTGAACTTAAAGCAGCCTTCCCCAACCCACTGCTCTCCAGATGGGTAGGACTACAGCTCCTATCATATGCAGCCAGCATGGACGATATGATGGGAGCTATACCAACCTCTCTGGAGGACACCAGCTTGGGGAAGGCTGGGTTAAAGCATAAGAACATAAGAAGAGCCTTGCTGGATCAGATCAAGGGTCCATCTAGTCCAGCATTCTGTTCACACAGTGGCCAACCAGCTGCCCACAGGAAACCCACAAGCAGGATGAGTGCAACAGCACCCTCCTGCCCATGTTCCCCAGCAGCTGGTGTACATAGGCATACTGCCTCTGGCACTGGAGATAGCATTTAGCCATCAAGACTAGTAGCCATTGATAGCCTTCTCCTCCAGGAATTTGTCTAACCCCCTTTTAAAGCCATCCAAATTAGTGGCTGTCACTATATCTTGTGGTAGCAAATCCGATAATTTGACTATGCATTGTGCGAAGAAGTCCTTCCTTTTATCTGTCTGGAATCTCCTACCAGTCAGCTTTATGGGATGACTCCAGTGGGTTCTAGTATTATGAGAGAGGGAGAAAAACGTCTCCCTATCCACATTCTCCAGACCAGGCATAATCTTTACACCTTTGTCATGTCTCCCCTCACTTGCCTTTTTTCCAGGCTAAACAATCCCAGATGTTGTAAGCTATCCTCATAGGGGAGTTGCTCCAGCCCCTTGATCATTTTAGTTGCACTTTTCTGCACTTTTTCCAGCTCTACCATATTGTTTTTTAGGTGTGGTGACTAGAACGATGCTCAGTATTCTAAGAGTGGTCACACCATAGACTTTATAAGGGCAGCATGATACTGGCAGTTTCATCCTCAATTCCTTTCCTAATTATGCCTAACATGGACTTTGTCTTTTTTACAGCAGCCGCACACTGGGTTGACATCTTCAGAGAGCTGTCCACCACAACCCCAAGATCTCTTTCTTGGTCAGTCACCACTAGCTCAGATCCCATCAGGTTATACTTGAAGTTGGGGTTTTTTGCCCCAACATGCATCAGTTTACAGTTGCTTACATTGAACCACATTTGCCATTTTGATGCCCATTCCCCAGCTTGGAGCGCCTTTTGGAGCGCCTCACAATCCCTTTTTGTTTTAACCACCCTAAATAATTTGGTGTCATTGGCAAACTGGCCACTTCACTGCTCATTCCTAATTCCACATCATTTATAACAAGTTGAAAATCATTGGTCCCAATACAGATCCCTGTGGGACCCAACCTGGGTCTTCGTAGCTTAGGACAAAGACAACTAAGTGGAAATGCAGTAAGAGGTTTATAGGGCCAACCAAAGGAAGAGCTACTTTACCCAAACATGACTCAATGTACAAAACTGGTGTTCACCAGCTTAAAGAGGTGAGGAACAGCCACTAGGTTAGATGACTTTAGAAAAGGATGAAACAAATCCATGGAAGAGGAGAGGCCCTGTCACCAGCCATGATGGCTAAATGGGACCTCAAAGGTTATTGATCCTTCATCACCTTGAAAGCGTTTCATCCATTTGATAAAGGAAATATCCCCCCCCCCCCCCGAGAGATGTGTATCAATTTCACTTGCAGGCTCGTTTGGCAAGACAGCTTCAAGGTTCCCCCTTTGGCTTGAAGAAAAGATGTGCATGTATATAACTCGTCATGTCAGAAATGCCTCTGGTGTAAATCATTCAGCCCTGCTTTTCCCCAGCCGCGTGTTCCAAGACAAGGAGGCCATGATGCAGAGTGCCTTTGACTTGGCTGTCGAGATCGCCAGCAAGAGCCCCGTCGCAGTGCAAGGCACCAAGGTCAACCTCGTTTACTCCAGGGACCATCCTGTGTCTGAAGGCCTGAAGTATATGGTGAGCAGTGGGCATGCTTAGTGGGCGGAGCATGTGCTTTGCAGGGCATCTCCAGGTCATGGAGCAGAGCCGGGAAAGCTCCAGCCTTGCTGATGCTGCCTGTTAGAACCGACAATATTGGGCTGGATGGATTCCATATAAAGCAGCACCTTGCAACTCGCTACTGTGGTTCACCCTTGTCCCTGTGTTGCAACCAGGACAATGTGCCGTTGCCCTTGCTTCTGCTGGTGCCTAATCCTGGAATTGAAAAGAAATTTAATTACAATGAAATATTTCATATAATGTGCTCACCAAGAAGGTGATGAATTCTTGGCTGTCTGGGCCGCCAAATTCTGAGTTCTGTCTTGGACTTAGTGTAGGTGCTGCTGTGCCGTAAAGTCCCTAATGCAGTTACATGACTTGCAGTCAACAAGAGATTCCTGATGATAAAGAACTGATGTGAAACTGTGAATAGTGGGGAGTCGTTTCTCCTAGCTACTAGCTGCTCACCTTTTCTAGACAACCTCAGTTAGCACTGAAGTCAAGTTTTCCCTCCCCAAACTGGAACTGTACACTGGGTCGCACTGACAACTGTGAGTATGGGTTGTTGTTGAATTGTGGGCTGTCGTTACATGCAAACCCTGCAGTATGGTTTATGTGTTGCAAACCACAAATAACCCAGGAAGAGAACCCACGGTTTATTGTTGGATTGTGAACTCTGGGTTGTTCATGGTTAACAACTCATAGTTAAACCATAGTGCAGGGTTCGGATGTAAGGACAACCCAGGATTCAACGGCAACCCATGCTCATGGTTGTTGTTACATGCAAAGCAAATCATTGCCTGCACGTCTTCAGTTGTATTTGGGTTCAGTCATGAGGACTACAAACTTGCTCTTTATTTTAAAATAAAATAAGTTAATAAGTTTTTAAGTTTTTTTAAAAAAAATGTCTAACTAGGGGTCACCATCAGCATAAAATAATGAAAATCAGTTAATAGGGAAGAACTGTTGATGCCCCCTCCCCAACCCAAACTCTGGGTCATTTGCTGAACATCACTTGTGTGAGGTTTAAGACAAACTGGAGGAAGTGCTGCTTTTCACAGAGATGCAGCAGTAGTCATTAGCATCGATGGCTTGAAAAGGGCTGGATAGAACTGAGGCTTGTCAATGGCTACTTATGAGAGCTAGAAGCACAATCTGCCTATTAGGAGGCGCTGCGCCCCTCGCCTCTTGTGAGCCTCTCTTCAGCACTCAGTCGGCCTTGCATTTGGCTGGCTGTGATTGGTCAACCAGGCTGAGCTGGAATGGGGCCCTTGGTCTCACTCCGCCTCGGAGCTTCTTGGCCCTCGTGGGTAGGAACGTTCCCCTTGTCTCCCCTCGATCCCCATCCTGATTCCATCTAGTTTTGTCCTTCAGGCTACCTGGAACATGAGCATGCTGCAGACGGAGGACATCCTCAAGTCCGCCCAAGCCGCCATGGAGAAGAAGACTCCCAAGCAGGTTGCGTACTCCAAGCTGTAGCTGCGCTGTCTTGCTTTGGGAGGCAGTGAACACCCCCCAGAAGCGATCAGGGTGGCCTGCCACTTTGCGCGTGGCTTAGACTGGACTCCAGGCCCTGCGAGAGAACGGGGCCAAGGGCCTTTGGCCAGTAGCCGAGCCATAAATCCCTGTTAAGCCACTGACTGCATGGGGGCGGGGGCGGCGATACCGACTGTGTATCAGGGCAGGGTGGTAGAGGCCTGTCTTCTGAAAACAGGTGCTTTTCCCAAATGTGAAGGTTAGCAGTAGAAGAAAAATGTTAAACACACTCAGCATTCTGTGCGAAGGAGAAATTATTTTGACGGAGATTAAACGCTTCTTTAATTATGCTCCAGTGGGTGTGTTACTTCTTCCTTTGTTTCCTTACTTATTTATATACCAGTATTTCAAAATAGCTCAAATAAAAATCTTGCAATCACAAACAAATAAAGCAACAGTAATAAAACCATAACAGCTAAAACAAATGGCAAATGGGCCTTCTCTTCACTACAGCAGTAATCCCATGCATATGTACCTGGGAGTAAGGCAATCAAACACAGTGGTACTTACTTCTGAGTAAACAAGCATAGGTTCAGGCTGGGTGATCCTCTTCCCTGAGATCATGCAGATGGGTATTCTGTAATCAGGACTGGGGTGATACTTCGATGTAAAATAACGTATCAAAATTCTGCCCTGTGTAAACTCTGCCTCTGTGATTCAGTTTTAAATTACACTGTTTTAAAACAAGTGTTTACATTTTGCTTTTTTCTCCCCCTTGTTTTGCTTGTCCTAGGGAGGGGAAAAGGAGCTATACAGGGTACTAAAGCTCTGTAATACCTTCTTTACCCCTCCCACCCCAGTCCTGTGTTTGCAACCATAAGGGCTAGAAACCTGCTCTCCAAAAAGAGAGAACATGCTGAATGTTTAGCCTTGAGAAGAGAAGACTGAGGGGAGACATAATAGCGCTCTTCAAGGACTTGAAAGGTTGTGACAGAGACGAAGACCAGGATCTCTTCTCAATCATCTCAGAATGCAGGACACCGAATAATAGGCTGAAGTTACAGGAAGCCAGATTCTGGCTGAACTTCAGGAAAAACGTCCTGACCGTTACAGCAATGTGACAATGGAACCAATTACCTAGGGAGGTGGTGGGCTCTCCCACACTGGAGGCATTCAAGATGAGGCTGGACAACCATCAGTCAGGGATGCTCTGACTTGGACTCCTGCATTGAGCAGGGGGTTGGACTCGGTGGTCTTAAAGGCCCCTTCCAACCCTATTATTCTGTGATAGGGCTCCGAGCACCACCAATCAAAAGACATTGTGCAGCTATTCTGTCTTTTCCTGTTATAATGCGGTGGGGGGGGGGGGAGATTCTGGTAAAAAGACAGGAGGGAAAACACAGGATGGCTACAAATGGAAGGCAATGGCATCTGGACCCCCAGTAAATTTCCATGAATGAGGCAGAACAATTGCACAATGAAAGCTGCATCTGAGATCAGGCCCAGTGCCAAAGTTCGTACATCTGTGACCTTTGTATAGAATCACAGATTGCACCCAGCTATACCTGTGATATACATCCCCCTTTTGGTTTGGTAGTTCAGAACGGTGAAGATGAAGCCCAAGACAATATGGGAGGCGGAGTGGTGGAGAGAAGGAAACAGGAAGCAGGAGTGGTGCACATAAGCAGAAACCTGTTTCCAGGTAGCTGTTTCTGAGCAGTTGGCAGAAATTGTATTCACAGAATGTTCCATGTTCTTTTGCTAGCCGACACTTGTGCTGCATTAGGACTTCAGTAATATATAATAAGATCTGCAGTATAAACTAACTTCAAAGCCATTTTTCAAGCAAGGGAGGTCAGCAAGGGAAGCCATTCATTTAAGGCCAACTGCAGTTGATTCTCCAGACAAATTTTAAATAAAAACAAGCCTTGGTCCTTGTTGAAAATGGGAAGGAAGACACGAAGAGGAGAGAGAGAAGGCGTGTGCTCCATCCTGAGCAAATGCCCAGTTGCTTCTTTAGTTTGTTTTTATATTTGCCTCTGGCTTTCCAGCCAAGATTGGTTCCTGAAGCGCCTTACCATTTAAAGCCATGAAGAAGTACAATACAGCGGGGAGAAGTGGAGGTGTTTGTGGTCATCCCTTCTGGGCCTTGGCAGTTGATGGCAAAGTCCAGATCCCACACTTTTCCCTCCAAAGCAAGAGTGTCTAAACTAAAATCCATTTAAGCTGCTGCTTAATTTGTCAGTGACTGTAGGTTGTGTATTTCAGACTTGTGCCTGTGGTTCAAGCTGTTGAAGGACTCTGGCTGTTATTTAAAAGTATTCAGCTTGCTTAATATCTGTAGACTTCAGTATATATCCTTGAGTGCCTTATGCAGCTTGGTAACATAAAAACCTGTTGTCATGAAGAAAAACAATGCGTCTGAAAGGTGTTTCTGATGGATGGGTGCCAAAGTGTCTTGCATCTCTAATGGCACCATTACACCCTTACAGTGCAGAGTGTGTTTCTGAACAGTAATGGATTTAAGTTCAGCTTCAGGGAGCTTCAGAGAAGGACTCTGGAGCCTCACTCCAGTGGTGGGCAGAGCCATAAACACCAAAAATATCAGTGTGTTGTAGCTTAAACCTCTTACTGCCAGGAACTAAGCTTTAGGAGAGGCGTTTCCACCTTTTAAAATGGGTTAAAAGCTGCACAAAAGCCAGGAAACCACCGAACGATCTTTGGTCAGGGGAAATGGGGTGGCTGAGGGAAGTGGTGTGGCGGTCTGGGGAACCACAGAGGGCTGGGTTTGACCGCCCCCTAGGTCTGAGTTATGCATCCCTGCTCCAAACAGTGGGTGCGGGAGCTGGCTGATGGTTTTGTTGAGGCATGATGATAAGGAAAGCGGCACAGCTCAGTTGCTGAGCACACGCTGGTGTTTAATTACATTTTTATGCTTCCCTTCCTCCAAGGAGCTCAGACTGGCATTGAAGGTGCCCCCGCTGCTGGCCCCCATTTTCTAAAGTATGTTGGGGGGGGAGTGAGAGAGTCTGGCTAGTTCATGATTACCCAGTGAGCTCCATGGCTGAGTGAGTTTTGAATCTGCGTCTCCTTGGTCCTGGTCCAGCACACTGACCACTGCTGGCTGTTTCGCATGCAGAAGGGCTGAGGTGCAACCTTGGGTCTCTCCAGTTAAAAGGGTCTTGGCTAGCAGGGCTGGCAAAGGTGATGCCTGAGTCCTTGGTTAGTTGCTGCCATTCAGCGCCGACAATTCTGAACTACCAAGACCGCTGCTTTGCATCTGGCTAAGACAGCTTCACCAATTGCATGCTGCCTTTGGGTGTCTGACCACACAGCCACGGGGATGGGATTTCAGGGACAGAAACCTGACTAGAAGAACCAAGACCTGAAAACAGCAGCAGGGCTCAGCGTGCTGTCACCGATCCTGCTTCCAGAGTCAAAGCAGAGCAGGTTCCGTTGGCGCTAATTTTTCCTCCCTGCTCCCATCCGTCGCACAGCATGAAATCAGCCTCAAGCAAATTTCTGGACCGTGGAAAATGACCTCCAAGCTTGAGGTTTTGAGGTGCCAATCAGTCTTGAAGCCACTGGGAGGATCCCGCACCCACTGCCCTCTGGCAGATTGAAATCAGCTTGCATAGGCAGCCCACGCTTCGCAAACAGCAATGAAGATCTAGCTGTTAAGACCAAAGGGCGCTTTTCTTTTGGAGCGGAGGGGTGTGTGTGTGTGTGTCTGTGTGTAAACCTGCATTGCAAGGATCATTTGTATTTTCTAGGATAGATTCAGTAGGCTTGGGAGCCAATTTCCCCCCACCTCCGAAACTATCGGGGACTGTACCCCTCCCTGCCACAGAAATTGATGCTATACCACTGATTTAGCTGCCAAAATTTGGTGTTGGGGTGGCAAAGAAGCCACCATTTTCTTTTAAAACAAGGCGCCGCAGGGAGTAAAGTTGTGCTCCCAGAAGGCTTCTAGGACCGTTCCCCACAGGCCTTGTTTTAAAGTAAAATAGCCCCTCTTGCCACCACCATGCTGCCAAATCTCTGCAGTGGGGCAGTGGAGGCCGCAAACGAACCTAGGCTGTATGTTGCTCACCCCTATTACAAACAGATCCAACTCTTTTAATATCTGACAGGACTACATTTCATTTATTCACACAAGAGAGTTCTTTGTGGCACCTTAAAGACTAACAAATGTATAATGGCCGTGCTTTACAGACAAAAGAAACTGCCTTATGTGGAGGCAGATCATTAATCTACCTAGCACAGTGTTGTGTACACCAGCTTTCTGCAATCTGGTGCCCTCCAGATGTAGTTGGACTACAACCCCCATTGTCCTCAGTGATGCTGGTTGGTAATGATAGGAGTTGTAGTCTAACACATCTGGGGGGTGCTACGTTGGGGAAAGCTGGTCTATGCTAACCGGCTGCAACCTCCAGGGTTTCAGACAAGGGTCTTTCCCAACCCCACCTGGAGAAGCCAGCGATTGAACCTGGGACTTTCTGCATGCAAAGCAGGGGCTCTTTTACCACTGAGGCACTGCCCTTCCCCTAGTCCCCAAAACCCTTACACTGCAGTAACCATTAGTTGTTAAGGTGCCAGGGAACTCTTTTTTTATGTGTGCCATTGCTATGCGCGTCTATCCTCCTTGCACAGTGAACAGGAAAATATGATTCAAGTTTTATAGCCTGGCTTTCCTCCAAGGAGCTCAAAGCAAGAAACACGGTTCTTTCTTCCTCCATTTTATCCTCACAACAATCCTGGTGAGGGAATTTAGGCTGAGGTAATGGCTGGCCCAAGGTCACCCTTAGTGAACCTCATTGCTGACTAGGGATTTGAACCCGGGTCAACCTAGTTCCTCATTCTAACCAGCAAGCAGACTTCCCAGGTGGCATCCCGTCCAGGAAGCTGCGTCTTGCTTTGGGTGGTAGGACTGCAAGCGCATTCTGACCACTACCATAGCACAACACGGGATACCTATGACTTCTTTATTTTTCCTCCTGGAAGAGAAGAACGATGGTGGGTTTGCATTTTATTTTTAATTTACATGCCACGCTTTGACGGCGCAGCTTACAGCTTATGCCACCCCTCATAGGGCAATGTATGTACTGGGCCTGCTTAGCTTTTGCACTAGAACAGAACCGTTTGCCTTCAGACCATTTTCTGGGCCATAATCCTCGGTGCATGCAAGTGTTCTGGATTTTAGGAAATAGCTGATCTTGCTTTATTGGACTTGCTGGGAAGGCTATTGTGAAATTGCTAACCCACCTCTCTTAAAACAATATAAGACGCCTTATTATAAAATGCAAATACCAAGTGCTCAATGATAAATAGTTAAGGGCCCAATCCTATGCATGTTTAGACAGAGAAAAGGCCTACAACTCCCAGCATTCCCCAGCTAGCATGGATGGCTGGTGAATGCTGGGAGTTGAAGGCCTTCTCTTTGTCTAAACTTGCATAGGATTGCACCCTAAGAATTTGAAAATGTAAATAAGTAAGAAGTATTGTATTAAATTGTATTAAAGAGAAGACAACACAGAGACACAAGCAGGTTCACAATGAATTCTCTCCTTTTTAAGCTATGAAGAACTAAGGATCTTTAGCAATGCTGTTCTACAACAGAAATGTTTTTATGTTATTTTATGCAAGTTGCATTTTGATGTGATGTTACAAGCATATTTCTAAAAAAAAAAAATGGATCAAAAAGATTTCCCTTTACTAATTCTTGTTAGGTCAAAACCAAAATTGAATGCATCTAAAACCATTTTTGGTGTACACTTTGTTTAGAACTGTTTTCATCTGCTACAGGGAGTAAATAAGCAGCTAAAGGCTCCCAAAGTACTGAACTATAGACAGATAGCGCAAACAAAGTAAAACCATAACACAAGGACCATGTGAATGTGAGCAGAAGAGAGCCATGTCTGCTGGTCGTGTTTAGCGTGGGAGGAACCTACAGCTGTTGAAGGAGGTGGGTATCCTCACGCACCCACGTGTGCCTGCTGACAGAGCTGGCACCGAGGAAGGCCTGTCTGGGCGTTGCCTCTTGGGTGCATTGGCACCCTTAGCTCTCCACTCTGTCTCCCTGCTGCCATCTGGCCACATCAGAGTCCAGAGTCCAGCTGGCAGGGTGTTGTCTCCTTTTATGAGACTCATCCGTTTATGGGACTCATCCCCCCCTTGCCTGCTGGTGTCCTACACCCCCCACACACAATGCCCTCTGCCCCCATCTGTGGAGCTGCCCATCCCTCGCCACCCCAAGGTGGTTTCCACGGAGATCTGTCACATTGCCTAGTAAGGTGCGCAACCAAGGCCCGGGGGTTGTTTGCTGACAATTGCATTCAGCTGCCCAGACGGGCCTCTGCAAACAGCACGCCCATCTATTATCCCCGTTGGCTCCGAACTGGCAACAGCTTTAGGGCTTTATCGTACCTACTTCCTGCAGGGTGTTCTCATTGTGTCCAGAGGCTGGTGCGGGAGGAAGTTTTAGGATTTATTAGTCAAGGTAAAGGGAGGGAGAGAACTTGGGTTCGGAGCCTGCCATCGATTGTGCTCTATGCTAGTGCTCAGGCCAATAACATGCAATGCACTAACATTTCCTTTGAGCATGTACAAAGTGCCCTTTCCTCACCATTGAGTTGGTGGGTGGGACAGGATAAAATCCAGGGCTTAATTTGGCCAGGGCTCAGGCTCTGGAACTGCTTTCATGGCAGAGCTCAGTTCCTGGCAATGTGAAAGAAAAATGATAGGTAGCTTCTGGGCAATGAAACAGGCTGGAAGTCAGCTAGAGTGCAAATGGCGCAAGACGCTGCGTGAAGGGGACCAAGCGTTCTCCAGAGCACATGAGCGTGCTTATCATGTGGCAGTGCAGGCAGTGAAGAAGGATTACTTTGCTGCCTCCGTTGGGTCCTCAAGCAGCCATCAAGTGGAGCTCTTTCAGGTGGTCCAGGGGCTGTTAACACTCACCCCAACGAATGGGGCCCTGGTCCCCTCAAGGACCTTTTTGCATCACTTTGAGGACAAGATTGCTTGTCTCTGCAGCGAACTTGACACTGTTGTTAGCGCAGTTCCTGTTGAGGTGTCTGATGCCACCAGCTGCCTGATTTTGTGGGATCAGTTTCAGTTGTTGTGGCCTGATGCTTGCAGCCATGTGGCCGACCACATGTTGTCTCTATCCCTGCCCCTCCTGGCGAATACAAACTAGCCGAGGGGGGATGACTGGGCGGGTTCAGGGAGTGATAAATGCTTCTCTGCGGGAAGGGGGTGTCCCTGCTGTCCTTAAGGAGGCATTCGTGCGGCCACTCCTGAAGCGCCCACACTGGACCCAACGGTATTAGACAATTTCTGCCCAGTTGCAAATACCCCTTTTTTAGGGAAGGTACTGTGAGGGTTGTGGCAGAACAGGATACTGATTATCTAGACTAATTCCAGTCTGGATTTGGACCTAGTCACAGGACTGAATCAGCCTTAGTCACCCTGATGGATTACCTTAATTGACAGAGGGATAGGGAGAGTGCAACCCTGCTAATTCAGCTCAATCTCTCATCGGCTTTTGATACCATCAACCATGGTATCCTCCTGGATCGACTCTGTGGGATGGGCATTGGAGGCACTATGTTAGTGGTTCTAGTCTTACGTGCAGGGTCGATTTCAGACAGTAACACTGGGTGACTTTTCCTCGGCCCCTTGGCAATTGAGCTATGGGGTTCTACAGGGCACTATCCTGTGCCCAGCGTTGTTCAACACCTATATGAAGCCACTGGGAGCGGTCACTAGAAGATCTGGAGCCAAGTGCCATCAGTATGCTGATGACACACAGCTGTATCTCCCTGTGACATCTGAATCAGGTGAGGCTGGCCGTGCAAGTCCTGGGTCAGTGCCTAGACTCAGTGGTGGGCTGGATGAGGGCCAATAAACTGAAGCGGAATCCTGGCAAGACGGAAGCCCTGTGAGTGAGTGGTTCCCGAGTCCGGGAGAGAGGCTCATTGCCTGTTCCGGATGGGGTTGCGCTCCCTCTGAAAGATCAGGCCCGTAGTCTGGGGTTACGCCTAGATCCATCACTGTCGCTGAAGGCCCAAGCGGCTGTGGCAGGTCAAAGTGCCTTTTACCAGCTTCAGCTGGTTCGCCAGCTATGGCCTCTCCTGGACAGGGATAGCCTGGCCGTGGTGGTACAGGCATCAGTAACCTCAAGTCTGGATTACTGCAATACGCTCTATGTGGGGCTGCCCTTGAGGCTGCTCTGGAAGCTGGAGCTAGTGCAGAATGCAGCAGCTCGGCTGTTGTTGGGAGCTGCCCCTTTCCAGCACGCAACTCCTTTGCTGAGGGAACTGCATTGGCTGCCTATTCGCTACCGGGCCAGGTTTAAGGTGTTAGTACTAGTGTACAAAGCCCTGAACAACTTGGGACCAGGATACCTGAGAGAGCGCCTTCTCCCTTACCAACCTGCCCGGTCACTGAGGTCATTGGAGGGCCTGCTCCTGGCGATTCCGCAGGGACCTGTGGCTCAACTGGAGTCCACCTGGAAGAGCCTTCAGCGTGGTGGCTCCCATCCTGTTGAAGTCCCTGCCTCTGGAGGTCAGGCAGGCCCAACACTGTGCTGCTTCTGGTGTCGCCTGAAAACAGCTCTATTCCAGGCAGCCTTCCTTGGTTGACCAGCCTCGGTTTTATTGGCACTCTGTTTTTTAAAGATTAATTTTAGTATCATGTTTCATTATTTTTATCCTTTGTTCATTTTATTTCTTGCTGCTCACCGCTCCAGAATAGATATGGAGCAGTATCCAAATGTTGTAAATAAATATGCAAAGTTTCCCTCCACCTCCTTCATTATCCACACAACAGGCATTCAGACAAAAGGCTCCTACGCCTGCCTGAGGCCTGGTGCTTTTCCATTCCTGGTGCTTTTTCCCCATTCCTAGCACTTTTCCTGGTTAATTTTCCTGGTGCTTTTTCATTATCCACACAACAGGCAGTCAGACGAAAGCCTCCTATGCCTGCCTGAGGCCTGGTGCTTTTCCTTCTGGAAGCTGGGAGAGGGCCTTGCAGTCAGGAGTTAAATTTGACCCCCTCTAGAGCACTTTTCCATCTGTCTATGTACTTTTCAACTTTTTTTCCTGCCAGAGCACTCAGCCCTGATTCTTTTACTCCTGTGGCAACTGCTGTGCCTTTGTTTCATCCACATGTGGTCAATTTGCTTTTGATGTCTTCCCCAATAGTGGGAGATGCACTCTGCACATGGGCAGAAGCCCTCCATTATGTTCTGAACAAGTTCCAAGGGTGAGTATAAGTCTAGGGCTCCAATACATACTCTGCACCACTCTAAGGCCTGCGGCTGCCCTTTGGGGAATTGCACCAAATGCCCTAACTCAGAGTGTGTGTGTAGGTCCATCCCACACACACCCTTGTCAGCTTTTAAAATAACCGCCTTTCTCAGAGGTGGCTGCAAAACACAGGAGACTTGAGTGACTCCTTGGCTTTGAGACTGCAATCCAGAAAGTGGAGGCTGGTGGCTCTGATGTCGGTGGGGTGGTAAATCCGCTCCAGGTTTCAGTCAGAACCATCCAGAACTCTAAAGGAGCTACCCCAGGTGCGAAGCTAGAGTTCTGGCTGGTTCTGACTGAAACCCGGAGCGGAATTATTGCCCCCCCTGACATCAGAGCCACCAGCCTCCACTGAATCCAGAAATCCTTTATGCACCCCCAGCTCTCCTGCTCCTGGAGCACCCTCTCCGCCTCTGTCCCCGGGTGTGCCACTTTTCCCTCTTAACCAGCCCTGCTCCGGCCCTTCCGGGCAGCTTGCATGCAGGCGCTTCAGAGGTGAAGCTTGTACCCTCCTGGCCTGGAGGCAAGTGACCAGAATTGCTTTGTCTGTGAGATTTCTGTATGCCAGGCTGTCACAAGGGCAAGGAGCAGCGAAGACAAGCAAGGCTCCCGGTAGCCGCGAATATCGCCCAAGTGCCTCTGCTATCTTTCCCATTCACTTGGCTCTTTGTTTTATTGTATTTATTTATTTCATTTCTATACCGCCCAATAGCCAAAGTTCTCTGGGCAGTTCACAGCAATAATGGGATCTAAATCCCTGGACTTGAAATGGGGTCTAAATCCTCGGGGGGGTTCCATTGGGGAAAAGACAACGGGGCCTTTCGCAATGCCTCCGTGGGCAGCCGCTGGGGTGCGGGAGATACTAGGTGAGTGCAATAAATTTTCTACCTGCTGAGATGGGTGGACGGCTGTTCAACCTCCTGGGCGCTCCACCCCCTTCAAGCCTCTGCTATAAAGGTTTCATGTCAGGTCACTCCATTTTGCTGCATCCACTCTTGACCTCATCCAACGCCAAGGCGAGACTGTGGCACCATGAGTTACGTTCCAGCACCAGGCTATATGCCAACCTACAACCCGGTGAGTTCCCATCTCCTTGGGGTCTTGGGTTCGCTGTGGAGTGAAGGAAGACGTGCAGTTCTCCAACCTTTACCCAACTCCTCAGCCCTCATTCTTGAAAAAGAGGAAAAAATGTTTTGGACTTTTAAAATGTAATTGCACTGATTTTTTTTTGTAATGCGTTAACCTAAAACATTTTTGGAGCCATTGCAACAACCTCTTGTTGTTCAGTCGTTCAGTCATGTCCGATTGTGACCCCATGGACCATAGCACGCCAGGCATTCCTGTCCTGCACTCTCTCCCGGAGCGTGCTCAAGTCCATATTCATTGCATCGGTGATGCTATCTAGCCATCTCATCCTCTGCCGTCCCCTTCTCCTTTTGCCTTCAGTCTTTCCCAGCATCAGGGTCTTTTCCAGGGAGTTTTCTCTTCGCATTAGGTGGCCAAAATATTTGAGCTTCAGCTTCAGTATCTGTCCTTCCAATGAGCAGCCAGGGTTGATTTCCTTTAGGATTGACTGATTTGATCTCCTTGCAGTCCAGGGGACTCGTAAGAGTCTTCTCCAGCACCACAGTTCAAAAGCATGGATTCTTCGGCGCTCAGCCTTCCTTATAGTCCAGCTCTAGTAACCTCACTCGCTCTCTTTCTAGTGAAAACTTTGCTCCTGTTCCAGCTTGCCGGATTAAGAGTTCTGCATAACTCTAAAGCTTGCATTGTCTTGCGCTACCTGGAGTTCAACTCAGGGAGAGTCCCTTTCCCGCACATTTGTCCACCCCTCCCGATATGCTGGCAAACCGAGAACTGCCACAGGGTCATAAAATTCAGGGTGCGGCTTATTTCCAACCACACAGTGTGGATGAGGTGCAGTTGGGACTTTTGTCGATTGACCTGTCCTAGAATGTAGCCACCGAATTTCCCAATTAAGGGTGCAATCCTATGTACTTTTAGACAGAAAAAAGCATGGGGAATGCTGGGAGATGGAGATTTTTTCCTGTCTAAACATGCTCAGGATTGCATCCTTCGTCTCGTTATAGCTAAGGTTGCTCCTGCATTAGCAGTTCAGCCTGGAATTGCAATACTTTTTCCCCTGGCTTTTTACTGAGAATCCTGATAACAAGGTTGTAGGACTGTCCTTTATATTATATTGTTGTATTTATATCCCATCTTTTCTGCCCAAAAATGGCGCTCAAGGCGGCTAAAAATATAATCCAGATTAAAAACAGCATCTTAATGAAAACATCACATAGGAAGAGGCTAAGACCTTCCTGTTCGCCTATGTCTTTGGGGTCGCAATCCTATGCATGTTTAGACAGGGAAAAAAAGTCCTACAGCATGCTGGCTGGGGAATACTGGGCGTTGCAGAAATTCTAAACATGCTTAGAATTGTGCCTTGAATGAACTTGCTTTCACACCAGGGTTTGGCCATCCTCTCGATCAAGGATGCCATGAGTCAAATCCAGAATATTAGATCGCGTTGCTCTAATAATCCGGCTGTATCCCTTCTCCTTTCTCTGTGTCACCTTCGCCAACTGAGTTTTTGCTACGTTGCAAATGGTTGCCTTAGAGCTCGGCCATCCATGAGTTACACCAGCTGGTGCCCTCCAGAGGTGTGGGACTGCCAACCCCATCTTCCCCATCCTCTGCAGGCCCAAAGCTGCCCCAGAAGGCTTCGCCATAGGTAGGGGGCTTGCCAGCAGGCAGGCGGATGTGCCAGGGGGCAGAGAGTCCGTCTCCAAGCGTCACGGGCGTGCTCAGTACAGCGAGCTCCGCAAGGCGCTCCTTCCGGGGCTTCTGGATGGAAAGCCAGAGCGCCTCCTCGGCGCGGCTGCGATGGGCCTCGGCGCCTTCCGCGGGCCCGCTCAGCCGCTGCCTTGTCCCCCGCGGCGAGCAGCCGGGAAGCGCCTGCCAGTCACCCGCAGCTGTGCAGAGCTCCCGGCGCCCGGCTGCTCGCCTGTGCGCTCGCCTGCCCCGCCCGCGGCCAGCTGGGCGGCGGGTTGCCGCGCCGCCGCCTGCCCAAGAGAACCGCCGAGCTCCGTCGGGACCGCGCGGATCTCGGCCAGGGCTGGCCACGGAGGGGGCCGGGGCCGGGGCCGGGGCCGGGTCCTGCTCCCGCCAGCCCGACCCAGCCGCTGCAGCTCCCCCGCCCTGCGTGTGCGCTCCTGCGCGCGGCGAGGTCTGATTAGGGCGACGCGCCGGGCAGCCCCGCGCCTCGCCCCCCGCCTCGGCCCCGGGACAAGCGCGGAGCGGGCCGGCAGCCGGAGCCCCGGCGGCCTCCCCCTGCCCCCGCTCCGCCGCGCCGCGCCGCGAGGCGGGTTAATAATTAGCAGGCGGGCTCTCTATGGGTCCCCATTCGATGCTGGAAGCTCCGGGCGAGATCCCGCGTAAGCCCCGCTTCAGTTATTCAAGCCCTGTTCATCTCCACGAGTCTATTCTAGGTAGGGCGCATGTGGGATTTTACCCGCAGATACAACGAGAAGGGCTTGCAGGTGGTGGTGGTGGAGGAGGAGGAGAGGACGTCAGCACCCTCGTCCTGAATTAGGGGTGGGAAAGCAGGTTGTTGTTGGGTTCATAAAAAAAAGGGGGTCCACGTAACCGCTCTCAAAGAAATGAAAAGATGGTTTTAAGCTGCATTTCAAGTTTTCAACCGCTACAAACGTTATTCAGCAACGGCTCTAGCTTCTGAGATCCCTCTTGATGCTAACCATCCCACTCCCAAATGTGCTTTCTCAGTCCAAGGGGCTAGAAACTTGATGTTTTTGTAATGAGACCCGAGATTCCTAGTAAGCCAGATACTGCGGCCAATGCCACGTTCCGCAGCAAAGGGTGCCATGGCCACTGGGACCACTGAAACCAATGGATCTGTTTTGTCTTGGCACATCCCATGAACTTCCACGCTCCGCTCCACCTCTTTCATTCTGCCCAAGACAAATGCAGGATCTGGATATAGGACCTGGGATTTCCCAAAGCGTTTTGCAATAAGCTTAATTTTTAAAATGGGTGGTGCTGAACCTCCTGTCTGCCAAGGAGTTGAAACTTCTGATCCAGAGTGTCAAACATAGGGCAGCTGTCCGTGATGACTGAAGGCCACTCTGCACATGCTCAGGCACCCTTCTCCTTACCCTTATTATTGGAATTTATCTCTAATAGAGAACTCAAGATTTGAGTGCTGATCCTTATGGAACCAAATCCATACCATCCACACACAGGAGGGAAGGGTCAGCAAGCACCTTAATAAAGGGTATATTTACCCTTTATTAAGAAGTCCTACAATTCCCAGCATTCTGCAGGGAATTGTATAATTTTTTTCTGTCTAAGCATGGCTAAGATTATTTCTTTTACTGCCAGCAAAGGGGAAAGGCATTTGTGCCCCTCAAATGCCAAAATCGCTTGGCTGGCCTTGAGTACACTGTGCCTTGACTTGGGGAGGGGGAGAACGCCATTTGCTGCTCCACTTCCAGGCACAAAATGGCCTGGGCCAGCTCTGCTGGAGGTAGGGCTGGCTGGCTGGCTGGCTGGCTGGCAGCCTGTACTGCAACATTTTGTTGCTGACCGTACTTGTTCAGTTTTATCATAAACATTGTTGGGAAAGTCCCAGAGATATCAACCCTTTAGCATCCACGATGCTTGCAACTCTGGGAAATGAATTATGGACAAATGGATATATATGGGGAGCTGCTTTCCTTTTTCTTTCTTTTTTAAGCCCAAGTCACCCAGAGGAATGCTGCAAACCCAGAGTCTGAGGAAGACGGGGAGTTGCCAGCATTCCTTAATGCAATCATGGAGGTCAGCATTCCACAAAGTGGTGCAGTCCAGATGTGTTGGACTACAACCCCCCTTGGCCATCCTGACTAGGAACTGATGGGAGTTGTAGTCCAGAGGGCACCACTTTGCAGTGGAGGCTGGTGGCTCCGATTTCAGTGGGGTGGTGAATCCACTCGGGGTTTCAGTCCGAACCAGTCCAAACTCTAAAAGAGCTATCCAAGGTGATTCAGCACATAAAACCCAGCTGTTACTCAGAACTTCTTTTTTTCATGAAGATGGGGAACTGATTAATTTATTTTATTTCAAATATGTATATTTATTAAGGTTTGAAAACCTTGGATAGTGCCTTTAGAGTTCTGAATGAAACCCGGAGCGGATTCACTGCCCCACTGACATCGGAGCCGCCGGCCTCTGCTGCCAGCTTGGGGAAAGGTGGTGTAGGTTTATGAATAATTGTTGGCTTGGTTCTGCATCTTGATCCCCCCCCCTTTCTTTGTTTTCCAGCCCCTCCCTTACAATAAGCCTGTCCCTGGTGGACTCTGTCCTGGGATGTCTGTGTATGTGCAAGGGATGGTACCAAATCACACGAAGAGGTAAAGTGCCATTATGGGGGGCGGATGGGGGGAGGTTTGGCAGTGACTGTACCTCCTCTCTGAACTCTGCTCTGCTTGCCAAAAGCCCAAATTCTATGCCAAGGTTATTGACAACCGTTTTCATGCCTCAACAGTGAGCTGCTCTGCTTGCCTTTATTCTCCCAGCTGTGGGGAGGTTCAAGGGGTCATGTCACGCCTTTGACTGCTAAAGGCCTTTCTCCATCCCTATGTGCCTTTGGATATTTCAATGGCTTCCTCTTCGAACCTTTTCAGTCATGGGTCTGAAGGCTGGTTCAGAGGCCGTGGGCTTCAGTGCACACTGCGCCTTAAGGCAGAGGTGTTGAGCCTGGGGGGCCGCTTCCCAGTGGTCGGCAGAGCCAAACATACCACTGCATTGTAGCTTAAAGCCCCTCCTGCCAGTATGGAAGGCTCAGGAGACGCACTTCAACCTGAAGACTGGGGAGAAAACGCACAAAGCCAGGAATTCACCAATGACAGGAGGGGGTCTGGGGGAAGGGGGCGGTGCCAGGGGAAAGGGCGTGGCCATCTGAGAATCCTGGAGGGTGGGATTTCGATGCGAGGCGGGCCGAATTTGGTCCCTGGGGGTCAGCACCCACTCTGCTGCAAGGGAGGCGGAGGAAAGTGTCAGCAATACAACCCTGGGATAAATAGCGCCCTGGGAGTGGAGTGCCTTCCCCCCACCCCCCACCCGGTCAGCTTTGCAGGGCCACCAAGAGGGTTTATGGGGCCTGGTGCAGGTGTGATGTTGGGGGCCTGCTGCTGCCCCCTGCAAGGACCCATGCATGTGTGTATGAAGCTGGGGGCCACCTGCGAGGATTCTTGCATGCATGGCTTCTCACCTGCAGCTCCTCCTTGCTGTGGGGTCAAGCAGAATGATGGATGTGCTTCCAGCTGACCTCTTACAGCTTGCAGGTTTATTTTGGCACCCCCCTCAGCTCAGCTTGGCGCCGCCCTGAGCTCGGCACTCCGGCCGACTTCCCAGTTCACCCACCCCTAAGGCCAGCCCTGAATACAGTACTACAACAACGGATTGCCTAATGCCATCTACCTCTTTTCTGTTTTCTCTCTCTCCATGGCTTTCAGATTTCGGGTGAACTTTGCCTGTGGCACGCAAACCGGGGCCGATGTGGCTCTCCACTTCAATCCCCGCTTTGATGGCAGAGACAAGGTCGTCTTGAACACCTTGGAAAGGGCCAAGTGGGGAAAGGAGGAGCACCATCGCATGCCCCTCCAGAAGGGACAGCAGTTTGAGATAATCTTCGTTGTCAACAGCGATGGATACGAGGTGGGCGTGCGAGAGCACCCAAGGGACAAGGCGTGCGCACCTGTGTGCGGACCCAGGATGAACAGTTCATTCAACCTGAACAGGAAGGATGCTGTTGTCTCTAAATAATAGCTTAAAAAATCCAGTTTCCTGAAGTGGTGCCGCCTTCCTAGGGTGGGCCTCAAAGGTAGGCATAGCCGGGCCTCTGCTGAGGGCCCACACCCCAGCAGGGGCCCTTGGAGTTGCTTCTCCTCTCAACCTTGCCAGCATTGAGTCTTCCCCAACTTCGGACCCTCTGGATGTGTTGGACTACAACTCCCAGCATCCTCAACCAGCCATGTTCTCTAGGGGATGCTGGGAGTTGTAGTCCAACACATCCAGAAGCTCCCAAGTTGAGGAAGGCTGGTATAGTGGTGAATTTTAAAGTGCAAGACACACGCACACGCACACCAAAGAGCAGAAGCACATTGCAACATATCCAATGCATTAGGATCAGCACAACGGCAGTCCAGATGCATTATCACCTGGAGGGAGGAAGCTCCATGGAACTCAGTGACACTTCCTTCTGGCTACACTAGCTGAAATTGCAAAACACACTGAGCTCTAACTGAAGATCTTCAGCCAGCTGAAATGCAACCTTCAGCTTTTAATTAGAATGGCAAATGACCTTACAGAGAGGTGTTGCCATTTAAATTGCCAGCACCAAGTAGGAACTGTGTCCAAGAAAAGAAAAAGAAGTATCCAGCGTCTGTTTGATTCTTTTTCCCATTCTCTGATTCTTTTCCCCAACCAGCCTCCAACCTCTGCTCAATTGATTTCCTCATTCATTCATTCATTTTATTTAAAACATTTGTATCCCACCCTATATCATTAAGATCCAGTAGTAACTACTCTCTGTAGGATACTAATCTATCACAGACAGTAGTAAAATGTTAATGCCTCGTTATTACTTCATTCACTCGCCAGAGAGCAAGGAGGGCAAGTCGGTCACGCTGCTGCCCCCGCACATGGCAATAAAAAAATGAATTTTAAAAAATGTTTCTGACTACACTGATTTTGATTCATCGTTGCTTCTGCTCTGACAAAAGTTCCAGAGCTGTATTCCCTCCTGCCCCACCCCCATCCACTACATCACTGGTTTCCTGTCTGCTCTGATGTCACAGAATGTTCTCCAATATTTTCTGTGCTAAGAGCGCTGCCCAGAATGCTGAAAATTTTGGGTAGCACCATTTTTGCTAGTTGGAGAACTGATTTTGTGAACCTCCCAGAGAGCTTCGACTATTGGGCAGTATAGAAATGCAATCAGTCAGGAGAGGAGGGGAAGGAGTATAGCACAGCTCAGAGGACAGGATATTTGGGAGCCCCTTGCAAGAAGGAGAAAAAGGCATTCTGGGAGCTGTCGTCCAACACAACTGGAAGGCACCTGGTGGGGGAAGGCTTGCCTACAGGTTACCTGTCCTAAAATCTACACAATACTGATGTTCAAACAGCCTAGATGAATCAAAACCATAGTAGTCAGAAACATACATTTCTGTTCTAGATAGAGTCAGGTACTATGGCACTTTCCAAAGGATGCACGAATTCCTGTCCCAAGGAACATGCAGTCTAAAATTGAACACAGGGGAGATAACAGAGGAAAGGGGACCGTAATGAAAATAAAATTTAATCCAAGGAAATGGGAGGGTGCAAAACTATTTACCATAAGTATATATGAGTTTCTATTTTATTGTGGTTATCATGTGGAAAATAGGACAACAACGTAACTATAATTCAGAATGACGTTATAAACACCCCAGAGAACTTTTGTTATTGGGCAGTATATAAATGTTGGAAATGAACTAAAATCACATCTGTGGGATAATCTGTGTGGTTTAGACCCAGGTTCATACAGCCATGGACTTAGTAGGAGTGGGGTGAGGTTCTTGGCCTTAGTTTCCCCATCTGTAAAATGGGAATGATTTGGCCTTGTTTCCCGGGATTGTTGCAAGGACGAATGAAGTGAGAAAACGGGAGGGTTGCCAAGCCTGTGGATAAAGTGGGCTATATGAATTGAGATCCAACAACTCCTCTTTGCATCCTACCAGATCATGGTGAACAGGAATCCTTTCTGCACCTACAAGCACAGGATCCCTCCGGAGCGTGTCCAGGTTGTGATCGCTGATGGAGACCTGGAACTGCAGTCTTTGACCCTCATGGGGAGGCCTGGGATGGGAGGCTGGGTGAGTGACCCACACTGGCAAAGGCTCAAAGGGTTGGAATTAGGTTTCCCTCAAGCGCTGCCCCTCAACAGGCACACTGGGGTGGGGTGGCCACGTACGTGTTGCCAAGATAGAGGAAATGCATCACCCAAACAGAGGGCACAAATTTGCATAACATTTCCATGTGCTCATTTATATGTCTAGATGCAAACTTAGATATTATTATTAGAACTGAAGTAGAAAGGCATTCGATCTCACCATCGTGTTGGAGGCACAGTTGACCTGTGTGCCTGCCTACGCAGTCTGCTGTTCAGGCGTGAACCGTGTATGGACGGCAGCGCCGTTGGGTCTTTCTCTCTAAACTGGAACTGGGTGGGGCAGCCTTCAAATGGAGGACGCCTCCGCAGTGGATGCTGGTGGCTCCGATGTCAGTGGGGCGGTGAATCCACTCTGGGTTTTAGTCCGAACCAGCCAGAACTCTAAAGGAGCTGTTGGCCAACCTACCTCCATCGAGGAGACTATGCCTGCTCTGTCTGCTGCTGTCCAGGCGCTAAGCGTGGATGGGCGGCTCCAAGGCCCCTGCTGCTCTCCCTCCTTATTATGGTTCTTTACCTTTAAACCGGACTTGGACCGGACACTCCTTCAAACAGAGGCCACCTTCCAATAGGGGATGGTCCTCTGCAAAGTAGGACACATGGCCGCTCTAGGGCATGCCCTCCCCGTTGATGTCACCCTCTGCTTCTTTTTCTGCTTAGGGGGTGCCACAACAGACATTTCCGCCCATGGGAATGCCGGTAAGTATTGCAAAGAGAACACTGTTGGTGGGGGGCAGTGAACGGGGGGAGGGCAGGCCACGTTTGGATCACGCAGGAAATCAGCGTTTGAGCCCCTAATGGGCTGTGGAGTTCACAGGGTTTTCTTGGGCAGGTTGACAGTCTCTCAGGCACAAAGATGAGAGGTGAACTGTGTCTGTTGTGCTCTGCTGCTGTGCAAATGCAGCAAGGGTCAGGGGTAGGCATGGTAGGGCAGCTGTCGGGGGCCCACATCCCAGCAGGGGGCCCCTGACAAGAGCCCCCTGGACTTGCTCCCCCTCGTCACCATTGCGACCTGCTTGTTCCCCTGCCTCTCGCTCCGGCCTAGGCGACGATGGTGGTGAGGAGGAGAAGCTGGAGCTGCCGTGGCCTCCTGGCTCCCTGGCCCTCTGCCTGCCAAGCAAGCCAGTGGGAGCCATGAGGAGCAAGAGCAGCTGGCGACCATGGCAGCGAGGAGGTAGATTCACCGCGGGAGGGGCCCCTTGAGGGTGCCTGGCCCAGGGGCCCCCTCCGAAGCCTGGGGCCAGCGGTGCCTGTGAGATGTGGTGTGGTGCAGCGGCGAGAGCGCTGGACTGGGAGCCGGGAGGTCCGGGTTCGAGTCCCCACTTGGCCATGGAGCTCCCTGGGTGACTTTGGGACAAGTCACAGACTCTCGGCCCAGCCTACCTCACAGGGTGGTTGTTGTGAGGATGAAATGGAAAGCAGGAGGATAATGCAAGCTGCCTTGGGTGCTTTGCAAGAGGAACAAGGGCGGGATACAAATGCAATAAATTAATGAATAAATATCACCAAACATTACACGTGCACTTCTAAGCATATATTGTCAAGCCTAAGGACTAGAGACCAGCCGTGTGTGCGTTCTTTGATGACCCCTGTGCTGTGGCCAATATCATGTTCTGCAGCATCCACAAAGGATCGCTGGCACTAATAAAAGCAATAGGAATTGATGCTTTCGAACTGCGGTGCTGGAGAAGACTGTTACGAGTCCCCTGGACTGCAAGGAGGTCAAGTCAGTCAATCCTAAAGGAAATCAACCCTGACTGCTCACTGGAAGGACAGAGCCTGAAGCTGAAGCTCCAATATTTTGGCCACCTAATGCGAAGAGAAAACTCCCTGGAAAAGACCCTGATGCTGGGAAAGATTGAAGGCAAAAGGAGACGGGGACGGCAGAGGATGAGATGGCTAGATAGCATCACCGATGCAATGAATATGAGCTTGAGCCTTGAGCACACTCCGGGAGAGAGCAGAGGACAGGAAGGCCTGGCGTGCTATGGTCCATGGGGTCAAAAAGAGTCGGACATGACTTAACAGCTGAACAACAACAACAAAATATTTTGGCTTGACACAGGCTCTTTTTTTATCCTCTTTCATCCCAAAAACCTCCATGCTGTGTCCCTTTCTTTCTACCTGAGACAATCCGCCCCGGCTGTGTCTAGGACCCAGATTAGGTTTAGTTTCTGCCCTGATCTCAGTTGGTAGCACAAAAGTGACACATTTCAGTCCCCACCTTATAATAATTGTCTCTTTTTTCTAGAACATGAGGCCAGATACTGGGTATCCACCTTCAAACCTTCCTGTAAGTATTCAGAATAGGTAAGCAGGATGGGGGAGGCATGAAAGGGTATCAGTTGGCCTTCACAAGCTGGTGTCCTCCAGATGTGTGGGACTACAACTTCCATAGATTGTACCTAATTATATAATCTATGGGAGTTGTAGTCTAACACATCTGGAGGACACCAGCTTTGGGAACGGTGATATAAATCTTTCCAGCAGACTAAATTGCTTAGAGCTGAGTGTGCTTTATTCAGTGCAACCACTTCTGGGGCGGATCAACAATTTGAGACAACCCCAGGCTGTGTTTAGGCTCCAGGTCCAGTTCCATCTTTCCTAAACTCAGCCCCTGTGGCAGGAGTGGTACCATTCAGTCCCCAGCTTACACTATATCCTTTTTAAGGGCATGATGCCGGATTCTTCGTGCGGATCTCCAAACCTTCCTGTAAGTACATGGAATGAGTAAGTGGGGTGGGAGAAGGAAAGGATCTAAGTGTTTCTGCTTGCCCCCAACAGGCATAATTGCTTAAAGCTGGGTATAATTCACCCAGCGGTGAAAAGCAGCCACGTCTGGGGCAGAGCAGCCAGCTTATACCAAGCTAGGCTGTATCTGGGCTCTGGGTTCAGGAGTGGTGCCATACAGTTCCCACCTCACTATACGTCCTTTCTAGGGCATGATGCCAAATTATGGCTATGGATCTTCAAACCTTCCCATAAGTATTTGGAATAAAAATAGGGGAGGAGGCAGGAAAGGGTGTAACATCCCCCCCCCCACAGGCTTATGGTGCAATCCTATGCATGTTTAGGCAGGAAAAAGTCCTACAATTCCCAGCATTCTCCAGCCAGCCATGCTGGCTGGGGAATGCTGGGAATGACATTACTTTTTTTTTTTGTCTAAACATGCACAGGATTTCACCCTTAATTGGTTAAATAAATACATACATTTCATTCCAGCAGCAAAATGCAGCCAATTTTTGGAGGTGGAGCCGTGGTCTTATACAAAGGTTTTGGTGATTGAGATCTAGCTACCTCTGGGGTGGTTTTAACAGAGAGATTAATCACCTGGTTGCTGATATTTTACCCAATACAGAGTTCCTGCATGCCTCTTTTTTCTTTTTGCTCCCCTCGCCTCGTGATTATCATGGATTAAATGCATCGAGTGACCTGAGAGAAATTACTCCATTTGGATCAGTAAACAGATGAATGAATGAACAAATGAACATAGCTTTGGGAAATAAGTTAATGAAAGTTGGAAATCCACAAAATCTCTTACCCAGTACAGTGGGTATGGGGTTGTGTTTATTTGTTGATTTGATTTGATTTGTACCCCGCCTTTCTATCAAAATGGCACTCAAGGCAGCTTGCCATCACTAATAACACTTGATAAAAGCAATAATAAACAAATACATCAAAACAAAATTAAACCAATTGAAAAAAAAATCAAAACAACTGAAAACGCAATACTAATGGAGTAAAAACAGCATCCATCTCAACAATGCTTTGAGCTTTGACTTAGATTCCTGCATTGAGCAGAGGGTTGGACTTGATGGTCTTATAAGCCCCTTCCAACCCTACTATTCTATGATTCCATGATTCTAACTCAACAGACCTACTTACACACCAACAGCCCGTTTAGATGCAGGACTCCTTGGGCAAGCCAGGGGCTTTTCAGTCTGACTCAGGGGGTGGGCAACATGTGGCTCTCCAGATGTTTTGGCCTGCAACATCCATTACCCCTACTCCGCAGAGCCAATGGTGATGGGAGATCGGAGTCATAGGCCATAACATCTGGAGAGCCACACTTGTCCACAGAATTTGATACCAGGTGCAGAATCCAGCTTGCTGAGAACTAAAGACTAAAAAAGAGAGAAAAGAGCAAGTTTTTAGACCTTATGGCAACCTTAACAACATAAGAAGAGCCATTCCAGATGAGGCTAAGGGTCTATCTAGTCCAGCAGTCTGTTCACACAGTAGTCAACCAGCTGTTGACGTTAAACCCACAAGCTGGACACAAGTGCAACAGCACCCTCCTGCCCATGTTCCCCAGCAACTGGTGCACATAGGCATCCTGCCTCTGATCCTGGAGGCAGCACATAGCCATCAGGGCGAGTAGCCATTGACAGCCTTCTCCTCCAGGAATTTGTCTAACCCCCTTTTGAAGCCCTCCAAATTGGTGGCCATCACTACATCCTGTGGTAGCAAATCCCATAGTTTAACTATGCGCTGTGTGAAGACCTGTTGCCCTCCAGATGTGGGTGAGACTAACCTGAGAGGAGGGCTGTGTATCTGTTTGGAGTTCTCACCATGCAGATGTAGAACGGGGTGGAGAAAATAGATTAAGCTTCCCCATCTCTTACCATGCTAGATCTCAGGGTCATCAAATAAAACCGATTGGCTGGAGGTAGAGGACAGGCCAAAGGCGAGACTCCTTCGCACAGTGCATCGTTAATCCATGGAACTGGCTGCCACATGATAGGTGGCGACCGCCAACCTGGATGGCTTTAAAAGCAGATTCATTTGCAGAAGAGGAGAGGTTTATGAAGCCACTGTTGGCCATGTGTAGGCTTAGTGCAGCCTTTCCAACCTGGGGGCCCTCCAGACAGGTTGGACTACAGCTTCTATCATCCCCAGCCAGTGGGAACTGCAGTCCAACCTGTCTGGAGGGGCTCCAGATGGGGAAAGCTGGCCTAGTGGTACTTCCAGGTGTGGAAGCAGTATGCCACTGGGTGCTGGACATTGGCCCCTATGGGAAGCAAGGTCCTGATCTAGTTGGACGGTTGGACAGATCCTCTGCTTTTGTCCTTAAAAAAAGCATCCACCCACTAGGCACTACAAGTGAGTTTATTTATGTATTTGAAGCATTTTTATGCCTCTCCTCAGCTAAAAAGAGGCTTATATGTAATAAATTAAACAATGGATCCCCTGCCCACAGACTTGCGATCCAAAAAGTCACGACACCCAAGGAAAAAGGAGCTGGTTGGGAAGAGGAGGGGAAATAATTATTTCAGCAGGGCTGGTGGAACGGCCCTGCTCTCCCTCTCATCTCCCTCCATTCAGCCTGCTGGAATGGCTGCTGGTGATGAGTTGGCTATCATGCCTCAGCGATAATGGGGTTGGAGGGAGAGCTTCTTTCCAGAGGAGCTGAGGCACTGCTGGTGTGCCTCTACCACTTCATGACCTCTTTGGGTTTCTTTCCCACACAGGTGATGACAGCTCCACCTTCCTACAACCCGGTAAGTGGAGAAGGACTTGCTCACATGGTCCCTCTTGCCTTGCCGTAGTTCAGGGGTACCCCAGGGCCAAACTCTGTTTCAGAGAAGCTCTTGGGGGGGGGCATTCCAATGAGGGGCCAAAGGCAAAGGGGAAGGACTGAAACCACCAGCATATTTCAGCTTCAAGCTCTCACTGCCAGTAACTAAGCCTTAGGAGAGGCCTTCCAACCTCCTCGAATTGCAGGGCGGGGAGAGGACCTCCACAGAAGCCGAGAAACCACCAAACAAGTGGTGGGAACGGGGAGGGGGGCAAAGGCAAGGGGCTTGGCCCTCTGGGAACCCTCGAGGGACAGGCTGTTCTGCACTCCAGCTGTAGTTTAACCGGGGGCTGTGGGGAGGATGTGTTGGGGTGGGGGTGGAATGCTGCTATTCCCTTGATTGAAACGAACTGGGAAACGGTTGTGTTATATGCACGTGTGCGCGCGTGCGCATTCAAGCACCGTTTTATTTATTGGTCCTCAGTCTAGGGTGGCCATGTTCACTCTGAACAATGAGGACTAGAATTTAGAAACAGGGAGTGGGGTGAGAGAGAAAAGGGGCTTCTTTTTTCTTTTCTTTTCTTTTTTGAATGGGTAACTGGCAAGTGTTCCAATAGATCTCAGAATTGGGGCTCAGTGGGTATCTGCTTAGCTAAGTTTGTAATAGAAAGCTGGCTGTATTGCTGTCAGAGAGCAGAAGTGTTGAATGGTTAAACCTGGCATTTTAAAGGGAGAGTTGGCTCCATCAAAGCTCCCAGGGGGCTGAAAGGGCTAAGGTTCATCTCTTTCCCCAAACGTAAAGCCCTCTGCTCCCCATGACAGCACAGCCAGGGAACTGTGGTAGAGAGCATGAACTATAAACCAGAATAATCCTGGTCGGAATTCCTCAGCACTCCATGCCAGGAAAGCAGTAGGCCCTAGTGCAGAGGTAGGTGCCCGCCAGATATTATGGACTACAACTCCCATCGGTCCTAGCCGTCAAAACATACAGAGGGCACCAGGGCACCTCTCCTAGTGAATCAAGGGGCCAAGGAAAGTAAGGTGGGAAGAGGATGTAGTCCAGATGAGGGAGAAGGAAAAGAGAGAGAGAGAGAGAGCATGCATGCATATGACCATGCACTGCAGAGGAGACACAGGCCGGAGTTTTTACATATTGATCTGAAATAACCAGCCAAACCTTCAGCAAAGAGTTTTGCAAGGCCTTATTTCTGAAGCCAGGGGCCAAAGTTTGTTAGCCCAGTCAAAACAGCAGCTACCAACAGTACATTACTGTGGCCACAAAGGAAGCCAATGAGAGAAAGATCCATGACCTTTGGGGCAGAACAGGCTGGTGGCTCTGCTCTCTGTGGGGTGGTGAATCCGCTCTGGGTTTCAGACAGAACTCTAAAGGAGCTATCCAAGGTGCTTCTGCATGTTTCTGACTGAAACCTGGAACGGATTCACTGCCCCATGAACATCGGAGCCACCAGCCAACACTGCTTTGCGGTTGTGTAACTTTGAGATCAGATCCTGCGATGGTGGCGACGTCCAGATGCTAGATGAGTGTGAAGGACTACCCATCCCTGTCAATGGGTGTGGCTTGGAGGGCATGAACATCTGGAAATGTGGCAGCTGTATGGCTGTGTTCATAGTAGTGTTTCCTCTTGTCTCTCTAACCTAGCCTTTCCCCAAACTGATGCCTGCTAGATGTGTCAGACTACAACCCCCATCATTCCCCAGACAAGGGTGATGAGAGTTACAGTCCAACACATCTGACGGGCACCAGATGGGAGAGGGGAAGTCTGCTTTAATCCTTGAATGGCAAAGCTTCCTGTGCTCCAGTCATGTCAGCAGTTCGAAAGAGTAAAGTGTATGTCTGGCTGAATTTGTCATTCCCGCTCTCCTGCTTCCAAGCATAATAGGTATAAAATCTTTTTCAGCAAGTGCCCTATGTGGGAAATTTCCCTGGAGGTCTGGGATCCAAGAGGACCATTGTCCTGAGAGGATTCATCCCGCTTGATGCGAAACAGTATTTACCATATACCTTCTTGAATGTATTTCATGAATATGTGACAGTTTTATCTCTCAAACGCCGGGGCAGGGGGAGGGAAAGAGACAATGATTTTGATTTAACCATTGGACACCACTCTCCTTCTGAAGTCAGAACCATGAAACTCTTCCTGCCTGTTTTTCCTTTGAGTTGTAGATCCCAGCTGCTTCTTAACCTAGCCAGGACAGCAAATTAGGACCCAAGGGTACTGAGTTCAAGTTTTAACCAGATGGATCCCAGGGCAATTTCATTATTTATTTATTAAATTGATTAAACGCCTCATAAACTATGTTTGTCTATGCATTTTACAATTTAAAATTACTACAACAACAATAATACAAATAAAATTGTAATAAATTCAACAATATTAAATGAATCAACATGCCAACACAGCATAAATTATAATGTCAAGTATACAAAGTAAAATCACATTGCAGGGACTAAAATAATAGAATACAAAAATATTTTAAAAATAAGTAGGGTGCCATCCTATGCATGATTGGACAGAAAAAAAGTCGTACAACTCTCAGCATGCTGGCAGTTGTAGGACTTTTTTCTGTCTGAACATGCATAGGATTGTGCCCTAAAAGATTTTAAAGGCTCCAGCCTTTTCAGCCCAGGAAAACAGGAAAGTCTTAGCCTCTTTCTGCTATCTAATCTGCTGTGATATACTAAAATGCAGCCAGGGGGACAGGGAAATTGTCACCCAAGGAACTGATGGTTCATTAGGTTCAGGATGGGCAACTGAAAGTATGATTTCACACAGCCCCACATTTTCATATGGAATAAGATGTGATGGTGAGAGCCACTGGCTTAGATAGCTTTAAGAAGCAATTAGAAACATCTGTTTATTATTCCATTTATATCCCACCTTTTTCTCCAAGGTGGCATACATGATGTTCCTCCTCCCCTCCATTTGATCCTCACAACAACCCTGTGAGGTAGGTTAGACTGAGAGTCAGTGACTGGCCCAAAGTCACCCAGTGAGCTTCATGGCCAAGTGGGGACTAGAACCCGGATCTCCTGACTCCCAGTCCAACACTCTAGCCACTACACCACACTGGCTCTCATTCATGAAGGAGAGATGTGCTGCTATTAGTCAGGGTAGCCAAATGGAACTCCCGTATCCTGCGTCAGTCTGACTAAATAAAAGCTGAGACCAAATGGCAAGGGCCCCCTGTTTCTTTCATGCTTTGCTTGGGGGTATCTGGTTATTGAGAGCGGGATGTTAGAGTGGCTTGAACTTTGTTTTGATTCGGCCGGGATGTTTGTTTAGTATTCTGCCTTTCTGCCAAAAATTGGTGCTCAAGGCAGCCAAGAATAAAATGCAAATCAAAAACAAAATATTAATTAAAACCTAACATAAAAACATATAAATTTAAAACAGAATTAAGAACTCACCAATAAAAGAAACAGCACCCAACCCATTAAAAAAAAACCCTTCAGCAACAGACCAGCTTATGAGCCCAAAGGCTTGCCGGGATAAAAACGTATTTGCCCACTGGAGGAAGAACAGAGGGGGAACCAACCTTAGCCTCCCTTGGCAAGGAATTCCAGGGCCTGGGAACAGCCTCCAGCAAGGCCCTCGTGTGCATCCCCGCCAAAGATGCTGCTGATGGTGGTGGGACCAAGAGAAGCGGTGGTGGCTGGTGGCTCCAATGTCAGTGGGGTGATGCATCTGCTTCAGGTTGCAGCCAGAGCTCTAGAGGAGCTCTCCAAGGATTCACCACCCCCCTGGCATTGGAGCCACCAGTCTCCACTGAAGAAAAGGGTCTCCCTGGAACATCTTGCAATCCAGGCAGGCTTGCACGGGCGAAGGCAGTCTTTCGTGTAGCCCAGTCCCAAGCCATATAGGGCTTTATAGGACAAAAAGAGCACTTTGACTTGTGCCTGGAAACTGACCCACAGGCAGCAAAGCTGTTGTTCCAAGGGAGCTGTGGGCTCCCTGTAACTGGCCCCAGTCAACAGTCTGGTCGCAGCAGCTGATGCTTCTGAACAGCTTTGAGAGGCAGCCCCACGTAGTGCATGCTGCAGTAGTCCAGATGGGATGGAACTAAGGCATGGGCGACTCTTGCTTTGGCTGTCTTTTTTCCTCTCCCAGATTCCGGGTCAACTTTAAAGCCGGCCACCAAGATGTCATCCTGCACATTAACCCCCGCATGGAAGAGCGGGCTGTGGTGCGGAACAGCTTCCTGAATGGCCGCTGGGGTCCTGAGGAGCGGGAGCTGACCTTTAACCCCTTTCAACGTGGACAGTATTTTGATGTGAGTGTTCTCCAAGAAGTTGAGTTCGATTCCATGCAGAGGGGAGGAGGGAGGATGGGAACAGTATTTGATGCTGCCTGCTGCTGGAAGGGATCAGTACTGCCTCTCTGGAAAGCCATCAAAATCCAGATTCTGATGCCAGACTAACCTGTCTTTGGAACCCATTTGTTTCAATGAGCATATTCCAGCATGAGTTTATTTCAGCACTGCATTAAGTATGGACGTTTTTAATATGGACACAGAATTCAGCTCCCTAATAATCTCAAGTTTAATTAGACCCAAATTTCTAGTCCTCATGACTGCAAAGAGAGGCTTGGCAGTTTATGGGCAATGTCTGGTGGAGTCTGTAAAACAGGGGTGGGCAATTTGTGGCTGTCTACCACCTTGTGTGTGTGTGTGGGGGGGCATTTGCTACACTTCAGGTACCAAAATGTCTTGGGACCGTCCTCACTTGTCCTCCAAAGCGCTGAGGAGAATCTTACCGCACCTCATAAGCAACCTAGGGAAGCATCTCCTGTTTATTTGTTTATTACATTTCTATGCCACTTATTAGCCAGAGTTCTCTGGGTGGTTTACAAGACAAAGCTTAAAACCATAAAATGCAATAATATAGTAAAACATAATATGAAACCGTAAGTTTAAAACAGAATAAAACCATAGTAGTAACCTCTTGGCAAGGCAATGAAGTCAACCAGGTTACGAAATGGGTTATGTGTGGACTAAGGTCCATTAGTACCACTTGGTTGTTCATCTTCACCCTCTCTTAGAGTTAGATGGCACTTAAGTTAATCTCTATTTAAATCTGCCTATTGTTTTAGAAAACTTTCCCCTTCTTTGATGAAAAAGAGGAAAACCCTCACAATATCTTTTTAAGAAGCATTCTGTATAACACAAAACCCTGCATCATTCCCTGTGTGTATTAGTTGACCCAGTTTAGAAAAGAATCACCTCATTTTCTCTGAGGACCATAAAGTCTGCCACATAATTAAAACTGGTGTAACTATGGGAAATAGCAAGAGAAGCCATTTTATTCTACAGCAGAAGGAAGATTGTGAATTTGAGTTCACCACCAGCCTGAAGTGGCTTGGTTTGGGATGCTACAAACTTCTGCTTTCCCCCTTTGCTAGGAAACATTTAGTTCTATGGGAGAGGCTTTGGAATCTAAGAGAATTCTCAGCAAACCTTTGGGGGATGCCATGACAATTATACTGATTGTAGTGAAGATTATTTCACTACAAGATGACATGCCGAGTCCTCACATCTAAAGTCTATAATTTCTCTTCCCCCTACACAGCTTTCTATTCGCTGTGGCAACCAGCGGTTCAAGGTGTTTGCCAACGACCAGCACCTCTTTGATTACAACCATCGTTTCCACAACTTCCAGCAAATCAACACACTTGAGATTGACGGGGATGTGGTCCTCTCATACATCCAGTACTGAGCCCGGAAGGGGGGAGGGGGACGCACTCACACACCACCCCTCTTTCTCCCCCTCTCCCAGCTTTGGGATGCACCCTTGACTTGAGAATGAAATGAAATTCTAAACGGCAGCTTCAATAAAGCATCTCCTTTCCAAGAATGCCGCAGGCTTGCTTCTCTGTACAAATATGAAGAGAGCTCAGTCTCTTGTATGCTTTGGACTACAAGTCCCATCATCCCTGACTGATGGGCCATGTTGGCAGGGTCTGTGGGGGGGATGTACTCTGAAACATCTGGAGGGCACCAGGGTGGGGAAGGCTTGGCTAAATTTCCCAGAACAAAGAGTAAAATCTCAAGGTGATGACCCTAAATTTCAGGAGTTGGTTGCCCTCTCCTTGGCTTGAGAGGTTTTGCTATTCCCTCTGCCCCCCCTTGTCAGGCTCTGGGGCAGTGGAGGTGGGTGGCTCCAATGTCAGTGGAGTGGTGAATCCACTCCAGGTTTCAGCCAGAACCAGTCAGAACCCTAAAGGAGCTATCTTTTAGCTCTGCACCTTGGATAACTCCTTTAGAGTTCTGATTGGTGTGGAAATAACTAAGGCAAGGCCATGTTGATCAGCTTCTTTGTGCCAATGTGGCAGCTTCCTCAAAAGCCCGTAACTGTTGTCTTTGTTTCTTCTGTACTGAAGGAGAAACTGCTAGGACAGTAGAGATAAGTTATCTCGTCTCCACAGCAACTCACCCCAGGCCTATGAATTGTCGTCCTTGCAAAAAGTTACAGGGTGCTGAGAGTAGAGACTGGGTGTGATGGTCCAGTAAAAGTTCAGTTGATAATGACCAGACATGCGCGCTAGGTTTGGCTGATGTCACTTATTTAGCCACATTATGATTATAAATGTAACTGGTGAGTGTTGATCTGGGCTGCCTCTGGGTTGACAGAGCACACGAATAAACTAGAGTTGAATCTTACCCGTGTGTCCAGAGCTTAATTGGAGGACAGCTGGGCATGGACCTCCAAGTCCAGTTTGGACTTTTACCACAATCTGGCAAGCCAGGCAGGAGGGCCCAGCTTTGTAGCGCAATCACGCCCTGCCCGATGCCTGAACAGCCCAGCTGGCACTAGGTGAGTTCACCTTGGGGTCTTCTTGAACGGGCGGGACGGGTGTGCTTCAAAACCAAGGCTAACTCCAAGTAGGGTACTGGTAAAAAAAGGTAAGACCCCCTGGTTGGTTTCCTTTGTTTAAGGTGATGTCCATTAAGTATTGAAAGGTATATACAGGACAGCCTTAACTAGTTGAAGGAGACAATATGGGTAGGGGTCGGAGTGTCCCGACAGGGTCATCTCTAGATGTTATGCTTAAGCAATGGAATACTCTGCCAGGCATGGCTGGTTTGAGTAAAAAGCGCTTGGTTCTGTTGTGCACAGAAAAATGGCCAGTTTTTAGTCACTCATGGCCACCCAAAGGATCCTTCAACCAAAACATCTTAAGAGATCTCCGCCTTGTTCTAGAAGACAGGGTGTCCGAAAACATGGATTATTGGTTTCTCTGGGCTGACGTGGCTGAGAAAAGGCAGGCAAGAAGTAGTGTCCTTCGCGAGCATACGATCTGCGCCGCCTCCGCTGCCTTGTCCACCGCCCCCCATGCCCAGAGAACCAAGATCTGGCACCATCGCAAAGGATATATCCAGCTATAAACCAAATTCAAAGTGTCTGAACACAAATGGGTCAGATAGGGGTTTTAAGCGCCTACCGCAACCCGTCCCCCATTAAGTCTGAATGATGCAGCTGATTGGACAGTCATAACTCAGTACCAAAAATGGATGAGCACCATTCTACAACAAATGCGTCAGAAAACTATAAACTGGTCTAAGGTGCAGGCTGTAACTCAAGAAAAATCAGAATCCCCTGCTGATTTCCTGGTTCGTTTGACTCGCACTCTGCACATGTATGGGGGCATTGACCCTGATGAGGCAAGTCATGCTGCCCTGACAGTAGGTATGTTTGTGGAGCAAGCCGCTCCTGATATTCAAAAATATTTCAGGGAACACCAGCCAGGGTGACAGGAAAATAGTGTGGAGATGTTGGCAATAGCAAAATATGTGTTTGATAGAAGGGAGAAGGCACAGAAGCAACGGAAGGAGGAGAGAGTTAGAGGCAAAGTTGTTGGCGGCAGTGGGCTGACGGCACTATCTAGGTGATCCAGTATGAAGAATTCAGCTCCTACTGGATCAAATGAGGGAATGTGGAAAATAACTAAGGCAAGGCCATGTTGATCGGCTTCTTTGTGCCAATGTGGCAGATTCCTCAAAAGCCCATCTGTACCGAGGGAGAAACTGCTAGGACAGTAGAGATAAGTTATCTTGTCTCCACAGCATTTTTTTTTTTTTTTTGCCTGAGGTGAAGGACAAGATGGCACCTCCCTCCTATTCATGTGCAAATGCTGACAGAACTGACATTTTAATCTTAGTTCAACACTGGCAAAAGGAAAGCAACCTCCACCTCACCTGAAGGCCGCAGGCTAGTTGGGGGGGGGGGGGCACACGGTAGGCCAGGTGACCCACAGCTCTCCCTCCTGCAACGCTTTGCTGCCATCTCCCAGCATCGGCCATCTGAGGCAACCACCTCACTGCCTAATAGTAGGGCTGGCCCTGTTCAACACTGCTGCTCATGGCTCACCAATTGCAGCCAGGTTCAAAATAGCAGCTCAGGTAGGTGCAAGGAGGACTGATGAACAAGGGGGCCTCTGAGCACATGCTCAGCCCAGAAGTTTTGTCTTCAGTACCAGAACCAGAACTCACGCACACCCGTTTCCCTTCATGTGTTCTTGATTTCAGCAGCCCAATTTAGGGGGGAAAAGGGCATTTTGTTGTTAAACTACGGGGAGTCAGAAATCCTGGCTGGTCTCCACCCAAAGATCCATCTTCTGCTGGCCCCTGTTGTAAGTTACTGAAGGGTTTTGCTTTGCTTTGTGGAAGAGTGCAGACTTGGGTCAGTTAGGTGAGCATCTACGCCTTCAGGGCTTCTAGGGGCAATACATTAAGGTGACCCACCTTAAACGTGTTTTTCAGAAGGGTGGCTGTGAGGCCCAGCGTAGCGTAGGGCAGTAGAGGCTGGTGGCTCCAATGTCGGGGTGTGTGTAAATCCGCTCCAGGTTTCAGTCAGAACTCTAAAGGAGCTCTCCAAGGTGTATTGGACTACAACTCCTGTCATCCTCAACCAACAGGTCCAATTGGCCATGCTGGTTGAGGATGATAGGAGTTGTAGTCCAACACATCTGGAGGGTGCCAGCTTGGAGACAGGCCCTAAACACTTTCCCTTCATTTTGTCAGTAAAACAAACTTGAAAAGGTATTTATTCCCCACAGATAAGGGGTTCAAATGGAGCAAGAGGTGGCAAAGATCAGCCACTGAGTTCAAGGCCGAGATGAAACTTGACCTCCTGGCATGCAGCTCATGCTTTCAACCCCTATGCTGCACCAGCACGGACAGCATTAGTGTATTGCCTGAAGCAGCTGACACAGAACTGACCAGGAAAGCCACACCTTAAAACCCACATGCTAAACTGAACCCTACATATGTGGGCATCCACTTACATCCCGGTATTGCAAAGTGGCAATCAAATAACTTTGGATTTACATAGAGATTGCTCCTTTTTTAAAAAAAGTGTTCTTTACCACAAGCCTGTTAAAGTAGGTTGGTGGTGGTGCTGCTTCCCGCACATTACAGAGGAGGCTGAGATAATGGGACTTCTACACCCAGGAATTTGACGGCATATGATGGGGCATTTATATCAGTTGTTTCATCAACAGTTATTGTAACTGTTTGGTTTTAACTGTCTTAAGTTGTTTTTAAGATTTGTATGTTAAAGATTCTATGTTTTTATTATCTTGCATTTGTGGGTTGTAATTGTTGTGAACCGCCCAGACAGCTTTGGCTATTGGGCAGCATAGAAATGAAATGTTATCGAGAACATGGTACAGGTGAGATTTGAACTGGTGACTTCCCAGCTGATGCACTGAGCTGTTCTGCTACATCTGCTGTCAAAGCATTCATACACAAGGAGTAGGAGTCACCCATTATCTTCAGTCTTGTGATAAAAACCCTTTACTTGAACAGGTTGTTCCATACACGCAGCTGGTTCTCAGAAGTCAACTTCCCTCTATTTGGCAAGAAGCTCTTTCTTTGAGCAAGGACTCCACCGCCCCCTCCCCCCAAACCTCTAGGTGTCGGGTGTTCTCTGTTGCCCAACTTTCAGGGGAATTTGTTTCTCTTCATATTGGCTCACAACGGATCTATGAGCTGTGGAGGGTTGAGAGGAACAGGGCCCTAGTGACAGCCTTGCCCTCTCAGGCACCAGCTCATAGATGGAGCAGTGACATCAGCCTCATGGGGAAGCTTGAGTAAACACGACTCATTGGGCGTGGGTGGATCTGCCACTCTGAAAGATGGCCTGAGGGGGACCAGAGAGCAAACCTCTCTTGCCGCTCCATCTATAAAAAGAGGTGGCTGCCAACTGGAGCGGCTCCTTTTTGTGTGTCTCCTCCAGCAAAGGTGCGACGGACGGAGATGGCAATAGAATTTGAGACATTTGTGAGTACAAAGATAATAATTTACATTTCTTTTGGCCTTTTTGGTCCTTGGAGGCAGGAGGGTGCAGGGAGGAACGGAGAATGCTGACTATTGGTCCCTTTTGCTCAGTATTGGCTACATCAGATGACTAGCTGGGGGATGATGGAAGTTGTAGTTCACAACACCTGGAGGCTACCAGGCTGGGAAAGGCTATTCTACATCCACTTACATCAGATCTCCAGGGTTTCAGATGGAGGTCTTTTCCAGCTTTATCTGGAAATGCCAGGGATTGAACCTGGGGCCTTTGGCATGCAAAGCAGGTGGATCTACTACTGAGCAAAGCCCAGGCCCTGGAATACAGCCAACAAGGAGAGGGGAGTAATTAGCAGCAGGAAGACTGCTCAGCACAAGGTGAACACGAGGTGCCAAGGTCGATTCAGCTTCAGAACATGACTATGACCAGACATACTGAAGGAAGGCCAGGGGTGCTTGTCCTTTAAAATGAATTGCAGAGGTGCTGCGCGTCTTGCCCCCCACCCCCCCACCTCGAGAAGCTGCACTTTCTCAAATTTCCTCTTCTGCACAACTCTAAAAGACACAGGAGCCCCACTGTTCTCCTTGGCATCTGGGCAGCCAACAGCAGGGCTGGAGTCAAGGACAGGCATGGTGGGGCACCTGCCGAGGGCCCACGCCCCAGCAGGGGCCCACTGGCAGGGCCCCCCTGGAGCTGCTCCTCCTCTTCCCCATTGAACCTGCTTGTTCACCTGCCTCTCGCTCCACCTCACTTTGTAAGATAGCAGCTGGTATCCACAACTGTCAAGCAGGAGATCCAGGTTCAGTGATGGTGTGAAGGTGCGAAGGGAGGAGAAGAGCTGCCATGGCCTCCTTGCTCCCTGCCTGTCAAGCAAGTGAGAGGTGGCCATGAGGAGGGAGAGGAGGCGGAGCAAGAGCAGCTGCTGACAGCGGTGGTGAGAAGAGAGACGCATGGAGGGAGCGGGCCCATTTAGCACGTCTTGCCCAAGGGCCCTGCAAAGCCTGGAGCTCGCACCTGCCAACAGTTGTTGCCGTCAGCCTTCCCAGGCTCGGGAGCGCCCTGTACCACCCATTTGCTCCAAGGCCAACCTGAGGCATTTTTTGAAAATGTGTCCACCTTTCCTCTTATTATTTTTTTCATTCATTCATTGGAAGCAAAAATATCATTTAGAGCTGCTAGCATAATCTACTTTAGGTAACATCGTCTCTCTAACAGGAGTGGAGGCTACAGACCACTTATTGAAGGCCGAGGCCATACAGTCACCTCCCCTAACCCGGCTCTGTGACCAGAGGTGGAGTGATGGGAGCTGTAGTCCAATACTTCGGAAGGGTGCTACCTTGGGGGCAGATGACCTACAGAATGCAGGCCAGCTCACTTTGTAAGATAGCAGCTGGTATCCACAACTGTCAAGCAGGAGATCCAGGTTCAGTTGCCCGGTGGAAGGCCCCAGTTCTTAGGGAAGAGTGTGGCTCAGCGGCAAAGCACATGTTTTGCATGCAGAAGGTCTCTGGAGGTGGCATCTCCGATTTTAAAACGTTGTAGGTGACAATGCTGGCAAAGGCCCCAGGTGAGCTGCTGCTGCCACCAGTCAATATTGGGCAAGACGGACGAACAGTCTGACTTGCTACAAGGTGGCTGCATGTGAGGAAGTGACCCGCAGGTAGGGATGCATGAGAAATTTGCTTCTGTTCATTTTTGATCAGCGTTTCACCAAGTTCACACCTTTCAGACTGAACATGGACTCAGATGCAATCTGTAGTCAAGGTCCATACGTTTCTGAGTTTACAATGTGATTTGTGGACTCAAAATAAAGTGTTAAGATGGCATGTGTACATTTAAAAAATGTGTACATTTCAAAAATACCCACAGTTGATGCATACATTTGGGAAAATATGCATGGAAATACGCACAGATTTTCATACGAAAAGGAAAAAACAAAGCACACAACCTAATATGGACTCAAGTCAGAATGAGCTGTGAGATGGAATATGGAGAATTTTGGCAGGCTTGAGTTTTGCTGGTTCGCGCAACTGTACCCACAGGTCCTTGCATAGCAAACTGGGTGGCTACTTGGAAGCGGACGTTTTAGATTAACCACCCACTTGTCTCTGTGTTCAAGTGGCACCAGTCAACGTGGGTTTTCCCTTCCAATGTCAAACTGGCCTGCCACAATGTCCTTTTTGGGGCTCCCCTCCCTGTGCCCTCATTCTCAGCGCTTCTTTTACAAACAGTGTGCCTGTGCTACAACTAGAAACCTGTTCTGAAACCAGTCTGTCACTGCTCCCCGCAATGAACCTCAGGAGTGGTATTTTTGGTGAGCTCACGGAGACAATCTCCACCTGCCTTCCAGAACGACATTTCCCAAGATCTCTTAGCCAAGTGGTGTTTAGTGTAAATCCAGTGCCATGAACAGCAGCATAACACTGTTGTTATATGTTGTATATAAATACTATTATGCATTTTAATTATATATTGCACTCTTATTTTAAATGGCTATAAAAATGTTAGAAGTTGTTTTATATAGTGCTAGGTCTCCCTGTTTAAAGCACACCCTATATCAGCCTCTCCCAACCCAACCCCTCCAGATGACTGCTGGCTGGGAGATTATGGGAGTTGTAGTCCAAAACATCTGGAGGGCGCCAGATTGGGGAAGGCTGCCCTACACACTAACACAGGGTGCAATCCTATGCATGTTTAGACAGGAATAATTCCTATAACTCTCAGCATGCTTCAGCCAGCATGGCTGGCTGGGGCATGCTGGGAGTTGTAGGACTTTTTTTTGGTCTAAACATGCATAAGATTGCGCTCTTAATAAACCTGGCCACAGGCCTGCAAGGTAGACCCACTTTGGAGATGTGGCTGAGGCACAGAGATCAGACATCAACTCCATTGCTTTAATAGCCACCCCGCCCTTCCCCGGGACCTACAATTGTTACGAATCGGACTCCATTAGCCCACCAAAATACAATTCCCAGATTCTTTGGTGAAACTGGTTTAAAGTCAGTCGAAGTTTGCTGGGTACGTAACCTCACAGTAATGGCATCTCACTTAAAGTCGCCTGCTTAGTTTGAGGGAGGAGACATTTTAATGTGGTGCTGTCTGGCTCACAGCTTGGGCCCTTAACCCCGATGCTACACTACCTCCAGAGGGAGGCTGCAGTGGAATTGCTGACACCAAAGCAGGCAGGTCTGCAACCAAGACACTGATGCGTTTGCTCGTGGACAGGATCTCCTTCCTCCTCCCATCACTGCGACAGTTCCTCCGTTTCCCCTTTTTTAGGAAGGAGGAACTGAAACTGGTTTAGGATTTCTCAATTATTCATTGGAGATTCCAAAAGCAAAACAAACCCAGCCCACTGCTGATCAGGACGGAGCCTGTCTGCCCGATCGGTAACATCTTAGGTATTCTTTAGAATAACACACCTTCCTCAAATGGCAAGCTGTTGTGGAAAATCACACAATTCGGAAGGGAATGATGCATCAATTCTGCATTGCACAGAAGGGATTTTACTTCCCCTGACTCACTGGTTCTTGTAACAACCCTCTGAGGTAGATGATGTTTTAAAACTTACATTCTGCAAGTGAGGAAACTAGGGCTTAGACTCAGGTGAGCTCATAGGTAAGGAGAGCTTTGCATCCATGCCTCAGGAAATATTGATTATACTTGTAAGACAGACTGGAAGAGCCAGAGCAAAGAGCAGAGACCACAGGCATCAAAGAACAAGTTGACTTAAACAGCAAAGAGGTCACAAAGAGGGAATTTTCACATCAGTTCTGCAGATACAGCATTGGACTCAGACTGAAGAGACCTTGGTTCAAATTCCTATTCTGTCATGAAACTCAATGGGATATCTTGGGTCATTCACTTTCTCTTGACTGCGGTTGTTCTGTCTAGTGTTAAGATGAGAGGTGGTTTGAATCCATTCTCTAAACCAGCGTCCTCCAAACTGGCACCTTCCAGATGGGTTAGCTATGTTGGTTGGGGGATTATGGGGGTTGTAGTCCAACAAATCTGGTCGCAATTTGGGAAATGCTGTTCTAAAATTCCAGCTCAATCCATTTACGGAAGGGACTGCAAAGGGTTTTGAGCTGCTGGGTTTTTTTGAGAGGCAAAGTTTTTTCCTGTCCTCAAGAGGACTAGACGCATATGCAACCAGAACTGATAGGCACCGCTTATTTTTTCTCCCTTGCAGAAGATGCCATACAGCCGGGCCATCCCCTTGGGCCTAGAACCACAGTCATGGGTGATATTGGAAGGTTTCATTCCACAGCAGAGCAAAGGGTAACTCAATACCAGTCCCATCTGCATGGGAACTGATTCTACGGGCAGTACTGGTCATGAAATTGGAGGGAATTATTATTTTGCAGGGCTTAATTTGAGGCAAGCCTTAACCCCGCACCCCTGTCCCACCTAATGCCAGCACTCAGTGCTGGGAATTGTGGAATACTATAAAAAGAGATTGGTACTGGACGTGTACAGAAAGACTTTCCCTCCTCACTGAGGAATTACACCCAACATTCACATAACTCACAGGAGGCAAGGCTTCAAGGTGGCCCCAACCCCACCTTTCTTTTCAGTAATTAAGCAGCATGAGGTAAGTTAGGCTAAAGAGATGGGACTAGGCCTGGGTTTGGCAACTTGTGGCCCTCCAGATGTTTTGGCCTACTCCATCGTCTCTCACCATTGGCTCTGCTGGCAAGTGATGGGAGTTGTAGGCCAAAACATCCCAGGACTAGGCCAAGGTGAATAAAGCTGAGACTTGAACAAGGGTTACACCACCATGTGTTTATTTTTGCTGGCCCAGCTCCTGTGCCTTTAACACAAGCCTACCTGACCCACAAAATTTAGCACCTGACTCTTCTCCCCTTTCCCCCATCCCTGTCCCCAGAAGAAGAGACAGCCAGTGTGGTGTCGTGGTTATCAAGTGATGGACTGGGTCTGGTGAGACCCAGATTCTAGTCCCCACTCAGCCATGAAGCTCACTGAGTGACTTTGGGCTAGTCACTGACTTTTGGCCTAACCTACATCACAGGGTTGTCATGAGGATTAAAAGGGAGAGGACTACGTAAGCCGCCTTGGGTTCCTTGCAAGAAGAAAAACGGAGGGATATAAATGTAATAATAAATAAGGATTGTACCCTAAATAAATAAATAAGACAGAAGCTAGCAGGAAAGGTTGAGGAAGCAAACCAATCACCATAGGTTAATTCTACAGTGAAGAAGTGGGAGGAAAGGCTGCAGAAAACAACCCAGGCAACTGAGATCTCTCGTCTTCTCCCTCAGGTTCCAAGTGGACTTTGCTTATGGTCAATTCCATGGGGCTAGCATCCCCCTGCGGTTCAAACTCAGCTTTGAAGGGCCCCCATCTTCCCCCGCTATTGCAGCCCTCAACAGTTTCACAGACAGAGAGTGGGGGAAAGAGAACAAGACGGCAACCCACTTCCGGCAAGGCCAGAGGTTCAAGATTCAATTCATCATCACCAGCAAAGGCTACAAGGTTGTGTAGCAACTGGTTGTTCTGGTTAGGGAAGGGGGTTGAGAACACCCCCATCCCAAGGACTGGGGTGGGGTGAGGGAGAGGAGAAGCCGCCTCTTTAGGTCCTGGAGAAAGGTACATTTATGGGCAGGGGAAGTTAAAGCACTTAGGGCTTTTAGTATACTTGTGGGTTGGGAGAAAGAGAACCAAGCTGGAGACGGTAGAGCAGATGTGTTGGACCTCTTGCAGCCCGACAGCTGAATCCAATTTTGGAGACACTCTTGGGGGCCACTTTCCAGCAGTGGGTGGGGCTAAAGGCAAAAGGGGCAGAGCCAAAAATCAGCATATTTTCGCTTAAAGCTCTTCCAGCCAGTAACGAAGCCTTAGGAGTAGCATTTCATTATCATACAATGTGAGCGGGGGAAAACTGCGCAAAAGCCAGGAAACCACCAAATGGCTGGTGGTTGGGGGGAAAGGGGTGAGGCCAGGGGAGTATGGCCATCTAGGGAATGCAGGAGGGCCAGATTTGGCCCACAGGCCTGAGGTTCAACACCCCTCTGTGGTACAGTTTTGTGAACAGCACGGAGAGAATGGTGTTCTCTCACCTTCACAATTGTAGAACGTGCGTCCCTACGGTCACCCCGACTAGCTAGACAAATGTATTTGCACAAAGTGTGACTAACCTGTGTAACTCACAGCCACTAGCTTTAATGACTTTGACAGACACGCTTATGGAGAGGCCCAGCATTGGAAGTGAGCCATGTTGAGCTAAATGGAACCTCCCCTGGCTGGAGGCGGTTTGCCTTTTACTACCAGCCGCTGGGGACAAATGACATGGGGAAGGTGCCTGGCTTGTTTGGAAGGAGGGCTGGTTGGAAGCACAATGGTAAACTAGATGAATCTTAGGTCAAAGTCCATTAAGGTAATTCCTGGGCCTTTAATAGGAACCTGCCTGATCCAGAGACATTTCAGGGGTCTTTAGTGGATATAAAATCACGAGTGCCAGCCACCTAAAATATTTGGCATTCTTGGGCCTAGCTGAGATAGAGGTTCATCATGTTTCCTTTTTCTTTGCCAGATAATGGAGAATGGCATGTTTCTTTGTGAGTTTGACCACCGCCTCCCCTCAAAGAGGATTCGTTTCCTGGAGATGGATGGAGACATCAAACTCGAAAAAGTGTCCTTTAACGGAGAAAGCAGCAGCGAAAATAGGAATTGTGCCCCTACACCTGACGAAGGCCGGCAAGGACATTAGCAAGCATGAACTGGGGGCACAGAGGGCTCCTCAAGGTCAAGGCAACTTGCGCTCAGCACACAAAGAAATTCTGTGATGAGAATAAATTATGCAAATTGAGCAACACTTCCATTCTGCTATGCATAATTTATTCTCCTCCACCAGATCCCCAAAACATGAAATGGAAAAATATGGAGAATGGAACTGGGGAGGAGTCTAACTGCAGGGACTACATAGACTAGGAAACAAGAGGGCTCAAGAAAGCTCCCTACCAAGACATTAAGGTTTTGCTAAGGTCCTGAGTTGTCCCTACCCTGAGGCAGATGAAATGGCTGCTTGGAGGTGGCAGATTTGAGTCATTAAGCAGCAGCAAACAGTCTTTATGCAGAAGCAGTCTTGGATCAGTCCACAAAAGCTTCTATCACAATAAATGTGTTTGTCTTGGACAGGCAAGACTCTGTGTGTGCATGTGTGCGTGTGAGAGAGAGAGAGAGAGACTGATTAAGCACAGCTACATATTTGAAACTTAAAGGCAGCAAATTGTTTATTGCTGCTTTTTAGATTGCAGGAATGAGTACCATTTGGATCATGTGCCCCAAATACCTGAAACTCTTCGGCTGGTTCTGGTCATCCCATCCCTGTCAGCTTCTTCAAACTCTGAAGTTCAATAATCCAAAATCAATCTTCACATAATATAGGACTGCCCTGTTGTACTCATAGTGTTGGTAGGGCCTAAACAGATGCAACACAGGAGACCCATGATCAGATCTGCAACCTTTTTCGGGGGCGGAGGGGGCCATAGCTCAGCGGTAGAACACACATAGGTGTCCCTGTGTTCAAGAATCCCACAGATCTCAACTTCAAAGGATCTTTGGTAGCTGGGCTGGAGAGACATGTGTATGAATCTTCAGAGAGCCGCTGCAAAGTATACAGCCATGGGCTAAACAGGCCAATGTTCCAACTCGGGATAAGGACAGATAAAAGGAAGCACTTCTTCACACAGAGCATAGTTCAACTGTGGAATCTGTGACCACTAGATGTAGCGATGGCCACCAACCTGGATGGCTTTAAAAGGAGATTAGACAAATTCATGGAGAAGGCTATCAAGAGCTACTGTACACATATAATCATGCATACCAGTTGCTGTGGAACCTGAGTGGGAGGGTGCTAGTGTGCTCAGGGCCTGCTTTGGGGCTTCCCAGAAGCATCTGGCTGGCCACTGTGGGAACAGGACGTTGGACTAGTGAGGCCTTTGGTCTGATCCAGCATGGCTGTTCTTATGAGAATCATTCAAGCAGTAAGAGGGAGGTGCTGGGGAAGAACGACAGCAGATAAATCATCCTTAAAAATATTACACTTTATTGTCTTGCTCCCAAGAGGGAGGGAGGGCTGGTTTCCCCAGAAAGCTTGGAAGTTTTAGAGTAGACTTGATGATGAACAGAGGCAGACAGGAGCCGGCTACTCCCTATCGGCTGAAGTATCTGTCCTCCACGGGCAGGCATTCAGTAGCAAACGCAATAAAATAAGCGAAACCTTCTCTGACGACAAAAAAGAGAACCAAAACGAGAAAAGATGGATGACCAAAAAAAAAGGTATGGGAATGTTACAGTTTCCAGTGCTACAGTCAGCCGTAACGTTAAGTACACGATGAAATGAAAAAGACAAAAAAAACCCACCACTGATCTGCAATATACGATGCTAGATGAATATATATATATTTAATAATAATAAACCTGGACGTTATTAAATTGCAACAGTTTGCTGTGTTTTTCATTTCTCTTTTTTTCTTTTTTTTTTAAAAAAAGATCTTTGCATGGTTCTCTTTCATTTAAATTTGGTCCTCAGAAAACCCCGCACCATGATGAAGAAATTACAAAAAAATAGATATATATATAATATATATATATATATATATAAGCATGAAGCAATGGATTTAAAGGGTTGTTCAGAGTGAAGAGAAAGGGAGGAAGACGGAACGAGTGAGTTGCTCCTGCCTACAGGGAAAAGGGAGCAGCTGAGCAGTTTTGAGGCACCCAGAAAGAAGTTTTACTTGCTTCAGACTGTTACCTGTCCCATTTCACTAATGTGACATCCTGCTTGGGTTTCCCACAGCCCAAGGCTGATGGCAAACAAAAGACCTTGCAATTTCCCTCCTTTTCAGACACCATTCAAGATCTGCCTCCAAAAGCATTTTTAGGTATGATCCCCCATGGATCAACACCCCCCCATCTCATTTCTCTTCCCACTGCACACAACACACCCTGCTTTGATGTGAAAAAGGGCGTGCAAAAGGGAAAACGGACAAAGCCACGTATGTGGGAAGATGACCTGCTTTTAAGACTGATGCTTAATTGACAATTGGAGGAAATTAGAAACCCTTCCACTTGCATGTGCAAATCTACTTCTTTTGTATACCATAACTTGTTCTGTGCTTTGCCCTTCATTTGTGTCAGTATTGCTGAGATAAATGTATTTCCAAACTTTGTACAAAAACAGTGGGTTGGGGTGACTTGGGAGTAGGGAAAAAGGAGGAATGGGTTTTTAAAACAGGACACAGGCCTAGCGTGCAAAGGACGATGAGTGTATCTCTCTCTTTATACAATTTTTGCCTCCCTTCTAAGTGATCAGTGAATAAGATGCCAGCAGTGAGAGAACTGAGGAGAGGTTCTGCCTACATACTCAGTCTGTGCAATGGAACAAAGCAAACGCTTCCTCCCCAGAAGTCTCTCTCTCCTCTGGCCCCCACTCCAAATAACCTAGCACTGAATTGGAAACCAACCAACCAAGCAGGTGAAGGTCAAACTACAGAGGTTAAAACGAGCGAGAAGGTGGATGATGCTTGCTGACATAAGAGATGCTGACTACAGGAGCCATCTAGGACCCAAAAGGAAAACTGAGTGAAAGGACAGCTAGCCACTTGCCTGTGCAGAAACTGTGAGCCTGGGTCAGCGTACATCAGAAGTCCAAATGTGCCCCTGCCGCCCCAGATGTGTGTGTATCATTAAGGATGGGAGTAGCAGGCAGGTGCTGGGTGGGAAAAGCAGGACTTCATGGGGGTGATGGAGAGGAGAGGGAACAGTATTTCCAAACTGCCTAGCACAGCTAGCTGGAAGGGTTGGAAAGGAATGAGGTATCCAGGTTCTGTATTTTAAAAAAGAGAGCAGGAAGCAGATCTTGGCAGTCCTCTGGATCTGGATTGCTTTGGGTGTCAACACACCATTGACCCATGCTAGGGTTTGGGCTGCCCAGACACAAATTAAAGAGAGAGAGAAAGGGGGAGGACCAAGCATGGGGGAGAAAGAGACCCAACTTCAGAGGACATACCAGCCAATAGGAGAATCCCCCCCCCCCGCCTTTTAAGGTTGATAGAAAAAAAAAATAGAATGGGATCTCTACGTTAACAAAAATAGCCATCTAAACCATGGCTGCCTGTATGTTTTCTGCACTCTTCCCTTTGCTGAAAAGCTCTTGAACCTGCCCTTCTCCCTCCCTGGCAAAGCAGTGAAAAGGTACAGAAAGTAAGGAGATATCGAGCCTCTCCCTTCTGCTTAGTATTTTAGGAAAGGAAAGAAGTACAACCATTGCATAGGTAACCGTGTTCGTAGAATACGCAATAAGAAAAAGTTGTATAGGCCAGCTCCCAGGGTCGCCCAGCGTGGAGGCAGCTTTCTGTCCTCAAAGGAAGAGAGAGAGAAAGAAAGAAAAGGACAACGTCCCCATTGCTCTGTGTGTGTGTGTGTGTGTGTGTGTGTGTGTATGTGTGAGTGAGAGAGAGAGAGAGAGAGAAAGACAGAGAGAGAGAGAGAACGAATGAATACAGCTTGGAGGGAAATTCAAACTGTGGCTTCCCACTCCCCTTCCCTCCCCTCCCCGAGAAGCGCCAGCGCTTGCTGTTGCCGCCGCCGCCGCCCCCACTGCCTCACAGGTCGCTCTCGCCATACAGTGCTGTGGAGAAGGACTTGTAGTCGAGGGCCCCGGGAATGGTGTCGGGCCCCTGGTAAGGTGCCATGCGGGCAATGCAGTACTCGGCCTGATCTGGGGGAAGCTCCCGCCGCAGTTCCTCTGCCGTGATGTAGTTCTGGGGGGGAAAGAGAAGATGCCTCCATGAGGTCACGCAGGCTGGGTGCTCGAGGCTGCTTCTTTGTGCTGGGATTCCATAGTACCATCAAGCTCCCCTTATAGGATAACTCTGGATAGAATTAGCCAGAAGCTCGTGGGGAGGGGTCCCAATTTCACCGCAAATTGCAAGGCCTCAAAACTCATCTCTCACAGCAAAGTCAGTCCTTTTTGAAGGCTTTCATTGTGAAATAATGTCACGTTCTGCACTGCCTTGAAACTCAAACAGGGGGAGCTGAGAGGGGAAGAAGAGCCATTCCACCAGCCCTGCTGAAAGACTGAACTGTTTCCTCTTCCCTCCTCATTCCTTTGGTGTTGTGTTTTTTGAGAGCATAAGCCTATGGGCAGGTCCTTGTTTTTTTTTATTGTAAGCTGCTCTGGGAGCCTTTTTGGCTGAGGGGCAGGATAAAATACTTTAGATAAATAAATACAACTAAGTATGTGCTTTCCAGTTTAACAGAATTCTAAATTCTGCACCAAGGTAATCTAAATTGTGCAACCTGTCTTAAATTAAGGAAAAATCACACACATCTGCCTAATCTTAGTTTGCATGAATTGTTTGATAATCATGGGGAAGGGGCAACAAATTATGCAGGGCACTGAATCCCCTTACCCCAACTGTTGGAAATTTGATTCAGCTACTTGTCTGGCTTGAGTTTTCAGCAGGCACTGGCCATAAACTTTCAAGCATGTATTTGCAGTCATTAAGGGCTAGAAACTTGATTTTTAAATATACAGGAAAGTGGAGATTCTCAGGTAACTGAATTCTGGGCCCCATAGAGCAACCCATTTGTTTTTTTTGTAGTCCTGCATACCCATCACCCTAAGTCATGGCCTGTACTAATGAAGGCTGCGGGACAACGGAGAGAAATGGAAATGTCCAGGATTGAAGGAATTCTCCTCCCAGCCGCTTTGTTGAACTTACCTTGTCACCAGCCAGGACCTTGAAGGAGGCAATGACCTGGTCAGCTGTGTCTGTGTCTGTGGTCTCCCGGGACATGAAGTCAATGAAGGCTTGGAAAGTCACAACACCACTGTTGTTGGGATCCACAACGCTCATGATCCGGTTGAACTCTGCATCTCCCTGAGGAGGGGGTGGGGGGGAGGGAGAGAAAGGCATTCAACTCCCCGGCAAAAGACGGCGGCTTAGGCCATTTTGAAGGCTTTGAGAGGTATGCATGGCTCAGGCTGGAACTCACCACGCTGTGGAGTCACAGAATCATAGAACAGTAGGGTTGGAAGGGGCCTACAAGGCCATCGAGTCCAACCCCCTGCTCAATGCAGGAATCCAAGGCAGAGCATCCCAGACAGATGGCTGTCCAGCCTCGTCTTGAATGCCTCCAGTGTGGGAAAACTCGGTGGCCATCTGTGGCATGTCAAAGCATTCAAACAACCAGCAATTGCCTTGAGGGAAGACACCTCCCGCATGCTGGAAGGCGCCTCACACAACCACTACGCCAGAGTGGTTGTCTGACTGCAACTATACTAAATTCTGACACGCAGCTTTGGGAGTTCTGCAGTGTTAAGAAGTGCATCCAGTAACATGACAGGACATGCCAAAATTTGCAACAACAGGAACTGCATCCAGATGAAGTGATACTGCCTAGGCCTCAAACCCTTTGACCTCCTCTCTCCAAGGCTTAACTAACATGTAACACCCCCCACCCCCACCCCACCGAGCCTTCTAGGGAGGGTTATATTGTTATACTCGGGAGGGACCAAATCCAGTGGTGGAGCCAACTGCTTGGTGTGCAGAAAGTCCCTGGCATCTCCAGTTAAAAAAGGATCAGGTAGCAAGGAATGAGAAAGATTCCTCTCTGCCCAAGCTCCTGGAGAAAGAGTGCTTATCTATCTATATTTATGAATTACTTACATTAAAAGGAAATGTCTTCGCAATATACAAACTCCACAATATAAAACTAGAATAAAATCCTGTATAAAACTTAGAAGAGGCAATAGCATGACAGCAAGGAAAAAAGACAACATCACCATTGTGGGAAAGCTTCTTGGAACAAGAAAACTTTCAATAGGTGCCAGATTGGATGCTATGATATTAAAGGCCCTATTCTTGAGCCATCATGGATCTGACCTCTGATTATTTCAGGCACCGCCAGGAGAGTATCTCCTGATGAGCACAGCAATGAAACAGGTAGGTAGGCTTAGGTGAACTCTTAGCTATCCTCGTCCTAAATTGGTTAGGACTTTGACAATACTCCTCTAGACAGATAAATAGTCTGGCAAGGTATAAAGCAGCTTCCTATGTACTACTCTTTCCCCAAGGATTACAGATTAAGGGAGCAATCCTATGCATGTTTAGACAGAAAAAAGTTCTCCAACTGCCAGGATTCCCCAGCCAGCATGGTTGCTTGCGAATGCTGGGAATTTTAGGACTGTTTTCTGTCTAAACACGCATAGGATTGCGCCCTAAATTACCCACCCCCACTCAACCAAAGGGAACTCCCCCTCACCTTACAACATAGCCTCCACAAACATCTGCTTTGCAAGCAGTAGCAAATATTTGGGCTGCAAGCTTTCAATTGGCAGTTCAATAAAAGCTTCAGTTGAATGATCAGTCGAGTCCAGTTTTAATTGGTGGGGCTGTGAGTTAAGGGTCATAGTTGTGTTTTTACTTTTGATGCTGGGGTGCAATCATAACAGGCAGTCCATCTATCAAATTTAAATCACAAATTGGCAACAGAAAATGAATTAAAGATGTCTTTTTCTTCTAGAAAAAAATGTATCTTTTGTTTATTAAAGTCCAAGTTCTCTCCCTCTGCCTTTGATCTCTCTCAAAAGCCTCTTGAGCTGAAATCTGGGTAATATGCAAATTTATTTAACTTGAAATAGATTTAAAAATGCAGATCTGTTAAAAAATGTGGTTGGCAGCCTGAGCAAAGAGCCACGCATTTGTAACTCTGAACATTCACCTTAATTTGTCCCTCACCTTGCAAATACCTCCAAGGGTATTCCTGTCCCTTAACCACATTAGCATAACATTACACACACACACACACACACACACACACACACACACGCACCCTAGGTCAGCTGCAATCGAGGACAGACAGACATAATGCTCAGGTTATCATCATCACCATCCCAGACAGTACAAAGAAGAGAAGGGGAAAAGCAGAGAGCATACCAAGCTGTATCCCGTGGAGATAAGGAGGGCTCGGTAGTCATCCGTGTCCATGCTCCCTGTGCGCTTCTATTCCAAGAGGCCGACAGGAGAAGGAAGGAAGGAAGGAAGGAAGGAAGGGAGGGAGGGAGGGAGGGAGGGAGGGAGGGAGGGAGAGGGTGCAGACAGACAAGGCATGCACAGATGAAAAGAAGGAAAGAGCAACAGCCCCATGGAGGGAGAAAAAGACGCAAAGAGAGAAAGTCAGTCAGGAAAAGTCATTGAGATGCCATGTTAACAGAAGATGAGGGTGGGAGAGAGAGAATCAGGCACAAGAATCAGAGATAAAAACATTAACAACAGGATGGTTGGGGGAAGAGGAAGGTGGGGGGAACAATGTGGCGAAAGAAGAGAGAAAGGAGATCAGGTTAAATGCAACATCGCCGGAAGGCTGCACAGTGAGCGGGCATCTGGTACCTGTCTGTCATTTTCCACATCGTATCCCAAGCTGATGAGGCAGGCTTTGAACTCTTCAGGTCCCAGGGAGCCACCATGGTCCTGCCGCCAGGCCACGCACAGGAAGGGGCGGAGGGCGCAGCATGCACGTCAAGGGAAGGAGGGGGTGGCGGGAAGGCCCGTGTGGACACAACAAAGGAGGCCAAGTGGAGGGGAAAAGACACGCCATTAGTTCAATGCCGGCTGATTGGTGGAGATCAGAACCAGCTTGAGTCTGCAAGTCCAGATGCTGGGAGGAAGGAGCCCATTGGATTCCTCTCCAAGGACCTGGCTGGAGCACCCAGGAGAAGGAGGGAAGGTAAACCCAGCAGCATAGGGTTGGAAGCAGCCCAGGCACTGGTAACTTTCCTTCCATCCCTGCTCAGGCCAAGAATTGGATACTGTGGACATGTAGGAATTAGACATTCATTTCCCCGGTTCTAAATGCAAAGGTCTCTACAAGGGAAATACAGACCGTTAGATCCACCTTTACACTTTAAAAGACACATGGTTGGTTCACAGATGGGCGGTCAGCCACTTCATGACTGCTGGAGGTTATTGGCATGTGTGAAGGAGCCATCGCAGATTGACTGCCAGACATAGAACTTCCACACCGCAACACTGTGCTTCTCACCAGATCTATTAACACATTCAGTTGCAAACCGGTTCCACATCTGGAACAGATTTGTGTACAAGATTGGGAGTGATTAATATGTAAACATTACGAATGGCAATGCCTGCCACCAGCTCAGAACGAAGGAGAGATTCCTCTTATTACACAGGCCAATGCAATGTGCCCTCAGCCAGTTTCCTTTGAAGGAAAAACTCACATGTCTACTTGGTCTGGATGGCAAAGGGGAACACTCATTTAAGAAAAAAAATATTTTTGTGCTTTTCAGTTTTGTCAGGGGTGAGAAGGGAGACTCCCCCTATCCTCTGGTGGCAAGGCAAGGGTAGGTTGCTTAGCGCAGGGGTGGGCAGAAGGCAGATGTCCAGATGCTTGAGATGTCAATTCCCACAAATCCCTGCCAGGATGACCAACGGTCAGGAATGCTGAGAGTTGAAGTCCAAAACAACCAGAGATCTACTTTATGCCCACCCCTGGCTTTGCGCATACATCTATGTATCTATGTTGTAGAAATCTCCTTAAAAAAATTAAACCTAATGCTATGGTGGAGATCATACACACATCTGTTTTCGCAACAACTCTTTTCTTCGAGAGGGAAACCCTTGCAACTTGGGTGGTGCTTGTTGCTAAAAGTGGGCAGGCCTACATGAAGACTGGCATTTGGTAGATCTGCCTGCCACAAGCCCCGTCAGAATCACAAGGTTTTGTTGGAAGAAAAACCAAGTGCAGGTACAGCTGGTCTGCCACAGCCTCTTAAGCAAAGAGACTCCCTGCACCGCACATTTGGGTGAGGAGGAGCCGCAAGCTGCAGGAGCAGGCTTTGGAGGAAGTTGGTGGGTATTGCCACCATTGCCCTGACAAAGGACCACCCCCACTCCCTCCTTGATCCAAGCTAGCATGGGGGGATGCTTTGTTTACTGGGGGGGGGGATAATTAAGACTTACTGTCCCAATCCAAACCAGTGTGGTGTAGTTGGTAAGAGAGTGTCAGACTAGGACCGAGAAGACGCAGGTTCAAATCCCCACTCGGCCACAAGCTTACTGCGTGATCCTGGACCAGCGACTACTGTCTCAGCCTGGCCTACCTCATAGGGTTGTAGAAAGAGAGGATGAAATGGGATGTGTGGGGGGCACACACCCAGAGTACATTGCCCTGAGCTCCTGGGAGGAAGGATAGGATAAAAATGTATATTGTGATTGCAACAGTGTGGTCTGGAAGTGAAGCAGGATACGGGTGCCATCAGGGTAAGGCTTGGGGGCAAATGTCGGGGTCCCCCTCAGCAGAAGCAGCAGCAGGACCTGCAAACACAGCCAGGCTGGCTTACCATATTTTGGAGTAAGTGAAATAATATACATTACCATCTAAGGATACCCTCACCCTCTCTGTGCAAGACCAGAGTATTAAATGACCTAACTGCAGCACTGAACCATGATCCATTGGGTTATAGGGTTGAGATGGCCAACTAGGACTGAGTCCAGGGCTGTATCTAGCCTGTGCCAGCCTCTGCAGCTTTACTGCAGCTGAAGTAGAAGGCAAAATATGCTGCCCATCTGCACCAGCCATTTCCTGGGGCCAGGAGTGCGCACTCTCTCTCTCTCTCTTTTAACCCAGGATACCTTATCGAAGTGGTTGAAGGAGGCCCGGAACTCCTGCATCTGCTCCTGGCTGATCCCCTTTGCGTCCCGGGTCAGGATTTGGTTCTCCACCTCATTGATGGTCCGGGCAATAGTGGTGAGGAGCTGCTCCCATCCAACACGGATGTGCTAGAGATACATGTTGGAGGAAGGAGGGGGGAAAGAGGAGACAACGTCAGCTATTTAATCCGATTTTCATGGGGGAATTGCCCCCTTAAACTCTTACTTGCAGGACCTATCGGGGACTAATTTCAATCAGGCATTTCCAAGGTATCTCCTTTCTGCTTATACGGCATCTAGGATGGAGGCACATCCTAAGGTCAAGAGTTAAAGCACGGCAGGCCAGGAGTGGTCAACAGAGGGCGTTTTGTCTCAGCACCAGGGGCTCACTCAGCTATCGAACAGGTGACATGGAAACAGGGCCTCTAAGCATGAAGAGAAAAAGGATGCCTGGTGTGGAGCATGTGGACAGGGAGACATTTCTCTCCCTCCCTCACAATCCTAGAAGCCAAAAGGGCCATCCCATGAAGCTGATTGGTGGGAGATTCAGCACAGATAAAACGACGGGCTTCTTCACATTGTGCACAGCTGAATGATGGAATTCACTTCCACGAGATGTAGTGATGGCACCAATTTGGATGGCTTTAAAAGGGGATTGGAAAAATTCCTGGACGAGAAGGCTATCCATGGCTACTAATTCCTCCAGTATCAGGCAGTATGCCTGTCGATACCAGCTGGGGAACATGGGTGGGAGGATGCTGTTGCACTCATGTCCTGCTTGTGGGCTTCTCGTAGGCAGCTGGTTGGCCACTGTGGGAACAGAATGCTGGACCAGACAGGCTTTTAGTCTGATCCAGCAGGGCTCTTCTTGTGTTCTTAGGAGTTCCTCGTGCTACTCATAAGTGCCAACGTGGACAGCCCTCGCCCCTTGCTGGCCATTCCCCCCAGTGCGGTGCGCCACCAGAACACGCGGCTGGCGGGATGCCTCTGCACTCACCTCCATGGTATAGTTGGTGTGCTTGTTGTCGAAGATGAGCGCCTCCTGAATGAGCTGGTGCTGCTGCTCCAGGACATCGATGTTGGGCTTGTACTCCACAATGCTCTGCTCATACTGCTTGAGGTGGTTCAGCTGGTCTTCCAAGGTGCCGTTCATCTCGATGGAGATGCGCCCGATTTCCTGGATGGGGGAAGGAGAATTGCCATGTCAGGGGCAAGCAGGCTGCTCATGTTGCCTTGGAAATAGTTGAGAGATGCTTTTTCCCACCACCCCACCCCACCCTCCTTTTCCCGGGGGTGCTGGTGAGTGAGTAGCAACTCCATGGCTGGCTTATCACTCGATTTGCAGACTTTGGCACGCGTTTCCCCAGTGCTCTCTGTTCAAGAAGCAGGCACTGCTAATATCTTACTTATTTTTATCCCACTAGCTCAGTTCGAAGGGCTCTCAGAGTGGCTTCCAAATGAGTTAACACAATGAAATACACCACCCAGTATAAAACACAGGGAAGTATATCCCTCCCCCAACCCGGTGATATCCAGGTGTGTTGGACTACAACTCCCAGTATCCCCCAGCCAGCCATGCTGGCTGGGGAACGCTGGGAGTTGCAGTCCAACACATCTGGAGTATGCTTTTTGCTTTCTAGTAACATCTTGCCTGATGAAGAGATCTCGAAAGCTTACACCTTTTTTGTGATCTCTGAGTTGGCCTAACAAAGATATTACAATATATGGATTTAAGACTCTATTTTGTTTGCTGTAACAGACTCACATGGATAAATTCCTCTAGAATTTATCATCTTCATCATACTTGGCATATGTGTATCACATTTTGAACGCTCAAAGTCCTTCACATACATTCATTTGCTGCTATCATACTATCATCTAGTGTAATTTAAAAACAAAACAAAAAATTATTCAGAACAAAAAATGAATCAGTATCCAACAGGATGCAACCGCTAGCATAAATTATCTCTAGAGCAACTGGCGTGAGATTAGCTGGCATGCGGACGCTCCCTGGAACACTCGCCAGCTAACGCTACGGGCATGCTAGAGCTAGTTTGCGTTAGTGCAACGCTGTTTCCATTGGTGGTTGTGCAGCGCTGGATACTGCTGTTTTTAAAAAGTGTTTTAAGTATTTCCGTCTTTTTGAGCTTGTGGGCAGGTGGAATAAGAATATTTTAAAATAAATTAATAAGGAAAAAGTATGACCCTTACAACAGCCCTCTAAAATTGGCGAGGATTATAATCCCGATATTATTCATAATAATATTATAATCCCCGTATTAATAAGGAAATGATAATTATAGTATGGGGATTATAATCCCCATATTAATAATAATAATAATTAATTACAATACAGGGATTAATTATATTATTAATTATAATAATATAGGGGGTTAATATACAGGGATTACTTAATTCTAATATGGGGATTAATTATATAATATATTATATTATACATGGATTATAATTATATTAACTGTAATATGGGGATTATAACCCCCGTATTAACAAGGACAAAGTATGACCTTTACAATAGCCCTCTAAAATAGGCCAGGATTATAATCCCTGTATTTCAGATGGGGACTGAGGATGAAAACACGGCTCGCCTGGGGCCCTCTAGTGAGTTTGCGGCTATGGTTTGATTTGAACTGGGGACTTCCTGGCACGTAGCTCTTGCTGTTAACCCCAACTCCACCCCACCCCACCCCACAGTCCCCACATTTCTACATTACATCAGTGCCCAGACTTCCAGCGTGTCTCTCCTCCCCCGAACCTTTTCAAAATTCTTGGGGGCACGGCGGGGGGAGGGAGAGGGACAGTGGCCAGAGCTTCTCACCTCCATCTTGGTCTGGATCCAGGGCCCCACAATGTTGGCCTGGCTGGCAAACTGTCGGCGCAAGTGTTCATTGGACTGTTGCTTGCTCTGCTCGTCTTGCAGGGCATTGTCTCTCTTTGGCACCAGCTGCTGAACCTGTTCAATAAAGGAAACAAGAACCACAGTTTGATTACCTGCCTCAGAATGGACCACTGGCCAAGCTGGCCACCGGTCTTGCCACCTGCTCTCTCTGTCCCCAGTCCTCTGCCTGACTGAGAGAAGGGATTTACAACACAGCCCGGCCAACACCAGCAGGCACCACGCACCCTTTCCCACTTGGAGTTGATGATCTGTGGCGTGACTGAAGTGTAGGGGTTGTTCCCAGAGAGTTTTATGTTATTGTAGTCTGCGATCCTCTGCGCTTCACTCTGGATGCCCAGGATGGCCTCCCGTTCCTTGTCTGCATCAGGCAGGGTGGATTTGAACTGGTCGTGGGCTGCAATCAGGCCCTGGAAGAGAAAAGCACCCCAGGTAGAAACAAAAGGGGAATCCCTAGAGTTGCCAGTGGCAAGAGGTGGCTAATTTTGCACATGCCTGAAATCCAGCCAGGCACGAACAGCGTCACTGACGCTCGTAACTGCCTGCCTTGGAATAAGAATGCCTCCTGTCTGTAAGGCACAGAGGGATTACGAAGCAAGTGGCATTTTCCAGCAGTTCTCCTCCGGCTCACCTTGAATCCAAGCGCCTGCACTTCTCTCCCCCGACTGCTGCAACGGGAACTACGTTTCCAGCCTTGTGACCCTGGGGATACTGCCACTGCAGCGCTGAAAGCACCAGGGAGGGAAGGAAACCTTGCAGGGACCATAGTTACCACTGTGAAAGTGGACAGGGGAGGGAGCAGCAGTGTTTAGGGGGAGGCACTTGGAACCTGCTCTGTTCTCAAGGTCACTAGGTGTGCGACAGGATATGAATTTTGGATTTCCCATCAGCAGGGGGTGGGGAGCGGATTATTTCCTGATTTTTGAAGATGGGAACTGAACTGAACTGAAAGATTGCCCATCATTATCAGACACCTTCCTGACATCGAATGCAACCAATGGTTTGGCTTCGCCAATGCATTGGCATCATGCAGATTCTTTAAAGCAGGGATGGGCAGAAAGTAGATCTCTAGATATTTTAGACTTCAACTCCCAGCATTCCTGACCACTGGCCATGCTGCCAGGGGCTTCTGGGCATTGAAGTCCAAAACGTCTGCCCACCCCTGCTTTAAAGGATTATTACAGTGCTAGGAGGCCACTCGGACAGGTGATCTGACGATCCAGGACAAACAACTCCCTTCTGCTTTTAAATTCATATGAACGTGCCTTTTAAAAGATATTCTATAAACAAATGAACTTGCTTTATACCCAGGCAGACCACAGGCGATGGGTCTCCAAGGCCAACTTGGGCAACCTTTCCCAGTCCCACAAGCCAAGACAGGAACAGGAATACAGGAAGCTGTCTTATTCTGAACCAAGGTAGGAAGAGGAATATAGGAAGCTGTCTTATTCTGAGTCAGACCATGGGTCCACCTAGCCCAGTATTGTCGACACTGACTGGCAGCAGCTCTCCAGGGTTTCGGGCAGGAATTTTTCCAGCTCTGCCTGGAGATGCCGGGAAGCAAACTTGGGACCTTCTGCATGCGAAGCCAACACTCCACCACTGAGCCACAGCCCTTCCTTTAATTAAGATCCTTTTCACTGGAGAAAGAACTGGACTGAGCCGGGACTTTCTGTGTGCAAAATGCGCACCCTGCTCCTCTGAGCGACAGCCCCTGCCCTTGAACTGTGGCTCTCCGCCCTCTCCTACCTCGATCTCCTCTATGGTGTGGACGATGAACATGTCCTGCAGGTCCTCCATCGCACTCTCCATCCAGTTGTTGAAGGGTGCAGCCCTCTTGGCATATTCCAGGTGCAGCTGGTCAATGGTCTCCAGCTGCTTCTCTGTTTTCTGGGTAGGAGATGCATGGAATGATCAGGTCTCAGCAAGCGGCGCTGTTTCCCCCACCCCACGCAAGGTAAGGACAAGCTCCTGGGGCCTTGAGCTCACCTCCAGTGCTTCCCTCCGAGTGTGGGTCAAGGACCCCAGTGAGTCCCACTGGTCACAGATCTTCTGGCACCGGGCATTGACGCTGGGAGAGTCGTAATAGTCCAGCTCGCTGTGGGACAGAGAGAAGGGATGTGCTGGTTGGGGCCAGACCCACAAGGGGAGAGAGGGGAGGATCAGGAAAGGGTTCTCCAGTGGGTCTATGTTCTCTTCTGCCTAGGGGGGCGGGGATGACATGTGTTCCTCTAGATGCTGGAGGACTACAACTCCCATCAGACCTAGCCAGCACAGCCAGTGGTGAGGGACGATGGTAGGTGCAGTCCAGAATCATTTCAAGGGCCACACATTTCCCACCGCTGACCTAGGGCCATTACACAAACATGATGAACTAAGAAGCACATTTGAGCACGGGTGGCAAAGAGGAAGGAGTAATAAGAAATATGAGACTGTATGTTGAGCACAGCTTCCTGCACTTGGCTTGGGTCATGCTGTGATCTTAATTATGGGGATTAGTCTAGTGAGCTAATGCCTGGGGAGAGTTCTGCTGTGGGGCAGGAGGCTGGACGAAGCCATCTGATTTAAGTTACGTGACAAGGAGCTGCGTGCAGCACAGAGATTATTCCTTCCCCTACACCCAAGGACCAGATCTGGTTTCTACACATTCTTACCTATGCAGCAACGATGGTGAGAGCTTTAGTCATTTCAAGTTGAGATATATTTGGCAAACCACGTTTGCAGCTAACCACTCATGGATCGTGCAAAAAGCCTTTCGATTTCCTGACAATGCTAATGCTAAACAAGGCTAGAGTACAACTGGAGTAATACCAGGGGTGGCCAAGCTGTGCCTCCAGGGAAGTGAACACAAAGAGGCCATGCCCATACGAGCCTGTTCTTCTGCATTTTCCATCTCCTTTTCCAACCATACAATGGCTGAGTGAACCCAGGAGGGGAAGCTACACATCCGTTAGGAATGGAAGCAGAACAGGTACATAGGAAACTGCTTTATAGTGAGTCAGGCCCTTGGTCCATCTAGCCCAGTACTGTTGACACTGACTGGCAGCAACGGCTCTCCAGGGTTTCAGGCAGGATTCTTTCCTAGCCCTACCTGGAGATGCCGGGGATTGAACCTGGGACCTTCTATACGCGAAGCAGGGACTCTGCCTGCCACTGAGCTACAGCCCTGTTGTCTCCCAGCGTCAAATTTTAAGACTGCAAGGTCCTCGGACAGAGACCTGTAAAGGGAACTAATATTCAAAATTAATAGCCGCTGTCACAATCGGACAGTAAAATGGAGAGGTGATATAGGATGGTAGCAATGAGGTATGAAAAATGCTGTACACCTTTTGGACGCGCTATTTTCACGGGCACCACTCTAACCACTTCGGAGGAAAACTGTTTCCCAAGTATTGCAGTGCCAGCTGTCGGGCGCCGGGGGGCACTGCTGACCTTTTGAAGGTGGTTCAATGCGGAGCGCTTATGGTCCCAGGTCTCCACAAATTGCGCAGGGCAGGTTGGCCGGGTGGCACAATGGTGGCATGTCCCCAGCAACCCCTGAATACAACCTTTTCAGCAGGCCACCTCTGGAAAGCTGCATGCTGGTTGCTACACGTTTGGGATGTAGCCCTCCCCCTAAAAGGTGCCAAGAGACTTGCCAAGAGAAACTCCTTGGGAGGAGGCCAGGAGAGTAACAGCAACACGACAGATGAAGAAGAGGGGTGCCGGCTTCAAACAGAATCCCTAATGTAGAAGTGTGACTGTAATGTCCACGATCCAAGACAGGGGGGAGGGGGAATTGGGGAGGGGGTATTCCCTGGTGGTGTCTTAGACAACAGATGTAGGCTCAAAGGGCTTCCCAACCACAGATCCTCTGTTCAAATTGTGCTTTCCTAAGTCAAGGCTTTTGCAAAAAAAGGGGGGGGGATTTTCTCCATGAAACCATGCTCCAGGCCACACACATCCATGTTTCCATGTTCTCTGCCATTCCCAGCCACTGGAATAAGAGCCTCCATTCATGGCAAGGCTCTGCTCTCGCCTCTGTGTGTACTAATTGTGTGTGAGTTTATCTGAGTGGAAAAAGGGAAAAAAAGAAGTTTGCAGCAAACTCTTACAATAACCGCATTCTAGTGACACACAAAGGGGAGGAGGGAAGGAGAACAATAGGGGTACTGTGTATTCGGGGGGGGTGTCTATGCGTGCGCAAGGGAGAGAGCATGCTGTTAGGAACTCTTTCCAAAGGCGGGTGATCCCAGCAGACTGTGCAACAGCCAAGGACACTTTGGAAAGGGATCCTAAGTGACAAATGGAAACGGGGGGTGGGGGCACGGAGAGACTGCTATTTTGGATTTGCCAAAAATATCATGCACAGTGTCTCTTTATATCGGCCCTTCATGGAAAAATGGTCACACACAGTCACACACACATGGGCTGTGTGGTGCGAGGGAACAGTGGCCAGGTGGCTTTTTAAAGGGCTTGTAGGCTGCTGGTGCTTCCTTAACAGGAGGCAGGGTGAATCTCATGTGGCAGCTTTCCCCAACCTGGTGCCCTCTGGATGTGTTGGGACTGCAGCTCCCATCATTCCCAGCCAGCATGCTAGCTGGGAACGATGGGAGTTGCAGTCCCAACACATCCAGAGGGCACCAGGTTGGGGAAAGCTGTCTTGTAGTATAAAAAAAAAGCCCCAGAGAAAGGGGTGGGGATTTTACTGTCCAAGGCAGAAGAGGCCAGAAGTTTAGCTCAGGAGGAAATGGGGGAGATGGGATCAGGACGCCAAAGGGTGGGAGAAGTAGAAGAAAGGAAGCCAGGAGGACCCTGCACCAGTGTTTAGGTATGGAGGCTGTCCCAGGGTTATGGCTGGGTTACGTGAAGGCAGCTCTCCTCTCTCTTGACCTGGCTGCATTTCAGGGCCAGGTTTAGATGTTACTGCTCCCCTACCTGAAAAAAAAGTGGACTTCTTAAAGAGTCCACAAAATTCTGCCACTAAAATTAGACCATCAGTAGGATTGTGGTCAAGATACTGCACCACTTCAGGGACAGGAGGGTGGGGAAATTGCATGTACTAATGTTCCTCATTGGGGAGTTTAAAAAAACATCCTGCATGCAGGAAAAACCTAGCATATCAGGGACAAAGGCTCAGCTTCGCCTTCTTCCTAGCATATTATTTTTCTACATGCAGAGAGCTTCTTTTATACATGGGGGAGCATTCGAACATGCACCCCCCCCATTTCACCTGAATGGTACAGTCTAAGAAAAGCTTTTACCACTTGATCCTGCTAATTGACCAGCCGAGGGGGGGGGAGGGGGGAGTTTATGCAACCAGAGGGAGGTTTTTGGCATATTTTTCAATGGTGATTTGGAAGGGGGTTGTGACTGGAGAAAGGCAGGGTGGTTCAGACTCAGAAGACATCTGCACCACTGACTTAAAACTGATTTAGTACTCCTTTCCTCCTTCCCATCCCCATCCCCACCCCCAGAAACCGTGGGAAATGTAGTTCTGGGGAGGACAGTTGCTAAGGATCTCTAACAATCTTCTCAGCGTTCTCAGCAAACTACAATTCCCAAACCTCCTTGAAGAAGCCTTGACAACAGACTGGAATAACTCAATGTCCTCCTGTATCCTCACTGTATAGAGCTCTCGCCTTTGCAGCATAACTCTTCTAAAAACGACAGTGTGAAAGCTGAGCTTCTCAGGATGCTCAAATGCCACACCAGTCCCCATGTTTGCTCAGTGTGATCATAGCATTTTAGAGCTGGGACTTGGAGGTCATGCACGCCAACAACCTGCTCAATGCAGGATCAAACTACAGCACCCGATGGCCGTCCAGCCTCTGCTTTAAGACCTCTGAGCAAAGGAAAGCCCACTGCCTCCCAAGGCAGTTGATTCTGCTGCTGAACAGCTATTCGGAGGCTTCTCCTGCCGTTTAGCCTACATCTGCTTCCCTGCATGCTCCGCCCAGTGGTTCTAGTCGTGCCTTAAGGAGCAGCACAGTCCTGGATACAAATACTCCCAGGGAAAAGAGCTGCTTGGGAGAAGAAGCCTGGAGGAGGATGACCTACTTGAGCTCTTGAGCAATGGCGGCGATTTGTTCCACACGGTCCTGGTGAGCCGCCAGGTCACTCTCGAAAGCCTCGTGCTTCCGGATCAGGGCTTTGATGTCTGACAGGGTGGCAGTCTCATAGTCCTTCTGCCTCAGCATGGCCTCTTTACCTGGGGTGGAGAGAAAAGGCAGGCTGGTCAGATGCTATCAAGGGAACTGCCCAAGTAGCCCCCTGCCCCCACCCGGCCCAACAGGTGGAACACACAGGCCTCCCATGGAGCTCATTCCAAGAGCTGGCATAGCACAGCAGCTATGAGCCAGGAAGGGCCCCAGTTCAAATCTCACCTCAGCCCCACAGACACACACAATCAACGTGACCTGAGGCAAGCCACCATTTCCCCAGCCTCAACCCCTCACCCTGCCATGCAAGGATAATACACTGAGCCTAGGTTACAGGGTTGTTTTTTCCAAGACAATACAAAGCAACTTGAAAGCTTGAAAGAGATGCTAAGTATATCACCGTCAGAACTTCAGATGCTGTCCAGCATGCCAGGATATTTTGTAGCCCTAGCACCCAGCTGCCAACTTCGCTCGGCTGGATATCAAGAGGCAGCTGGCTCCCTGCTCCAGCCATGATGCGAACATGTAGAGCACTCTGCAGTGCGTCACTCTGAAGCACCATCTTCCCAGGTCCATTTGAGCCATTCACAGCACCAAGCGTTCTGCAGTAGCCCCTTGGCCAGAATCATCTCCTACCACTCCCACCATGCACCCCCAACGCATATTGGGATATTGTTCCCAACGTTCCTAGGAAGGCCTGTGCTGTGCTGGGGGTGAGACACCAACAGCAAGTCTCTTCTGGAGCAAGCCTGACCTCCCAGACTAAGGCTGCAGCCGTGGAGGAGCTTTGCTCCTTATCACGGGTCAGGGAAGTGGGAGGGACCAGGACTGCCTGCACAAAGGGGGGAAGCTCCTACTCCTGCTGCCGTTACCTCAGAGCTGCAGGCGAGCAGTGAAGGACTTGACACAGTGCTTGGAGAGGAATGGGGATGCTGTACCCTCAGTTTCCTCTGCTACTGCCCAGTTTCTTCAACCAACCTGAGTTTTACTTTAAGGACAGACACACATACCTTCTCTCCCACATCCATCTGGATCTGAAGCACAGACAGATGGCTGCCACGGGTGGGATCAGCAAGAGGCCTGGAGAAGAACTTTTCCTATTGCCATCTCCCCCCGTGCCTCTTGTGAGCCTCTGAGCCAGCATGACCAGAGCACTGCACTGCCCTTTATAGAAACCAAGAACAACGCTTGCACTAGTAAGACAAAGCCTGCTCTGGGGAGGTGGTGCATCCGCCCCCCTGGAGGGGTTTGCTGCTGCAGAAAGGGTGCTTCTCAATCCAGCCCTACTCCTGGATGCTCAGGTGGGCTGCTGTGGGCAGGAGTGCGTTTGCTGGGGAGCTGGCTGCACCCCTTCCTGGACAAAGCAGATCCAGCCACTGCCACAGATGCCTTGGTCACATCCAGCTTGGGTTACTGCAATGAATTCTACTTGGGGCTGCTTCTGAAAAGCATCTGAAAACTTCAGCTGGTGGAAAATGCGGCGGCCAGATTGGTTTCTGGAGTCTGCTTCGCTGATCGTATTACTCCAGTTTTGTTTCATCTGCACTGGCTTCCAGTTCATTTTTGTGCACAGTGCTGGTTTGTATTTACAAAGCCCTAAGTCAGGGGTGGGCAACATGTAACCCCCGCCATCCCGATGGTTAATTATTTATTTTAAATGGCATCCTTAGCAACTACAGCAAACTAAGGGGGTTAAGCTGGTCTTGTTTACAAGCTAAATTTGACCCTTTTGGCACTCCATAGCCACTACGGATACCATTTATGAAAAAAGAGCTTTTTTATTCTTACGGCACTTGCATGGTGTGTGTGCGCGTGTGTGTGTGCGCGCGTGTGTGTGTGTGTGTGTGTGTGTGCGCGTGTGTGTGCGCGTGTGTGTGCGCGCGTGTGTGTGTGCGCGTGTGTGTGTGTGCGCGCGCGCGCATGCGCGCACGGCACCAGGGGAGGGTCTTGGGGGTGAAAATGGCAACTGCCGCAGTTGCTCACCCCTGCCCCGAACAGTTAGAAAGTAGGGATGCCTGAAGGACTGCGTCCTCCTGTATTACTCCACCCACCCATAATATTCAACATCAGTGGCCCTACTATGCATCCCACTTTCAGAAACACGCATGGCTGGGGGACACAAGGAAGGCTTTTCTGTTGTGGCACCCAGTTGTTGAACTCCTTTCCTTAGAGAGGCATGGTCGGCTCTATTTAAGCTTCAGGTGTAGCTATTAAGACCTTTTTATTCCACTGCACTTTTAATGTGATTTAACGTTTTTTATCTTCCTGTTTTTAACGGTTGTTAAACTTGCACTTATTATATGATTGTTTTAATTACAGCATTTATTACTTTAATGTGTCTTGGTAATTTGGGAAGCCGTTTTCAATTTATAAAGAAAAGTAAGGTAGATACTTCTAAATTAAAAAAAAAAAGTTTGGTTGCCTGAAAAAGCAGCCTCTTCATGCTCCACACTCTGCCTCAATAGCTGTTGCTCACGCCCACGGCTGTGACTCCTGGGGACAAGTCTGACTGGTTTCTCACTCGCGCTCCCAAGGCAGACTCTGTGGCCACCTCAAGGCCCTGGCAACAGCATCCCTCGAAGGGTCACTCACTGACTGGTTTCACCCACTTCACTTCCCACAGTCCTTGGGCGATGTGGGGCTCCTTAACAGCTGCTCGAGCTGACATGTGCTCTTTCATGAGCTTTGCTACATACACCCCCCACTGCTCCTTCAAACAAGGCCCAGACACAGGAAATACACTCTGGGCTTCCCCCAGCTACACAGGAAATAAGAGAGTTCTGTAGGATAGATTCCAAAACGTGGAGCTATTCCTTGGGCCCTGGCGGATTTCTTTTGGGTCATCCTCTGGTTGGGATTCTATTGCCATCGCCATTGTTCCACTGCCCCTTTCCCAGCCTCAGCCTGGGGGGCCAAACAAGCCAGATTGGCTAGCAACCTGGCACATTGCTGCAGTTTCTCTGTTCATTCAAAAGCTATTTGGATTGGGAGCAGAAAAACTGCTGGAGCTTCGAAAATGCTCTTCTTTTCCAATCAGCTGTTCCCCGGGACACGCTCAGCTTGGAAAATTCTTGCTTGGCTGCCTGCCAGCCAGAGGTCCAGACAATTGAAGAGTTGCAAACTTGTATGGAGAGACTGAGCCTCGGTGCTGGCTGGATGCAAGAGGCCTAAGGCAGAGTGGTTTTGCTTTAGACCAGAGATCCTGTCTTTGTGCCACGAGAAGGGCTGGAGTGAGCCTTCAGGAAATGAGCTGTTGTGTCGAGTACATCCACCACTCTATAGTCCCTTGAGGTGGGGACACCCTGTGCGGCACTGATCCAACCCCTCCACCCCCACCCCGCTTTCCTGCCAATACATGAGCAGTGATGCATTGGGATTCCCTGAGCCAGCCTGTCCTGTCTGCTGACTGGCATGGGGAATCCCAGGTACAGCAAATGCAGTTCATAAGAACATCAGAAGAGCCCTGCTGGATCAGACCAAAGGTCCATCTAGTCCAGAACTCTGTTCACACAGCAGCCAACTAGCTGTTGACCAGGAAGCCATAAGCAGGACATGAGCGCAACAGGACCCTCCCACCTGTTCCCCAGCAACTGCTGTACATAGGCTCACTGCCTCTCATACTGGAGGCAGCACATAGCCATCAAGACTAATAGCCATTGATAGCCTTTTCCTCCAGGAATCTGTCTAACCCTGTTTTAAAGCCACCCAAATTGGTGGCCATCACTACATCCTGTGGTAGTGAATTCCATAGTTTACCTATGCACTGTGTGAAGTACTTGTTTTAACCACCCTAAATAATTTGATGTCTTCCACAAACTTGGCCACTTCACTGTTCATTCTTAATTCCAAATCATTTATGAACAGGCTGAAAAGCAACTGGTACTAATACAGAACCCTGTGGGACCCCATGATTTACTTCCCTCCATTGGGAGAATTTACCATTTATTCCTACTCTCTGCTTTCTGTTCTTTAACCAGTTACTGATCCATAAGAGGACCTGTCCTCTGATTCCATGAAGTTCGCTCAGGAGTTTTTGGTGAGGGACACTGTCAAAAGCCTTCTGGAAGTCCATGTAAGTCCTGGAAGTTTTGGAAGTCCTGGTTGTGGGCCACTGGTTGTGGGTTTCCCGTGGGCCACTGGTTGGCCACTGTGTGAACAGAGTGCTGGACTAGATGGGCCCTTGGTCGGATCCAGCAGGGGTCTTTTGATGTTCTTATGTTCAGAAGCCTCAGTACTGCCCAGATTGCATAGCTGGTACTCTGAACCCTGACCAACTAGGCAAAGGGGGCAAGTGGGAGGCAACATTAACTGCACCAGGCTGCAGCTGCAAGGAGGGTTGAGAGAATGTCTCTTTTTTTAATGGAAGCATGCCTCCCATTTTAAGCCAGAAAAACCACCACACTCTCTCCAGGGTTAACAAGTGTCTGGGAAGCCCTCCTTGAAACCAACATTATGAGGCGAGAAAGCAGGGATGCTGGCTCACCATTTGAGGCCTGGATGGTATCCCCACTTGCTTCAGCCACTTTCAGCTACATCCCTTCGTGTGGAGATAAAAGCCTGACCCACAGAAAAGGATCCTTTACTGCCTGATCCTACAATCTACTCTCCATGGCAAGATGTGCATAGGTTGAAGTGTGAGTCCTGTTCACCTCCCCCTCTAGCTCCAAAGAAATCTACAAACATTACTAAGGACTAGAAGCTTGGCTTTTAAAAAAAGAATGGCAGTGGAATTTCTCTGGGAGCCCAAATTCCTCATCTAGATTCTGCTCTTGGGTGGTGTTTTAAGAATACATGCAATCATGCAGCTTCAGTGCCCTGCAGAGTTCCTTGATTAGCCAAAGCAGAATTTCACAAACTAAGTCTAATTATGCTAATTTGCTTCATTTACTGAGGTCATGGGATTCATCTGTTCTTGGATTTCATTTCTTTAAGCACAGCCTAGCTTATGCTAATTCATGTTTCACACTGAGCAAACACAGTCTGGTGCCAGCAACGTCTATGTAGCCAGCCACCAAAGGAAAAGCCTCATATAAACATGGAGGGTGAGAGGTTCTGAGCTGTCCCTCTTGAACACAAAGAGGAAACTCTCTCCCCTTTGGCTTCTGAAAGACCTCAAGTTTCTAGGCCACATGACTGCTGAGAATCTTAATTTGTTGAAAAAAAAACAAAACAGATGACGATAGGATTCCACCTAGGCCCATTCTAAACTGCACCAGAACTCATTCTCCAGAACAGGGCTTCAGTGCAAAGAGAACTAGAACAGCTAAAAGTGGCTTGGGGCTGTCAGGTGTTAACCGGCAAAGCAGTGGAAGATGCCATTAAGGGCAGAGCTTGGCTACTTCCTGAGCTCTTGCCTCCTTTGTCTGCAGCGTCCAGGTGGGATCTTAAAAGATGGCATTTCCAGTACCAAACGAGTCCCCTCCGCTTTTCCCTCTCCCACCTCCAATGAGCTGCTCAAAGACACACTATGCCTCCCATAGCAACTGCCTGCCTGCTTTGATGGATGAACCCGCCATGGGGAGGGGGGGAAGCAGCCTGGAGAGTGGGGTGGGGGAGCAGTTCCCTTCTCTTTGCTGCAGAAAAAGGAATTTGCTGTGGATCGGAGGGTGCCCAACAGGAAGCTGCAGGGACGTTGATAACACTTTCCCCACCCTGGGCTGCACTAAGAATAGGGCCGGTGACAAAAGGATTCCAGGAAGAGAAGGAGGTAAACAAGTTAAACACAGTCTTGGACCAGGAGCAGCAGCTGCCGCCGCCACCGCTGAGAACTGGAGCCAGCAAATGGAGAGGCTCCACAGGGCTCCTCGACAGTCTGTGGGACAGGGGAGCCCTCAGGGTTTGCAGGCTTCTGGTTTTGGAAAGGCAGCAGGGAGGGGGTGCTGGGAGTTCCTTCTTAGATGCCCTCAAGTAGTAGTGTATTTATCACCACAGTCCGGGTGGCACTGCAGCACTCCAGATATCTGGGGTGTGGAATCTCAGACCTGAGGACCAAATCCAGCCCTCCAGGCTTCCCCATGTGGCCACACCCCTTCCCCAGGCCCCACCCCTCTCTCCCAACCACCAATTGTTCGGTGCTTTGCCAGCTTTTGTATGTCCCCCCTCCCCTCCCCCCCCCAAAACCTCTGAAATGCCTCTCCTAAGGCTTAGGTAATGTCAGTAAGAGCTTTAAGTCAAAATACGTTGATATTTTTGGCCCCCACCCACCACTGGAATGCTGCCCCAAAGAGCCTTCCCGGAATTGAATTCAGCCCTTGGGATGAAAGAGGTTCAACACCCCCTGCTCTATATGAAGCTGCCTTGAACCAAATGAGACCACAGGTCTATCCAGCCCAGTATGGTTTGATCTGGCTGGGAGCAGTTCTCCAAAACTAACATGGAAGCTACCTGCATGGAAAGCCTCTCGAGATGCACCCAACAGCATGTGTGTGGTGTTACTCCACAGGAAGAGGTATTGGGTGTAAAGAGGTACTGGGTGTAAAGAGGTACTGGGTGTAAAGAGGTACTGGGTGTAAAGAGGTACTGGGTGTAAAGAGGTACTGGGTGTAAAGAGGTACTGGGTGTAAAGAGGTATTGGGTGTAGAGCCCTGCTTGTTCAGAATCTCAATTTTCACTGTTTCTAGCCCTCATGGCTGCAAAGAGATGCCTTAAAGTGTATGGGCAATGCCTGTTCCAAAGCCCCAAAGATAGATTGATTGATTGATTTTCTATACCGCCCAATAGCCAAAGCTCTCTGGGCGGTTCACAAAAATTAAAACCAAACAACACACAATAAAACAATTTAAAATATATAGAACATTAAAACCACAAAAAAACCAAAGATCTAAATCTAAAACCAAAGATGCAAAAGAATTCCAGTGGTTTAGTGTTTCGGGCTCCTTCCTCCTCACCTTGACTAGCAAAGCCAGAATTATGAAAATAGGAGACATTTTCCCAACTGGCTTCATTTGAGTAACTTGTGCAGGTCAAGGAATTCCAGCTTCTCTTGGCACTGGATCTAAATTTCAGTGGAAAGTTCTGCAGGCTTTGCATGCAGAAAGCCCCAGGCCCCTCCCCCTTCATCTGCAGTTGAAAGGATCAGGTGATGGGGAAGTCCATTCTCTGCCTGAGACCCTGGAGATCCACTGCCAGCCAGACTAAACCAAACTGGGCTAGATGGATAAATAGCCTGACTGAGACAACCACCCAGGTCCTGTTTTGGAGAGGGTTCAAAACTCTCCATGGTGTATAACATGCGTTAAAGTAGTTGAATTCTATGATCTGTATAAACTGTGAAAATTAAACCAATTTCTCCCATTGTGTGCAAAGCAATCTCCATTTTTAAAGAAGTTTTGCACCACCCCTTCTTAAAGGGAGTGGCAAGACCCCTGCAGTCCTGCCCCCAATACTAAAAATCTTATTTAGCTGTAGACAGACAATTCAGCAGGCCTCGGCCACATGCTTGCAAGTATATTTTTGCATCCATAAGAACCAGGATCTTGCTCCTCTGCCCTACCCCCCCAATACAAATTGAGATGTTCAGGAAACAGACTTCTGCAGCTTTCAGTCTTGTGGCTTTCCTCCAGCACTTATTTCATTTATATTCTGCTTCTCTACCACATGCTGCAGTAATCCAAGAACCACATGAAAAGCAAGTAAGCAAGCAGTGCACACGTATAATTGAAAACTAACATTAAGGCATAACAAGACAAACAGGAAAACTAAGTGCAGCAGGAGATTGACAGAACTTAGAAACAGCAGACCACCAAGCAAAGAGATCTCGGGGTGGTGGTGGACGGCTCAGTGAAAATGACAACACAGTGTGTGGCTGCTGTGAAAAAGGCAAACTCCATGTTAGGCATAATTAGGAAAGAAATAGAAAGTAAAACTGGCAATATTGTACTGGCCTTATACACATCTATGGTGTGACTACACTTGGAATACTGTGTAAAGTTCTGGTCACTGCACCTAAAAAAGGATATTGTAGAAATGGAAAAAGTGCAGAAAAGGGCGGCTAAAATGATCAAGGGGCTGGAACAACTCCCCTATGAGGAAAGATTACAACATCTGGGATTGTTTAGATCAGAAAAAAGGCAACTTAGGAGAGACACAACAGAGGTTTACAAAATTATGCATGGTTGGGAGAAAGTGGATAGGGAGACATTTTTCTCCCTCTCTCAAAATACTAGAACCCAGGGTCATCCCATGAAACTGACTGGTGGGAGATTCAGGACAGATAAAAGGAAGGACTTCTTCACACAGTGCATAGCTAAACAACAGAATTTAGTTCCACAAGATGTAGTGAGGGCCACCAATTTGGATGGCTTTAAAAGGGGACAAATTCATGGAGGATAAAGCTATCAATGGCTACTGGTCCTGATGGCTCTATGCTACCTCCAGTATCAGAGGCAGGGAGCCTATGTGCACCAGTTGCTGGGGAACCTGGGCAGGAGGGTGCTGTTGCACTCATGCCCTGCTTGGGCATTCCTGGTCGACAGCTGGTTGGCCACTCTCTGAACAGAATGCTGGACTAGATGGACCCTTGGTTTGATCCAGCAGGGCTCGTCCTATGTTCTTATTAAAACCTGGCTGAATAAACAGGCCTTCAAAAAATGTCAAAAGTGGGAAGAGAGGGAGCTCAATAGATCTTCCCAGGGAGGGGCATGCCACCCTTCTGGAGCCCTGGCCCTTGTGCTCAGCCACCACAATTTTTGTGATGAAGGATTAAGAGCTTTCATGCTGATCTTCAGGCTGAGGGTGGCAAAGTCCACTTGTGGTGAACATCTGTCCATGCACAGCCTTGCCCACACTCTAACCCATTACAGCAGAAAAACAGTATCCAGCAGCTACTTGTACTAAAGTCCCTGCAGGCATAAAAGAATAAAAATAAAACAGGACTTGTCAGGTAGGATCTGACCCCAGGTTCTAGCCCAGCACTCCATCTCCAGCAAAGAGGACAAGATAGAAACAGCTTCCTTCCCTCCCACCCCTCCAGTAATATGCTGGCCTCTGAATGCAAAGAATAAGGCTAATAGCCAACTGGGTTGTCCTCTGTGAATTTATCTAATTCTTTGCTAGTGGCCATCATATCCTGCAGCAATGAGTTCCATAGCTGAATAGGCACCAGGTGTTCTTTGCTTCAGACTGCTGGCCAACCTCTTTTTCAGTCTCTACAACAAGGCCACACACACAGAGAATGATGCTCAGAGGCTGCTCTGAACATACAAAAAGCCCCAAACTCTTGCGATTTAGAAACCTGGTTTGAGCTGATGTACACAGGTGAACTGAAGGTTCTTCCTGCCCTGGAGGGGTTGTAGTTCGCTGGTGGAGCTGCTGCTACTGGAGAGCTGCTGCTACTGGAGAGCTGCTATCACTCAGCAATCGCCCACTGGGTTACATGGTCAGACTCTAAATAACGTAAATTTAGGTGTTCATTTGTTTCCCACCAAAAGCTTTAATCAATCAATTTCTTCACCTCCTCTTCCTACCCTATCTCCACATGTCCTACCCAGAACCACATGACTCCATTCTGCATTTTTAATCATTTGTGTCACTTTCAGAATCCAGGGAAAAGCAGAAACGGATCACTTCTGCATAATGTGATCTCCCCGCCGCTGCCACACACATGCGCATGCATGCACATGCTGCCCTAGCTAAACATTCCCTCCCTGTCCCTTACCCCAGGGGTCCCCAACCCCCGAGCCGTGGACCGCTCCCGGTCCGTGGCCTGTTAGGAACCGGGCCGCAGTAGGAGTGTGGGAACCCCCCCTTACCTTGGGTCCGCAGGGGGGGGCGATTCGTCCCTCCCCCCGGCCCCAGAATCCTTGCTGGCCCTGGCCAGCTCCGCTCTGTGGTGAGTCCGCGGAGCTGCCAGCCAGCTCTGGCCCTGTTCTTTGTAGTAATAGCCTATTACTGCAAAGAACAGGGACATAAATGGCGTCCGCATAGTGGACGCCATTTGCATCCCAGCGGCTGGACGTCCGCCCCTGGCTGGAGCCGGCCGGCAGCTCCGCGGCGAGTCCAGGGCCACCGAGGATTCCGGGGGGGAGAGGGAGGGATCCCCCCCCATGGACCCAAGGTAAGGGGGGTTCCCACACCCCTACTGCAGCCCCGTCCCTAACAGGCCACAGACCAGTATCCCATTCCCCCCCCCCCCCGGTCCATGGAAAAATTGTCTTCCATGGACCGGTCCCTAGTCCCAAAAAGGTTGGGGACCACTGCCCTACCCTGTCTACAAAAGCAACATTTTTTCCAATACAGAGAAGGGAGATTAGGGTGTTTTTCTACAGAATGAGAGATGCAGCTGCCATGTTGGAAGGTCTGGTCCTTGTGCCTTGTTGTCAGGCTAGGAAGGCAGCAAGACTGGAAGAGGTCAGAGCACGATGTTAAGAAGACAAGACCATCCCTGGACAAGCATCCTGCATTGAGCAGGGGGTTGGACTCGATGGCCTTATAGGTCCCTTCCAACCCTACTATTCTATGATTCTGTGAAGCCCAGCTCTGCACCATGAAAAGGGAGATGCATCCATGCTTCTTCCAAAAGCACATGACTGCCGCCAGGGAAGCTGGGCCATCCTAACTCTGCAGAGCATGCACAAGCAGTTAGTACTCCACTAGTACAACCCATGCCTTTGTCAGACTATGCCAAACAAGGAGGCCCACTCCTGTGCAAAAGGCTCCAACTCATTATGCAAGGAAAACTGTTCCTGGACTGTACCACTTTAGACTGCATGACAAAAGTAAAAGATTCTGACACATAGAAAAACAACATTTTGGGAAAAGGCTGAGCTACAGCCTTTCTCTTTCTAACACGTCATTTCTTTCCTAACTGCTGGAGGTTTTAAGGGGGAGGAGCACCTGCTTCACATGATCTCCCCAACCCCAAGAATAGTTTTACCACACGATGAGCGTCGCTTCTTATTTTGCCTAATTTCTGCAAGTTGTGGGAATTTAGCTTTCTTGGTGCAGAATTTGAATATTTTTTTTTGCTTAAGAGTGCACACAGCCCTGTCCAAGGTTGCTCTAGCCTAGTCCGATGCCTCTAGCCCAGCAGCAGCCAACCTATGAAAGGAACAGTCAAATACAGCAGGTGTGACTTGGTCAGGAGAGGCAGCAGCCAAATAGACAATACTGTCATGCTAAAATTGCTTGCCAGTGAGCCCCTAGGAGCCTGCCAAAGGGCTCCTAGACTTGAGACATTTCCAAGGGCTGGGTCAATTGGGGACTACTGGGAGGGCCCGTAGCTTGGTGCTAGAGCACATGCTTTGCATGGGGAAAGTCCCAGGTCTGGTCCCTGGTACCTACAGTTAAAAAGGATCTCAGGCAGCAGGGTTGGAAAAGACTGGCTAAGGCCTTCAAGACCTGAAGTTAGGCAGAGTTGATGCTACTACCTGGCTACCTGGAGCAATGGTCTGCCTCAGCAAAAGGCAGCTTCCTGTGTGTCCTGTGTCCCTTTGCTCACCTTCAGTCCAGGATTCATGGATGGATGCCTTCTGCCTGAACTTCTCAGCCAAGTGGTCCAATCTTTCCAGCCTCCGGATCTCGTTCAGCAGCCATTCTTCATAACCTTTCTCTGCCTGCTCCAGGTGCTGCCAGCCATTGTTGATGTCCTGGGGAGATTTGGGGAGATGAGAAAGTCTTTCAGCAAAACCACTAGGTATATTAATACTTCTTTACACTTTTATCCTGCTTCTCAACTAAGAAGTTCCCAAAGAGGCTGCAAACATCTATTAAAAACTGACATTACAGAACACAAATTCCACAATTAGAAAAAATATTCTAGTTGTCAACACCATACAGCACCTGCTCAACCTGTATACTTCTAAAATAAACTGATTTCACTAGTTTCCGGGACTCTTGTTTCACAAGGAAGCTCATACATCAGGGATGGGGGAACCTCTGGCTCTCCAGATGTTGTTGGATTACAACTCCCACCATCCCAAAACATTGACCATGCTGGCTGGAGCTGATGGAAGCTGGAATCCAACAACATGTAGAGGGACAGAACTTCCCCACTCCTGCCATAAGCAGACAAAAACTGGAACACAATAAGACCGATGAAACATTAAAGGAAAAAGAGTCAGGGCAGCAGCTCTTCTCCCCCAGTGGCAGTTGCCATTGTTATGAAGTCTGCAGAAGTGAAAACATGGGTTATAAAGTCGCATTGTTTATTGTTATACAATAAAAAAGAAACAGAAACAACACAAATGATTACAAAATCAGTAACAGCTTTTAGTTGCTTTTAAACATTGTTCCAATTGCCTTGAAGGTGGCTACACACCCACTGTGTATATTTTGACCAGGGAACTGTAGGTGTGTCAGGTGGGGAAATCGCATGGGGTTGAGCAGCCTATTAGAAGTCTTCCATGCAGTCCACAGATCACCTCCAACAGGACTTCAGCAAGTCAGCCCATGGTCAGCCTGCCACATCTGGTGCCTGCCGATCTTGACCATACAGAGAGAAAGGGCTTTAAGTGGCCAGCTGAGGTTCAGCACCCCATGCTCTGCAGTTTAAGGGCAGCAGCCAATTGGACAATAGGAACGTGACTGTATATGCCGTTGGCCGATCTCTCTTAGATTCAGGTTCAGTTATACATGCTTAGTATTACCGAACCGGAATCTAAGAGAAATCAGCTTATAGAATCATAGAATAGTAGGGCTGGAAGGGGCCTACAAGGCCATCGAGTCCAACCCCCTGCTCAATGCAGGAATCCAAGTCAGAGCATCCCTGACAGATGGCTGTCCAGCCTCGTCTTGAATGCCTCCAGTATGGGAGAGCCCACCACCTTCCTAGGTAATTGGTCCCATTGTCGTATTGCTCTAACAGTCAGGAAGTTTTTCCTGATGTTCAGCCGGAATCTGGCTTCCTGTAACTTGGGCCTATTATTCCATGTCCTGCACTCTGGGATGTTCAAGAAGAGATCCTGGCCTTCCTTTGTAAGGAGACCCAGCTTCAATTTCCCACAAAGCTCGGACTGAGAGGCAGGGACCGGCCCAACCCAAGCGCAGGATGGTTGCGAAGATGAGAAAGGGTGGGGACACTTTATGGTGCCCTTGGAGGAAGGCTGTGGTAAAGACATAATAAATAAATAGAACCCAGGCATCCTAGCTTCCAGAAATTAGAATCATAGAATAGTCATAGAATAGTAGGGTTGGAAGGGGCTTACAAGGCCATTGAGTCCAACCCCCTGCTCAATGCAGGATTCCAAAGCAGAGCATCCCAGACAGCTTAATGGGATACACTGCTTCTGAAACACTCTGTGTGCTGAGAGAGTTTGGCTTGCATAAGGCTATGTAGTGAGTTTGTGGCAGGAGTGAGCTTTAATTTGGGGACTTCCTGATTCACACCTCCGTCTTTGCTGCTTCTGCTTCTGTGTAATCAGCTGATAGCCTTACTAATCTTGCCACTGGGGACTGGCGTACCAACAGCACCAACCAGGCTCTAATCTGCCTCTTCAACCGCCCAGCCGGGCACACTCACCGAAACCATTTTCCCCTCGGAGGGCATGAAGGCTGGCCGGTTGCTCAGACGCAGCTTGGTCTGCAGGGTGTTGAAGTTGATCTCCAGCTGGCACTTCTCCTGCACCTTGGGGGGCTTGTGCACCCGCCGGTAGTCGCGGAAATCCTCCAGCTTCTGCTGCATCTCCTGCATGGTCTTCTGAGGAACACGGTTTTCCAGCCAGGGGACGGTGCGTTGAATCCACTCCAGCAGCTGAGGATATTGGGGGGAGGGGGGAGAGGAGATACAGGGTTAACGACAGGGAAAACAGGAGCCCAAGGGACATGGATAAAGGCTGCCTGTCAGCCTCCCCAAAGCCAAGGCACTGAGTTGCTACTGAAAGGTAATCCAGTGACTTTTGAGATCCCTTCCAACTCTTGCAGTTCTACAAGGTTGTAAGGATCTACAGCTGCCCATCTCCGTCCTGCCCCACAACCCAGGAATGATGGGCAGAAGCTGCCCAAATCCAGCTCCAGGATCAATCTTGGAGGTCCTTCCCAGCCTTGCTACCCGAGACACTGGGGCCTTGGGTACACCATGTGTGTGCCCTACAGCCCACCTCAAGAAACACAGCTGGCTCAAGGCAAGTGCTGAAACAGCAACCCTCAAGGCAGCAGCCAGGCCAGTCTGTGGCTGACCGAGCAGCAGGCTCAGGGCATCTAGACAGACGCTGAGAGACAAAAGGGAGACCAGTGGCTAGAATGCAGAGAACGGTTGCTCTCTGCACAGTGGCACTGCTGAGCTTGTGATAAAGAGCAACGCTTGCTCTCAGTTGTGGCTAAGAGAATGGGAGCCAGCCACGGGGTTGCGTGCGGAATGGACCCCACCTTCAGCCTTAGCCACAGGTAAGGGATATTATTTATTTAAAAATATTTACATTCTGCTTCCCATTTAAAAAATCCCAAAGAGGTTTAGAATACATCATTATAAAAGCACAATGACATTAAGGCGCGTTATCGTCGGCATCAGCATTTAACAGCTGGTAGGGCCAACCCATGTTCCCTCATCACCAGCGTTCACCACCTAGCTCAGCCTTAGTGACCGTGGTCCCGATGTATCTTCTAAGGGGTGCACGTGTTAGAATTCACTTCCGGGAGGAAAATGAGCATGTGATCTGGTGGCCTGCTCCCAATTCCTTGGCCACAGTTGAGAGCTAGTGTTATATCTGGTCCACAGCCAGAGCGTTCCATGGAACTGCTTCCCTGGCTCGACACCTCCATTTCTGAAGAGACGCAAGGGGCCCAGCACCTGCAGAAGAGAAGACCCTTCTGCCCCTTGCGGGAGGGGCCGCCAACACTTACGTCAGAAGCCAGCTTCTCATAGTCTTCCATCAGGTGCTCGTTCTCCTGGTTCACGGCCAACACTTTGCAAATCCTGTTTGCAGCTGTCTCGGCCTGGAGAAAAACACAGAGAGGAAATGGTGGTCGAAGGGATATGCAGTCCCACCCCTCCCAAATTTAGACCTGCCTGAAAGTAAAGGAGAACCATGAAAAGGAGGTTGTGACAGAATGGCCTGCAGAACCCACCAAGTCCAGCAACGGGCAAAGAGAGAGCAGTTTCGAAGTAAAGCCAACAGGTTTAGATCAACCCTAGTGGCAATATCCAAGCACTCCCTGGAGGCTGCAAGGGCCACTTCCCCTTCCCCAACGCCTCCGCTGCCCCAGCAAGATGTCTTATTTAAAGGGAAGACAGCTCCAGCTTACCAGAAGTACAAGCCTAAAGTTACCAGTTATAGGCCAGAATAACTGCAAGCTAGGCATGAAGCTCCCAGATTGATGAGAGATCTATATTTCCTTATGTACATGATTAAAGTTCCCATGAAATGAATTACCTGACCGACCAACCTTTGAGCAACTGGATAACTAAACTGGCACAAGTGGATTCTTCCACTGCATTTCATCCTGTACAGGTGACATTGGCCCAGTTTGATACATGTATCTCAAATTAAGCCAAGGTATGCATGAGCCTGTTTTGTCCTCACACTGCCCCTTCCCACCTCCCTTCTTGGTGTGCTGTGATTCAATGCTTCTTTGCTTAATTATAGTTTCCCATTACATCTGAACTGAGAAACTATGGTTACTGCGATCAGAACAAGCCAAGTTCTGAAATAAGCTTCAAACCAGTTTCAGATCCTGCGTTGTTTGATACGGGTGACCAGAGTTTCCTAGTTTGGCTGTTAACAGTAAACTATAGTTAATTAACCTAGGAAGTGTGCTGCACAGTGCACAGAGAAGGGACTGTATGAGGATGGAATGCACGGGTTGGGCACCAGACTTGTGTATATCTCGGCTTAACATGACCAGGCTGACATGTTCTTGCCTGTGAACTGGATATCAGCTGAAGAAGTTTAGATTTAGCTTTCGTATTATATTTACTATTATGGTCATTTGCAAAGTTTTTCTATTACACTGCTTCACTGGAGGGGCTTTTTCTTGCTGTTTTGTGAGCATTAATTTCTTTCCCCTCTTCATTCCATTATGTGGTACTCCACAGTTTTTCAGTGGAGCATTTTCAGTAGCATGCTCAGACATCAGTGATATTCCAATGAAATTGCACCTCAATCCTTTTTAGGTTTCCCAATGAGTATAACCCAGTCTATTCTATATTTATATCACGCTTTTTGGCTTGTAGAGCACTCAGAACAGCTTGCATAAACTCAAAAATGCAATAAAAGTTTTAAACAATGGGTCAAAAAAATGTAAATTTAAAAATGATGCAATATAAAAGCAGAGGTGAACGTAAAGATCAATTTAAAAACAGCATCAGAATTACACATTAAAAAGCATGTCAAAATAGGGAGGCTTTCACACTGTATGAAGTTGCCTCTGACTTGCCTAGAGTGGAGAGACCCCTCCAGAACGTACAATAGCCTGGCTTACCAGAAAGCAGGAGGGAGAAGAACTACACAGAAGCCATGGGATGGGAAAAGTCAGGAGATCAAGTACCTTGCAAGGAGCAGAGAGAGTCCAAGGGAAGGAGATGGAAGCCAGACATCAACAGAAAGGGTGAAGAGGGTCTATAGAAGGGTGGGGAGAGGGAGAGAGCCATGGAAGAAATGAGTTGCCAACAGAATAGGATATTCAAAAGAAAAAAAAATACTTGTTCTACTAGGAAAAAAACATTACGCACTATGGGATGTCTCCACCTACTTGCCCCTATCCTTCCTAGGGGATTCTTCCCATGATTTAGAAGGCTGACTTGGGGGCAAGGTTGGGGGAAGGAAGGACCAAGTTTGGGAACAGGAGACAAGTTTAGATGAGTCACAAGAATACTGGGAGTGGGGGGCAGCTGTAGCGCTGCAGAGATGGGCGATTCCCCCCCCCCCGGAGTATTACTGACGACAGAGATTGAAATGGGTTACACAACTCTGTAGATTTTTTTTTTTTTTACTTTATTCTTAGCCAGAGCTGAAAGGCGAGGTGCTTGGTGGTGGCTGTGGGGATGACTACAGCATATCAAATCATTTGGAGTTGCTCTTTTGTTCTTCAAGTGTGAGGAAAGGGCACTCCGGACATGCTCAAAGCCACTGATCTGCCACTGAACACAACCTTGACAGAAGGAAAAGCCTGCTTGCACACCAAACTTCCCTGCATGCTGTGGTCCTTTGGGAAAGGCCCAGATCCAAATGCCATAGCCTGGTGAAGGCCAGGAGGGAGGGCGGCTACAGGAGGAGGCGCCTTCTCAGTGGCAGCTCTCTTGTTGTGGAACACAGCCTGCGGCTCTGATGCAGCCTTTACAAGGCTGGCGAAAGCATTTTTGTTCTGGAAGGCCTTTGGAGGACCTGCAGCAGGGCTTGAGCTAGTGACCTGATTGAAGGCAACAAGCATGGGGCAGGAAGGGCATCAGGCCAATTACGGAAGCCTCCTTGCACCAATAGGCTAACGTGGGTCAGCTGATACCCCCTGACCTCTAGAAAAGCTTCCGGGTCAAGCTTGCTTAGCAATCTGAGCAACAAGGAAACCCGCGCTTCCTGGCCCTGCCTCCCTCAGCCGCACAGGTGCTAGGCCTGAGAGCTGAGTTTTATGGGGTTTCGCTCATTTTATTTTGAACCATATTCAGAGTAATTTACATAAACACCACTGAGTGTTAATCGGGGAAGAAGGAGAGGACACACAGTTGCAGTCTGTAGAATTAAAAAATAATAATACTGTCCCCCTAACCTGTATCCCTAGTATACTCTGTATGGCCTCCTACAAAAAAATGAGTTGTAGTTCTGTGGTGTCAGACACCCCACTTCAAGCCCATAGTGATTTATTTATTTTTAAATGGAGAGGGTCTTGCTAAAATAGCAATGGGTCAATCAGACCCCAGTCAAAGCTAAGTGGAGGAAAATGAAACACTGCATGGCCAAGGTACTGGGGGTTAAAAGGTTACCAGCCTGGGAAAAAGCTCTATTTAACCACATAACTGTTAAGACTGGAGGTCGATTACAGGTGTCAGCTACCATCCCAGTATAGTTGTACCCACGTACTGCAAGCAGTAATGTGTGTTTTCTGGAAAATTTTGAATTAGCCCCCAAACTAGGTTAATCTGCACTGGAAAATTTTCAGCTTGCATTGGAAAATTTTCTGATGCCCTAGAGAGTACCCTCATTTAGTTATTTCTTTTGCTTGCATTTAGTAAACAACGCTAAAAAAAGTACGCCATGTTATTTTTTTGTTCCAATACACCACAAGTATTTGACCTGAAATATTTGAGAGGGGGCATTAAAGCACACATAATGCAAATCATATATTGCGTGTTTTGTTTTGTTTTTAAATGGAAAACTTGTAAAAATTTAAAGATAATAGCATGTATTATGCTATTAAGCATGTAAATTGTTTCAATTTAAGGGAAAAACAAAGGTACTGGAAAGTGTTGACACACAAATACATTTTAACAACCCAAAGAGCTGTGCATGATGTACAGACAACCACTCATCTACAACTCTGAAACTTCCTGGCTTCCCTAATATTTTATTTGCAATTGGCCTCCATTCACTGTTACTAATGAATTTATGAAATGGAAAAGTTTCTAGTAAAGCACTGGGAAAATTTTGGGAAAATTTTTCTAAAAATGTTCCACCTCACATCATTGACTGCAAGCCAGGCATGGACAAACTTTAGGCTTGCAGGGTCTCCTTTGTTTTTTTCCTGGAGCCTGGCAGTCCGCCAGCTGGAGCCCAATGCAAAATGGTGGCTCAGAGATGGAGCCAAGCACCTCCAAGGAGCCAGACGTTGGTATGGCCTGCGTATACAAGTACAAATCTACATCTGAGCAACTACAGATCAAGGATTCTAACAGCCTAATTGTATGTATGGGGGGGTCCTTTCTGTTGCTGCTGCTATTGTTAAACAACTGGGAGTCAGAAATCTCTGATGATCTTCAGTCTATAAGCACCAGAGGCTGGTGGCTCCATTGTCAGTGGGGCGGTGAATCCACTCCGGGTTTCAGTCAGAACTGGTTCTGGCTGGTTCAGTTCTGACTAGTTCTGACTGAAACCTGGAGCGGATTCACTGCCCATTGACGTCGGAGCCACCAGCCTCCACTGAATCTACTGCAAACCACCCAGTAATCCATCAGCAGATAATGATGTACATTCTGCACACCCTTTGCTGTAGACAGGCCTCCCCCAACCTGGCGCCCTCCAGATGTGTTGGACTACAGAGTCCACCGTCCCCAGCCAGCATGGCCATGTGAAAGGCACTGGGTTGGGGGAGGGTGCCGCACTCAGTACTTCTCTGACATGGTTACTTAATTGGGCCTACTTGACCCGAACGCCCAGTTAGCGAAGTGTTGTTGTTGTTGTTGTTCAGTTGTTCAAAAAAAAAAAAAAGCAATTAAAACTTGGGACACAGCTGTAACTCAGCTCGCGGCCAGCTAATGCAGCATGCTCACATACAGCCTGTCTAAACAATGCAGTTGCTGCTGCGAGCCCATGAACACAACACAGCGAGGCATGCTGGAGACCGCTGGGGCTGCTATAAGGCGGCTGATCAATCCCAGCTGATGGAGAGAACATGCCAGCTGAGCTCCCAAGCCTGGGATCAGACACAAAGGACAATAACAAAAGGAGACTGGCGAGGCCAAAAATTCACACAGTCCATGCCCTCTCACACCTCGGTCCCGCCCCCCCTGTGCACACCCAGAGGGAGGGCCTGTTTGTGAATGCCATGGGTGCGATCAAGTTCAGGCTGCAGGGCAGGGGACAGGCAGGGTGGACTGTCCCCTCCAGCGGGGGTATGTACAGAGATGGCTGGCCAGAGAACAACAGTCCCATTTTCTGCCTATAAAGGATTTACACATTTGGAGCCAATAAACTAACACTCACCTTTAATGGAAAACACTCCACTAAAGCTCTGTGGCACATCTAACATGTTAAAACACTGCCTGGAAGAAGGAGGAGGAGGAGGAGGAGAAGAAGAAAAGGGGAAAAGGGAGCTCCCTCCCACACACCCCACAGTGCCTGCCTATTTAAAATCTGGGTGTCTGGGTGAAGTATTTTCTCTCCCGATATTATGCATGGCTCTGCTGTTACGCTTTCCATGCCGAGTGGCTGAGATAAGCTTTCAGGACTGGCTGGCAGTCGGATGCAGTCCGTGAAACTTTTGATGTAGAAGTTGCTTGCAAGCAGCTTCCACTCTTTCATGCAACCTGACACAGTGCCAAGATTCTGCCCAGAGTTGCCAGCAAACCCAGACATGTCTTGCCAGTTGGGGTGTGCAGGTGCATGCCAGGGTACTGGGGCCCATCTCTGAAAGGACCCAAAGGATCCAGGCCTTCCCAGAGGCCCTAAGTCTAGCTGTTCATCCGATGGCATCACGAAAGTGCGCCAGGGCCTGCAAGCCTCCAAGCCTGCCAGGCTCCTGTTGGTGCACACAGAGCCTTCCCTGCCTCCAGCCTTCACTGCTGGGAGTCTCATAATTAATCCAGTGGAAATGGATTAATTACTGGATTGGGGGAAGCTTGTCTCTATTTGGGGAATTGAGGGCATATGCTCAAAATCACTTACTGTGGCTTAATTATCCCTAAATGCCATCAAACCATCCAGGCGATACTTACAATAAAGTTGACCACAGTTTCCTTTTCTTATCAGTTTCAATGGATAAGGGAAGTGAAGAAACTAATCTGCATCAGTGGTTTGCAAGTATCCTAGGCATCCTCAGCAGGAGTGCAGAACCTCTTTCAGCCTGAGGGCAGAACACAACTTTGGAGAAGCTCTCAGGGGCCTCATTCCAACGATGGGTGGGGTTCAAGACAAAAGAGGTGGGTGGGCCAAATATACCAGCCTATTTTACCTTAAAGCTCTTACTGCCAGTAACTAAGCCTTCTGGGAGGCATTCCAACTTTTTGGCATAGGGGGAAAACTGCACAAAGGCCAGGAAACTACCAAACAATTGGTGATTGGGGGAAAGGGGGTGGGCCCAGAGGAAGGGAGCATGGCCTTCTGGGGAACCCTAGTGGGCTGGATTCAGTCCCCAGGCCTGAGATTCTGCACCCCTGGTCTTCAGGTTATCCATGGTTAGCTAACATGGTCTATGAGGACAGGATCTTGAACTGGACACTGAAAAGGAGTTTCAAAGATCAAGACAACAGCATGTTCTTCACCTGTTAAGCCCTATGATACCTTGTGATAAACCAGGTAATAGAGCCAGTAGAACGAATGGTTTGGGGATGTTGCTTTTGCAAAAGCTCTGGGTAGGATACTTTTTATTTATTTTAACAAGGTTAGGTGATGGGGAAAGCAAGAGCAGAGGACTTTTTAAAAAATAGGGGACCAGTGACAGACAATCTGGAGGGCAGCCTTCCCCCAGCCAGGTGCTCTCCAGATGTGTTAGACTGTACTTCCCATCATTCCCAGTCAGCCTGGCCACTAACAATGCTGGCCAGGAATAATGGGAGTTGGAGTCGAACACCTCTGGAGAGCAGGTTGGGGGAAGGCTGGCCTAGAGGGTTGGACATAGATCAGGGAGACTCAGTTTCTCAGCTATGAGGCTCCCTGGGTGACCTTCTCTCAGCCTAACCTACCTCACAGAGTTGTTGTGAAGCTAAAAAGGAAGCTATGGCTGAACAGCAGCCAATAAATAGAAATAAACAGGAGTGGGGACCATGTGCCCTACTCCCCACCCCCAAGCTCTTTGGAGGAAGGGTGGGTTAAAAATTGAAATCATCATAATCATCTGTGCATGAGCCGAGATGATGCATATAGTAATTTGACATGGAGGGACACCGATTACGCTTTCTGGAAGTAAAATGCCAGCTGAGCAGGCTAGCAACCTGGCCATAAGCAACAGGAACGACGTTACAGCTGCAACTGTGGACAGGGACAGTTGTATTTGTGTGCAGGCCAGACGAAAGGACAGGGAGAGCTATATGATGAGCTATGATGCAAGAGGCCAGCAGATCTGAGTAACCTGAGGCAGGGGGACTATGCAGAGCCTGGCTCAGTAGATACATTTGCCATCATCTAGTTCCATGCTACAAGAAGGCAACAGGCTTGTGTGTAATCCCAACGGGAAAAGGGATAGGAGTGAGAAGGGATGGGATTGACAAGCAAAACATCTTACGAGAGGGCAGTGTACTCTCTATGCAAAAAAATTAAACAAGTCAGAATTCTGCACCAGCAAAGTTAACTTCTGCACCCTGCATAAATTATGCAAAGCAAGCGAGTTCACATTTATGAGTGTATTTTTCATAATTTACTCTGCTCCTGCTAGTCATTAGGAACAAGGGGCTGTGGGCAATGAAATCTGATAGGACTTGGAAATCCCCTCAGAAGCCAGAGTTTGGTGAGATTTTTCCAGGCATTGCTCAGATACAATCAAGCTGCTCTTTACAACAATAAGAACGGGGACCTTGTTTTAAAATGTAAAGTAAAAGAAAAGAAAAAGAAAGCCAAGTTTCTCAGGTTGCTGGATTTTATATCCAGTCCTGCTCTTGCATATCATGATGGAAGGAACTGCACAACACTCTACCATGTTTATCATTTCAGGCAGACTCATCCCATTGTCCTCAATTGCTACAGGACCTGCAGAGATCACTACTTTATCAAGACTCAGCCCACACTTCAATCCCAGATGCGAAGTGGAACATTCATTCAACAGTACCTGTGGCCAGAAGGAGTTGCGCACACCACCTTCATCAGATGTTTACTCTTAAACTCCTGGGATGACTGAGAATACAGAATAGGCTCTTCCCCTAGCTATAGAGCAAGTCCTATCCAAGGGTGGGGGGAGCGTTAACAGCCATGTTTGTGTGGCCATTTTGACAGGCAGAAGAAACAAGACGCAGAGATTTCATTCCAAGCAAAGCTTGCCAGCTTAGGTCCTCAGGGTCTGTTCAGAGAGTCAACAACATGCCCTGGAAATTCCACTGTCCATATAATGCATTAGCTAGGACTTGAGTTTCAGCGGGTTTCTCCTACGGTTAAAACTCAAACAAATCTAGAAGTTTCTTTTCATCTGGAGAATTTCAGGGTTTCAACTGGCAAAATGTCTCAGAGGGTTCCATGCATCCCTAGACTGTCAACCAGATTCTGACTAATTCAAAAGCATATGTGGCGGTTCCAGTTCAGGTGGATCCTCGGTGTAGGTGTGTTGGGGGGGGGAGTGGAAGAGAGAAGCAGGAGGCTTAGATAAAATGTGTGAAATTCCCCAAGAAAAGTCACCATTTCCTAGCTAGGTCTAGGTTTTTTTGCACCTGTAGGATGCCCTAAAAAGATGAAGAGCCCAAAGACAGGGTTGTGCACAGAGATGTCGTCAGCATCAAAACATTTCAACATTTGGTCCCCATTTCCTTCGAGTGACCCAAAGGCAGACATGAACCATGTGCAAGATGGCTAAGAGAAGAAAGTTCCCCCTTCCTGGTCCACTGCTACAAAAAATGGCTTGGACCAAGCCCACCAAGCACCCAACTTTCTAGCCTAGTTGAGCCTTCTTCACAGCCCCTTTCATGCTAGTACAATGCCATGCTCCAGGAAGTTGATTAGGAAAGATGTTAGTGACAGCTTAAAGTAGTCAGATACCTTTAAAAGCGGCAGTGAGCAGCCCTACCCAGCCAAAGCTCACCTTCTGAGCCCCCGAGAAAGCGTGATAGAAGCAGGAGACGTAGGTCATGATGGCCTTTTCATCGGGCCTGAGCGTACCTACAATATCTGCGCAAGAGGAAAGAGAAAAATGGAAGCAGAGTCAAGGGCACAGTGCAAGATCCTCTGGGCCCCACTCTGACATGCAGCAGAGCCGGGGTGGGGTGAGGGGGGCAACCTTTTGCTCTAGATACAGACCCAAATCTCAGCTGGGACAGGGCTCTGCAGCTCCTTAGCTCAAGGAGCCTAGGGAAAAAAAGGTCCAAGAACCCTCTGAAACAAAGCTCCATTCTGTTCCTAACCCTTAAGAAGGGAGAGCTCTTGAAACTTAGGGCTGCAAGATGAAACTGATTTACCATGCAATCCTGTGCATGTCTACACAGAAGCAAGCCCTGTAAGACTGCAGCCTTCATCAACACCTAAAGCTTCAACTGATACATTGGGTATGGGGGAGAACTGTAATTGGTGGGGCTTGGAGTTCAGGAGTTCAAGTGTTTATTTTGAGAAGGTATTTTGGTTCTGGTGTGTTGTTCCTTCTTCTCATAAAGTAGCTTTTATTTATTAAATAGAAATTTCTCACATTTCCTGCAGCACCTATAGTGAGGTCTGGGAAATTTGTACACATATTTAAATTTAATGTATTCAACCACTGGTTAAAAAGCATGTGGTAATTGGTTGGCAGCCCTACCTGAAGAAACATGGTGGCACCAAGGTGCCCCTTTTGCAAGTGATTTTAGCTCAATCACTCAGAGCTTTCCAAATAATTTGGTCATCTCACAAACTCTATTTGAAAGTAGAGAGAGATTTCTAGCTGAATGTTATTGCAGGCTAAATCAAGGAAATGAGAGAGTGACCCTTAAGCATGCCTTGAGCTAGCAGAGATTTGGGTTCTTTGCTAGAAGTTGCTGCCCTCTGCAAGAGAAGTCAGGAGAGCACAGGATGCTGGAAAGAATAGAAGAGTTGTTAACGGTGAAGGCTTGGGTGCTTCTGGTACCTTCTGCGCGCCAGAGAAGGCATGGTAGAAGCTGGAGACATAGGTCATAATAGCCTTCTCATCGGGCCGGGCCGTGTTGACAATATCTGAAAATTGAACAACAAGCATTAAATACATCAGGAGGCAAGCCCCATTTGATGCCTTGTTGCCTCTAGCATCAAGGAACCAGCTATCCACCAGCTCAGATGTCCTCCTGTAGGCAAAAATTCAGTCTGGAAAAAGTTATTAATAAGCCAATGTTAGAAATTCTAAGTGAGCCTGAAATGAATGTTAACTGCTTGTCCAACACAGAAGGTAAACCAGCTATCCTAGATATATTTATACCACATCGCCTGCCATAACAGTTCGAGGCTGCCTACAAAACACACGTTAAGTCTATTAAATGTTGCAGAGCGTACAATTTTGCACTGGTTAAATCTCACTTGACTTTTCCGCTGGGCTAATGCCCAAACTGCATCAGGGGCTTCAGGACTGTCTAATAAACTTTGGACTCTCATTGGAATTTGCTTGTTCCTGTTTGACTTTGGGGTTTGTCTATCTTATTGTGGGCTTTTCCTATCCTCACCCACAAGGTCTGGAGGCAGGCCTAGCAGTGGGAGAGGGGTCATATGTGGTTTAAAGTCCCAGAGAATGTAATGTTAAGGCAGCAACACAGCACCATAAAAAACAGGGGCTTGCTCCTCTGGCAGTCAGTCCTGCAAACAGAGGCACCTGTGTGGCACTGATTGGCAGAGAGCACACGGATCCTGGTCTTGACTCCATCAAAACATCTATGCAAGGTATGAGCCAGGAAGAATTCCCTAGCACATCTCCTGGGTGTTGCCCCCTAAAATTAGGCCCACAGCTAACTTTACAAACCAGGTCTGGGATAGACCATAGCTTCTTTAGCATAATGGTGTATCAGCCATCTCGATATGGCTGAGTTGCCTGCAAGTTCCTCATCTTGCTTCTTGTAGTGGACCCTGATAATTTCTAAGATACTTTTAGGAGGCTGTATGTTGCCTTGAATGATGTGCTGTTGGGAAAGCAGCAGAGGAAGTATGCAAGTTCTTCTAGCTCAGTCTCTCAGTTCTCAGCATTCATGTCTGCAGATAAATACAGGCATATTTATCAGCTTGCCCGGATGCATGTGCACATGTAGCAGAATGAGGTGGCAGAATCCTGAGGGGATGGAGTGGGACTGTTATCACGTCAGACTACAGGAGGAGGAGATCACATCTTTTAAATGCCCCTCTGTAAAAAACAACTCCCTGTATGTAAACACACGCACAACACATCAGGGAGAAAAAGAGCTAAGCTAAAACCTCTTCCCCAATCTTCTATGTTATGTACTTGTGGTGAGTTCAGAAACAACAACAGGGGTACATTCAAATTTGTGATTGGATCACCTGCAGCCTGAAGCGGTACAGTCTGTTCTTCCACTTTGGGACTCCACCACCTAATACTTCTGCTTGTGTTTATCGGGCATGTATTACCGCACAGCTGGAGTGACAGATCTGGCAAGTTACTTGACCAAAAGAAAACTGGACTTGCAGGGGCGGTGGGGTGAGGATGAATGGCTACATGTAAGTCTAATTTAAGGAATGCCAATTACCTTGAAAAAAGGCATCTAACCCAGCCTTCCTGAACCTGGTGTCCTCCAGATGTTTTGGGACTACAACTTCCAGAATCCTCCAATTCAATACATCTGGAGAGCACCAGGTTGAGGGAAGGCTGATCTAACCAAAGGCAGTGCTCAGCAGCTCTTCTTGGCTTCTGCAACCCAATTCTGCTTACAAAAACAGAGAACATACCTCAGTGCCAGCAGCCTCTTACTGTGGGGAACTGGTTATATTATAGACTGGCTGCTGTTATGCAGTTTTGTTCTTAGATCCAAATAGAGCTGCTTGCTACTGAAACCAAGACACACTTCAGCTTACCTTCAGCATCCAACATCTTGGGAATGTCAAGGTATTTCTCGGCGACCTCAAAGGCATTGTTCAGATTTGTGACTGGATCATCCTGGGAGAAGAACATTTGCCAGTGAGGCACAGCTGTTAAATTTCATGCCATCCAAAGCTAGTAGCAATTCTGCCCTGTCAAACCATCTGGAAAGAAGCATCTAGTAGCAAAAAATGTGCCAGCAGCTACTGTGACTGAGGCCCAATTCAAACTTTCTATTTCTAGTGCAGCTGCCACAGAAAATTGCAGCCACGTGCTATGGTTCTGCACAGCTGTGAAAACGCTTAAAAACTTCTCCTCTGTGGATATGCAAAGTACCAGTTCTCTGCAGCTTAATGATGCTTGCAATTGCAGCATGAGCGAAAGGTACTTCCTCTCATCCACAGAACCCAACAGATCCACATGGGAAGTGCATGTATATCTTCTCGCACGCACGTGGATTCCCAACCAGGCAGCTGCTGTGCCGAAAATGAAGTGTGTGAATCAGGCCTCAATTGCCATGAGTTTACTTCACTGGATTCAGACACCTGTTTTTAACTCTACACAAGAACTCTAAAGCCCAAGATGATTTTTAGGCCATTTCAAACCCTCCTGGCTATTGCTGACTCTTCCCTCCTTGATATGTTAGCGTACAAAATGTTTTGCAATCTTCATTCTGAGGCTAGCCACCATTATTCCCATTTTACAAACTGAGCCAAGGAGAGGACAACTTGCCCCAGAAGAGCCAAGGAGATCCTGGCCAAGGTAGAATTTGATCCCAGACCTCACTCAAGACCATGCCATTTTCAGGCGCTCCTGGGAAGATCACATGAGTCCAAGAGGAGACGGAAGGAGTTGCCACTCCAGACATACCTTTCTTAGCTTGTCATATTCAATGAGTTCTGGTCTGTGTCTGTGGATCAAGGCATTAAAAGCAAGGCCATCCTTCCAGCTGTAAAAAGAAGGCAAAGGATATAGTCAGATTGCTTGGCTGTTTAGAGAGAAAACAAGCAGCTTGTGTGTACTATTCCTCAAAACTGTGAGCCCCCTTTCGGACAAAATGATGTTATTACAAACAGGGAAGCAAAGACGAGAAACTGAGTAACCATCAAGAGACTCAATTACGACTCAGACCTTATGAGCCCTGCTGGGCCAGACTTCAGATCCCTCCAGTCCACCATTCTGTTTATTCTCGGAAGGCCACCACAGTGTTTGAAGGCAAGAGCCCTCTGCTGCAGTTGTTCCCCAGCAATAGGTATTCAGTGGCAGGTTGCCTCTGAACATGGAGATTCCATATAGTCGTCCTGACCATTGACAAACCTCCCCTCCTCGATGAATTTGTCTACTCCCACTTTTAAAGCATCTCAGCCAGTGCATCCTGTGTCAGTGAGTCCTCCAAGTCAATTATGCATTGGGCTCCCATGATACTAGAATACTAGAACGAAGTTGGAATGATGGGAGATTTAGGATAGATAAAAGGAAGCAGACTTCTTCATAGTGCACATTGTTAAACTATGGAATTTGCTACCCATATTGATGGGTGCCAACTTGGACAGCTTTAAAAGGGGATTAGACAAATCCATCGAAGATAAGGCTATCAACGGCTACTAGTCATGATGGCTATATGCTCCCTCTGGAATCAGAGGCAGAACATGCCAGGTGCTGGGGAACATGAGCAGGAAGGTGCTATTGCATTCATCTTCTGCTTGTGGGCTTCCCACAGCCATCTGATTGGCCACTGTGGGAACAGAATGCTGGACTAGATAAGCCTTTGGTCTGATCCAGCACAACTCTTATCATGTTCTATTTTATCAGGCTCCATCATTCCCACCCCCTCTCCAATGTGGCTGTTCTTTCTGAAATAGCTATCTAGCCACCCCAGCATGAACACCATTTTTTTAAAAAGGAGGTTTGGTGGCTTGGTTAAGTCCCCAGTGAGCAATGTCTGCTTGTATAAATTCCGGGTCTCTGGCTTGAGCAGAAAGCTCTTAGAGCCTTACTGTTTGCTGGGCTTGTGAACTGAATCCTTAATGGGGAGCCATCATCAAGAAGCAATTTCTTGCAGCCTTCGAAGTGGGCAAGGCATTTCAGCCAGAGAAATGGCCACCTCTGCCTTTTGGAAAGGTAAAGTCTGATGTCCCCAAGAGGCACCATGTTGAACAGTTTACCTTATGTGGAAGTTCTGCACGTTAACGTTCTTGTAGGGAGCAGTCTTCCTCTGGCACCAGAGCAATAGGCCTTCCTTAGCTGAAGTCTCTGCGCACAAAGAAATAAAGGAGATTACAATGGTAACCACAGGAGGATGCATTCCAAAAATAGAACTTTAATCCAAGGTAGCACAGACAATGGGAGGGAGCCAAGGCAAGTCTACCATCCTAAGAGTTCAAGGCCAAGTCACACAAGACTGTCTTTGCTTCCACAGAGGGCTGAGGGTACACCACAAGATGTGGATTCTTACACTTCACGGCAGACATGTGGCCTCCCCATCAGGAAGCAACAGATCCAAGAACGGAACCAAGAAGTGGCCCTTAAGACTTCCTTTGAGGTACTTGGCAGGATTAGGACCAAAAAGGTTACAAAGCCCACAGTGTATTGTTTGATATTGTACTTGTATATTTTGGGGAGCTGCTTCGGGGGCCTTTTGGCTGAAAGGCAGCATAGAAATAAAGTGTAACATAACAGAAGCGTATACTAGGATGTCTGCTTACAATATGATGCAACTAGATGCTCAGTAGCAAACTCAGGATTCCTAACCTGCAATTGCTGTTGAAGTGCAAAGCAGGGACAGGGGACATTTCTTGGGGGTGGGGGTAGGGAGTGGTGAGCAGGGCGGGTGGAGGGTTTTTCTTTCTTTCTTTGCAATCTCCTCCCCGGTCTGCTTTTCCTGGACACATTCCCTCAGCTGCTCACTACCACTTCCCATTTCCCACATCATGGGCTGGGTAAAGCCAAAGTGCACAAAATCTTCTTAATCAATTGAATACAGTAGCAAAGTCATATATGACACATAACTGGAAGTCTCCAAAGCAACCATCAAAACAGAACTGGATTGAGATCTGAGGTTGGACTCAATGGTCTTGTAGGCCCCTTCCAACCCTACTATTCTATGACACAATTTGGGAGACTATGTACAAACTTACTCAGCAAGTTCAGCAAGCAAGGAATCCTTTTTTTTAAAAAAAGATACAACAGTACTGTGCTTTCTGTTTATTTCCTGTGTGGAAGCCCTTCAAGCTCTGATAACATTCCAATCAAGTACAGATGCTTATACTTTTTCTGTATTGTGTGTGTATGTTATATTTAACTTATATATCCAGAGTTAGTGAATTTCTCCTTAGGCTAATTTACCCTAGCTGACCTACTAGCATATCTATGATATACCAAGGGCTATAATCAGCGAGTTTCTATATTCTTTTAGGGTGCAATCCTATGCATATTTAGACAGAAAAAAGTCCTACAACTCCCAGCATGGCCCACCAAACATGGCTGGCTGGGGAATGCTGGGAGTTGTAGGACTTTTTTCTGTCTAAACATGCATAGGATTGCACCCTAAGTGATTTTGTTGTATTTTCTGTGTTTTTTTGTTGCCTGTATTTTCCTTTCAAAATGAAATAAAATTAGTTAGGAAATAAGACCAAACGCCTCTGCCAAGCCTCTCCTCCTGTCCACGCTGCAGGAGAGGGTTAACAGGCCTGCTGCCCGTGACTCAGTTTGGACTAAAATGGCTGAGGTGCATAGCAGATGGTGTAGGTGTCCTTATGATAAAGGGACTATCCTGGGGGCCAAGTGGAAAGTCTTTGGGGGGATAGATTCGATCTCAAAGCCTCCAGCTGCCTACTGTGGCTTGACAAGCATTCCCAGAGCAGGTATTTGACAAACAGCCAGAGCCATACGCTCAATAAAGTGAGGGTTATTGCAACTGACTGAGCAGCTGCAGTGTGAAAGATTTATTGGAACTGATGTAGTTGGACGCAAGAAGCAAAAGGAACAAGCAGCTCAAGGCATGGGCATCGTCCTGGATCACCACAGTGCTTCGCCGCTTGCATGTTACCATGTTCCTTGCCTGGATATTAAGTGCGCTGGACATACGGCTGGTGCTGACACTCCAGCAGGAAATGCGGCGGGTCTTCTGACATAGACAGTAGAGATCCAGTGCTTACCTTCCACGGAGATGTCCTGGATGGCAAATCTGAGGATGATCGTCCAGATCATGCCGAGGGTCATCTTTGCATTGCCATCGACAATTTCTAGAAGCAGACGGGAGGAGCATTAGCATTGGGGCGGGTGCTACTGAGGTCAATTCAACAGCAGGCACCGTGGGTGCATTTACGCTGGAATTCCCTGCAGAAAACCCCCAGTATATGAAAGAGGCGTGTGCCAAGGAGCTGCTGCCAGTTGTGGCCCCTAGTGCGTTTGGAGATGTGCATCTCCCCTTAGTGTTTTGCAGGTGCCCCTGTGTAAAGGCTAGACAGATGCTGTGAAGGGTGACCCAGACTTTAGCTTGGTTTGCTCCTACCAAACCAGTGCAAAAAAGAAAAGAGGTTTTGGCAAAGGCCTCTCTTCTTCCCATAGAGTAGGGATGGGCAACTCATGGCCCTCCAGATGTTTTGATCTACAACTCTTATCAGCCCTAGCCAGCAAAGCCAATGCTGAGAGATCATGGGAGTTGTAGGCCAAAACATCTGGAGAGCCGCAAGTTGCTCGTCCCTCTCTCTGTTGGACATACCATGCCGAACACATCCAGGGAAGCTGCTTCTCTGGAGAGGGCGGCTCATGGTTTCCTAGCCTGCTGACTGCAGAGGCACACCTTGTTGTATTAAGAGAAGCCACTTATTTCCCACCTGGAGTGTGCAAGGCTGAGAATTACCCAGCCTCTGAGAGATTCAGGCCATTGTTTTTTCCACTGGATGTCCTCCCAATGAGAAAGACACCAGCCCAGGGCACTGACTGATACAGAGACAAAACAGGCAGCCTCCTCCTCCACGAGAAAGTAATCCTGCTGCATCTCAAGTGCCTGGATGATCCAAATTGTGCTGGATGCAAACTAATTATCTGCCCACAGCCAAGACTGAACAGAAAACGGCAAGGCCAGAACAAAGAGTCTGGCAGACATGTTGTGGGCACACTCCTTGGAGGGGGGGAGTACATGGGGTTTGCAGAAGCCCTTAAATATTTAATGTATTGATCTCAGGGCACATAGTGTGGGAATTACTGCCCTGGTCTGGGAGGGGTGATGAGCGAGAGCACCTGGAAACTACTCATTTCCAGAAGCAGGAGGGGTGAGAGGTAAAACATTAACTAGAACCCTAGCTTACTGCTCTGTGCCTATGTGGCCAATGTGGACTGGGGACAGAGTTCACCGTTCAGAAGGGCAGTAGCTCAGTGATAAAACACAGGCTTTGCATGCAAAAACTCCCAGGTTCAGCTCCTGGGAAAGTCCCCTGCCTGAAATCCTGGGCAGCTGCTGCCACTCAGTGTATGTAGATTAATGCTGAGTTAGATAAACTAACGGCCTTATTCGGTATAAGGCAGACTCCTATAGTGTACCTATGGTGTCACAGACTTAAGGCACACTGTAATGCAGTGGTCCCCAACCTGGCGCCCTCCATGTTCTGTTAAGACTACAGCTCCGATCTCCCCCAGCCAATACATCCACTAATTGTGCTGGCTTGGAACGACTGGAGTTGTAGTCCAATATCTCTGGAGGGCACCAGCTTGGGGAAGGCTGGGGTAGATGATACTGAGCTAGGTAGACCAATGGTCTGATTCTGGTTAAGGAAGAGTCCCGTGTTCCTTCATGCATTTCATTTTTGGGGGTTGTTGTTTTTTAAAGCAAGTTTTTGGGTCTTATGGCAAGTGCCTGGTGAAGTCTCAGTAGCCAAAGGGGCAGCAGGGTAATATTTCACGTGGCTGTGGGTGCAGCTTTGGTGCTACATAAGAAGAGCCTTGCTGGCTCAGACCAGGGGTCCATCCTGTCCAGCACTCTGTTCACACAGTGGCCAACCAGCTGCCCAAGGGAAGCCCCCAAGCAGGACATGAGTGCAACAGCACCCTCCTGCCCAGGCTCCCCAGCAACTGGTGTACATAGGCTCACTGCCTCTGATACTGGAGATAGTACACAGTCATCAGGACTAGTAGCCACTGATAGCCCTATCCTCCATGAATTTGTCTAACCCCCTTTTAAAGTAGTTCCAAATTGGTGGCCATCATTACATCTTGAGGTAGCGAATCCCATGTGCTGTGTGAAGACGTCCTTCCTTCTATCTCTCCTGAATCTCTCACCAATCAGCTTCATGGTACAACCTTGGGTTCTAGTATTACGTGAGAGGGAGAAAAATGTCTCCCTATCCACATTCTTCACAACAGGCATAATTCTGTGGACCTCTATCATGTCTCCCCTTACCCTCCATTTTTCTAAGCTAAACAATCCCAGCTGTTGTAACCTTCCCTCATAGAGGAGATGCTCCAGCCCCTTGATCATTTTAGTTGCCCTTTTCTGCACCTTTTCCAGCTCTACAATATCCTTTTTTAGGTGTGGTGACCAGAAATGTACACAGTATACCAAGTGTGGTCGCATCATAGATTTGTATAATGGCAGTACGATATTTGCAGTTTTGTTCTCAATTCCTTTTCTAATTATGCCTAACACAGAGTTTGCCTCTTTTACAGCGGCCACACACTGAGTTGACATTTTCATCAAGCTCTCCACCACAACCCCAACATCTCATTCATCTCGGTGGTCAGTCACTGCTAGCTCAGATTCCATCAGGTTAGACTTGAATTTGGGATATTTTGCCCCAATGTGCATCACTTTACGCTTGCTTACACTGAACTGCATTTGCCATTTGGATGCCCATTCTCCCAGTTTGCAGAGATCCTTTTGGAGCTCTTCACAATCCCTTTTTGTTTTAACCACTCTAAGTAATTTGGTGTCATTGGCAAACTTGGCCACTTCACTGCTCGCTCCTAATTCCAGATGCTCTAAGTAGGTCCTTACTGCTCCTTATGACTAGAGGTAGCAGCATAAATTATGTTGAAAAAAAACTAAAAATGGTGGGATTATGCAAACTAATAAGTACAGTCATGCATGGTTTATGGAAACTGGAGAGTGTGGATTGCCTGGACCTGGAATTGTTTTCTGTGTTGTTGTTGCTTTAAAGCACAGACTATAGACAGCCTTTTATTCCTGAGCCACCCAGGAGGTCAGAAAGCTGCCGTTGGTCTTCCAGTGCAATCTGTGCCTTTTCTTTCAAACAGCAGACACAATAGAAGAGGAGACTGGAATGTTTCAGCTACTGGGAAGATTAAGGGGAGATACTCCAGGCCAAGCCAGCGGCTGGTGTGAGATGATGGCTATCTCTGGGAGCAGCTGAACATGAAATTTCATGAGTGTCTTGGGACAGCCAGAGCCACGCCCCAGACAAGCAAATGTTTGGAACTGGGAAGGAGTAAAGTGGAGATGCTGACGGAGATGTTGAGCAGAGACGCCAAAGAGTGTTCATAAGGGCGGCAGCCGGGGGGGGGGGGGGAGCATAAGGGTGATGAGTTTGGTGAATCTTCGCTTCTGTAACTCAAGATACCACGCCTGACGCATGAACATGGCACTTGTCGGAACATGCTTTGGTTCTAACAGGACAGCTTCCTTTCCCAAGGTTAGTCCCAAAAGGCAAGGGAGTCGATACTGGATCCTTGGGGCAACCCTAAAGGACACGATGGGATTAGTCCTGGTCTAGCATTGCTAGAAAGGATAAAGTAGCAAGGAAGTGAGATTTCCAAAGAAATTGGAAGCAGGCCCTGCAGCTACTGCCTTATCTGGCATCGACAATTGGCGTTGGAGGACTTGTAAGGCGTCAGCAGCTGGCATAGAAGAACCTAAGTATACTAGCTCAGACCAAAACCTGGCTAGCCCATGCTCCCCCAGCCTAGCATCCTCCAGATGTGTTGGCCATGCTGGCCGGGGATGGTGAGAGTTGCAGTCCAACACATCTGGAGGGCACCAAGCTGGGGAAGGCTGGACTAGTCCAACATTTAGTTTCTAAGAGCAGCCAGTCCACTAGCTCAGGGAAGCTCAGAAAGAGACCATGTTGGCGGCCACCTCATTGTTCCCCAGCATCCAGTACAAGGAGGTCCCATGTAGTTATAATAGCTGTTGACTTCAAATAAAAAAGGATGAGAGAAGGTGAATTTAAGTCATGGAAGCTAGATGGCATTTCAAGACCAGCCAGTAGTCTTTCTAAGCATCAGCAAAAAGATGAGTAGCTCAAGGAAGGACTGACTGAAGCAAAATCTTTGGGGAAGCAAGGAAGCTTTAACATTACCGTCTTTGAGAGAGAGAGAGAGAGAGAGAGAGAGAGAACACGAACGAGAACCAGCTTTGTTCAGTGGACACCTCAGAGCCTGCTCTACCCCAAGGATTGAAGGCCTGTCAGAGCATCTATGCTCACCACCTTCCATAGTGAGCAAACGTCTTTTTTATTCCCGTTGAACAGACCATGGAATTGAGGTTGAGAACAGTGACCCAAAGAAAAAGAAACCAAATGCACAGTTACAAGATGGGGGATACTTGGCTCAACAACACTGCAGGCAAGAAGGATCTTGGAATTGTTGTCGATCACAAGCTGAATATGAGGCAACAATGTGATGTGGCTGCAAAAAAGGCAAATGCTATTTTGGGCTGCATTAATAGAAGCATAGCTTCCAAAGCCCAGGAAGTACTAGTTCCCCTCTACTCAGCACTGGTTAGGCCTCATCTGGAGTACTCTGTCCAGTTCTGGGCACCGCACTTTAAGAAGGATGCAGACAAGCTGGAGACGGTACAGAGGAGGGCAACAAAGATGACCAGGGGACTGGAAACAAAGCCCTATGAAGAGAGACTGAAAGAACTGGGCATGTTTAGCCTTGAGAAGAGAAGACTGAGGGGAGATAGGATAGCGCTCTTCAAGGACTTGAAAGGTTGTCACGGAGAGGAAGGCCAGGATCTCTTCTCGATCATCCCAGAATGCAGGACATGGAATGATGGACTCAAGTGACAGGAAGCCAGATTGCGGCTGAACATCAGGAAAAACCTCCTGACTGTTGGAGCAATCTGACAATGGAACCAATTACCTAGGGAGGTAGTGGGCTCTCCCACACTGGAGGCATTCAAGATGAGGCTGGACAGCCATCTGTCAGGGATGCTCTGACTTGGATTCCTGCAGTGAGCAGGGGGTTGGACTCGATGGTCTTATAGGGCCCTTCCAACCCTACTACTCTATGATTCTATGACCTGCACAGCAATATTTAGTGTTTATCTAGCCCTTTTAAGAGCTCAAAGCACCTCAAAGCAGTTCTCAGTAATCTTTGCTGCAGCCCTGGAAGGAAGGACAGAGTGAGTGAGCAAGAAGGTTGAGAAGAGTATGCCTTGTCTAAGGCTGCCTACAGAGTCTGTGGCAGAGGATAGGAGAAAAAGTGGCCAGAGAGAGGAGACAGTCAAGAAGGAGCAGAAGAAGTTAGGAAAGGAGGGTTGGAAGAAGGAAGGGTCCACAACAAGGGAAAAAACTAGGGAAAAGAACAGGGCAGAAGGGAGAGGCACAGATGGCCAGGAGGTGGAGAAGTGGAGATCGCTGAAATTGAAATGCAGATTTGGAAAAAGAACAGCCAAATTGTTAACTGCAGAACTGTGGCTAATTGTATCTTTTCCTCAGAAGTACAGATGTGAAAATCTATACAGGGGGCAGGGATTAGTAAATGCCCCCCACACACACATTTTTCAGGGTTTTTTTCCCCTAGTACAAGCCAACTCCATGCAGCGGGTGGAGAGAGAGCGCGGGGAGCTGGTCCAGGAGTAAGGAACTGCAAAGCTGAGAAAAATCCAATGGCACGAATTTGGGGGATTTTTGTTTGCTTGTTTTAAAACGTGTAACAAATTCACTGCCAGCATGTAAATCTGGCAAGGCTCAAAGGAATATCAGTCACAGAAGCTCGAAACAACAAAAGGAAAATATTGGATTTGGAGGAGGGCATTACTGGATGCATTTCGTTTGGAAAAACCAGCAGCTGTGGAGAAATGAATCCTGCCCTGGGCCAATGACACTGTGCTGCCCTGATATAGCAGTGTGTGCCTGTGTGTGTGCTTGCTCCTTCTTTCTTCAGGCTCCCAACCTGCTCTTCATATTGCCTCATACATGGGGAACAGGGAGAGAAAAGGATATCAGTGTCTTTCCAGAAAGCTTGTTCAAGGCTCTCAGCCACAGCCATTCACACCCACATGTACAGTGGAGGCTTTACACCAAGCCTACTCTATTTCAGGCTGCATACACTCCATACTAAGTGCATTAGAGTTCTGAGCCCAGGGAGTCAAAATTCTGTGGCTGGAATAAATTGGGCTAATTTACAGAATTTCCTATTCTGCATAATTTATTTCAGCTTGGTGAATCATGGAAAAGGGCAAGGAGGTATTTTGGTACTAGAAACAGCTTTCAGCATAGCCTCTGGATTCTGAGATTTTAGCAGGCATTTGCTACGCACAAACATAGCCTTGCCTTGCAGACATAAGGGCTGGAAACTTGTCATTTTCTTTTAATTTTTAAATAAATGTTTAGGGCTAAGCTTACAGAGCTCTATCATATCTAGCACCTCTCCTTGCAGCTTTTCACTTCTGATATCAGGACTAGGCTAGAGGGAGAATGCCTGGGACTAAGAAACAGGGGGTGCTAAGACTGCAAAGAAAGGAGGGGCTCTCAGCTACTCTCTTAAAGCATGCCCCTTTTGGTATAAAAGTTAGACACCTCCCATCCACCTGCCCCATTTTACACACAAACAGGGCAGATACACACATAAACACTGCCTCCATTATGTCTAATCTGGAATCTAATTAGTCAGGAAGCTGGATTTTGTGCACAGAACTCTGTTCTATGTTTTTTTCCCTACTGCTACAGAATCCCAGCACATTCACAGCCCCATCTGTGTTCTAGCAGAATGCCAGAATCTCTTTAGCAGGTGATCCACCTATTTCCTACGTATCCCCAGCCTTCCGGCACACGTGCGTGTTTTTTCTCTTTTTTGCATTTTGCCCTTCCCAGGTATCCTGTGAAGTAGGTTAAAGAGTTAACATTTTGCCCTTCCCAAGTATCCTGTGAAGTAGAGAAAGAGTTAACATGGCCCAAGTAAGATTCATGGGGATCTGAACTCAGGCCTCCCTGGATCTGTGTGTCTCGCTCTTCCCTACACCAAGAGGGCTCTCCAGACAGATGCAGATACATTAACCCACCCAAGTTTGGTAAGTTGGTAGCTGAGTTCTGGATCAAAAGCAAGCTCATGAGCAGCTTCTTTACGGGTGGGGCTAGATATATGTCAAGAGCCACCTGCTGCAGGATTTATACTTCTTCAGTGCAGAATCCAGTTTCTTTTGTGTCCTCTATACCCACCCCTGCCCAGTCATAACCTGGGAGGGGCTGTTGCTCAAGTGGTAGAGTATCTTTCGATCCAGCAAGGTCACCAAGGCAACTTGATAACATAATATGAAACAACTTCTAACCCCTCCGGACACACCACATTGCTCTGGAGTAGCATAACCCCCCACCCCTTTCCCCCTAGGACTGCAGACCTTTCCCCAGTCCAAGGACAGAGAGGGAGGAGCCACATGCAGCAGCTAGCTGGGCCCAACATGAGCTGTTGCTGAGCAGTAGCAGAAGGTCCTGGGTTCAATCCTTGGCATCTCCAGGAGAAGGGCCTCTGCTAGCAGGGCTGCAAAAGGCCACTGCCTGAGCCCTCCGAGAGCCCCTACCAGGCCAAATTGGTGATGCTGGGCTAAATGGACTTAAGGCAGCTTCATATGTTATTTATTACTTATCTAGAGCCATCATGGAGCTTTTACAAAATCAGAGAATAGGTCCCTGCCCCGAGGGGCTTGCAATCCAAAACATCCATTAAATACTTTAGTGTTTAGCAAGATGGGTTGCAGGGAAAGCTTGAAAGAATGGTTCTCCACCCCCACCCCACCACAGCTAGCTTACCTTCGGCTCCTATGGAAACCAGCTTGACTCCTTTACTTGCAATGAAATCGAGAGCTTTGTTCACGTTGTTGATCTTATGTACCCGCATCTTTCCTCTCTCCGGTTTTGGTAACCGCTCCCCTGAAACATTCCAGGGTTTGGGGGGGGGGGGAGATTGGGGTGAGAAAACACAGAAGTTTCCCAGTTACGTCGAATGCCAGCTTAGCAAGACACAAGAAAGTCAACACGTCTTGTTGGTTAAACACTTTTACTGGCGCAAGAAGGGCAGAAAATCTTTCTAAGTTACGCCAGGTTAATTCTTTTCTTTAATTCATCCATTTCTCCAAAGACATTGGGCTGGATCCAGACTAAGTTTTTCTTTTTTCAGTGTTTGTGGTTTTATATGATTGCTCTTGTGCTTGTTGTATTACTGATATGAGTATAGTTATTTGTGCTGGCTTTTACTTATTGACTTCAGTGTTTATTTGATTGTATTTACTGATTTACATTTCAATTGCTTACTGTTTTGCCACTCTGAGAATGATTTCATTATAGAGCGACTCCAATATAATAAATAAAATGCAATTAGTTAGTTCACTGAGGTCCAATTGAAATCAGTTTGAAAATTTAGACATGACTAACAATAGTTCCCACTGAAATCAATAGAAATTAAGTGTAACTTTGCCTGGGTCCAACACAGCATACACAAATGAAGAAGTTGACATTTGGGACTAATTTCTAAAGTTGTGAGTCTGTTCAAGTGCTGGAGTTACACAAACCCTTGAATCACAATGGAGAACTGAGAGGGAGCCAGTGCAGATGGGCCAAAATAGGTGTAATAAACCCAGCAGCAGGGCCAACAGGCCACTAGGGTGTTCTGTTAGCTCTCATCCACCCCAAAATGTTGTTTAAACACAAGCATTACATTATTTAGATTAAAATTAACAGTGTGCATGATTCATTCAGAGTGCAGAATTGGACAATGAGAGGATGAGAGAAGGGTAGACCCAGCCTGCCCTATCATCCCTCTCCCCACCCCACATTTCTTTGTGATACAGTGAGCATCCATCACCAACAGCAAGTAGTCAAGAGGCTAACCCACATGATTCCCAACCAAACCTCTAGCAAAGTTTATTAAGTGTTCTGGGAATTTGATTGCAAGGATTACAGACTGTGGTGTTGGCCCTAATCCAAGGATGTATGTGTCACATCTTGTCATCCTAGGACAGCCTTCTCCAACCTCTGGTGCCCTCCAGATGTGTTGGACTACACCTCAAATCATCCCCAGCCAACATGGTAATGCAGGCTGGGGGCGATGGGAGGGGTAGTCCGACTGATCTGGAGGGCACCAAAGGTTGGGGAAGGCTGTCCTAGGATGTTTAATGATGTCTGCTCCGGTCCTGAGGAGCTCCCAATAGAAGTAAAAGGTTGCCCCACAGAGGTCAAGGAGGACCCTTGGAAGTGCCTCAAAAAGCACGAGCAACTCAGTGCCTCACCTGAAATGACCTCCAGTAGCAACATGAGCTTGAGGCCATCACGGAAATCTTCATCGATATTCTCAATCTGCGTGCCGGCTTTCCGCAGGTGGGAATTGCACCATGCTGTGAAAGTCTGAAGGGGGAGAAAAATGAAGGAAGATGAGGCTCTGGAACATTTAGACTTGAAATGTGCAGACTGGTATAATGCTGATCTCTCTGGCTCCCATAAGGCAGCATGAGATCCAAGGCAAACACAAACTAACTGTTTTTGGCATGGAAAGGAGACGTCCACAGAGTGCCAGCTCTCTGCTCCCCCTTCATTCTGACTTGCATAGCTGTGGCTTTACTCCAAAACTGAAGGGGGCTGCAATGAATCCTCATGAGACAGGGTATGGAATTTGGCCTCAACATGGAGCTTTGTTGCTTCTGCAACTCTCAGCTCTCCTTTGGAAAGAGACTGTGCTTCTGGTCCTCATGTTCAAGGGGAAGCCTGAAGACAGTCTTTCCTTCTTCAGCACAGCAGAAGGCAGAGTGTTGTTGCTCCGTCTTCACGTGCCTATGCTGAAATCTTCCTTTCTTTAGCCCCTGACCCAATCCCTTTCAAAACACTTGAAAAGAAATTGAACAAAGAAGGCTGCACAGATGCAAAATGAACATATCCTCTTCCCAGTTTGCCCAATTCATTCTTGGAAGTTTGCACTGGCAGAAGTAGATTTTAGAGTAGACTCCCAAATCTTGCTGGTCCTGAGGAATTCCCTCCACCCACAATAGCACCATAGCTGGGTGGGGCAGAAGGCAAGGCAACAGTGGGCCCAAACTAACGTGGGGTCCCTGTTGCTGCGCCCAAGTGAAACTCTTCCAAGGCCCCATGCTGCTGCTTAGTGGGAAGGGGACTGTGCAGAATTTGGCCACCCTTGGCCCATTATTCTTGCCTGTGGCGGAGTTCATTCAGAAGCCCCTCAAAGTACCAACAGAGGGCCCCAGACAGAGGGCCAATGTGGCCTCAAAATCTGACTCTGGTGCAGCTTATTGTACTCCCAACAAAACGTTTGATTTCGAAAACCTGTTTCCACACATTGATAATCACTGGCACTGTAAATGGATACCGGGGCTACAGCAGCAGCGAGAGGCAATTGGATCGGAAGTGCACCAAAAGTGATAGTGGGAATGGATAGCAAGGCATCAAATTCCCCGTGAACAGGTGTTATGTTCAGACCAGTGGAAGCTGGTGGCTCTAATGTCAGTGGGGTGGTGTATCCACTCCAGGGTTCAGTCAGAACTCTGAAGGACTAGCCAAGGTGCTCCTCCTCCACTGGTTCAGACCAGGCTAAACAGATGACAATTCTGCAGCCAGGCAATCCAAGTTCTGCGCTGAGAAAAACTGGGTTTTGCTACCAGTAGGCACGGAACCATTTTGTAGGATTTATTCTACAATGTTTACGACTGTGCATCGTTTATTCTGGTTCTGGCAAGGGGAGGGGTGGGGAGCTACGCATGGCACTGAAGCTCCATCCCCAACTAAGGAAAATCATACCCAGTCATCATTTTAGTATCTGAGATTCCAGTGCACATAGTCCTCAAGCCTTGGAAGCATATCTTTGTACCCATCAGGGCTAGAAACTTTTTTTAAATGAAAGCCACATTTCTCAGGAAGTTGAATTTTGCACCAAAGTAACACTTCTATGGAATCAAATGCAGTCCTGCCTATAACTAACATGGAAAGAGAATTGGCTCTACCACTGAAAGCTCTCTGTCCTTGAGGGAACTAGCATTTTGCAAAACAAGACCAGGATGAAACAGCATTACCAACTGTAGGAAACAACTTGAACAGAAGTGGCTCCTTGTCCCTTGTAGAGGTTGGAAACCCCACAAGCACTCTGGATGGCCTGCATACTGGCCCCTGTGTTCTGCAACAGAGAAACTAGTCCAGCTTGGATGCAGGCAAGGGAATCCCCAAGAATGGGAAGTGGCATCAGCAAGGAAATGTAGGTAACCCCTAAGCCCCAGAGAAGCCTGCCCCAACCTGGTGTTTATCAGATGTGCTGGACTGCAACTCCCATCATTCCCAGGCAGCATGGCCACTGGAGGAAACACATTCTCTCCTTCCAACCCCTGTACAAATCATGCACGCCCCAGCTAGGTAGTAAGCCACCCTTCTTCCTGATATAAGTACAAAGCTATCTGGAACAAGGGGTGGTGTGCTTTGGTCAGGTCTCACCTTCTGCTTGCTGCCAGCAGAGTGGTGAGGGGCGGGGGGATGGGACTTTTGTTCACTCAGCCTGAAGCATGCTACCTCTGAATGCTGCAACCATGCAGAGGACAGGTGCTCCCCTCAACAGCATCTGCAGGGGAAACAGGAAATCCCACTTGCACATGGCTGTGAAGAAGGTATAGGTAGGGGAAATTGTGTTTGGGGGGCATGTTGCAGAGGGAGGCTTTGCAGCAGAGCAGCTGTGGCCAGGCATTTGGAAATGTGCATTGGCCAGTTCGGTGTCCTTCTAGACTTACTTTAAGAATTCCAGCATATTGTCTGTAGAACCTGGTTGGAGATTTTGCTACTACGTCCTTTCCCAACTCCACTTAATCCAAGGAACAAACTCATGACATTTACAAGGTTTTCCTGCCTGCATACATGTGTGTGTGTCGGGGGGGGGGGGCGGTTGAATGAGTTCCACATATGGTGAAATCTTTGTGGTTGACAATGGAGCCACAAGGGCACAATGCCTGGTGCGGACTTACGTGAGCTTGTTCAGGTTCCCTTTTGAAAGCAGAGCAAGTAAGCAGGGATTCTGGGTTACTCCAAAATTGCAGAAACTTGCATATGCACCATCTGTGCCATCACGCTCATTTTCAGGAAGAAGACACCATGGGACATTTGAGGGGAACATGTGATATGGAGAAAGAGGATAGAAAGAAGTCCTCTCTCTCACTCTCATATATGTACGTGTGTGTGTGTGTGTGTATATATATATGTATATATATATATGAGATCATCAATGAAGTCTATTCAGGACTGACAAAAGGAAGGACTTCTTCACACAATGTAATTTGAGGAATGCATGGCCACAAGATGTGGTAGCAGCCATTGGCTAAGATGACTTTAAAAGGGGATTTCACACATTTCTGGATGACAGGTCTATCAATGGCTATTAGGCATCAAGGCTAAATGAAACATCAATGTTCAGAGGTAGTATGTTACTGAACACAGTTACTGGGGATGGCTATTGTCTGCATCAGTTGCTACTGGTGGGCTGCCAAGAAGCATCCAATTGGCTACTGTGGGAAGCAGGATGCTGGACTATATGGACCTTTGGTCTGACCCCTGAGGCAAGACTGTACACTGCTGAAGACCAAAACATCTTGTTCAGCCATACAAAGCAGCCCACAAACGTTCATAGCCCACAATAATTTTTATTAGTCTCCCTGCCCACATATCCCTTAGGAATTTGTAACATATTGGAAGTCTGGAAATAATAAAGGACCTGCATTCTTCCTATTTACAAACGCTTCCCTGCTGGGTCACTTGGAGGCAAGTTTTGCTCACTGCAGGCAAGCAGCTGTTTATAAGCAGGTAATATGGTTATATTTAATACCAAGTACCTTGCTGGTACCCAGCATTTACAATCAGGTCTGTGCACAGGTATCAGTATGGTTCGACTAATAAGAGGCAAAATGCACCCAGGACAAAGCACTGCCTTAAAACATCCTCACCAACCCACAATAATACCTGGATGTCCGACCAGGCGTGCTGCCTCCCTCCACTGAAGGTTCACAGGGACACGGATCCTCACACTCCCCCACCCCACCCCACCCCAAGCAAACAACTGGCCACATGGGAATCAATTCTCAACGGCATTGATTTCCCTGCATGGTCTTCAATATGGTTTAAAGGCCCACAATTCTTCTGATTTGCCCTTTTAGGTTCAATGAAATCCACACAAATATACCACGGGTGTGGCTGCTACTGTTAAGACTTTTTGAAACATTCAATATCACATTCCTGTTACTCAGAAGCAGTGCATTTTTGGCTATGAATAGGGCCTGTCATTCTACATCAAGTGTTATCTGCAATACCTCAGCTCCAAACACCACCACACACAGAGACAGGATCACGGGGGTGGGGCCATCGACACAGCCTGATGAGCACAGAGATCAGTTCAGGAGGCCAGAAATTGTGAGCTGGAGAGCTTTCGGCAGCACAAGGCTTGTTTTGACAACTGTTACTAACCTCTGTTCATTCAGAAGCTTGGAGGCAGAGACTGATTAACTGAGCAGCAATGCCACACGCGGTTATCTGAAAGAGCCAATATGGCTGGGCTAAGCAGCACAGGGAGCTAAAAAAAGGAGACACACCAGCTTCAAGAACTCTTAGAATCTCCTCCACTCCCTGCTCCAGTCCATCCCCTTATCATCTGATGGAGGGATTCCACTTGAAGTGGAAAGTGAGACAAGGGCTCTCTGGCAAAGGAGACAGGCAGCCCGGCTGAAGGGCTCTCATCAGAAAGCTTGAAGAGGAGGAGGAATCTGGCTTTCTGCTTTGTCCTCTTCAAAAAGGCCAGCAAACGTGTTCGGGCACAGTAGAAAGTGACGGGCATTGGAAAGAATCTGGAAAGGGCAGTTGGGGGTGGGGTGAAAGAACCTCAGCTGTTCCTCTGAAGGACAGCCATGCTCTGGCACACAGGGCGTGGCAGAAGGATGTGGTAGAAAGCAGTCACCAAGACAAAGGGAGCAGTGTCAGGTTGGCCTTCCTGAGGTATCACAAGGATTGGGTGCAAAGGGTGGCCACCACCCTTGCCGACATGGTAACACTGATCATAAATCAGCAAAGCCTCACCTGCTGTTCTTAACTGGAAGGGAAGGGGTGGAGGTAGATTTCCTATCACAGAAGGGGTCCCCTGAGGTAGGCTGATGTATGCAAGGCAGTGCCAACCCTCACACAAACAACATGTTAGAGCTGGCCCAATTGGCTGCTTGGCTGCCTCGAAAAAGGGATGCCAGTTTGCCATCTAGTCACTGTGACAAAGCCTATTGCTTTGGATGTCTGTTGGCCAGGCTATCTGCTGAGGAGGGTGTGTATTTGGCTGCAACGATGTTCTGCTTGTGCTTATGTAAGCAGAGCAAAGATGAGAGAGATGCCCTAAGTCTCCTGTGCTTCTGTAACCAAAGGCATCTAAGCCTGGTAGCTCTGCCCCTGGAAGTGGTGAGCATGTGACAATATGCATTTTCTTATTTATCATTGATGCAGTAGGCCTGGAACAGAGTAGAGAGCCCCATTAACAGCCAAGACCATCACCAAGATCCTGGCTTATTTTAGTTACAAAATGTATATATCACTCTATATACAATAAAATCCCTGAGCGGTGAACAATAAAAAGAAAGAAAAGAATCAAAATACAGAACTAAATTCTTTAAAATCAAATTATGCCAATTAAACCATGGCTGGCTGGTCAGGGAAGGGTTATTTAAATAAAAATGTCTTCAGCAGATGCTGAAAGCAAAACAAAGCCAGCCTGATGAATTCTCATGCACCGCAACTTTACCACTCTCCATCCCTCCATTTTTCTCTGCCCCCTCCCCACAACAGCTGGGAAGTTGCACATCAGTCCTGGCATAGTGTAACACGGCCCTCCAGATGTGTTGGACTACAGCCCCCATCACTCCGAGCCAGGGATAGGATAGTGGGAGTTGTAGTCCAACACATATGGAGGGTGCTAGGTTGGGGAAAGGATGGTGTAGTGGTTAAGAGAACCTTCAGATCTGCCACAAGCTTTGCAGACTGCCTCTGGCAAGCACTTTTCCCTCGTAGCATCAGCCCACTGTCTGAAATATGAGGATTACACTGAACTATCTGTCATAAGGATGGCAGAGATAATGCACATGAAATGTTTTGAACATCTGAAAAGCACTATAAGTGCCAAGTATTATATTATTACACCAACGTGAAAGACAGTAGTGTTGTAAACTGCCTCGAGTGTCTTCAGGCAGCACAGAAATTGCAGGAATAAAAATAATTACATCCGTCAGAAAGAGAAAAAAATCATTAATTCTCAACAGCACAGGCAGCAAACAGAAGTGTCAGGACACCTTCAGCAGTGGTTGCATCATCAACATCTCCAGCCTCTGGCCCAGGAAGGAGGACTGCGCCTGGCAGCCTCACCTCTTTTATCACCACATGCGCATTTATTCCCACACTCTGAGGAGATTCACCCTGGGGGCCTGAAAGGATTGGGAACCAAAACCCGCACACCTCACGCAGCAGAGCCCCTCCTCACTCTGTCGGGTGGCACCAGGAAGCTGGGTGAATGAACAGGGCATACTGTGTGTCTCCTTTCCAACCCCCTCCTCTACACGGCTGCTGGCCAATCTGAGCAGGCTTTGGTGAGCTAAGCAACCAGGAATGTCGCTTTGACAGTTTCTAATGAACCATTCATCTGACAAGGAGGGGTGGGGGGGAAAGGCTCTTCCCCTGAAAAGCAAGAACAAGAGGATCTGAATTTTTTTGTTTGTTAAAAAGCTCCTGAAGTAACCTCAAAGCTGCTAGTGTCAAGCTTCAGACAATTTAGGAAGAAATGTGCAATGCTTGTTTATGATCTCCACCCCCTCCCCTCCACAAAACCCAGCTTTATTGTCAGGAAATTTAGGTTCCACCTCAACAGGAAGAAAAGCTGCCATACCAGAAGGAATGAATAAAGGCTTTTGCTCCAGAAAACAAGAATAAAAGAAAGGGGGGAAAGGGGGGGAGACCAAAAGAATCTTTTTAGCTGAGCTTTTAAAGAAATGTTTATTTTATAAAAAGAGCCCATGTTAGGGACATTTTGTCCCTACCCATCAGGCTGCCTCTGGGTACAGACTCTGTTCGAAAAGGTACTACAGTTTTGTATTTGGAATCATTAAAAAGAAGAGGCCTTATGGCTAGTTGTACAACTATCCAAACCAGATGTGTAGGAGCAAGAAAGCGCGGGAGAACAGAAGACAAGAGTATACAGATGTTCCTTGCACAGGGTTAGTTTCCACCTATATTTAATGCTCCACTTTCATACACACACCCAAAAGTTCAGGTCACCCAAATATAATCAGGTGAGAAGAAGCAAGTCCAGAGTAAATGACACTGTAGCCAAAGCAATGGCAAACACACACACCATTTTCCTTTCACATCTGGAGCAATTATAAGCTAGGGTCTTTGAACAAACTGCCAGATAAATGCATGTTATGGGAAAGTACTGTTTTGTGTTCACAAAATGGAGAGAACAAGGAGACATGCTCGCCTAGGTCCCCCAGAGATGCCTTCGGCCACACAAGCTAAAATGAGACTTCCACACAGAAATCATAATCCCCCCAACCCCAAGCTGTATCACAAATATCTTTTGAAAGTCTCTTTCGTTTCAAAGTGGGTTGCCATGTGGCATGGACATGTGTAAGAAACACAAGACCAAAGTCCCATTGGATAAGTGGAACTAGTTGCTCAATTCTTTGGAAACCAGCCACTGGTGATCCTACCCTATCCCCAGCCATCAAAAGCCAGGTTCAATAACACATCTTATACTGCTCCCAAAAATATTTACAGGTTCAAGTCTCTGGGGCAGGTTCTCGGAATGCCTCTCTCCACACACCCTTCAGGACCCAATCTGGTACACAGATGGTGGGCATAGCACTTTCTTGGTCAGTCTTAAAATGCTGGGTTGCAAAGGTTGAATTATACCTTGTGGAATCAGGCTTGGGAGCAGCCCTAGGCAGGGAAGGGAAAAGGATCCTAGGCTTACAGTGGTTCATCTCATCCTGCCCCCAGTCCTGAAGGCCCACCCCAGCATGAAAGGTGGGTCAGAGGCCAAGCTGGGAAGTCCCACTTCAACCACCTGAAAGAAATAAAAGAAACAAACTGTCTTCCAGCAGACAGAAACTTCCTTCCATGATGGCTTGGAGCCAATGCTCATACAACAACAGCAAGTGACTATTTACAGGCCCCAACTAGGAGCAGGGCACAGCTAGCGGCGCAAGGTGTGAACCTGCCATTAGGAGACTTGTGTGAAGTGGGGAAGAAGGTGTGGCTTGTCATTATCACTGAATCATAAGGAGCAAAGCAGGCTGGCTCTTCAAGAGCTGAGGCTCCTAAGAACAGACAGGAAATGCATGTTGCTATTTTCTATACAAATACCTCAGTAGGCTTTAAAGCCATTAGCCCAGACCCTGTGCCTGGAATGTAGGCATTTCCCCCTTGTCAATGAACCTCGTCAATGAAAGCCTTGCTACAATGTCTAGAGTTAATGATAGATCTACAGACTCCAGTGGCCCTAGTGCTCTGGCACTTACTCTTCCAACCACCAAACCAGTTGCTGGCTTTCTCTGCCTCAGCATAACATTCATTCGGTTCACTCCAAGTGATTACAACCTCCTGTAACCAAGAGCAAAATTCATTTGCCAGGCGGAGACAGCTGAGGCAAGACTCAGCTCTGAGAATCTGTTTTCATTTTTCAAAAACAGAGCAAGTTTCTAGCTCTTATGATGAAGGCATGCTGCAAAATACATATGCAGTGCCTGCTGAAAGTACGGAAGGAAGAGAGGTTGCTAAACAAGCTTTCCAGCAGTAGGGGAACAGCTCTCTTGTCATCATCCCCTCAACTAGCAAAACCAGAAAATAACCCCAAAATTAGAAATCATGCAAATGGCATGACATTTGGAATACCTTTGTGCAGAATGTCTTTAGGACAGTGGGGATGTAGCTATGTCCAGTACCCAAAATGTCTTCCCTGCTTAATCTGTAGAGCCCACTATTTTGTGGCTCATAAATGGGGAGTGGGGGGCAGATTAAACATTGCCTGGTTACAAGCAAATCTTGGAGACAAGTCAAACACAAGAAAAACCTTTAGAGCCGATCTTCTGCTCTCTCTCAAGCCAACCATGCCTTAAGGTCAAACTGCAGGCGGTGCAGGAATGTTCCAAAATTAATAAGGGCTTAAACACACTATTTTGAAATTGGGCGTGACTTGGCATTTAGGAAAAGAGAAGCAGCTAATTAAGTGGGCCTAGTTTCAGCAGGGCCTCGTTCCGGCAAGTTCTTCTCTTGTGCACACCCTTGACAACAGCTCAGGGCTAGAAAACTCTGTTCCTAACCCTTCACAATGGCTGCGTTCAGACTCTTGCTTGCTAGGGGAGTAACAAACAGGAGTCTGGATTTGGATGCAATACTAAGCTTTTTCCTCCTGGTGAGTTCCTGGTTACTGAAGCCACTTCCACTGGCAGGAGGAGCCAAGTGGGAGCGATCAAAAAGCCTGCACTAGCATGTTTCCTAGTGAACCATAAGCCAAGATTCTCCAGAATTCTGGCATATTGTTTTGTGCAAATGCAGTCAATCTCTTCACTAGATGAAAACTTGGTTCATCAGCGGTGACAGTCATGAAACAGCCATCGATGCTCCAGTTTAGTATTCTGTTCTCCTGGCAAGACTTACTGAGACACATGTGTGCATGCACGTCTGCGCCCATGTGTGATATAAAAGTCAGCCCCCTGAAAAATGCCAACTGAGACTCCATAGTGAATCTGGAGGCAAAAAGAGGTGTGGAGACATTGGCACAGATGCGTCTGGGCTTCCAGCAGGTCACTTTTTATGGGAATAAAGGCACTATCATACTACAGCTTCCTTGCTTTCTCTAAGAAAACTAATTGCTCACAGGGCTATAGTGGCTTGAAAGTTGAAACAGGGGTCCAACAAGAAGCTGTGAAGCATAAAGAAATCCTCCCCCATTCAAGTTTTTCTCTCCGACTTCTCACACTAGCACAGCAGTGTCTTCAGATTTAAGTTTCCCTTTGCATATCATGAGGACAAGAAGCTTGCTTTAGTAAAGAAACTGCTGTAATCAGGAATCCAACACTTGCAAATTCTGGATTCAGTAATGAAGCCAAGCTTAGATATCAGCAGTCTTGATCATGAACCAAACTGTCTGCTCCTTTATATCTTAATCCAACCTTATAATTGCCCATACCCCTAAGGTGAATAATAACTGTCTCTAGGCAACCAGGCAGGAAGGTTTACAAAAGTTGGATTTTTAGGTCACAAATGAATAGCATGTAGGTGTGGGCTGGCAGGCTAGTAACACAGGTTGTGGACTAGTAACTTGTGGACTAATTTACCAGGTTGTTTCACCTAAAACAGGGGTATCAAACCTCTTTCAACCTGTGGGCCAAATTCAATTCTGGAGAAGCTTTTGGGAGCCAAGTTAAAGTGGTGGGCATGGCCAAACACAAAAGCAGGCAGGGCCAGAATACTAAAAGTACCAGCGTATTTTAGTTTAAAGCTCTTATTTCCAGTAACTAAGCCTTAGGAGAGGCATTTCAATCTTAGAGAATGGGAAAACACTACAAAGAAGCTGGGAAATCATGAAATGATTGGTATTTGGGGTCAGACTGGGAACCCAGGAAGGCTGGATTTAGCCTGCGGGCCTGAGATTCAATACCCCGACTTAGAAGTTCTCCCAAACATGTCCCAGCTCATCAGAGCCTTCTATAAAATACCCAGCGTCTGAGCTTCCACTTTGTGCATCTGAAGTAGGCTACTGCCTACAAAATCTCTTATTTCACAGTTTGTCCACAAGACCTTAAGTTGCTACAGATACTGTCCACATTTTTAAGCTATGCTTTACTACCAAAGTCCATTATAAGTTTGCTCTTTTCTTAATGAAAAAAATGATGTTACCTGTATATTGTGAAGAGTTCCCCAGCAGATTCCAGCATCTAATGTCTGCAGACTGTACAGCCCTGCCCATCAGCTGTTCTGTTCCCCATGATATGGCTGTTAGTTTGGAAGTGCCCAGTCACAATTATGGACAACTACCCCTCTATTAATCATAGCCAAGCTGCTTTGGAAACCCAGCTGGATACTGCCAGAGGCTCTGGCCACCTTTAAGTGAACACAAGCCCTCACTGTGTAAATATCTCCTCTTGGGATCACCATTATTTACATCTATACAAATACAGACACAAAAACTGCACGCTCTCTAGGTTAGCACATGTCTGCCCTATCATTCCCTACAATAATCCTGAGAGGGAACCTAGTATTGGAAAAACCATTACGTCCCCCAAACAGTATGCACCATTAATCCCAAAGTAGAAAGACCTTTCCTGTAACCAGTTCACAGCTGAGACTCCTCAAAGTGGAGGAACCGACAATTCCACATCAACATCCCACATATTCTGTTAATAGAAAACCTGATTTTAAGGCAGGAATAAATTAAACCACCAACATTTGCATCATTTAGCCAGGGATGGGGTGGAAGAATTGGCAGAACTTGGATTGATTTCAGGACCTACAGGGGACAGACTAGAAAGGTGAGGTTCTGAAAATTTTGAAAGATGGGGAGGACGACTGGGTTGCTCCGGTGAGGGGGGGGCAGGGGGGAGAGGAACATCTGGCGGGAAATTGAAATATGGATGGAAATTTAAATATATGTATTACTTAGAGGGCCCCTTCATGGATCACTGCCTTGTTGTGGCGAAGGGGCTTGCGTAACTCAGTGAAGCCATAAGCTATGCCGTGCAGGGCCACCCAAGACGGACAGGTCATGGCAGAGAGTTCTGACAAAATGTGGTCCACTGGAGAAGGAAATGGCAACCCACTCCAGTATTCTTGCCAAGAAAACCCCATGGAACATATCACAAGGCTAAAAGAGATGACGCCGGAAGATGAGCCCCTCAGGTCAGAAGGTGTCCAATATGCTACTGGGGAAGAGCAGAGGGTATTTCCAAGTAGCGCCAGAAAGAGTGAAGCGGCTGGGCCAAACATGAAAGGACACTCAGCTGTGGATGTGTCTGGCGGTGAAAAGAAAATCCGATGCTGTAAAGAACAATATTGTTTAGGAACCTGGAATGTCAGATCAATGAATCAAGGTAAGCTGGAGGTGGTCAAACATGACATGGCAAGATTGAACATCGACATCTTGGGAATCAGCAAACTAAAATGGACAGGCATGGGCGAATTTAATTCAGGTGACCATCATATCTACTATTGTGGGCAAGAATCCCTTAGAAGAAATGGAGTAGCACTCATAGTCAACAAAAGGGTGGGAAAAGCAGTACTGGGGTACAATCTTAAAAATGATAGAATGATCTCAGTACGAATCCAAGGCAAACCATTCAACATCACAGTAATTCAAGTCTATGCCCCAACCACTGAGGCCGAAGAAGCTGAGGTTGATCGGTTCTATGAAGACCTACAACACCTTCTAGAACTAACACCAAAAAAAGATGTCCTCTTCATCATAGGGGATTGGAATGCTAAAGTAGGAAGTCAAGAAATCTCCGGGATAACAGGCAGGCATGGCCTTGGTGTACAAAATGAAGCAGGACAAAAGCTAATCGAGTTTTGCCAAGAGAACATGCTGATCATAGCAAACACTCTTTTCCAACAGCACAAGAGGCGACTCTACACATGGACGTCACCAGATGGTCAATATCGAAATCAGATTGATTATGTCCTTTGCAGCCAAAGATGGAGAAGCTCCATACAGTCAGTAAAAACAAGACTTGGAGCTGACTGTGGCTCAGATCTTGAGCTGCTTCTTGCAAAATTTCGGCTTAAATTGAAGAACGTCGGGAAAACCACTAAACCGTTCAGGTATGACCTAAATCATATTCCTGATGAGTATACAGTGGAGGTGAGGAATAGATTTCAGGGATTAGACCTGATAGACAGAGTGCCTGAGGAACTATGGACGGAGGTCCGTAACATTGTTCAGGAGGCAGCAACGAAATCTGTCCCAAAGAAAAAGAAATGCAAGAAAGCAAAGTGGCTATCTGATGAGGCTTTACAAGTAGCTCACGAAAGAAGGGAAGCAAAAAGCAAGGGAGAAAGGGGAAGATATATCCAACTGAATGCAGATTTCCAGAGAATAGCAAGGAGAGACAAGAAGGCCTTCTTAAATGAACAATGCAAAGAAATCGAGGAAAACAACAGTATGGGAAAGACTAGAGATCTCTTCAAGAAAATTGGAGATCTCAAGGGAACGTTTTGTGCAAAGACGGGCATGATAAAGGACAAAGAAGGCAGGGACCTAACAGAAGCAGAGGAGATTAAGAAGAGGTGGCAAGAATACACAGAAGAACTATACAGGAAAGATTTGAATGTCCCTGATAGCCATGATAGTGAGGTCACTGAACTTGAGCCGGACATCCTAGAGAGTGAAGTCAAGTGGGCCTTAGGAAGCATTAGTAACAACAAAGCTAGCGGAGATGACAGTATTCCAGCCGAGCTATTTAAAATCCTAAAAGATGATGCTGTTAAAGTGCTGCATTCAATATGCCAACAAATCTGGAACACTCAACAGTGGCCACAAGACTGGAAAAGGTCAGTTTACATTCCAATTCCAAAGAAGGGCAACGCCAAAGAGTGTTCAAACTACCGCACAATTGCGCTCATTTCACATGCCAGCAAGGTGATGCTCAAAATCCTACAAGCTAGGCTTCAGCAGTATGCGAACCGAGAACTACCGGAAGTACAAGCTGGGTTTCGAAGAGGCAGAGGAACTAGAGATCAAATCGCCAACATTCGCTGCATCATGGAGAAAGCAAGAGAATTCCAGAAAAACATCTATTTCTGCTTCATTGACTACGCTAAAGCCTTTGATTGTGTGGATCACAACAAACTGTGGCAAATTCTTAAAGTGATGGGAGTACCAGACCACCTTACCTGTCTCCTGAGAAACCTGTACGAGGGTCAAGAAGCAACAGTAAGAACCAGACATGGAACAACCGATTGGTTCAAAATTGGGAAAGGAGTACGACAAGGCTGTATATTGTCACCCTGCTTATTTAACTTATATGCAGAGTACATCATGAGAAATGCCGGGTTGGATGAATCAGAGATCGGAATTAAGATTGCTGGGAGAATTATCAACAACCTCCGATATGCAGACGATACCACCCTAATGGCAGAAAGTGAAGAGGATCTAAAGAGCCTCTTGTTGAGGGTGAAAGAGGAGAGTGCAAAAGCTGGTTTGAAACTCAACATTAAAAAAACGAAGATCATGGCATCTGGCCCTATCACTTCCTGGCATATAGAAGGGGAAGAAATGGAAGCAGTGACAGATTTTACTTTCTTGGGCTCCAAGATCACCGCAGACAGTGACTGTAGCCATGAAATTAAAAGACGCTTGCTCCTTGGGAGGAAAGCTATGGCAAACCTAGACAGCATAGTAAGAAGCAGAGACATCACCTTGCCGACAAAGGTCCGTCTAATCAAAGCTATGGTTTTCCCAGTAGTAATGTATGGCTGTGAGAGCTGGACTATAAGGAAGGCTGAGCGCCGAAGAATTGATGCTTTCGAACTGTGGTGCTGGAGAAGACTCTTACGAGTCCCCTGGACTGCAAGGAGGTCAAATCAGTCCATCCTAAAGGAAATCAACCCTGAGTGCTCATTGGAAGGACAGATAATGAAGCTGAAGCTCCAATATTTTGGCCACCTAATGCGAAGAGAAAACTCCCTGGAAAAGACCCTGATGCTGGGAAAGACTGAAGGCCAAAGGAGAAGGGGACGGCAGAGGATGAGATGGCTAGATAGCATCACGGATGCAATGAATATGAACTTGAGCACGCTCCGGGAGAGAGCGCAGGACAGGAAGGCCTGGCGTGCTATGGTCCATGGGGTCATGAAGAGTCGGACACGACTGAACGACTGAACAACAAATTACTTAGAGGGAGATGACACTTATGTATAATTGTACTGTTTAGTACATTTATGAAATTTGAAAGTATAAATGCTTTTATAAAAAATACAAATATAGCCATATTATTATTATGGTTTATTTTTCTGCTGTCTTTCGGCATTCAGAGTTGTTAGAGATGAAGGTATAAACTAAAGAACTGTGAAGTACCCAAGTATATGTTAGCTTTTGCCAGCTGGAAAAATAGGGGTGGTGGGATTTAAAAAGTTGAAAACTTGAAACAAAAGAAAGGTTTTATTATCTGGGCTTAGAAACATTATGTAGAGTTCAACATTATCAGGCAGAAAAATAAACTCCTGTTTTTTTATTAAAAGCTCAGAAAATAGCCCTATAATGTAACTATGGAGTAACAGTAAGTTTGGATATTAAGCTAAACTTTATAACACTGAATTCTTCAACAGGGTTTCACGTGCTTCAGAAAATGGAAAGCTTTGCATGAACTTGGAGTCAGAAACTGTGTTGCACAAAAAGAACTTGCTACAATGTTGCAGGAGCAACAAGCTTGGCAGGTTCCCAGAATGCACTTCTGGATCAAATTCCGGAACATGTTCTGTAACATTTGAATGTACTTTTCAATATCAAGTCCCAGGAGAGCTACTTGTTTCATAATCCAGACACAGTAGCAGTGCTGCTAGCATCAGTAACATTGTGACCTTTGAATCTTGGACCTACGATTTGCAGCTGTGTAAATTGGCTGCATCAATATCACATTTTTAACACTGCTGTATGTATTCCACTCATTGTTCTCAAAGAAAACATTCCATAAAAGATTTTTCAATTTCCTCCCAATATTTCCAGTTCTCCCATTTCTGATGGGGGTGCAGGGAGGAGAGGGCAGGAAACACATCTACCTGAGCTCACATCCTTGCAACTTTTTCTTGTTTGTTCCCTGGGCCTGAGCACCTCTAGGACAGGCTGAATAAATAAAGAGCAAAGAACACTGAGGAGGGTGCTAACAACTGCTGAGATTTGAAGGGGCAACCTCCTCTATCAACCTCACCACGACTGCTCTGTTTTTACTTTACGAAATACTGCTCAGGTCAAGGTGTACCAACTCCATCTGATATGGCGGCTGCGTCCCTACCTTCCCGACCATCTGCTCCCATCAGTAGTACATGCCCTGGTCTCCCCTTGTCTAGACTACTGTAATGCACTCTACGTGAGGTTACCCTTGAAGACGGTTCAGAAGCTGCCACTGGCGCAGAATGCAGCAGCTTGCCTGATTAAAGGCAGCCGCTGGCATGATCACATTACCCCGGTGCTGAAGGAGTTGCACTGGTTACCAGTTGTTCTCCGGGCCAAATTCAAGGTGCTGGTTTTGACCTTTAAAACCCTATATGGTTCCGGCCCAGCCTCCAGCAACACCAGACGGGCTGCTCAACAAGATCAGCCTCAGATGGCCTTCTCTCTGTCCCATCAGCCAGGACAGCTAGGTTGGTGAGGATGAGGGAGAGGGCCTTCTATGTGGTAGCCCCCACTCTGTGGAACTCCCTCCCTATGGAGCCGGATCCACCATGCCCCCTCTTTAATGAGCTTCCGCCACACATTAAAAACGTGGTTATTCAGGCAGGCATTTGGGGTGGGTTAGGGTATTTTTAGAAATGCAATGTTTTAATGTGGAATTTTATTGTGTTAAATTGTTGTATTATTGTACATCGCCCAGAATGGCCAGGTGACCGGCCAGGTGGGCAATTAAGAAATATAATAAATAAGTAAGTAAGAAAGGTGTATAGGGGCCATCCCGTTGTATCCCCATAGCTACCCTATGAGTTGAGAGGCAGTGACCAGTTCAGTGGTGGAGCACAGAAGGTGCCAGGTCCAATCCCCAGCACCCCTAAATAAAGGAGCTCAGACAACAGGTGATGGGGAAAAAGCCTCTCTCTAGAGCCATTCCCAGCCAGAGTATATAAGCCTTCCCCAACCTGGTGCCTGTCAAGGGCTCCTTGGCAGCCTCTCTCAGTCTAATCCAGTAGCCAAGTCCAGACACAGACAAAGGGATTATTTTCAAAGCTTTATTCCTCTTTTACAACTTAACAACTCTACTGTTAGCAGCTAGATATGAGCAGCAGAGTACCTATGCCCTAAGTTGGAACAGTTGGTCCCCATTTGAAGGAGAATCACTGGCAGACCCTGAACTTATGGGCTAGGGAGAGTCCCTCCCTTTTCCCTTGGATCCTCTGGGCGCAACCGTTGTTTGTGCGCCAACCGGGCACTATGCCTCCTTTCTGCGCCCTCCATTTGGCGCCGCTCCCTGCGTCGGCGTCGTGCGTCCAGCAAGTCTTCTTCCGGCGCTCTCTCATTCCCGGGACTGCTATCTATGCCAGGAATGCCGGTGGGAGGAATCTCTGCCACCTGTTGGCCCTGGGAAGGATGCACGCGCTCCTCTCCCAGGAGCAGCTGCTCTTCCTCAGAATCAGAACTACTCTGGGATTCTATGGGCTCAGTGTCCACCCTGACAGTGCCCTCCAGATGTGCTGGACTATAACTCCCAACATCCCAGCATGTAGTCCAACAAATCTGGAGGGCACCAGGTTGGGGAAGGCTGGAGCAGACAATACTGAGCTAGATGGACAAATAGTCTGACCAGATATAAAGGCAGCTTCCAATGTAATTTGTGGCAAAGATCAACCAGGGGGCACTTCATGGCCAAGCAAGAAATCCAAACCCAGGGGCTCCCTGTCTCAAGTCCTAACATTTTTTGCTCTTCTAGGATTAAAAAGATGGCTCCCTAAGCTATGGCAGGCTTTACACGGTGCTCAAGACAGCAAACTCCGAAACTGTGTCACCCACTGAACTGAGGAAGATTTAGAAGGCTCACCCAGCCAAATTGAGTTATCCAGCTCCAATCTGGAGAGAGAGGAATGACCAGGACGCTTTAGTAGTAGCCCTTGACTGCTGCCATTACTCACATTCCCCCTCTGTCCTGGAGCTTTGCTGGATTCAATCCCAGCTGGGCTGCTGCAGTGCAGCTCTTTCCCTGCCCCCACTGCCTTGAATACAATTGCAGACTAGCAGGGGGGACCACAAATTATTTGTTCTATGCTCACCCCAAGGGATGGGGGGGGAGCAAACCCCAGCTACAACGTTCACAAATCACAACATATGTGGTGGAAGGCAGCTTTGTGCAAGCACTGCTCTTTCATTAACCTGGAAGGTCAAGGAAGGGACTTGTGGATAATGTACTCATGTTGCCCAGCAACTTCCTACGCTTCTAGGACTTGGAGTACCGAGGCAGCGACCAAACAGCCTCCCAGGGCCAATTCTGCCACCCTGGACTTTTGAGTCAAAACAGGAGGCAAAGAGGTACACAGAAAAAGAGCCTTCCTGCCAAACGAGCTTCCAGAATAATCGCCCTAGAAATGGGGAAAGCGAGGAAGGAAAAGGCTGAGGCATCCAACTGACTTGCTCCACAAGGAACATAGGGGTCCCAAACCTTTATGCACTGGTGGGCCCATTTCAAATTTTGATAGTGTTGGAGGCTCTCACAAAATGGCTGCCATTATGGGCATGGTCAATCACACACACACAAAATATTTCCCAGAAAAGTAACTTGCTTAAGAACCTGGATGCAACACAGAGATGGAGTTTAGAAGTCCACAACATAAAACCACCCTTTTGAACCTTCAGTTTTCTGGTCAGCACCCATTTCACAGAAGGCAAACTGACGAGGCTCAGAGACAAGTAACTTGGGCAAGAAACTATGTATAAGGCAGAGATGAGTCTGAGCCCTAAATGCCAAATCACATATTTGCCCCCACAAAGCACAACAAAATACACATTGCTCAAAATATCCAGGCAAAAAACACACCACACCAAAACAAACAAACAAGGTAACACACCCCACACTAAACCAAAGATAAACAAAAAACAGGAAAAACAGAAACACAATACAGGAAACACACCCCCTTCATTCCCCAACACCCCCTCTAGCCTCCCAGAATGCACCTTTCTTTTTTTCCTGGCCATTCTTCAAAATGAAGTGCTAGCCTATAGCCACGCCCATTATTTTCTGAGAATGCCTCTGGGTGCCCACTTGGGGCAGTGAGACATTCTTGGAAATAAAGGCTGTGCTGGAGCCTGGGGTGGGCAGCATGCCAGCCTCCCAGCTTTTTTTAAAATTAAAACTATTTTAAAAACAACAACAACATTAGGGGAAGTAGGAAGCCTGACAGGTGCCAAGGGGGGTCCCTGGGCACCTTGATGCCCACTGGTGCAACAATGGGGACCCCAGACTGACAAGAGCTCAGTCTGGCTGGGTGACAGATGAGCAGGCCTGCCACTTGGAGCGGCCCTCCCTTTTTCAGTCCAACTTCCTGTCCATATGCTAAAAGGAGAGCCTTTTGTCTAAATGAGGGGTGAAGGAAGCTCCATGCAAAAGTCTCCAGGAGAGCAGCAGTTTCGCAAGTGGTGATTTTGTGCATTCAGGTGGGAGGGCTGACAGGAACAGGAGGCTGCATGGAGGCGGCCAAGCTTGCTACTTTAAGTACTGACAAACTGGATTTAAAGTGTGACCTCAGTCACAAGACCACAACCCAGCGTGGGCTGGGGGTCAAATGAAAAGGTGCTCTATTTTGCTAAATCCTACCACCAAAAATACCCAGAAATGCCCAGCTACAGCTCAGGTTAAGACTTTTATGTGGGTGGCAAAGCTGAAGCTAAGTGACCAAAAGAGAACACACCGGAACCTTCCATAAGCCAAAGGGGAAGCAGGAAGCACGCACCTGGAATGGTTGTAAACAAGCAAACATGCCAGGGCTTCCTTTAGGGCTGCCTTCCCCAACCTGGTGCCCTCCAGATGCAATGGGACTACAACTCCCATCACCCCCAGCCAGCTGGCCTGACCACTGTAGGGAGAGTCTCAATCCAGCCCCAGCACTACCCTTCACACCAAGGCCCTCCCCTATATTGCACCTGAGCTAGGACAGACATTAATACATCACTCCTCTGGCTCAAAACAGCAAAAACGAGATGCCTCCTGTTATTCTGCACTATGTATAGCCACCTTCTCCTGCATGAGCAAGCCATCAGCAAAGGGCTCTTTAACCTCCCTGTCCCCCATCCAAACCAAATGAGCCCTTGGCACTGTATGCACCTCAGCTGATCACTTGCATGCTTGAATATCAGCCTGAGCAGCTGAGCTGCCTTCAAGGGAGAAGGGAGCAGTCTGCCAAAGCCCCAGTTGCTGTTCAAGCTGAGGAGAGGGTGACCAAAGAGCCCTTTGCTGTGCAGTTCACAAAGATGAGCAGGTGGACCCTTCCCCACTTCAAAGTACGGCCCCAGTGAGAAAATGCCAATCAAGGGTCTTCACTGTACATAGCAACCATCTCAGATTCAGAGTTTGCTTCTTTTTTAAAGGTGAGATTGGATTGCCATTTCATTCTTTACTTATGCTGCTTTATCAGTTCTAATTTGCCTAGCTTTAGTTGTCATTTTGTTATTGCTCATAGAGCTAAACACAAGCGTACTGGCTTCCTTCAGACTTGGAGTGTTCAGAGCACAGCCCCATCCAATGCAAACGCTTCCTTCCAGTATTTGACAGATTACTCGGCCCAGGTTTTTTTTGGGGGGGAAGCATTGCCTCTGCTTCTTCTTAAACCCAACAGGCACCAGCTCACTGCCCCTCCTCAGGATACTGTAGAGCAGGAGTCTGGGCCACTTGAACACAGAAAACCAAATGGGGGAGAGGAGGGGAAGAGGGAGCATTTTCTGAATATTGCTCAGATGAGACAGAGACCCTGGTTGGGAATTCACTTGACTGAAAGTCTGGGACACTAACATCACCAGTCAGGGCTGGGGTGAGGGTGTAACAGTGGTATCAGTATCAGGCACTCCCATCCCATTTTGGGAGCCTGTTGCCCCCTCCCCTGCTATCCCAGCCAATCATTTTTGATTCAACAGAAAGAGACCGCCAATGAGGGTGATGGGAGACCTCCCTGTAGAATCACATCCAAAGCCCCCAAGGGCAAGGGTGGAGGATGAACTGGTAGGTGCTCATTTGAACATGCTGAGACCCAGCACCGCTAAGCCCTGCGATTCGTTCCTACCTTCGAAGAGGCCAAGAACCAAGCTCCACCCAGGCAGCCTCCTCACCTTGACATTCCTGCTGTTGCACCAACAGCACCAGCTACCTCCACTTGCTTTCTACAGATTACAGAGACTGGTCCAGGGTCCATTGCTCTTTCAGTAGTGGGCAAACAAGTAGATCCAGGATAGTCAGCAAGACAGCTTAAAGATGCAAGATCAGACCCCCAAGGTGGGAAGCATACAGATATTTATATTTACAGCTCTACTGACAGAGCTAGTGCAATTTACCAGATAGATCTAGTAGACCTGGGATTCATGCATTACTTTTCTACACTTGGACCTACCTTTGAATATGTGAATTACGGGGACAGACCTGTGTATGCAAAATCATGCATCTCTCTCTTGCGCACACACAGCAGCCAAGATTAGCTGCTGCTCCCTGCCAAATGTATTTTCAGGGGTAAACCCAGGCTTGCCACTCTAAAGCATGAAGCAGCCCTGGGTTCAATTCCCATCTTCAAATTCCTCATCTGTGAAAAGCGCAATAGCAGCCATTTTACAGGGATGCTGGGAGAGTACACATACATAAGAATAAAAAAATCTAGCCAATGCCACATTGGTGCTGATGGCCATGCATGGAGCTGGGCTGCCACCTCCTCTTAATTGCAACTATGTGAGGAAAGTATCCCAAGTCCAGAGGCTGTGATTTCTAGGTAGGTTTGAGGCCTGGCTCCCCCGCAATCCAGCACTCCCTGGGAGGAGGAAACCAGAGCACACTAGAAAGAACAGGATCTCTCCCTTTACTGGCACAAACTTATCTCTGCCTGTACCTCACTCCAAGTAGGCTCCTGGTTTGTGCAACAACATTTGCACTGATAGGCACAAAGTTTTGAAAAGCCATCCATATATTGAAAGCTGTATGTAAGAGAGATACACACAAAAAGGAACAGTACAAGAACTTTTCTCCCCCCAACTCATCTGAGGTGACAGGGGTGGAGTTAAGTGGCATAAAGTGCCCAGAACAGATCTGATCACTACCCATTTGCTACGTTCCTGCTGTGGCTGTTCAAGCACATGAGTGAACAGCACATTCTTGGAGTAAAAATACTGATGAACAAATTCATATCAAGGAGCACTGATGTGCAGGCCTAGAATACGATTCAGGAGATGGCAAGCTTGCCAACAGCCACTCAACTGTAGTGATTCAGAATTCAGTGTAGGCAATCAGTCAAGAAATTGTTTGTAAACTGAAAGAGAACTGACCCAGCCCCTAAAGATGCCACACGGATGACTTACTAGCCTGCCTAACTAACTTTGTAGACTTATTTGCAAGGCTGGGATAATGGTTCTGTGTCCCTTAAGGGAGCCAGCCTCACTCATTTGGATAGAAGAAAGTGCCCCCACTCATAGTTATCCCACAGTCAATTGAACCACATTGCCACACAGGGAGAGGCTGCCAAGGCACTGGCAGAGGGGTGGAGGAGAGTGGTCTATACGCATACACCTAGTATTCAAGCTTCCAGGAGAAGACCTGCTGTTACTTGCCCCAGTGCCTGGAAAAAGGAGAGGCAAGAAATGAATCATACCTATTTGGAGACAGAGGGCGGGGGGGGGGGGGGAATCTGTCAAATGCATTTGGGAGAACAACGCTCTGAGTTTTAACTTGCCAACCGATTCAAAGCCCTTCCCCCCCCTCCTCTGGCTTATGGGACAGTGCATACTTGCAGATCCAGAACCCCCTACGTATGGTTGGTTGCCCGCACTGAAAGCCAGGCATTTTATTACTCATTTACTATAAAAAGCTATTGTGTGTGTGTGTGTGCGTGTGCGCACGCGCACACACACACACACACAACAGTGGAGATCTACCAAGTGCATCATCAGAAACACTATTTCCATGATTGCTGGCTGGCTTTCAGGCCCAATGGCTACATTTTACATTAGACTGATGTTCGGTTCCAAGTAACTGTCAGGCACCACTGCTGTGAAAAAGGGGCTCACCGATCCCTTTCAGTTGCCGGCACCACAGACCATTCGCTCCTTTAATGCTTGGAGGCTTGCTCCTTGCCAGATTAATGTCCACACCTTTTGGGTGCTGTTTTAATTGCTCTCCCAGTGGGGCCCCACCCTTGTTCCAAGAGCTGAAAAAGCTGCTTCCACTCCCTGGCATGCCTCACCCAGGACTTGCTACAGAACAACCATACAAACCACCAGTGTGACTTCATGAGTGTACATAATCTTTACTGCCATGGCAAAGGGTCAACTATTTTTCTCTGAATTCATCCACGCATAGACACCCAGCCCAACACCAGTATAATCTCTACCAGGTCTTCAGAGAGTGGAGTGTGTCACAAGGCTAAGGATCTGAACTGCAGTTCCTAGAGACACATCTTTTTTACGTTGCCTTAGGCAAGCCACAGTTTTCTCAACCTACTTTGCAAGCTAAGAAAGACTGAGGTCATATGTTTAAAGCTTCTTGGACACTTTAAAAGTGTTATGTAAAGGCAGATCATCATAATTCTGGGTAGTAATATCCTGGATAGCCATCTCATATTCCTTGGCAATGAATTCCCTCTCCCCGTTGTTCTCTACCCCACTCCCACAGATGTGCGTATCTCATGATTAATCACACATCACAATTCCACAATAAGGCACCCCAATTCTGCAACAAGAAAAACTGAATTCTGTAACCTGCATAAGCCCTGCAAACCAACATGGTGTAGCTGTAGTGGTAAAAGTGCCAAACTATGACCAGGGAGATGCAGTTTCAAATCCCTGCTCAGCTAACCTACTTCACAAGGTTGCTGTGAGGATTTAAAAGGGGGGAGGGGCAGAGAGCCCTGTGTGCCACTCACTCTGAGCTCCTGAGATGAAGGGGTAGCATAACAATGAAATAAGTCATATATACTAGGCAAGCTTACATTCTTTCTGCGGGGAAAATTTATTCTGCAATTCTACTGCTCTGCATAATTTAGGTCACAGGGAAAGAGAACAAAGCCTGCCACACCCCCACAAACCTCATTCAGCATCTGCCACCTTTTCCCTCTACACACTGAAGGGGAGGGGATGTCAAGACAAACCTGGGCTTGACCAATTGCATGAAGAAGAAGAAAAAAACATGGACATCTGCAGAGTTTTTAAAAGTGGAATTTAAGTTCTGTAGTTGCTCTTTTGGGGCTGTTCAGTGGAAATTTACAGTGCTCCCAAGTCACAGAAAGAAGAGGCCAAGGGGTGGTATTTGATATTACCTGTGCAGGAGGAGCTCCTCCCCCTATGTATGCCATACACACACACACACACACACACACACACACACTCCAAGCTTCCTCTAGCAAGGGTGCCCTTTTGTGCCCAGGAGCCAGCCAAGCTGGTACAGAGAGGCCCTCAGATGGGGAAAGGAAGCGAGCAGACAGATTAAACCCTCTGAATTCTAAAGGAGAGGCCAAGTTGCCAGCTCTTTCCCATGAGGCAAACGGCCAAGGTCCTGGAGTCCCAGCCAACCAGAAGGAGAGTGACAAATGCCACACACACCATCTTGTGACAGGTTCCCTGCCAGGATTAGGCATATTAAAAGCAGAGAAAGCCTGTTAAGCAGTTACCTTGATAATGGACGGTGACAAGGGGAAGTGATAAGGAGCATGATGGATGGGGAGGAGTAGGCCTGCAGTCTGTTCCATCTGATCAGTGCTAGCATTAAAAAACACACATCCCACAACTCCTCTAGACAAAGCCACCTCCTCATTTGGGGGAAATGAATACTTACTTTACAACAAGACTAGCCTCGCACCGTTATCTGTTCTTACTATCAAATGCTACTCACTCCAAAACTGAAGCTCTTTACTATTTGAGAGCTGATATAGCCACAAAGTCACTCAGCACCATTATTAACATAAATATTTCTATAGCATTTTGAGAGCATGCAGAGAATTTCACAGGTTATTTATTTATAACATTTGCCTGGCGCCTCATAATATAACAAAGTTACAGGGGAATGTATAACACCCACCACATATGTCAGTATCATTTCCATATTGCCAAATCTGGCAGAGGGGTAGGGAGGGGGGTGCTGAAAGAGTGGTTTGCCTAAGGGCATGCATCAAATCCCTGCTCGGCCATGAAGCATACTGGGTGAACCTGGGCCTGACCTACCTCACAGGGCTGTTGTGATGGTAAAATGGAGGGGAAGGACCACTTACACCACCTTGAGCTTCTTGGAGGGTAGGAGATGTCGTAACTGAACTACTAACTAATAACTTCAAGGCAGAGGCAACGTTTGAACCCGAGATCCAATTTGCAGCTCACCCACTACATTACACCAGCTATAAATCCTGCCTCAGTCCTGAGCTTTGGTAATTCGGCCTCAGTCCATCACCCAGTCCACCACCACAGCAATAGGTACTCCTGCTGTTACCATATAAGGCTGTTGTAAGGATTACTAAGATAACGTAATAGCAGCTTTACTAGCTACTGGTCAAAATTGGTGCCATTAAGCTTCCTATGGGTGGCAGTTCATGTGAGTCAGACCTCATTTCATGCAGCACATCCGTCCTTGCAAAAGCACTTTGGACTCCCCGTGGTTTGTACAGCAGGATGTGCAAATATAAAAGGAGCCGTCCCCTGCCACAACAGTGTCTGGAACTGTTACATTCTCCACCACCCCTTTCATCTCAGGCTAGGACGGGGGGGAGCGGTGTAACGACCTTGTGGTTTCCTCCGAAAGCTTTGAAGCAGAATGCTTGCCTACCTGTAAAACTGAATTTTAAGTTCAGCCTTCACTGGCAGAATAAACTGGAAGTTTCTGGACTTCCTCTGACAGCTAAAACTGGCAAAGGAGTTTTGAGGGAATAAATGTGACTGGAGATGGGACGGCTCAACAAATTCCTCCCCCTGCCTTAAAGTTAGGTCTCACAGCCTTCCGCAACCTAGAGCCCTCCAGATGAGTTGGACTTCAACACCTATCATCCCCCACCAGCATGGCCAGGTCAGGGAAGGCTAAAATCACATCTATTTTAGGCAAGAAGATTTATTTATTTATTTATTTATTTATTGCATTTATACCCCGCCTTTCTCCCTCTCGCAAGGAACTCAAGGCGGCTTACATTATCCTCCTCCTCCTCACCGTTGTATCCTCACAACAACAACCCTGTGAGGTAGGTTGGGCTGAGAGTCTGTGACTGGCCCAAAGTCACCCAGTGAGCTTCCATGGCCAAGTGGGGACTAGAACCCGGATCTCCCGGCTCCCAGTCCGTCACTCTCACCACTACACTACACTGGCTCTCTTTCTCTCCCTCCACCCACCAAAACTACACATGCATTCCTGGTGGCATTTATTCATCTCTGAAGTGTGTGATATGAATTACTTGGCCAAGCTATTAGTCTGTCCTCACAATGCCCTTGTAATGAAGATCATTTCATTTCCCATTTTACATAAGAGGGAACTGAGGCTGCAAGTAGGCCATCTAGAGCACTGGTCTTCAACTGGTAGGTTGGGCCCCACTACTTTTCAGTCTTTTCAGACCTGGGGCCCACTTTTAGCCCAAACAAACATCTGCAGACTCACTACATAATTATTACTTTTAGCAGCACTTGCACCGTACAGATATATGATGGTGTGACTTTCAGTCAGGCCCTTCTAGAGAAAGCATGGCTGAGGTGGTACTGAACTCCCATCTAGGCTGAAATCCAACACTGTTCACTGAATCAAATCAACCTAGAGTGGAACCTCCATGTTCAGAGGTTATTGAATAGCAGTTGTGGGGATATAGCCTGGGTGGATGGGCACTGCCCTCATGTCCTGCTTGTGGGCTTCCTAGAGACATTTTATATTATGGTGAGACCTGCATAGCTCTGCCATTTTTTTAAAAAGACATCCTATATTGCAGCTGTGCTCTGGCCTTCATGGAGAGCAGATATCTAAAACCAGATTAGCTTGAAATTGTTTCAACCTGGTTTGGCAAAGATGAGACAAATCTCCTCCTCTGTGAAAAGCACCTGACTACTCCACAGGCTCAGTTGGCAGGAGGGGTGGCCAGTCTCTCTCGCTTTCACTCTCCAGCTCTGGAGTTCTGATCTCCACATGCTGTCGTGACTCAGCAGGCACGCTCATTAAGGTGAGTGAGAAAGCGCTTTCTGAACCTGGGATGCTGGTTGAGCAGGCTTAGGTGTAAAGTGAATGCCCCTTGCCCTAATTCCCAATTCCTTTGTCAACTACACCTGCATTCTATTCCAGTCCAGCAAAAAAGGAAATAAAAATGACACTGGCACCAGCACGGTCATTTAAGCAGAGCTCCTGAGCTTTCTTGCTTGTATAATGCAAGGCAGGGATGGGTGACTGGTACCCCACAAGAGGAACTTTGTCTGCTATCAGGGCCCTTGTTGTTGTTGTTGAGTGGTTCAGTCATGTCAGACTTTTCGTGACCCCATGGGCCATAGCACGCCAGGCCTTCCTGTCCTGCGCTCTCTCCCGGAGTGTGCTCAAGTTCATATTCATTGCCTCGGTGATGCTATCTAGCCATCTCATCCTCTGCCGTCCCCTTCTCCTTTGCCTTCAATCTTTCCCAGCATAAGGGTCTTTTCCAGGGAGTTTTCTCTTCGCATTAGGTGGCCAAAATATTTGAGCTTCAGCTTCAGTATCTGTCCTTCCAATGAGCACTCAGGGTTGATTTCCTTTAGGATGGACCGATTTGACCTCCTTGCAGTCCAGGAGACTTGTAAGAGTCTTCTCCAGCACCACAGTTCAAAAGCATCCATTCTTCGGCACTCAGCCTTCCTTATAGTCCAGCTCTCACAACCATACGTTGCTACTGGGAAAACCATAGCTTTGATTATATGAACCTTTGTTGGCAAGGTGATGTCTCTGCTTCTTACTATGCTGTCTAGGTTTGCCATAGCTTTCCTCCCAAGGAGCAAGCGTCTTTTAATTTCATGGCTACAGTCACCGTCTGCGGTGATCTTGGAGCCCAAGAAAGTAAAATCTGTCACTGCTTCCATTTCTTCCCCTTCTATATGCCAGGAAGTGATGGGGCCAGATGCCATGATCTGAGTTTTTTTAATGTTGAGTTTCAAAGCAGCTTCTGCACTTTCCTCTTTCACCCTCAACAAGAGGCTTTTTAGATCCTCTTCGCTTTCTGCCATTAGGGTGGTATCGTCTGTGTATCTGAGGTTGTTGATAATTCTCCCGGCAATCTTAATTCCAACCTGTGATTCATCCAACCCGGCATTTCTCATGATGTACTCTGCATATAAATTAAATAAGCAGGGTGTCAGGGTGGACACTGAGCCCATAGAATCCCAGAGTAGTTCTGATTCTGAGGAAGAGCAGTCGCTCCTGGGAGAGGAGTGCGCTCCTCTTTCCCAGGACCAACAGATGACGGAGATTCCTCCCACCAGCATTCCTACTTTAGTTAGCAGTCCAGGGAGTGACCAGGCACAGATAGCAGACTTGGTGGATGTCCGACGCAGACACAGAGAGCGGCGCCAGATGGAGGGCGCGGAAAGGAGGTGTAATGCCAGGTATGCGCGCAAACAACAGCTGCGCCCAGAGGATCCAAGGGAAAAGGGGAGGGACTCTCCCTAGTCCTTAAGTTCAGGGGTCTGCCAGTAATTCCCTTTCAAACGGGGACCAACTGTTCCAATGTAGGGCATAGGTACTGTGCTGCTCAGATCTAGTTGCAATCAGTATAGTTGTTAAGTTGTAAAAGAAGAATAAAGCTTTGAGAGGAATTCCTTTGTCTGTGTCTGGACTTGGCTACTGGATTAGACTGAGAGACACCTCCAAGGAGCCCTTGACACAGGGCGACAATATACAGCCTTGTCGTACTCCTTTCCCAATTTTGAACCAATCGGTTGTTCCATGTCCGGTTCTTACTGTTGCTTCTTGACCCTTGTACAGGTTTCTCGGGAGACAAGTAAGGTGGTCTGCTACTCCCACCTCTTTAAGAATTTGCCACAGTTTGTTGTGATCCACACAATCAAAGGCTTTAGCGTAGTCAATGAAGCAGAAATAGACGTTTTTCTGGAATTCTCTTGCTTTCTCCATGATGCAGCGAATGTTGGCGATTTGATCTCTAGTTCCTCTGCCTCTTCGAAACCCAGCTTGTACTTCCGGTAGTTCTCGGTTCTCATACTGCTGAAGCCTAGCTTGTAGGATTTTGAGCATCACCTTGCTGGCATGTGAAATGAGTGCAATTGTACGGTAGTTTGAACACTCTTTGGCATTGCCCTTCTTTGGAGATGGAATGTAAACTGACCTTTTCCAGTCTTGTGGCCACTGTTGAGTGTTCCAAATTTGTTGGCATATTGAGTGCAGCATTTAACAGCATCATCTTTTAGGATTTTAAATAGCTCGGCTGGAATACTGTCATCTCCGCTAGCTTTGTTAGTAATGCTTCCTAAGGCCCACTTGACGTCACTCTCTAGGATGTCCGGCTCAAGTTCAGTGACCGCACTATCATGGCTATCAGGGACATTCAGGTCTTTCCTGTATAGTTCTTCTGTGTATTCTTGCCACCTCTTCTTAATCTCCTCTGCTTCTGTTAGGTCCCTGTCTTCTTTGTCCTTTATCATGCCCGTCTTTGCACAAAACGTTCCCTTGAGATCTCCGATTTTCTTGAAGAGATCTCTAGTCTTTCCCATTCTATTGTTTTCTTCGATTTCTTTGCATTGTTCATTTAGGAAGGCCTTCTTGTCTCTCCTTGCTATTCTCTGGAACTCTGCATTCAGTTGGGTATATCTTCCTCTTTCTCCCTTGCTTTTCACTTCCCTTCTTTCCTCAGCTGCTTGTAAAGCCTCATCAGACAGCCACTTGGCTTTCTTGCATTTCTTTTTCTTTGGGATGGATTGAGTTGCTGCCTCCTGAACAATGTTACGGACCTCCGTCCATAGTTCCTCAGGCACTCTGTCTATCAGGTCTAATCCCTGAAATCTATTCCTCACCTCCACTGTATATTCATAAGGGATATGATTTAGGTCATACCCGAATGGTTTAGTGGTTTTCCTTCAATTTAAGCCGAAATTTTGCAATAAGAAGCTCATGATCTGAGCCACAGTCAGCTCCAGGTCTTGTTTTTACTGACTGTATAGAGCTTCTCCATCTTTGGCTGCAAAGGACATAATCAATCTGATCTCGATAGTGACCATCTGGTGATGTCCATGTGTAGAGTCGTCTCTTGTGCTGTTGGAAAAGAGTGTTTGCTATGATCAGCGTGTTCTCTTGGCAAAACTCTATTAGCCTTTGTCCTGCTTCCTTTTGTACACCAAGGCCATGATTGCCTGTTATCCCGGTGATTTCTTGACTTCCTACTTTAGCATTCCAATCCCCTATGATGAAGAGGACATCTTTTTTTGGTGTTAGTTCTAGAAGGTGTTGTAGGTCTTCATAGAACTGATCAACCTCAGCTTCTTCGGCCTCAGTGGTTGGGGCATAGACTTGAATTACTGTGATGCTGAATGGTTTGCCTTGGATTCGTACTGAGATCATTCTATCATTTTTGAGATTGTACCCCAGTACTGCTTTTCCCACCCTTTTGTTGACTATGAGTGCTACTCCATTTCTTCTGAGGGATTCTTGCTCACAGTTGTAGATATGATGGTCACCTGAATTAAATTCACCCATGCTTGCCCATTTTAGTTCGCTGATTCCCAAGATGTCGATGTTCAGTCTTGCCATCTCATGTTTGACCACCTCCAGCTTACCTTGACTCATTGATCTGACATTCCAGGTTCCTAAACAATACTGTTCTTTACAGCATCGGACTTTCTTTTCACCACCAGACACATAGCTGAGTGTCCTTTCGGCTTTGGCCCAGCCGCATCACTCTTTCTGGCGCTACTTGGAAATTCCCTCTGCTCTTCCCCAGTAGTATATAGGACACCTTCCGACCTGAGGGGCTCATCTTCTGGCGTCATCTCTTTTAGCCTTGTGAAACATTCCATGGGGTTTTCTTGGCAAGAATACTGGAGTGAGTTGCCATTTCCTTCTCCAGTGGACCACATTTTGTCAGAACTCTCCACCATGACCTATCCATCTTGGGTGGCCCTGCACGGCAAAACTTATGGCCTCACTGAGTTACGCAAGCCCCTTCGCCACAACAAGGCAGTGATCCATGAACAGGATCAGGGCCCTACCAAATTCTAATAGAGATTCAGTGAACCTGTATGCGCGTTTCAGGTATGCTTTTATTGTATGGCTCACTTGTGCAACTGAGATAGGCAAAGGGCCACTGTTTTCTGAAAGAATCCTTCCCCACTGATGATCTTGTACAAACCACAAGTGCTTGCATTTTGTATCAGTGAAGACCTTAGCATTAGTTCATGCCAACTTTATTACCAAGATGCCCATCTATCAGGGAGGTGGGTGGATAGTCCTGGACCCCGGAATAGCATCTGGAGAATACATGCTGGACCATCTCCAATGGAAGCTCTCTTGCAAACTGGATGCAGGGTTTGATTTGGATTTTCTATGCAGGATCTTACATGGGGTGAAGGGTAGCGAGGTTTTTACACACATTTTGCACTCCCTGCTTCACTCCCTGGAGCGAAAGGAAGTTATGGGGCAGCCCTAGAGGGTCAATTTCCTTGTGAGGAAAGCATACTTGTTGCTGTGTTACAGACAGACACACTTGCTCACAAATATAGATACCCACTGACAAATATACATATTGAGCAGGAGGGAAGCAAAGCAGGCTTCTAGTGCTAATTGTTAAAGCAGCATCCATTTTCCTGGGGTAGACAGCATACCCCTGGATGACCCTACCCCCAAAGCTGCCTTTTGTCAGCTAACATACTTACAGATATGTTTCTCCTTCTACTGGCTACGTTCAAATAGCTAAATGCTCCATTCCTCACTGCAATATGTGGGGTGTATCCAGCAGCTAGATGTCACGAGCCAAAGGCCATTTAACAGGCACTTTGAGTGACCATATTACACCCAAACCTGAGAGAAGGACATTTTGCATATCCAAAAGAGGGTGGTGACAACCTGCTACACTTCTTGATGTCGCTTTGTTAGCCACTGTCCTACTCTTCTAGATTTCAAAGTTATTAGCAATGCTAGAAAAGCTAAAAATCCATTGCCAGCCATTCAGCTCTCAGATTTCTAGCATGGCTAAAAGTTTACTCTGTATAAGTGCTGAAACTGTGCAGAAGCAGAGAATGTGGCACTGGTCACAGAGTTCAGCTTGCTGCCAATATTGGCTTTAAAAAAAAGTTTCTGGCCCTTATAGCAGAGTTTATCCAGTCAGGCAACAGCCCAAGTTAATTTCATAGAATCATAGAATAGTAGGGTTGGAAGGGGCCTACAAGACCATCGAGTCCAACCCCCTGCTCAATGAAGGAATCCAAGTCAGAGCATCCCTGACAGATGGCTGTCCAGCCTCGTCTTGAATGCCTCCAGTGTGGGACAGCCCACTACTTCCCTAGGTAATTGGTTCCATTGTCATATTGCTCTAACAGTCAGGATGTTTTTATTGATGTTCAGCTGGAATCTGGCTTCCTAGATTTGTTCCTAGATTCTCCATTTGAAATACTTACGCTATTCTTTTAAGCACAAAGAGAAGAGAAACCAAGCCAGGGTATTTCACTGGTAAATGTGGCTCTGCTAGAAGCAAGTGTACCTATTCAGCAATTAATCCTTTTAAATTCCAGTTGATGCTTGCCTGGAAGGAAATGTAGGAGGGAGGCTCCCATGATATACAATCTATCAACAAATACACATTGGATGCTGGGAAGACGTGGTAGTACCATGAGGATAGGTGAGGTGGCTGCCTGAGGCAAAGGATTCTGAGTACCACTAAGGGAGGAGGAGTGGGAGACAGATCTGATCCGTGGGCACAGGAACTAGAGCATCACTGAAGTGAGCTACCATGCTCTTGTGCAGCCTGCATTCATTGCAATAGGCCTTGTGTGGGAGAACATGGAGACTGTGTACCACATGTTGGATAACTTAATGGAAGTGGGGAAAGCCATTTTGGATTTTCCACTAACTTTGGAGGGACAGCATCTCACTGGAGATTGATTGGCCTGTACAGCTACTGTGCCTTTTTAGACTTCTACCTGGAGTGTTTTTGTGGCCCATGCCAAAAGATGGGGGGGGGGCAGTTTTGGTGCCAAGGAAACTTAATTCCTGCATAGAGAAATATGCCAATTTACATCAAATGGCTTATTTTGCCCCAGCTTCCTCAATTTGCAGCTTTTTTACCCTGAACAGCATGAGGATTTTGCATGATTTGGAGGGCTTTCTTGGCAATTGAGTGTTTTGACAGGAGAAAAGCAATAGAAATGGGAGGCACAGACAAGGCCGTTGTGCATATAGAACAGGACTGGCGGCGGCTACTCCTCTTTAAGCAAGTTCTTTGGAGGGTCACTGGGCACAATCCACTAAAACTATACCCTTAAGTCCAGCTGTGTAAAGAACAGTTTGCTTGGCCACATGTGGCAAGTAAGGATCTCTTCCAGGGGACAAAAGGGAAGCTATAAATGACTCATCTAAGCATAGGTAGGCTGGCAGGTTGGTAACTATGGGCAAGGCTGCCATAAGTCCCTATGATGCCAAAGGGACTTCAAGGAAGGTAGGTGTCTCTTCCCACTTGAGACACTCACTCAGCACTGCACAGTGAATCCATGGCAGAGACAGACTTAAACCAATGCCTCCCCTGGACTGCAACAGGGTAAGAATTCCTTCCCCCACAACTGACTATCTGCCTGAATGGATTATTGCTGTTCTGAACCACTGAACTTCACACACTAACCCTTTCTCACAAAGGAGAACAGTACACGCATGTGAATTAGCCAATAACCACTACAAAGAAAGAGGTATCATCTATTCCTCACTTTACCATATTCCCAAAGCAGGGCACATGGGTATTTTTGCCAGCTCTGATGATTTTGCTGCAAGTAGCAATTATCAAGATGGTCAGACACCACAGTGCAGACACAGTTGCCAAGTTTTAAACTCCAGTCTGGAGGATTCCATAAACAGAGACATATGGCATTAGGTAGACATGGGGGGGGGGGGGAAGAACAGGAGAGAGAAAGAGGAGAGAATTGGTAGCCCCCCTCTTCTGCTTTCATTCTAAAAAAAGGTACTTTATTTCATTCAGCTTCATAGAAGTTTTAAAAAGGGTACTCGATAAGAATAAACATAACAAAAATTGCCTGGTTTTTAATGGTGGGTTAAGTTGGCCTTCTGATATTAGCTAGAGGCCTGTAGCCAAAAAATTTGGCTGGCTATTTTAAGTCAATGTGCAATTCATCAGCCCCTGAGGTTCCTGGCCATGTCTGCTTCTCCATTGACCATTCTTCATCCTAGTTTCTTTTCCTTCCGACTGTGCTCTCTCAGGACCCCCACCCCGTCCCCCAGTGCACTCGCTGCTTCCTCTTTGCCGTTTCCAACCCCCTGCTTCCCTAGGCCCATCTGTCTGCACCCCTCTATGATTGAGCACCTCAGCCACTAGCAGCCAGAGCTCTTTTGCCTGGCCTGCCCCTTCTGCAGGCCTGCTCAGTCAATCTGAGACAGGGGCTTCAACGCTACTACCACAAAGCCCCATAGCACAGCCTTCCCAAACCTGGGTCCCTCCATGATGTCATCTCCAACTCCCATCAATCCTAGCCAGCATGGCCAATGGTTAGGGATAACTGGAGTTGTGGTCCAACATTTGGAGGGGCCCAGGTTGTAGAAAGTTGCCTTAGTTCATTAGATATAAATGAGATGCCAGTTCTCAACCATGGATCCATGGGGTGGCAAATAGCTCTCAGTTTCAGTTCCCCAATCTATAATGTAGGAATGGTGACCTACCTCACTGGACTGTTTGAGGATGAACAAAACCATGAAATGTTTCCATGCAGCAATGATTAATGCAGGCTTGTATACAGCCACTTGTCCAGTCACCTCCAGACTACCAGAAAAAGACAATTTACTACAATTTTTTTTTTACTCCCCCCCACCACTCCAAAGCACTCACAGAGAAGTGCAGACAGGTAGCTAAGTAATTTTTCTGATTTTATTTGCAAGGCTAGATTAATAGCACAGCAGACTTGTCTCATTCTAACCAGATTGCTTTAGTGTTTGAGCCTTAAGAAGGTGCTTAACTTTGGCTGGATCAGGCCCAGGATTTGGCATCTGCTTGGGAGCTGGAGATGTTTTTCAGTGCCAGGGAGCAGGGACCAAATTCATGCCTCATACTTCCCTCCCACCCCACCCCAAACCATATTCTGTCAAGGTTGCAACCAGGAAATACATCTTAATTTTGAAATGAGGGATTTTTCCACTATGCCTTATGAATTGACATACTGCTGTGGCAAGAATGGGATTGCCTCAGTCCTATATAACTTTCCACCTCTCCCCAGTCACCAAATGCTAGATTACTGGTCAGCAACTGGCTTTTGCAGGGAGCATCAGCCACATGCCAAACTCCCTGGAGTGGACTGCCAAGTCGTCCTGTTGCTGTAGCTCCTTTGTACACTTCTCTTGCTTCTGACATGGCAACTGCGAGCATCGGCTGGTACTCTTCAGAGGGCCGCTGGCAGCCTTCAACAGCCAGTTCCTATACTAGACATAGCAAAGTGTGTCACTCATAGCTTATCCTACTTCAGGCTAACTAGTGGAGATTTAGCTTTTCTCTTCCAGCATTCTAGTGTTTAATGCAACTATGTACATATTTACAAGGTTCCGCCATAGCTGTTCTGATCAGAAAAACAGATAGAAAGTGGAAGATCAAGGGGCTCGAATGGATGTCGTCATAAGGGTATTTTTCCACAGCAGGCTCATATTTTATCTTGCTCCACCATCCCTACGTAGGAAACAAGGCCTTTTGCAGCCACTGGGCCTTAGTCCCTCGGGGAACAGTTACTGAAGGCAATGCAGGACAAACTGGACTTCAAGTCTGGTTAAACAAGCTCTGCTAGGAGAGCACAAGGTTCTGGAGTAATTTCTTAGCAAAGTGTCAAAACCTGCCGGAAGCTAAAACGCCAACCTGCGAGACTCTTGTGCCCACAAAATATGCATTTTCACCTCTTTCATACTGCCAGGAAAACAACAAAGCTAACAATACTTTGCTTCTGTGGGCACATCTACGGCTGAGCATGCTAAAAAATTCTGAGCCAGCTGCTACCAGCATCTCTCCACCTCGAGCACCATTTCCTGGTGGCCTCTCAGACAGCGACAGAATCCTGGGGGATGAATTTCATCATACACTGACTGGCAAAATGACCATCATTATGACAGGTGGGGTGTGCAGGGCAGGAGGGAGGGCTTATATATTGCAACAACTCAATGTTCTATGTACACGGTCACACTGAATCTCCCTGAGGACACCCATCAATGACAGCTGATCCACCCAATACAAGGCTGAGGAGCTGGTTTGGATCAAATGGTCACTATTCCCCCTAGGAATTAACGAACAGCTGTTTACTTCTATGGAAGAAAGAAAAGGTGCGGTCAGGGACACCACAGTCACCTTAGTGACACCAGCCATGAAGAAACAGCCTTGCTTATATCAACATTGGTGCACTCTGGGTCCTTTTTACTGGCAGCCTTTCCCAAACTGATGCTATCCAGATATTTTGGACTATAGGCCTATACCACCCATGGGTCCCAGCCAGTATGGCCAATAGTCAGGGATAACAGGAGTTGTAATCCAAAACAACTGGAGGGCACCAGGTTGGGGAAGGCTGCATCTCTCCACCTCAAGCACCATTTCCTGGTGGCCTCTCAGACAACGACAGAATCCCGGGGGATGAATTTCATCATACACTGACTGGCAAAATGACCATCATTATGACAGGTGGGGTGCGCAGGGCAGGAGGGAGGCATGACAATGCCAGGAACTGGTGCATTGTAGGGAATGCCTTCTCCTATATGAGCCCCCAGCACATAACATCTTCTGATAAAAGCCTGCTCCGAAGTCCTCCCTGTGAGGTGGGGTTAGGTTATTCTCCACTATGAGCAAGGCCTTCATTGTAGCAGGCACAATCTTCTGGAATGTTCTAAAAAGAGGAACATAGGAAGCTGCCTTAGGCTGTGTCAGACCATCTAGCCAGTATTGTCGACACTGACCGGCAGCAATGGCTCTCCAGAGTTTCAGGCAGGAGCTTTTCCTGCCCTACCTGGAGATGGGGATCGAACCTGGGACCTTCGGCACACAAAACAGGTACTCTACCACTGAGCCACAGCCCCAAGAGAGATTTGTACAGCCTCCCCCCCACCCTGCTAACTTTCCAAAACAGTAGTAAAACTTATTTTTTTTGTTCTGGTTGGTGTTTGAAAATTAACTTTTCCCCTTAGCCCTTGTACAGATTTTATTGCTTTGCTATTTTTTTGTACTGCTGTTTGTATTATTATTATTATTATTTACATTTATATCCCACCTTTTTTCCTCCAAGAAACTCAAGGCGGCGTACATAATCCTCCCCATCCTCCATTTTATCCTCACAACAACAACCCTGTGAGGTAGGTTGGGCTGAGAGTTTGTGACTGACCCAAAGTCACCCAGTGACCTTCCGTGGCCGAGTGGGGACTAGAACCTGGATCTCCCGAGTCCCAGTCCAGCACTCTAGCCACTACACCACACTGGCTCTGTATTATTTTAGAGAGCCAGTGTATTATTTTAGAGGGGGGGGTAGTTTGAAATCAATATTAAAAAGTGGTACATAACTGGTTTTGAATAAAATAAATTTAAAAACTGAGCTGGAACAAACCACCATTTGGGTACTCTTCTCCAAGAAATGTCTCCTGTAGTGACCATTCTACCGGGTAATTAAGTTTTATTATGCATCACCACGGAGGCTTGAGTACCTGAATTGGCTGAATTTTCCTCTGTTCCTTTCTCTTTTGGCACCACGTCTATTAGAATTTAAGTCATTATTTTAAACTATAAAGTGCCTAGAGTGATTTCACTGAAAGGCAGTATACAGATGTAGCAAATAAATAAAATAAAATAAAATATGCCCATTCTATACCTTTATGGGAGCTCTTCCCCCATCTAAGCCTTTGGGATAGAGTTGATTAGAAATCCAAGTTCTGGCCACCACCATGTGAAGCTACTCATGTTTAGACCCTAAAGCTGCTATTTCCAACCTTGATAAATGGCTATCCAAGGAGAAGGTCTGGAACAGCAGTCTTTATTGAGAACTGGTGTCTCACTAACCATTCTTACACAGCACCCTGTGGAAAGGAGAGATTACAAAAGTTTTGACATTATGTACCATAGATATCTTTGCATTGTAGCAGAGCAGCTGACCTCATGGCATGAGTTATTTACTGTTATTTTTAAATATCGCTGCTGGATAAGCAGTTTTTTTCCTCTTTCCCTGAAAATCTATGACTAAGACTCATCTGACCACAAACACTGAATATTTCACTGATTTGACAAATACTTTTGAGCCATTGCAGTACAGGTGGTGCCTCTGATTTCTGTGCCTTTATAAGCCAGCCCAATCCATGCAGTTATTAAGAGATGGGGACGTGCAGAAGATTTACCATGTTATAATCACTTTACTGAACAGAGGCCTAGACAACACACATTCTGCATAGGTTAAGTCATATGGCTCCTGACAGAAAATAGCAAAGGCAAAAAAAGAGGGGGGGTTGGAAGAAGACGTAGGGATATGGTTACAAATTTGTGAAAAGAAAGGCAATGTAAAGATAAGATGAGGATCACTTTAGAAGGATGAGGATTTAAAAATCAGTGATTACTGGTAAAATATTAGGAAAAGGTTTCATTATTTCCATTAAAATCTGTGAGCACCTTTTGACGTATGCTCAGAAATGGCCATGTGAATCAAAAGATTTGAGGTGGTGTCAAAAGAGTAGACTCTCAGGCCCTAATTCACCAGGAAGTTTTTAGTTCAGTTTGTGTCAGAGAAAGTCCCAGTAGATTGAATTCCATGTTAGCACAGTTGCAGCAGTGCTTGGATTTTCTGCCCCAGGCACTAAAACCTTCATCTCCTACACTATTCAGCTTCCTCCCCTTTCACAAAGTAATTACACTGTCTTTAGGGAACTTCCTTTGAAAGCCTCAGAAGTCAGGATGCTGCTCCTGCTCTTCAGTGTCTCACCAAGCCTAAAAACAAAGGCTTTGATGGACAAAAAGGAGAGTCAAAGCATTTTCCAACATGTCCCTTATACTACATGGCTCAGAAATGAGCCATTTACAGGGTGCCAGGGCCTTTATTAGGGCCTGCTGAGGATTGGTGTGGGAAGAGTTAACAGCTCTTCTCTTCCCTGGATGAATTTGCAACTGAAATCTTATATGAAGGGATCTCAATTCACAGACTGTCTTTACAAGCATGTGGCAGGGCTGACAGGTCTTGACAACATGCCCCTCTCCTAAACAAGAGGGTACAGGTGATCTGATCCAAGAATTTTTCCACCAAGAACTGCCTCAATAGATCAGACTCTGAGCTGGTTTGGATAGGAATGAGCCTCAGCAAGCTTTAGGATTGTGTATTCTCCCCTCCCCTGGTACTGCCAAGAGATCAGAAGCTTTCACTTCTATTTTTGACTAACCATAGTTAAGGGTTATGCCCGAACCTGACAAACTATGGTTTATCTTAACTATGGTTTGTCTGAAACAAGCCACCTTCCAACCATGGGTTTCAAACAAAGCATAGTTAAGATTAACCACTGTTTGTCAGGTTTGGATGTAACAGTAAACTGCAGTTAACCAAAAACTGAAGCAAAAGTTTCCAATCTCCTCCTCGTGGCCTTGCCAGAGGAAGAAAAAGGGAAGCACATGAACCCAAGGCTCAATGCAACTCAATGCAACTCATTCCTGTCACAATAAGCCATGGTTGATCGTGACATTTGAACTAGTGATTTAGTCCAGCATCCTCTTTCCAACAGCTGTCAGCTAGACTGCCTGAAATTAACAACCCTCTGTTTGTTCCCAGCACCCGGTATTCAGAGGTATAGTGCTTCTGTACATAGGATGTTCTATTTAGCCAAGAACAATTGAGATGTCTACATAATATTGTCTCGCTCCCCCTCCCCGCCTGCCTTTAATCCAATCTTCATCTGGAGCACCGATTTCCACCACCCTTCCCCTACCAGTCTTAACTGTTAAAGTAAATGGGAATGATTTGAAATTACTGTAGTTTCAAACCTGGTTAAGCAGGAATCCTGATTAGCCTAAACAACAGTGATCACTGCTACTGACATAAATACAGCAGAAATTTGTTCTCCAAAGGGAAGGGAATCACAACTCTGCAGCTGACTTTCAATTACCTAGCCACAGTTAAGCAGCCTCAAGTGTTACGGCTGCTCTATCCTCTGTGCAGAGGTTTGTAATGCTCTATTAAATGTTTGCAGCTAATCTAAAAAGAAGGGATGGTAGCGCTTGAGAAGGGCAAAGTTATCACAGCAGTCTGACTGGATACAAATAGAGGCAAAAGACAATAGTGTGTGACAGGTTACTTACGCTTCAGCTCCATCTGATGAGCCTTAATGAGCCCTTTGGCTAATTACAGTCTCACCTTCTGAAGGAAGCAGCCAGACATCTGGATGTGTTTTGATGTGCAACATTTGCAGGCATGATTGACAGAGCAAGAAGGGGGGCAGCAAGATGCAAATGTCCATCGCTTATTTCACCTTTCTCCTGTGGACGTCCTAATCAGCCAAACTAGCACAGCAATGTCATTGCAGAAGCAGAAGTTAACACCCACTTAAGGAAACAACGTGTTGTCAATTTGTAATACATATATACAAATAAGGTCAAATGAAAATTTTAATTGAATCTAGAGTGGCATAAGGGTAGGCCAGCTTTGAGTTTCACAACACTTCGCTGTCAAGTCAGGATACAGGTAGAAGCAGATGTCCAAAGCAACAGACAAAAACAGCCGAACAACAGGTACACAGGGCCCAACCAGGTAATCACCCTCCTATCACTTCAGAGAGGCACACCCCAAACAGCTGAATGCACTGCATTACTGGAAGGGGGGCAGCTGAACACCACCACCACACTGTCTTGAGTAGACAAACTCCAGGCCTGCTCTAGACATGCAGCGAAATCCATCCCCTATGTACAGTCTGAAGTAGAGCAGTCTATTCTACCATCAGGTTCTGCTGAACATCTAGACCGCACTACTTCAGACTGTACTTGGGAGAGGGACCGTATTTTTGAATGCTCCCCTACATGGAAGAACTCCCTGCAAATGGAAAATTAGCACAGCAAACAAAGGGCTGAGTTAAACCCTCTCCCCTAACTAAATATGCTTCTTTTCTGTTCATAGAGATGTTTTGTGGTGAGGGCAGCATTGAAAACTGGTCCTGCTCATGGTTTCCTGGTTGACAGCTGGTTGGCCATTGTGTGAACAGAATGCTAGACTAAATGGACCCTTGGTCTGATCCAGCATGGATCTTCTTATGTTCTTCTGGTACCCCCTGCCCATACTCTCAAGTGCTACAGCCTATTCTACCACATCATTCTGTGGCACATGCACAACCAGACCCAGAAGCTTGTCCCAGAGGAGGGGGGCTTCCTGTGATACCCTTCAGCCCACTCCCCTCTGAACTAGAAGCAACTGGCACCTCCTTAACATGCAGAATGCAGGTAGGATCTGGAGGAACTAAAGAACACTTAATGAGAGTTCACACCTTCTCATTAATGGCTCACTCTTCCCCCCAAAACTGGAAGCACTACAAGGAAATGAAATATTTGCCTGAAGGAATGTCCTGGGGTACCCCATGGAGGCTTCATTCACATACATGTGTCCCTTTTACACACACCCCTTTTACACACACACTTCATTTGAAGCCATGGAGAAGAACTCAAGGGGAAAGCAGGCCACAGAAAATTCCCATCATTCTTTTGCCTTATTAGGCTACAGACAGGGTAGCATTTTGCGAGATTCAGGCAAAGCTGATGAAGGGCAGTGGGAAATGGCTTTCGGGGAGACAGATCACTTAAACAGAAGCTGGGGTTGGAAAGATCAATTCCACCCACTTCTCTGCCACAGAGAAGGCCTTCCCTGTACTGGAATGCCCAGTAGATTGCAACAGGTGTGCTCATGTTTCAATTTTAAGAATGCTTATTCTCTGAACAGAGACTCCAGTCTTCTGAAGTTGGGAACACCCTTTTCCCCCTTAAAGCAAACCTGCCTCGCCACTCTCAGAAAGTGGAAACAGAAAGTGAGCATCAAGAGTTTTCAGAGAGAGCAGATACATTGGGAGGCATTTGGCTGAGCCCCTGAAGCTTTTACTTCTAGGGAAGAGAAATCCAACAAGCTGGAGAACCAATGGGGCTCATTATTATGCACGCATTTTGCTTCTTAGTCTCTCTCACCTCAGCCAAGAACTTACTCAGTGATGTTAGCCAGGCCACTCACTCTCAGCCTCAAACCCTACCACCATCCATACTGGCAATGCAATCATAACAAGCAGGTCCTGCAATTAAATGTTGCAGTGAGAATTCAGGTTTCCAGACACTGAAATGGATCCAGAAAATCAGTCTCATCCAACAGTGCCTGAACATCAGCCTCTATCGATCTGCCAAATCCTCCTTTAAAAGCCATTCATACTAGTCACCATCACCACAGCTTATGGCACTGAACTCCATAATCCTGAACTGTGTGAAATACTTTCTTTTGCCTGTCTTGAATCTACTATCAATTCCATTATGACCATGAATTACAGTTTTATAAGGGGGAGGGGAGTCTATCAAATATCCTCATGTTATTAGATTTCATAATTCCCTCTAAAAACAAACTCAGGTCGTAGAGTGCCTATCATTTTGGAAGAAAACAGGTCAATCCTCAAATAAAGAGGCAGCTTCTACATCCTTGGAAGGCTCCCAAGGCATGCAAAACTATATAAGTGTGCAAATTAACAGAAAGAAAGCCACCAAACAGCCTACTGATGGCAGAGCATACTGAATGAGTCTCCAGGACCCATAGAAGGTTGAGCGTTAGTTGGAAAAGAAAATTGTGGGAGGGAACTGGCCTGCCTGAGTCCCTAATGGTTTATTGCAAGGGAAAGCAATTGTGCCCCTCCAGATGTATTGAACTACAACTCCCATATGCTGCAGCCAGCATGGCCAATAAACAGATTATGGCAGTTGTAGTCCAAAACTTCAGAAGGGCAACATGTTACCTACCCCTGCCTTTTTCGATCCTGAGAGGAGGGCACAATTGGTTGGCACTTTGAACACAAACTCTCCTGGGGATAAGTGTACATTGCAACATATTGTTGCAGTTCCCACTTGTAAACCTCTATTGTATCGTGTCCCCCACCCTCCGCTTGACTTTTTTTTCCCCTATAAGGAGTCTGAAGTGTTTTAGCCTATCTTACAAGATTGTGGCAAGTATTACTTAGAACACACATGAAGTGCTTTGAACCCACAAAACACACCAGGTAAATGCTAAATATTCTCAGCCATTGTTTCACTGGCAAGACATATTTGCTATTCATCTCACCCCCCACGCACACACAGACACACAAGGTGGCCTGTTGCTCAGCCTTCGGCCCCAGAAATCCATATCAGGAACTTGCATCCTCCCACACAGCAGTGCTTGGCGATGCTAGCCAAGCCACTTCAGCAAGTTTACTCTTGTATCAAGCTCATCTGAAGTGCCACTTGGAACGAAACCACCTTCTCTATACCTTTGCCATGAAAGGGGATAGAACAGGAACTACTAAAGCACCCCAGCTGCACATCTCTGCCTGGGCAGGCAATGATGGTAGCTAAAGGCCTGCATGGGGAACATGAGGAGTTTGTGCCTTGCTATGAAGTACAGGTTTTTCATTTAACCGTTATGGCTTAAAGGAATCCAGTTGAAGATGTTTCTGGTGCTGGAGGCAAAAAATCCAAACAGTGCCCACACATACCAAGAATAAGGGGCATGACCAATCCTCACTGAGATGAACAGAAGATGCGCAAGAGCAGCCAGTAGGCTGTCCTCCTCAGATCTGTGAGCCTCCTGCTCTGCTGCCCTTAATGGCACCCAAGATCTGCTGTCCAAGGTGAGCCACTTCAGCTAGGGCTGCCTCTGAAGAAATCACACTTAGCTCAGCAAAGTTGCCTCAAGTCAAGGGAAGCAGCATGCCATCACTGCCAACACTGTAGTTGGGTTACATCTGAATAGATCCTACAGCCAGTTCACTTTTGAAGTGAAGGAGAACCCTGGTCCGTAAAATGTCACAGGCCAATGTTTCACAGAGCAGCATACTTACAATCAAAGCTTCTTTTGTGCTGGTAGCAATACAGTTCTCTTGAACCTGGCCTCATCCTGCACCTCTGCTCCCTTCCCGATTTCACCTCTGCCCCATCACCTCTGTCTCTATGGTAATCCCAGGTGTCCACTGGAGATTCAAGTCCTACCTGCAGGCATGATGTTGCTACTCCAGCAAGTGCATTAGACTCAGTACAGGACCAAAACATTTTGCTGCTTGAAGCAAAACTCAAATGGCACCCTCACAGCCAGGGCCAACACTTTAATAAGTCTTATAGTACAACTCAGACACCAGTTCCTAGCTTCGTCTACCCTCCACCCCCTTCCTGATGCTGCCTGATGTGGATGGCTTCACCCTGCTACATGGCAGGGTTGGCCCTGATCAGACTGGAAGGTAGTGGTGGTGTCCACTCCTGTTTATGTTTCTAACACTCACGGCTGTATTGCAGGAAATAATATCAATGCCTTTTAATGTACCTGGTAACCAAAGCTGAGAGGGGAATGCAACTCCCAATGGCTTCTAGTTCATGTCTATATGCACCTATTGCACACAGGCCTATTTGCTATTCTAGGCTATAGCCACTTGGCTACTCAGCTGTGGAGACTAATACTTGCTTCCAGGTGACCAGATAGAGATTTTTGTAAACTATAAGATATGTATATATGTGTGTGTTACTTTCAGCCATTTGTGTACAGGTGGGCTCATAAGATGTTTTGTGAGCTAGTCATTTTTGTAGACTTATTTGTAAAGCTATGCTATTTCCCCTATGCATAGCCCCCTAGATGAAGTTTGGGGGCATAATCCATTCCCTCCTGCACTGCTGGAGAGGAGCCCCACTGGGTGCTTAATATAACTCTTTAACCACTCTCTGAAAGCCCACAAATAGCACTTGCTGGATAAGTTGCTGGATCCAACTATGGAAATACAGGTGAGCCTCCTATTGTACATAACACGTGTGTGAATTCCAATGTGTTGGGATTATGCATTGCCTGGCTTAGGGACAGCAGGGAGGGGGGAGGATTTAAAGGTCTCTATAACATCTATGGGAAACCCCTCCCATAAAAGCCGCAGCTCAGTGGTAGAACACATGCTTTGCATGCAAAAGTCCCAGCCTGGAAAAACTGAAACCCTGGAAAGCTACTGCCAATCAGTGGTGATAATACTGGGCTAAACAGACCAATGGTCTGACTCAGTGTAAGGCATCTTCCTGCATTCCTAAAAGCCACAAGGGGCGGGGCGGAGAGACACACCAGGCTATCAGGAAGCAATTTTATACAAACTAGTCAGAACTTGAGTTCTTGCAGCACACAGTTTTCTATAATGCAGCATCTTGCTTTATGAACAGTCCCGTACCACACACACTCCAAGCTGTGTTTAGCTTGCCGTGTATACAAAGCCCAGACCCAGGAGCCATGTAGGAGGGATTCCCACTGAGGTACAGGGGGTTGCAATATGCAGCATGTCCAATTAAGGAAGAACCACCAGCAGAGCTAATTGCCCTCTTTTCAACTGGGGGTATATTTTGCTCTGCAGTTTGATGCCTTAACTGCTGGTTGCACTGAAGTAAGGCAACAGTCACAGCTGGATGAGAGGATTTTTTTTGATGCAGCTCTCCAAATTCTCATGATTTCCTTCGCCCTCCCTCAGAAAAGGATTTTTCCTTCTTCCCAAGCTGAAGATTTCTAGATCTAAATATAATTTGACAATATTTGTAAAGTTACATCATGGGAAATCAAAAGGTAATTCTCTACATTTGCCAAGGGAGGAGTGTAAGGGGCAGGGGTCGGGGAAGAACAGTTAAAAGAGGAGCAGAAACCAGGGAGGAGAGAAGAGAGGAAAACTGGATTTAGGTTACGGAGCACTGTACAGAAACACTGCTTTAATTATACATCCAGCTATGAAAGTTTTAGTAGATAAGGCTTCACTCAACTGGCATGTTCTTCTGAAAGCAAAGGGTGGAAGAACAAGGACAGCTTTGGGACCCCCCAACCCAATGTCATACTTGGCAGAAAGAAAGAAAGAAAGAAAGAAAGAAAGAAAGAAAGAAAGAAAGCGAGCGAGGGCCTCCACTGCTATGTGGCTGGGGAGGAAAAGTAGGGCAGCTGCCATGTTTGCTGTGCACGCACTCTGATACTGCTTTGCAGTATTTGACAAGCACATGCAACACCTGGAGCCTTAACAGGAAAGACCAACAGAGTGAAGTAACCTTATTTTTGCAGAATACTGAGAGAAGCCACAACAGCTCTATCCCTCGGCAGGGGGTGGGAGGGATACCACTAATTCGCAGCTGAATTTACAATGGAGGAGGATTAACTTCCTCAGTCCTTTCTGTTCCATCACTTTGGAACAGAACTGCTGCTCTTTTATGAAGGATGTTTTTGAGTGAGTGCCAGCAATCAGGTCAAATAAGGGGCTAAGTCTCCACTTGGACTCTGATACCATGTGCACAGGCCTGCAGAATGTGGCACCAGCTGTGCCATGATGTAGTGATTCCTACCATGGGAGGTGGGCGCAGGTCTAGCAGGAGAGCCAGTGCAGATGAGGCCACTAATACCCTGCACTTAAGAATAGTGTTAAGATGCTGTGCCAGGGTAACCCAAGTTCTGCCAGAAGGAAAAAACTGGATTCTGTGGCCCTTATAAATTATGCTATGGGTCTCTTATCTGGCATAGTTTAGTTGTCTTCTGTTAATCATGCGGGGGAGGAGCCAGGAGGCATCCAAGACAGAAAAGACCCAGCCTCTAGAACTCTTATTCAGCCATATTTGGGGCTTCCCAGATATTATCAGGCATAGCCCACATGTTCTCAGGTATGTCTTTGCAATCACTAAGGGCAGGAAACTTGTGAGTTTTGCATGAAGATGAATCCTGATCCCAATACCACTTCTTGCAGCTGTGCAGAACCACAGCTTCAGTAACAGCTTTGAACAGGGCACTGTGCTTCTGTACCCCTCACAACAGCAGCAGAGAAAACTGAAGAGCATGCTACTGAAGGGCCAAAACATCTTACAGCAGATCACCATGGCCACCATCTCCATAATTTTTTTTTTTTTTTTAAGTGATGGGGGAGCAACCCTAGGGCCGCTAGACAGCAGCTATATGGCCATAGGATATCTGCTTTTCCAGGACTGTGCTTCTCCTGCCCTGCATTGAATAGGCAGTCGCCTCTGAGTTCGGAGGCGGCCGCCTATCCCCATAGGATTGCACCCTAAAATTATGAAAGTTGTATTTCAAACCAGTCACCCCGTGATTTAGATACAACCGCTCAGGCCACCTGTCTCTCAGCACTTTGAACAGCTGAGAATAGATCAGCATTCACTTCAGACCAAAACACTCAGCTACTGAAAGGATAAAGCCACACCAGGAAGCATCTACTAACCAATGATGGTCCCTACAATGCTCATATGGCACCACAGCATCAAGGCATCTACCAGGGAACTTCCTGGTATAACATTGGTCTCAAAGGGCTACATTCATATAAGTGCATGGAGGCTCTTCTCTGATTTTACTCTGTATCTAAGAACAGGAGATTATGATGATGAAGATGTTGAATTTCATTTCTATACTGCCCAATAGCCGAAACTCTCTGGGTAGTTCACAATTCAACACTTCCTAGGCAGTCCTCATCTAATTCCGAAAACACAAGGGTGTTCTAACCCCATGCAGAAGAAACTAGTGTAGCAAACATCCCTATTCCCACAAGAAGATTATCTGTCCCAGCCTCAGAGATTTGTGGCCAGAATGTCTCTTTACCGAGGGGAAGAGCACATGCAAGCAAAGAACCTGCCAGGCGCTATGGGATTGTGCTGTGGCTAAGAACATTGGAATAGGGCAGGGCAAAAGTTTATCTCTGATACCTGCAGTAGGAGACCAGCAGAGCAGTAAATTCGGAGTTCTTCTACAAGTGGTATGTAGAACAATGTTTAGGCTGGAATTCAAACAGCACCTTGCAAATGCTTAAGGTGTTCCAGAGGCCCCTCAAATGCTTCTCGGCAGGGGTCTTCCTGGGCTTCAGGAGCAGCTTTTGAGGGGGGCTGTGATGGGGAGTAGCAGAAAAGCACCAGTGCATGCATAGAACTCTAGACAGCTTTCTGGATCCCAGCTTCATCTGCAACACACCCTATCAAATTGCAAGGCAGAACACGCAAGAACCATTTAAATCTGAACACACGGTTTCACTGACATTTAGATGTGGGAAATGCAAAAACATCCTACTTAATCATCACGAGAAAGGGGGCTAATCTCCATCGCAAGGCTGAAGAGAGGATAAAATGGGACAGGAAAACCACATACTCCTCAGAGGAAGGGCAAGATAAAAATGTGATAAAATAGATAGCCTTGGCAGCCCTGATCAGCAGCCACCTGCTTAGTTGCCCCACAGTCCTCATCTCTGAAGCTGGAAAAGCTGGAGAGAGACTGCAGGAATTAATATCTGACCAGCTTCGAACATGGCATAAGAAGCAACTCTCAGGCTGGAACGACACATTTCCCAAAATGTAGGCTGCCACCAAAACAGCAACTGTGTACTTCCTTCTCCCCCTCTCTTTGTAGCATTTAATACAACTTGCTGTGTGTCATGACACCACGATATTATGCCTTTTCTTGCAGCTACTTCACATCACTGGCTGGTAAGGTGAAGAGATGCATAGCATCATGACACAGAGCAAATTCTACTAAACATTACAAGGATGGGGGAAGAATGAGATACATAACTACCATCTTCAGTGGCAGTCATGTATTGTAGGGTGATCAAACTCAGGCTCATGGACCACTTTCCTGACCTTTCTCTTCCATCAGGTGGTTGACAAGGTATAATACCATGTTCATCTGTACCTGGGATCTCCTTCAACTCACCATGCATCCCCAAATTAATACACTTAAGGGAGATCCTGGATACAGGTGAATGTAATATCCCACTTGATCAGACATTATGGGTCAAGGAGAAGGGAACAGCAAAAGCTGGCAGGAAGAACAAGGGTGTGTCTGAGCAAGAGATTCACTTCTTCTCATAACCTTAACAGAAAGCAACGTCCTTAAAACCAACTAAATAAGGGCTACAATCCGAATGTTGCTGACCATGGGGCAGACAGATTTTTTACTTCACTTCCTGATTCTATGCATGTTTCCAGGCTGTCAGCATTCTTGGATCAAACAGGTCAAAGTCTGCCCCCATGGACTTTTTGATTTTTAAGTATTGCTTCTTTCAAACAGGAGTGTGAAACTGGACTGTTGACCTAGAAACCATTAGAAGCAAGATAAGATTTACCAAGTTCCTAATGGGGGGCTGGAGGGAGGAGAGAAGTAAACCTAATCGAGTCACTCTGGTTTGTTGGCATTCGTTTGCTTCCCCCAATTCAACTTCAGGATTTGGCTTTCTTCCTCACTGCAACAAGATATCTGAATACTAGGCGAGGAGCAGGAGATGAGAACTTTCAAAAACAAAAGGCTCTTGGAACAGAGGGAGTATTCAAAAAAATCTGATCTTTGTGTAAGAAGTTGTTCTACCTGTCTTGTGAACGAATGTTGCTTTTTGCGTCTGCAGCTGTCTCCTTATATGGAAAGGAAGCACAGATCTGAGAGAGGAGCCAAAGCAAAGGAACAAGAAATGGGGGGGGGGCACTTCCAAGTCCAATGTATGTAGCAGTGTATATCATTCAACACCTCTCAAATTAATATAGTGAGGCAATACACAGGTATACAGCAAGCACCATAGGAGGAAATCTGCAAGTGGTCTCTTGAATCATATTGGAAATGGAGGTCATTGAAATTCTGGAGATGACGAAAGAAGGCCTTGCTAGGATGACCCATGCACAGCAGTCTCCTATTCACAAGGAAAATTTGTGTCATTCATAAACAATTGTTACTACTTTCTCAAAGGCCAAGAAATGGTCAGAAGCAGGCTTGAAAATAACCACTTGCCTGCAGCAAGTTAAGAATTGGTTCCAGGCAATCAAAGGAAGGATGCTTTACAGAAAAAAGCTGACTCTGTTTTCAGGTCAGAAATTACCAACACAGGAATGTTTAAGGCTAGCACATTTTGCGGATTTGCAAAAGTGGTTTAAAGGCTCCATAGATATCCCCATTTGTGTCTTCCATAGTTTCAGTCACTTTGGGGCAAGCATCATCAATGCATTATGGATGTTGCCTTGAAGAGGCAGTGCTGGACTTCTCTCCAATAAAGGGGAAATTCTGCCTGAGTCTCCAGAGATCTGCTGTAAGTCAGAGGAGACAATACAGAGACCACTGGCCTACCTCAGTATAAGGCAGCATTCCTCGTAATTCAGCCCTGCTGATGCCACCTAGAAAGGTGTGCTTGGCAGAATGCAAGCCACTTGATAAAAAATATGAACAGGGGCAGGATTTTGGCACACATAGCTGGCTGGTGGGCAGCTCCTAGTGGTTTGGCTTGTAGCCCCTTTAGCTCTACTCCCACATCCCAGCCACATGCAGAGTGGAAAGGGGACAAGGCTCTCTTAGTCATCTTAAGCAGTACCGAATCTAATCCTCTGCTTCCACCCCCCCACCACCATAGATAATCAGTGCTTCTGAAGACCATTTAACTCCCAGATTGGGAATTCCCAATTTGAGGATGTGTGCATGACACCTGCTTGTATGAAGGCACCTCCCCGTGGACTGGGGTGTGGGGCCATGCAGAGCAGCTACCACCGCAAGAGCTAGTAGCTTCTTTTGGAGCTAATGTTTAGAAAGTGCAACAGATGCCTCCAATGAAGAGCTAATTCCTCCAAATGCACTGGAATTTATTCTATTTGGACTAATGAATTTATCTCCCGCACTAGTTGTATTTCTGTTTATCTAGGCTTGTGAACAGCCACTTGCCTCGGTTGAATAAGAACCACTTCCAGAAGACCAGTCAAGGAAACGTTTAGATATTAGGTTGTTTTTATATGTTAATTGCCCTTTACATATTACATCCCTGCTGATGAGAGTTGCTTTTCCATGGGTTTATCCCATGGCATGCCTCCAATGATAAAGGCCAACAAATAGATGGGTGGAGCCAAACACGTATGTGCCAGTTCTGGGGAAGAGACACATACAATGGCTCCTGCCCACATCTTTACAGGCTTTTCACCTTTAGAGATGCACTGTGGGATGAACCCATGGAAAAGCAGCTCCCAGAAAAGCAAGGCTCTAAGGTGCAAAGGGCACCTACGCAACATAGGCATATGAGGGCAGGCAGGCCAATACATGTTTGTGGACCAGTAACTTTTGCAGTTTTCAAGGCCACAAATGCAGAGTCCTATTAAGTCATCTCTTTATGCAAGTTCTAGTTTCTTTTTGACCAAACAGATGTTTACATCCCTTTAATTCCTCCTTGCAGAAAGTCTACATGTACACTTGTTTTCATCTGGCAAAATGCTTTAATGTGGCTTGTTAGCATGGAGCAAAAGGGAGGGGAGAAAGAGAGCCAGCTCTCAACCTGTTAAGTAAAGTAGTTAACTATAATCCTCTACAACCACTCAGCTCCTCTCAGCACAGGCTTGTGCTCTAGACCTGAGTCAGCACTGTTGGAACTTGGCACCCCAGAAAGTGCTAATATGTAACCCACCTCAGCTGGGATGTCTTGGTTTCCTGGACATGCTCCAATCAAATGAAATTTAAATCATGATTTGCTACATAGGCAAGCTAATAAGAGATGATTCATCTGCCTGGTCTTCAAACCAGCTCAAGCAAAATAAAAGCTTTTCATTCAGTGCTTGGCTATGGCTTCCAAACCACCAGAAACTTGGAAGCAGATCCCCAAATGTACATGCACGATTTATGGTCTCTGCCCTGTAGGAGGAGGGTGGGGGAAAGGTTAATGTGCCTTAGAAAGCAGCATTTGACTTTTCAGCACTGTACAACCACCACAGTGTCCACTAATTTTGTTCACTCTTCTTACCGAAAATGTTCTCCCAGACCAGGAAGTTTGTGAAACACACAACTAGAATATAGATGGGTTTTGGTTTATTTTCAACAGTTTGGACTGGACAACAAAGGAGATGCAACAGCTACATGATGCTATTGAAATGGTGCATAGCCAACATTCTAATACAGACCCACTTTCACCCCACACTTCCCATTCCTAAAACCGGACACATACCAACCATAAAATGTACACAACTCATACACATATGGACACACACCCTGCTGAAGTCACTGCATGTAGTCTTTTTCTGAGCTGCAACATCTTGCTGCCCCTTCACTCCAACAGTCATCAAGAGAAAGTTAGTAACCCTCTGGGGAGGCCTCCAACTGAGCCCACTGTATTTCAGCAGCAGAGTGAAGGATTTGAAAATGCCATTTGTTTCTCATAGCTTTACAGAGCTTACTAGGAGGTGGTTCAAGAGCCCTGTGGGCTGCACCTGCCATTTTGGACTTCTCCTGCCTGCCCATTCCTAATTTCACACACATGATCAGCCTTCAGCCTACTATCTTACAAATGATGCAACATCTGTCTGCTTGCCACCCACCTCTGGCTACTCAGCAAATGGCAACTGCATCCCGACTAGCCTGCTTACATCAGTAGATAATCAGAGCCTGGCCCGGCCAATTAAAGCCCGGGCTAGAAACATGAAGCTCCCTCCACAGCAATTTCCAGGCCAGAAACAGAGTTGGCTGTGTGCGCGGCTCTGGCTTCCTTTGGCCTTGAAGTGCTCAAGTGAGTGGAACAGGGGATGGGCAACCATTCCTTAGAGTTTTGGTCAGACCGCAAGTTTTGCCTGACCCAAGGTTTACTAATGCCAGATCACCAAACTGAACATATACCCTTCTTTCAGCAAGTAGAATGGAGCACATGTCCCTAAATCACCAAACACATGTGCCAAAATGGATACATTCTTGCATTCCCCTGCCTCCCCGCCCCTCCCCCCACAATATGGCCTAACTGCATTTGCAACTTTTGATATCAACCCAACATTGATTCAAACTCAAAAAACTGTTAAGTGTTAGTCTGCTGCATTTTCTCAGGTCTTCACTCTAAAAGGAAAGAACCTCCATTCTCAAGTAGAGTTAGCCATGTGGCCAGCATCCCTAAAAAATTAAATCCAACTATTAAAGACCTCCAACCAGCCCATCAAATCAACTTACATGCTTAAAAACAGTGAGATTTTAAACCTGCTAGTTTCTGAACCTTTATTATGTTACCACTGCATTTTCATGTTCCTCTTGGCAACTTAGAAACTTAACACAGATATTCAGGATTTAATGTTTTAAAACCTCCATGCTGAACAAAATCATTTTTGGGTCACATGAAAAGGGGCTGTATGCCTTGTCCAACTATTTCAAACAGTAGTTATATTTCTCAGTATGAGGCAACCATTACATATAAAGGCGGCAATGTTGTTCAACACCAGCACACCTTACAGTAGTCACTCATGCACCTTTAAGATATCCTGTCCCCAGCCACAAGCAACAGGAATGCACACAACACAGGAATGTCACACACTGTTCAAATATTGGCACCAGTGTGGAACTTGAGCGGGTGGCAATATACACCCTTCCTCGACCTTGTGGTCCCTTTTCACTGCTGCTGGAAGTTCCTGCTCCCTTGCTTTGAATAATGTCGACTTGGATGCATAAATACAAAATTCATCACAAAAGGTGCCTATTTTTCACTTAAAATCAATCAAGCCATGGTTTTAAAACCAAGGATATGTATCTGAAGACATCACACCCTTTCTGCTTCCAAAATGACCCTCAAACCTCATTCAGTAAATATGAGTAAATGTCCCTAACACATATGGTGTTTAGGGGGCTGTCAAAACCTCAATGTACAATGCAGCTTTGCATTGGGGGGTGTCAGTTTCTTCAACATTTGGGGTAAAACTAACCATCACAAGAGGCTTGACATTCCCCCAATCTTTCAGCGACATGAGGGGGGTGGGGGACCTGCCAACAGCCAGATTTTTTTAATCACACAACCAAAGAGTAACTGGGTTGCTTTTTTTCAAAAAAGAAATCTGAGCTCTGGTTGAGAATATGACTTAAAGGATGCTTGTCAAAGTTTGATTAGCACAGAAGCAGTAGGAGTCTCTCTAGCCAAACACTTTTCCATAACAATGTCTGAACAAGAGGCCCCGAGTGATACTGTGTATAGCTTCAGCCAAGCAGGACTGAAATGGCTATGTAAAATCGATTCCAGATGACTACCTAACTGTACATCCGATTCATAAAGGGGAGGCTCAGTTTGTTTGTGTCAGGACATTTCAGGAAGTTGTCATGGAGCAAACTGGAGGAAGAAAGGGAGTGCCAGTTCTCCAAGCGCAAAGCAGGAAGCCCAGGAGAGACTCAGACAGTTGCAAAGGGGCTAAGTATGAGAGTCAGGACATACCCAGTTCGAATTCCATCTCACCCTTTATCTCGCTGTGAGACCTTATGTAAGCCATAAGCTTCCAGCATTTGCATCATCCCAATCTGCAATATGATCATGAGTGCACACGCACACACACACCTCTTTACAGGACTATTGTATGGTTGACTAAACGCAGAAGACGTACTTTGAACACTGTAAAATCCTAAGTTAAGTGTCAAGTTATGGTGTGTGTTCTTCTCTAACCTTCCAGGCCTTGTGCATGGCCTGAACGCAGCAATGGATTCCACCCCACCCCCTTTCTTTGATCTGTCCCAGACCAAGGATGAGAGAAGAGGCCAGCTATTGTTCTGCTGTGTCATAAATTTTCCTTGCTGAAACTAGAAAGGGGGACACTTTATACAATTTGTAGAATGCTGGACTGCAGAACTTCAGGCTGCAGGTGAGGGTGGTATGTATGTATGCCAGAAGTTCTTCGCACAGAGCAAACTAGTATTATCAGGGTGCAAGTTTCCATACCCTAGCCTCTCCCCTCCCTCCCAAAGTGCTGCTTTCCTATGCGCAGGGAGGTATGTGGAAGCATTCAAACATGGAGCCTGACACACAAACCTCTCCATTCTGCAGCCTGAAGTAGTAGAATCCAGGAAGGGTTTACACTACTCTGATTCTGCCAATCGCAGACATCCAAATGTTACATCCTAGGGGAGGGGTGGGGAGGAGGAAGAGTGAAGCCATGCCCCATGCAACACCTTGAACAGCCTCTAGAATAGAAGAGCCTCCTTAGGGTGGAAGCCATATGTTGCCTGGAATGCTTTGCTCTTAGCTGCACTCTCCCATAAAAATAGCTCCAGTGCCACGTCACAGTGACAAGGCTGATTCAAAGCATGTAGCCAGGTGTAGCGGGTGGAGCTATGCTACTGTACAGGGTTTAAGAGGCTGCACCTCCTCCTCCTTCCATTCCCCCGCCCCCCCAGCAACCGTTACATGAACAGGCTTTTGGAAAGAGACATCTGCATTCCCTCCAGGCCACAGCTATGCCAGAAAACATGGGAAAGTCATTAGCAGCGCTGAACTGGCTCTCGTTCAGGAGCGCACATAAGTCTAGTGGCTACCACTTTGGTATCTTGATTTCAGTCCTGCTCTCGTTGGGGGTGGAAACCTTGGAAGCCTGAGGTTCGTTACATGCATTTGATCAACACATGCTCATTCCATTAAGAGTGATATTCCTGCGGGGAGTTTTCCTCCTGCCAACTCAGAGCCTAAAGGGTCCCGTGCCTCCTTGAATTTGGCTCCAATGTTCTTAGCTCAGCCTTAAAGACAGTGTGCAATTAAGATAATTAAACTAAATAGCAGATGGCCACTTCGGCTTCACCACTGTTTGCCCTACAGAATTCAAAACGAAACAAATGCAACATCCTCAACTGCCTTCTGAGGAGTCATATTCTTCCAAGGTCTTGGAGTAATTCCGCAGGTAGAGGGTGGAAGGATATTTTCTTCCTCATTGCACTCAACAAAATATTGAGGTCTCCAACAACTATTATGTCAGTAGGATTCTGTAATTCAAGTTCTCTATGCCTTGAGAAGGAGAGGTACACCATCCGGAGCAGCTTGAAGGGAGATTGGATCAATACAGGCATGGAAGATTGTGTGTGTGTGGGGGGGGGACGACGACTCCAGTCTAAACTGCTTATCAGAAAAATAATTAAATCACTACATAGCTGCTACCCATCAGTTTAAAGATCTAGCCAGTTTGAAAGCACCCTGGTGCATTTGCTCAAAATAGTTATAATACTGAGCATTTCTATAGCACTTAAGTGTGCTCATATATATTCCCCCAATAATCCTTACAATAACCCCATAAGGTAGGTCGGTATTATTGCAAATGGAGAAGGGGCACCAAGGCTGAGGCACACTGAGGCCACCCACCAAGTTCACGGAAAAGGCGAAACTTCAACCAGACATGTCTGGGTTCACAACTCTGCCCTTGAGCTACTGTAGCCCTTATTCTCTAGAAACCCACAAACTATACAATTTACAAAGGTTACAGACATCAACACACGTGTCTCAGATCCAAGAGGCACAAGGTGGCAGGGGGTGGGGGGATGCCTAAAGGTCTAAACTGGTCTGTCTGTGTTCATCTTAAGTCTCTCTTCCCCCACCCCACCCCCATGTGTGCATGCACACAGGCACACACACAGCACATGCCTTTTAACACTGAGCAAGCTAGAGGGGGGCTTGCCACAGTAACAGCACATACAGCTTGAGAACTCTGTCTGCCCCAAGCAAATTCCACATCACAGGCCACAGAAATGGGAGTAGAAATCCTGGCTGCCTAGCAAGAGACCAAGAACAATACTAATCAGTGCTACTGGACATAACAGCTGACCTCAGGGATGTGGCTAAAAACAGCAGGGAAAACCAGGCAGGGGGAATCAGGGGAGTTTTTGTACATGTCCAATAATACCACACAATTTAGCAATCATGTGTAAGCAGTGCCCAGGCGAACACATGATTTCTTCTTCATCATCATCACGGTTATAAAGTGCCTGAAAATGTCTTGCGCTCTGTACAGATATTTTTTTAATTAAAAGAGTCTCTACTACTAATACAGACCAGACACATTCCAGGGGGGCGGGGGGGAGAAGTAAAGAAAAAACAGAGGGACACTGTGTGTACAAGGTGGAAACTCTCCCTTTCACAGCACTCACTGGCAAGGGAACCTCTTTTGGGAGGGAAGCAAGGAGAGAGAGCTGCTCTGTGGGGACAGTTCCATGTCACCCATAAAACCAGGACATGTAAAGACCCTAACCAAGTCTGAGCAGCCCGGAGCTCCTGAGGGAGGGGGGATTTCTGTGGTGAGCCGTTTGTAATTAAAAAGCAGTTCCCCAGCAGATGAGTAGGGCAGGAGGATGGGAAAAAGCCATCATTTCCCCCTGCAGCTCCCCCCCCCCCTCCACTGCAGGATGAATCAATCAAGGGAGAATGCTGGGAGGGAGGGATGGCAACAACTGGCTTTTCACCAGGCAAGTTAAGCTGCCCCACCCAGCACGGCCTCTCCTCTTCCTACCCAACCCCCTCCCCAACATTTCCATAGGCAAACACCAGCCACCTTGAGCCAGCCACCATGGTCAGCAGCTAAGCCTCACCCTGCCCTCCGAGCCTCCATCACACAGGTGACTGCTGAGGGCAAGGCCTAGAAGACCAGACCCATAGACCCGCCCCCCTCATCTCTCCACAAAAACTGTGTCACTACCACCCCAACATGCCGTAGTAAGAAACTGTGCTGAAACAGCACCCTCCGCACTGAACCAAAGAGCAGCAGGTTCACACCCTACCCTTCCTATGTGCTAGCTCCCCCCTCATCCTGTTCATCTCCAGTCCCTAACAACTCCTTCTACATTCCATTCTCGACCCCCACCTTACATACTAAACCCTCCCCAAGAAACACACTGCCAGCCCTCAAGACCTGCCCTTTCCCCTTTCAAATCCCACACCTAGAAGACTCTTAAATCATACCCGCCAGCCACCCTCAACCCTCTGAATCCCCCAGAGTTACTCCATAAAGGACTGCACTCCAACATTATCCAGACCAGAAACAAGCTTTCTGAGAATCTAGCTTCCCTTAACATCTCTCTTCAGGGATGCTCTACCCCCTTCCTAGAACAACCAAACTCATTGCAACCCCTAGGATCCCCTGACACACACACACACACACACACACACCCTCAAGATTAAAAACCACCATTTTGCAGCTTCCAGAAAGCCCCTGTCTTCCACACTCCAATCCCTGTACCCCCACTCACCCACCCAGGACTGCCCTTTGTCCACCACTTCTGCATTGCTCCTCCCACCCAGAAGTCCTAAACCTAAAGGTGCCCTTCATCTCATCAAAACTCCAGCAAGTCCCTCTTCTTCCCCCTCCCCTCGAAACATTATCACAGACATACCTGCTTCAGAGTCAAGATCTGGTCACTCAGAAACCCAGCCCCCACCCCACCCCCTTTCCCTTACTTAAGGTCTCAAACACACACACACACACACACACACACACTGAATGCACACCCAGGGCCAAAGACCCACACAGCACTCTTAAAACTGTACACCATTGTCGGGGGCATAGGCACATCCTTTGGCTGTACAGCACCTGGCGCAGTATCAGGCACTTAATAATTACTGTTACCTGATCAATGCTCTCCACTTTATATTCTCATTACCCTCCCCACGGCAGATCATCCCCTCAAAACCCAGTTACCCCATGCCCAATAAGAAAGACTTTACCTCACCCCCGGCCACCAGCACCTTTCCCACTTCTACTTTCTCTATACCGCAAAAGCCTCCTTACCGAGCAAAATTTCTACCCCATATTGTAGGGCAGCTTACAAATAAAAGAATTAGGGACACATAAAAACCGTAACCATGCCCTCGCTCAAGACTAGCTTGCTCTCCTTCCCCTTCGAGTGTTTACTTATTTCTTTATTATAAAAATCTTGTATATATTTTAAGAAGGGCCGCAAGTTATGGAACATTCCGAGCATTTTTAGAATTTAAAAACTTGCACGGATTCAGGCACAGGCGCGCGCACAAGCACACGCAAGACGCAACACACCCCTGCGGGAGAGGAAGCCCGGCCACCCCCTCCCGCCCCAATCCCAGCCCTGGCCTAGGGGTGGGGGAAGGAGAGAGGAGGGCGCACTCTGCACATGCCCAGAGGCGTCCTCCTCTTCGCTCCTTCTTCTTTCCAAGGCGCGCCCAGGCTCTACAAGGTGGAGGAGGCGACGCCTGCCTGCTTCTCCTGCGCGCTCACCTTGCGCTGCTGCTTCTCCCAGGCGGGGTCGAGCAGGAGGTCCCGGTCCCAGTCGTCCTCTTGAGCCATGTAGTCGCCGATGCCCGGCCCGTTGCCGCCGTACTGGTAAGTCGGTTGCCCAGCTGAGTGATAATCCACCATAGTACTGCTCGCTGGCTGACTGGAGCAGGGCGACTGGTGCGCGTGCGCAAGTCCCTGGGACGAGAAGGAGCGCCCAGCTCCGAGCGAGGCGGCGAGCGCGGACCGACTGACGACGACTGGCGCCGCCGCTCGCTAGCGGAGCCACTGCGCCTGCGCGCGGACGCGCGGGCACGCCCCCTTTTACTGGCTCTTTTGGGGGCGCATGCGCTTGAGGAGAGAAATCCGGGGGGGGATAGCACACGCCCACAGAAAAACAAAAACAACACCAGTAACTGTCTCCTCTTTCCTCCCTCCCTGTCTATTAAAAGAACAGCTTCTCGGGAACGGTCGCTAAAGACTGCGCACGCGCGGACTCCCTCGGCTTCCTGCCGGCCACTCTCCGCTCCGCCTCGTCTCTCAAGAGAGGACCTCGGCGCGCCTGCGCAGCACGCCCCGCCCCATCGGGTTCTCCGTCCCGAACGCTGGCGCTGGAGGGTCTGAGCGCCTTTTTGGCATTGCGCATGCGCGGCTGGCCCCAGCGTCCCGTCCTGCCCCTCCCCCCGGGTGCGGGAGGTGGTTCGCGCCTGTTTCTGTGCCTCATGTTTAATACTATATGATACGTTCTTACCTCATTAACAGTTAGCCTAAATTAATAACATTAATTTAAGGAGCACTTTTATTATTAAGACAATTCATATTGATTTTATTGCGCTGTGGATATTAATAAATATTAATGCATTTTGTTGACACATCTAAATAATTTATACTTATTAACAATATTCATTACTATGTATTAGTAGCCACATCATTTGTACGAAAGGGCATTGTTGCTCTGTCATTAATATTAGCATATGGAGTAAGTTTAGTGCCAGATTTCCCTCATGAACAGCGCAAATAATTTCAATACTCTTTTAACCTCATAATTACTCTTGACTCCTCTGAGCTGACACTAGTGCTGGGGATATTCCTGCAGTAAACTGCATGGTGACTAGCTCAGTGGTAGATTATTTTATTTGGGATGCGATCCTATGCAAGTTTAGACAGAAAAAAGCCCTACAGCTCCCGGCAAGGCTGGGAGTTGCAGGCCTCTTCTCTGTCTGAACGTGCATAGGATTGCGCCCTAAAAGTATTTGTGTGCCTCTCCTCAGCCACAAAGGATCGCAGAGCAGCTTACATATAACCAGTAAAACAAGACGGTTTCTCCCTGCAGGCTTACAATCTAAGAAGACACCACACACAAGGAAAGGGTGGGGCGATTTCGCCTTTCAGCGGGGCTTCCCCGCCCAGCCCCCTCTGTACAGCCTGCTGGAGTGGCTGCTGGTGGTGACCGTGCAAAAGAACACAAGAGCCCTGCTGGATAGACCAGGGGTCCATCTAGTCCAGCACTCTGTTCACACAGTGGCCAACCAGCTGTCCATGGGAAACCCACAAGCAGGACAGGAGCGCAACAGCACCCTCCCGCCCAGGTTCCCCAGCAACTGGTGGATCATCTGCTTCTCATGTGCAAGGTCCCAAGTTCAGTCCCTGGTAACTCCAGTGAAAAGGGCTAGGTACTCGGGTAATGAGAAAAAACCCTTCTCTGCCAGAGTAATTTGTATAGGTACAAATTTAAAAACAATTACTGTAATTTAAATAGAGGTACAATTTGTTGTTCAGTCGTTCAGTCGTGTCCGACTCTTCGTGACCCCATGGACCATAGCACGCCAGGCCTTCCTGTCCTGCGCTCTCTCCCGGAGTGTGCTCAGGTTCATATTCATTGCATCCGTGATGCTATCTAGCCATCTCATCCTCTGCCGTCCCCTTCTCCTTTGGCCTTCAGTCTTTCCCAGCATCAGGGTCTTTTCCAGGGAGTTTTCTCTTCGCATTAGGTGGCCAAAATATTGGAGCTTCAGCTTCATTATCTGTCCTTCCAATGAGCAGTCAGGGTTGATTTCCTTTAGGATTGACTGATCTGACCTCCTTGCAGTCCAGGGGACTCGTAAGAGTCTTCTCCAGCACCACAGTTCGAAAGCATCAATTCTTCGGCGCTCAGCCTTCCTTATAGTCCAGCTCTCACAGCCATACATTACTACTGGGAAAACCATAGCTTTGATTAGACGGACCTTTGTCGGCAAGGTGCTGTCTCTGCTTCTTACTATGCTGTCTAGGTTTGCCATAGCTTTCCTCCCAAGGAGCAAGCGACTTTTAATTTCATGGCTACAGTCACCGTCTGCGGTGATCTTGGAGCCCAAGAAAGTAAAATCTGTCACTGCTTCCATTTCTTCCCCTTCTATATGCCAGGAAGTGATAGGGCCAGATGATATGATCTTCGTTTTTTTAATGTTGAGTTTCAAACCAGCTTTTGCACTCTCCTCTTTCACCCTCAACAAGAGGCTCTTGAGATCCTCTTCGCTTTCTGCCATTAGGGTGGTATCGTCTGCATATCAGAGGTTGTTGATAATTCTCCCGGCAATCTTAATTCCGACCTCTGATTCATCCCACCCAGCATTTCTCATGATGTACTCTGCATATAAGTTAAATAAGCAGGGTGACAATATGCAGCCTTGTCGTACTCCTTTCCCAATTTTGAACCAATCGGTTGTTCCATCTCTGGTTCTTACTGTTGCTTCTTGACCCTCGTACAGGTTTCTCAGGAGACAGGTAAGGTGGTCTGGTACTCCCATCACTTTAAGAATTTGCCACAGTTTGTTGTGATCCACACAATCAAAGGCTTTAGCGTAGTCAATGAAGCAGAAATAGACGTTTTTCTGGAATTCTCTTGCTTTCTCCATGATGCAGCGAATGTTGGCAATTTGATCTCTAGTTCCTCTGCCTCTTCGAAACCCAGCTTGTACTTCCGGTAGTTCTCAGTTCGCATACTGCTGAAGCCTAGCTTGTAGGATTTTGAGCATCACCTTGCTGGCATGTGAAATGAGCGCAATTGTGCGGCAGTTTGAACACTCTTTGGCGTTGCCCTTCTTTGGAATTGGAATGTAAACTGACCTTTTCCAGTCTTGTGGCCACTGTTGAGTGTTCCAGATTTGTCGGCATATTGAATGCAGCACTTTAACAGCATCATCTTTTAGGATTTTAAATAGCTCGGCTGGAAGACTGTCATCTCCGCTAGCTTTGTTGTTACTAATGCTTCCTAAGGCCCACTTGACTTCACTCTCTAGGATGTCTGGCTCAAGTTCAGTGACCGCACTATCATGGCTATCAGGGACATTCAGATCTTTCCTGTATAGTTCTTCTGTGTATTCTTGCCACCTCTTCTTAATCTCCTCTGCTTCTGTTAGGTCCCTGCCTTCTTTGTCCTTTATCATGCCCGTCTTTGCACAAAACGTTCCCTTGAGATCTCCAATTTTCTTGAAGAGATCTCTAGTCTTTCCCATTCTGTTGTTTTCCTTGATTTCTTTGCATTGTTCATTTAAGAAGGCCTTCTTGTCTCTCCTTGCTATTCTCTGGAACTCTGCATTCAGTTGGGTATATCTTCCCCTTTCTCCCTTGCTTTTCGCTTCCCTTCTTTCCTCAGCTGCTTGTAAAGCCTCATCAGACAGCCACTTGGCTTTCTTGCATTTCTTTCTCTTTGGGATGGATTGAGTTGCTGCCTCCTGAACAATGTTACGGACCTCCGTCCATAGTTCCTCAGGCACTCTGTCTATCAGGTCTAATCCCTGAAATCTATTCCTCACCTCCACTGTATATTCATCAGGGATATGATTTAGGTCATACCTGAACGGTTTAGTGGTTTTCCCTACGTTCTTCAATTTAAGCCAAATTTTGCAAGAAGCAGCTCATGATCTGAGCCACAGTCAGCTCCAGGTCTTGTTTTTACTGACTGTATGGAGCTTCTCCATCTTTGGCTGCAAAGGACATAATCAATCTGATTTCGATATTGACCATCTGGTGACGTCCATGTGTAGAGTCGCCTCTTGTGCTGTTGGAAAAGAGTGTTTGCTATGATCAGCATGTTCTCTTGGCAAAACTCTATTAGCTTTTGTCCTGCTTCATTTTGTACACCAAGGCCATGCTTGCCTGTTATCCCGGGGATTTCTTGACTTCCTACTTTAGCATTCCAATCTCCTATGATGAAGAGGACATCTTTTTTTGGTGTTAGTTCTAGAAGGTGTTGTAGGTCTTCATAGAACCGATCAACCTCAGCTTCTTCGGCCTCAGTGGTTGGGGCATAGACTTGAATTACTGTGATGTTGAATGGTTTGCCTTGGATTCGTACTGAGATCATTCTATCATTTTTAAGATTGTACCCCAGTACTGCTTTTCCCACCCTTTTGTTGACTATGAGTGCTACTCCATTTCTTCTAAGGGATTCTTGCCCACAATAGTAGATATGATGGTCACCTGAATTAAATTCACCCATGCCTGTCCATTTTAGTTCGCTGATTCCCAAAATGTCGATGTTCAATCTTGCCATCTCATGTTTGACCACCTCCAGCTTACCTTGATTCATTGATCTGACATTCCAGGTTCCTAAACAGTATTGTTCTTTACAGCATCGGATTTTCTTTTCACCGCCAGACACATCCACAGCTGAGTGTCCTTTCGGGTTTGGCCCAGCCGCTTCACTCTTTCTGGCGCTACTTGGAAATACCCTCTGCTCTTCCCCAGTAGCATATTGGACACCTTCCAACCTGAGGGGCTCATCTTCTGGCGTCATCTCTTTTAGCCTTGTGATACGTTCCATGGGGTTTTCTTGGCAAGAATACTGGAGTGGGTTGCCATTTCCTTCTCCAGTGGACCACATTTTGTCAGAACTCTCTGCCATGACCTGTCCGTCTTGGGTGGCCCTGCACGGCATAGCTTATGGCTTCACTGAGTTACGCAAGCCCCTTCGCCACAACAAGGCAGTGATCCATGAAGGGGAGAAGTACAATACTCCTTCCTAAAGGAAATCACCCCTGAGTGTTCATTGGAAGGACAGAGCCTGATGTTGAAGCTGAAATATTTTGGCCACCTAATGTGAAGAGAAAACTCCCTGGAAAAGACCCTGATGCTGGGAAGGACTGAAGGCAAAAGGAGAAGGGGACAGCAGAGGATGAGATGGCTAGATAGCATCACGGATGCAATGAATATGAACTTGAGCACGCTCCGGGAGAGAGCGCAGGACAGGAAGGCCTGGCGTGCTATGGTCCATGGGGTCACGAAGAGTCGGACACGACTGAACAACAACAATACTCCTCCCCATAGTGGGGATGACTGTGACCTGGTGAACATGTACCTGCTGCTGTCCAGGGGCTGACTGTGGATTGGCAATTTCAAGGCCCCTGCCTGCTCTCCCTTCTTATTATGGTTCTTGATCTTTAAACTGGACTTGGACTGGACAGCCCTTCACATAGGGGGATTGTCTTTTAAATAGAGGACGGACTCTATAAATTAGGACAAGTGGCCACCCTATGAAGGGTCCCTGGCATGTGCATTTTGCTCAGTTTCTGGTTTCCAGCCACCAGAGCCCATCAGTTGTCCCTCAAGTGTCAGTTGCCCAAAGTGCTTAGCACTTGCAGGAGCATATATTAGGGGAAACAGAAACAACCTCAAGTTATTTCTAACCACAAGTTCCCTAAACAGTAACCTCAGTTTTGCACCAAGAAGGAAGTGGTTCGGTCCTCCATCTACCAGCGTGACTGATCATCACAATCCAGCATGTGAGCCATTGCCAGCTTTAACTTCAGGCACTGTTTACCACTATGAGCTTGATGTAGGGCTAGTTCAGTTTTTTCTTCACATAGAGAGACAGTGATGGGGGGCACTACACCTGTTGAATTACTGACTGTCATGCTGCCATTAAAGGCACAGGAAACTTGTTAGGAAAAAAAAGATGGTAACCACACATGTGACCCACTCTGAAAACCAAGGAAGGTGCTGCCACAAGTCTCAGAGGACCTGCAGCTAGATCATGGTGGCTGGATTTAGGATGAGCGCTGTTCATTCTGAAGTACAATAATTCCAAAAAGATGACATGTCAATCTATGCTATGCTTTATTTATTTATTTCATTTCTATACTGCCCAATAGCCGAAGCTCTCTGGGCGGTTCACAAAAATTAAAACCAAAAAGCACAGGATAAAACAATATAAAATATAAAAGCATTAAAACCACAATATAACAATACAACCAGAATAAAACCTAGCAGCAGTGCAGGAGTTTAAAATACAGATTTAAAACACCAAAGCTAAAAGACTAGGAAGCTAAAACGCTAAAATGCCTAGGGCAATAAAAAGGTCTTCACCTGGTGCCAGAAGGAATACAATGTAAGTGCCAGACGAACCTCTCTAGGGAGCTCATTCCACAGCCGGGATGCCACAGCACAAAAGACCCTCTTCCTGGCAGCCACCTGCCTCACTTCCTTTGGCAGGAACTCACAGAGAAGGACCGCTGAGGATGATCGTAACGTATATATCACTTTTCCTGAGTGCTCATAACATTACACGTATGTTGGATCAGTAATCCTTACGACAGCACTGGTAAGACAAGCATTATTATCCCCATACTGTGGGGCTGATGGCCAAATGACACAGAAAGTTAAATATGTGATTGCATTTAATATGCCTGGTCTCGGTTTTTTAAAAAGCAGTCATGAGCAGATCTGATCCAGATCAGGACTGCAGTGTGTGTGTGTGTGTGTGTGTGTGGTGTCTTTTCTGTGGTGATCAGGAGCTTGAACGGGGGTGGAGGGATTTTCATCAGGATCTCAACGTGGAGGGAAAATGTGAAACCCCTACTCCCTGTATACTCCAGTCCCAATCCTGATTCTCTCCCAAACTAGGGATGTACAGCCTTTGCTAAATCCATTCCGTCTGTGTTTTGCAGATTGTCAGGTGTCTTTTGTTCCATCATCCACTCATTGAGGTAATCAATATTTTTTTTACCAGAATTTTGTTCTACCTGCGTTCATTCACATTAGTGCTAATGCACATTTGTGCACTTGCATTACCACTACTGCACACTTACACTAATGTGAATGCATGCAAATTCTCCCACCCCCAGTGAAAAAATTATCCACAAGTCCACGTGATTTGGAAAAAGTCTGTCTGCTGCAGAAGCTGCAGATTGGATCCATAGAAAGCCCAACTCATTTGAATCCACTGTGGATTTCCCCAACATTCCTGTCCCAACTTCCTCCCCGTGACTATTTAAAGACCCAGACACATTAAATACAATTACACATTTATCATAATGTGTCATTTGGACCTATGACTGAGGGAAAGATGGGTTGCCCAAAGCCACCTAATGAGGTAATTGCTGAGGAGACATTTGTAGTACTAACCACAACAGTACATCAGCTCTTGTTCTAAAATTACCACATACAACTTTTATCTTGTAATAGGCCCTCACAACATTGCTGCAGGGTAGGTCAATAGTTGTTACTCCCCTTCATAAATGGGAAACTGAGGCCAGAGCCGGCATCAAGGATAGACATGGTTGGTCAGCTGCTGAGGGTGACCCCAGGAGGGCCCACTGACAAGAACCCCCTGGAGTTGCTTCTCCTCTTCCCCATTGCAACCTACTTGTTCAATTGCCCATTGCTCTGGCCCAGACAATGATGGTGGTGAGAAGGAAGGAGGAGCAGGAGATGCCATGGCCTCCTTGCTCCCTGGCTCTCTGCCTGTCGAGCAAGCAAGCAAGCAGGAGCCATGGTGAGACAGAAGAGAAGCAAGAGCAGCTGGTGAGAAGGTAGTCTAACTGAGGGAGTGGGCTTATTGAGGGTCTCTTACCCAAGGGCCCTCAAAAAGCTGGAGCCAGCACTGACTGAATCTGAGAAGACGTGACTTCCCCAAGGTCACACTATCAACCTGTGACAGAAGGGGCAGGGACTGAATTCCGGCGTCATCTCCACACTGGTTCTGGCAGCAAAAATCACTACTGCAGCAGAGACTGACTAGTTCATTGTGTCAAATATTAGCAAGAGCCTACTTCACTGACGGTTAGTCTGTGGCACACTTTCAGGTTGTCCCCAAGCCCAGGGTGAAAATAAGAAGGAAAAGCTGATGAATTCTTGTTCCAAAAGTGATGGATGCTGAATTAAAACGCAATTCCTTATGCACATTACTGATGCAGTTGTACTGAACACACAAAGTGAAAACTTGCAAAGCATATGCAAGACCTACTAATCGTTCTTTCCCCTTGGCTTAGCAACATGTGTTCAGTACAGCTAGAACACAGTGTAGAAGACCGTGGGTCTTTAAAGCAGCCACCTGCACAAGAGCGGCAAAGTATGGACATATAGCAGCCCGCAAAGGACAGGCTAATTAGCATGGCACTCAGAGATGATCCACGCCCAATGGGCAGGCTGCCCTCAAGGAAACCATCTCTATGAGTAGATCCACCTCCTCTCCACTGCCCATTCACTCACCTTCACCCTTTGGGCCCAGTCCACACAACTGCCTAGAGGGAGAGTGCAAGATATGTGGAAGATGCTTTTCCATCTCAGTTACATCACTTATAAACGTTATCACTTTTCAGGCTTTCAGAGGACAGCTGAACAAGCAGCAGCAGGGCCAGGAGGCTGCAAGGATCAGCAGTGGATCCTCCTTCAGGGACGTAGCCCTCAGCAAATGCCCAATAATACTGACCTCCTGATGCCAGGCCACTGTATAGCAAAGTTAAAGCATCACTAGTCAACTTAATCAGCTGCGTGAAGGGGACAGAGAAGTGTGTGTTTTTCATATGGAGCTGCTTCTCCATATTTAGAGAAAAAGCCAGTGAGCCTTGTCCAGAGAGTTAGCATGTGTTCCGTTCTAAATATGTGCTGAATACATTCTAAACTACCACTGACACATCCTGCAGTAAGCCAAGTGCCCACATGAGACTTTTCAAAATAGCAGGCCTGTGTAGACACAGTCCTGCAGTAGGAACCAATTAGTTCCGTCCACCTGGAGAGCAGCTCAGGGCTAGAGTGGTGCATTCCTTTGTCATGACTCAAGCATTCCGTTTTGTGTAATCACATGATTGCTTGGATGGGACACATTCACGAGGGAGTGCAGGGATAGCTTCCCAGGGACCACAGTGTCAAGCGGGTCTAACCCCTTCTGCGAGGCGCTGTAGCACACAAATGGCTTGAACGTGAGCTAACTAGACCTGCATTTGAATCTTTGTTCATAGCATTCTAAGGGGGGGGTGTGGACAGAACAGCCTATTTAGAAATAGGGTGTAACCAGATTTTTGTGTTAAATCTTATCAAAATTCAGCCCCAAATAAACCAGACTTTGTGCAACGGTGCTTTATGCAAACTGAGCAAAAAAGTTGCCTGTGTTTTGCCTAATGTATTCAGCTAGCTAGAGGGCAAAGACCTCTGACAACTGGAAATCCTGCTCAGTCCCCACGCTGCCCTCCCTTTCAGCATTTAAGGTTTCAGTCAGGTTTTGCCCAAACACTTTCAAGACTATCTTCATTGTCTTAAGGACTAGAAACTTACTATATATATTAGTAAGTTATATAAACTTACTCTCTATATATTCAGAAGATAATTACAGCTTTAAAAAAACACCTGATGATCTTATGAATAATGATTAATTCTCACACATCTTAGGTTACAGTAGATGGAAGAGACTTCTTATCAAAAACAGGGTTTCCTGGCAGAACTGAGATCTGACATCTCTTCAAAATTAAGTGCTATACCCTGTGAGCGAGTTTATGACCTTGAATAGCAGTTTAAGTCTTTTGGGTAACCTGCCTGTCCACCCAGTACAAATATCTGCTTGAGATGTCAGATCAATGCCTTAGGCCTCTGGTCTGTTCTTGTGCCATCTCTGTGGGGTTGAAATCTAATCTTTCGGGGTGGGTGGTTTTGATAATCTGCATTCCACAGTGACTTCCTCTGGGTGTTGTTGCCCTCCAGGTAACACCCATTCTGTCTGCTGGCTGATCAGTCCAGTGTGCATGTAAGACCCAGCCCTTTTCAGAGCGAAGATGGTAAGAAATGCCAAAGCAATGACAGGGCATCGTCAATGATTGCCCTTTATCTGTTTATCCCCTTCCCATTCAGGTTACCCACCTGCATTCCAACACTCCACCCTGGCTACTGTGAAAGGCAAGAGACACACCAGGAGGGGCTGTGTCGAACTCAGCTAGATGACAGTCACAAGCATATCATGGAAGTTTCATCTTTATGACATACGAAACAGAGAGGGGAGCAGTGGACTGAGGAAAAGGCCACACCTGCTTGACACAAGCAATGATTCCAGGTGACATGAGATCCACCTTCACTGTGGCTGGACTCAAACATTAGGACTTGAGCTTCATAAGCAGGGTGATGGCATATCCTTGTTTTTGGAGACAGCTACTCAGGAGTAAGTGCCTTCCTTCTGTACTGTTCATGTGTTTTATTATACAGGAGTGTATTCCCCCTCCAGTAAAGCAGGGGTGTTGAACTTCAGGCCTGCAAGCTAAATCTGGCCTGAGGGCCAAATCCAGCCCACCTGGGGTTCAACATCCCATGCTACTGGAGCTACCGTGCCCCAGATGGCTACGCCCCGACAGCTTATCACTTATTTTTTTAATTAGTACATAGATTTATATACCACTTTCCAGTGGGCTAGCAAAGCAATTTACCAACATGATAAAAACGCAAAATAACAATACAAAACACAGTAGAATAATCACTAGTTAACTAGAGTCATACTGGCGGGTGACCCTTCAGGGAAAGCCTGCATGAAGAGGTGCATCTTGAGCAAACGTCTAAAGATCAAGATGGAAATCGCCTGCAGCACCTTCCAGAGGGAGGGTGCTACAACACGAAATGCTCTGTTGCAGGTACTCCTGAAGTAACCCTTGGGAGTATGCAGCACTGTCAGAAGTACTCCTCCTGAGGGCCGCAAGGACCAGGCATGGACACAAGGGGTAAAGCAATCTCTTAAGATAACCTGGCCCCAAGTTGTTTAGGGCTTGTATATGTTAGCAACAGAATCCTAAACGTGTCTGGGTAGCTTACTGGCAGCCAGTGCAGTTCTTTTTACAGTGGTGTAAACAGGCCCCTGTTACTAGCTTTGCAGCTGGATTCACCATCAGCTGCAGCTTCCAGACCAGGCCTAAGGGCAGCCCCACATAGAATACATTACAATAACCCAGCTTTGAGGCTCCCAATGCTTGAACCACCATGGCCAAGCCATCACCACTCAGGAACGGCCACAGCTGGAGAACCAGTCAGAGCTGGTAAAAGGCACTCCTGGCCGCCAATCCCAAGCTCTGCACCTGATCCTTCAGGGGAAGTGGAACCCTATGCAGGAGAGGCAGACATAGACTCATAGGGCTGGAAGGGGCCTACAAGACCATCGAGTCCAGCCCCCTGCTCAGTGCAGGAAGCCTGATTCCCAGGCGGTCTCCCATCCAAGTACTAGCCAGGGCTGACCCTGCTTAGCTTATGAGGTCTCAGGAAAGCATGTTCAGAGCTGCAACTGTGACTGACCTGTTTCCTGGATCTGTGATTCACCTACCCATAGCACTTCCATCTTGCTAGGATTCAAACGCCATTTATTGGCCCTCATCCAGCCCGCCACTGAGTCTGAGCACCTGCCCAGAGCCTGCATGGCTATACATGAATCAGATGTTACAGAGAAATAGAGCTAGGTGTCATCCGCATATTGATGGCACCTCACTCAAAATCCCCAGATAATCACTCCCAGTGGCTACATGTTGATATTAAGGACCATCGGGGACAGAATAGCGCATTGTGGCACACTGCAGCATAAGTGCCAGGGGGCAGAAGTGCTCCCCCCCAGCACCACTCTCTGAGATTGATCCTGTAAGTAGGAATTGAGCCACTGAAGTACAGCGTTCCCAATACTCATGCCATGGTGCTGGCCAAGGGGGATATAATGATCGATGGTATCAAAAGCTGCAGAGATCAAATAAGAGTAAGGTCGCACTCCCCCCGCCCCCGTGGTTTCTTGGCTTTTGCCGAGAATGGTTTTTCCCCATTCCAAAAGGTTGAAATGCCTCTCCTAAGACTTGGTTGCTGGCAGTAAGAGCTCCAATATGTGGGTATTTTTGGCATTTTGGTCCTGCCTAGCACTGGAATGTGACAAAGGAGCTGCCTTATACGGAGCAGACCATTAATCCATCTAACCCAATATTGTCAACACTGACCGGCACTAACTCGTTTTTTCCTACCCTATCTGGAGATGCAGGGTTCAAACCTGAGACCTTCTGCATGCACGGCATGTGCTCTACCCATGAGTCATAGCCCCTCCCTCCAAAAGCTTATGTGAAATTGAATTCAGCCCTTGGACTGAACGAGGATAAACACCCCTGCATTAGGACCCTACTCCATGTAGCAATATAAGGATATCCATAAGAACGTAAGCAGAGCCCTGCTAGATCAGACCAAGGGTCCATCTTAGTCCAGCATTCTGTTCACAGCAGCCCCCAACCAGCTGTCGACCACGAAACCCACAAGCAGGACATGAGTACAACAGCACCCTCCCACCCATGTTCCCCAGCAACTGGTATACATAGGGTCACTGCCTCTGGTAGTGGAGGTAGCACATAGCCATCAGGACTAGTAGCCATTGATAGCCTTTTCCTGAATTCTCCTCTGCCCTAGAGCATATGGACAGGAAAAGGCTAGTCAGCCCCTGGCCAGGACTTCCATGGTAAAGCCATCATTGTTCATGCTTCTCCATAGGTGCAGAGTGGCACCACTAAAGCAGAGCGGCTTCTTTCCTTCCAGACCTGCTTGTGGGCTTGCCAGAGGCATTTGGCCACTATGCGAAGCAGGATAGACTAGATAAGCCTATGGTCTTTCTTAAAACTTTTGGTCTGCTTCAGCAGGACCCTTTGTATGCGTATGCATGAGGTTGCACTCCTTGTTCATACAGGGCAATGTGGAGGCTCAGTGGAAGCAGTGACCTAGATGAAGAGAGCATGTGCTTTCAGACAGGGTAGGCAGAAAGTCAGGCCACCATACACCTGAAGGCCACGTCATAGTTGCTTGGGTTCTGGCCAAGAATGCTGGACCTTGGTTTGATCCAGGCAGGCCCTTCTTACATGTAAGAAAGTGTGGACTCAGGATCACTTCACATAGCTGAGTTATGCCATGAGAAATTGAGAGGATGCATTTCTGCTTTGTAAATGTAAACACATCAGTGGACAGCAGGGATTCTTGTTTGTTTGAAAGGAAGTTACCCCATCTCTGCTCTAGAATATGGCTCCAGCATCCTCTAGCAGGCTCAGGGGTTCTTCAGCAGACATGTTATGGAAAGGATTAGCTGAAGCTAGAGCATTTGGAAAAGCACTACCCCAACCACTCCACCACCCCTCTCTAGAATCTGGCTCCCAGCAGGAGAAGAAAAGAAAAAGGAGGAAAGCAGCCCCCTGCATAGATGGACAGAGGAGTCCCAGCCAACATCTAAATACACACACACACAACTGTGGAATGCTTAGCATCTAGGCGGACAGGAAAAGAGAGGGCATGACCCCGGCTGGACCACTAAGTGGAAAACAAAAGGGGGAGGGGGTAGTAAAGCAAAAATGTTGATGGAATTGCAAACAGCAAGGATGGGAGGAGGATCTGCAGCCAAGTTCGAAACAGCCCCAAATGTGCTCATCTGGTTGGCTGCCAAATTCCCAGCCCTACTGGAGAATCTCTACATCTGGAGACAGGCTTTATATGGCCGCCTTCTGGAACTCAGCTCCCCCCTTTGCAACTTGCAGAAATCTCAGACACAGCACCAACAAGCCAGACGGTCTTAGCCTGCACAAAGCAGGCTAGGCAGCAGGGGAAACGGCTGCATCTGATCTACAGCCAGCTGGCTGCCGACAGCAGGAGCCCTTCCAGATCAGCTGCATTCACACGGACGCAGGCGGAACAGCATTAGTTTCACGTGCAGCAGCCTGTCTGGGAGCAAGCTTCTTTGATTTGCACTTGGTCCAGATTGACTAGAGAACAGTGGGCTACCTCAGAAGCTGGAGGCATTCAAGACGAGGCTGGACAGCCATCTGTCAGGGATGCTCTGACTTGGATTCCTGCATTGAACAGGGGGTTGGACTCGATGGCCTCGTAAGCCCCTTCCAACCCTACTATTTTCCACACCAATGCCTGTGCACAGAGAAATACAGTTGCCCTCTGCTGTCTTTTTTTTCTCCTATAATGCTTCGCAAGCCCACTCTTGTAGATTTTTTGGGTGTGCCCCATTTGTATCCCAGACTGAGATAGTAATTTGCCCAAGACCACCCAGCCTGAGTGGGGATTTGAACCCAGACCTCCTTGCCCCATGTCCAACATGATCTCCTACCCTGGCTTCCATTGTACACGATAGAGCTGAAGCAAATTCTGTGTGTTCCCAGACTGGCAACATAAGAAGCCTTCTTAGAGCAGAAGTAATTATTCTGCTCCATGGCATGAGGCTACCAGCTTTCTTTATAGACAGAAGTTCGGTACTTGTAAGAGCTGCGCCATGGGAACAGGTCAAACTATTCACATCTTTACATCACTTTGCTGAAGAAAGCTTGAACTGATTGATTTTCAGCTGCCACACTGCTGTTAAAGGGATAGAGCTTGTTTTTAGTGGGAAAAATAGCAAGAGTAACTGGAGATGGATTGGTGTGTTTTCTCTGCTTTGAGAAGTCTGTTCTGTGATACACATGGCACCAGATTTTAAGCACTGGGACATAGCTCCAGCTTATATGAAGCAGAAAGCCTTTCACTTACAGCTGGGCAAGTACAGCCAGCACCCATGATTAAGATTAGGTGATGGACTCCCAAGGCACTTTGCTAACCTTGCAACACAGGGACCTCTAGATCTCAGTAATGCAAGTACCAATGCAGACCCATCTCCGCAAGCCACATGGTCCCTTTTTGCAGGTCACACAGCATTAGCTCAGAGGCAGCAAGCTGGTTTGCACTGGGCCTCAGAACTAGTTCTGAAGCAACGGAGCCTGGTGGCTTCGATGTCAATAGGGCGGTGAATCTGCTCTGAGTTTCAGTCAGAACTCTAAAAGCGGCTTTGCACCTTGGATAGCTCCTTTAGAGTTCTGACTGGTTTTGACTGAAACCTGGAGGGGATTCACTGCCCCACTGACAGAGCCACCGGCCTCCATTGCTCTGATTACAGAAGTCTTTCTTAGGAATGACTGACAAAAAAAGATTAAAAATAAGAATTACTTCAGAGTCAAACTTCGGCATATAAAGCCTGCAACTGGCTGAAAGCATAGATAAATATATAACACCCACCCCATCACAGCGCTATCAATAGCAACAGCCGAAGCAAAAATGTGACAACACACTTATCAGCTGACAGTAGAGGCCAGGAAGATACCTGGGGTAGGTTTGGTGGATGGGCAGCACTCATAAAACCAGCTTGGGCAATTCCCAGCAAGCTGTGTGTCTAGATCCACTCTCACGTTTGCTCAGGTAGAGTCAGCTTACAAAGAACAGTGAAGTCTTTCTTCCCTATTCCTGGAGGGATTCTTGAAGTTTTGGGCTCAGTTCCCAGTAGCATGGCCAGCCAGAGAGAAGCTTTATTCAGGCGAGTTCTCAGACAGATTACAAAATACACTGGACTTGTGGGGGGGGGGGGGAGAGGAAGAGTGTGTTTTTGATTTACAGTCCAAGACTAGCTATCCACATGGATTTGGGAGGGAGGGGAGATAGATGGATGAGACACACCAGAAATGTTTAGCTAATCAAAGGTTTGGCACACTTTACTCCCTGTGCCTCAGTGTTTCTCAAACGTCTGAGCTCAGACTCTCCTTCTAAACTGACTATACCTACCAAGGCCCCTGGCAGCCACCTTCTCGGCAGGCAAATGCCCAGAATCCTCACATACAGCTACATGGCTGTAGCCCATTGCTGCTGGGAGAAAAATCTGCAGCCTCGCCGCCCCGCTGGAAATACAGGCATTAGAAGAGGACCAAAACAGGACACCTCAGATTCCTTCCTCAAATAGACCAGCCAGGAAAGGCGGCAGGGAGGGGGAGAAGTTGTGGCTAAAAGCTGCTATCAGTTAGGGATAGGCTGACCCACTAGAACCTCAAAGTCTAACAAATGAAGGCAGGTGAAGAACAGTGCCTTGGGGCATGGAACAAATTACCTTCTGTGTCCCATGAATCACTTTCACACTTGTTGGACTCTCTCTCTCTCCCACTTTCACAGTCTTGCAACCCCCAAAGGGCCCACCCCCTACTTTGATAAAAGTTTCTATCTCTTTATTTGCTAACTGATTTCCCTGTCTTCAGCATTTGAGGCCTACCCTAGCACCACAGTGCCTGCATTCCCACTTTTCTGATCTCTCCTCTCCTCTCCTCTCCCTCACCCACCCAGTTAGGCTAACACGGATCATAAGCCTTTCCTGAATGGACCACTGGCTCCCAGGATACAAATACCAACTGCCAAACTGCTGGAAGTACCATGTGTATTCTCCACCTATGTTATCCAAAGGCAGAAATCTGTTACAGACATGGAATCCAGGTTCTTGCACAGTGCAGCTTTTATTCCAAACCCCCAACCCCACGCATGTTTCTAGGTCTTAAGACTGCAACATTAGGTTTGGGAGGGTGTGGGCAACACCTGGTCACATCTCCAAAGGCAAGTGGGGAGATGAGCAGGATTTTTGCTGGTCAGGGGTTGGGGCATTAGCATGGTGCAAGAGCTCTCTTGCCTTTGCTAGTTGTGGGGAATGGCTGAGTTTACACATATGGTTCTATTTTGGCTCACCTGCACCACCTAGTGGTGATAATGAGAACATCACAACAGACAATATAAGCATATATTTGGCTGAGCCCCACATGAATGACCACACACCACACACACAGAGGACTCTTAGTTGCTTGGCAGGGCAGGAGAGGCCACAATACTCCATTCAGTTTGGGAAGAATCCCAGTGAGGGATTTAAATATTTGTCTTAGCATGGTTAGTTGGGAGAGGTAGTTACACACTCCCCCTACCACGCATGCAACACAGCAGCAGGACTGCATACAGATGCCGCCCTGAAGTACTCATGCATCGCTGCCAGCCACCACAGCAGATGTTAACTACAGCCTTAACTAAGGGTGAGCCACCAACAACTGACAAGTCTCTAGGACTGCAGACTGTGGCCTCATCTATCAGCCAGAGAACCAATGGCCACTGGGAGACCACACCCCCTGCCTCCCAGGGAGATTATGGCAAGGGGGAGACCAACCTGGCTCCACACACATCAGCCAGAGAAGGAACAGCTGCAGGGAGCTTGCTTTGCCTTTCCTTGCAGGAAAGAACTCCCACAAGAATTTCTGACGCTAAGAACTGGTGCCTGAGTTTTGCTTTTTTTTCTTTTTTAACTCCTCCCTCTCAATTTCTTTTCCTTTTGTTTCATATCTTTTGGACTGTAAGCCTGAGAGCAGAGACTGTCTCATTATTAATCTCTGTAACCTGCTCTGGGAGCCTTTTTTGGCTGAAGAGCACAGTAAAATGCTGTAAACAAACAAACAACCACCCTTTGGTCCACATCCAGCCTGAGAGGCAGGCCTGTCTGTCCCCCGCTCCCAAGCAAAAAGGAAAACAAGGGAAATGTACAGAAGCATCTGTGGCAATAAGGCTTAACAGCCAGCCTTTCTGGAGCATGGCACAGGGGGGCTTGGCCCAACGCTGCCCACTCTGTGAAAGCAGCCCTGCCCAGAAAGCTAGTTGCCAACCTCAGAGATACATTTGGGAGGATGGAACAAGGGAGGATCAAGCTCCTGCAGCTGAAGTTAATCTCACCTTTGTCTCCCCCGCTCTCCAGCCATTTGATACTTTGAGGCCCCAGACTCAAGACCTTAAGTAGCACCCCCCTGCTGGATGGTCTAGTCCTGGACCACAGGCCAAGACCTGCTGCTCTTCCCACACAGCCGATACTTTCACAGCTCCCCCTCAACCTTCCTGTATTGCGCCATTCTGCTTCTGTCAGAGCTGCCCATGGGCAAGAGTGAGGCTGCAGCGACACAGAGGTATAGGCCGATAAGAGTCATTTATTGGCTGCACTCTTAAAATGGGAAGCTTTAAAATTTAATGCAGCAGGGTGCTGCAGGAGAGCTGCCGGTCAAGGCCTCCTCACTGTGAAGAAGCCATGATACTGGAGACACCTGAAAGGAAGCAGAAAGAGGGAGAGAGATTCAGAATAAGACGCTGCCTTCAGCTAAACCAGAACAGTGTCTCGCCTAGACGAGTATTGTGGCCTCCAGGGCAAATGAGACCAAGCCAGAGATCTTTCCTAGCTCTGCCACTCAAGACCCTCCTGTCGGGGATTAACCTTGGGGCCTCCTGCAGGCAAAGCAGGCACTCTAACGCTGAGGTCTCCCTTCACCAGCAAGGGTATAACAGCCATTCTGAATGGTCAAGAGAGGAGGCCAAGTGTATTTCTGTGGCAGGCATGCCATGCACATATGCATGTGTACACACACACCTTACACCAGAGTAAGGAACTACCCAACTCTGACAGCCTCCCATTCAACTGCATAGTGGCACTATGGCAATACAGTCCTGTAAATCAAGGGAGGCATAGGGTCAGGAACTTCAATGATTCTTCCCTAAGTTCAGGGAATCTTGTAGGGGAGGAGGGTCGGGAATTTGCAGGATACGTGCAGGGTAAAATCAAGGCTGTGCCACTGTAATTCTCATGGATAGGCAGAATATGGTAGTGGGTGCAGAACTGAGCTTCCTGAGAATCTCAGGTTTGTTTGTTTTTTTAAGGTTTCTAGCCCTTTTTCCTGATTATGGTTTATATTCCCCCCTTATATTAATTATGGATTCCTGCACTGTGTGTAAGTCGCTTTGAGACTGCTTTTTGCAGTGGGAAGCGATGCATACATATAATAATAATAGCCCTTATGGCTGTAAATATATGCTTGAATGTCTGGGCAATGCCTGCTGACGTGTCGTAAGTAGGTTACTGAGTACAAACTTCAACACTTGGGAGCAGGACTTCAGTACCCTAATACAGAATTAGCAAAATACAAATTATGTAGATTTGCTCAATCTGCATAATTTATAGACAGCTCACAGCATTTAAATTTATTTGGTGCAAAGGTTTCATTTTTAACTGCAGAGAACACACAACCCTGGTTCAGAAGAGGTCCTTCTCCTTCCACTTTGACACAACAGCTGGGATAGGGAGAGGGTTAATGGAGAGCAGAAACTCACTGTCAAAGTCTATCTTCTCCACAATGTTTTTGGGCTTGATGCTCTCCTCCTGGTTGCAGATGAAGATTGTCCCAGGCTCCGGCTCCGTCCAGCCGTATTTGCTCATCCAGGACTTCAGCTGGTTTTCTGCAGTGAACAAGAGGAGGGTCAATAGAGTGGCGGTGGGGTTGGGTAGAGGACAGAGAGTCAAGTAATTATGAAAATGTCTACCTCTCCCTTCAAGAAAATTCCCAGGGAACCTTACCAAACCCCCCAAAAGAACAGTTAACAAAATATGCTACAAGCAGTACAATTCTGATGAGCAGCTCTGAACTGTAAGCAGTGAAAACAGGCTGCTCTGAACAATCTGGGGAAACAAAGAAGGTCTTTGGTGCCAGGCGTCATTTTGGTGCCAGGCATTTTTGTGAACCACCCAGAGAGCTTCGGCTATGGGGTGGTATAGAAATATAATAAATGAACTGAATGAATGAAATGAAATCTGAGTAGGCACTAGGCAAGGCTCCTCGGGGAGAGCATTCCATAGTCAGGGCACCACCACTGAGAAGGCCTTTCATGTATCATCTAGCAAGACTGGAAGCAATTTCCAAGATTTTACCCCTAAAATGGCAGAATCCCACCCATTCACCACTGAAGAAAATAGACAAGGCCTCCCAGCTACCCATTTCTTTCTTTCATCTGCCCCCAAAACCCAACATGCCTCCCACACATATCCACCTGGTAGCTACAAAAACAAACTGCCAAAGGGCTAGGAAGAAGGTGTAGTTATTTATTTTATCTAAAGCAATTTTATCCAATAGACAAGGCTCCTAGAGAGGCTTATATATTAGTCCCTGCCCCCAGGCTTACAATTTAAAAAACTTTACGAAGGAAAAAGGGATGGGAAGCAAAGTGGGAAACAAGCACACTCTTGCACTTCTTATAGATGAGCTCAAATGGAAACAGAGCAGAGAGAGAAGGAGCCAAATGTAGCTGGTCTTTCAACAGAGCTGATGGAAATAGCCCAGCTGTAGAATTTCTAGGGAAGCCAAATTATTATTCTCCACTCATCTTGGATTAAAAGAAACTCTCTGGTGGCTACAGCTAGTCAGAGGGTCCCTATATTATGACCAAGCACTCACTTGCTGGAGGGAGGCCAACTCCCAAGCTCAGTAACGTAGAGCCAGTTCAGAGCTGGAGCTGGAAACCAAGACCAACCATACACACATCATTTGGTTTAGGCATCCATTACCCCCACACCTGCTCCATACAAAGGGATAGTAAGACACTGTTATGCACTTCTGACCTTTTGAGGGGGGGGGGCTATACATCTGTGTAAATAGCCACTCACCTGTGAGATCACCCAACATCTTTGCCAGAAGCCAGCGGTCAATGTGTTGATACGTTATCCCCACCACATGACAGATGACTGCAAAGAGACAAGGCAACAGACTCAGAGCCATACTCTAAACCGGCTTATGAAACCACACGTTTCAGATCCTGGGTTATGGGAAACCTTCGTTATTTTTAACCATGGTTAACATCAGAGCCAGCAGATAATTTATCTGTTGCTTAAGGAGGGAAAGACTGGCTCTGGGAAGGGGCTACAGGATGGAACACGCCATTTATAAAACCACAATTTTACAAATGTTGCTGCTACTGCTACTAGGGAGACCAAGAAGAGTACACAAACTCCTGCACTGGCAGAAACACACAGCAGGAAGTGCTCTTTGACTTGAGGAAGACCGGCCAGTTTGTCAAGGCAGGGGGGGGGAATGATAAGGGCAACACTTTATGCAAGACAAGCATACTTCCATCAGTCATTCTTGACTGGCATCATTTATCTGAAGTACAGTGTTTCTTAGAACCAAGGAGGGGTGCTTTTAAAAAAAAAGTCAACAGGAGGAGGTATATCAGTATTAACATTATTGGAGGCAGAAGGAAAAAGAGTGCAGTAGCAGCAAGAAGCACACTTACATTTTCTAACAGAATCCTCAAATCCAGTGATCCCATCCAGGAGATCCATGTTCTCATCCAATGCTTGCTAATTTAAAAAAACAATATAAGTAAGGCGGGAGAAGAAGCTAACGTTTATTTTTATTCCTGTTTCAGGGAAACAATTTTTTAAAATGCTAAAAAAAACACATATACACTACACACAGTTTTAAAACATCAGCAATCAAAATTTAAGATGGATAGCAACTTAAGGAGAGACATGCAATGGTCCATCTAGTCCAGCATTCTTTTCACACAGTGGGCAACCAGCTGTTGGTGGGAAACCCACAAGCAGGGCATGAGTGCAACAGCACCCTTCCACCCATGTTCTCCAGCAAATGGCGTACATAGGCATACTGCCTCTGATACTGGAGGTAACATATAGGCATCAGGTCTAATAGCCATCGATAGTCTTATCCTCCATGAATTTGTCCATCCAAATTGGTGGCCATCACTATATCTTGTGGAAGTGAATTTCACAGATTAAGTATGCACTGTGTGAAGTCCTTCCTTTTATCTGTCCTGAATCTCCCCCCAATCACCTTCATGGGATGACCCCGAGTTCTAATATTATAGGGGGGGAGGGAGTCTCCCTATTCGCTTTCTCCACACCATGCATAATTTGTACACCTCTTTCATGTCCCCCCTTACTTACCCTTTTTCTAAGCTAAACAATTCCAGATGTTGTAATTTTTCCTCATAGAGGAGTTGCTCCAGCCCCTTGATCATTTTAGTTGCCCTTTTTCCAGCTGTACAATATTCTGTTTTAGGTGCACAATATTCTAAGTGTGATCACGCCATCATTTTGTATAAGGGCAGTATGATATTGGTAGTTTTATTTTCAGTTCCTTTCCTAATTATGCCTAACGTGGAGTTTGCCTTTTTCACAGCAGCCACACACTGGTTTGACATTTTCATTGAGCTCTCCACCACAACCTCAAGATCTCTTTCTTGGTCAGTCACTGCTAGCTCAGTTTCGATCAGTTTATACTTGAAGCTGGGATTTTTTGCCCCAATGTGCATGACTTTACACTTTATAACAGGGGTCCCCAAACTTTTTGGACCCATGGGCACATTTGGGAATGTGAGAAACAGCTGTGGGCACCACCACAAACTGCCTAATCAGTGGATCACTGCTTTGGCATCTACCTGTTGTGTCTATATATCTTAGGCTGCCTCTTTTTCAGCAAAAGCTTGTTTCATTTCTACTGGACACTGCAACATCTCTTTAATTAGGGATTGTCTAATTCAGCTAATTGCTGGCAGTGCAATACAGCTAATGCTTCTTTTAAACATGTTTTGGCAAAGTCCAGTAGTTGCTTCTTTGCGGTGAAGAGGTTATTATACAGATACCTTTTGTACTGGATCCGTCTTCAATATTCACTTATGTACATGGTCTTTTTAGTTACTTACCTGCTTCATGGAAATTAACAAATTGTCGGGGTAAATGGATTCAGGGCACCCTTTCGACAGCTAAAGGACTGATATTACCACACTGGAAGAATAAACACTCACCTCCTATAATGCAATGGGATGAGAACCTTACTACGCTTTCAATATCTGAACAGGTGGCATATGGACAAATGGATACTTCTTGGGATATTTGGCCTGCTTTTGTTGAAGCCTATGTATAATTGCTAGAAAGTGGTATGCATTTTATACAAATCCATGTATGCATATTAAAAAATGGGGAAAAAATAACTTTTCCCAGGTGCCCATGGGCACCACATTGGGAACCCCTGCTTTACAGCATCAGTACACATATTTTAATGCAGCACTTTAAAAAGCCCACTGAACAAAGATGCATTTTTAAACTTGCTGTTGAAAGGAAAGCCAAGACTGAACCAGGCAGACATCCGTTGGGGGCAATGACTACCAAAAACGTTTGCAAACATGAAGTACTGTTGGTAACAGATGAGTTTGGCTTACCCAGAATGCCTGGAAGTGGCAGGTCTCCAGCAGCTCACCCAGGTATAAGATCTGACGGATCGGTCTCTCCTCTTGCTAGAAGGAATGGGATTAAGGAAAGTGGCAAATGGAACTGGGGAGAGGTGTGGGATTTTCTGCACCAGCCTTCGGGATGGGGCAGGCTAAGAAATGCCACCGCCGCACTATACAACCAGGAGAGTCTGTCTGTGGCAACAGGAAAGACATCCTCACTCACTAGTGTAGACTTAACAGCATCTTTCCTCAGTGCTGCTGTAGGAACATCACATCCTCAGAGATGGCAGGCATCCATCTTTTTTACTGGTGGGCATAAGTCACAAATTTATTCTCCCCACCCCTCTCTTAAGGTGGGCTGCACCGCACTACCAGCACCAATTTTGTTTAAGATTACAGAGAGACTAAGAAGGAAGGGTGGGGAAGAGAAACACATGCGTATATATCTAGAACCACATGTATTTTGTTTTGTGGCCTTGCTCAGTGGCAACAGCCCCAATTCAACTCAAGTTAGGCACACTGAAGAGATGCTAATAACTGCTACTTTTTATATTTCAAAGACAGAGCAGTCACTGATCCTTTCCCAATAGCCATTGGTACAATCCAAGATCTTTTCTGTGCACACTGAATTCCTGACACCTCCTCCATGCCATCTTACAAAGTGCAGACTCAGAATATCTCCCTTGTCCTCTGGCCCCACATACCTTTTTGGTTGTTGTTTAACATCCAGATAGAAGAGGAGATTTCTGAGGAAAGCTTTTTCACTACTTTGTGATGTTTTAGAACATAACACAAGAAGAGCCCTGCTGGATCAAACCAAGGGTCCATCTAGTCCAGCATTCTGTTCACACAGTGGCCAACCAGCTGTCAACTGGGAACCCACAAGCAGGGCATGAGCGCAACAGCACCCTCCCACCCATGTTCCCCAGCAACTGGTGTACCAGAGGTAGCACATAGCTGTCAAGACTAGTAGCCATTGATAGATAGTTCTAATAAAAGCTATTATTCTACTATTACTTTTGGAGTTTTTCTAATGGACCAGCACGACTACACGTGCTGTCTGCTGTGGAGATAAGGTGTTCATCACAATAAACTTAACCCCTATTGGGTACAGTGAGACTTAACCCTACTTGGCAGACACATCTATGCAGCTGGGGGTTAAAGATGGCTCTTGGGCCTAACAAATTAAAGCTTTACTGTTCTAGGATGGTGAGTTAGCGGTAGCCTTAAAGCTTCTATAGTGCTTCACATACATTCTCTCAGTAATGCAACAACCCAGTATGTGGCTACCAGAACGTACACAAGCTCAACTGAAATAAATGGAACCCCATTAAGGTAGGGACAACAATATTGTCCCCATACTGCAGATGGGGACAAGGCTTGCCTAAAACCACCTAAAGTTCATGGCTGAGTGAAACTGGAACCCTGGACTGACTGAGCTAATGTACTGAGTTTGACACTGGAAGAACGGCAAGGAGTCAGGTATGAACTTGCACAGCGTCCTATATGCTGTGTAGAAGGACATGTATAACCTAGTATAATGGGCAGTTTGTAGTTAATCAAGTAGGCCTCTCACATAAGACAATTTACAGCTCCACATGCAAATATCCTGGCAGCTGCTTGGGCTCTGCCAAGTTACCTCATCCCTCTAAGATAAGGAATTTTTACCTTGTCTCACCGGAGAGCTGAGAAACTTTCCCTCTCATGTTGGAATGTTGGGGCCCTTTCTCCTAGGAAGGAACGACTCATTTCCCAGCCTGTATGCCTTGAGCACCTTCTGGAAGGTGGGAGGGAGCTATATAAGCTCATACCAAGAGTAAACCAATTTGTTCTTGCTCCAAGGGGAAACGCGCCCAGCCAGTTTGTTGGTCTGTGGGGTGATGTCTGTGTGCTGTGGGGACCCGAGCAGTCAGCTGTGACAGAGGCCAGCTTTGATTAGCTGAAGGGAAATGTGAGCTATCTTTGCAATTCTTTCTGCATCCATTTATCACTTGTGTGTAATCAATAAACTTAATTTGATGCATCTGTGATTTCACTTCATTTTGGCAACCCTCAAATCTGGTTTGACTGGGCCCTAAGTAAAGCAGGACCCTAGAATCGATACAACTATGAATCAGTCATTGCTCTAATGTAGCACTGCCTCTCCCCTTAGTTCAAGGATACATGAGCCTGGTCAATCATGCACTTGCAGAGTGTGAAGTCTGTGTGAGGCAGGTTGGTCAGCGCTTTCAAGAGGATCTGGGCAGTCACCGTGGTCTGGAAGAAGGCAGGGTTAAACTGATACCTGGACAAGAAAAAGAGCATCTTGTGTCTACAGGCAGAAACAGGATGGGCACAATCCTAGGAAACCTTTAGCCCAACAGGCCTGGTTGGTGCTCTGACTGTATAATTAACGAGCTCTCTAGCACCAAGCGCTTTAACGACCACCGAAGTTTCACACCACGCTTGTAAAGCACTTCATTCACATAACCATTTTACAGATGAGCAGTTGAGGTCAAGTAGTCCCACAGCCCTTCAGCAAACGAGTCAAGATTTGAACCCAATATTGTATCTGCTGTAGCAAAACTGGCATGAAGTACTGATATTTTGCCCACAAACTTCTCGGGACTACTCCAATGCCAGATTCTCCCAAAGGGTAGGCAAACGGTCACTCACAGTTTGAGAACAGCCAAGTTGGCCTCCAAGTCATAGGCATTCTCTTTGGCTTGAGTCTCCACATAGCGCTCCAGTGTGGCCAGGTTCTCTGGGTTATACCTGAAATACAGGAAGGGTTGGAATAGTTGTGAAGAAGTACCAAACCAGGAGCCAATGAAAGGTAGTGGTTCAGGTGCTGGACTTGGACTAGGAGACCCAGGTTTAAATCCCTATTTACAGAGTCAGCTACTCTCTCTCTCTCAGCCTAACCTCCCCCATAGGTTGTTGTAAGGATAAAGTGTGTGTGTGTGTGTGTGTGTATGTGCGTGCGCGTGAGGAGGGGCTGCTTTGAGCCCCTTAGAGTTAAGGAGGAATAAAAATGTAACACAAAGAGGACAAAAGGAGAAACACCCCACCTACTAGTACTGGCTTGATTTCCATTCTTCCCCTCTGCCTTCACCCAAATACTCCTCCCCTCAACACACCAAGCATTCACCACTACCTGCACTGTAGCTCTCCTTCCTCGTCCCGTGTTTACATACTCCAATGCTCTCAGAGAAGACTGACATTGCATCTGCTTCTCTGTCCCCAGCACTGGTAGCTTCTCATTTCAAACACTGTGCCACCTCAGGCTGAATACCACCTTTCTTTTGTAACAGAAGCTAGCTACTGTTCCTAAGAATGCAGACACAGCAGCCTTGGCTTGACTATAGTTACCTTTTTAAGCTCCGCTGAAATAAGCAGGCCTTAAGTTTGCTAAGAGCAACTCCATGGTACTTAAGCATGACTAACTTCAGTCAGATTACGGTCACTGTTGAATTACTGATGTTATGCTTATTGCTACCAAGCTGTTAATATTTACTGAATTGTTTGTCAAGAAATTTGCATACTGAAATATTATGCTCATAAGTTTTTAAACTTTTTATTGCGTGCTTTTTCTTGTGTCCCATGAGCCACTCCAGGACAATATTTTTATGGAAAAGCAAATTAAAGTCTTATCAGTTACTCCAGGAGTAGGCAACCTTGTTGGACTGTGGGCACATTTGACAATTTGATAAACTGCCCTGGGCACCACCATAAAATGGCTGCCATGAAAGGCATGGCTGCCAAGAAAGGCATGGCATAGGCCAAGTAACCTCCCTAAAAGACTGAATACAAGACAAAAGATGGGGTCTGAACCAACACACTAAACAATTCCTTTGAACCCACAGTTTTCAGCACCAACAAAAATCTATTTCACAGCTGCCAGTAAGAAAATGTGCTGCCGTTGTTGTTTTATTATTATTTTAAGTGGGAGGGGTAGGGCAACGTAGACGGTACCAAAGAAAAAGTGCTTGGGGCACATTCATGACCACAGGCACCGCGTTGCCTACCCCTGAATTTCAGTAAGGTAGTGTGCCCCAACCTGGTACCCTCCTGTTTTTTTTGACATCAACTCCCACCAACCCCAGCAAGAATAGCCAATGGTCAAGAATTCTGGGAGTTGCAGTCTAAAACCTCTGCAAGGCACCAGGTTGGTGAAGGGTGTCACCGCTTAGTGACAGAGCTACCTAACAAAGGATTGGGTGGCACAGTGGGTGACCAGAAAGGCCTTTCTCTGCCCAAAACCTGGAGAGCCACTGCCAGTCAGACAACAGTGGGCTAGATCAGCCTTATCCAACTTGGTGCCCTCCAGATATTTTGGACTTCAACTCCCACCAACTCCAGACAGCAGAGCCAATGGCCAGGAATGCTGGGAGTTGTAGTCCAAATCACCTGGAGGACACTAGGTTAGGGAAGCCTGGGCTAAGCTGTTAAGATAAATCGCCTGGCCTGGTATAAATCGGTTAAGATAAATCGCCGGCTTCTGACCACCACCCTTCTGCTCGAAAGCAGGTTTTTAAAGAAACCACCTCGAACTCTGGTTGAAAGGAGCTGTACACAAGATAAATAAGAAAACCATGGCGCGGACAGAGTGCCGCTGAGCACGTGCAGAGCGCCGCTAACGGAAATACAGAAAAACAGGTCCTCCTGGGAAAACATGGACCCGCGTGACTTCGTGGCCCGCCTTCACAGCCCCGCCCCCGAAGGATGAGGTTGGGGGGGCCGGTTACCACAGCAACCCCGACCCAACCCCTCCGCTACCCTGCCAGTCAGCTCTCAGGCTAGTACCTGTCGATGCCTTTCAACAGCTTCCCCACGTTCGCCCGCATCTGCTCGAAGAGCGCCATGGCGCGCGGAACCGGGGGAAGAGAAGGCAGCGGCGGAGGGAGGACAGCGGTTGCAGGGGAGGAAGCGGAAGAAGCCGGAGCGGAGGGCGCTTCCGGAAGGGCAGCCGTCGATTTCCGCTTCCGCCGAGGCATGACGGGACCGTAGAGATGTTCACCACACCATAGAGACGGCGGGCAGGTGCGCATGCGCTCAAAACAAGCGCGCGGAAGAAACGCGGGCGCCACATATACTCCAGGTTCTGGTCACGCCCACGCGAGAAGCCACGCCTCCTAAGCCGGAGAATGGTCGGCCTCCCTCTGCCTCGCCCCGCCGCCTCTTGGGCGGAAGGGGCGCGGAAGACTGCCTTTCGTTGTACCTTTGCTGCCACGAGGGCTAGAAACTTACGGGGGTTGTTTTAGATCTAAGTATATAATTAGCCATAGCTTTCCTCCCAAGGAGCAAGCGTCTTTTAATTTCATGGCTACAGTCACCGTCTGCCGTGATCTTGGAGCCCAAGAAAATAACATCTGTCACTGCTTCCATTTCTTCCCCTTCTATATGCCAGGAAGTGATGGGGCCAGATGCCATGATCTTAATGTTAAGTTTCAAACCAGCTTTTGCACTCTCCTCTTTCACCCTCAACAAGAGGCTCTTAAGATCCTCTTTGCTTTCTGCCATTAGGGTGGCATCGTCTGCGTATCTGAGGTTGTTGATAATTCTCCCAGCAATCTTAATTCCGACCTCTGATTCATCCCACCCAGCATTTCTCATGATGTACTCTGCATATAAGTTAAATAAGCAGGGCGACAATATGCAGCCTTGTTGTACTCCTTTCCCAATTTTGAACCACTCAGTTGTTCCATGTCTGGTTCTTACTGTTGCTTCTTGACCCTCGTACAGGTTTCTCAGGAGACAGGTAAGGTGGTCTGGTACTCCCATCACTTTAAGAATTTGCCACAGTGTGTTGTGATCCACACAATCAAAGGCTTTAGCGTAGTCAATGAAGCAGAAATAGACGTTTTTCTGGAATTCTCTTGCTTTCTCCATGATGCAGCGAATGTTGGCGATTTGATCTCTAGTTCCTCTGCCTCTTCGAAACCCAGCTTGTACTTCTGGTAGTTCTCGGTTCGCATACTGGTGAAGCCTAGCTTGTAGGATTTTGAGCATAGCCTTGCTGGCGTGTGAAATGAGCGCAATTGTGCGGTAGTTTGAACACTCTTTGGCATTGCCCTTCTTTGGAATTGGAATGTAAACTGACCTTTTCCAGTCTTGCGGCCATTGTTGAGTGTTCCAAATTTGTTGGCATATTGAATGCAGCACTTTAACAGCATCATCTTTTAGGATTTTAAATAGCTCAGCTGGAATACTGTCATCTCCGCTAGCTTTGTTGTTACTAATGCTTCCTAAGGCCCACTTGACTTCACTCTCTAGGATGTCCGGCTCAAGTTCAGTGACCGCACTATCATGGCTATCAGGGACATTAAGATCTTTCCTGTATAGTTCTTCTGTGTATTGCTCCTTGGGAAGAAAGCTATGGCAAACCTAGACAGCATAGTAAGAAGCAGAGACAAAGGTCCGTCAAAGGTCCATCTAACCAAAGCGATGGTTTTCCCAGTAGTAATGTATGGCTGTGAGAGCTGGACTATAAGGAAGGCTGATGCTGAAGAATCGATGCTTTCGAACTGTGGTGCTGGAGAAGACTCTTACGAGTCCCCTGGCCTGCAAGGAGGTCAAATCAGTCCATCCTAAAGGAAATCAACCCTGAGTGCTCATTGGAAGGACAGATACTGAAGCTGAAGCTCAAATATTTTGGCCACCTAATGCGAAGAGAAAACTCTCTGGAAAAGACCCTGATGCTGGGAAAGACTGAAGGCAAAAGGAGAAGGGGACGGCAGAGGATGAGATGGCTAGATAGCATCACCGACGCAATGAATATGAACTTGAGCACGCTCCGGGAGAGAGCGCAGGACAGGAAGGCCTGGCGTGCTATGGTCCATGGGGTCACGAAGAGTTGGACACGACTGAACAACAACAACAATATAATTAGCGCGCAGTCCTATGCAGGTTTAGACAGAAAAAAGTCCTACAACTCCCAGCAGAATGGTGAAATTTATAGGACTTTTTTCTATCTAAACCTGCATAGGATTGCTCCCTAAAAATCCTAGCGACCCAAATTGTTTTTACTCCAGTGCATGGTGTTGTTGAAGCAGTTTTTAAGATTTTTTTTAAAACCCTTTTAGCATCAATGGTAGCGCCCTTTGTCTCGTGGCCATATAAGCATGACCATCCCTGCGAATGGATTTTGGTAGACTTCACGTAGCTGGCACGTGAAGTTTTACAGCATGATCCTACGTGTGTCTACTCAGAAATAAGGCTACTGAGTTCAATGGGCTCACTCCCAGGCAACTGGGAGTGGGCCATTGTGAGTGAGGATCTGCTCTCATCTCAAATTGTACCACCAGCAAGACCAGTGGCTCTCAATACACTTCTTTCCCTCTGCCTTGGCCGTTTCTGATCCCTTCACTACAGCAAAACCATTCTGAACTAATATTTATATCCTGCTTTTCTATAGATACACTCAGGATACTTCCAAGGAGGCTTTTATTGTGTAACCATCCTGTCTTATTCACGGAATTTTTTCTTTCCACAAAAAATCTGTTAAGGAGAAGAGGGCAGAATATCTGCACAATGCTGCACTGACAGCATGAGAAGCTCTCCAATTGAAAGCACCTTCAAGAGCGGCTTGAAACAAAAAATACAGCCATATACATACAATAAGAATACAATTAAAATAATAAGGTAACAGCAATTATGTACAATAACGGCAAACTGAATAGTTCTGGAGATAATTTCGTACACAATCAGAGTTGGCCCCAGACAGTTTGCTGTTCTCCGTAGGCTGTGCTGTAAAATCCAGGAAGTGTATGCAGTTCTCGTTGTGATGATCCAAGACTTGCCCTGCACCACCCTTGGGTTCGTAGGCTACCAGCACCTGGGATGCTTATCAAGGATGGGGATGGGAAGCATGTGCCAAAATGGCTGAAAGGAAGCATTTATTTAGGGTCTGCTGTTGGGGCAGTCAAAATTGCGAAGTGGATTCTGGGGAGCATTTTGTAGGATCTCACAGTACTACTACACTAGCACGTTGGATTGCAACTCCCAGCATTCCCAGGGGCCATGCTTGCTGGGAGTTGCAATCAAACACAGCTGGAGGGGAAGGCTGAACTAGACTGATGTTGCTTGCATCTGGGATCATTTGCCCGTGCACTTGCTTGCTATCCACTCAGCCTGTACCTTTGTTAATAAGACTAGCCCTCAAACCTTCAGGGTTAATAACTCAGGCCTAGCTCCAGGTTTTGCCTGCCCCCTAACTTGTTGGGCAGATTGCTTGTGGTGGTGACGTGCATGCTGAGCGGAGCTCTCAACCTGCGTGCCTGTCTTGTATTTGGCAGTGCTGCCATCTGAATTCTGTTGGCCTGAATATGTGTACTTCACATCATTCAGATTTCAGTGCGAATGAATACAGGGTAGGCACGCTGCCCAGGGCCTCTGCTCAGCACCACCACTGTGCTGGTCCTCTCCCCAGTCCCCACTGCAGCCTGGCAGCAACAACACGACACAGAGCACCTGGCCCATGTGCTTGTACTCTCCTGCACTGCCATCTGAATTACAGCATCCCCTCTCCTGATGTATGTACACTGGGAGCAGGGTCAGTGTAATTCAAACAGCAGTGCCAGTGGGTTTAGGTGCATCACACAGGCCTGGCCATCCCCCCACCCCCAAGTCCTTGTCACCACCCAGCTGAGCCACATCAGGTACAGTGGCCGTGGCAGCCCAGTGGTGGGCCCTGCTGAGACCCTGGCATTTGCCAAAATATGGTGCCTTGTGGTGTCAGGAATGTAATAAGTAGTGTAGTCCACTGAGCTACGTCCCCCTCAGGGAAGAGCACATGCTTTGCATTCAGAAGGTCCAATCCCTGACATCTCCAGTTTAAATAGGTGGGCAATGTCTGGGGGGTGGAGGGCCACATTGCCCACCCCTCAGTACCCACCAGGGCCCACACCCCACTCCTGCTACTGAAATCGTTACCATGGGGTGATTTTGCAAGGGAACAAGGTGGCGATTCTGCTGGCAAACAAGGTGCACATTCCCCACGCAGCTGGTTTCCTTGCAAAATTGCCATGTTTTTTGCTGCTGCCGCCACAACAGCAAATTCAGGAGCAGTGAAGGGAGGAGGTCCCCTGCAAAAACATATGTGGCCTGCATGTTGCCCACCCCTGAATTAAAAGGACCAGGTGGCAGGTCTCTGTCTGAAACCCTGGAGAGCTGCTGCCAGTCAAGTCAGGCAATATTGGGCAGGATAGAGAAATGGTTTGACTTAGTATACGACAACTTCCTGTGCTTCCCCTGAAAGACATGTAAATCTCTACCACTATCTCTCCTCCAGCCCCGTAAAAGGTTCAAGGAAAAGGAGTGCAGTGATGGTGCAAAAAGCTACGTGATCTGTATATCCCTGTTTCAGGGCTCGCTCACTTGTCTAAAGGCCATAGAGGAGCTCACACCAACCAATCATACTTCAAATCAGGAAGCAGAACCCTGAGAAATTTATCAGTGCTCTGACCACATTGCTGTTGACGCCTACGCGCACAGAGGCACAGACTCTGTAACCTCCGCCTTACGCGGGGGGGAAATGCTGAACAATGGATGCCCAAGAAAGAGCAGCCCTAGATATTTCCACCAGAAACCCCCAAGAGGACTTTGAACTTCTGCAGCGAGTTGGCGGAGGGACCTACGGTGAAGTCTATAAGGTAATGACACCGTTCCTTCCTGGAGATTTGGTGTCTGATGGCATCTGGGGCGGCATTTTGGGCACCATCTGTTGCGGCTGTGTGTTAATCAAACCACATTTTGTTTTAGGCCATGACAAATTAAACAAAGAAATATCAGGCTTAAAACAAAACAAAGAAAGATGCTTTTTTTTTAAAGTTACTGTGTTCACCTGTGGAGCTCATGGCCATGTGATATTGGGAAAGCTGATAAGTGGCTTATTGATCGCATTTTTATCCCACCCTTCCTCCAAAGACCACAGGGCAGCACATGTTGATCTTCCTCCAAAGTTATCTTCACAACAACGCTGTGAGATAGGTTAGTTTAAGAAATAGTGACTGGCCCAGGCTTACTTGTAGCCCAATCTTATGAATGTTTACTCAGTTATAAGTGCAATTATATTTAATGAGGCTTCCTCCCAAGTATGTATGCATATGACTGCAACACTAGTGAATTTGTCTGATACACCTTTAAAGTTATCCAAGCTGGTGGCCATCGCTACACCTTGTGATAGTGAGTTCCATAGTTTAATTGACTGGGGAGAAGGCGGAATGGAAAACTAGGAGGAAGGACAGTGAAGTGGCTGGAAGCCTGAGCAGGGAGCACTCTACACTGCAAAGTTTTGTTCCAGATGCTACTTGTCTAATATACAAACAATGAACTCATGATCTGAGTGCTGATCCTTATATAGCCAAAATGGCACCATTGACGTACGAGGGGAAGGTATCAGCAGGCTTGGGGGAGCACAAAGGTTTGTAGTTCAAACAACTGAAAGTAAATCTATCTATCTATCTATCTATCTATCTATCTATCTATCTATCTATCTATCTACCACTGCTAGCCATGTGTTAATAGCTTATCTCTTAGCTTCAGTGTCCCTCATCTGTGAAATATGAGTATTTGGTTGCTGTTGACCAGGTTTCTGTACATCACTACTGGGAGTTTTGTGTTAGAACCTCCGATCTATAGTAACCCAGATATAAATGTGTATTTGTATATACAATGTGTGCTTTATGGGGTGCAGTACATGATTGACTCCACTGCCACCCCCATCCCTACTATTTTACCCCTGGCTCTGATTTGGGGTTCTAGTGAAAACTGAAGTAGATTCCAGAAGCCCAAAGTCTGCCCACCCCTGCCTTAAGCTTTGGCTTACAGACACGCCTAAGCCCCAGTATCCTTTTCAGAAAGAAACGTACCTGTGTCTCAGGGAGTTTCAAAGGATGGTAACAAAGTAGAGGGACTTTTTGATGGTGGCCCCCCGATTGTGGAATGTTATCCCCAGTGAGGCTCACCTGGTGCCGACATTAGATGGGGTCGCACTCCCCCTAAAAGACCAAGTGTATAGTCTGGGAGTCCTCCTGGATACTGCACTAACTGGGGAAGTTCAGGGGGCTGCAGTGCCCAGGAGGGCATTTTACCAGCTTTGGCTGCCCTGCCAGCTGCGGCCCTATCTGGAGAAGACAGACCTTGCCTCAGTTATCCATGCAGCAGTGATGTCCAGGCTGGACTACTGTAATGCGCTGTATGTGGGATACCTTTAAAGATGGTTCAGAAACTTCAGCTGGTGCAGAATGTGGCCACCCGAGTGTTGGTGGGGCCAAAGTGATTCGATCATATAACGCCTATACAACACCAGCTGCACTGGTTATTGGTATGTTTCCAAGCCCAGTTTAAAGTGCTGGTTTTGACCTTTAAAGCCTGAAATGGTTTGGGGCAAAATTACTTGAAGGACCACCTTCACCCATATCAGCCTGCCTGCACTTTAAGATCAGCAAGAGAGGCCCTTCTCACTTTCCCACCTGTGACAGTAGTTAGGTGGATGACCATACACAAGAGGGCCTTCTCTGCAGTGGCTCATACCTCTGAAATAAGTTGCCATTGGGGGTTTGCCATGTTCCATTATTGCAGGCTTTTAAGAAGGCCTTGAAAACACACTATTTTACCTTGGCCTTCTCCTAATATGATTGCTGTTGTTGCGGTTTTTGTTGCTGCTTTTATTGGTTTTTATTGTTGTTTTCATTGCTGTTTTTATCGCTCTTATTATTGTACTGGTTTTATGTGTTTTATTGCTGTACACCACCTTGGGAGGGCTTCTGCCCTGAAAGGTGGCCAAGAAATATTTTAAATAAATAAAATGAAATAAATAAATAAACATTGGCATCCTTTTGGTACCAGGTGTTTGTTTGTTTGTTTCATTTCTATACCGCCCAATAGCTGAAGCTCTCTGGGCGGTTCACAAAAATTAAAACCAAACAGTGCACAATAAAACAATTTAAAATATATAGAACATTAAAACCACAATATAACAATACAACCACAATAAAACCTAGCAGCGGTGCAGGAGTTTAAAATACAGATTTAAAACAGCAAAGCTAAAAGTTTAGAAAGCTAAAATGCTAAAATGCCTGGGAAAATAAAAAGGTCTTCACCTGGCACCAAAAGGAATACAATGTAGGTGCCAGGCAAACCTCACTAGGGGAGCTCATTCCAGAGCCGGGGTGCCACAGCAGAAAAAGCCCTCCTTCTAGTAGCCACCCGCCTTACTTCCTTTGGCAGGGACTCATGGAGAAGGGCCTCTGACGATGATCTTAAGGTCCAGGCAGACACGTATGGGAGGAGGCGATCCTTCAGGTAACCTGGCCCCAAGCCGTTAAGGGCTTTAAATGTTAATACCAGCAGTTTGAATCGGGCCCGGAAATGGACTGGCAGCCAGTGCAGCTGAAAAAGTACTGGCGTAATATGAGCTCGCAGGCCAGTCCCTGTTAACAATCTTGCTGCCCTATTTTGGACCAGCTGAAGTTTCCGGACCGTTTTCAAAGGCAGCCCCACGTATAACGCATTGCAGTAATCCAGACAAGAAGTTAGCAGAGCATGGATAACTATAGCTAGGCTATCTCTGTCCAGATAAGGGCGTAGTTGGTATACCAGCCTAAGCTGATAAAAAGTGCTCCGTGCCACTGAGTTCACTTGTGCCTCAAGTGACAGTTCTGGATCCAAGAGCACCCCCAAACTACGAACGTGATCCTTTAGGGGGAGTGCAACCCCCTCCAGAACAGGTTGAATATCACCTAGCCGGGCAGATGAACCACCCACTAACAGTACCTCCGTCTTGTCTGGATTGAGTTTCATTTTATTGGCCCTCATCCAGTCCATTACTGTGCCCAGGCACTGATTCAGAACAGCCACTGCCTCACCTGGGTTTGATGAGAAAGAGAGGTAGAGGTGGGTGTCATCTGCATATTGATGGCACCTCAGCCCACACCTCCGGATAACTTCCCCCAGCGGTTTCATGTAGATGTTGAACAGCATGGGGGATAAGATAGAGCCCTGTGGAACCCCATGGCACAATTGCCATGGCACAGAGCAATAATCCCCCAGCACCACCTTCTGGAATCGGCCATCCAAGTAGGAGCGGAACCACTGTAGTGCAGTGCCCCCAACTCCCAACCCAGACAACCTATCCAGAAGGATACCATGGTCGATGGTATCGAAAGCCGCTGAGAGGTCCAGGAGAATCAACAGGGTCGCACTCCCCCTGTCTCGGTAAAGACTTTCCTCTATTTGCAGGCATTTGATGACGTATGATGGGTTCCTCAGTGCATTGGTTGGTTTATGGTTGTCCCTGATGTTTTATGGGATGGTAGTATTTTAGTGGATAATTGTTTTTATCTGTTTTACATTTTGTATGTTTTAATTTTGTTGTAAGTTACCTTCTTTTTTGAGAAAGGCAACTGAGAAATCTAAACAACAACAACAATAATAGTCTGGGGAAAATAGAAGTGGGGACTGAATAATTAGGGTGTGCATATGTGGATGAAGCTTTCATTGTTCTACAGCAGTGGCGGGGAATGTGCTGTTTTCCAGCTATTGTTGGACTACAACTCCCATCAGCCCTAGCTAACATAGGGATAATGGGAGTTGCAGTTCAACAGCAGCTGGGGGGGCACACATCCTCCATCCCTGTTCTACAGCATCTGCAAGAGTTGTTCTTCCTGGGAGGTGCACAACACACTTTGCAGCTTGGCCTGAGTGGCATTCCTGTTTAGGGGCTTGTTGCCGAGAGGCTAGTGACTCATGAAAGAGGCACTGACTTTCCCTCAATATCCTCACAGTTTTGCACACAGAAGCAGCCCTTTCTTCTTTGCTCTGCCATTTTTGTTCTCCTAGGAAAGAGGAAGGGCTTGGAAGCCTGGGTTGCTGCAGCCCCGCCCTCAAGTGTAAGAAAAAAAGATCTTGCCTTAAGAGCCTGCAGCTGTATCCTCTGCCAGATCTCTTAGCTGTTGAGTTTTCAGCTTGCATTCTGCTTCCTCTTTCTGGCTTTCCCTTCCAAACTGGGAAATGCATGTAGGACCAAGCTAGATGACAACGGAGATTCAATATCAGATCTCCTGTCTGTTTATATTTTTGTAAAAATAGAAACATAAAACAGTCACGGAGGTGGGGGCGATATGGATTGGGACCATGCCACCAGGGAAGGCAGAGTTAACCTTTCCGCTGCTCCATTTTCCCAGTGAAAGTAATTCCCCACCTCTGAAGTTGATATTTGCCCTGTTAGGAAAAAAGTATGTTTGGCTCCTCTTTCCCTCAGGTGTACGTTTTTACATCCATTGTTCCTGCAGGTCTCCACTTTTTAGATCACTGCCTACTTTGTCCTGCTTCCTTTGAGCCTTTCCCCCTGCTCCCTACTTGGCTTTCCAGCATCTCAGCTTAATTCTACATTTCTGACCCTTCCTGTTTTCCTTTAGCCCAACCTGCAATATGGGACCGGCGAGGTTTTCTCTTTCTCTCTCACTCATTAGCCTTTCTTCAGTTTTCTTCAGTTCTCAGTTTCTGGTTGCTTCCACATTAGCCCTTTTCTCTGTAATTCTCATCACTTACTCACTCTTCACTTACTTTTTCACTTTTCATAAAAGTTAACTTACTTTTGATGGAGTACCCAAATGATCCTATTATCAAATTGTTGCATTCCAAGCGCTTCATGTGTTGACACCCACACCCCATGTTTTGTCAGACCTGAACCATGTCAATATTTTTGCTATAAAAATGAGAAAAAGAAATAATTATGAAAGGAAACCAGAAATTTTACACATGTATACACATCCCATGAGAAGCAGAAGCTGACTAACGGGGGCAATTAAGGAGCGATTCAGCGCTAATCCCCAAGCTGGGCTCAACAAGAAGCAATAAAACTGGCTGAATCTCTTAGGAGGACATTTCTAATATTGGTGGGGCTTGTTGCGGAACAAAAATTACTATTATTTATTTGCATGTAACATTTATGCCATTCTTAATTTTAACAAAATTTCTCAGGGTGCCTTGGAACAGTCATGAAATAGTATCAGATAAATATACAACAGTACAGTAAAGATCCAAACAGAATTAAATGATTAAAAAAACATGCAGCAGCCCCAGTTAAGTTAAAACCAGCTTAGACAGCATACAGAACTGCCTGGATAAATTAAAAAAAGGTATTTGCATGTCATCAGAAAGACATTACATTCAGCACCAGGATGATATAGCTATTATACAGGAAATTTGATGCAAATGTGATGGACCTGTAAAAAAATACAGGAGTTCTGGATTCAGGTAGCTGATAACATTAAGCAGATTCCTTTGGATCCAAAGGTTTAGAACAGTGGTCTCCAAACTTTTTTGATCATGCACCCCTATCAGTAAAAATCTTTTGAGCATGCACCAAGACATATAAATATATGTATATTTATTTATAAATGATATACATGCACTACTGTACTAATATAGTATGTATATTATAAAACATTCACAAAAATAGAAATTTTAAAAAGATAAAGATGAAATAAACAATATTTTTAAATAGTTTATTTTATTTATTAACAGTATGAAAAACTTTTTGCTCTCACTATTTTTTTTAATTAATAATATTTTTAGTGAGAGCAATGTGATTTGAAAATCTTGGTTTAACACTTTCTGGTACAGCAATACGAAGGTCTGATTCGAATTTCAGTTTATTTTGATACTTGGTTTTACTGGTTGTCATAGCTGAAAAAGACACCTCACAAAGATACATAGATCCAAATGGAAAAAGTGCATTGTTGGCTGCGCTTACTAAATCATGGTATTCATTTTTCAGTTCCATCCACCAATTATGCAAAGGTTTTTGCTGAAATTCAGCTACTAAACTTCCATGTCCCTGATGTCAATCAGTTGTTCTTGCAAACTAATCGGAAGGTGTTGCATTGTTATATTTTTAACGAATGGGTTCAAAACCTACTGAAGCTCTTTGTTTGGAAGATTTTTAAACAGGTTAGAAATTTCAATTTCCAAGTTTTGTAAGTGTGCAGATATGAGAGTTTTTCTAGGTGACACACGTCGTTTTCGGCAACAACATCACATACCGATGGAAACATTTCCAAACATCCATTTTCAAAATGCTCTCTCCATAGCACAAGTTTCTTTAAAAAAACAGTTGCTTTCTCACTCATTGTTAAAACGTCACCTTTACCTTGAAGGGACGGATTAAGTGTGTTTATTTTTTCAAAAATATCTGCTAGGTAGCATACTACTGACAGCCACTTGTCATCACAGAAATCGTCAGCAAATTTGGAACAAAATTGCTCTCCTTGGGTAGGATGGTAGCTACTCCGATGCCACGGCTGAGCAAGCAATTGCACCTTCCTTTGCCGTGCTTGGCAGAGACTGGCAAAGTTGCTCTCGGTAGCCATGGCAGAGGGAGGATAAGACTAGAGCCAAGAGAGAAATGCCATGTAGCTTTATGCTGCCACCATAATTGACAATGGCAGCTTGTTGAGGCAGCAGGAGGCTGCTCAATTATCACCCCAATTACTTGGCTTGCGCACCCCCTGTGGTGCGCTCATCCCACTTTGGAGACTACTGATTTAGAAAACCTGTGCCGAGAGCAAGTAATTTTGCAAGAATGTCAACTGCTCAGCAACACACACACAGCTGGAGCGCCTTGTATAGCTCAATAGGAAGAGAAGTTTGGGGCTTTGTCTAAATACCCAAAGCGTACTTTAGGGAAGGAAAAAAAAAATTCTTTGGGAAGTTAGACTGAAAAATTCCTTTCATTACCAGAACACAATTGAGGGCAGGGATGGGCCACCTCCCACCTCTGTCCCGAAATGTTAGGGCAAACATATAGATTGATACAATGATTTACGAAGTCAGAAATTGCTTGGTGGTGTTTGTTCATTTCATGCATTTCTAATTATGATGTTAGCTGTAGTCATTCCTGTTATTAAGAAATAGTGTGCATCCATCAGTCTACTGACTATCTGACTGCTTCTCCTCATATCTGTAACTGAGAGAACAGATACTTGACATTGGTCCTGGCAGCCATTTTACCTCATGATACCATGCACATCAGCAGTGTGTGCTGATAAAATTTCCAGTGACATGTTACCCTGACCACTTCAGAACCACAACTTGACTGAACATTCCCCATTTTTACTATTTTTAAAAACACATTCTCCATTCTATATTTTCTCAGGCAAAGAACAAGGAGACAGGAAAGCTGGCTGCTATCAAAATTGTAAAGATGGAGGCAGGTGAGCATGAAAGACCAGAAGGCCCTTTTTCAAAGGCCGCTCTCTTCTAAACTGAATGCACCTCAACAGAGGGTCCTCTTCTCACACCAGGAGTGGAGAATCTCAGGCCCAGAGGCCAAATCTGTCCCTCTGGGGGACACAATTTAGCCCTCAAGATTTCCCAGATGGCCACACACCCTTTTCCCCTAATCACTGATCATTTGGTGGTTTTGTGGCCTTTGTGCATTTCCCCCCATTCTTAAAGATTGAAATGCCTCTCCTAAAGCTTAATTTCCAGCAATAAGAGCTTAAATATGCTGGTGTTTTTGGTATTCCCCCTCCCTTGCCTTCAGCCCTCAAATGCAGCCCGACAGCTTCTCTGAAATGGAATTCAGCCCTCAGGCTGAAAGAGGTTCTGTACCCCTGTGATGTGGTGGCTGCAGGTAGCCATCTTGTGTCTAGAAAGAAAATATGATGGGCCTCAAATTTGCCTGCAAATACACTATCTGACTGGAAAATTGCACCTGCTGATACCAGAGCCATAGACGCTGCTTGACTTTACTCAGTCACAGGGTGAAGGTACTCTGTCTATGCTCAGAAGCAGAATATTTTTAATTCTTAGGGGGCGGAGAAATTATATTTGGGGGCTAAGCCCCGATGAACTCTGGCTCAAATTAAGCTCTTTACGTTGTGTCTGTGCAAGCTTGTAGAGCATCCTCCTCAGGCAGTAGTCCAGAGAACATAGCCATGAGCCTTCCTGAGGTACTTTTGTTCAGAAGCAAACTGGAAAAATTGGTGGCTTTGGGAGTGAGGTTGGGGGGGGGGGGGCAGCTTCCTGAAGAGAGATATCAGGCCTCTTCCCTGAATGTTCATTTTGTAATAAGGGTGATGATGAAGTAGCTCTCTGGTCCTGTTACTTGTGGAGCCATAAGGGAAAACACGCAGGTTGTATTATACCCAATTGCTCACAAGGATCACCTTTGACGTGACACTAAATGTGTCCCTTGAGGTTCCATCTTTGATTTAAAAAAAAAGAAGTTGATAGCCTCCATTGGGGAGGGTGAGGAGTTGGGAGGAAGGGTTAAACTGTAACCCTTTCTTCACATGATCTTAATAACCCCCTCCATACACACACACACACACACACACACACACACTACATGGCTGATATTAGCTCCATGAAAGAAGCTCAGTGGGACAACATCAGCTTGCCCCTCACTTCCACTACTCTGGTCAATGAGGCACTGGAATAAATGACAAGCATGGGGCCCTTACTTTTAAATTAAGAGAAGATGTAATACAATTAATCCACCGTCAATGTATTAGGCTACTGCGGGATGGGGGGGGGGGCAACCTTTTTGGACCCGTGGGCACATTTGAGAATTTGAGGAACTGCTGTGGACACCACCACAAAATGGCTCCCACCGAGGATGTGGCTAGTCACGTAATGGCTGCCATGGGGGACTGGATAATCAAAAGTGAGCTAAAGAGGTTGCGAGGGAGAGAAAGAGCAAGGCTAGAGGCTAGAAAGGGAGAGAAAGACGACTACTCTAACATTGCTCAAGGTTTTGATTAAAAACATTTTTTTGAAGGGGGCAAGGGGTGGAGAGTTTTGTGGGTGCCATTGGAAGTGCCTGCGAGCACTAAGGCACCCCTGACTGCCGCGTTGGAGTCCCCTGGGTTACTGATATTTGGTTTTTAGCTGTTTTGCATCAGTCTTGCCCACCCCAACCTGGTGGTTCCTGAGGCTTCTACCCCCAAATATTTCTGGCTTTGTGTCCAAGCACTTGCTAGCCCTCCATGAGCCTCTCTACCAGAGGGATAGAAAGGAAAAGAGGGTGGCCAGAAGCTGTGTGTTTGGGGCTGCCTCTTCTTCCCAGCCTTGTTGTTTTAAGGTGGGGAACCTTAAAATAGTGCTTTGTGTGTCCACACCGGTGTTGCAGTTGTGTTTTATTGCCATTTTGTTTTAATTGCCCCAAATCACATCTGAAGAAATACAGGTAGACAAGCAATGATTTGGTAGTGGTGGTGTCTGTAAAAGGTGAGTGAAGGAAAGATGGTGATTCCAGAGAAAAGGGCTAGTGTGGAAGCAAGCTATGTTTTGGAAGAATAAGTTTCAAGATTATGCCTGCTCTTATGTTTTGTTTTGTTTTGTTTTGCCCTATGATGTCATTTCCCTTTTTTTCTGTGTCACTCCCTCTCCTCCTGTACATATGTACTTGTAAATTTCCTCTTTATTATTTTTGTAAATTAAAAAGAAAGAAGGAAATGTCCTTCCTTTAGAAAGGACACTCGAAAATACGTTACGTAAATTCTAGTCCTTCTGTAAATAAATGACGTTTTCTAGCACATTCTGAGGTTTGGTTCTCTTGGAAAGTCAGGAGCCATGTGGCATCATAATTGGGGTGGAGGATGGGGGGCACAAATTAAACTTAAAGCCTGCCAGTTGTTGTCTTCTGGTTTAGACTTTTAAGAACTCTACACTTATCACCTTTCTTTGGGGAATATTGCAATAATAATTGGAATAAAGGGGAGTTTATGAATGCAGCAGGCAAACACAATCCAAACCATGCTATTAGTACTGCTAAATACTTAGTACTAAGCAAACCTTAGTACTGCTAAGGGCCAGACTGGACTTGACAGTAATTACATGCATGCGATTAACATTCATGTTGTGTTTTAAATGTAAATAGTTTTGGTAAATAGCTTTTTAAATGTAGATAGGTCAGTGGGACAATAGGGGTGGGGAGAGTTTAACTTTCTCCACCTGCTGTGGTCCCAACAAAAATCTACCTGCCAAAGCTGTAGAAACCCTCCCCCCCCAGTCTTAAAGGTGCACATTAATTGCAAGGAGGCACATTTAGTTTGGCCCTGAAGGTATCTTTCACATTTAAAAAATTAAGGGCACAATCCTATGTGAGTGTCAGGAGCGCCCTAGGGGCCTCTTTCAGTACACTCCAATAGCCAACTCAAGACACAGATGAAAGGATTCTTTTCAAGGCTTTAATCCTTTTACAACTTAATGACTCTTTCAGATGCTAATCACCAGCGACTAAGCAATGAACAGCAGAGTAGCCTATGCTCTGAGTAGGCAGTTGATCCCCGTTTGAAGAAGAATCACTTGAAGACCCTGAACTTATGGGATAGGGAGAGATCCTCCCTCTTTCCCTTGGGTCCACGGGAGGCGGCCGTTGCTTGTGCGCCAAACGGGCGCTACGCCTCCTTTCCGCGCCCTCCATCGCTCGTCGCTCCCTGCATCTGCATCGAGCGTCTAGCAAGCCCCCCTCCCACACTTTCTCACTGCCTGGGTCACTATCTATCTCAGGAATGCCGGCAGGAGGAATCTCTGCCAGCTGCTGTGCCTGTGAGGGATGAGCGGGCTCCTCTCCCATGGATTTCTGATCCTCCTCAGAATCAGAACTGCTCTGGGGTTCTGTCGGCTCAGTTTCCACCCTGACATCGGGTTTAGACAGAAAAGCTTCTTACATCTCCCAGCACTGATCCCTGGAGAATGCTGGGAGTTTTAGGACTTTATTCTGTCTAAACATCCATAACAGTGTGCCATAAGAGTATTTTTATTCCACCCCTCAGCCAAAAAGGCTCCCAGAGTTAGACAGTCCTTGCCTGCAGGCTTACTGTCTAAACGGACGGGACACACAAGGGAAAAGAAATAGGGAGGGAAGGGGGGGGGCGGAATCAAGTCTTTCAGCAGGGCTGATGGAATGGCCCTGCTGTCCCTCTCATCTCACTCAGTTCAGCCTGCTAGAATGGCTGGTTGTGGTGACGGTTAAGGGAGGAGGAGCCTTGGTGGTGGTCTTCAGCAGCGCTTCCCTCTCAGCACAGCATAGCCAACTGATATAAGGCTGCTTCTTGCTGATTTAACATGGCTGAAACAAGTTCTTCTGCACTCAGAAAAATCCCCTCCTTCCTTTCCCCTTCCATCCAGATGATGACTGTGCTACTATTCAACAAGAGATTCTGATGGTGAAGACCTGCAAACATCGCAACATCATAGCCTATTATGGGAGTTACATCCGGTGAGAGAGCCTCCTCTGATGTTCGGAAAAGGTCCCCCTTCCCTACAGCGCCGGCCAGGGCCAGCCCACGTCACTTCCCTGCCCTAAGCAGCTTCACCTCACAATTGGAGAGGTGTGTCTCAGAGAGCCACTTGTGGTGACACAGGGGATCCTTGGGTGCAAAAATGTGTGTGTGATTAGAAAGCTGCACTTCAGGGTTGCTGGTGTGCCTGAGGTGGCCCTGATCCTCCCTCCCAATCCCCTCTCACACACCTGGCCTTGCCTTAGTATGCGCCCTCTCCTCTGCTGTCTCACTAGGTATAACAAGCTGTGGATTTGCATGGAGTTCTGTGGGGGAGGCTCTCTTCAAGATGTCTACCAAGGTAAAGTTGATTTCCTACCTCCTTCCTGCCCTACCTGCGGAGAAATGGAATCAGTAGTAGTACTTCCTACCCTCCCCAATAACAACAGTATTATTATGGCTGTGAGAAGAGAGGACTTGAACTTTGCTCTAGGCCAAGGGTGGGAGAAGGTAGATCTTCAGATGTTTTGGACTTCCACTCCCAGAAGCCCCTGCCAGCATGGCCAATGGTCAGGAATGCTAGGAGGTGAAGTCCAAAACATCTGGAGATCTACTTTCTGCCCCATCCCTGCTGTGTTCTATAACTTATGGTTAAAGCTGTTTCTTTAAAGGGCAGTGCTGGCCAGAAGGTGCTTACTTAAATGAGCATCGATGGCTTTTGATGACTAGTGGTTGCTAGCTACTAGATACACCCCACCTGCTGGGAGGGTGGCTTGTGGGGAGCAGATTGGCACTTTGAATGAGAAAGAAATCTGAGATTTTGCAATTGTCTGGTTGGCAAGCAGCCTCAATGGTGGTGGTCATGGACTAGATTCATGTATCTGCTGTGGCATGTGTGTGTTTATATTTGTAGGGGGAAACTGATGCTTAAAGACTGGCACCATGCAGGTGCTGCAAGTGAAGAGGGTTTTGGTAGCACAGCCGGACATGAGCCAGAAAGCTAGTGGGCCTGATCAGGCCCGCATCCTGCTTGCTTCAAAACAGAGGAGGTGTGGGAGACTTTGGGGAAAGGGCGTGGCTTGGTGGTAGAAACGTATGCTTTGCATGCAAAAGGACTCAGGTTCCGTCCTGGCATCTCCAGGCAGGGCTGGGAAAGACTCCCATCTGAAACCAGGGAGAGCTAATACCAGTCAGTGCAGACATTACTGAGCCTGACTTGGTAATGATGGCACTTTCGTATGGTCTGAGCAGAACTCCCAACATTTAATTTTAACTTAAAAGCAGCTGCCCAGGGGTGGGGGGTGGAGGAGAAGAATATCTTTTGAGTTCCTGGCAATGCTGCCCAAAAGAAACAAGATATATATATGTGTGGGGGTGGGGGGGGAGATATGTGGTCTGCCAGCTTAGGCGACCTCCACAACCCTCTAGTTCAGTACACATAAGAACAGCCCTTCTGGATCAGACCAAGGGTCCATCTAGTCCAGGATTCTGATCACACACTGGCCAGCCAGCTGCCTGTGGGAAACCCACAAGCAGGACTCCCGTTCATGTTCTCCAGTGACTGGTGTACATAGGCAAACTGCCTCGGATACTGGAAGTCTCCCGATACCTCCAATCCTGCTACTAGAAGTATCAGGACTAGTAGCCATTTCTAACCTTATCTTCCATGAATTCGTCTAATCCCCTTTTATAGCCATCCAAGTTGGCAGCCGTCACTGTGTCTTGTGGTAGCAAATTCCATAGTTTAACTATGCGCTGTGTGAAGGAGTCTGTCCTTTTATCTGTCCTGAATCTCCCACCAGTCAGCTCCATGGGAGGACCCCATTGGGTCCTAGAATGATGAGAGAGGGAGAAAAATGTCTTCCTCTCCACTTGCATGTGTTCTTTGGGTGGGTGGGGAGATCAGAACCCAGGCAGCCAGCTCTGAAATGGAGAAGTGAAATGGTGTGTGGTTGGGTCGCTTTCTCTACTGTGGCACCTGTCTCAAAGGAAGGGGCCCCGCCCCCTGCCCTGCTCTGGTCATGAATTCTCCCCCATCTGCTCATATTGTTTTGCACTGTTGAGTCTGCTTCTGCTCCTCTCAAGGAGGGGCAAAGAGCAATGCAAGACACTGATGCGCCATCCTTGCCTGCCATTGCTTCCTCCCATATTAACCAACTTGGACCCTAAGGACTTCTTCAGAAGTCCTTCTCAGGGTGTCCCCTGCCAAAGGACTCCCTGAAAAGGGCCTTTTTGGTGGTGGCATTCTGGTTCTGGAAGGTCCTTCCTAGAGAGGCTCACCTAGTACCTCTGTTGTGGCATTTTCATTGCCCGGTGAAGATCTTTTCATTTTCCCAGATGCTTTAAGATAATTTTAAGATCCTCAGTGTTTTAGCTTTGTTGTGTTAATGTTTTTCTGTTGTTGGTTTTATTTATTTAGTTTATTTCTACTGTGGAAGGTTTTATTCTGTTTTTTAGGGCTTTCTTTTCTTTATGGTTTTTAACATCAATTGTTTATTGTTAACCACCCAGAGGACATTGTTAATTTGGTGGTATACAAACAATGCAAATAAATAAAAATTTAAAACAACTCCATGCAAGTGAAGGAGAGGGGTTCTAGCCCAGCCTGCACCTTGCTGTGTCCAATTTTCTACTTGCAAGGAGTTTGTGTTTTGTTTTAAATGTAGGAGAGTGTTCCAAGATATTCATTTTGAAGTGGTACAATCCATTCTACCATGTCATGTCCACCTCATTCTGCTACCTTTGTTGCCCAGGCTTTTCTGTCTATGTGCATGTTCTTCTGTCTGTCTAAAAACAAACCTAGACCACAAAATGAAAATGGTGGAGTTGCCACTGGTGTGATCTACCTGAGGCCAGGGCTCTCAAAAGATCCTGACCCACCAATGGAAGGTCAACAACCCAGCCCCGTACCATCTAACCCAACACAATGGCTTTCCAAAGTCATCCTAGCCCCAAGGTCAATTCCTCTGCAGACTGTATTGTTTATATACAGCTCTGTCAGTGTTTATGGTGCTTTATGTAGGAGAGGTCCCTGCTTCCAAGGAAATTACATAGAAAACGTGACAGTAGCAGGAGGTGGGAGAGAGAGACGACGGGAGAGTTGAGGAATTTATTTATTTATTTGCAGCATTTTTAGCCCACTCTTCAGCCCAAAAAAGCTACCAGAGCAGCTTACATAGATTAATAATAAGACGGTCCCTCGGGCTTACAATCTAAAAGACATGACATGCAAGGAAAAGGGATTGGGAGGAGGAGGAAAAAAAGTAAAACTGAGGAATTACTTCTTAGTCAAAGCTCCTACAGGTGTTCTTTCTGGCAGGGAAGGTCAAAGCAAGCTCCCTGCAGCTGTTCCTTCTCTGGCCAATGTATGGGGCCAGGTTGGTCTCCCCCTTGCTGTGTGGTTCTTCCTGGGAAGCAGGGGAAGCAATCTCCCACTGGCCCTTGGTTCTCTAAAAAAGAAACCTATGACTGACTGTGATCAGTTAATTATAAGTACCACTGCAGTCGGATTGAATGAATGTCAGCGAAAGGAATTATGCATGCGCACTTTGCTGTGGTTGGAGATTAGTGTGGGGGGAGGCAGGCTTAGGCCAGGGCTGGCCCGAGGTTCTTTGCTGCTCTGAGCCATTTAAAATTTCGCTTCTCCTCCCCCTTTGTGTCTTAGCGTAGGCAGAGCAGCATAACAGGAGCGCGTGAAACCATAAAGAGCTGACCACAACACTCCTTTCTCATTTTCATTTTTAACATCTGTCACTTCTTTACTTCCTTCCCCTTGCAACTGCATTTATTGTGGTCAAAGGAGATCAAAAGGTTCTCGGTTATGTCTCCTGGAATGTAGGGGATATCTGCCCAGCTGAGGAGATGCTCAGCTGCCGCTGTGCATCTCCTGCCAAAGTTCAGGCAGCGTCTCTCTCTCTCTCTCTCTCTCTCTCTCTTTCTCTCTCAGTGTTGTGCAAACTAAGGAACTGGGAACTAGTAACCAAGCTCAGCATCATCCTGGAATAGACAAGGGCCTCACAACAAAAGTGGATTTTGCTGGGTGAGGATCAGAAGAAGAAAAAAGGGTGGCCCTTTACAATGGTGGCACCACAAAAAAATCTATGAAGGGCATGGTAGGGGCAAAGTGCATTGTGGGGGCAGCTTTGTCCCACATGGTAGAATGCTGAAAGATACAAAATGGTATATTTCTTATTAATGCTCCCATCCTAAAGGTATTTTCTTTAAAGTACGTCCTGTTGATTTTGATGGAGTTAACTTTTCAAGTAAGCAAGCTGAGGACTGCAACCCTATTTTAATTTCCAGTTTATGATTCAATAGTAATTTGTATGAGAAAGTGCCTTACCTTCAAGTAACCACATGGGCCCAGGAATTGGGGGTGTCAGATGGGTGAGCTACTTGGTGGGAGGTTGCCTGTCCATCATCCTTCCTGGTACCACCTATGGCAGTACATGGGTGTCCTGGAATGGAATTCCAGTCATAACACATGCCAGGGATTGAACCTGGGACCTTCTACATGCCAAACATCTAGTCTACCCATGAATCTTTCCAGGACTTTCAGAATATCCACTCCTTGGGGTGGGGAGCTCCAGGTGGCATGGGAGACGGTGCTCACTGTGTCCCCTTTGCCTTTGCAGTCACTGGGTCCCTCTCAGAGCTGCAGATTGCCTACGTCTGCCGAGAAACGTTGCAAGTGAGTAAGAACATGTGGACCTGGCTTCTACCAAGTCAGACCATTGGTCCATCTAGCTCAGCTATCCCCAAGTTGGGGCCCTCCAGATGTGTTGGACTACAGCTCCCAGCATCCCCCAGCCAGCTGCTAGGAAAAGTCAAACATGTTTTTAAAGTATATTTCATTAATGACTTTAACTGAATTGATATATAAGGGTGGCAAGCACGATGAAGGCCACTATTTTGTCGTTCTACAATTGATGGACTGAGTGTACTTGCAGTGGCCTTTGGCTATATGCAGTAAATTGCATCCTCCCCCAACCTGGTGCCTTCCATCATTCCCAATGGTTGGGGATTATGGGAGTTGTAATCCAACACATTTGGAAGGCATCAGGTTGGGGAAGGCTGCTACTTGGCTATTGCACTACTTGGATTTCAAGGACAGCTGAGCACATAATGTTCTTTATCCTTCTAGGGTCTGTCTTATCTTCATAACCAAGGGAAAATTCACAGAGACATCAAGGTAATAACAGGGTCCTTGGCAGACACGGACTGCACCATCCATCTCTTTCTTTATGACCCTTTCCATAACACTAAAACACGAGGTGGGGGGTTGGTCACATAGTAAATTCATTGGCAGCGCTAAGTTGATGACAGACAAAAGGACAGTACTTTTTCCCACCCAATGCAGAATCAACTTACGGCAGCCTTCCCCAACCTGGTGTCCTCCAGGTGTCTTGGACCACAACTCCCAGCATTCCTGACCACTGGCCATACTGGCTGAGGCTGATGGGAGTTAAAGTCCCAAACATTCATTCATTCATTCATTCATTCATTCATTTATTTCATTTCTATACCGCCCAATAGCCGAAGCTCTCTGGGCGGTTCACAAAAATTAAAACCAAACAGCACACAATAAAACAATTTAAAATATATAGAACATTAAAACCACAATATAACAATACAACCACAATAAAACCTAGCAGCAGTGCAGGAGTTTAAAATACAGATTTAAAATAGCAAAGCTAAAAGTTTAGAAAGCTAAAATGCTAAAATGCCTGGGAAAATAAAAAGGTCTTCACCTGGCACCAAAAGGAATACAATGAAGATGCCAGGCGAACCTCACTAGGGAGCTCATTCCAGAGCCGGGGTGCCACAGCAGAAAAAGCCCTCCTTCTAGTAGCCACCCTCCTCACTTCCTTTGGCAGGGGCTCACGGAGAAGGGCCGCTGATGATGATCTTAAGGTCCGGGCAGGCACGTATGGGAGGAGGCGATCCTTCAGGTAACCTGGCCCCAAGCCGTTAAGGGCTTTGAGTGTTAACACCAGCACTTTGAATCGGGCCCAGAAATGGACTGGCAGCCAGTGCAGCTGGAAAAGTACTGGTGTAATATGAGCTCACAGGCCAGTCCCTGTTAACAATCTTGCTGCCCTATTTTGGACCAGCTGAAGTTTCCGGACCGTTTTCAAAGGCAGCCCCACATATAACGCATTGCAGTAATCCAGACGAGAAGTTATCAGAGCATGGATAACTGTAGCTAGGCTATCTCTGTCCAGATAAGGGCATAGTTGGTATACCAGCCTAAGCTGATAAAAAGTGCTCTGTGCCACTGAGTTCACCTGTGCCTCAAGTGACAGTTCTGGAGGGCATCAGATTGGGGAAGTCTGGCTTACAGAGTTTGCCACCACAAGATGTGGCAGTGGTGGCCACCGGTTCAGAAAGCTTGTAAAACCCATGGGTTGAATCCATGGCAGGTGCTATCAGTGGCTACATGCCATGATAGCTAAATGGAACCCCCTATGTCCAAAAGCGCTCTACCTCTGGATAACAGATGAGGGGGGAAAACAACAGGGGAAGGGTTTTGCCCTTGTGCCCTGCTTGTCGGGCTTTCTGGAGGCATGTGGCTGGCTTCTTTGGGAAGGAAGATGCTGGATTAGGAATGGCAATTGAGGTGAGCCTGGGGAAGGGAGAGGAAGCTCTTCTTTTGACTGAAAAGGCAACGAGTAGGGTTTGATCCATCAGGCAAGAGGCGGTTTGCTGGGGAAAGCCAAAGTAGGTTGGAGAAGTATAGCACAGAACAGGGGTGGCAGACTTCAGGCCTGCAGGATATCTTTTACTAGAACCCCGAGTTCCACCAAGTGGAGCCAGCTGCAAAAGATGTACACTTAGATTTTTTTTTGGAATATATTTTTATTTATTTTATCTTTGTAAACACTACCAAAATTATCAACAACTTACTCAATACCTCAGTTCTCATCCATACAGTATTTTAGTTAGGACACCATAATAACAGAAAGAGAAGAAAGGAAAAAAGAAAAATAAACTCCATCTCCCAACCTCCAATGGTATTCTATTTTAAAAAACTCTATTATACAATCTTACAATTTAGTAAAACAATCTTTTATATCAATGCAACAATTCTACAATTTATTCCCAAAAGCCTGAATATTAATAATAATAGTAATCACAAAGAGAGTATAGTATTGTATAATGATAAAACTTAAGATAAATCTTCAACAGTCAATAATATTTTTATACTAGATATTCTGTCTATTTTAAAATATAATATAGAAGATACATAAAAAGAGAAAAAAGAATAAAAAAGAATACATAAAGATAAACATATATATATATATATATAATCATTTCTTCTGAGTTAGCCTAGATCATTAAAGCTGCACACAAGCAGTTAACAGTACTTGTTTAGAAATTCCATTTCATGGAATTGTGACAGCGTTCTCACGCATTTTAACATTCAACCAAGCCTCTGCCATTTCATGATTCGTAAACTTCTTCATCTGGTCTTCAGACACAATACAAAGTGTAGCAGGATATTTTAAGTAAGATGTACACTTAGAATTAAAGAATTCTGAGCCCAGGATTCTGTTTTGAGTACCAGAACTGGTTAACGCAAGTTTTCTTAATTTCAGCAGTATAATATAGGGTGTGTGGGGGAGTCATGTTGTTGCCATTATTGTTAAACAATTGAGAGTCAGAAATCCTTGCTGAGGTAATGGAAATTACCCAGACATCTAGCAGTAGCTCCACATCGACCTTCTACCCACCCCAGATAGAAGATGCAGACATAGGCAATGGCTGTGTTTTAAATTTAAACCAGTGTTATATGCTAGTTCAGTTGTCTTGCCCACCCCTCTGGAATATTGGAAACTGAGGGGTTCTCTGAGGGAGCCAAGGTGCTTTATGAGGAGGTGGGGCAGCCTTCCCTAACCTGGTGCCCTCCAGATGTGTTGGGGCTGCAACTCTCATTCCCAGTCAGCATGACCATAGTTGCAGTCCCAACACATCTGGAGGGTGCCAGGCTTCTGTATTTATTTACAGCATTTATATACCGCTCTATATCTAAACAGATTCTGGAGCGATGAACAATAAAAGATAAAACGATTGGGTAAGGCTGAGGAAGGGAGATGCCCCAGAGTAGTCAGATTAGATTCTTTAACTGCCTATTTTACTGCTTGGCTGCAAACATAGGTGGTTAATGCATCAAAACTCCGCTGTCATTCCCTCATGAAAGTGAAACTGACTGTAAATACTGTCATCCAGCTGTCCCTCAGTGCCTGCTAGTTCATGCCTTAAAAATCATTGCCATCATGTTAGTCAACCAAATTTCGATTTTCGTTCTTAGGGCAGTATGCAAAAAATGTGTAACTGTTAAAATTGCAGAACATAGCCCAGAATTGATGAAGTAAGAATTTAAAAACAGCAACAGTTAATCATGGTCATAGTGTGGATCAGGTCTTGGGCAGTGATGTCAGAGAGCGGCTAGGCAGGCAAAAAGGCCTCTGCTGTCAGCTGCTGTGCTGAGCTGCTCTGATCCTATAGAGGAGTTAGGCTGGTCAGAAGGGCCTAAGGAAGGAGAGGAAAAGAAAAAGCAGAGAGACCCAGGAAAGGAGCGGGGAGGCAGCAAGGCAAGCCAAGCTGTGTACATGAGTGTGTTTGTATGTGTGCGTGGGGGGGGGGGGGGGGCAAGAACTAGGACAGAATAATTTGAAGAGGAAGTGGCCCTGGGGAACAATGGGAGCCCTGAGAAGGGAAGGAAAACCAGGAGGGAAAATGCACAGAGAGACGCACACACAGCCAGTAGCCTCAGAGGAAAGGAAGGCTATTGATTTGAAATAAGCAGCCCAATCTTGGACATGGAGGCTTCTAATGATTAATAGATTGTCTCTGGGGATGTGCAGACTGCCTTTCCCTAAACCACAGCTAGCTGCTTACATCACTGTGGTTAGAAGACAGGGTTTCTAGAGAGAGGTTTGAGCTCCAGAAACTCTTGTTAGAAATGCCCATCTAGAGGGTGGTGGTGGTGGTGGTGGAGTAACGCCCAGCTGTGTGGGGGAGAATTCCCCCTCCCAGCCCACTTCATCTAACTGCATCTCACTTCCTTTTTGTGTCCCTTTGCATTTCAGGGAGCCAACATTCTCCTCAACCACCACGGGGAAGTAAAACTGGGTATGTTTCAATCGTGTGTGTGTGTTTGTTTTGCTCAGTGGCTTACCCTGTGGGCTATGGGGTTAGGAGTGGGGATCGGGATTCTTCAGGGCCCATTTCACTGATTCCTTGTGTATTTGATGCTCTTCCCCACCATACACATGGCCTGTTTCCCAAACAAATGGACGGGTGGGAATTGAGCCCACCACAAGCCATTCTTCTCCCTACACCTCAAGCTATAAAGCCAGCCTCCATCTTTGTAGTGTTGCCAGCTGGGTGTTGGCAGAGGTGGGTGTGGCAGAGCTTTTGTGCCTATAACAGAAGCAGACAAAGCTTTCCCCATTACTGCATCTCATGGCTGCTCTTCACTTGATGGTTTTCAGCAGCTCTCAGAAGCAGACGTTTGCCCAACTTTTGATAGCCAAGAAACACTTTTTTTCTTAATTAAAATTTGGAGGCATGCTTCTTTCTTACACCCCAAAAGCATTCACTTTTAGAGTGGGGGGAAAGTAAGGCTGAAAACCTTTGGAGGAGCTTGCCTCCGGTGTTTCTGTATGAGTCTCTGTTTGGAAGGAGGCAAGCCAAGTGCAGTGGCTCATGGAGAGAAGTGATGGGTAGCTTCCTCTGATGGAAGGTGATTCCCCATTGCTTCTGCATTGGGAGTGGCTGAATGAGCAATTCACACCAGCTGCAGAGAAGGGCAATCCATTCCCAAGCAGAGATTGATAGGAAGGTGAGTGCAGTGAATCATTCAGAGATGCTATAGGCAACCTAAAGCACTCCAGGTACAAAGATAAGGTGGAAATATTTTACCTCAGTGGAGGCTGTTCACTACATCTCTGCATGATTTCGTTCTGGATGCTTCCTTCCCATCCACCTCAACTTAATTCTTCTGTCACTTCTCTGAATTAGGTATGAGTGGATCTTTCATTCCCAACACAGAATTGCAGTTGAATTATTTGCCCCTACCTCTACCCCCATGCCTGGGTCTCTCTGTGGCATGTACCTGTCTGAGAAGGACAGTCTGGTCTCCAGCTGCCTATCCAGATCTGCCCATGTTCAGTGCTTGAATTGAAGAGGGGCCTGACTGGTCTTCCATTTTGTTGCAGTTCCCACAACTACTGTTTTTTGAAGGGTGTGTGTGTGTGTGTGTGTGTGTGTGAGAGAGAGACAGACAGACAGACAGACAGACACAGACAGACAGACCTTTGGCTACAATTAAGAGGAATCAGAGGTGGGGCTTGTGGATTTCACTGAAGACCCAGCTCCTACCTCTCCCCACCCCACCCCCCAAATTCAAGCAGCAGTGGGATTAGTTGGCAAGTGTTATTCCAAACTCTAACTTTTCTGTTTCGTCTTTCCTGCATGCCAGCGGATTTTGGAATCTCAGCTCAACTCAGTGCTACATTTGCCAGGAGAATGTCTTTCATCGGCACCCCTTACTGGTAAAGGGCTGTTTGGCAGGATGGGAGTGGTGGTGGTAGATATGAGGGCAATTGGATATATAACCCACTGGATGAGAGCTAATAAACTGAGAATCCAGACAAGACTGAGATGCTGTTATTGGGTGGTTTTTCTGATGCGATGGAGGATGTTCATCCTGTTCTGAGTGGGATGAAACTCCCCTTGAAGGAGCAGGTTGGTAGCTTGGGGCTTCTCTTGGAGTCATCGTTGCCACTTGAGCCTCAGCAGTACGGAGTGCTTTCTACCAGCTTTGGTTGGTGGCCAACCTATGCCCCTACCTGGACTGGAATAACCTGGCTTCAGTGGTCTATGCTCTACTGCAACACACTGTATGTAGGGCTGCCCTTGATGATGGTTTGGAAACTGCAGATTGTGCAAAATGCTGAAGCCAGATTGATAGCAGGGACCAGAAGATCTGAACATTTAACACCAATTCTGGTCCGATTGCACTGGCTGCCTGTATCTTTCTGAGCCCATTTGAAAGGACTGGTTTTGACCTATAAAGACATAAATTGCTCTGGACCACAGTCCCTGATGGAGTGCCTCTTTCCGGTATGAACCTTCCTGTACATTACGATCAGTATTGAAGTCCTCCTCCAGGTGCGTCCTCTGAGGGAGGCTCAGAGGGTGGCAATAAGGGGGAGGGCCATCTCATGGTGGCCCCCCGATTATGGAACGCTCTCCTCAGTGAGGTCTGCCGGGCAGCAATGTTGTCATCTTTTTGTCACCCGGTTAAGACTTTCCTCTACTTCCAGGCATTTGACAGTGTATGATGGGGCTTTTTAGTTTTATTAAATCAGGTCCTGGTAATTTTATTGTTAATAGTTTTCAACTTGTTTCCAAAATGTTTAAAATTTTTGAATGTTAAAGGTTTTATATTATGTTTTATCATGCTGTCAACCGGCCAGAGAGTTTTGTCTATTGTTAAGTACAGAAATGTGTAATAAGTGAATGAATGAATATATTGAAATGGAGTATTGGACTACCAGCTCAGCAACACTAGTCTCTTCTAGTATGGGTATTTCTAAACCAGGGCTCAGCCCTGGAATATGTGACAATACTAAAGAAAAGTGCCCCTGCGCATATGTAGAGTTCTTTCCCCTTACGAGTAAGAAATTTAGCTGCCCGCACCACCCATCATTCATGGGATTAAGCGACAGATATTCCAGGCTTACCTGAGCTTAGTACCTCTTTTTAAAAAATTGATCACCGCTAGCAGTCAGAAGAAAGTTCTTTTGAAGGGGTACCTGGGACGAAATTAGAATTCTGTTGAAATGTCTGGAAATGAGAATTCATTGAGATTTCCCAACCCTTTCCAACACAAACCTGAGTCCCAAAAGCCCAGTCCAAAGAGCAGTAGGTCTCCCAAGGCTAGTTCAGAATTTGGTGAGTTGCCAGGGAGAGGGAGCACTGTAACTCTGTATGTGTGCAGGATGGTCAGGGGGAAGCCACTAAGAAGGCCTGGGGCAGATATAACAATGCAGGCTCCTCCTCCTCCCTTCTCTTGTACAAGTCCTCCCTCACTTCCTTCTGTTTTGAGAGCTAACCATTGTTGTTGTTGTTGTTCAGTCGTTCAGTCGTGTCCGACTCTTCGTGACCCCATGGACCATAGCACGCCAGGCCTTCCTGTCCTGCGCTCTCTCCCGGAGCGTGCTCAAGTTCATATTCATTGCATCCGTGATGCTATCTAGCCATCTCATCCTCTGCCGTCCCCTTCTCCTTTTGCCTTCAGTCTTTCCCAGCATCAGGGTCTTTTCCAGGGAGTTTTCTCTTCGCATTAGGTGGCCAAAATATTGGAGCTTCAGTATCTGTCCTTCCAATGAGCACTCAGGGTTGATTTCCTTTAGGATGGACTGATTTGACCTCCTTGCAGTCCAGGGGACTCGTAAGAGTCTTCCCCAGCACCACAGTTCGAAAGCATCAATTCTTCGGCGCTCAGCCTTCCTTACAGTCCAGCTCTCACAGCCATACATTACTACTGGGAAAACCATAGCTTTGATTAGACGGACCTTTGTCGGCAAGGTGATGTCTCTGCTTCTTACTATGCTGTCTAGGTTGGCCATAGCTTTCCTCCTAAGGAGCAAGCGTCTTTTAATTTCATGGCTACAGTCACCGTCTGCGGTGATCTTGGAGCCCAAGAAAGTAAAATCTGTCACTGCTTCCATTTCTTCCCCTTCTATATGCCAGGAAGTGATGGGGCCAGATGCCATGATCTTAGTTTTTTTAATGTTGAGTTTCAAACCAGCTTTTGCACTCTCTTCTTTCACCCTCAACAAGAGGCTCTTGAGATCCTCTTCGCTTTCTGCCATTAGGGTGGTATCATCTGCATATCTGAGGTTGTTGATAATTCTCCCAGCAATCTTAATTCCGACCTCTGATTCATCCAACCCGGCATTTCTCATGATGTACTCTGCATATAAGTTAAATAAGCAGGGTGACAATATGCAGCCTTGTCGTACTCCTTTCCCAATTTTGAACCAATCGGTTGTTCCATGTCTGGTTCTTACTGTTGCTTCTTGACCCTCGTACAGGTTTCTCAGGAGACAGGTAAGGTGGTCTGGTACTCCCATCACTTTCAGAATTTGCCACAGTTTGTTGTGATCCACACAATCAAAGGCTTTAGCGTAGTCAATGAAGCAGAAATAGACGTTTTTCTGGAATTCTCTTGCTTTCTCCATGATGCAGCTAACCATGGTTTGTGTTAAATCAGCACCTTCTAACCATGGCTAACAAGAGCAATGCCAGTTCCATTTTAATGCTAATCATGACAAGCTGCAGAAAGGAAATGGAGGGGGAACATTTGTGCACGAGGATAAAAGGAGAGGAGGCTGCCAAGCCTTGGGGTGCTTCCAATCTGGTAACCGTGGTTAGGAGTTTGGACATGGCTCTGCATGCACCCCTGGGGGATATCAGAGATCCTAATGGGACACAAGGGAGTCTTTAAGGTGTGATGAGCATGGACTGTGGGATAACGCAGAGGGTCCCCCCACAAGTGTCTCTGTTCCAGGATGGCCCCAGAGGTGGCAGCAGTGGAACTCAAAGGGGGATACAATGAGCTGTGCGATGTGTGGTCAGTGGGGATCACAGCTATCGAGCTGGCGGAGCTTGAACCCCCCATGTTTGACGTACACCCATTACGGTGAGTTGTTTCAGAGAGTTGTTTTGTTTGTTCCCTTCTATACCTGGGCCATGGGAGACGACACAGCTCATTTGCTGCAGTCAGATGTGGTAGCTGGAAGGTGCTGGAGTTGGTGGGATATAGTGCAACAATCCATCCATCACCCCACTTGGGCCAGTGCTCTCTTCCTGGTGCCCACTTCCTCTGAAAGGCATTGCTGCTTGTGCTCTTTGTGATCTGAAGGAAACTAGAACTTGGTTCTAGCCATTGTTGCATGGATGCTGTAATTCTGCGGGAGCACAGAACAGCTTTCATCTAATAAAAAGCACATTTGTAGCCCTAATGACCACAAAGATCTTAATTTCACAAAATTTTATCTTGCTTTTCTATGCGATAGTTCTATTATTCTTTTTATGCCTTGCCTTATCCCTTGGGTTCAGGGCAGCATCCCCAGAGGGCTCCCAGTCTTGACAGCAAGGGGGCATCCCCTGAGGACATCTCTGAAGCCAGCAGGGCAGACTGGAGAATAATTCCAGGGGCTGAGGGTGGGGGGCTTCACTCTGGCTCCTTGCCTGTTCCTGTGACTAGCAGAATAAATTATGCAAAAGAAAGGAAGTGGTGCACATTTGCATAATTCACACAGGTGGCAGAAGTCAGCCTTTTTCAGTGCAGAACGTGATGTTGCGAGGGCGGAACAGGTGTGAGGAAACTGCTCAGCAACTGATGCAGTGTGCTTGCTTCCTTGTGCCAATTTGCAGGGTCCTGGTCCTGATGACAAAGAGTGGCTACCAGCCCCCCAAGCTCAAGGAGAAAGCCCGATGGTAAGTGCGGTTCGGTGCTCCCCACTTCCCTAAGAAGCGAGAATGCTTACCTGAGCTTCCTTCGGATGCAGAGGTCACTGGGGTTAATTTACAAACACACATGGTGAGCAGAGGTGGAGGCACTCCACTTAACACAACGCTCCACCAGGCAGCCAAACCCACCCCCCTCCACCAGATCCTCAGAGAGAGGTACTGTCCTGCTCCAGCTGGGTTGGGCTCAGTCCTGGGGCAAACTAGGAGCAAATCCATTCAGCAAAGTCAGCAGGCAAGCAAAATGTCAAAATCACAATATTACTAGTCCACAAAAAGAACGGTCCAAACTCAGGAGTCCAGAAGTGACCAGCACAAGAAATCAGTCCCAGGAGAAGCAAGCTGGAGTAAATGAGCTCCTCCAGCAACTACCAAGCCTCAACTGAGGTTTTATATAGTCAAGACTCCCAGCCCACACTCAGGTACAGCTGCAAGCCGTTAGCGCTGGTTTCTCCTCTCTACTTCTGAGGAGAACTTGAGACTTGATTAGACCTTTTACTCTTGACAAGCCTGGTTGCTGCAGGTCTTGAGGTGCATGCTTCATCTTGGAGTGGTGGCCTGTGCCTCCATCTTCTGGAGCCAGTGCACTCTAGGGCTGGGCAACTGCTCAGTGGCTCCTCTGACTTCCATGGGCAAGAGACAGTCCTCAGGGGCCCTGTCTGAGCGTTGCTCAGGGTCCACCACCATTGAAGGACCTGGTGTAGCTTCTCCACTGATGCCAGCGGCGCCTGGAGTCTCACTAGAGCCAGGGGGTCCCACAGAGTCTTCAGGCTCTGTAATGTCACAGTCCTCATCTGAAGAGTCATCCTGGTCTGGGTCGGGGTCAGCATGATAGATACCTACACTCCAAAATGCTTGTGGAGTTCAAAAGTAGCTCTACCATAGAATCATAGAATAGTAGGGTTGGAAGGGGCCCATAAGTCCATTGAGTCCAACCCCCTCAATGCTCAGTGCAGGAATCTAAGTCAAAGCATCCCTGACAGATGGCTGTCCAGCCTCATCTTGAATGCCTCCAGTGTGGGAGAGCCCACCGCCTCCCTAGGTAATTGGTTCCATTATCATATTGCTCCAACAGTCAGGAAGCTTTTCCTGATGTTCAGCCGGAATCTGGCTTCCTGTCACTTGAGCCCATGATTCCGTGTCCTGCACTCTGGGATGATGGAGAAGAGATCCTGGCCTTCCTCTCTGGGACAACCTTTCAAGTACTTGAAGAGCACTATCCTATCTCCCCTCAGCCTTCTCTTCTCAAGCCTAAACATGCCCAGTTCTTTCAGTCTCTCCTCATGGGGCTTTGTTTCCAGTGTCACACCCTTTCCATGTCACACTCAAAAGCCACACCTTCTTTTATTTTTCATTTGTACCCACCTAGGTTGCCTCTCCTTCCAGCTGGAGGGAGTGGGATATGGATGAGTCATCTTTCCCAACCATTTCCTAGTCTTTCTGGACCATTACCAGAGAACTTCAGCTATTGGGCAGTCTAGAAATTGCTGCAATTTCCCTGACAACAGATGTGGCTGTCATGCTTTGCCACTGGCCATTAAGGAGCTGTCAGGCCCAATCCCATGTATGTTTAGACAGAAAAAAGTCCTACAACTCTCAGCATTCCCCAGCCAGCCATGCTGGCTGGGCAGTGCTGGGAGTTGTAGGACTTTTTTCTGTCTAAACATGCAAAGGATTGGGCCCTTAAGCAGTCTTTCTAGTCTCATTCACCCTCTCCTGTCAAACCCATCTTAACATAGTACAGCTGGCCAAGATGGCCACCTGTTCCTCCACAAAATTGCTGGAGAATGATCAAATGGGATACATATGGCTATGTGAGGCATATTTAAATATATGCTGATTTTAAGGGCCATGTGGGAAGTAGGACTCAGGGTTGTTGGGTTTCCTGAGAGCCAACATGAGTGGGTTGAGCTTTGGGTTGCTGCTGTTCTAACTCTAGAGAAATGGGTTTGAGTCACTCTCTGCTCTCGCTGGCTGGCCTTGCGCCAATTATTCAAACCAAATGCTAGCCCCAGTTGCCCTTATCTACAAAATGGGAATTGCATTGGCCTAAGTTGCAGGGTTGTGGTGAGGGTGAACGAGCTGAGGACTGTAACAAAGTTTGTGTTCTGGTGACTGGCCATCACCATGTGCAGTCCCCATAGCTTGGCAGAGGCAGCCTACTTTTGAGAAAAATAGCATGGGCAAAATGGCCTTGATTGTGAACTTCTCTTGCTGGCAGAGCCTTTGCTGGAGCTGGCAGGGAGTTGAATGGGGAGGCAGGAAGACAAGAAGCAGATGCAAGACTGATAGCAGCTCCCCAAATACCTAAGCAACAAGCTGCTTAAGCTAAGGAGCTTGCCCAGAATTAATGAAGCATTATAAGACCCCATGGGACCCGTTTAGCCCCTTGTTATTACTTGGCCCCTTCTGAGCTGGTAGTTGCAGTATAGCCCTCTGGTCATCTGCAGCGGTGGCACTGAAGAGCAGCAGAGGGAAGTCCAGCAGTGCTTGCTTCTGGCAAACTCCTACAGTGGTGTCGGGAGTAAGCGCCCTGGGTCCTGTTGCCAGACTCCCCGCATTGATGCCCCTGGTGCCCAAACATCCCTCCCATGGATGCTACTGTCTCCACAGGACACCAGCCTTCCACAACTTTGTCAAGGTGACATTAACCAAGAACCCAAAGAAGCGGCCCAGTGCCTCCAAGATGCTGACCGTGAGTACCACCATCTCCCCGCTACCCTCTCTACTCAGGATCTCCTCTAGGGAAGTGTTGGCAGTGCCATCTTCAAATCACTCTGAGCCTAGCTAACTCGTTTTACAGATGCTTTGTGGCTGGTGGTTTGCAAAAGGTGCTGTAGCAAGAACCAATATTCTGTTCTGCTTGTTTATGAACCACCACTTTTTCTTAAAACTAAGGCCTCCTGAGGTGGAAGGGCTTGAAAGGCTTCCAAAACCGCACTTATGGGGGAGAACTGTGCAACTACAACCAGGGAGGGTTTTTCTCTCAAGTTGCCCTTGCACTGCTGAAGAGACAAGCTGCACTTCAGTGGCCTGCCTCTTCAGCATATGTTAGAAAGACAACTACCCTGCTCCAGCTTGTGTGGCTCTATCTCCAAGCTGGGATCCAACCACCTCCAACTGACCCCTTTCTTCCCCCAGCATCAGCTAGTCGCCCAGCCAGGGCTCAGACGCAGCCTGACCCTTGACCTCCTGGAGAAACTGCATAATCCTGACAAACTCACCAGCTGTAGAGGTGAGACAGATGAAGAGGAACAAGAGGTGAGAACTGATGAGATGAGGTTGGAGAAGGGTGAGAAAAGGAGTGCGGGGCTGCCACTTACTACTTTGCTAAATCCTTCTGGATGCATTTTCAGTCACCCACAAGCCCCTTCTATTGTCCAATCAGTGTCTGTGATAGGGAGTCTGCCTTTCTCCCCCAATACACTGCACTTTCCCCTCAAGCTTTTGACACTGGGCTGCATTAGGGATGCAACAAACATTTGTGAGTTTTATCTCTGAAGCAAAACTTCCGTATTTGCTGCTACAGATAACGCAACAGTTATCCGATATTGGGAGGTGGGGTGGGGAAGCCATGACTTGCTACACAAGATGTTATGCAGTTGAGCCAGTTGCACAGACTGTCAAATGATGCACATTGGTCCATGGTAAATAGCACCTCAGCCAGCATTCAGCTGGGGAACAGTGATGCGCAATAGCGCTGACATTCTCCAAACTTTACTTCAAAGCATGGTTCAGCTCGCTCCCATTCTCGTTCGCAACCTGTTTTTCTGTTCAAATGGCAAAAGTTGCGTATTTTTCAAGTTGCGCATTTTGCACACACAGAGGTTCGGGAATTTATGAACAATTTCTGAGAACATGTTCTCCCATTTGCATTCTGGGTTGCGAATGGGGCATTTTTTTGAGTGATTTGCAAACTGAAACTAAATTCTCATTCATCCCTAACAGTGACTGTGTCTTGCTAAGCCAAGCCACCGTGGTTGATGCAGTGGGATGCTTGTTGGGCTGGCAAAGGGCAGGGTCCTCCAAGGCCCTAAGTGGGACCAGTGGATGGCTGATGCTTCAGGGGTTATGAAGCAGACCACGCACACACACCCACATCCAAGTAACCCGCTGTTTTCTTGGCCACAGCCACCTCCACCTCCTGTGCCCCGAAGAATTCGCTCCAGCCAGCGGCAGGGTGTGAGCTCACCTGGATGCGCCAGTCCTAGGGGTATGTCTGCCCCGTTGCTCTCCAAATGCCTCCTGCCCAGCTACCTGGACTTTGTGAAACCAGCACTACTAGCTTCTCCCCTACTCCCCATTAGCCTCCCACCTTTTGCAAATCGGACTCACACTTCCTCTCCTCGTAGGGGGGACCCCTCCTATGGCCCCTCCCCAGTACTCCCCCCCCCCCGATGGAGTGACTGGTCTAAATCCTGTTCCTCTAATCTCCTTGCAGCCCATAATTTCGGCCTCACTCTCAGAAACAGACGGAGTCTGGAATCCTCGAGCTTCACGGTACCTCCTCGCCCTTCCTTCTCTGTGGGGCCACCGTGCCCCCCTCTCTGGTCCTCAAAATGAGCAAGCAGTTCCTTTCATTGGCCTCTCTTTTCCTGCCAGTGGCACCAGAAGTTCCCTGGATACATCTTTTGGCGATGGGCCCTGTCCCTTCACCCTCTTCAACTGCAGTTCGGAGAGAGGCCTTCCTAGAGGTGGAAGTGTCCCACTCCAACTTTGCTCCCTCCTCCCTCCACGTGTTCTGCCCATTTGTAGTTTTCTTCCTTGGGGCCTCTATTTTTGCTAGCCTTAGGGTGGTGTGTGTCCTTGTTTTGTGGGGGAGGGAGATAGGATATAATTACAAAATAACTGGGAGGACAGTGTTTCTACCAGTCTGCAGACATTTTGGGGCAGGGAGACTGTGGAGTGACTCATTCCCAGGGGAGAGGGAATAACTGTTTAACCAGTTTCCAGGCTGTAGTGTAGATATATCCAGAGTGCACTGCGCTACCAAACCCTATAGCAGGAGTGCAGAAGCTCTTTCAGTGTGGCACCCAAATTCAATTTCAGATAAGCTCTTGGGGGCCACATTCCAGTGGTGGGTGGGGCTGGAGGCAAACGGGCCAGGCCCAAAGGTCCTCCCATATACTGCCATATTTTAGCCTCACGTTCTTATTGGCAGTAACTGTGAGAAGCAGTTCAACCCTTTAGAATGGGGAGAAATACCACAGAAAAGCCAGGAAACCACCACATGGTGGTTGAGGGAAAGGGCGGTGGCTATTTATGAACCCCCGGAGGGCTGGATTGAAACCCCAGCTGGGTCTGACTCGGTCCGTGGGCCTGAGCTTCACACTCCTGCCCTCGAGCCACCTTCCCCAACGGGGTGCCATCCCAATGTGTTGGACTGCACCTCCCAGGATCCCACAGCCAGCACTGGAGCAGCCCTTGATCAACTTTGGCCAGTAACACCACCACAGCTGCGCCTTTCCGTTGAGGGAGAAGCCAAGCTAATAAATACTTAAAGTCTGGATGCTGCACCAGCACCAGTTTCTCCAGTCTTTGCCTTCTGCCTGCAGGAAATCCCCACAGATTCTGGTTATGGCACCAGCAGCCATCTCTGCAGCTCTGCATTTAGCAGCAGGTAAGGGCACGAGGAAGGGCGCCTGGCTGCCACTGGCTCACCTGCACAGCTGCCAGGCCTTTGGTGGCTGAGACTGAAAGTTAGAGCAGTTGCTCTTGGTGACGCCACAAGAACTGATAATTCGCCAGTCTGCGATATGACTGCAGCCTGTTCATAATTCCCGTATCTATAATGAGCCCTAACTGTGGTGCATGTACAGGTGTGCTTAGACACCATGAGTTAATTTCTCTTCTTTGCGCTTGTGCAATCCACATGGTAACATGTGCAAAAACTCACCCATAATTCAGAAGCTTGGAATCTACGAGAGCTTTCTTCTGAGGTTTTTATTCATCTAGGGTCATAAATCATCCAATTCCAAATGGCAACAGGGTCAGTTTGCCCACCACTACTCACTAAGCACAATTGTGTCTCTTGTTTCCCTTTGCTTTATAGGAAGGACTCAACTGACTCAGACAACGATTATGATGACGTGGACATGTAAGTGGCAAATTCTCCCATGGAAGGATTCTTTCGCCTTGGGGTACAACCTGTAACAGCCAGAACCAATCCCAGCTATGGTTGTGTCAGAAATGCACTCTTTGGTCACACAAAATGCTCCCTACTTTCTCAGTTATTTGTTTTTAATAGCCCGGGACTGAGTAGTGGACCATGGCTGTAATTAATAGCCTTTGGTGGCTAGTAACCACTGCAAGATGCTGGAATTTGCAAGCAGATTCAGATTGCCTGGGTGGGCTGAACATTAGAGTGATCATGAGTTTGGAGGTGGCTGGAGAGGGTGGCTAAAAGGTGTCTGATTGGCAGAAGCAGCTCCAAAGGGCTGACCTGATGTTGCTTGGACAGGGGTGCTACCTGCCAGTGCACCTCTCTTCTACTTGCTCTGTCTCTTCAGTTCTAAGTTAACCATGTTACAAAAGCAATCACAAGCCCCCAGTGTCCTCATCTCACAAGAAAATGATTCCCCCATATAGCCAACCTTGTCCTAAAGGCTTGGGGTAGGTGACAATGTCCTTTTCCAAACACAACTTCCAGATGTTCCTACTTCCCCCCCAGTACTATAATGTAGCCATTTGTGCTTCTCTCTCCACCCCACCCCACTCTGATTTTGACTGGAGCAGTGGCTCTGGAGCAGGAGTCATTTAACTCTCCCCCCTTCCCTATGTGCGCACACACACCTTCTCTGATCTAAACCTCCCCTCCCAAAGCTGCTATTAGAACCATGGTGCGGGGGAGACATAGACATGATATAGGTACTTGCCTTTTTCTTCTGTAGGCTTATTATCATGTTACATGATGGTTTCTAGAAGACAAGTCCCTGCCCCTAAATATCTTACAATCTAACATTCGAAATGGAAAATGACAGAGGAAGGGGAGGAAAAGGGAGGCAAGGGTAAACAGAGAGGCAAACTGCTGTCATTTCCATTGCACGTGCTTAGGCTGAGTTACATCAGGGCAGGAGAATTGGGGGTTGCACCAAAGGCTTCACGGAAAAAGTGGGCAGACGAGTCCCAGGTGCTCTTAACCCACTGTAGTGACATCCCACTTTGTAGCTGCGGCCACCCAAATGGTTCCTCTAACTCTTGTTTCCATTTTCTTCTCTTTGGGGCCACTGCTTCATTCCTGCCTTTTCCTGTCTTCCAGCCCCAGCAGATGTAGTCCAAGCAGGTAACTCTTTCCCCACGTATTGTAAAATATAAACATATTATATAATGGTGGCGTGAGGGTAGGGGGACTGGCTGCTTGTTACCTATGGGTTCCATCTTCCTAGCCATTGGCTGGATTGCTGTGATGTCACAGAATGCTGGTGACTGTCCTCACTGCTAAAGGGAAGGCCAGTAACGGACTGTTGATCATTTAGCTACTGCAAGGAAAGAAGAAAGTGTATTTGGTTTAGGGAAAAACCTCACACAGGACTTAGAGATAGGAAAGGCTCTGATGTGATGATGAGAAAGGATAGAAGGAAGAGATCAGGGAGCATGGTGAGACACATGAATCTGGAGAGGCGCAGGGGCCGCAGGAAGCTGAAGGAAGGAGGGGCCAAGAAGGCAGAGCATACTGGGAAAACCTTACTCAGGACCAACGGAACAGGAGTGGCTCTTTCAAGGGAGGGAGAGGGCCTGTTTGTGCCTCTTAACCACAGCCTCTAAACCAGCGGTGCACAGCCTTAGGCCTGGCCCGGGGGCCAAATCCAGCCCTCCTGGCATCCCACTGTGGTCCTCTTGCTCCAGCCCAGTCCCCTTTCCCCCATCCACTGATTGCTTGGTGGTTTCCCAACCTTGAGGCAGTTTTCTTCCCCATTCTGAAAGGTTGAAAGGCTGGGTTACTGGCAGTAAGAGCTTTAAGCTAAAATAGACTAGTATTTTGCCTTTAGTTCAGCCACCCCTGCAATGTGGCCCCCGAGAGCTTCCTTGAAATGTAATCCAGCCCTCAGGCTGAAAGAGGCTTTGCACCCCTGCTCTAATTCAAGTAATCTGAGTCTGTATTCTTTTGTGTAATTTATTTCTATCCCACCCTAGTAATAAGGGCCAAACTGGACGTGGTACCAGTGAGATATTGTGAAGAGCAGCTGTGGGGTGGGGAGAGGAGGAAGCTGCTGGTCAGGATTGCAGGAGGGCAAAGAGTTCAAGCACCCTCCATCCCTGCAATGCCATGGTCTCATCTGGCTCAGCAGGCCTTGTGTTGGCCATGTATTAACGGAGAATCAACCACGCAAGGGAAAACTACTTGACAAACATCATGTTTAGTTTGGCCCCAAGACTCAGGGCAGATGACTGTTACAAATGTTAATGTTGAAGGAGACAAAGAAAAAAATGTAAAGGATGTTCTATAGGGCAGCCCTCAAAGAGCCAGAATCTTTTGCAGCAATTGAGAGAACAGCCAGCAGTCTGGGTGGAGTTTGCTTTGGCAGCAAAGGGAATACAAGCTTCCATTGGGAGCTGTAAGTCCGTTGGCTAGTGCATAGGGCCCAAACTGTCTTTGCCCTCCCTTCTCATTGGGAGTAGGCCCAGCCTTCCAGGAGCTGGTGAGCCCAGGCTGTTTTCTCACTTCTCCTTGTAGGTGGGAGCCTGTCTTGGTTTGGCACATTTCGCTGCAGTGAGGTATCTTACAAGAAGAATTTTAGTGTGTGTGTTTGTGTGAGAAAGGGGCAACAGGTTCTCATCCCCATCTTTGAAGCTGACCCCTTATTTTTCCCTTCAGTGACGCAACTCCTGAACTCCCTCCCCCGCTGCCTCCCAAGGTAAGTCACTGGTGGGAGCCAAGTAGGTTATTGCCCCCCTCCCTTCGTGTACACACACATGCTAAGGGGAAAAAGCAGCACAGAGATCTACTTTGACAAGAGAGTGGGCAGTAGTAGGCCAAGGTCCTGTGTGTCTTGCACCCCAAAGTCACCTGTTTCCCCCATTGACTCAGACGCAGCGCGCCACAACTCCTTACTCTCTAGACCCGGGGCAGGGGGGGGATTGTGAGATTTGGCCCAGGGGCTGCCAGTTGTTGCTGACCCTTGCTGTGTGCTTTTTTTTCATGTGAATAAACTACACGCTTATTGAACTGTATCTACTTCTACTTTTCTCTTTGCAGCCCAAACTCTGGATCTCACCAGACGAGACTGTGGTGGAACAAGTCTACCTGCGGTGCCCAGCAAAGCCCATATTTCGGGGGCGGTGCTCCAGCGGGCCTGCAACGGGCTGGGTCCCTCAGCAGGCTACGCCGGTGGGGGCCCAGGCCTCCCACCTCACTGCCAGATCAGGTACAGAAATAGAGAGGAGGAGGAGGAGGAGCCCCAAAATTAGGTCACGCAAGCTGTTAGCAATAATGTTACTGCAGAGCTGTAGCCGGAGGGGGTGAGTGGTGACTGTCTTTCCCAAGGGATATTCCAGGTCCCTTCCCCTGACATGTCAGTTTCATAATAGTAATATTAACATTTATTATTGTTATTGTTATTATTAACATCTCTAGCCCACTTACCTCAGGAGACATTCAGGGGAAATGTGCAGGCAGTATCTACCTAACTGCTCACCAAGAACTCAACTTCTCCTGCCTCCCAGAATTCTGGCGAATGAGTGTAAACCCCATCCCCTTTCCCCCAACCACCGACCATGTGGTGGTTTCCCGGCTTTTGTGCAGTTTTTCCCCCTTCTACAAGGCTGAAATGCCTCTCCTGAGGCTGAGTTGCCGGCAGGAAGAGCTTTAAGCTAAAATATGCTGGTATTTTGGATCTGCCCCTTTTGCCTTTGGCCCCGCCCTCCACTGGAATGTGGCCCCCAAGGGCTTTTCCGAAATTGAATCCATCCCTCATGCTTAAAGAGGTTCCCCACCCTTAGTGTAAAGGCACTGTGATTCCTTACAAGCACATGGGAACTCCATGCTTTAAAAAGATGATTAAAATACTGTTTCAGGGAGCTGGTTCAGCATCGTGACTAGAAGATTGAGTCAGGAAGTCTTGGGGTAAGCTCTCATCTCTAGCAGGAAGTTAGTAGGTGTGAAGTCTCAGCCCAGCTCAGACAGGCTACAGCCGGGGTGAAGGGTCTAGTTCCGGCAGGGGCAGACTGAAATTCAGAGGGCCACAGGCAGATGAGAGGAGTAAAGATGAGCTGGTAATCGGTTCCAGATCAAGGAGGTGAGGCAGGGATCTGTGTGGCTCTTGAGTGAGGCAAGTTAGTCCAGTCTGCCCCAAGCAAGTGCCCTCCAGATATTGGACTACAACTCCCATCAGCCTTAGGCAGTATAACCAGTGGTGTGGGATGATGTGAGTTGCAGTCCAACATCATCTGGAGGGCCACAAGTTGTCCCCCGCCCTTGAGGGTGCCCTCAGCCCACAGAGTTTAGTCTGCCTGGTGTGCTGTGGCCCCAGAGTGCTCGTCTGATGCAGGAGGTCAGGTGATGGAGGCCTGGATTGGGTCTGCACCTCATGCGCCTTGCACTCTGGGCTTAGGCAAGCCACCCTTTCTCCCTTATCCTCAGCAACGCCATCAGAAATACAGCAGATAATCATGATGACTTAACTTACAGGGTTGTCGTCATGACTATAACAGCTTTGCTTCAGTTTCTTTGTTTCAGCCATTAGCCACAACAAAGCCTTGACACAGTAACTTAAATGGGTTGCAGATTAAAATGTGCATTATGCACTACTAGACCAGTCTAAAACATGTGGTATAAAGTTCAACTTGGCTTTGGCCAAAGCCACTTTCTGAGCAAGTTGCTATGTTTTGGAGATCTGACCAGCATCCGTGATTTAAAAATAACTAAATGTACCCCTTATATATCAAGATAGAGGGCAATAAAAGAAACAATGTAATTAATCCTCAGTTGGGTCATTTCAACAGACACAAACCTGCAAATGATAGAGAACATTGCGACATCCGCCCTCCAGTACAGAAGCAGTTGCTAGCTGAAACTGGACCATCATAAAAACTTCCCTCAAAGGGAATTTATCCACTTCGATTAAATCATCTTCCAATTCATATTTATGTATTATGGTCGCATTGTTTTGATTCTATTTGAGGAAGTCAGATCGCTCTGGGAGCGCACATTTTTGAGTCTAAGGTTACAGCAAGACAATGGACATTCCGTAATTTGAACGCTCCGAAGTGCCATATAAATTAAATGTTGTTATTTGCCCATGAAACCTTTGGCACAATCCCCCGCCTCCATCCCAATCCCCATAACCTACTGCAGCTTCCCCCAATCTGGTGCTGTCCAGATGAATTGGACCACAGTTCCCATCATCTCCAGCCAGCCTGGCCAATGTCACTGAATTATCACACTTTCTTCCATTTACCCCATCTTCATCACCCTGTTCATCTCACTGTGTTCAATTGTAGATTGTAAGCCCCTTTGGGAGGGGAACTGGCCTCTCATTCTTTGAAATGGCCACGTACATGGTAGTTGCTAGATTAATTAATTCAAATTAAAATAGTTTTAACAAGTGGAATGTAAACAAAAGAGATGATTTGAATACATGCAGCCCTACTATAAAATAAGATGCTCTGTTCTCTTGTAAGAGGAAATGGGCTGTTCTTGTCAAGCACTGCCTACGGCAGCCACCTGGGGTCTGATTTGTACTTTGTCCCCTTGCAGTCCCTGAACTGCGACCAGTTCCACAGATGGACGAACCGCCCATCCTTCCACCCAAGCCAGAGAAGAAGCAGAAAGGAGTGAGTGCATTGAGCATCCATGTCTGTATTTCCCAAACTTCTGTTAGACAGAGAGCATTCTTTTTCCTCCCCTGGATTAAAATGGTGGGGGGAGTGGGGAGGAAGAGCCCTTCACTCCGGCAACCAAAACAATTTCCTTCTGAAACAGCCTTGCAAACGAGCCCACAAAAGATACTAGAGTGTGAAAGAGCAACAGTTAGACAACCCTAGAGGAGCCCACTGTCCCAGTGTTTCTGACCAAGTCACTGGTCTGACATCATGCCCCCAGACTTGAGGAGCGGTGCCTTGTACAGGGACATAACGGGCATCCTCCTCTGATGATGGTGCTGATCTCTGAGATTCTGCTGCATCTCTGCATTGAGAATGACTGGATCATCCTATCGCACCCAATGCAGAGAGGAAGTAGAACGTGGAGATCATCTGGAAGGAGGCCAGCTCAGAGCAGGGACTCATGCTGAAATGCAACAGGCAGTTTCCTTCAAGGCTGGCGTAGCACTGCCACATCTCTGCGTTGAGAGACACAGAGGAATGACTTCTAGCAGAGGCTGGTGAAAAAGAGGCAAGACCACCCTGCAGGGACTCACACAGAACAACGGGTCAGCCTCCTGTATAGGGGCATGGGTGGTTTGGACTCATGGCAGGTAGTGGCGTAGGGTGGGAGCTTTCATGATTTAGGTTTTTTCTAGTGAACACTCCAACTGGGGATTGTTGATCTATACAGTGAAATAAGAACAGGGGGCAATTATGCCTCAAGGATGGTGCACAGAGCAGGGTGGTTGAGGGTTGGGTGCTTGTCACGGGCGCCCTCTCCTCATGGATGACTGTTGCCTCCTTCTCTTTCCAGGACAGGGCACTCTTCAAGAAGGTTTTTAACGAGTGCCCCTTGCACATCACCTCGGCTACTGCTTGGACCCATCCAAATACCAATGGTAGGAGTGGGGCTGGGCAAGGAGGGGAGAGGTCAATGTTGGGGCAATTTCCCCAGGGAGGGATGAGTTATCACTCCCCTCTCTTCAAGTCCTTCCACTGGGCTTCTTGTCGGTGTTCTGTCTGCTTCAACATTCTAGTCCTCATTCATGAATGTATTTGCATCAATGTTTATAGTGTCGTGGAATGGGAATACATAGTTTTGGGGTGTCTATCCTGCCTTACATGTCTAGGATAGCCCTAATTGCCCCAATCCCTTCAGGTTCCAAATTCTGCTGAGCCCTTCCATTGAGGCACAAAGGCAATAGCCCTCCTTCCATTGTTTCCAGCATTTGGTACTATGAAGTAGATTGCTGCTGGACATGGAGGTTCAATTTAGTCATCATGGCTCATAATTGCTGATAAGACAGATTCATGAAGGAGGGGGAGATGTCTATGTCTAACCCCCTTTTAACACCATCTAAGGCAGGGGCCATCACCATATCTTTTGTCAGTGAAAGCCATAAATGAGTCAAGCAATCTGCTGTTTCCCCATCACCACTACCACCTGCATTTCCTTCCTGCTTTACAGAACCACACTTAATCCTGGGTGCTGAAGAAGGGATCTTTGCCTTGAATCGGAGTGAGCTAGAGCCCACCCTAGAGCTGGTGAGACCGATGGGGTACTGTGGGGAGGGGTCTGAAAGACAGGTCTGGTATGAGAGGGGGCAAACAGAAAAAGGACCAGCAGGATCTGATAGCAATGCTGGGAAGCTGAAAGTTAAAATACTGAGTCGAAATCACTTAACCTGGATTAATTACCTCCCTTAAACCACTTTGCCAACCTTGCTATCAAGGTAGTAAGTCGTTTGAATTTTTCCTCATCCTTTGAATGCACCCTTGCTATACTGGATCAATGTGAAGTACAGAGATGTAGCTTATGGTGTATGGTTGGATTCTAATCAACACTGTTGTGAATATCCAACCCAGGATCGTAGTTATCCTGGATTGGTTAACATGGGGTACAATGGATTGGTTGATTTCAGGCTTGCAGGATTCAGTTTGCTTTTTGCCAGATCCCTGAGATACCCAACTGGAACCTGGTGCAAAAGATATACACTGAAAATTAAAGAATTCTGAGCCCAGGGATTTGTTTTGAGTACCAGAACTGAACTGAGCTCACAGTCCTTTTACCTTTTGCAGAGTGGAATCCACTCTGGGCTTCCCTCATTTCAGCACTATAATTTAGGAAGGGGAGTCATTTTGCTGCTGCTATTGTTAAACGACTGGGATTCAGAAATCCTTGCCAGTTCACTACAAATTAGTGATATACCAAGAGATCCAGATCTACATTCTGCCTACCCCCTGGGGTATAAGACTGTGAGCCTGGCTAGGTCCAACTTCAAGTCTCAATGGAGGCAGATATGGACTGGCTCTGCTGGCCTTAGCAGCACATGGTTACCTTTCAACCTCAGTTTGCCCCATCTGTAAAATGGGCATAACAGGAAGTGAACTTTTACAAGGGTGGATGAATGAAACAAGCAGGTGTCCTGGATCTTAGGGTGAGTTTTTAAAGAAACATATAATAATAAACAATGGTGGAGGACAGGGAGCACCTCTGTGCTCCCCCCACACTTAGCGACTGGATAGGCATTTCTTTTTTGCTGTTAGAAGAGCTTCACATACATTTAATCTGTAAACCTTACAACAGCCTTTCCAATTATTCCCATGAAACTATTAAAATGTTATTACGATAAATTATAATTAAATTAAATGATATATTTATCACTGAGGCAGCCAATAAGAATCAACAACACTTAAAAATCAGCCATAAATGAGTAAAACCTGCCTGGCTAGACAAACCCACCCAGAGGCCCTTTAAAGTCATGCAAATACCTTAACCAAAAGTCTGAAGGCCAACAGTGAGTGAGCCGCCTGGCAGGGTTCCCTTGGGAGGGAGAGCCGGAGGACAGGAGTCACCACTGAAAAGGCCCTGCATAATAATATTGTGATCTGCCTCCAGGATTGTGACCTCTTTCTCCTCTTTCCCTCCCTTCCCTAAGCTCTACCACAGCCGTACAGCATGGGTGTACTGTATTGGGAATGTCCTCATGTCCCTTTCTGGTGAGTTGGTCATACCGGGGCAGGGAGGGGGTGAAGAACATAGATGGATGAATTATAAGGGGATTAAGAAGGATCAGAAAAGCTTGTGTGTGGAGCATGGAGATAGGGGTGAAAGGAGGAAGGCTGGGTGGGGTGAGGTGGGGTGGCAGGGGTACGGAATCAAATTTAATACCTGAAAATATTAGGATAGTGATGGGGTGGGGAGTGGTTTTATTCTGAGTCAGGCAACATATCCATCTTGCGGCCCATGTCTGTCTCTCTCTGTTGGGCAGCAGCTCTCCAAGGACTCGGGCAAGTGCTTTGCTCACACGGGAACTTTTTAAGCAGAGGTTCAAGAGACTGAATCTGGGTAGGCCAAGAAGGATCTTCACAGCTGGGCTGGAGGCCCTCCCCTACCAGCATTGCAAAACACCCCCTGGCTTGCTCTTGTGCCTTTATAACAGCAATTTATTTGCTTGTTGATCACTATACCCCTTTTCAGCCACAATTATCTCCCCAAGCAGCCTACAATCCACAAAAAGGTACACTTATAATTGGGATACATGGGTACCTCTGGTCCCTGTCACTTGATGACTCAGTGCGTGTTTCAGGCTCTTCCCTAGAAGGAGGTGCAGATGAATGGGGGAGGGGGCTGGCTGGTGGCCGGCCCATACCCCAGCAGGAACCCACTGAGAAGAGCCCCCTAGACATGCTCCTCCTCTTCACCATTGCAACTTGCTTGCTCATCTGCCTCTCATTCCGGCCCAGACAAAAGTGACGACAAGAAGGGTGAGCAGTTGATGCTGCTGCCTACTTGCTTGGTGTCTCTCTGCCTGGCAAGCAAGCAGGTAGAGGAAGAGGAGCAACAGGAGCTGGTGACAAGGTAGACTCACTGAGGGAGGGGGTCCATTGAGGCTGCCTTGGTGAAGGGCCCTCAGAAACCTGGAGACAGCATGATGCCAACCCACAGAGACAGCCTCTCCACCGCTGATCAGCCTGATCTGCTCGTCCTTCTCATCATCACTTTTGTCCTGGCTGGCGCAAGAGGCATATGAAGAATCAGGCTGCGATGGTGAAGAGGAGGCCCATGTCCAGGGGGCTGTTGTCTGATCTGCAGACTTTGGCAGGTGAAGCTCTTTGCAGCATTGCCACCTGCTCATGTCTGCAGATCCAGGTGTTGTCAAAGGTGTGGGAGCAGGGGTCAATAAAAAAAAAAAGAGTTGGCAACCCAAAGTCCAACACAGTCTGCCCCAAAGAGCTCAGTCCTGCTGTCTGAATGTGTCACCAACTGAGAGTGAAAAATATTCCTCTGACCTTTTCTTGAAAAAGGAATGGGAAAGGATAGAAATCCCCCATGAGGGATAGAAGCTTGCCTTAAATATCATGAATGCCAAGGTTCTTTCAGGAAATTCTTTGTGCACTAAAGAACACATTCTTCCCAGAATGAGATGGACAGTTCTGATTAGTACTATTGGGCAAAAGTTCCCCTATGCAAAGCCCTTGGAAGTTGCACTGGGTAAATTATGCCAACTGATGTTTTTTTTTAAAAAGCCCTGGTCCTGTGACTTTAGCAGCACCTTTAACCGCAGAAGTTAACAGGAGGCATGGAGATGTATTATCACTGTCTGGAGATCAATTTGCTGTTAAACCCCAGAACCAGGGGACCGTTAAAAAAACAAAACTCTTTTTATTGGTTATACGTTCTTTACTAATCTTTCAGCCAATTCTAAAAGCCATTATCAAAAAATAGTAATTAATTGCCCTAACAATTGAAATCTAAAGCTAACACTCAGGAGAATCGTAGTAGCAGCCAAGAGGGGTCAAAGGGCAGAGCTCAATCCTGGTAGCACAGTCTCAGTAGGCATCACTAAGAACTTAAGAGGGGCCCTGCTGGAGTATATGAAAGACCCATCCAGCCCAGCATCCTGTTTGCCACAGTGGCCAACCAGATGCCCCACAGTGTGAAGCCCACAAGCAGAACATGGAGGTGATATTTATTTGATTCATACCCCATCTTTCTACCAAAAAATGACACCCAAAAGGTGGCTTACAATAGCCTTGTAAATCCTATGAGTGGGGCCTGAACAGAAGAACTTCCCCTGATGGATTATAAGCAGCACTGATCCTTTTTCTTCTCCCCCAACCCCTCCTTTCCTCTCCATTCAGGCAAGTGCCCCCAGCTCTTCTCCCACAACTTGCTGGGCCTCTACGAGCAGGGCAGACGAGACCAGCGGCCCGGGCTGTACATTTCCCCCCACAGGCTATTGCCCAGGTAACTCATTCAGCAGAAAAGACAAGAATCTTGGGCTGAAGAAAGGCTGTGCAAGTCTGCATGTTCTCTTGGCTTCTTCTTCAACTCCTAAATACTCATAAGCTTGGGTTGTCAGCATATTTTTCTGGCAGGGCTCCTGTTTGTTCAGCAGCCACCTGACAGGCAGAAAATTAAAAAGGTAAAGTTTCTGTCCCCCACTCCCACTCCGGTCACTTGGAGGAAGCTTTGCCTGCTAAATGTCTGCTTGCCAGGTAGCAGTGAAGGAATAGGAGTCCGGGGGGAGATGGGGAAAATGTTGGCAACTCTGTGGGGATTTGAAACGATGGGCCTAGGAGACTCAGAGAAGAGTGACCTTAAAATGTGCCTGGGGTTGGGGTGGAAAAGGGATGGAGGTAGAAGCAGGAGAGGGCATAGTGAGTTAGAGAGGAATAGTTTCCACATGTACATCTCCATGGGAATCCTTCCAGCAATGTTCCCACAAATGCAAAACTGTCCTGAAGGATGGATCTAGATACAGGTAGATTGATAGAACGAAGGGCTATAGGATGAAGGAAGATAGGTACAAGGAGGGAAGAAAGCTAACTGCTGTGATGAGTTCTCAGGAGATGGTGGCCACATTTTCAATCAGCTCCTGCAGCTATGCCTTCAGTAGTGTTTTGATACCACTACTCCTACTAAATAAATAAATCAACCATAACCAGTATATTTGGCCTTTTATAGAGCTTCATGAACAACCCCTGGCCTCATGGAGTTTACAGTCTAAACTCAACAGTGCCAGAAACAACAGAGGGAGGGGAGATACAAGCAAAGCACTGCATACCTCCTCTTAAGCCCCGACGGACGAGGGCTTGAAACTGTATGGTGAACTTGTCCCCTCCTCATGTGCCCTCTCCCACATCTGCTCACCACCATCAGGTGACCATTCCTCTCCCCCCCCTCAGGAAAAACCTCATCACCACCAAGATTCCAGACACCAAAGGATGCCAGAAATGTTGCACAGGTGAGTGCAGTTCCAGCCCTGGCCTGCAGGAGGTGCTGTGGTTCTCACATCCCGCCCCCCCCCACACACGCTCCTTTCCTTTGCTCCCCAAAGCATTGTCTGTGCATACAAAATCAGGCTTACAGAAATTCGTACTGAACCCAGAATAAGCACAGACGGGCAGCAGCCACAGTTGATTTTGGGTTGTCTTAGCAACTAACACAGACCGTTCCTCTTCCTTTGCAGCCAGGAACGCACAGACTGGCTGCCATTACCTCTGTGGGGCACTGGAAGCAGGGGTGGTGCTGCTGCAGTGGTATGAACCTATGCAGAAATTCATGCTGGTCAAGGTAAGAGCCTCTCTCCCTACCAGAGTAACCCCTGCCTCATCAGGGTCAAGGTGGGAAGTCCAGGGGAGAGGTAGGTAGACGGGGTGTTTTATAGCACATTGCTCCAAAACGTGAATTATGATCGGAGGCAAGGGAGCAGCACCAAATACACAGCACTGCCAAATATGCAGTGTGCATTTACTCTCACCAAGTGAACTGCCAGTTTGTTGCTGTACCTACCGTTGGATTTACCCCTTTCTCAGGGTTTCCCAAACCTCTGGGGCCTTGACTTTATTTGTCCCGGACTCTTAATTGGAGGCACATCACCTCTGAAAAGGGTTAATTTACAGGAAGAATTACCTGGCCAGCAGAGGAGTGTGTCCCAATGTTTCTGTATGTGCTCCTGACCTGATGGGAAGAAGCCCAGAGCAAAGTCCCATGCAGACTCAGCAGACAAACTCCTCTGAGGAAGGGAACTCTGCGGAGTCCCTGGAAAGGGCCAGTCACTCCAAGTGCAGAGAAACAGCAGCAGACGTAACCTGCCATACCCAAGCAGAGCCTCACTGAAAGGAGGCAAAGCTCCAAAAGATGCAGCCAGCAACATCCTCTGGGGTGGATGCTTTAGTGTATTACTCCTGGCATAGTTTGGGGACATCTGCCCTGGTTCTGTTGCAGGGATTGTGACCAGTGGAGTGGAAATGCAGTTTCTCCTACCAGAGCAGTGGGTGATGACAGCAGCACAGGGTGTCCCACCTGGGGCAGAAGGGGCTAGAAGGGCTTGTTTCCGCTAATGAGCCAGATCAGATGAGCCAATCCTGTCCTCCTCCCCTCTTTTGCCAGTATTTTGACTTCCCGCTGCCCTCACCACTGCCCATCTTCGAGATGCTGATGGTCCCTGATGAGGAGTATCCGGCCGTCTGCATCGGAGTGAACAAGGGTCCTCCAGGGCAGGCTGTGCAGTTCCAGATAATCAACCTCAATTCCCTCACCTCCTGGTTCATTGATGATGGCAGCGGTAAGGGCACTGGAAGCATATGCCTGCATGTGCACTTGCACCAGTCTGAGGCAATGGATAGTCATGGTCAAATCCTGACCTAGAGGGGGGCTGTATTCCAACCCTGCTTCCCCAAGGACAAAAGCTGGAAGGCAGAAGGTTGCCTCAGTGGCACAGAGTGATTTCTACTAGTTTTGGTTAGTGGCCCAGCTTTGCCTGTATCTGGACAGGGATTCCTGCCTGGTAACATCCAAGTCAGATTACTGCAATGTGCTTTATGTGGGGCTACCCTTTGAAAACTGTTTGGAAGCTGCAGCTTGTGAAAAATGTGGGAGCCGGATTGATAGCAGGAACCAGAAGGTCACTGGCTGCCTCTATGTTTCCGAGCCCAAGATGCTGGTTTTCACCTATAAAGCTACATGGCTCAGAACCAGAATATCTGATGAAGGGCCTCTCCCAGTATGAATGTACTCCTACACTATGATCAACATCTGAGGCCCTCTTCTGAGTGACTCTTCTGAGGCCCGTTTACAGGATGGCAGCAAGGGAAAGGGCCTTCGCAGTGGTGGCCCCTCGATATGTACCAACATTGTCATCTTTTCAGCACTTGGTTAAGATTGTCTTCTACTCCTAGGCATTTGATGGGACTTTTTACTGTTATTTTTTATTAGGTCGTAGTACTTTTATTGTTAATTGCTTTTAACTGTTTCAAAATGTTTCAATATTAAAGACATTAGATTATGTTTAATCATGTTGTGAAACACCCAGAGAGCTTTGGCTATTGGGCAGTATAGAAATTGAACGAAGGAAGGTACTACTGCATCTGCTTTGAGGACAATGCAAGAGCAAGAGGTTAGGCTCCCGCTATTACTACAATGCCAAATCAGATTTCTACCCAACAGGACCCTGTTGTCCCTCTTTCCATCTGGCCACCCTTCTACCAGCTGTTGATCTTGCCCCTCTGTCTTGAAACAGCTGGATAACTAATTACCTTAGTGCCTGATGATTAAAAGCGGGGTAGAAATTAATACTGAACTTAAGTTCTAAATAATAAATACATTTCTTGACAGAACCTGCATGTTCTGGCCCGGTCCAGGTGACCCAGCTGGACAGCAAGACGGTGCTGGTTCTGATGGACAGTAAGTATAGAGGGAGGAGGAGGCAGCTCACAGGTCAGGACTGAGGAGGGGTGCAATTTCTCACCCGTGGCAAAATGACCTGTTTTCTTTCCCAGGGAGCATCCAGTTCGTCAGTCTCCAAGGCTTGCTACTTGAGTCGCACCCAGAACTCACCTTTGATGTGATGGTAGAGTCGGCTGGTGGGTTCCTTTGGTCTTCCCTTTTCATTACTCTCCCCCACAAACTTGCTTGATGAGGCCTGTGTTTTCCTCTCCCCCGATCCCAGCTACTTTTGAGGTCACAGAGGAAGTTGCATTTTGGCATCAGCCAAGGGATCCTACAGAAACGGCTTCTGCTCTGCAGTATGGAACATATGAGCTTAAACTCTTTCTTGCCTCCAGACTGCTGCTTTCTTCATGCTTCCTTTTGGTTTGGGGTGGCACCTGCTGTGGGTTATGCTGGTTCATCTATGGGGTATGTAGGATATAGTTGTGGATTGATCACTTGGCAGGATCTTGCCTTAGTTTAGGGTTGGGGTCCTTTTTTGCCCCAAGGATGCTAGGCCACTTTTGAAAAATTTGCTCCCGACTCCAGAGACAGCTGCTGCATCTACACACCTGGTGAGAGGCACCCCCATGTAGCAATGCAGGGCTTCCCGCTGTTTTTGTGTGGCCTCTTTTGGGGGAAAGGGAAACAGGGGAAGGACACTGGGGAAAGCTCTGAATATCCTCTCTTCTTCTCTCCCCAGCGGTGGTGCGGAACTGTGTGCATGCATTTTGGCGCCATGGCGTGCAGACACGGCCCTTTGGATCAGGACAGGTATAGTGGGAAGCATCCTCTTTCCAGCATTGTGTTGTAGGAACCCTTGGGCCACCGTGCCAAAGAGAGGAGTGGGAGGAGACTCCTGATACAGCACAGCCTAAAATGCTGTCTTCCTCCAGTTTCTTGTAAGGGTTCTGTCAGGCCGAAGCACTGGAGTCCCCTCTTTGCCCTCTGCAGGCGTCATTTTGTTCTCTACACTCACCCCTGGTGGCCACATGCTGCTTTCAGTACTCCTTCCGCCATTTTGGCAGAAATGGGAGAAAGTAAACAACCATCACTGGATGCGCCCACCATTTGAGCTATGGCGGGTAGAGTAGCCAGACAGCCTCTTTACTGTCCTCTGCACGTCCTCTATTGGAAGGCTGTCGTGCCCAAGTCTGGTTTAAAGATAAAGAACCATCAGAACAGTTGCCCATCCACAGTTATCCCCTGAGCAGGCAGGCACACAGGTCACCTGATCACAATCTTCCACGCTATGGTGAGATGTACTGCATTTCTGCTTAAATTATAACAATAATGTCTAATAATGCATCTGTATATATAAACTAGCACGTGCAAATGTTATGCAAAGCACTGTCCTCTTTTGTCCTCCCTTTTGGTGATTCATAAGTGTGGGGGAATAGTTTCCTGCTTAGCCAGGCACATTTCTCTTTTCTCCAGTCCCTTTATCCTGCTTGCTCCAAGAGAATAGTCCTATCAGCACCCAGAGTTCTCCAGTTCCCCTTCACTTAACCTCCAATTTATAGGGCTGGATTTAAAGATTCTTGGCACAAGGCCCTGGCAACCTCCACCATAGTTGCTGAGGGCTGGCCAGCCTTCTGTTGTGGCTCATCCTGACATGGTGCCACTTCTTCTCAGGTAGCACAGGAGCTGCAGGATCAGCGGTGGATCTTCCGCTTACTGGGAGCCTCCAGGTATGAAGACCGCCCCCCCATCTCTCTGCCACAAAAAGCAGAGACAACCCCTCTGTGCAATTCTGCACAAGATTCTGGGTTTGGGATACCATCAGCCTCCTGCCTGTCTGCCCTGCACCCTCAAAATAGTACCATCCCAAGCAACCACTCAGGTTTGTCCTGCTAATTTTTCTTCTCCTCCTTCCGTCAGCACGGTTGTGTTAGAGACGTGGCCTGTGGATGATCCCAACTCTGCCAGCAACCTCTACGTGCCAGAATGACACTCACCAAACATTTGCCTTTAAGTTCCACACCCTCACACCATGCCAGATCCCTGTTTCCTGATCCACAGGCTGTTTCCACACAGAAAGTACAGGCACGGACAGCCTTGTAGGTGGAGACGGGGAAGCGGAGCCAGTGCTGCTCTTAGAGTTGGTAAGGAAAGGACCGGATTGGGAAAACCACTTCACCTTTCACAGATAGCCCACCAGTGTAGGCCATTTGGCTGGCTTCAGGGGCTTCTCGCCAACAGGTACAAAGCCCCATTTGTCCCCTGCTATTATGTCTTCCTTTTAGATACAACTCCATGTCAGTAAAGAATGCGTTTTTTCCTTTGAGTAGATAATTCCTTCCTTCCTCTCCTCTCTTTTGTTTTTGGAAGAAGAGCAGTGCCCTTCAGTGTGGCTAAGCCACCCAGCCAGTGCATGGCTCACACAGTTGGCGCTGGATTAGGCCTAGTACATGCAAAGCATATGGGAAAGAACTGGAATATCCCTGCGATATGAACAAGGCAGGCACTTGGTGCGAGAGCAGGCATTTGGGCCAGGCGGTTATGTACAGCAGCATGGAGGGGACAATCTCCTGTTTGGTTCTGATTTGGATTGGTCCAAAGCTTATTGAACAGAGTTATTCAAATGCCAGTTCCTGATTCAGACTGCATCTGTGCCTCTGAATGGAATAAGGGAAGGAGGAACTAACTTCAGCCTCGGGCAGTGCAGGGAGGGAGTGCGTGTATGTGATCAGCAGCCCTAGCTGCAGGGCACAAAAGGAATACCCTTCCATTCGTAATACACAAGGATAATGCCCACTCGCTGGCCGGTTGCAGCAGTCTATGGTTTTATTGGCAGGGAACCAAGCTGGCTCAGGAGAGAGACAAGGACAGGGGGGTCTGGACTTCCACCCCCCCCCCCCCCAAGCCTGGCTTAAAACATCATACAGCACTGGTAGTAGACATGGAGGGAATGGGACAGGGCCGGGCAGGAGCGATAAGAGCCGTGACTCCCAGGAGTGCGACGCATGGTCAGACTGGGTGCCTCACACATACACAGCAGGGTCGATTGGGGTAGGGTCTGCGGGTGCTCCCCCGCCAGCTCCACCGCCAGCTCCACTAAGCCACTGACCCATTACACAAACTGTAAGCCTGGCAAATGAGACACAGCTTAGGGGAAGGGCAACACGGCAAGGCATCCTGAAGTGGGAGGGGGCTGCATTGCTGGCGCCCCCTTGGGGACCTGGACTAGAAGGCCAGCACCCTCTTCCTCCCTCCCGCACTGGCAAGCCGACAGTGCCCCTGCCGAATTGCTAAATGACTGACAGACAGCAGCAAAATAACTCCACCTTCCTCCTCGTTAATCTAAAATAGCATCTGCCCCCCCCCCAAAATGTCCCTCCCTTTTCCCTAGGGGTATGAGTCTATAAAAGGCACTTGAAACTGGGGGGGCCCTTTGACCCAGGAAGGGAAGTATTGCATGGACACCCCCACGGGATAGGAAATAGGTGGGAAGAGTTACTGGCCAGGTGTGCGGCCCTGGGTACAATCCAGCCCAGGCAGCCCTGAACCATGAGCTTGTTTCTCCAGTGGGCAGGATTACCCATCTCTTCAGCCCAGGTATGAAGAAAGTCAGGCCCGGCTATGGGGGGGGGGGGGGGGCTGGGAAGGACACAGAAGACACAGTGATGATGGCAGGCGGGCAAGGCAGCCTGCCCTCCTCCCCCATAGCTCTTTGAAAGGGAAGAAAAATGGTCAGGTGGGGGGGGGGTACCACTCTGCCTCACTGTTGCCCGCCTCCCCCTCTACGACAGGAGGAAATGGGTGAAGAAGGTGGGCTCAGAGCAGGCACCTCCCCCTTGGCACAGGGCAGGGATGCACCTAGCCGAGCAGATCTTCATACTGCTTGCGGAAACAGTCGCCGGCAGGGAAGAAGTCCCAGCAGCGCAACTGGTACATCTTCCAGACGTAGGACTCCTGGAGGGTGGGGGGCGGGGGGAGGGAGGAGAGGGGAGGTTGGTGAAAGGAGGACAGCATCTCACTAGGTGAGATGGGTGCTGGGGAATCTGCACAGGCTGGCCAAACGGCCATGGGTGGACCACCCCCTGGTTTTGCCGAGAGGCTTCATATACGATAGCATGTGGCAAGTAGTGGACCCCATTCCCGCGTGCCTCTGCCCGGGTCAGCAGCATCTGGCTCTGTCTGAGGGCTGCGGGGTCTCTCTCCCACCCCCTCCAGTGGCCTGCTGCCAAACTTCATCCCAAACCTTTTGACTCTAGCAGGGACAATAGCACTGCCAGGTGTAACTCCTCGGAGTGTGGGGTGGTTGACCCAGAGTTGCCAGCTGCTGACCGGCTACTCCACTCTCTTAAATTGGCAGGTGGGGTCTCCAGGGGACAACTTTGCCCCCTCCCCCTCTCTGGCGAGATTAGGGAGCCCCTCTCACCTGGCCGGTGTGCTCCGTTTCATCTTTGTTGATGAGATACATGAGGAAAAACCTGCAGGGGGAAGAGAGGCAGAGAGTGACGTTGTCACCTTCCCGTGCCGCTTGCCAAGTACCTGGCTGGTTCTCCCCATGCACTTTGCACCAGTTCACACAATGGCTGCAACATCAAGGGATAACTTGCGCCCGTGCAACACCCATCACAAACGGCTTTCTTATCAGCTCAAACGCCACACTGTCGCAGGGAGGCCGTTCATACAGTCAGCCGAGAGCCATGGCAGCATGAGCAACATCCGCACGTGCAAATCGGCCTCGTAGGAACACCCTCCCCCCGTGTGTTTATCACATTATGCCTGTCAAGTAGAAGTGGAACTGCAGTGGCAAAACTGAGGGTCCCAGTGACAAGACAGGCAAGACACTGGCCCTTTCCTCCCAGCCAGGGGCTTACATATAATTGGCCAAGTTGTGCTCCTCCAGTGTGTGGGTGTCAAAGCCGTGGGGCGTCGTGTCAAAATAGTCGCTGCCGATTCCACAGATGAAACATTTGGTCTGTTAGGGAAGAAATGGGCTTGAGAAAAAGGTAGCGAGGCCATGATGAAGCTGGGGCCTGGTTCCCCCATCATAGCCTGCTCCTTCCACCCTCTCCTCCCAAGCAACCTGCAACCATGCGTGTGCCCCCCACTCCTCAGTGGACACAGATCAGCAATGGTGGAGGAGATTCTAGGACTGTAGCATGTCTCCTTCCTTCATTCAGCTTTCATTTTAAAAAGTAGATCTCTTTAGCCCTTTTGCTTTTGGTGACAAAAAATCCTTTTTTTGAGAAAAAAATCCTTACCCAGCTGCTCAGTAAGAAATAATACCATTAAATAACCTTAAACATATGAGGCTCGCTATCTATATTTATATCCGGGCTGTTTTGCAGTGATTCCCCACCCCGGCAGACCCCTACCACCACAGAATGCCTGGTCATGAGGACCCAGGATTGTCTGTGGAAGATAGCTGCATCAGCATTCCCCCGTACTGATTTTGTCCTGCAGCCAGAAGAGGGCTGGGCATCTCCTATTTCTGTTTTCCGTTTCAGCTAAGTGAAGCCTTGTGTAAAGTGGAAGTGTGCGCCAACGAAGGCTACTCTATACTTCCACACCACTGGGGGTTCCTCAGCCAACAGGCCCATGGGGAAAGTTCCCTCTCAAGCATTGGTCACAATTTTGAAAAGAAAAAAAAATCTTCTCAGCCCCCAGACATGACAAGCCAACTGGCCGCCACGAAGCAATGAGAAGAGTTGAAACCAGGGAGGGGTGCTTCCAGATGGAGGGATCCTGGCACTATCAGTGGAAAGGAACTGTGCCGCTATTCTGTCTTTCCCTCCTTAACAGAATTTTTGTGATAAAACAAGTAGAAGACAACAATGACATCTGGACCCCTTGTAATATGAGGCAAGGTGACTGCACAATTAAAGCCCCACCTGGAAGCCTGCCAGGGCTGCCAACTGGTTAAAGAATTTGGAGTTGATTCATTACTTGCCATTTAACCAACTAAGGGCACAATCCTATGCACGTTTAGACAGAAAAAAGGGCCAGCAACTCCCAGGATGCCCCAGTCAGCATGGCTGGCTGGGGCATGCTGGGAGTTATAGGCTGTTTTTTTGTCTAAACATGCGTAGGATTGCACCCTAAGTTAGTTTCACTTAAATACATTTGCATATTACCCACACTTCAATATAGGAGCTGTTTTGAGCAAGGGTAAGATTGCTTTTGTTTGTTAAATTTTAAGCTACTGCTTATTTCTAGAATGAAAGGCCCTGTTTAAGGTTTTCTTTTTTCACTCCCTAGAATAAAATAGCACCCCAGAAGTAAACATGGGCACCCTCCACTCACAGTCCCACTAATAAAACTGATGAATTAAAAAAAAAATGATGGGCTTTTGCCAGTGAATCAGCTGGAGGTTTAATTGATTAATGTACCCATTCAAGTTGGCAGCTCCTCCCCCCCACCCCCGTTGTTGTTCAGTCGTGTCCACCCCCACCGGTCGATAATTCAACCCTGGGAACAGAGGGTAGGATGAAGGGGGTTTGATTCAGCTTACCTCCATATCCTCCTTCACCTGCTCCTGCTGGTCTCTCAGCTCCCCAAAGGCATCAATTATCAAACCTGGGCAGAGGAGAGGGAAAAGGTCACAGAGGAGAGGAAATTGAGGAGTCTCAGCCGCCACCACCCCCTTCAGTGAGCTGAAAATATAACCAAAGAATCTGTAGGACGGCTGCCACCTTTTGCAAAGGCAGGCATAAAGAGACAGGTGTGTGAAGGTGTAAGATAGTCAATGGCAAGGGCACCTTAAGCATGTTCAGAGGCACCTCCTCATCGTGACATGTTCCAATAACTGAGCCCTGAAAAGCAGTTCTGAGATGAAGCACCAGAGAGTCCCAGGTGAAACAACATCCTGGCAAAAGTCCAAAAGGTCTGACCTTGAACTCTTAAGGTCTCCTTTACTGCTGACTAAACATTACCTCAGATCCGGGGGGGTTGGGGGGTTGGGGGAGGGAACAGATGGGAGGAATATACCCAATTGTAGAACCTCACACGACGTTCTGCAACACTGGATGCCACAGACACTTGTCCAGGTTGAGGGTGGCCCACACAGCTCACCTTGGATGATGGCTAGCAGAATGACAATGACAAAGAAGAAGAAGGTGATGTCGAAGATGACGCGGTAAAGCTCATACTCGTCGCCTGCCGGGTCCTCAATCTCGTCCCCGATGCCCCCGCCAGCACGCACCCCAACGTACATGTGGAAGAGGTAACACTGTTTTGGGGAGAGAGGGAGTGGGCAGACATCAAGGATATTGCATGACAAGATGCCAAGCCCTGGGTCTCTGTGCTAGCTAACCATCTGGGAAAGCTGGACCCCGTTTTCCCCTCAAGATCTGTCCCAGTAATTGCTAAAAGGTAACCTAATCTCCACATCACTCACAAGCATTCAATCACAGCACTGAAAGGGTAGCGAAAGCTTATTCGTGGAGGATCACTCTGTCAGTGGCTGTTGGCCATGACAGCTGGATGGAAACTCCACCTTCAGGGGTGATACACCTCCCAGGACCAATGCTAGAGACAAACGGCCAAGGGGCGGGGGGAGGTCACCTTCATGCCCTGCCGGTGAATTTCCCAGAGTCACCTGACTGGCCCCTGCTGGAAACAGATTGCTGGACCAGAGGGGAGAGAGCTAAGAGCACCTTCCCCCCTCTGTGTCTGCCACTACCAACGGCACAGTCAACAGGCAAGCATTTAATTGGCCCCACCATCTGGCCTTTGAAAGGAGGTGCCAGGAGCCATGCACACTCCCCAGAGGTCTCCTGCCCTCACATGACCCATCTAGGCCTTGGAGGGGAGTTGGCTGCAGCTGTATCACCTTAGCAACACAACAGCTGTCCAAGCTTCCTCACCCCCTTTCCTACTCTCCTCAAGAACCATTACAGGGCTAACCACAATGGCTAGCCAATCTCCTGACTGCCCTTTGTCCCCACTGTTGATGGGAAGAATGGGTCTGCTTTCAGTGTTTCCAGCCATCTTTGCTTCACCCAGTCAGCGAATCATGTCCAGGGGTTAAGGCTCCAGACATCCAGCAATGCCCTTTGCATGTTCTTTTATCTTTTTGTCACCCTGTTTGTTTGTTCCTTTCCTTTCCTTTCCTTTCCTTTCCTTTCCTTTCCTTTCCTTTCCTTTCTGTCCCGCCCAACAGGAGGCTCCCTCGGTTGTGGGGCAGTATAGAAATTTAATAAATAAACAGATAAATAAAATATGAATTGGAGAAGGTGAAACTTGGGTGTTAAGGAATAGCTCATTCATCTTAAAGGATCTGGAGTATGTCATCCAACTCTGGGGACCCACATCCCAGACACTGTATGTGCAGCACCTCTACAGCACCCTCCATTCTAAACACTAGCAACCCCTTTTCTTGCTACCATCCCCCTTTCATCGAAAGCCTAGGCTGGAGACAGATGGTAAGTTTTTCAGAAAGTTGAAAGGGGGACGTCATTCCTTCTGTTGACCATACTTTGGCCTCTAGTGAACAGGTTTCAGAGGTTCTTGAATCGAAAACCTGTCAAACCTGCTTGACCAGAGGTGATAGTGGAACTCACAGAATGTGCATGTTTGCCATAGGAAGGGAAAGCCTCTTCCAAACCACTTTCAGTACTCTTAAAAGCCACTGCCAGCCTCCAGGCCTAGCCACCCTGGTCCGTCTCACCGTCATCATGTCGTCACATTTCATGTCGGGCTCATCCTCATCCTCACTCTTGTTGTAGAACTTGCGGAAAAAGTTGAAGGCAACCACAGTGTAGAGGTACACGACCACCGCCAGCAGGCCCACCGTCATCATCAGCTGAGGAAAGAGGTTGTATATGCAGAAAGAGTTTCATCAACACGCAATAAATGCAGCTGGGGGATGGCTGCTACCTCCAGGGTCAGAGGCAGCGTGTCTCTGGATCCCACTGGCTGGGAAAGAACAGAGAGAGAGAGCTGTTCCGCTCGTGGGCTTCCCAGGGGCACCTGGCTGGCCACTGTGGGAAACGGGATGAGATGGGCCCTGGGTCAGATGCAGCAGGCTCTTCTTATGTTCTTAGGGCAGCCATGTGGGCACCCACCAACCTGCTTTCAAGACTGACGTACACATAACATGCAGATAGGAACACAGGAAGCTGCCTTACACTGAGTCAAACCACTGGTCCTTCTAGCCCAGGATTGTCAACACTGACTGGCAGAGGTTTCAAGCAGGATTCCTCCTAGGCCCACCTGGAGATGCCGGGGATCGAAACTGGGACCTTCTGCACGCAAAGCAGGGGCTCTGCCACTGAGCTACAGGCCTTTCTTTTGTTGGAAAAACTGTGTGTGAGGAGGGTTGCTATAATCTCACTTCAAATAACAGCTCCCAAGTGGCTTTTCTCCATTGCAGGGTTTTAAATGCGTATTTATGAGAACTCCCAAGCAAAAATGAAAAAAAAATAGGAGCCATTAGGTTGCAGTGACAAGCATTTGAGTGTAAAGTGCAGTTTGACCTTTACTTCTGCCATACAGAGCTGATCTTTCAATGCTTCCTAGGCAGCAGTCCCCAGCATATTTGATAAAATGGACCTTTATGCGTAGGCTCGTAGAGGTAACTGGGTGTTTCTCTCCTCTGCCCCTTCAGTTCCTATCTGATACCTATTTCAGCAACACTGGCCTGGTGTTTTCATGAGAGTGAGGAGGGAGGATGAGCATGTTCTGTGGTTGCTAGGCAACTGCAATTTTCTTCCTCCCTTCCTTTCTCTTGTGATCATGCAATGGCCAGCTAGGACCTCTGACCAGAAGGGGAGGGGGCTGAGGTGAGGTATAGACCCAGGAAAGGAGAATAGAAAGGGATATGAAAAGGAGGGAGCAGCCACACACTTGAAATGCCAGAGGTAGAAGTGAACCTGCAGGGGAAAAGACAAAGGTGGCAGGAGGGGGGCAGGGAGTCAGGCTGGGAGTTAGGCTAGATCTCTATTTGAGGGCCACTCCTGCCTCCTGAAGGTTTCCAATCAGATCTCCCAGGTTCACCTCCTAGCATTAGATATCAAAGGGCAGGTTTCTCTCCCTAGCTTTCTCTTTACCTGCCCTGCCCAGCATAGCTTACCTGTTTGCCATTGTGAGTGACGGATGAGAGGATGGTCCGTAATGTCTTGACTCCCATGGCTATGTCCAGGAGATGGGAGGCAAAGAAGAAGTTGTTGTAGTGGCCAAGGATAGACATTACCATATACCAGAAGAGATAGAGGAAGGACTGCAGGAGCAAGGGCAGAGAGAAGAATGGACTACAAGATTCTTAAAACATTTCTGAGAACCTTAAAAGGTTCTTCCTTTTTAAAGGAAGAATCTATGAGTCTTAGGATGATGAATTCTACATTACATAGCAAATTCTGAGCTTGCTGAAAAAACATGTAGAAATGTGGAATTCATATGGTGTGCAAGCTCTGTGATCTGGGAATGTTTACCCCCTATCCTAGAACCATACTCTACAGGAACTGGGGGGCAGGGGAAGGAGTCCTGGCCTAGTTGGCCTCCCCCTTTGGCTGGTAGGATGACAGGATGTGGCACTTAGCATAAAAATGTGTTATTTCAGTGGTCCTACTCCCAACCAGCTCTCTGCCCTCTAACCCCACATCTCCTCACTCACATTATCTGTGAAGATCACTCCAAATTTCCAGATCTTGTACTTGATGTCAATGGAGGTGACCCTGAGGGAGAGAGGGGAGATGGATGAGGAAAAAGCAAAGTGTGTGCACGTGCAAATTCACACATTATGCTTTGTTATGTGTATGCCAAAGATGATTTAAGTAAGTAGCTTGTGAACAGTAAGTGGGAACAAACTTGTGTTTGTGAAAGAAGTGTGTCATACACATATACTCATTAAGACGGACATTGTGTCCCCAGGTTTGCCTCTGCATAGTAAGTACGATGAGTTCAGAAGTCAGTCCCTGTGCATCTTGCTTAGTACAAAGAGTTATAATTTCGACCCCACCTACCTGGAATACTCGAGGCAAGTACTACTTTATAAAAGTGAGTGGATTCACACATTACACTGTTAGGGTTAACACCTAAATTGTTGAAAGTGTACACTCGCAAACATAAAGTGCAAACGGTAAGTGGTAACATCCCTGAGTTTGCAAACAAGCGTATTGTATGAACACACACGTGTATACACACTCATGAGGAGAACAGGATTAGCTGCAGCTCTCCACCAAGCGGACTTTCAGGGGCAAACCTACATTTGGTGTTGTGTAATGTGTAAAATCCCTACAGATACTAATAAAACATTAAAGCCTGAAAATATGTCAGCTTTAAAAACACTCCCTTTGTCTGTTCAACTCCAGCCATGAGGTTGATGCGAACACCATCACTGCGCTGAAGCAACACCCGCTGTCCCACAACCGCCACTACTGCCAGCTCTGCCCTCCTCCTCACCAAGTAAGGAAAGACTTGTCTGGCTCTGTTCTTTTCTCATTCTGTGCTGTGATTTCTAGACTGGTCAAATCCATCCCCAGCAGTTCTGCAATCCTCTCTCGGCCATAGATAACACCATATTTGTCTAGCACCTGGAGAAGGAAGGTGGGAAAGCAAAAAAAAAAAAATGCAGCTAAGAAAAGTCACCTTTGTTCAGCTGCAGCCAGCTGGGCTCTAGATCTTGTTTACCATCCCCCTGTTTCCCCACTCAAGACACCAGTGGAAGATCTCACCTTTCTCTTGATGAATTTATCCCAATAATTGCTCGGGAACGACCTGGCAAGAGACATAACAGGAGGAAAAACCATCAGGAGTGTGATCACCTCCTCCACTCCCATCTAGGCCTTCTGTGCTGCCAGGGCATCTTCTGCCCCTTGAACAGCCTCTCCTTCCCTTCTGTGAGTCACGGTGCCTCTCTCTCCTCCTCCCTCTGCCAGTCCACTTCTCTACGGAAATTGCCACCACGGAATGCAGTGACGAGCGCCAACTTGGATGGTTTTACAATGGGGTTAGACAAATTCTTGGATGATGAGGCTATCCATGGCTACTAGTCACAATGACTATTGGGTACCTCCAAGGTCCAAAGCAGCATGCCTCTGAATACCAGTTGCTGTGGAGCATGAGCAGGAGGGCACTATTGCACCCACATCCTGCTTGTGGGCATCCCATTCAGGCATTTGGCAGTCACTGTGGGAGACAGGGCGCTGGGCTAGAGAGGCCTCTGGTTTGATCCAGGATGGCGCTTTTTATGTTATAACTTCCACCACTACTTGCTTTTCCCCATTCCTTTCCCACTTCTCAACTGGCAACCCCAAGCTCTTTCCTCACTATCAAGAAATCCATTGTCTTTTTGAGCTGCCTGTGAGAAACACTGTGTGGTGAAGCCGAGTCTGCACACACTCATTAAACCACCTGCATGTGTTATTTCGTGTTGATCTAGTCTCCAGATCTTCAAGGTCAGAGCTGAACTCTTTCCAAAATTAGACTGACTGATTTCAGCTGTGAGAGCTTTTCACCCATGCATCCCATCCTGAAAGCCTGAAGAAATTATTCAGCCAGCTAGGGATTGGCTAAGGAGGCTCACCCCATATTTGTCAAGGGCCTATGGGTATAAAGCTAGAGGGGCTAACACTGGTTTTTGTCTTCATTCATTCTGGTCTTCACTTTTGCCTTCGTCTACCTAGGCCAACTTGCTTTTGGGCTTGTGAGCTCCTGGATTGGGCCCTGTCCTATTGGGAGACCCACGCTTAGGTTAGGTAGGGAAGGGTTAAGTATTGCTTTGTTCTTTTTGCCTGGAGCATTACTCCAAAGGGATTCATGTGCACCTTTTTATCCCTTTCCCTTATATAAATAAACATCATCTCTACCTCTAGAGTTGTGTGTGCATTTTTCCAGGTAATTCAGAGTCTTCTGCTTGGCTGATTGCTACGATGTAGTTTCAGGCCTGGGGCTTGAAATAGAGGGTGCCGGCTTGGACACTTATTTCTGTGCCCTAAGTGTGTCCTGAAAGGTCCCCTGCCAAAACAGCTCCACTGGCTCCCAGTCTGTTTCCAGGCACAATTCAAAGTGCTGGTCATGACCTATAAAGCCCTATACGGCTCGAGTCCAGCTAATCTGGAAGACTGTATTCTCCCTATGAACCTGTTCATGCCCTGAGATCTTCTGGGGAGGCCCTTCTCACGGTCCCGCCACCATCACAGGCTCGCCTGGTGGGAACGTGGGAGAGAGCCTTCTCAGTGGCTGCCCCAAGGCTCTGGAACTCCCTTCCCAGGGAGGCAAGAGTGGCACCCTCGTTGGTAGGTTTCCGCAGGCAGGCAAAAACTTTTTTGTTCCGGCAGGCCTTTGGGGATAGATAGTCTGGACCTATGAGAATATGATAAATAGGTACCACTTCGGTGGGAAAGGTAACAGTGTTCCGTGCACCTCGGTGTTCAGTCATGCCGGCCACATGACCACGGAAGCATCTTCGGACAGTGCTGGCTCTTCGGCTCAGAAATGGAGATGAGCACCCCCCCTGGAGTTGGACAAGACTGGCTGGGGACACCTTTACCTTTGTATGAGAATATGATAGATTGATACTATTGTTTATATTGTTGCTGTCTTTTAAAATTCTGATACTTTATACAATTTTAGTATTGATGATTTAATTATATTTTAACTTTTGTATATTTCTATTTATATGTTTTAACTGTAATAGTTTTTAATGTTGTAAAGCTACCTTGAGTCCCAATACTGGGAAAAAGGCGGAATGTAAATATAATAATAATAATGATGATGGTCTGAGAGTCTCCTGGCTCAGGCTGAGGTGGACACAAGGGGTGGTGGCAGTCTAGCAGTGACTGTTGGTCCCTGTCTACACTGGAGGGAGCCTGGGCAAACCCCTCCCTCCCTTCACCCTTGCTCATCATTGTGTGTGTGTCTGATATAGACGTCCAGCTCAACAACCCTAAGAACTGTCCCTGCTCTGTCAGCTCAAAGGTCCAAGTGGCCTAGCGTTCTGTTTGCAGTCATAGCTGGGCAGATGCCTCTGGGAAGCTCACAAGCAGGACGTGAAGGCAATGGCTGCCCCTGTTCTTATCCACAACACCCAGTGCTTATTCTGTGCTTCTGAATAAGGAGGGTCCATTTAACCATCATGGCATCGCAGCCTTCAATAGACGACCTCCCTCCTGAATTTGTCCGAGCCTTTTAGTGATTGAAGCTAGTAGCTGTCATCATATCTTGCAGCAGCGGATTCCACAAGTTAAATCCAGCAGTGAATGAAATGGTGCTTCCTGCTGTCTGACCTGAACCGACCTGCCAGTAGATTTCACTAGCTGATCCCAAGTTCTAGTATTACAAGGAAGGGAGAGCAAGTTGTCTCTGTTCTCTCCATGCCATTCATACCCCCTGGCTAGGGGCAGCATCCTTTTGATATCCTGTACAGCACTAGGCACACTGCTGATGCTAAAGAACTGTTACATGATAATGGTAAATAAATATTACTGATTATTATATTGTTAAGATGAGCGTTTTTATGTGGGTTTGCACAGCATCCAGAATTTAGCCCAGCTGCACAGTGGGAAACCGTTTTTTTTAACCCTCTTCAAATCTCTTGAAGGGGGAGATACAGCCCAGAGGGGGAGGAGCCAGCTCTTAGCCACTCCCCTCCCCCTCATCTCCCTGCAGAGGTACTTACGGTGCGTTGAGCACCAGGCGGTCCCACTGGCCCTTGATGTCGTCATCCTCCGGCTGCTCTGTGATGTAGAGGCCAGCAAACTCCAGTTTGCGGGCCAGCTCCTTCTCGCGCTTGAAGATGACCAGGGGTACCTTGAGACAGTTGTAGCCGATGATGCAGAGGAAGGCAACAAGTGTGTGGATGATGGACAGGAACTGCAAGGCCGGCTGCATGTAGCCTGTGCTCTCCTCCAGGAAGAAGTAGACCATGCTCTCCTCGTCGTCCTCGTCTCCGTTGCCGTTCCCGTTGCCGTCCCCGCCATCATCATCCACGCCAAAGCCAGAGCCAGCACCGGAACCCGCATCCAGCTCCCCTTCAAACCCGGAGCCCTCAAATTCCTCCTCGCCCGGCGGCGTGTCTGACACCTGGGCAGTGGAAACAGTAGTAAGAGAGGAGGTTGGGTGGGAAATGAGTTACCTGCAAGCCAGAAAGGGCCAGTTCTCAGTCCTAGGTTTTGTCCATTAAGCTGAGATGCTGGCGAGAGAACTCAGCAGTCCTCGCCTCTACCCACCTTTGGCTTTCTGTTTGAACCATTATAACGACTGCTGTTCCAGGGTTGCAACTCTCTTCCCTGCCCCTAGTCCTCCTGAAAGGCTCTGCCCAGCTCCTCAGGCTCCCAGAATGCTTTGCTACAACCCACTAGACTCCTGACCTCCCCCACTTCACTGCACAGATTCCAAACTATGGTAGACATCTTCGCCTCCAGCCTTCTGTAACTGCTAGACTTGTTTTATGCTCCTAAAACTCGATGTAGATATCTAACAGCTCAGATATTCCTGCTCCCCCTGGCTCCCACAGCCATCTTTACTCCAAGGCTTCCCTCTCAACAGATTTTCAGTCCTATTACCTTGTAGAAGAGCAAGATGAAGTTGATGGCAAAGGCCAGGAAGAGGGCGAGGAAGCGAAGGTTGTAGAAATTCCTGGACAGATAATTCTGAAAGGATGGTGGATAAGATAAGAGCAAGGCAATGGGGGGGAGTGCTTCAGAAACTTGGAAGTCTTGAGGATTTCAGTTGTGTGGGATGCATGGGCAAAGAAGTGCACTCTTTGTGACAAGGGACAGTGCCTTCCCTGCTTTAAAATACCCTCCCCTCAGGTGTGTGTTTGGAACGAACATTACAAATATTTCAGTATCAGGTCAGAATGTACGTATTAGTCCACTTTGTTTAAAATTGGTTTACAGTTTTAATCTGTTCTGCTCTTTTGCTGCTTCTTTGTATGATGTTGTTTTGTTGGGCTTGATCCAGACTCAGCATCCAGACTCAGTCATACTTAGTGTAGGCCCCTAGAAATCATAACAAAAGTCCCATTGATTACAGTAGGTCTACTCTAAGCATGACTAAGTCTGGATCCAACCCATTGGGTCTTGTGTTTTTAGCACAGTTAATTTCATTCATGCTTTGTACACTGCCCCGATATCCTTGGATGAAGGCAGGTCTAAAAACAAATGTTAATAAATAAACACAAGTGCTTAGAGGCGCACTCTTCTTCGTTTATTACATCTCCTGTTCTAGGACTGAGCAATTTGCTGGACCAGACCTTTGTGGGCATGATCTCAAATTAAGCCCAGTCCCCTCTTTACCAAATAGGACAACCCAAGGCCACCGGCAGAGAACTTCTTCCCGTGGGAAGGATGTGGGTGTTATTAGATCAGTCACTCACACACATACACAATATCCCAGGACCTCTTTTTCTCTGTAGGTATATCGATGCTACTCATGTCACCTTGGTTTTGTGTCAGTTCAACCATCATGGCTTCCCCTTGCGACAATCCCAGGAACTGTAGGTTGGTGAGGGTGCTGACCCTCACAGAACTACAGTTCCCAGGGTACCTTGGGGAAGGAGGGGAATGACTATTAATCCAATTTGAGTCTGCAGTGTATTTCCCCACCTCTTCCAGGGTGCACGCACACCCGCCACCAAATCAAAGTGTTCCTACCAGGAACTTTATCCTCTGGATCTCCAGCTCGTTCCAGAACTCTGAGCCCCCTTCCTCAGGCTCCTTCTTCTCCCGCTGGGTCACCTTCTTCTTCTCCTTGGCTGGTGGCTTCGGCTCTTCCTCCTTGGGCTCTTCCTCCTTCTTCTCTTCTTCCTCTTCCTTTGCTGCCTTCTCCCCATTTTCAGCACTGGAAGTGGTGAGGGGCAGAGAAAATGTGATAGACCATCCTTACACTATCAGCCAAGGCTCTTCTCTATGTCCCCTCCTTAAGAGGTGGCAACCAGATAGTTTTCGGCCATTCCCCCAACACCACCCTGCACAGAACACCCTCCACTGGGAGGCTCACCTGGCACCAGTGTTGTTTTCTTTTAGGCACCAGGCAAAACCCTTTTTATTCTCTCAGGCATTTACATTTTAGGGATTTTAAAATCTTGTTGACTGCTCCATTTTATTTTACTGGTTTGTTTATTATCCCATAGTTCTATTGTTTTGATATTTTAATCATGCAAACTGCCCTGAAAGCAATCCTGGTGAAAGGTGCAATAATGTAAAAATAAATAAAATGGGCAGCTGAGACCTTGAATCTTCTTGAGAAGGCTCAAGCCACCTCTCTCCATCACCTAGCAGTACAGGGGAGGAAACCTGGGTATCCATGAGAAGGCTGGTTCAAATCCACCCTCTTCTCCTGATTGTTTAATGGAGGACAGGAAGGTCTGTGTAAATCCCACTTCCTGCAAAAGGAATCTGCAGTCTGCAACCTGTCCAAATTATGCAAATGTGCCTGTTTTGCCCCCTTATTTTGCAGATTTCTGTCTGAATTGTGCTAGTCATGGGAATCTTTGCCTCCCAACAACTGAAAATCTTATTTAGCAACCCCTCCAGTGGAGATTGCTCACATCCGTGCAGCCAGAAGGGCTAGAAACTTGTTTCAAAAATAAACAGATAAAAGCTGAGATTCTCAGGAAGGAGAACTCTGTGCCTGGCCCTAGCTTTTCTGTAGTTCTGTGGAATTGTAGCATACTCACAAGAACCTTGCAATCTAACCTAGTGAGTGCTCTGTCTGTCTGTCTCTCTCAATTTGCACATAGTGGTGGCAATTAACCCAGGATTTGCTGCAGTGCGTTCTGGGTGTGTTCGATGGCCATTTTGCATATTCAACCTCCAATCAGCCTGATAGCTGCTACATGATGTCCAAACCCAGACACTATGGGTTTATCATGGGTTAAACAAGCTACAGGTAACCTAACACACCTGGCATGCACTGTGACAAATTGTGGGTTAATTACCATGATGTGTCGCTGTTATGTGCGAATGGGACCTCTCTTTCTCTCTCTCCCATACATGCAAGCAAGCCACTCACTCAGCTTTCTCCGCTTCTACGGGAGGCTCCTCAATCTTCTCTGGCTCTGGCTCCTCTTCCTCCCCTTCCACCTGGAGAATAACAAGAAAACGGGTGTGGGTTTGCATGGCCAAGAAGAGGAAATATTACAAGATGCGGTAAAAGGAGCCACTTTGGCATTGGAGAAGCACTCCGCAGTCGAGAGAAATACAGAGACAGGTGCTGGGACTGGCTGGTCTGCGAGGGAAAAGGATGTGGACATTTTCAGTTGTAAGCTTGTGAGCAGGGTTGGGGCTCTTTTAACAGAATTACTGTACAGTATTTCACTATTAAGGCCCAACAAACAATCAGTGGTCCAAACCCCCTCTTCCAGTTTAACCAAGAAATATGGATAGAACCCAGGAGTCCTGAATCCCAGCTGTCCTCCAGTGCCTCCAGACCTGGAGACAGAACACCAGAATTCCAAATCTCAGAGCTAAATCACTTGAGCAGAACCTCCATGTGATGATATAAGTTCCTGGGCAGCATAATTTCAGTCTGCAGGCATGTGTGAATAGAAGATATGAATACATAAAATATGGCTGCACATACACACCCACGGACAAAGCTACCCTACAACCTCCTTGTGACAAGTTAGCTTTGTATGCACAGGGAGTACTTTAGGGACAAAGGGAGTGTTCAGACATTTGATTCCCCCATAAGCAGCATGAAATGGCATAGTCCAGCAACACATACTTCACTTGAGGAGTGGCACTGCTAGGGCTGGACTACTGGGCATAGGTCCAGGCCCCCGCGGTCCAGGACAGCCCCCAAATGACCCCGACAGGCAGCGATGGTGTGGCGTGCTCACCAGGCTGCAGAGGAAAGTGTGGAGGTAGCTGGCCAGCCAGCTAGCACCATTTTAACGTGTAGTATTCTCCTAAGTGTGATTAGCATGGACAGGTAGCGAACTGAAGCCATCAGACGCTGCCTATGGGGACATGCAGCCAATGATGGCACTGGAGCGGTGAGAAGGTTGCCCCTTCACTGCGCCAGTTCCCTCACCAGCTGCACACATCCCCAAAGGCAGTGACTGATTGGTTCCATTTGCTGCCCACTACTTACGCTTAGGAAAACGCTTCCATTTGAAATTTTTTAAAAGTTATTATTAAATTTATTAATTGCCCATCTGGCTGGTCACCCAGCCACTCTGGGCGATGTACGGCATATAAGAAAACAGTTTAAAACAATAAAATTCTACAATAAAAACATTTTCTAAAATATCTTAACCCACCCCAAATGCCTGCCTGAACAACCACGTTTTTAATGCATGACAGAAGCTCATTAAAGAGGGGGCATGGCGGAGTTCCCTAGGGAGGGAGTTCCCCAGAGTGGGGGCCACCACAGAAAAGGCCCTCTCCCTCGTCCCCACCAGTCTAGGTGTCCTGGCTGATGGGACAGAGAGAAGGCCATCTGAGGCTGATCTTGTTAAGCAGCCTGTCTGGTGTTGCGTCTGGTGAAATGGTGCAGGGCCACAGTGTTGACGCCTGCTGCCCTAGCAGCCCAGCAGCATTCAGGGGAAGACATGCCACCACCACCAGGGGAGGGGACGCGGCTCATTGGTGCAGCCCTTGCTTGGCATGCAGAAGGTCACAGGTTTGATCCCCGGCATCTCCAGGTAGGGCTAGAAAAGAATCCTGCCTGAAACTCTGGGGAGCCACATACTGCCAGCCAGCATCAGCAACACTAGGCTAGACGGACCAAGGGTAAGGCAGCTTGCGATGTTCCTCTCCCACAGGGCACCATTTTCCTACAAAAACTGGGGATCCCAGAGCTTTCTGCAGCCTCTCCCATTCTAGTCTGGAGACCCAGCTCCCCCAAACATTGCTGCTCCCCACCCTCGGCACTCCCTATCCACACTGGACCTTGTTCCTTCTAACCAGAGGCCAGGAATTCCCACCACTGTACAGACCCCATCCCAAGCCCAAAACATACGGTCAGTTTTCTCTTGAGGATGGGTGATCCTTCAGGTGTAGGAGGTTCCACTGGGGTCATGTCCCCCATATCCCCAAGCCCACCAGGTGCGTCGGGTGCTGTGGATCGGAAATGCTCCTTCTTCAGGTCAAAGACGTCCCCACCTTCAACAGGTGCTTCCTCTTTCCCAGGCTCTGCTATTTCCACTTCTTCCCCTTCCTCCACCACCTGTTCAACCTCCTCAGAGAGGGCCACGTCTCCATGCACCTCGTCCTGCGTTGGGTCCGGCATGCTGGCCAGTAGTTCAGTCACCGTCATCTTCTTGGCCTCCTCCACCAGGCCGCCCCCAAAGAGCGTGTTCCAGATGAGGAGGAAGATGCCCTTGAAGACGTTATAGAAGAAGAAGAGGATGCCCATCAAAATGGTGTAAACAAAGGTGGCCACGGCCATGGTCATCTCTTTGATGGTCATCTTCTTGACTTTGCGGAACTGCCGGCGGATGTTGCGGTAAGTGAACATGCGGAAGAAGTTCAGGATGCTTTCCACAAACTCCCCAAAGACCGAGGACGACTCTGATGGCGCTGCAGCCTTCTCGGCTTCCCCACCTTCTGCCCCTTCTCCTTCCTCCTCCTCTTTTTCCTCCTCTTGCCCCTCTTCCTCCGAAATCTGTGCTGCAATCTGCATCTCAAAGATGGTGTCCTCGCAGAAGTTGATGAAGAGCTCCATCTTTTCTGACTCACCCCCCTCGTTAACCACATCAAAAATGAATTGCCGCTTGGACTCCTTGACCTGGGGCATCTCCCACTGGGCCTTGTTGGTCTCGCTGATCTCGAAGTAGATGCGCTCAATACGTTTGCTGGCACCCATGATCTCAATGCGGCCCAGGTAAGGGTTGAAGTAGTTGAGGATGCACCCCGCCAGTTCCAGGAAGGTCTTGAGCCGGTTGTCATGAGGCATGTGCTCCGAGAGGTTGGTCAACAGCACGGCGATATTGAAGCCAATGTCCTTGGCAGGCTCTTGGAAACGGCTGGCAAACTCCTCATAGTCAATCATCTCGTTCTCATCAGCCTCGGAGCAAGAGAGTAAGAACTGGATCTCAGAAGGCGTGTATTGCTTCTGGCTGTCCATGGCCTTCTGGAAATCCTTCTTGGAGATGAGGCCCCGGGGATCTGAGATGTAGTCCCGGAAGGCATCTGAGGCTACAATGTCCTTCAGCTTCAAGAACATATCAAAGAACTTGAGAATCATCTCCACGTTACTGGAGGATTCCACCAACATGTCCACCATCTGCCGAGCAATGGTGCCATTCACCACGTTCCCTGAGTACATACACAGAGGATAAAGGTGACAAGTTAGCCATGAGAAGAAGTGGAGAAGAAAGAAGTATGAGAAGGCGTGAAGGAGTGCTGCATTCATGTGCTCACTTAAATATAGATGTATGGGGAAATGGATGGAGGCATATGCGCGACTGGATGAGCAAACTGAAGTTGAATCATAGAATCACAGGGTTGGAAGGGAGTAACAGAAGATCAACAGCTGCTCCTCAGGAGCTCCTTAGAGGCCTAGCTGTTGCATCTGGCTCTTCCCTCTTTGCCCTTGGGCAGTAAAAAAAGGCCTCGAGGGAGCAGAGAGGCCACGCTATCCCAAAGGAATGCCATGCGCTGGTGGAGATGGATACAATACAATGTATTGTATTATTTTATATAAGCTGCCTTGGGATCCTTCTGGATCGAAAGGCGGGATGGAAATCAAATGTTAAAAAAAATCAATCAATCAATCAACAAAAAAAGATATTCTACATCTGAGAAGCCAGTGCAGTCCAGTGGAGAACTGTAACCTCGGGCCTGGGTTCAAGTCTCTGCTCTGCCTCACTGATGGCTTTGCACTGTTCACTCTTTCAGCTCTCCAACATTGCAAAATGGGAACAGTGGCCTTCTTCACAGATTTCGTCCGGGAATACAAGAAGAATGACCAAACACACAGGATGTGGGGCCAGGAAGACAGATGGTCTGAGAAATGGTGGTGTATGAAAGCTGCATTTGGGAAAGGATGAATGATGGCAAAAATAGCAAGCAGGAGAGTTCAGGCTGGTTCAAGCCATGGCATCGCCACTTGAAGGGTTTCTGGTAGCAGGGCTGGGCAACACCGCTTTCTGGCAGAGACCCTGGAGGGGCACTGCTAGTTAGGGGAAGCAGTGACAGGCTAGGTAGACCAATGGTCTCCCTCAGCATAAATGTTCACATATTCATGTATGAGGAGTTCCTTATTTATTTATTAATTGTATTTATTGGCTGCCTTCCAGTCCACCAGGGCCTTCAACGTGATGCACCATTTAAAATGACACATATCCAACCATCAGTTCAAAGCAAAATGGAGCTTTCTTACAAACAAACCAGACATTAAAATCCAACAAAAGCCAGGCAGCATTGAGCAGTTTTTTAAAACTGACCTGCCTAAAACAAAGCAAAGATGGAGGCAGTCTAACCTCCCCTGGAAGGAAGTTCTACAGCAGAGGTGCTGCTACAGAAAAGGCCTGATCCTCACCAGGCTAAATTCTCTTGGTGGTGGGACATTCAACAGGGCTTTAGGCTGAGACACATCCTTGATCCCTCTCGCCCAGAACTGTCCACTCCAGCCTTCCCCAACCTGGTGCCTGCCAAATGTGTTGGACAGATGTGTCCCACCATTCCCAGACAGCACAGCCCATTCAACACATCTGGAGGGCATCAGATTGGAGAAGTCGGGTCTATCCTGAGTAGCACCTGCTCTCTAAGGTCTAAGGCAGAGGTCCCATCCTCAGCCCTGCTACTGAGACTCCTTAACTGGAGATGCCAAAGTCTAAACCAGAGAGCTTACACATGCTCCACCACTGAGCTGTGGCTTTGCCCTGGGAAGTTGGCATGGAGCCCAGGATTCACCCAGACTGGTGCAAGGTTCTCACCTTCCAGCAGGGACAGCAACATCACCACCATGTCCTTCTGCAGATCCAGCAGTTCCTTCAGAAGCCCAATTTGGCTGGAATCCTGGAGTGGGGCCGGGGTGAGGGGAGCATGAAATGTTGAGTACCATGGAACAAGCCAGGTTTCTTCCCACACTTTCCCTGAGAATCCTTTCAAGGTCTACGTGTACACCTCCCCTTTGTACTCACACCCCTTATCCCATCAATATTTCAAATGCCCCTTGTTCCCCTGTTACACCTTCCAGCCACACAGTGGAAACCAGGTCATATGTAGGCGTGGGGGGGGAGGGAGGGAGAGGTGACGTGTGACTCCACAGAGACCGAGGGGCAGGTAGCAACTGGGGGGGGGGTTGTGGCACAGCCTCCAAACCCCTCAGACAGTGACTCTTCATCATGCTTCCCAAGGTCTTGCAGCACCTGGAATCTGAGCACAGGCTGGGGTATCTGAAGCCAGCTTAAGTATATCCATTTCAGCCAACTATGGGAAGATGCTGCCATCCTGCAATACGGGAGGGAAACGCCATACTCGTATATCAGCACGGTAGGGTGGCCCGCTGTCAGGAGCGCCCTAGTTGCCTCTTACAGTCCCCTCCAATAGCCAACTCAAGACAAGAAGAGGATTCTTTCTAAGGCTTTATTCCTTTACAACTTAATGACTCTTTCAAATGCTAATCACCAGCGACTAAGCAAGGAACTGCACTGGGGTAGTTAGCAGAGTAGCCTAAGCTCCAGGTAAGGCAGTTGGTCCCCATTTGAAGGAGAAGAGCGGGAAACCTCTGAAGTTATGGGCTATGGAGAGGTCCTCCCTCTTACCCGTAGATCCTCAGGATGCGACCGTTGTTTTAGCGCCAAGCGGGCAGAACGCCTCCTCTCGGAGCCCTCCATCTGGTGCCACTCCCTGCATCTGCGCCAAGCGTCCAGCAAGGCCCCCTCCCCCACTCTCTCACTGCCAGGTTCACTCTCTCTCTCAGGAATGCAGGCGGGAGGAATCTCTCCCTGTCACTGTGCCTGTGAGCGATAAGCGCACTCCTCTCCCACAGGTTGCTGCTCTTCCTCAGAATCAGAACTGCTCTGGGGCTCTATGGGCTCAGTCTCCATCCTGACATCCCAGACTATTCTCCACTAGCCACCTATCCTCTTTGGAGGAAAGCTATCTCATTGAAGAACCACCCCAAGTGGGATGGGCACCTAAATGGGGTGCATTTCTCCCTCTGGAGTGGCAGGGACTCTCTTCTTACCTCGGGGTAGGATTCACTCCGAAAATGATCCTCATGGGCAGCGCAACAAAGAGATAATTTTGGTGAGGGGAGGAAATATCCCCATGCACTTCCCTCCCCACTGCTGCATCCCATGTTCAAATCTAGCCCTATCCTTGTGCACTGGGAAGAGGAGGCTGGGATGGAACACTCCCCCCATCTCCCCACCTCTGCTGCTCTCTCCAGCAACTAACATCCTGGGCAAATCTATACTGCAGATTCATCGTAGGCTTATTCCAGTTCTGATGTTCTTGGTTTGGAGAAAGTGATGTTGAAAAGGGGCTTTGCCAGCTGCAACTCCCAACTCGCGTAAAGCAAGAAGGGTGCCAGCCTCACTCAACCCAATGCACATCTGCAGATCCCTCCCTCTCGCCCCTGACATCCACGGTATGACAAAATGAGCTAGGATAGGGCATGAGCCAGCAAGCCAAAGCGATGGCCAAGCATGGAGCCTTTGACAACCCCCTTGACGGTGGTGGCTGGAATGGGTGGGGGGCGAGGGAGGGACATGGAAAAGCAAAAAGGACAGGAAGGGAGAAAGTAGAGAGAAAGCACCAGCTGCTGCAGACCATGAGAGGAAAACAGACGAGACCAACCACATTCCTCTTCACTAAGGAATGCTGGGGAAAAACCTTGTTTTTTACCCACCTGGCTCTATAAATATATTTATAGTATAAATAAATATAAAGATATTATTTATAAATAAATAAATAATATAAATATAATAAATAATAATTTTAATATCATGTTTCATTCTTCTTTTTATCTTTTGTTCATTTTATCTCTTGTTGTTCACCACTCAGGAATCTGTTTAGATGTGGAGCAGTATACAAATGCTGCAAATAAATAAATAGGGATTAAGGGCACTGGAGGTGTGGAAACAAGGTATTTCCGACAGAGGCAGTGAAGGGAAGTGCAAGGTTGAGTGGGGGAATTTTGATGTGATGGATAATCAGTTTGGAGGGGAGGAAGGGGCACTTTGCAGCTATAGCTCCCATTATGCCAAGGCTAACAGGTTTGACGGCAACTGGTAGGTTAACGTAGCCATGAAATTTGAGGCACGGGCTGAGTGTTAAGGTGCTGGAGGGTGCCCTGTAAACATCTGTGTTTGGTTTGTGGATGAATCCCCATTCTTCCAAATCTGTGAAAAAGTTAAAAGTCTTTATACACAGTTCCTCACCTGCCCTGGGCATGGTGGAGTGGGGGTGCTGGGACGCCCAAGCTATAAGGTGCCAGGGGTCTAAAACTGGAGACTTTGGGATCAGGTGTGTTACATTATCAGGTGTGTTACATTAGGGATGTACAGATGTTATTAAATCAGTTCTGTCTGTGTTCTTGTGGACTGCCAGGCATCTTGCATTCCGTCATCCCCCCACTGACAGAATCGGATTTTTTTCTAGGAGAATTTCGTGCTACTTGTGCTAATTGGCATGTGCACTAATGTGCACATGCACAAATGTACTAATCTGCATTAACTAATGCACATTAGCACTAATCTGCATTAGTTAATGCAAGTATGCGCAAATCTCTCCAAAAGTGAAAAAAAAGAAAAGAAAAATGTGCTAATTCTTCACAAATCCACCATTTTCATGCTTTGGCCTATGGGGGGTGGGGAATGCACATTTTGGGTCAGTGGGGGTTTTTTCTTTGTATTTTCATACAACTCAATTTGTGTACAATTCCTGGGAAGTAAAAAAAATGACCCGCAAGTCTGCGGAATCCACATGACTTGGAAGAAAGCTGGTCTGCTGTGGAGTCCGTGGGTCCAATTCATAAAAATCCAAAGTCATCTGAATCCATCACGGATTTCTCTGACATCCGCAGTGACCATGCCCCACCCTGGCAACTTGCTCAACAGAACTGCTGGCCTGCTTTGGCTGTCTTTCCATGTCAAGCGACAGATGGCCAGAGGGTGACACTACAGCTCGCAGCTCAGCAGAAATTGGTGGACTGGAGGGCCTGCTACGGCTGTCATCTGGCTCTAAGACAGCTGTTGCCTCTGGCCTGGCTCCTCAGTCAGAGCAATTCACTGCTCATCGCAGAGTTCTCAAAGCCCTGCCTGCCTCTCTTCCAACAAAAAAGCGTGTTTCAGCTTTCCTCGACAAGCTACAAGCACTTGCAAAAAGAGATTTAAATCGGAGACTGTGGCAGGACAGAAACAGGCATGTACAACGGCAGGCAACGGCAGAACAATGATGATCTGAAAAACTTCCAGTCAGTCCCTACACACAGCTTCAGGCAGAGGTGTGAGTGCTGAACTCAGGAGTGCCAGCCAAGGTTGGGCTTATACCGCAACCCTGCAGGTGTCCATGAAAACTCAGGAGGTGGTCCTGGGTGCAGAATTCAGCTTCCTGACAATCTCAAGTTTCCATTTAACATAAGCATCTTTCTAGTCCTCATGGTTGCAAAGATCCTCTTGGAGGAGCATGGGCAAAGTCTGGTGTCCTCTCTGAAGCCACGGAGATGTACGTGAATAAGATTTTCATTGATGGTGTGTGTGTATGTCAGGGGGAGGGTAGTGATAGGTTTAATTTCCCTGTATATCTTCTTGCCCCTCCTCCCTATGACCAGCTAAACCATAATTGTGCAGAAATATTGAAACAAAAGTACAGAGTAAATTATTTAAAATAAAATAAAATACACAAATTTGCATACATTTTGTAAGATACAATTTTGCAAATCTGTTCAATGTACAGCCTTTTTACAGGTTGCAAATCCCACTTTTCTCATCTGTGCAGAGTTTGGACTGCCCGGGTGCAGAATTTTAAGTTTGCTTAGCCTTATTTTGCCACTGTACACATCCCCCAGCCATGCATGAAAAGGAAGGAGGCCATGGGCAGGTCTAGTTTAACCTGACAGCAGAAGGGATGGGATGGGAATGGATCACAATTCAGTCCCAAAGGCTGTAGCACTTGGCTTTCTTTTTGGTGGGTGGGGGTTGTTAAATTGGTCTGGCCTGATGAAAGGAAGGGTAGAGAAAAGGAGCTCGGGGAGGGGAGAGAACAGAAGAGTAGCAGGAGAAGTAAAAGACAAGAGAGGGAAAGATGGGAAGGAAGGAAAGAAGGAAAAGGGTGAGAGGGAAGGAGCAGCCAGAGTGCGCTGGCATGATATGGCCACATACTACATAAAAGGTTCTTACGCCATTTCGAAGTCCTGGGGGTTGGGTCATCTGTCACACATCAGAATAAAAATGTTATTCAGAAACATTTTTAATAACATTTTTGTATTTTGCCAGGTTTACCATCCAGCACGTTCCTTTATTGCTTAGGCATGGATTAGCTGCCCTCCGCTTTGGGAAAAGAGTGGGTGGGAGTCAAGTAGAGGTGAAGGATGAGTGGCTAGGAAAGACAACAATTGCATTTACCCAAATTCTTCTGGGGAAGAATCTATCATGGGAAGGGCAGAGAAATCAGGAGGGTAGACTAGGCTCTACCAGCCACTAGATTCCATTAGCCATGGATTAACGGAAGGCGCCCAGCTCCACAACCTGTTGGACTCCACTGCTTTATAGGGGGAGAGGCTCCATGGGCTCCCTTCCTTCAGTCCCTACACCTCACTTGCCGATGGCATCCGCAGAGAGGCCCCTGGCTCCCAGCCTCCCCCATGCTTGGAAAATGAGACCGAGCCTCTGTGTTTACTGAAGGGGAAGGAGGGCCCTCCAGGTGCAGCAGGGGCTGCCGCCAGAGCACTGAACCAAATTCCTCCTCACTGCCCTTTCTGGTGCCTTTTGTATCCTTCGCTGCTGCTGCTTTGGACCACAAAGGACTGCTCATTTGGCTCACTGGCTGCATGGAGAGATGGGTTGGGGATTATACAACAACCCATAGCCCAGTAATCATCACCCTTTCCAGACTTGGGATGCACCTTCGGCCCGCAGTGTGGGCTCTGCTTTTGAACAGCTGTGTCCATCCCTCTCGTTCTCTCTCCTGGTCTTTAACCTTTTCTTTAAAAACTCAAAAGAACAGCAACAACAGAGAAACAGAGGGGCAACTCAGCTGAAATCAGCGCACTACCCAGCTATGGCTCACAACCCAACAATTGTAGGCTGGGGCCCTAACAGGTGCCTCCCTTGCGGCCTATCTCCTGCAGGGTCTGTCTGTCTCTCTGTCTATTTCTCTCTCTCTCTTCCTTTGGTAGGAGCCTGCACCTTCTCCCTCATCTCCTTTCTCCCTCATCACGAATGCCCAAAATGGCTGGTTACTGGGAGTACATCCAAACTCTCTCCAAATGTTCTAGGTGGATTCCAGGATCGGGGAGGCATTTGAAACATAGGGCAGGAGCAACTGCTAAGATGGTGTCATGGCATAAAGGAAGGCCAGATGGTGAAATACAAAAATGGTCCTTTTTGGAAGGAATGCCCAAAGCTGTTGCTGAGATTGGGAGTTTGGGTAGGGGGTGGAGAGACACAGAGCAGGCGAGCCTGGGGTTAGTGCAGAGATTAAAAGGGAGACTGCACTACACACCACCCCTACCCCCATCCCCATTCTTCCTGGATCTCACCTGCCACTGCCACATTCAAACTTCTGGGCAAGTCTCTTCCCTCCCCCTCCACGGCATGATACCACATAAAGGGTTTTCACACAGATCTTAAAGACCATGTTATTACTTAAGCCTGCATGTCAAACTGGCAGAGATAATGGTAGACCCATTTGTTCTTAACCAGTGCCTAGCTAGGATTTTTAGGGGTTTGGCTGCAAGGCAGAAAAAATAGGAATTGCCTTTATAGGGAATTGTACCATAGAGCAATTTGGTCTCTTACTTTTGGCAGGATACCCCCAAACGTGGTTACTCTGTTGTCATTATTTGGCTTCTATGAGTCTGGCTATAAAATATGAAAAGAGTTAGCTTTGTGCACTAAAGTTGGGGGATGAGCAAGTTGGCAAAGTTTGGTTACTGCTTTGGGAAAAGCAAAAGCTAAAGTACTTGATTCAAGGACTGTGGGGTTTGGCTACAAGCCTAGATTTTGACACCCAAATCCAGACATCTGGTACTCTTCTGCCATAGCTTGGCTTCCATGTTCAACAGTTTGGCAACACCATGTGTGAATGTGCAGAATTTTAATTTTTCCTACTTAGCAGCTCTTGTGTGACTAGCTGATGCCTGGACCTTTGGGACTGCTGTTTTAGGGAAGCTCACCACAAAAGACTGGCTCACAGAGGGAAATGTGCCCTTGCTTTCCATCGGTACACTGGGTCCCCATTTGCTGTGTCTGCCAGTGCTCATGATAGACCCTGAAGAGAGACGTCTAAGATATTTCCTGCCCTTTGCTGAGATTCAGACAAACACTTCATTTCCTTGCTTTTACCTGAGCCAACTTCATCATCATGTGAGCAAAGACATGGAGGAAACCAATGACAGCATCCCACAGCCTGCTGTGTGCTAAGCTCTGCTGGTTCCCAGTGCATGGCCCCTGGCGAGGAAGGAAAAAACAACACAGGGTGGGTGGTTTCAGATCAGTCATATGCAGTAGGCCAGGGACGGGGGACCTCTTTCAGACTGAGGGCCAATTCAATTTCAGAGAAGCTCTCAGGGGCCACATTCCAGTAGGGGGTGGGGCTAAATAAAAAGGGGTGGGGCAAAATTTACAAAAAATACCAGCCTATTGTAGCTTAAAGCTCTTACTGCCAGAAACGAAGCCTTAGAAGAGGCATTTCAGCCTTTTAGAATGGAGGAAAATGCACCAAAGCTTGGAAAAATTGAATGATCACTGGTTGGGGAAAAGGGTTTGTGGCCACCTGGGGAGCCATGGAGGGCCAGATTGGGACCTCAGGAAGACTGGATTTGACCCCCAGGTCTGAGTTTCCCCACCTCTGCCGTAGGCCAATAAAAGCTGCCAATTGCTGCTGGAGTTCAGGCTGCCACAGAAATTGGCTGTCCTCCTCCAAGATCATGGAAGGTCCACAGACACAGCTGCTGAGGGGGAAGGCCAGTCATAGAATGAAAGCCAGTAAGAGGACAGTGAGGTCCCTGCAGCTGAGGGATAAACCTCACACAGAGACAAAGGACAGGAGAGGTGTGTGCTGTGTTGGCTGAAGCCAGGGACAGAGGCAAAGATGCGGTGGGAGTGGAGTGGGACCCAGAAGGCAGGCAAGCCAAGGTCAACAGGAAACCCAGAGCCTGGGTGGCTGCAGGAATAGGGGACACAGTGGGGGGGGGGGAAATGGCAGCAGGGTGAGAAAGGAAGCGATTAGGGGCGGGGTGGGGGAGTCTGGGGAAAATTGTCACACAGGAGCCTGAAGTGCGGAGCTCTTTACTAGTGGTGGGAAAGAGAATGGAGAGGTGAGGAAGCTGGAAAGATACAGGGATTATATGGCAGGAACATTGGAAGCTGCCTTATACTGAGTCAGACCCTTGGTCCATCTAGCCCAGTGTTGTTGACAGTGACTGGCAGTGGTTCTCCGGGGTTACAACAGGTAGGCGTTTTTCCTGCCCTACCTGGAGATGCCGGGGATCAAACCTGGGACCGTCTGCATACAAAGCAGGTGCTCTGCCACTGAGCTACACTGCCTGCAGCAGGAAGGCTGGCTTGATTCTGCTTTGACCAGCCATTCTCTGGCTGCATTCTTCTTTGGGCATCTATGTGACTGCAGCAACTCCTGCTTGGCCTGCTTGAAGGCAGTTGTCTTGCCCTTGTAAACAAGAGCTGGGTGTGCCCTCTTAACCTGACTCAGCTGCCAACTACAGGCCTAATTCTGGGTGGATTTCTGCCTGCAGTCTGGCCTCCGGACCCAATGTTCTGTACAGCATTAAATACACACTGAACTAGAGGGGCCTGGTGCCATGACACAGCAACTCCAATCCATACCTGGATGTACTCAGTGAGGCTGTTGAAGACCTGCTTGGCCACAGCCATGGCTTTGGAGAAGTTCCGCTTGCCTTGATCATCAATCACGTCCTTGCCAGAGTAATACCAGTAGAAATCGCTGATGGACTCCTGGGTATTGGGAGGGAAAGGAAGAGATCAAAAGGGAATTTCACCTGCCCCACCCTCTTTAGGGCCTGTGGCCAAAGGAGAGCTCCTCCAAGCAATGCTGCTTGGGGCCCGAATACATGCATGCTTGCTTGCTTGATTTATTACATTTCTATAGCACCCAAGAGCTGAAGTTGTGTGTGGGCGGTTCACAATTAAAACCTTAACATACAACACAATAAAGCACAATATAACATTTTTTAAAATTTAAAAATACAGTAAAAAAACCCAAAGTAAAAAATAGCAGCAGTGTAAAGGTCTAACAATACAAAGATGATAAGGCCAGTTGTGGTATGTGACCTATCGGCAGGCTTGATTCTCAGTATCTCCCATTTTCTGATGGAAGCATTGTGCAAGAGCTACACACTCAAGGGGAGGAGAATTTGAGTTCAGGCCTAGACAGGCCAGGCTCTTACGAGCTGTGCACCCAAGTAGCTGGAGAAGGGGTAAGTGTAAACGCTTGGTGTACAGTTGCTGCCCTCTGATTTCAAATATCCTGGTGTAAAGGTTAGAGTGCCTCTGAGAACAAGAAGAATGCCCTTTCCCTGAAGATGCCTATGGGCATGTGCAAAGCACCTTTCCCTTGCTAAGGACCCAGAATTCTGCTTTAAAAGCAGACTGCAAAGGACACCAGAGATAAAATTCTGGCACCAGGTGGCCGCTGCAGCTCAAGAGCTACAGTGGGCAGGGCACAGTTATCGCTGGGCTTCGTGAGGCTTTGCCAGATCTGCCATGCCTGGGCACGCTCGGCCGGGGATGAAAGTGGTCTCACCTGAAGACGCAAAAGGTAGTCAACGGTGCAGATGATAACGTTGATGGTGTTTGTGTTGCCTGTCTGAGTCCGCAGATAGTTCTGGAAGTCTAGGGTAAAAGGCAGCAGTGTGAGGATGGGGCACTTCCATCCAATTATGCTTCTGCCCTGGTTCCCCCACCCCTCTATTTTATCTGCAAACCTTGGGCGGTAGGCTAGTACTGTGAAGGGGGAAGGGGAGACTAACTGTCCCAAAGTCACCCTGTGAGCTTTATGACTTAGAAGGGATTTAAGCACCAGGTTCCTAAGCCTACATCTGAAGACCTAATCCTTTCTGCCCCAACCTGGTGCCTGGTGTTAGACTACAGCTCCCATCATCCCCAGAGCATGTATTTGAATATCTAGGGATAAGCAATTGGAGTCCTACGGGCCATATCAGGACTCCCCAGCTTGACCAAAACATAGGCCTGGTCCCAAGAAGTGCCCCCAAGCCCTGCAATGCTCTTAAGCGACCCTGGCCACTGTCCCCCAAGCTGAGACGCAAGCAAAAGGCTCGTTAACCCCCACACGTACACACAGTGTGAAGAGCAAGAGAGGCTTTTGCAAGAGCCCTTTGCCCTAATTACGCAGCTCACCAGCTTGCTCCGTACCCAATGAAGACTCTGGGGAATGGGAGCTGGTGTCAGGGTGGAAACTGAGCCCATAGAACCCCAGAGCAGTTCTGATTCTGAGGAGGATCAGCAATCTGTGGGAGAGGAGCCCGCTCATCCCTCACAGGCACAGCAGCTGGCAGAGATTCCTCCTGCTAGCACTCCTGAGATAGATAGTGACCCGGGCAGTAAATGAGTGCGGGAGGGGGGCTTGCTAGACGGTCGACGCAGACGCAGGGAGCGACGAGTGATGGAGGGCACGGAAAGGAGGTGTAGCGCCTGTTTGGCGCGCAAGCAACAGTCGTGTCCCGTGGACCCAAGGGAAAGAGGGAGGAACTCTCCCTAGCCCATAAGTTCAGGGTCTGCAAGTGATTCTCCTTCAAACGGGGATCAACTGCCTAACCCAGAGTATAGGCTACTCTGCTGTTCATTGCTTAGTCACTGGTGATTAGCATCTGAAAGAGTCATTAAGTTGTAAAAGGATTAAAGCCTTGAAAAGAATCCTTTTGTCTGTGTCTTGAGTTGGCTATTGGAGTGTACTGAAAGAGGCCACTAGGGCGCTCCTAACAACTGGCAACTTGAGGTGCCTAAACAAAGGTTTTGCCAGGCTTCTCTCATTGTTCCTGTTGGCAAAGAGAAGGCTAAAGAGCCTTTGCTCTTGTATTGGCAAACTGGGAGTTTGTATTGTTGCATTTGTGTCAAGTTGGGGGTGGATGGGCGGAGCCCACCTTGCTGCCCCTCTCGCCCTTGTTGAGTTGGGAATATGGCAACCACGTAACCACAACTGCTATCACTCTTCCTCTCCTTCGCCCCTCTTGACCCTCTTTCCGTCATTCCCAACCGTCTGTCTGCCATCCCATGATGCATCTATTCAGCCATTTCCGTTCTCCCCCAATTTGCTCCAGCTCTGGAAGGCCTCCAGGTTCTCCCCCAGCTTGCTCCAGCAAGCTACCCTTTCTCTCTTTGCTCTCACATGCTGAACCTACCGTTGTTGTGTCCTTCACAAAGAAGCTGCAGGAACCGGAAGAGATCCTGTGTAAACAAATCATCCGACATCACCTTCTCTCCTAGAGCGGGAAAGGGGACAAGGGAAGAGACAGAACTGACCAACATTAGCAGGAACAACATAGGGAAGAGGAGAGAGAGCGGGTCAGGGTGGTGAGGGGAACAGGGCGAGGGGAAATGTGCAGTTAGTCCAAACTGGGATGCTCTAACGCTGGGCATGAGCAGGGCAAATCGGTTTGGGCCAGGCAATCCACACAGCAAAAAACACTGCTGCACACAGATCAAGGTGCAATCCTGCAGGCCTTTCTCAGGACTGAGCTCTCATCAAGGTTTCTAAATTAGGAGCAACTGAGTCTGAAATAAGGGCCCTCATTTCAAGGGATGTTCACTTGAATAAAAGCCAAGTTAGAACTGATCTACACATTACACAGGATGAGCTGGGAAACTGAGGTGGCAAAATTCTAGGCTTACTACTGCAGGTGGGGGAGAAATGCTCCCCCACATAAAAACAAAGCATGACTCCATGCATGTAGAAAACTAGCACACCAAAGAGAACCATTTAGTGTAGCCCTGTTTTTTACATGCAGGGAGATTTTTTACATGGGGAAGCATTAAAAAAAATATGGACTATTTGAAGTGGTATAGTCCAGAATTCTACCACGCCTTCTGTGTAATATGTCAATTGGCTCTAAAGCTTGTGTAAGGTGATCAGATCAACACTTTAATGCATTTCCAGAGGCAATTGGACTTAATAAGGAGTGAACAAAACAAGACAAGAAACATGTATAGTGGTGGCTCTTAAATTGTAATCCAAAAGCTACTAGCAGTGCCTGCTGCTCTCTCATGATGAAGATAATACAGGAGACGGCTGAAGAGTCAAGAGTTTGTTTGAAGTTTCCAGTATATGCTGAAGAGGCAACTCTCTTTGCCTTTTAAATATCAAACTGAAAAGTAGCTTGCTTCTTCAGTAGTGCAAGCCAATATGGTGGAAATGTTAGATAGACCCTTGACTGCACTTCAAAGTTCTCCCCCTGTGCACAAAGATATAGCTTTGTTGAAACACCACCATGGAAGACAATTGCAGCAGTTTGGTTTTTATACAGAAGATCTGGCCATTTATTTAATAATATTTAATAATATGTTAAAAAATACATATGGCAGGTCTCTAATGGACAAGCAAACCAAGTTAAAGATCCTTGAACAAGAAGGGTCTGCTGGATGTTTGGGCTTGCTGATCGCAATTATTATTTTCAGAGCAAAAGAGGAATTAACCCAGAGAAAAGGGTTCCAATGTTAAGAGAGTATTGGTACCAATGGGAGCTGAGCCAGAGTGAGGACTGCAGTGGTTGACCCAGAGTTAGTAAGATTGAGGGTGCCATGCATTTGGTTATGGGACTTGTGGCTCCAACGTGTAGGGAGGGTGTGGCTGTGTCCAGAATATTGTTGATGGGGAAAAAGAGTTATCAGCCATCTGTGAATTCCAGCAAAGGTTCAGTGTCAACAGATATGGCCCCTTGCAAAACCCCTGCACATCTAAAGGTGGAATTACATATTTAGTGGGGGATAAAGAGATGGTGAGATGAGGGTGAGGGAGCATATGCAGGTTGATTGGAAGACTTTGATTAAACACTATTAATGTTAATGACTGCTTTACTTTTATCTAGGTGGTTATTATTTTTTTAGTTGTGGGTCTGAGGCCAAATTTTGAAGTGGAATTCTGGGAAAAGCCCTGTTTGGGGAGAATGGAGATCTGACTTGAGTAAAACACAGCTGGAATGTGAGTAAAGCCTTGGCATGATGCAAAAGTTGAATACATTGCAAGGAAATAGATCACAGTAATGTAAGAGCAATAGAAGGACAAGGAAATAAAAGGTCAAAGAGTAAGGATAAAGTTGGAGTAAAGCGAGTATAAGATACTTGGTCCCTGCCCCTGTCCTTGAGGGTTAATAGAATTAGTTGCAGAAGACCATTAATTGACTGGTTCACACCGTCCGTTCTGTGGCATTGGTCATTAATGAAGATATGAATCCAGCAGTGTGGGGAGGGCAAGACTGATTAATGCGCCTCCCATTCACAAGAACCCCCTTCCATGCCTCCTGGTGGATTCATACTGTCCCACCTGGCATTAATGACCAGCCCCTTTTCCATTGTTCATGAAGTTGCCTCCTCCACTTCATGGATGAAGCCAAATCATCACCTGATATCTCTCCCTTCTTAATTTGTCTTCCCTGTGAGTTGGGCCAATCATGGTGCTTGGGGCTCGAAAGTGTGGGTGGGACAGGGACAGATGCTGCCCAAAGTCATCTCAATAAGAATGATTTCATCCAAGGTTTACAATTTGAGTAAGAAAGGACCTACAGCATTAAAAAAAATAGCAGTGACCTGGAAAAAAGGCAGCTAAACAGGTCATCATAGGTACTACAAGGATACTAGAAGGACAGCACACTGACTGCAGAGATACTATGGCCCTGGAGCACAAAACAAAAATGAAGCAAACATAGTACAAGGGCAATAAGCTACTATAGGGATACTACAGGTACAGCGTATAAAATGCAGAAGGACTGTGATGACAGATCACAAAGCATCAAGCAAGAAAGAAACACAGCTGCTACAAGGATGGTCAAAGAGAGAAACAGCTGCTATGAAGATACTATACAGAGAACATAAGAAGAGCTCTGCTGGATCAGACCAAGGTCCATCTACTCCAGCATTCTACTCACACAGTGGCCAACCACTTGCCCACAGGAAGCCCACAAGCAGGACATGAGTGCAACAGAACCTTCCTGACCATGTTCGCCAGCAACTGGTATACACAGACATACTGCCTCTGATACTGGAGGTAGCATATAGCCATCAGGACCAGTAGCCATTGATAGCCTTCCCCTCCATGAACTTATCCAATCCCCTTTTAAAGCAATCCAAATTGGGAGCCCTCACTACATCTTGTGGAAGTGAATTCCGTACTTTAACTATGTGCTGTGTGGAGAAGTCCTTCCTTTTATCTGTCCTGAATCTCCCCCCATTCAGCTTCATGGGATGATTCCATTGGGTATTATGAGAGAGGGAGAAAAATGTCTCCCTATCCACTTTCTCCACACCATGCATAATATTGTACACTATCATATCTCCCCTTAATCGACTTTTTTCTAAGCTAAACAATCCCAGATGTTGAAACCTTTCCTCATAGGGGAATTGCTCCAGGCCCTCGAGCATTTTAGTTGCCCTTCTCTGCACTTCTCCCCCCCCCCCAACTCTACAATATCCTTTGTTAGGTGCAGTGACCAGAAGTGTACCCAGTATTCTAAGTGTGGTCGCACCATAGATTTGTAGAAGGGCTGTATGATATTGGCAGTTTCATTCTTGATTCTTTTCCTAATTATGCCTAAGGTGGAGTTTATTTATTTTTTTACAATATTTATATACCGCTCCATACCAGAAGATTTCGGAGCGATGAACAACACGGTAAAAGAATAAAACAGCAGGTTAAAAGAGTTAAAACATTTTCTTTAAAAAGACAAACCCCAACAAAGTGGAATTTAACAAACCACGGCTGGTCATGCAAGGAGTTTGCCTTTTTTTCACAGCAGCCGCACACTGGGTTGACATTTTTATTCAGCTGTCCATCACATCCCCAAGATCTCTTTCTTGGTTGGTCACCACTAGCTCAGATCTGATCAGGTTATACTTGAAGCTGATGTTTTTTTGCCCCAACGTGCATCACTTTACACTTGCTTACTTTGAACTGCATTTGCCATTTTGATGCCCATTCTCCCAGTTTGGAGAGATCCTTTTGGAGCTCCTCACAAACCCTTTTTGTTTTAACCACCCTAAATAATTTAGCGTCATTGGCCACTTCACTGTTCGCTCCTCATTCCAGATAATTTATGAACAAGTTGAAAAGCATTGGTCCAAGTTCCCAATACAGATTCCTGTGTGACCCCACTGTTTACATCCCTCCATTGGGAGAATTTACTGTTTAGTCCTACTCTCTGCTTTCTGTTCATTAACCAGTTACTGATCCATAGGATCAGGATTCCATGAATGCTAGGTTTGCTCAGGAGTCTTTGGTGAGGGACTTTGTCACAAGTCTTTTGGAAGTCCAGAGAGAACATTTATTGCAGAGAGACTATAAAGACAGGCCCAATAACAGTAAAGAAGCGTGAAATAAGCATATGGTTAATTACTTTGAATGAGTTCAAATCTCCAGGGCCAGATGAACTGCATCCTAGAGTAATAAAGGAAATGGCAGAAGAGCTCTCAGAACCACTGTCTATTCTCTTTGAGAAATCATAGAGGATGGGTGAAGCGCCAGATGACTGGAGGGCTAGAGTTGTCCCTATCTTCAAAAAGGGTAAAAAGGAGGAACCTGGGAACTACAGACTAGTCAGTCTGACATCAGTCCCTGGGAAAATTCTGGAGCAGATTCTAAAGCAATCCATCTGGAAGCACCTTGAAAACAATGCAGTGATTACTTAAAGCCAACATGGATTTGTCAAGAACAAATCCTGCCAGACGAATCTGATCTCATTTTTTGATCAGGTAACATCCCTTGTGGACTGTGGGAATGCTGTGGACATAATGTATCTCAACTTCAACAAAACTTTCGATGAAGTGCCCCATGATCTCCTGATGAGCAAACTAGCTCAAAGTGGGCTAGATGAAACAGTGATCAAGTGTATCCACAGTTGACTACAGAATCGGACTCAAAGGGTGCTTATCAATGGGATCTTCTCAAACTGGGGAGAAGTAATGAGCGGGGTACCACAGGGCTCAGTCCTGGGCCCAGTGCTCTTCAACATTTTTATGAATGACTTGGAGGAGGAGGTGCAGGGAATGTTGATCAGCTTTGCAGATGACACAAAATTGGGCGGGATAGCTAATACCTTGGAAGACAGAAACAAAATTCAAAGTGATCTGGATAGACTGGAGCGCTGGGCAGAAAATGACAGAATGACATTGAATAGGGATAAATGCCAAGTTCTGCATGTAGGAAAAAGAAACCAAATGCACAGTTACAAGATGGGGGATACGTGGCTCAACCACACTACAAGTGAGAAGGATCTTGGAATTGCTGTAGATCACAAGCTGAAGATGAGCCAACAATGTGATGTGGCTGCAAAAAAGGCAAATACTATTTTGGGCTGCATTAATAGAAGTATAGCATCCAAATCCTGGGAAGTACCAGTTCCCCTCTACTGAGCACTGGTTAGGCCTCATTTGGAGTACTGTGTCCAGTTCTGGGCACCACACTTTAAGAAGGATGCAGACAAGCTGGAGAGGGTTCAGAGGAGGGCAACAAAGATGATCAGGGGACTGGAAACAAAGCCCTATGAAGAGAGACTGAAAGAACTGGGCATGTTTAGCCTCGAGAAGAGAAGACTGAGGGGAGATATGATAGCATTCTTCAAGTACTTGAAATGTTGTCACAGAGAGGAAGGCCAGGATCTCTTCTCGATCATCCCAGAATGCAGGACACGGAAACATGGGCTCAAGTTACAGGAAGCCAGATTCTGACTGAACATCAGGAAAAGCTTCCTGACTGTTAGAGCAATATGACAATGGGACCAATTCCCTAGGAAGGTGGTGGTCTCTCCCACACTGAAGGCATTCAAGATGAAGCTGGACAGCCATCTGTCAGGGATGCTCTGACTTGGATTCCTGCATTGAGCAGGGGGTTGGACTCGATGGTCTTATAGGCCCCTTCCAACCCTATGATTCTATGATTCATTACTAGAAGAATGGCTTAAAAGAGTTATAAGGCCAATACAAATATTAGAGCAAGAACTACTACAAGGACAGCACTTACTATCCTATTACTGAAGGAGAACTTGATAAAGACAGACCACAGAGTATTAATAAAGAGTTTGGGGTACTACAAGGGCAGAATGTAATTATTAGGAGTGAAGCACATCCAGTACATCTGTTCTACAAATATACTACAATGTTACTACATACATATTCTGCAGTATCTTACTAGTAAAAACACCAACCCATCCATTACAAAATTGCCACACTGCTAATAAATGTCATCACTACAACAATGCTACTAGCTGGTTACTCTAAAATACACTTTGAAGTATGACTATGAAGTCACCGCATCATTACAACGTAACTTGGTTATCTATCACAAACACTAGAAATGTAATAAACAAGTATTTTAGCACTTTCCATTGTGCAGACACCAGAATGCTCATATTTGCTACATACACTGCATTTACTGAGGCAAGAAAGATGTTACAGATAGAACGTTGTTACCAAAGAAGGCATTACAAATATACTCCACTTTTGCTTTGCAACATTTCTACACCACATGGCCACTACACAAGTTACAACACTTGTACATACCCCACAAATATAAAGAAACACCACACACACCTTTTCAAAATATGAAAACATCAAAACACTGCTACATAGGTAGCTTAGGACACAATTTTTTGATAGCAAATTATTGTGAAGATGCTACATTGTTACCAAAGAACTCATTGCAACAACACAACTAAACAGTTATGCTTACACCCTGAATTGTTACCATTTCACATAGTTACTACACAGATAATATAGACTGCGGCAATGCTGGCTGAATAACTCTGCTCCCTACAAAGAGAGGGGTGGGTAGGGTGTTGGTCAGAAATGGTGTCTACACTTGAGCGTGTTGAGAACTGGCTGAGGATGAGCAGGCAATGCTTTCGGGGGTGGGGTGGTGATGGAGCTGTGACCCACACCCTAAGGGCTACACCAAAGTGACAGAAACCCAGCAGGACCCCTTTATAGTGGTGTTTACAGGGTGAAGGACTATGGAAGGGGCGCGATTTACAAGAGCACAGGTCCAGAGACCACGACAGAAGCATCTGGGTGGATGAATAGTGTGCAGTTAGTGTGTTCAGCATTAATTGGGGGTGGAGAATGTGTGGCCCTGGGGAAGTTTTTGTAGCTGAAGGACATGCGCCAAGTGGAGCTGGTGATATTTTGCCTGGCCACCCACCCACCCAAGACTGATCAGAACCCCCTCCAGCCGATGTGGGGTAGGGGGAGAGGTTGACATAAGTGTAATGGAGTGCATGCTCCCAGCCCATGCCAGCCCAGGCCTCTCATTCTGGCAACATGTTATGTCCTTAGTGGAAGATGAGAAAACCCCCAAGATGTTAGGTGGCAGGGGGGCAAAAAAACTCAATTTCCAGATTTCAATGGACCCACAATGGAGGAAAAAAACAAGATAAGATTAATACTTCATACGTTTATCCAGTTTATGACTTGAAACCAGAGTTTCATTGCCGCTCTTTTAAAACAGACCGTTTCAGAGTTGCACACTTCTCAGGCCTTCACCCCTAACATGCCACACCAGGGCAAAACAATGCCAGCCTGCCTGTTCAGTGTGACATGGCAGAGTCTTAAAGGAGCAGACCAGACCAGTCACAATGCATCTGTACCCATCCATGGCCAGCTGGCAAGCACACTACAGCCGAAAGGGCTTCTGGGCTGGGGACAGGGGGCAGATAGTCCACATCTCTAAAGGCACAATACTAGGCATGTTTAGATAAAAAAAAGTCTTACAGCTCCCAGCATTCCCCAGCCAGCATGGCTGGGTGGGGAATGCTGGTACCTGTAGGACTTTTTTCATTTAAACATGCACAGGATTGTGCCTTTAGAGATATGGACTATCTGGCTGGGGAATGCTGGGACTTGTAGGGCATTTTTCTGTCTAAATATGCATAGGATTTCTCCCTAAACCGCTTAGAGATACTTTTTAAATATGGTAAACAGCATATAAATCTATTAAATGAATGAATGATATAAATAGCAGGAGCATGGCTTTCTGCTCTTGCCCAGTCAACAGAGTAGTTCTTCCTGCTTGTTCCCCTTCAGACCCCAGTCAAGCCTTCAACCTGGCTCCAGCTAAGCCTTCACATTTGGCCATCCATGGTGCCAGGCCTGCTCAGATGATGGCTAGGTTCACTAGGACTAGGTGACACTAAAGCCAACCCTCCAAAATTCCTTGCTGGTCCTGAGTATCACGGTCTGTCAAGACTCCCATGCACTAAGACGCCCAAAGGGAAATGTTATTGGGTGCATCTCCAAAATGCCTACCTTCCTGCCCCCAGCTGATATTCCCTCAGACCTGCTTGTGAGGAGATTCTTGGCACTCATCCTGACGCCCAAATGCCTGGCCACGAGGCCTGGCAACATTCATAGCACTGAATATGCAGATTCCCTTTGCAGATTCCCAAGCCCTTATGGGACACCCGATTCTAAGCCAGGGTGGGGGGTTCTGATCAGTTTTCAGTCTTAGACCCATCAGGTTAGAAAGAGGAATTAAAATAAAGAAAGAAAAAATAAAAACAGGCCGAGAAACTGACCATTAAAGAAAAATGATTAAACTTAACAAAAGCAAAACGATTATTTACCATTTTCGCGACTGATGACTGAGGGAGGGGCATCAGTGAGACCAGGAGAGGGGAGGGGAGGGAAGAGAAGGAGGGAGGGGGAGAGAGGAGGTGAGTGCAACACATCACAGCAAAGAAGGAAAAGGAGATTATTAAAAAAAGAAAAAACCCAGCGTGTATTAACATGACATTAATATGAAATGGAAAAACGGATGAGACCAGAAAACCGAAGGTGAAGGGAGTTGGGTGGGTTGGGAGGGTGAGAATTCATTATTGGTTTTAGAAATCTCAATTAATCCACGTCTCACCGGGAGGAAGCTGCGAACACAAAGAAAATATGCAGAGCACTGGGAAGAAGGAGGTGGGGGAATCGACCCTGGGCCAGGATTGTGAAAGGTGAAGTCCTGGTTCCCAGCATTCGTGTTGAACTAAACTCTCTTGCACCCTCTCCCAGAGATGGAGAGAGAACCCAGACTGCACAACGGACCAACCCGTTAAATGCTATCCTTGCCCAGAGGTGTGAAAAGAACCCAGGTGGACAGGCTCCCACCCCTGCCCCCCACCCCCCACCATCTCTCCCTATAACCCAGAGACTGCTCCGTTTCCAGAGGCAGAGTGGAGGGAAAAGGTTCTCCAACAACTAAACTGGGAGCAGAAACCAGATTTCCAAAATGCGATACCCACTGGCTACAGCGCCTGCAGTTTCTGTTGGCGAGCCTAGAGCAGTGTCAGAAAGCAACCTGGTGACTGGGACCAGGGTGTCAGCAATCACTGTGAGCAGCAGGCAGAGCTGGGTTGCTGGCCTGCCAGCCTGCCAAACTGCCCTACGGGGCAGGAGAATGGCTAGGAACTGGGTGCGCCCAGCACTCTTGTTGCCTTGTTTCAGACCCTCAAAATGGGGCAGAAGGTGACTTACTTGTTCCTTCCTCCGTCACCATTCCCAGTCCTTCGGCTTTGTTTTGCCTCTCAAAGGCATTGAGGTCCAGCACACTGTGAATGGAGGAGAGGAGGGAGATGAAGAGAAAGAAGGTGAGCAGAGCTAGGAAACACAAGAGAGGATGCTGGAGGGCCAAACGAGGACAGGTGCAAAAGATGGGGTGGCATCACCATGGGATACTGCTATGAAGCAAACGTATTCTGACTTCAACCTTATTTCTCTGGGCTAAACCAGATGGGATGTGGCAACTGTGCACATGCCTGTCACATTCTCTCTCTCTCTCTCTCTCTCTCTCCCTCTCTCTCTCTCTCACACACACACACACACACACACACACATATATATATATATATATATATATATAGAGAGAGAGAGAGAGAGAGAATTCTTTACATCAGGTTTGGCACAAGCACATGGCAGTGCTGAAAAAAAGGAAGAGGCCCCTCAAATGAGGACACAAACAGAACAAATCAATGAACCATAAGAACAATTATCTTATGTGGAGAAACCGTACACAGAATTATAATCATTAGTTATTAATTAAATGATGAAGACCTTTACTTCCAGTAAGTATATAGTGTATATACACCCATACACTCAAGGATACGTATAATATCCGATACGTGCAACATGCTTTGAAGGACACAGTGTCTCTACTTAACGATGCTAAACAATGGGGTGTTGTTACAAACTCTACAAAATTTGTCTCTGTCTGACAACAGTGACGAGTGGTAGGTTGTCACAAACTGCACATAATATGACGAAAACTCCAGAATGTAATTTCATTTCTGTTCTTCTTCAGAATGAGAAACCCATTATCTCCTTTTCTTTATCTGTTGTAGGTGGCAGCCAAACTTGCTCCTCCCAATTAACATGCTCTATTTTACAAACAAAACATAACGTAAAGGCAACAACGTTGAATTGCCTGGCCAACCTGAAACAAATTGTTATAAAGTTTATTTATGTTACTCACTTTACCTTAAAGTTTCAAAAATATAAAAGTGCTTCAGAGAAAGTGCTCAGTAAACCTCCTTGCCAAAGACTGTGCTGTTCCAGGGGAATGATATTCCTAACTTTCCGAAGAACTCAAGGTAAACTTTTAAAACCAGCCCAGAGAAACAGGAGGCCGTGAGCATGAAGAAGGTAATCTGTGGTTCTGTGCTTGAGTGCATGGGTGTGTGTACACTATATATATTTATCAGAAGTACACAAGCGGCATTATTTGTCAGTATTGTCAAAAGGAGGCACACGTTGTATAGTCTGTTACAACACCCCATTGTTTAGCATTAATTTTTGTGAACCACCCAGGGAGCTTTGGCTCTTGGGTGGTACAGAAATGTAATAAATAAATAAACAAACAAACAAACAAATAAATAAATTTGTTAAGCGGAGACTCTGCCCTTCAAAGCATTGTTGCACATACCACATATTATACATGTGCTTGAGTATATGAGTGTGTGTATGCTATATACTTAGTGGAAGTAAAGGTCTTCATCATTTGATCGTTAACTAGTGATTACAAATCACCTTTTTTTTCATATAATATAATTGTTCTTATGGCCCACTGATTTGTTCTGTTTGTACCAGCACACAGCACCCATGAGCAGCTGGGGACACAGCACCCCAATAGGGCCCACTGCTGACGCTTGCCCTGGACCTCTTTCAGCCTGAGCATCGAATTCAATTTCAGAGAAGCTCTTAGAGGCCGCATTCTAGTGGTGGGTGGGGCGAAAGGCTACAAGGGGTGGGGCCAAATATACAAAACTGTCAGCATATTGTAGCTTAAAGCTCTGTGGTCAAACATGAGATGGCAAGATTGAACATTGACATCTTGGTAATCAGCGAACTAAAATGGACAGGAATGGGCGAATTTAATTCAGGTGACCATCATATCTACTATTGTGGGCAAGAATCCCTTAGAAGAAATGGAGTAGCACTCATAGTCAACCAAAGGGTGGGAAAAGCAGTACTGGGGTACAATCTCAAAAACGACAGAACGATCTCAGTATGAATCCAAGGCAAACCATTCAACATCACAGTAATTCACGTCTATGCCCCAACCACTGATGCCAAAGAAGCTGAGGTTGATCGGTTCTATGAAGACCTCCAACACCTTCTAGAACTAACACCAAAAAAAGATGTCCTCTTCATCATAGGGGACTGGAATGCTAAAGTAGGAAGTCCAGAAATCACCGGGATAACAGGCAGGCATGGCCTTGGTGTACAAAATGAAGCAGGACAAAAGCTAATAGAGTTTTGCCAAGAGAACATGCTGATCATAGCAAACACTCTTTTCCAACAGCACAAGAGACGACTCTACACATGGACATCACCAGATGGTCAATATCAAAATCAGATTGATGATGTCCTTTGCAGCCAAAGATGGAGAAGCTCCATACAGTCAGTAAAAACAAGACCTGGAGCTGACTGTGGCTCAGATCATGAGCTGCTTCTTGCAAAATTTCGGCTGAAATTGAAGAACGTAGGGAAAACCACTAAACCATTCAGGTATGACCTAAATCATATCCCTTATGAATATACAGTGGAGGTGAGGAATAGATTTAAGGGATTAGACCTGATAGACAGAGTGCCTGAGGAACTATGGACGGAGGTCTGTAACATTGTTCAGGAGGCAGCAACGGACTCCATCCCAAAGAAAAAGAAATGCAAGAAAGCCAAGTGGCTGTCTGATGAGGCTTTACAAGTAGCTGAGGAAAGAAGAGAAGCAAAAAGCAAGGGAGAAAGGGGAAGATATATCCAACTGAATGCAGAGTTCCAGAGAATAGCAAGGAGAGACAAGAAGGCCTTCTTAAATGAACAATGCAAGGAAATCGAGGAAAACAACAGAATGGGAAAGACTAGAGATCTCTTCAAGAAAATTGGAGATCTCAAGGGAACGTTTTGTGCAAAGACGGCCATGATAAAGGACAAAGAAGGCAGGGATCTCACAGAAGCAGATGAGATTAAGAAGTGGTGGAAAGAATACACAGAAGAACTATACAGGAAAGATCTTAATGTCCTTGATAGCCATGATAGTAATGTCCTTGATAGCCATGATAGTGCGGTCACTGAACTTGAGCCGGACATCCTAGAGAGTGAAGTCAAGTGGGCCTTAGGAAGCATTAGTAACAACAAAGCTAGCGGAGATGACAGTATTCCAGCTGAGCTATTTAAAATCCTAAAAGATGATGCTGTTAAAGTGCTGCATTCAATATGCCAACAAATTTGGAACACTCAGCAATGGCCGCAAGACTGGAAAAGGTCAGTTTACATTCCAATTCCAAAGAAGGGCAACGCCAAAGCGTGTTCAAACTACCGCACAATTGCGCTCATTTCACATGCCAGCAAGGTGATGCTCAAAATCCTACAAGCTAGGCTTCAGCAGTATGCAAACCGAGAACTACCGGAAGTACAAGCTGGGTTTCGAAGAGGCAGAGGAACTAGAGATCAAATCGCCAACATTCGCTGCATCATGGAGAAAGCAAAAGAATTCCAGAAAAATGTCTATTTCTGCTTCATTGACTACGCTAAAGCCTTTGATTGTGTGGATCACAACAAACTCTGGCAAATTCTTAAAGTGATGGGAGTACCAGACCACCTTACCTGTCTCCTGAGAAACCTGTACAAGGGTCAAGAAGCAACAGTAAGAACCGGACATGGAACAACCGAGTGGTTCAAAATTGGGAAAGGAGTACGACAGGCTGCATATTGTCACCCTGCTTATTTAACTTATATGCAGAGTACATCATGAGAAATGCCGGGTTGGATGAATCAGAGGTCGGAATTAAGATTGCTGGGAGAATTATCAACAACCTCCGATATGCAGACGATACCACCCTAATGGCAGAAAGCGAAGAGGATCTCAAGAGCCTCTTGTTGAGGGTGAAAGAGGAGAGTGCAAAAGCTGGTTTGAAACTCAACATTAAAAAAACTCAGATCATTGCATCTGGCCCTATCACTTCCTGGCATATAGAAGGGGAAGAAATGGAAGCAGTGACAGATTTTACTTTCTTGGGCTCCAAGATCACCGCAGATGGTGACTGTAGCCCTGAAATTAAAAGTCGCTTGCTCCTTGGGAGGAAAGCTATGGCAAACCTAGACAGCATAGTAAGAAGCAGAGACATCACCTTGCTGACAAAGGTCCGTCTAATCAAAGCTATGGTTTTCCCAGTAGTAATGTATGGCTGTGAGAGCTGGACTATAAGGAAGGCTGAGCGCCGAAGAATCGATGCTTTCGAACTGTGGTGCTGGAGAAGACTCTTACGAGTCCCCTGGACTGCAAGGAGGTCCAATCAGTCCATCCTAAAGGAAATCAACCCTGAGTGCTCATTGGAAGGACAGATACTGCAGCTGAAGCTCAAATATTTTGGCCACCTAATGCGAAGAGAAAACTCTCTGGAAAAGACCCTGATGCTGGGAAAGATTGAAGGCAAAAGGAGAAGGGGACGGCAGAGGATGAGATGGCTAGATAGCATCACCGATGCAATGAATAAGAACCTGAGCACACTCCGGGAGAGTGCGCAGGACAGGAAGGCCTGGCGTGCTATGGTCCATGGGGTCACGAAGAGTCGGACACGACTGAACGACTGAACAACAAAGCTTTAGGAGCGGCATTTCAACCTTTTCAAATAGGGGAAAAAAACTGCACACAAGCCAGGAAACCACTGAACAATCAGTGGTTGGGAGAAAGAGGTGGGGTGAAGGAAAGGGGATGTGGTCATCAGAAAGGGGGCATGGTCATCAGGAGTACGCCAGAGGGCCAGATTTGGCCCCTCGGACTGAGGTTCTTCTCCCTTGATCTACGCCTGTCTACCATGCCAGAAGGAAGGGAAAAGCCAACAGTTCCCAGTTACCCACCCAAGAGAGGGTGGGAAAAGAAGAGGGAAAGAAGGAGAAGCATAAAAAGAAAAGGAAAAGGAGACAAGATGCTACTATCTTGAGTCCCATTTTGGGGGTGGAAAGAGAAGGCATAAATCAAATAAATAATAATGCTACTACACACCTGCATGTCTGCATTAGCGCCTGAACGCTTTGGAAGAATCCGACCTCCCGTTTCTCCTTCAGATAATCCAGCATTTTCTGAAGATAGGAAGAAAGTCAGCATTGGGAGATGAAGGGAAGCCCTTATTTCTGGCTCTTCTGAGAACCAAACTACACAATAAATGCAAAAATGCATTTAATGTCTTTTTTTTTTAAATAGCCAAGAAGGAGCCTGATCTGGATCAAGACCACGGCACATGTGGCAGGATGTGCATTTTCACCATGGTGACGTAGGTGGAGGAGAGTTTAACCATTTACCCTCACTAGGGATGTATGTGAATTTCGTTCCTGTTCATAATCATGAATGGGAACGTGAGCAGGAACGTAATTCTTAGGAAATTTTCACAATTTCCCAAACTTGCATTTGTGTTCAATAGTGCACACTCGTGCAACCCCCCCCCCCAATTTTTATGTTCATGCTTTAGCCTATGGGGGACAAAGCACATTTAAAAATGCATATTTTTTCAATTGGGAAAAATTGTGCACTTTAAAAAATGTGCATCGTACCCAATCGAAAAATGCGCATTTTTCCTGATTTAAAAAAAAAAAGAGGCACGTTGGGGAATACAAATGAGGCAAAACGCACTTCAAGGAAGAATGTGGAGAACTTCAACATGTTCGAACATTGCCTGTTCACCTATCCCACCCCCCACCCCATAGTCCCTACACCAAATGGGCATTTCTCCTGGGTGGGAAGCTGCTCTTGATAGCAAATTTCCTTCATGGGGAAAGTAGCAGCTTCATGGGAGAGAGGATTAACTCTTTCCCCTCCACCTGTGCCACAGTCCTGATCCAAATTGGGGGTCTCTGCAGCAAAAGTGAATATATATTTAACATGATATGTAGTTTGGTCCCAATTTTCTTCTCATTAGGTATCTTCCCTTGCTACCCATCCTCCAGTACATTTCCCACCAAACCCATTCCCCAACTGTCTCCATCGTCCTCATCTGACCAATATGATCCAGCACTTCTTACTCATCCCTGTGGATTCACGCACATGCATGTGCACACACACACACCACTCCTTGTCTCTCTACCACATTTGCCTCTCATCACTTTCCCTCACTCTGCCCCCATTTTGCTACTCCATCCAACCTCAACCAAGATTTCCCATCTTGGGATGAACCAATTCTCCTGCCCTAGCTTCTTTACCTCAAACCCCTCTGCCAAGCACTTCACTCCTTTTCAATTCCTCCATCTTTTCTCAAACATTTGCACTTAACTTCTACTTCACACTACTCACTCCTTACTCTGTGCTGACTTCTTTTCCTGTCTGAAAGCTCAGTTGCATCGCTTTTAAGGTTCTTACACCAATGCTGTTTGCTAATCTGCACTTACTTCTTGGCTTAAGAAGCAAATAATGGGTAAGCAAGAAGTAAGAAATGAGGAAGGAGTAACGGCTGAGAAAACAAGGAGTAGGGCTGCCATACCTGCTGCACTTTCTCATTGCCACCATTCAGGATGGAAATGCCCAGTTTCAGAGTGGAGGATACCATGGCACCAGGCTCCCCTGAGAAGACAGGAAGATGAATTATTACACTGGTATCTCTTGTCTTGGAGGCCTCCACTGAAAGATTCAGGATATGTGTTTCCAGGCAGGGTCTAAGAGCTATATGAGAAGGGAACCTAGAACTTGATGCTGGGTCCTAGGAGGCATTGTAGCTTCTGTTCTAGCCCAGTGCAAAGCTAGAGTATAACCATTTGATTTTTGGTCCTGAAAAATTGGGTGTGACAGCTTAGGAACTTGAAATATTTCTCCAACCTGTACAGGGCTCCGGTTTGCCCCGTGTCCATGAGACTGCCCATGTGAAATCTCAGATATGACCAGGATCCTAGGAAATTCTGTTTGTTTTCTTCTTTTAAAACAAAACAATTTCCTAGGCTTTCTGACTGAAAAGAAAAAAACTTGGTGGGCATTTTTACTCTACTTCTGAATCTCCCAGAGATTGCCCTATCCACCCTCATCCAAGTTTTCCTATTGAGCCACACAAAGCTCCACCCTGCCTGGGATCCATCCTCTGTAATGGGCAAAGGGGAAAGAGAAAAAGGTCGCCTCTGACCTTTACAGGCGCTAATCATCTGCAGAACCATCTCGGCTGCCCCGCGGTTGTGCAGTCGGGACTGTTGATACAGAAGTTTCTGCTTCTCCATCTCCTTCTCCTGCAGGGAAGCAAGAGAGCATGAGGTTGAGGGATGGAAACCTGTGGCAGGGCTCTCCTTCCCTGGCTGTCTGCAGCCTCCTATCACAAGTGCTGAGCTTGGATCCAGTAGGTTAGACATCGGCTTCCTGCACTGCTAGGGCTGCTAAGCGGGGGGGTGGGGTGGTGGTTTACAAAGCACTCCAGCTGGGGCATCCACTTCGCAGCTAGTTCTCCCCCCAGCCTAGAAAGCCAGGTGAGCCTCAGGAGCCAATCTGGGGCCACTGACTAATACAACAGTTCTTAGAATAGTGACCTTTCTTCAGTCTGAAGCAATGTATAACTGAGCAAGACCACCAGGTCCTGACACCAGCCTTCAATCTTAGCCCCGCCTGTCTGCTTTGAGAAGAAGCATCTCACCCACCCTCTCTAGGTGAACCAGGAAGGTATGTAAGGGAACAGTGAACATATGAAGCTGCTTTGCACCACATTTAGCCATCCGTCTATCTAAACCAGTACTGTCTACTCCAGCTTTCCCCAACCTGATGACTGCCAGATGTGGCCAGCTAGGAATTATGGGAGTTGTAGTCCAACACATCTGGAAGGTGCCAGGTTGGGGAAGGCCAGTTACTCTGACTGGCACTGGCTTTCCAGACTTGCTACTGAAGACCTTTTTAACTGGAGATGCCAGAGACTGAAGCTGGAACCTGATGTAGCTAAAGCATGTGCTCTCCCACTGAGATGTGTCTCTGTTTCCTATGGCTCTACCATGCAAGAGTTTTTTGAGATGGGGCAAGGGTCTTGTGAATCACTGTGGGCATTTTAAAACCTACAATGTCTCAATCAGCAGAAAGAGTGCCATGGACAAAATATCAAGAGCAATGCCAATGTTACCAGCAACAGGCAGCATCTCAAAAGGGTCAAGTCAACCAGCATCAAATACCTAAAATGTGGCTACATGGCGCATTTGGTTATAGCTCACACACACTGCCAGGCCATCCAACTATGCTGGTTTCCCCAAACCTGGAGTAGGATGGGGACAGAAGTGGGATTAGAGCAGGGTGAGCTATACCCTCTGCACATCCCCAGGTTGCACCATTTTTATTGGGGAGAGATATATAAGGACAGCCCCTTCATGGATCACTGCCTTGTTGTGGCGAAGGGGCTTGCGTAACTCAGTGAGGCCATAAGCTATGCTGTGCAGGGCCACCCAAGATGGACAGGTCATGGCGGAGAGTTCTGACAAAATGTGGTCCACTGGAGAAGGAAATGGCAACCCACTCCATTGGCAACTCTTGCCAAGAAAACCCCATGGAACGTATCACAAGGCTAAAAGAGATGATGCCGGAAGATGAGCCCCTCAGGTCGGAAGGTGTCCAATATACTACTGGGGAAGAGCAGAGGGAATTTCCAGGTAGCGCCAGAAAGAGTGAAGCGGCTGGGCCAAAGCCGAAAGGACACTAAGCTGCGGATGTGTCTGGTGGTGAAAAGAAAGTCCAATGCTGTAAAGAACAATATTGTTTAGGAACCTGGAATCAATGAATCAAGGTAAGCTGGAGGTGGTCAAACATGAGCGGGCAAGACTGAACATCGATATCTTGGGAATCAGCAAACTAAAATGGACAAGCATGGGCGAATTTAATTCAGGTGACCATCATATCTACTACTGTGGGCAAGAATCCCTCAGAAGAAATGGAGTAGCACTCATAGTCAACAAAAGGGTGGGAAAAGCAGTACTGGGGTACAATCTCAAAAACGATAGAACGATCTCAGTATGAATCCAAGGCAAACCATTCAACATCACAGTAATTCAAGTCTATGCCCCAACCACTGAGGCCGAAGAAGCTGAGGTTGATCGGTTCTATGAAGACCTACAACACCTTCTAGAACTAACACCAAAAAAAGATGTCCTCTTCATCATAGGGGATTGGAATGCTAAAGTAGGAAGTCAAGAAATCACCGGGATAACAGGCAAGCATGGCCTTGGTGTACAAAAGGAAGCAGGACAAAGGCTAAGAGAGTTTTGCCAAGAGAACACGCTGATCATAGCAAACACTCTTTTCCAACAGCACAAGAGGCAACTCTGCACATGGACATCACCAGATGGTCACTATCGAGATCAGATTGATTATGTACTTTGCAGCCAAAGATGGAGAAGCTCCATACAGTCAGTAAAAACAAGACCTGGAGCTGACTGTGGCTCAGATCATGAGCTGCTTCTTGCAAAATTTCGGCTGAAATTGAAGAACGTAGGGAAAACCACTAAACCATTCAGGTATGACCTAAATCATATCCCTTATGAATATACAGTGGAGGTGAGGAATAGATTTAAGGGATTAGACCTGATAGACAGAGTGTCCGAGGAACTATGGACGGAGGTCCGTAACAGTGTTCAGGAGGCAGCAACTCAATCTATCCCAAAGAAAAAGAAATGCAAGGAAGCCAAGTGGCTGTCTGAGGAGGCTTTATAAGTAGCTGAGGAAAGAAGGGAAGCGAAAAGCAAGGGAGAAAGGGGAAGATATATCCAACTGAATGCAGAGTTCCAGAGAATAGCAAGGAGAGACAAGAGGGCCTTCTTAAATGAACAATGCAAAGAAATCGAGGAAAACAATAGAATGGGAAAGAGTAGAGATCTTTTCAAGAAAATTGGAGATCTCAAGGGAATGTCTTGTGCAAAGATGGGCATGATAAAGGACAAAGAAGGCAGGGACCTAACAGAAGCAGATGAGATTAAGAAGAGGTGGCAAGAATACACAGAAGAACTATACAGGAAAGATCTTAATGTCCCTGATGGCCATGGTAGTGCGGTCACTGAACTTGAGCCGGACATCCTAGAGAGTGAAATCAAGGGGGCCTTAGGAAGCATTAGTAACAACAAAGCTAGCGGAGATGACAGTATTCCAGCTGAGCTATTTAAAACCCTAAAAGACGATGCTGTTAAAGTGCTGCACTCAATATGCCAACAAATTTGGAACACTCAACAGTGGCCACAAGACTGGAAAAGGTCAGTTTACATTCCAATTCCAGAGAAGGGCAATGTCAAAGAGTGTTCAAACTACCGTACAATTGCGCTCATTTCACATGCCAGCAAGGTGATGCTCAAAATCCTACAAGCTAGGCTTCAGCAGCATGTGAACCGAGAACTACCGGAAGTGCAAGCTGGGTTTCGAAGAGGCAGAGGAACTAGAGATCAAATTGCCAACATTCGCTGCATCATGGAGAAAGCAAGAGAATTCCAGAAAAATGTCTATTTCTGCTTCATGGACTACGCTAAAGCCTTGGATTGTGTGGATCACAACAAACTGTGGCAAATTCTTAAAGAGATGGGAGTACCAGACCACCTTACCTGTCTCCTGAGAAACCTGTACGAGGGTCAAGAAGCAACAGTAAGAACCGGACATGGAACAACCAATTGGTTTAAAACTGGGAAAGGAGTATGACAAGGCTGTATATTGTCGCCCTGCTTATTTAATTTATATGTAGAGTACATCATGTGAAACGCCGGGTTGGATGAATCACAGGTCGGAATTAAGATTGCCAGGAGAATTATCAACAGCCTCAGATATGCAGACGATACCACCCTAATGGCAGAAAGCGAAGAGGATCTAAAGAGCCTCTTGTTGAGGGTGAAAGTGGAGAGTGCCAAAGCTGGTTTGAAACTCAACATTAAAAAAACTCAGATCATGGCATCTGGCCCCATCACTTCCTGGCATATAGAAGGGGAAGAAATGGAAGCAGTGACAGATTTTATTTTCTTGGGCTCCAAGATCACCGCAGACGGTAACTGTAGCCATGAAATTAAAAGTCGCTTGCTCCTTGGGAGGAAAGCTATGGCAAACCTAGACAGCATAGTAAGAAGCAGAGACATCACCTTGCCAACAAATGTTCATATAATCAAAGCTATGGTTTTCCCAGAGCAACGTATGGCTGTGAGAGCTGGACTATAAGGAAGGCCTGAGCGCCGAAGAACTGATGCTTTCGAACTGTAGTGCTGGAGAAGACTCTTACGAGTCCCCTGGACTGCAAGGAGGTCCAATCAGTCCATCCTAAAGGAAATCAACCCTGAGTGCTCATTGGAAGGACAGATACTGAAGCTGAAGCTCAAATATTTTGGCCACCTAATGCGAAGAGAAAACTCCCTGGAAAAGACCCTGATGCTGGGAAAGATTGAAGGCAAAAGGAGAAGGGGACTGCAGAGGATGAGATGGCTAGATAGCATCACCGTTGCAATGAATATGAATTTGAGCACACTCCGGGAAAGAGTGGAGGACAGGAAGGACAGGCGTGCTATGGTCCATGGGGTTACAAAGAGTCAGACACGACTTAACGACTGAACAACGACAATATAAGGACAGGCTGATTAACAGAGAGATGCAGAAGTAGAGATGGTTTCAAACATGGGATGATTCTCTCTTCCTCAACTGTAAACAGGCGTGCATGACTTTCTCTGTGGTAGCATTGTGCAAGCACTGAAATGTAACATGGGATGCCAACTCTAGCCCTCCTGAGACTTTCCAGCAAGTTTGGAAAGAAAACAAACACAAGTTTCTAGTGTTTATGGCTGGAAAGAGAAGTCTGACAACAAGTGGACTAACCAGAAGTCAGTTTGAGAGGCTGTGAGGGCTAGGGAGGCTGAGCACAGAGGAATCACTTACTTCAAAGGGAACTTCAGCTTCTTCCTCTTCTTCACTACCATAACCACCTTCTCCTTCACCTTCATTTATGTGGCAACTCTGGGGTTCAGGGGATGAAAGGAAAATGGGGGTGAGCATGTACACATGGAGACCCTGTCCCACATTTGACCTAGCAAGAAGCTCGCTCGTGCTTTGGTGCTCCCTGTGGGCTCCCCTCTAGAGCAGGGGTGGGCAACTTTTTTTCTGTTGTGAGCCACATTCCCTTGTGGGCAAACTGTTGGGGGCCGCACAGTGAGCAGGACCAAACAGGGGGTCCTGTTTGGCACAGGAGGCAGTGAGCAGGACCAAAGCTAGAGGTATGCAAAGTCAGAAGTGGTTGGGCCACTCCTTGTCTCTTTCTCTTTTTTCTCTTTGTGCCACCCCCTTCTCTCTCTCTCTCTCTCTCTTACTCTCTCTTCCCAGGCAGCAAGCTGTCATGGAAGGGACAGAATGCTCTTGCAAGAGGTCTGAACTGGTCACGCGCAGAGGGCTTTTGAAATTAGGTGGAGGGCCACAGGAAATTAGGCCGAGGGCCACAACTTGCCCACCCCTGCTCTAGAGTTAACTTTTGATTCAGGAAATCAGTTGCATTCGATTGTGGGCCCCTTGGAGAGACAAAGAGGACTCCCTAACCCACCCTTGTTCACTGGGGAATTGATAAGAGTCATACCTGAGTCACATGTTGGCCTTTCTCCCTAATACAAATAATATACCACACAGAGGCTACGTATCACTGATACCACCACTCTGGTCTAACTAAATGGTTGCCCCTGTTTTGCTTTGGAAATGGAACACTGGACTAGGGGTGGGCAAATCAGTCTAGTTCCGGTCCATATCACTTTCACACTTAAGAACATAAGAACTGCTGTGCTGAATCGGACGGCATACCTAGTCTAGCATTCTGTTCACACAGTTCCCAACCAGCTGCCTATGGGAGGCCAACAAATAGGAGACAAGGGCAAATGCACCTCTGGCTCATGTTCCCCAGCAACTGGTAGGCAGAGGCATCATGCACGCATTCCCCAATGAGTTTGTTCCATCCTGTTTCGGCATTAATCTGCAATTTTTATCTGCGTAAAAATTTACACTAAAATATGTCATTAAATATGTATTATAAAACCGATTTTCTCCCCAGACTTGCATTTTTAAATGTATTCTGATGCGTTCTTTGAGCCAAAAACTGCACTGGGACATTCAGAAGTACAAAAGCCAGTAGATAACTAAGTTCCAATCCACACATTAGTCCAGGAGGTACAGATCAAGTCAGTTCATATTGGGATTTATGAAGATCTAATTCCTCAAGCATCTCAGTGCTGGACATCCTGTGAAGGTTCCTTCTGCTCAAATGACGTCATCCCATGATGGGTGACTCCTCCCACCCACTGGGGAAGGTGGGGCCTGCAGAGGCTTCCCATGCACTGGGTGTGTGGGTGTGATTTGTTCCAGCTGTGAGGATAATGGTCCCTGATGGACGTGTGAAGTCTCTGCAACAGTCTTCCCCAACCTGGTTCCCGCCAGATGTGTTGGAGTGCAACTCTCATCATTCCCAGTCAGCATGCTGGCCATACTGGCTGGGAATGATGGGAGTTGCACTCCAGTACATCTGGCGGGAACCAGGTTAGGGAAGGTTGCTTATTACATTCTGCCTCCATTGTTGGGTGAGAGGAGTCATCGATCACAGGATGTCCTCTACCATCTAGGCAAGAACAGGTAATTTTATTCTAATGACACTTCATTTGAGCAGCTGTCCAGTATCTTTTGTTTGTAAGTCAAATTAGCAGTACAGCAAGCAAATTGCAATTGCTTAACACTGTTATTCAAAAGGTATTTGGAAACAGGATTCAAGTTACTATGTTGTTCCACCATTGTCTCTCCAGAGCAACATGGGATTATGAATCAAAGCTACTTAGCATGCTCCGCCAATGCTGCAGTTAGAAAGAATATGAGTCTGAAAGGGGAGGAAATATATCTATGTCCTTTCACTTCCAGCTCTAGGGAAAAGGGATGTTTCAGGAGAGGAATGGAGAGGAACCTGGTGCAGAATATAGAGCAATGAAGACATGTCTGCACTACAAATATAAAAGTGGTTTCACTGTCAGGACACCTGTCCGAAGAAACTCTGGGAGCTGTAGTTCTGCAAGGGTGTCTAGGGAATTTGCCAGGGAAAATCCTCAGTGACCTCACAAGAGGAAACCACAGCAGTTAAAAACTTTTCTTAGGTGATAATTTGGGTTGCTGCCTTTCTCTGTTGGTCCTGCTCCTGTCCTTTTTAGAGCAGCATGGTACACAGCTCTCCCTGCCTCAAAAGGAAAAGCTCCTTATTTTTCCATGTGTCAGACTACTGCTAAAGGCACAGCAGCAGGAGCCGTAAAAAGGAGTGGAAACCGTATAGATCAGGGATGCACAACTTGTGGCCCTCCAGATGTTTTAGCTACAACTCCCATCAGCTTACCCAATGGTCAGGGCTGATGGGAGTTGTAGGCCAAAACATCTGGAGAGCCGCATGTTGCCCGCCCCAGCTCTAAATAGTATGGATGGAGTCTGCACTATGAGGGCATCAGTCCTGCTTCTAAGACTGATCGTATGTCATTTTTTTTATTGTTTTAAAGGAGAGTAATTGGACTGAAACAGCGGCCCAGGGCACAGGGGCCCATCTCTCACTTACCTTTGCCATGATGTCAGCATATGCCATGTAGAGATAGTCCTCATCCAATTTGCTGGAACAAACCAAACAAGACTCAGGATCTGATACCTGAAGCTGACCTCTCACCACACTGCTCTTGCTCAGCTCCCAGTAATTTCAACAGAGCTTGTGCCAGAAAAATACTTGGCGGAGGCAATTGTTAACTGACATTCAGGGCTAAATGAGATGCACTCATGTTCAAGAAGCACATGCTGGCCTGTTTGTGTATAAAGCGGGGGGTAGGAGGGGCTTTATCATGGCATCTGGCCCCATCACTTCCTGGCATATAAAAAGGGGAAGAAATAGAAGCAGTGACAGATTTTACTTTCTTGGGCTCCAAGATCACTGCAGACGGTGACTGTAGCCATGAAATTAAAAGACGCTTGATCCTTGGGAGGAAAGCTATGGCAAACCTAGACAGCATAGTAAGAAGCAGAGACATCACCTTGCTGACAAAGGTTCATATAATCAAAGCTATGGTTTTCCCAGTAGCAACATATGGCTGTGAGAGCTGGACTATAAGGAAGGCTGAGCGCCGAAGAACTGATGCTTTCGAACTGTGGTGCTGGAGAAGACTCTTACGAGTCCCCTGGACTGCAAAGAGGTCAAATCAGTCAATCCTAAAGGAAATCAACCCTGAGTGCTCATTGGAAGGACAGATACTGGAGCTGAAGCTCAAATATTTTGGCCACCTAATGCGAAGAGAAAACTCCCTGGAAAAGACCCTGATGCTGGGAAAGATTGAAGGCAAAAGGAGAAGGGGATGGCAGAGGATGAGATGGCTAGATAGCATCACCGATGGAATGAATATGGACTTGAGCACACTCCAGGAGAGAGAGCAGGACAGGAAGGCCTGGCGTGCTATGGTCCATGGGGTCACGAAGAGTCGGACACGACTGAACGACTCAACAACAACAACAACAACAACAAGGAGGGGCTACTTTGACTATCAAGTTGAGAGGAGAGCAAAACCTGTGCCCCCCCCCCCTTTATCTCATTGTGTGCAAGCTGCTTTATGTAATTTCCCCCATCCTGGCTCTGGTACTGGATACTGGACGGCTATGGAAGCGCAGCCGAAAGCATCCGAAATCAGCAAGGAAAGGTGAGGAAGGGGTGGGTGGGAGGGTTTCCTCCCGTCCCACTCATGCTCAGTTGGGTATTAAAAGCAGACATGCCCACCCCCCAACAACAGCCCCACTTTATAGCCAAATGGGCCACCGCACATTTGCTAAACAAACATGTTTCTAGCTTGGTTCAGAACCTCAGTGTTTCATGCTCAGCCCACCCTGGCTCCCATTCCAACACTCTCTCTGTGATTCACCTCTTCTCTGTCAGCGCAGTCCTGCTGAAATGCAGGATGAGCTGGTGCAGGGGGTCCGGTTTCTTTTCTCCTTCTTCTTCCTCCTTCTCCTCTTCCTCTCCTGGTTTCTATATCCCATCCCCCATGCAGAAAAAAGGCAATGCAATGTTAGAAGTTAGCTTAGGACAGTTCTGAAAATGTGGCATATTCTCAAAAGCAGATCTATGGGGTAAGGCTTCCTTATCCTGGAACAGGCAACAGAAGCCTTACCGTGCAATCCTATGCATGTCTACTCAGAAGTAAGTCCTACTGAGTTCAGTGGGACTTATTCCTAGGTAAGTTTGCATAAGATTGCATCCTTAGAAAATCGTCTTCCTGGGAGATGACAGAGCGGAAGTGACAAAGGTAAGACTGCAGGCATTTTCAGAAGCAAGAGTGAGAACATGGTGTGACTTTCCCACATTTAGCAACCTGTTATATGGCTTAAAACAGCACCCTAACTCTAAAATCCAGCTAGTATAGGTATATTACTTTATATTTCAGTATTATGTTGCTTTACATTTTAGTAGTCAGGTAGATAAGAGGATTGTCATAACCTACAAAAAGACAGCCAGGAGCTGAAGACTCTGTGTGTGGGATTCTTTTGGAGGGGGGAGGGAGGCATGACAGTTAAACTGCTCAACTTAAAATCTGTGCTACTGTGCCCTAAGGCAGGCTAATTGTCCTGTTAAAGAGAACAAACACAAACTGGCCCCTAACACAGGGAGCCCCTCCTTTATCCCACTTTCATTTCTTGGTTCCTCTAGATGTCCTGACATCATCCATTCCAAGGCTTTGCTGTGCACAGGCATACCCAACTGGGGAAGGCCCATGCACAGCAATGCCTCCTTGGCTGTGGCACTGAGGGGGAGGACCACTCTGCCACCCGACACCTTGGCCAGGGAGGTTTTGCTTGCTTCACACCTTTATTTTTTATTTCTTTTAAAATTTACGATTACATTTATATACTGCCCAACAGCCGAAGATCTCTGGACAGTTCACAACAATTAAAATCATAAAATACAATACGATAAAACATAATATAAGACTTTAAAAGTTTAAAAGTAGCATGTAAAATGAAGTAAAAGCCAACAGCAGTTACAACCCAGGGAAAGCCTGGGTGAAAAGGTGCATTTTTAGGAGGTGCTTGAAAGATGCCACATTTTCTGCCTCCCGGACTGCACTGGGGAGGGTTTTCCAGAGGGTTTAGCCCATGGGGGTGGGGGCATGCTGCTCATCTCAATGTGGAGGGGGAGCGGAGTACAGGTGAACCCCTGCCGTTATCTCCAGTCACTGACTGGAGGTAACAGCAGGGATTCCTCTCTCTGCTAGCCTGTGGAGGCTGGGGTCTGGGGAGGGAGCCCAAGGCTCCATGGACCGGATGGGGAACCTCCATGGGCTGGATTGGGCCCCCAGGCTGGAGGTTCCCCATCCCTACTCTGGAAGCAGGAGAATCAGGAACCTCTATGGTCCATTCTACACCCATAGCAACCCCAATGTCTTTCTTGTTCTCCCGCCCAATCATTCCTAGCAAAGGGGTTCTATTCCCAACGCTACTCTTCTTGGCCTGGTACTGCTGACCTCAGGACACCGCTCTTCATTTTCAGTACGTTAGATGTACAGGGGTTTTACCACAGAGATGCAGGGATAGGATGTGCCCCTCTCTGCACACACAGTCACGCCCAGCAGCAGTGTGCAGTTTAGTACTGAGCGTTCAGGCTGGTATCACTTTGATCTTATCTCTATTATGGTCCCAGGACTCACAGACAGATCGTCAATCATCCTGTCTTCGAAGGGGTGCTCTTCCGTGAGGATCCAGGACAGCTTGTAGCTCTCCAAGAACATGTTGCAAGCCCGGTGTCTGGAAAGCAGAGGGACAGGTCCGCAGTTAGCCCAACCCTGTCCTGTCTCATATGCTTTATGAAGAGATGCGGAGGGGTGGGGTTGCTATCTATTTTGCAACAGTGGGGCCAGCTGGTGGTCCCAGCAATGAAACACCTGCATGACCACAGATGGGACACTGGAAGGTATGCATACAGACTGAGCCAAACACAAATGAGTGGGCTGCCACACAGAGCCTCCCTCTCATCTTACTCACCTGGGCAGGTTGTAGAGGGGTGTCATGCGGAAGCAGGCCACCACAGCACGCCGGCGTTGCTTGGAGAGCAGTTTGTGCCACACGGCCTTCTTTGACTTGTAAGGATGCTCTGTCTGTGGGACACACACAAAGTTCAGTGGGGCTGGAGGCCAGGACTGCCAATGGCCCTCCCCTACTCTCCAGCTTCCTGTTGACTTCTCCTGACCTGTCTTCCCTCCCTTTTCCACACATTTCCTCTTTCTGACCCCCCCTCTCACCGAAGGGCTGGTTGGAGACATCAGGGTAGAAATCAATTGCAGCACAATGTGGGGGGAACACTACTAGAACAGGAACCCACTCTCGCCATATCTGTGGAGGTCATTCCAAATGCACAAGAGTTAACTAGACAGCCCCAAGCTGCACTGAAGTGTCTTGTGAAGTGTCCTTGAAGTGTCCTTCAAGCTGTCAGCACTGTCAGCATCTGCAGTTATTTCAATGAGCTCCTCTATAGGAGCACTCTAGTTAATGGAATGGCAAACAAGATGGCAACACCGGTAGGGACCTTTAACAAGACAGGCAGTCTAGGAGGCCCTGAACAGCTGTCTAGTACACCCTACATAGCCGCCTTGAGTGCCATTTTTGGTAGAAAGGTGGGGCACGGATCAAATAAATATATACATACATACATACATACATACATAAATAAATAAATACACTGTTTATTTGGCCATGTTCATTCACCCACTAACCCAGCATGCCAGCTTTATCTGCTTATACCTGCTCCAGGTGGTAGAGCACAGCTGAGACCTCCTGAACCCGTCTGACAATCTTCTCTGGATTGTTGCAGTCCTCGGCTTTGCCAGACATCTCCTTGTAGAGAGCCATCTGCCAGCGCATGGATGAGGAGTTCTCACACTGCAAAACAAAGGTGGGTGTCAGTGCAGCTGAGAGCAATGGGAAGCAGCCATCCCACCTCTTTAGAGCAAGGGGGTCTGCCTCACCCCCACCTCCCCACTTTCCCTGCCAATGTGCATGCACAAGACTGATACAGAGAGCTTAGGCAAGGGCAGAGGAGGTGAAGACATCTCCTGGATGCTGGAAGAAAAGCAAATTCTTCTCAATGGGCCTGCTGGACTAAGAGAATGTGAATAGAGGGGGTAGTCGCTTGGAAGCTGGTGGCAGTGGCTGAATAGAGGAGACTCAAAGGCCTTCAAAGTGAACCATAGAGCCTTGGAGGCAATTCCACACCTGTACACAGGTAGGGATGGGCAAATCAATCTATTTCCAGCTTGAATCTTCACGGTTCTTTTTTTTTTTTTAATCCATACCGAAAATTGCATTTAAATAAATACTTTTGAGGTATATTTTCTAAACATATTTCTTCTCAAAATACACATTTTAAACACATTTTGATAGTTTCTTTGAGCTGAGAACTGCATTGCAACATTCAGAAAAGTGTGAAATCTGATAGGTAGCTGCTATGTCCAATTAATCTGGGAAAGAAGGATCTGGTCAGTTTGTACTGCAATTTACAAAGATCGAATTCCTCAAGCATCCCTACGCACTGCACCAGCACTCACCTTGCCCTGAAAGTGCAGGTTGTTGTTGAGGTATTCACGCACCTCCTCATCGGTGTCTTTCTGGAAAGTGGGGGGGAGGGCGGGGGGAGAGAGAGAGAGAGAGAGAACATTCACTTGTGCAAAGTGGCAGTAGTCACTCCTGTATTATTTGGAAAAAAAGTCACTGTGATCTGTATTGCTCACAGAAGCTTTATGTTTTCTATACACACACACGCACGCACGCATACACACATACTGGATATTGTTGATTGCGATTTTTATATATGAATGTTGATGTTACTTGCATGTCGTCTTGGAAGAATATAATAATATCCCCTCCTAAAACACAGGGATATAAATAATTTCCATAAATAGATAAACAAACTCAAAGGGGATCATGTTCAGTGTAATCGTGAGGATAGCCCAGAGTTCTTCTTTGCATTGCTTAAGGGGCAGCCCAGCGCCCTGGGAAGTGCTGAAGTTAACTAGCAACACTTAATGCTTTTTAAAGTTCAGAAATGGGGTTTATACCAGAGGTGTTGAACCTCATTTGGCCAAGGGCTGAATTCCATTTTGGAGAACCTCTTGGGGGCCACATTCCAGTGGGGGGTGGAAAGAAGGGGCAGGTCAAAGAGCAAAAGGGGTGGGGCTAAAATACAAAAAAAACCAGCCTGTCTTAGCTTAATGCTCTTATTTCCAGTAACTAAGACTTAGGAAAGGCGTTCCAACCGTTTAGTTTGGGGGGAGGGGGGATATGGGAAACCACAAAATGATTGGTGGTTGGAGGGAAAGGGGTGTGGCCATCTGGAGAACCCCAGAGGGCTGGATTTGGCTCCCAGGCCTGAAGTTTATTTATTTATTTCATTTCTATACTGCCCAGTAGCCAAAGGTCTCTGGGCACGTCACAGAAATTAAAACCACAGAGTGCAGCATAAAACAATATGAAATATGAAAGCTTAAAACCACAATATAACAGTACAGCCAGAATAAAACCTAGCAGCAATGCAGAGATTTAAAATACGGATTTAAAACACTGAGGCTAAAAGATTAGGAAGCTAAAATGCTAAAATACTGGGAAAATTAAAAAAGGTCTTCACCTGGTGCTGGAAGGAGTACAACATAGGCGCCAGGCGAACCTCTCTAGGGAGCTCATTCCACAGTTGGGGGGACACAGCAAAAAAGGCCCTCTTCCTGGTAGCCACCCGCCTCACTTTCTTTGGCAAAGTTCTGCACCCTTGGATTATACACTCTGTTTTGTTTAAAGTACTCTCTCATTTTAAAACAGCATTCTCCCATCCCTTCATAATAAATAACGGTGGGCTTCGGGGCCTCTGGTAGGCCAAATTGCCTCACAGAGCTGACCATGCAGCGCAGCATTCTCTTTTGAACCATGGCCAGTCAAGATGTCACCTGATCCTTAGACTGGCCCCACTCACTTCATAAGAAGAAAGTGAACCAGAAGGTGCTAAACTGAGCAGGAGGGTGCTATTGCTGGTGTCCTACTTAGGGGAGGCTGGTTGCTCCAATTTCGGAGGAGTGGAGGTTCCATTCCGGGTCTTAGTTAGAACCATCCAGAAGTCTAAAGAACCTATCCAAAGTGCTGGACCCCTTTTTGGGATAGGGTTCAGCACCTTAGATACCTTCTTTAGACTTATGGATGGTTGTAACTAAAACCCAGAATGGAATTTCTGCCCCACTGAAATTGGAGCCACCAGCCTTCCCTGGTCCAATTTGTGGACGTCCCGCCAGCAGCTGCTTGGCCATGGTGTGAACAGAATGCTGGACTAGATGGACCTTTGGTCTGATCCAGCAGGGCTCTTCTTATGAGTTCCTTGCATCCTGCCCCCCTCCCCTCCCCCCAGTCCTGCCCAAACCCTCTCACCAGGGCATAGCGTATCTTGGCCAAATTGATCAGCTCTTGGTCGGTGGGGGAGCACATATTCAGGCCGATTGGGAGCATTTTCTTGAGGGTGGCCACGATCAGCGAGGTCTGCACGGAGTAGCGGTCGCCCCGGCGCTTCTTCTTGGTCCGCTCCTGGTCTGAGCCACCCGACTGGGGGAAGGATTGCGAAAGGAAGATGTGGGTTAGCATGGGGTGGGACCAGCCACTTGAGCTGTCCCAGGCATGCCAAGAGATCAGCTGGGCAAAAGCTTAATGGCCAAGCGCCACTCTGACATGGGATTCAGTGATATGTAGAAGGGGGTGGGCAGGCTCAAAGCTCCTCCCTTGGGAGAATATGGGGTGAGGTGCTTCTTTTGTAGAAGAGAAGAGGATAACGAGCCCACAGTGTCAGCCAAACCATGGTTCTGGACTCCTACTGTCCTGTGAAGCTGAGGTCTACTCCAAATGCAAGAGGTCTAATACACACACAGAATCTTCAAACTGGTGTAGGGATTGGGGGGGGGAGAATCTGTCCATTGTCACTTCTGGGGTGTTCTGCCAGGAGTATGTGGATCAAAAACCTACAGCATGCACTGGCTTCTTGATCTACAAACTGGAGACAAGCAGCAATGTGCATGGCTTTTCCTGTCTAGGGGATATTGCTTTGTATAGGGGAAACATCCTGTTCAAAGCTGGGGATGAGAAGGAGGCACTGGGATGTGGAGAGGAAATGGTGTCTGGGAATGTGGAATTAGAGGTGGAGAAGCGGGAAGAGGTTGGGTGGTGGAGAGAATTCATCTGAATTTTCGAAGAGATCTAGGCAGGAGCAGCAGGTAATAGTGGAAGTGATTGGGTCTCAAGGCTATAAGCCTGGGGAGAAGGGGCACTAATCACAGGATAGTGATTTGCAGGAGACCCCAGACTCTTTCTGGAATCTCACAGAAAACAGGGCTGGAAAAAAGTCTCTTGTTTCTCAGACACCAGTGTGAAATTCTCAGGTTCCAGGGTGACCAGATGCCTGGGATTTCACCCGCCACACAGAAGGGAATGAAATATGGAAACTTGTCAAGAGAGATAGGATTGGACTGGCATAAAATGGAGCAGTCATCATCCCCTCCCTCAAAAAGACGGAAGAAAACAAACTCAAGACGTCACCCAATCCCCACAGACTTTGCCCTCCTACAGTCAGCCTTGCAAAAGAGCCTTTCAAACGTCTACACATAACCACACACAAGACACACAGCGCTGTTGGCAGCCAAGACACATAACCTGCCACTTGTGGCATCACGGGCACCCCCTTCCTCCCTCCCACATGATGACAGGTCAATAGGTGGTGAAGGCTGTCACAGCAGCTGGATTATGGGCTCTGGGATCCCGAAGGAGAGGGGAGAAAACTGAGATGGCAGATACAGGAACCCAGAGGATGTGAATCCAGATTAGGGGATGGAGGCCCAATGCATGCTGGGAGAGGAAGGTGGCTTCTTGGGACAAAAACATGGCAGCCTTCAGGGAAGGGACCTCTAGAGGTCAGAGGCTTTAAGGTAGTCTGTCCAGTGAAGATGAACGGCCTGCCATGCCATGTCAGAGTGACTCCCAAGAGCAACATGGCATCTTGCCCAAGTGCATAATGGAAGGTCGGTCCCGCCAGTGGGGTGCTTGATGGCTCATTGGTGCCAACCCATCGGATGCAATGATGCGTTGCTGCCAGAGCTGCGGAAAGCCACTGCGCTCTTGCCATCATCCATGCAACCGCGCCCCCTTCCCTCTCCTCCTGCCCCTGATCATTTTAGCATGATCCCTGCCACTCTCCCAAGGGGAGGGAGGGGAGGGTCGCGGCAGAGATTGCATTGCGCCATGCTGTCTCCACGTGGTCCAAAAATGACAACAGAAAGGGGCGGCAGAATGGCCGTTGTTTCTCTAACCTGGCCTTCTCCAGACTAAACTCACACATGGTGCAGGGAGAAGAGGAAAATAAGACAGAAGAGGAGAAAGAGAAGGTTAGAAGAAGTGGCAAACCCTCGCCACACCCAGCACGGACTCAGAAAAAGAACCTGTCACCCAGAACATGGCGGATTCAAGATGTTATGAAAGTTCCCACCAGCTTCTTTCTTCTCCCTGCCCCCCCCGCTCCCCCCCCCCCGATCAATCCAAAGAGTAAGAAAAGCTGCTCACACAAAGAGGCCCAAGATTGGGCATGGGGCAGAATTTGGCAGTTACAGAATCTTGTCATTGACCCTCCCCCACCAACGAACCCATCCAAAGAAGAAAGCCACATTTCTAGTTCTCATTGGCTGCAAGAGGACAGAAAGAGAAAACATGCAGGCAGGGTCAGCCGAGTGATCCTTGAGCAGGACATCCAGAAGTCAGCGCTTTGTTCCCTGACCTCCCTATACCTCCCTCTTTGCTTCTTCAACCCATTGCTCCCTCCCCACTCCTTGCTCTCTGCCACTGCCAGTCTTTGGCCAGGCTTTCTGAATGCTGCAAAGAGATAAAAATTTAATTATACAGAGGGAGGGTGGGGAGGGAGGAACACACTTGGTGATGGTTCAAGAAGAACAGATCTTCCCAGCCAGTTGCACCTAAGGTTAAGGGGGCGGGATGATGGGACCCCCCAGAGGCAGCCTGTAACACTGACTGAGGAGCGCCTGGAGACAGACAGACAGAGAGGGCTGGGTGGAGTGCATTTGGCTCTTGCAACCTGGCTCAGGCTGGGCTCACCTTCAAGGCAGGAGAGGCACCTCTCGAGGAAAGGGAAAGGGCAGGACTAATCATGCTACTTAATAATTTCCATAGGGCTTTTTCACTCAAAGCACTTCACATACATTAACCTCAGGAATCCATACAACAACCCTATAAGGAAGGCCAGTATTATGACTGCCATGTCAGGTATCTGGAGAAGGAAGGGCTGAGACTGAGCAATCAGGACCCGCTTCAGGGAATCTAATGACTTCATGGCTGTGTTAAGGTTTGAACTAGGGACTTCCTGCCTCACAGCACACGCTCTTCCCTACAGAGCTATGCCAGTCCTTGATCCCTTCTGGTAGAACTGAAGCCCAGAAGCTGCTGCTTTAAGGGTTTTTCTAGACTGCACCCTTGATGGACAATATTCTGGCTCTAGGTCGGGGGAGACCCATATTGGAGGGCATACCCTCCATCCACTCACCCCCAGCCCAAGACCCCCCAGGCGCTCCGCTCACCTTGGACATTTTGCTCTTGCTGTCCGCTGTCAGGAAGGACATGTTATTGATTTCATTCTGAACCACGAAGTTTTGCTCTTCCCGTTTGAAGTTCTAGGGGATGCAAAAGAAACCAAGGAATTACAGCTGTGCTCTCTGGGAGTGCACTGGTAGATGCGCTCAGGGGATCTGGATTTGCCATATCTGTCTAAAAGAGAAGGAACTATTGTCCCTGCTTGGAGCCCAAATGGATGGCCATGAAGGAAGGTACCCTCTCCCTCTTGGCAGTTTTCAGTTTTGCCCCCGGAAGTCTCCCACTCAAACAACGAAACATGGCCAAAAACATTTTGCTGCTCCAAGAGGTGGATCCCAGGACCCCTCATGACACATCTGAAATACAGCAGAAGAGCTGAACCCCTCTGCAACACCACAAAGAAGCCCAGGGTTCACCAGCCAAGGTGATCATGTCTTTGTTGGCACCCGCACAACTGCCACTCTCTGCCAAAAAGCTCACTCACGTGTGATTTGGACCAGTAAATGAACACCTCCCCAACCATCCGGAACAGCTCCTCAGCATCTGAGTTTGGCTCTGTCAACCAATTGGCCCTGCAGATCCAAAGAGAACTGTTAGTAGATATCCCTGCATAGGTAGGACTTATTCTGAGGAAACCCAGCACTGGCAGGACATGACATGCCCATCTTTTTCCTAGAATCAGGATGCATTTTTAAAAGCAGAGGCATTTTGTTAACATGGGATATTAGGTCATCTGTTTGTGCAAATACGCCCATTTCCTTCCAGCCCTGTGATTGGAAGGAAAGTCATCATCTGATGGTGCAGTTATCTGGAGATAAACAATACATCTGAAGGTCACCCTCAGCTTGTGTAAATCATGGGGGACTTGAACCAGGGACCTAGGCAGCAGAGCCCAGGTGCCTTACTCCCTGTGTCACTGGGCCACTTCTGAAACTGAGGAATTACCTCTGTTATGCTGCTATGCATGGCACCTATATGGTGGCCACAGCTGGACCATGTGACTGGAGGACCCTAAAGGGGCCAGTCTAGTTCTATATTTATTTATTTATTTATTATTAAATTTATTAATCGCCCATCTGGCGGGTCACCCAGCCACTCTTAACCAAACTGTGTTTTGCTACAGGAGGGCTACAAATGGAAGGGTGTTGTTCCGCTCATGTCCTGCTTGTGGGTTTCCCATGGGCAGCTGGTTGGCCATTGTGTGAACAGAATGCTGATGTTTTTGACACTTCTCCAAGTACTTGAAAGGCTGTCACAGAGAGGAAGGCCAGGATCTCTTCTCCATCATCCCAGAGTGCAGGACACGGAATCATGGGCTCAAGTGACAGGAAGCCAGATTCCGGCTGAACATCAGGAAAAGCTTCCTGACTGTTGGAGCAATATGATAATGGAACCAATTACCTAGGGAGGCGGTGGGCTCTCCCACACTGGAGGCATTCAAGATGAGGCTGGACAGCCATCTGTCAGGGATACTTTGACAGATTCCTGCATTGAGCAGGGGGTTGGACTCGATGGTCTTATAGGCCCCTTCCAACCCCACTATTCTATGATTCTGTCTTTTTTCTTACCAGAAAAAACTCATTAAGGAAGAAAAAATGGAATAGCTGCACAATGCCTTTTGATTGTTAATGCCAGGAGCCTTTAGTCTGGAAGCACTCTAAGGATATCGTCAGATGGAGTAACAGCACAGTCTGCCTGCCCTGCCCATCTTTGACTATGCTCCTGCTTCTGGGCGTTTGGTTTTCATCCAGTACCCGGCCAGCAGCCTGTCTTTTGACTATGTCTCTCCCTCTGGCCCGGAGTCCTTGCTCATTGATCCAGTGCCTAACCTGTGGCCCATCCATGACAACTTCTGCCATTTGACTCTCAGCTGCAGCCTGTCGCAAGGTGAGGCCCCTCAGCTGACCACTTGCATTCAAAAAGAATGCTGCTGAAAAGCAACATGGCCATGGGCCATCTGCTTGCATTCATGCAGTTTATTTTGAGCCCTGTAATGGCTGCTGCTGCAGGAGTGCAATCTTTTAGGGGTGGTGTGGACACAGGAGAAAGAAATACAGGCACGCAAGTCTAGGAGGCACACACCCCTTCCAAAGTCTGCAGTACCTGCTGTTGTCGACGTATCGGATGAGCAGTGGGTAGAGGGCATAGAGGTCCCGGCAGAGCACTGAGAACTCATCCCGGATCAGCAGCTCAGCATCCTCCGACTCCGTCTTAGCCTCCAACCGCAGCTGCTCCTCCTCAGCCACCACTTTCCCAGAGCGCTTCTTCAGTTTCTCCATGGTGGGAATGAAGTGGGAGCGGAGCAGTTCCGGCTTGGCCTTGCTGACGATGGGCTGAGCAAAGACTACAAAAGAAGGAATTAAGGGGAGGGCAGTGGTCAAGAAAAAAGTGTCCCTCCACCATCACCACCAATCCGCCTTCCCTCAGACGCTTTGGCAGGCCTTGGGAACTTCCCGGCCACCTAGTTACTCAGACTCTTGAAACTGTATTGCTGACACCTGGAAACTCACTGTTCTGGCAACTAAGGATTGGATGCCTGCTTCTTAGAACCAGCAGTGGCTTTTCCAGCTTCTGGCACATGTTGTCTGAGGCTGCATTGGACGTAGACGACCCTTAGCAACAGAAATTCTATATAGCCATGCCTATATTTCCCAGGATGTGTTGGGGATTCCTGGATTCCATTCCTCAGCCCTTTTACCGCTGCAGCCAAGGGGTCCCAGGCCCTGGGCAACCTGAGTGCTACTTTTGGCATCCCACTGAACATGGCCATACATACTGAGTGGCGAGTGATGTCAGGCACAGAGGGCTTGCAGCACAGAGATGTGGGGGCAGCCTTCAGTTCAACGCTGGCAGTTCAGGCTATGTGTCATTCTACTCTTTGCTTAGTCTTCCTCCACTAGCCCACCAACATCACTCTGGATCTGGACCCGATTCCCGCTTCAAAGGAAGAGGCTCCTAAAACCAGACATTCACCCAGATCTTTGACCCTTCATACCCGCCAACCGCTTCATCCAGGAAGCCTCATCTATGCCCAGGTTGTTGACAATGATTTTCAGGATGTTGCCCAATAAGGTGTTGAGGTGGTCGGATGTCACTTCAGTGCACCAGGGACCCTGGGGGTTGGTTTCAGGGCCTCGCTCCCACCAGCGGGGCAAGTAGTTGCACAGCATTGGCAAGGTGACCTCAATCACGTGGGGCATTTCGGTGTAGCGGGCCCCTGATTCCGCCAGTCCGCTGATGTCCTTCATGAGCCTCTCCAAGACCGGGATGTCTGGGCACATCTCCTCCACGCAATTTGGCAGGCCTAGGACTGGGGATGTGAAGGGGAGGCCGTTAAAGCCATGGGCTCGGAACAGAGGTCTTACAGGCTTAAGGGAATGTAGGCTTGCTGGCACCAGCGTGTCCCCAAGGTGGATTCCCCTCCCAATTTTTATTTTTTTAAATTAACATTTTCTTACTGGCAGCTGGGAGCACTTCAAAGCACAGTGTGTAAGTGAATGGATGGAGGATAGATGGGTGTGTGTGGTGTGCCATGGGGGGTGGGAAGACAGACAGAAAGAGAGAAAGTGTGCATCTATGGGTGGCAGAGGGAGAGAGAAAAAGAGATGGGGGAATGGGTAGGTGGGTAGATGTGGGGGAGAGAAAAAGAGTATGCCTTCTATGGAATAGGTTTCTCTTGGCTCTGAAAATTGTGGGTCCAAAGGAGTTGTTGGGGCTCAGTCCCCACCTTTGCCGTGTACTCAGTCTTTTGGGCAGGTTACTTGTCCTTTGTGACTAGCCATGCCTCCAATGACATCCATTTTGTGGTGGTGCCAGGGACAGTTTCTCAAATTGCCAGATGTGCCCACAGGCCCCAAAAGGTTGCCTAGCCCTGCCCTAATGAGATACACCCACAGTGCCAGACCACCTCCCTCCCTGACTATTCAGTACTCACATCCAGAAGCCTCCCGCACAGAAGATGGTGCTTCCCACTCAAAAACCTGGCTTTAATTCTTTTTGAAAAGAAAAAAAGATCAGTCTTCTGGCTTCTCAAGGCTGCAGAGAAGAACCTAACAATATGAAGGTAGCTTGAGAAGTATAAATGTGGGGAGGTGGCACTTCAGTGGGACCTCTTTATCCCACTTTAGATACATTAATCCGGGTTAGGTGTATAAGAAACTAGGAATGCAGCCTCCATGTTCAGAAGCAGTATAGCTGATTACATCAAATGCTGGGAACAAAGGACAGGGTAGGGCCATCCTCATCATACCCTACTTTGTGGTCTTCTCTGGCCACCATCAGAAAAAAAAGAGAGCATTGGGCTCAAAGGACTTTTATCTGATTCAGTGTGACAGTTTTCATGTTCTCAGTTTGTTCCTGTCCCTTCTCCCCAGTGCTTCCTTCCCCATTCCCATTCCTAGCACTGATTCTCTGCATCTCCCAAAAAGAAAATCCCAAATTCTGGAAAAAATCATGATCAGGAAATTCCAGAAAAATCATGACCAGGAAACTCAAAGAAAAAATGTCAGAACACTTACACTCATTTGTGCCAATCACTGAAGTGGAAGAATGAGAGGTTTCATGTTAAACAATTCTAACCCCCAGTTCCTATTGTTGAGTGGGAGCGCTTGGACACACTAAAATGACCCACACATGAGAGTGAAGGAAGGTGGATGGGAAGAGGGAAAGAAAAGGCAAGGAGGAGTCTAGAGTGGGGCTGCGTGCTAAAAATGCAGGGGAAATGGATGACATTTCAAGGCAAGGAGGCTGCAGTCCACCTGTCCTCTCTCCCACCACTGCAACTCACTGGCTCGCTCCCTCGGCGATTTGGTGGTGTAGACAGAGTAGGGGTTGTATTCGTTGATATGGGGCTCCAGGAAGGCCACAGGCACTGCTGCTGCCAGCCGTGCCAAGCACTCCCCAAGTTGTGGGCGTTGCCTGCAGAGGGTGAGAGAGACAGACATGGGGAGACCACATGGCATGTTTTACCCTGGTGAACGGTGCCCAAGCGACATCTAAATACGCTCTCCATCCAATATAGGGATGCCATTGACCTGCCAAAGCTGAAATGTGCTACTTCTTAAACCAGAGCAACTCATGGTGTCAAGGGCTCCTTGGAGGGCTCTCAGTCTAATCCAGTAGCCAAGTCCAGACACAGACAAAGGGATTCTTTTCAAAGCTTTATTCTTCTTTTACAACTTAACAGCTCTACAGGTAGCAACTAGATCTGAGCAGCAGCATCCCTATGCCCTAAGTTAGAACACATGGTTTGTTTGGATATTGTGGTACATAACACCTTTTTAACTGAGAAGGGTGCTTCCAAACGGAGGGCTCCTAGTGCAACCAGTCAGAATGTGTTGTGCAGCTATTCCACCTTTTCTTACTTAATGGATTTTCCACAGTAAGAAAAATGATGGAAGAAGCAGTGGGAAAACATGGGAGGGCTACGAGTGGAAGATGACATTGTTTGGACCCCGTATAAAAGCCTTGACTGGAAGCACCCAAAGAGGACATAACTCCTCTTGCATCCCAGCACCTTCCTCACTTCAGCTCTGCTTGAACATGTGATAAAGTTTTATTGAACTGAAGCATCTAGGGGTGAAGCAGTGGGGAAGCTCACAACATTCAGTCCAAACATAGTCTCCTTTCCGGGGTCCAGTTCTGAAAAACCCCACTTCTGCAACTTCGAGGCTGACTGGCTGGCCCACAGTGATCTCAACAAGACAACAAAGACGTGCACGCATGCATGAGCGCGCGCGCGCGCGCACACACACACACACACACTCACTCACTCACTCTCCAACATCCTTGGAGCAATTTTACACTTTGAAAAAGTCTTCTTCTATTTTTATGTATGAAATCAAGAAGGATGACTGCATGAATGCTCATATGGGACTTAAAACATTTTTTCAAAAAGGAAATGTGATTAGCAGATAAGCATGCCTGACATTTCAGTTGTGAAGCCTCGCTCACCCCACGTGGTATGGGGACTTGCCACGAGCTGTCTTTCAGAATTACGTCTGCTTTCACCCCTATGGTGCAAACTTCATTGGTGGGCTGTGCTCCCCATGGACCCATCTTTCCATGGTGCAACCCCCACCTTTCCAACTGCACAGCCTTCTTGCTGGACCACAGCTTCTCACATCCTTGTACTCACCTCTCCACGTAAGGATTCTTGGTTGTGCCCAAGGAATAAATACTGCATAGAGTTCGGTAGCAGGAGACCTGAACATCATCCACTGTGGTGACACAGAAAAGAAAGAGAGCGAGCAGAAGGTTCACATCCAGAATCATATGCTTTCTCCCCCAAACAGTCCTCTGCTGTCATACAGATGCAGCCATCTGTTCCCCACCATTTTCTGCTGGTTTCTTCTCTCAGAAGAGTAGCTATTTTAGATTTAGCCTTCCACCAAGACCTTCCACCAACTGGCTTCACAGCCTTCCACCAACCCTCTTACCATCACTGCACTTCATTGGAAAAGCTGGCCGCCATTCACAACCCTTGCCCGGGAGGGGCCCCTGTGGCCCGTTCAGGACCTGCTTGCATTGCTCATGGCAACCAATATCAGGTCTAGCCTTGACTTGAGGCCCAACCCCACCCACTCTTCCCCTGGATTGCTCACAGATGACGTCGTCCCCGAACTGGTGCTGGGCGATGTGCTCGAAGAGGGAGGTGAGCACGGGCAGCAGGGCCACAGTGGTGTAGGTGATGTTCTGGCCCACCCCCTTGACCTGGGTGCGGGACTGTGACACCTTGCCCAGTTTGAGGTTCTCCACCATCTTCTCAATGTCATCTGAGGCGCCTTCAAAGAAAGAGCGCAGACCAGCCTTCACAATCTCAGGGCCCGATTTCATCACTGTCCTGAAAGAAAGACACGCACAGATCGGATCTCCGCAAACTTACGGGTGTGGAGGCCATACCCCCGTTGTTAAAACTGCAACGTTTAATCACTTTGAGTCATCCGTTTGGTGGGGTGAAAACTTTGGATCAAGTAAAAAAATTGCCCCAATTAATCAGGCAGTGCATTAAAAATATTATTTTTAATACAAGTACTTATGAAAACTACAAGTACCAAAAGGCACCATCTTAGGAGAAGCCTCCCTCGTTCTCTCACACACAGAGAAGGGAATGCTTCTCCAAAAATGATGCCTAGTAGGGATATATGTGTCATCTAGACCTACCTTCCCCAACCTGGTGCCCTCCAGATGTGATGGACTGCACTTCCCATCATTTCTAGCCAGCATGCTGAAGGGCACCAGGTTGGGGAAGCCTGACCTAAACACAAAGAAACTATGTTTTTTGCTTCAGAACTATAGTTTTCGCTCATATACAAATTAATTCAAATTTAATTGATTAATAGACTTAAGATGATCCATCAACTATATTAAATTTGGTGACAGCCCTACCCACCATTATGTTCCTTCCCTCCCTTTGTTTGTTTCTTTTTTCCAGTATTTATATGGTGCCTTTCAGGGCAAAGGCTTCTAAAGGTGGTTTACATTCAACAATTTAAAACACAAAGCAATTCTTTAAAAACATATATAGAAAAACAGTGACAAAATTACGAAGTCTAATTACAAAACTAAAAACAGCAGCAATTTTTAAAAAAAGAAATCCCAGTTCACAACACTCTTAATACAATGGAGATGGGAAAAAATGTTTTTACGGTTCATTTAAAAACTAATAAAGATGGGACTCTGCAAATTTCTTTTGGGGGGGAATTTCATGGATATGGGGCCATTCCCCAAGTCCCTGATGCTAGTTCCCGCCAGTCTGATGGCTCTTGATTGTGGGCCTGCAAATAGGGTCTCTGAGGCTAACCTTAAGGCCGAGGCAGGTGCTTCAACTAACTTGGTCCCAAACTGTGTAGGGCTAATTAATTTGCAGCTACTTTCCAGCTACTCAACTCACAAATCTTTCTAACAAAATCACAGAACTGGGATTTAACTTTTCTTAGCCCAGGATTCAGATTAAAATCTCTCCCCCTCAATATCTCTATCTCTAACTCTCTATGACAAACATAGGTGAGGAAGTGGTCTGAGATATGCATCCTTATAGCTCTCCTCTGCAGGTGTGGGAAGATTATTTGGGAGAGACGGAGCAAGCCTACTCACCTGGCATCCAAAGAACGAGCAAGGATATGCAGGCAGTTAACCACGGCAGCAGCATCAGTGCCTGGAGGGAGACAGAAGATCTTTGTTTAGGGCTTGGGTTAGGGAATATGGAATAGGGGCACAGGACAAGGGAAATATAGCATCATGTCTGGAGGGTGGATAGGGGGGACAGTAGGTTGGTCCACGGATAAGGTGTGAGGGAAGTCAGGATGCAGAGCAGACTTGTGGGGTGCTTAAACTCCACCGAGCGAGCAACACGGAGAAGAAACAAAGAGGAGAGGAATGAAAAAGACTGAGCCCCCCACCCCCCCGAACAGGAGCAGAGGAAGGATGCTGCTTACCAAAGAGAGAGACCCGGTGTCTGACCAGGGCTGCCAGTTTGCAGAAAAGGCTGAAGGGTGGAAAAAAGAGGCAGAAGGAGAGAATGAAAGAGATTGTTGGAAAGAGGAGAGCACACAACAGGGCAGAGGGAATGGGGGCAGAGGGATGGAAGAGTCAGCTGAACCTCAGCAAGGCTTCTGGGAGAGGATGGCATATGTGAACTCCCCCCCTCCCCATTCACACACATAAAACCCAAGAGAGACTGAGCAAGAAACAGAATCGACAGCTTAGGAACTGTTGACAAAACCAAACTATGGAAACTCCATTCAGAGACACCAAGGGTTACTTTGCACATATTTTCCCCAAACAGGTGTTCATGAGTGTCAGGAAAAAGGTTTATGTCCACGTCTGCAAAAGCATGCTGTATGAGATTAATTTTGGGAACTCTCAAGCAAATTCTCCTACTTTCAATTAGTTTGCAAAATTAAGAATGTATAGTCTTGTAATTGGATGATTCCTCCCTTCCCCCTCATCATTTCCAGTCAAACATGCTGTTGAAAGTTAATGGTTAGATGTAGCATTTAGACTTAGAAATTTGATTCTTAAATTAGAAATTATTATTATTAGAAATGTGACTCATAAATTATTATTGCCACAGGTTCCCTATTCCTGCCATATAGTTAATGCACAAGACTTGCATTTTTTTCAAAGCATCAAAGTCATATATTGCAAAGGTATATCACTGGCTAGGTGATATTCAACCTGTTCTGGAGGGGGTTGCACTCCCCCTAAAGGATCACGTTCGAAGTTTGGGGGTGCTCTTGGATCCAGAACTGTCACTTGAGGCACAGGTGAACTCAGTGGCACGGAGCACTTTTTATCAGCTTAGGCTGGTATACCAACTATGCCTTTATCTGGACAGAGATAGCCTAGCTACAGTTATCCATGCTCTGATAACTTCTCGTCTGGATTACTGCAATGCATTATATGTGGGGCTGCCTTTGAAAATGGTCCGGAAACTTCAGCTGGTCCAAAATAGGGCAGCAAGATTGTCAACAGGGACTGGCCTGCGAGCTCATATTACGCCAGTACTTTTTCAGCTGCACTGGCTGCCAGTCCATTTCCGGGCCCGATTCAAAGTGCTGGTATTAACATTTAAAGCCCTTAACGGCTTGGGGCCAGGTTATCTGAAGGATCGCCTCCTCCCATATGTGCCTGCCCAGACCTTAAGATCATCATCAGCAGCTCTTCTCCGTGAGCCCCTGCCAAAGGAAGTGAGGCGGGTGGCTACTAGGAGGAGAGCTTTTTCTGCTGTGGCACTCCGGCTCTGGAATGAGCTCCCTGGTGAGGTTCGCCTGGCACCTACATTGTATTCCTTTCGGCGCCACGTGAAGACCTTTTTATTTTCCCAGGCATTTTAGCATTTTAGCTTTCTAAACTTTTAGCTTTGCTGTTTTAAATTTGTATTTTAAACTCCTGCATTGCTGCTAGGTTTTATTGTGGTTTTATTGTTATATTGTGGTTTTAATGTTCTATATATTTTAAATTGTTTTATTGTGAGCTGTTTGGTTTTAATTTTTGTGAACCGCCCAGAGAGCTTCGGGTATTGGGTGGTATAGAAATGAAATGAATAAATAAATAAATAAAATAAAAGGTGACATTTGTAAGTGTTTGAAATTCAAAAAAAGCCCAATGCTGCCAAACTTTAAATTGATAAAAAAAAAAGTTCATCTCAGCTCTAACAGTGAATGTTATTTCATACTTTACAGGCTATCAAACCCACGTTTGCCACTGGAAATCTACTCTACAGGGATCCAGTTCCATAATGGGTACGTGGGTATAATGAACATATGGAATTCCAGTTCCATAATGGGTATGTGGGTATAATGAACACAAGTTTGTTCCTATTTGTCTTTCACAGTTACATTTGCTTAGGTGTACATGGAAGATGTACACTTGAAAATGTAATGTGTGAATTTATTGGCCCATATGCACGCACACACATGCACAACCAAACCTTTCAGGGATTTCCTGGTTCTCACCTTGTTATCATCTCCTTCTCCTTGTTGGAGGCATGGCCTCCACTGCCTAGGACTTTGGCGGGTGTGGACAAAAAGTAGAGACAGTGGTTGGTGAAGTACTGGTTGATTAGGGGCAACAGGATCTGAAAAGGAAGCAAAGGTTAGCAGGGCCAAAAAGGTCCATGAGCCTAGAGTCCTTGGGATAAGGCAGGATATAAATCAAAATGTATTGCTCCAAGAGCTGCTCTTTAACACTTTTTTGTGCCAATGTTGTGCTAAGTGCTATATAACATTTAGAGGGGGCACCCCCCCAGCCCCTTCTTACTCCAGCCAGTGCCAATGCACAGAGAGAGAAACTAACCTTGGCAAAGAACTTGATCTCTTGCTCATGGGGGGATTTCTCCACCCGTCCACTGCTCACCACAGCCTCTGAGGCAGAAAGAATCCCAGTGAGCACCACCAAGAAGTGGGAAAAGCAGATGAATAACACACACACACACACACACACACCTCTTTCCTGCTCCTGTTGCACTGCCTAAGCAATTAAGAATGATGCTGTTTGACCTTTGTCCAGGGATCAGCTGGCCTCAAAAGAGAATCCAGAACAGATGCAAACTTCCCTACCATATTTGACAATGGGATCCAGGCATCTTGAGCCCTATTCCCCCACTTACTTTAACTACTAGGCTTCCCCCCCACCCTCAATAGTAGAACTGAGAAGAGAACCCAGGCATTCTGGCTCAGCTGGCTGCTCTGGCACTAGAGCCCATTCTCCTCCCAGATGGTGTAAACAGAAGGCAGGAGTCCTGACCCCAACACTCTTTCGCCCCCACAACTCTCTGTCTTCTTCACACAAAGGATCCCTCAGGGGAAAGAATGATAGGGCTCCGTGCGTGGCTTCCACAGGTTCCCCAGGCACCAATTGTGAGAGGAAAACTGCAGCTCCTTTACCCAGGTGGGCAATGAACTCCTGAGAGATGTCCATCCATTTCAGCAGCTGCTGCAGGAACCCGTAGGCAAAGCGCTTCTCAATGGAGGATGTGTCCAGTTCCATGTCCTTCAATCCCCTGTGAGAAATAACAGAATATCAATTTAGATGGTAGCAAGACAGGTTTTGGCAGATACCCTGAATCAGCAGCAGGCAACCTTTTTGGGCTGTGGGCACATTTAGCGATTCAAGAAATCGTTTTGGGCACCACCCCAAAATGGCTGCCCTGGGACGCATGGCAAAGGACAAGTAACCTGTCCCAAAGCCTGAGTACAAGGCAGAGGTGGGGTCTGAACCTCAACATGCTAAACAACTCCTTTGAACCCAGAGTCTTCAGCACCAACAGAAGCCTATTTTACAGCCATCCCAGCTGTCAGTAAAAAAAAACGGTTAATAAAAAAAAGGGAGGGGTAAGACACCTCGATGGGCACTGAGAAAGGTGTCTGAGGGCACATGGTTGCCAGTAGGCACCACGCTGCCTACCCCTGCCCTAGAGGCACGGCTAGAGTTGATAACGGTGCTGCAAGCAGTGGAGGCTGGTGGCTCTGATGTCAGTGGGGCAGTGAATCCACTCCAGGCTCCAGCCAGAAAGCTAAAGGATGCTCACTCCTTTAGAGTTGTGACTGGTTCAGACTGAAACCTGGAGTAGATTCACCGCCCCACTGACATCGGAGCCACCCGCCTCCACTGGCTGCAAGACCTTTCTTGACTCTCCAAGCTGGGTTGAAATAAGGGACGGTCCTGAGTGAAACCCTAAACTGGCTCAGCGGGCAAGAGGTGCTTCCAGACAGAGGGCTCCCTGCACTACCAGTCAAAAGGCATTGTGCAGCTATTCCGTCTTTTCCTAATGGATTTTTGTAGTATGGAAAAAGACAGAGGAAGTCGTGGGAAAGCATGGGAGGGCTAAAAATGGAAGGCAAAGATATATGGATTCCCCCCACCCCGCCCACAGAATAAAATTCTGTGAATGAAGGAGGACGACTGCACAATATTTATTTATTTATTTATTTATTTATTTTATTGAATTTCTTAATTGCCCATCTGGCCGGCCACCCGGCCACTCTGGGTGATGTACAATCATACAAACAGTTTAAAAACAATAAAATTTCACATTAAAACATCATTTTTTTAAATTTCCCTAAACCACCGCAAATGCCTGCCCAAAGAACCAAGTTTTCAACGTGTAGCAGAAGCTCATTAAAGAGGAAACATCCAAGGCTCCTTCCAAGGAACCCTGGGAACTTTAGTTCTATGACAGCATAAGTATCTCTACCAGGGAATCTTTAGCACCCTGACAAAAGTACAATTCCCAGGGCCCCTCGGGGGAAGCCATAGGTCTGAGAACCTCTATTCTAATGGGAAAATGGTTCTCACTCAACTTCCCCAGGATTGGCCTGTTATTTGCAGGCAAGGCCACCTAAAATTCACTTCCTCTCCTCCTTTTCGAGGAGGCCTTTTCCCAGGGGACATCACATGCCTAGAACATGTGGGGCACACTGCACCATCCCTCTTCCTGTTTATACAGAACACCCGATCAGCAGCCACACACACATATCCTTGCCAGGGCACCCTCTAGCTTCTTCCCACTCACCTTGTCACTGCATAGCCATGAAGCTGCAGGAATTTGAGCAACTCCTGTGCCTTTTCCCGGTCCCGGGCCTTCTCCTTGGCCGTTAGCGTATCATAAGGCACCAGCAGGGGGTGGGTGCCACCCCCTTGGGGAAGAAGAGAAAGACAAAGCATGAAGCCTGATTGGGAGTGGGGGGCACCAGCACCCTGCAAGGGAGAGGTGGAGAAGGACGCAAAGACTCACCTTTGGCTTCCAGCTCTAGTTTCTTCTTGCGTCCCCAGGTGTTGTGATAATTCTCAGCCAGCTGCTCTGCCATTGCCTGTGGAGAAAGACCAGCAGTCAGTGAGTGGATGGGAGAAAGGTTAAAAGTTACTAACAAAAAAAACAGCTGGCCAAGTTTCTAACACTCATGGCTGAGGGGGCAAACAACCATGAAAATAAGCTGGCAGTAGCTGCTAAGGAAGTCAGAAACAAAGAAAGATTTGTGTTTTACCAAATTAAAATTGGCACAGGACCTGAGGCAGTAATAGAGGAGTTCCTCCAGCACAATGTCCCTCATGCTTATTCACTTCCCTCTTGCCCCTGCTCCTCAGAATTCCGTATTTTCACAAAGTGCATCCTCCCCAAATTTTGCAACTGAAATACCATAGTGAATATATATCTATCTATCTCCTTCCTATATTTGGATAATTGATTCTGATGGCAGAATTTTCATCTTCGAGTTGCAGGAGGACAGTTTGCAGACAGGCCTTCCCCATAGCTTAGTTTTATGCTTACTCACCTGCAGTTCCCTGGAAAGGGTCACTCCAGAGAGGTCTATGGGCTGGGGGTTGTAGCCGTGGCTGGGGTCATAGGTCTAAGGGAGAACACAAGAACAGACTTCTGGCATTCACTCGTCTCCGTGCCTCCTAACATGCTTCATTTCCTGGCGCTAAGTCAACTTTGCTGGAAGCCAGTCTCCCTTGTAAACTGGGATCAGGATACAGGAGTCCTGATTTCCAGTCCCCCTGCTTTTAATGCACTTGCCCTCAATCCCTTCCCAGGGCTGCTTGAAAAAAGCAAGCAAGTGTTGGCTTCAGCTTCCCCCCCATGCCCACTCTAACCTATCAGACAGCTCTCCCTTTTGGGCACTGAAGTGGGCAAGGCACCCTCTGGAACCCACAAGCTCTAGTTTCCAGTACCTCCTTGACTGTTACTTCTTATTTATGCATTTATGAGTCACCTTTCAGCCCAAACAGAGTCCTCAAGGTGAATTAAAATTAAGATGTGCAACAATTTGAAAGATTAAAAAAACTTTTAAAATATTTTAAAAACTTTAAAAACAATTTGAAAACTTTAGAATAGCACTAACAGCTGAAATTGAGAGCAGGAGAGAATCTTAAAAACACTGTGGGATCGAGAGATTAAAGGTACAATCCTATGCATGTTTAGACAGAAAAACATGAAAGAAACTCTTTCTCTGTTTGAACATGGATAGGATTGCACCGTTAAAATATTAAAAAGACATATGGAACAAAACGTTTTTAAGAACCAGCTTAAAACTGAACAAAGAAGGAGCAACTTCTTAAGGGTAAACTACCCATTAATCCCCACTGGCTGTTTTTCCACACAAAATTCTTTTCCCCACAAGGTGTTTTGTCATTTCACAAGGAGAGGTTTTGGAAAGGTAATTATGCACCTGGAACCTGCCTGGGGAGTGGAGAGAAACAGCTGGGGGGACAATTTTGACTGGAAAAGGCTTAAGAACACCCTCCCCCTGAAGAACACCCTCACAACCACCCCCAGCTGCTTTTCTTTAAAAAAGAAAAAAAAGAAAATCTACTGAGGCCTGTAACCTATAGCTTGGCCCTTAGTTCCCATTCCAAAAGTGCTTTCTCCTCCTAAGGGCAGCTTGGGACAAACCTGGGCCGTCTGCGAGATCTTGCGGGTCTTTTTCTTCTCCGTCTTCTCTTCTTCGCCCTCACGGGCCTTCTCAACAGTCCACTCCCAAGCGATCATGGCTTTCAGAGATTCCTTGATAGGCCACCGGTAAATTTCTTTGTCCTTTAGGAAAAAAACTAGGATGCTGAATAATGGGCAGAGAAGGGCAAAAAGCAGACTTAAGGCGAAGACTGAGGCTGGGGTGCCAGGGATCTCAAGAGAGGTGCATCCTGTCTAGAGCAACAAATCCAATCCAGCTCTGCAAGAGGGGCTCTCCAACAAAATGTACCAAGAGCCAATAGAGTATGAAATAAAACTGATTGGGGTTTTTTGGTGGGGTGGGGATATTCAAGAATATTTCCAGCTGAAATCTGCAATCAAGGAATCCAATTTATATCTCCTAATTTGAAAGTGTCATAACATTCCCAATCTTGGAACCTGCTGGATTTAGACATTTTAGTGGGGGGTGGAATTATATAAAATATTGATCTGGCAAGACAATACTTAATGTTACTGTCTAAGAATATTTTTCAAGAAGTCTTAAGATTTAGTTTGATGGACAGGGTCAACATCCTATTTTGAAAAACTGTAATTATTTTTTTATTCTTTTTGAAATTCAGAATGTTAGATTTTAATTCTAAAGAGCTGTTAAATTTCAGATTTGTGTGACGTTTGCCTTCAACTCCCATCCAGACTTGGGAGTTACGCAGCATTATCCTGCTTTTATGTGCATGTGTTTGGGGAATGCGGTGTTGGAGTGCAGGCATTACCTTTTCAGAGAAGGTTTTATAGGGGCGCAACATGGGGTTTGTCTTGGCCTCCTCATCAACTGCCTCCCCAAATGACCAGTTATTCTGAATCTGCAAGCAGGAGATCAAGAGTTGTTGTGTCTGCTTCATGCCAAACCACAAAGGAAAGCTTAGAGCCACATGGCCAAGTTACATCAAGCCAGAAAGGTCAAGCAAAGGCACACTACCTTGTCAAAGGCCCACTTCTCGTGAGTATACTCAGCATACTTGTTGATAAAAGAGTCCAGCTTCTCAGGAATTATGACACTTAGAGAAAGAAGAAAGGAGCATTTAGAAGTTAGCCACAAATAGACACAACATTTCATGCCCTGCTCTGGCACCGCAGGAGACGGAAGCTGGAATCCTTCTTTAAGCCTCACGTTCATTAGATATTAAATGTCAGGGTTTCCCACTGCAAATCTCCAGGGTTTCTAATATGCAAGAGGTTGCTATCCTGATATGCTCTGAAACAAGCAAGAATTGGGAGCCTGGATTGCAGAGAGCTACAGCAAGAGAGAGGACAGTGGTAGAACCCCCAGAAGGGTGCCAGAGCTGGGTGAGGATTAAGAGGCATTATAACAAAGCTGTGCATACTGTCCACCAAGATAAATGTGCGTGTTGGGTCTCTGATTATACCTAAGAATATTTGCTCCCACCTTCTTTTTCTTAAAAAGGAAGTTTCTAGTCCTCATGGGTGTGTAGAAAAATCAGAAAATATGTTGGTAGTTCTTCCTCCTGCCTTACAAACTATAGGGGTGGTGATGGAATTCCAACAGTCATAAAGTAAAGCACTATATAAAGTCACACCCTGTCAGGGCTAGGATCTTGATAGCTAAAAACACTCCATTGGTCCCCACATTGCTAATCTTAGAGGGAGAACAAAGCATTGTGAGGACAGCACAGGAATTCTAACTTCAGGTTTTCTTTGTAAGGCAAATGTCAGGTTGGGCAGTTGCAGGGGAGAATTGGCAGGCTGTGGTGGGGTCCATAGTCTTTCCCCCAACTTAGCTGCAAGTGTTAACCCAGCAGTTATTAATCATTTTTTTCCAGTTGGTTCCAGAGCCTGAAGTAAAACCACCTGGGGTAGGGGGAAATACATCCAAAGGTGTGTCCGGTGGGGGGAGCATTTGCAGGGGAGAATTAACATGTGCAGGAGGGCTTAGGCCAGGGATGGGGAACCTCTGACCCACAGGTCAGGTCCAACCTCTGGCATTCCCCATCCAGCCCACTATCTTCTTCCCCAGGCTCTGCCCCCTCTTCAGGTCCCACCTGCTCAGCATGAGAAAAAGGCTGCCTTTCACTAGCACTGGACAGGAAAACCCCACACTTATCTTGGATCAGTGATCAGAGATAAGAGCAAAGTTTCCATGCTCAGCACTAAAGAAAGGCAACCTAACGCTGAACAGGGAAACTCCACTATGATCTCCAAGCACTCTAGTGCTGAGCGGGGAAAGGACGTCCCTTTCTCCATGCAACAGAGAGGCATGGACTGACCATTCCGTGTTTCTCTCTTCATGGAGAAAGCAGTCAGATGACGTCAGATGATCTCATCTGGCCCTAGGAGGTGTGCTGGGAGATAACCCACCTCCATGCTGGAACAGTTCCCCACCCCGGCACTATTTCCCTTCCATCACACCTTCCATAAAATTGCCCTTTCTGTCCCTGCATTGTTATTCCCCCAGCAAAGGCAGGTTAGCTGAGATAAAGTGTATGTCTGCATTCAGAAGAATCAAGGTTTGTTAGTAACAGGAACTGGATTATTCCTTTTCTCTCACTAAAGAATTCCAAGCCTGTCCTTGGTGACAATTTCACAAACACACATGTTTGGCCTGGATCTGAGGAGTCACAACTCCTCCTGCAACCATCACTCACTTGAGCGTCTCTACTGGCTTGGGGTCAAAGTTGCCCTCAGCATCCACAGAGGCCTTCTTCTCAGTCTTGGAGGAATAGCTGGCATCCACATAGTCAGGTGGGATGGCGCCCGCAATGGCACACAGACAGGGCATGGAAAGCTTGTACAGGTCAGGGTCAAATTTCTGGACATTGTGAGGGAGAGAAGCAGGGAGGCGAGTTCAGACAGAAAAGAAACCAGTGGGGCAAAATAGCTCCATTCCAGTCCCCAAATGACTATTATTCTAGCCATTTCTCTCCATATTTTAGCTGCTACCACCAGTAACCCCTCCTCCTGTCAGGCACTTATAGCCAAGGGCAGCCTTGAGGAAGGCAGAAGGGCTGAAAGCTGGGGCCAGTGTAGGCAGCTGAAGGCTTGCGGCCAGTCAGACAGAGGCAGACAGAGCTTCAAGAACACTTTAAGCCCTGCCCCTTTCTGGAATACAGTTACCCTGTTCCCAACTGGTCCCAATTACCCTACATCAGGGTGAGGAAGCTCCAGCCCACAGGCCAGATGTGGCCCTGGGGGTCCCCATACAGCCCACAAGCTTCTTCTGCTGTTATCTCCAATGTGATCAGAGATGACAGGCTTTTAAAGGGGAATTAAACTTTAAATACCCTGCATAAAATCGAGCTGTTGAGGGCATCAAAGCTATTGCACTGGGCTTATCCTTGAATAGACTTGCTTAGAATTGAGCTGTGCTTTGCAGGCCTGAAAGCAACTGCGCTGAGGCCCACTCCTGAGTAGACTTGCTTAGAACTGAACTGTGTTTTATATGCTTGGTGGGAAAATGGAAAATGTCGGAATTGGTAAGAATTATGTCTGTCTCTGCCCCCATCTGTTGCTGGAATGCAGTCCCTGAGACCCTTCTCAAATTGGAATTTGGCCCCTGGGCCAAAAAAGGTTCCCCACCCCTGCCCAACTTGACAGCAAAGGTAGGTACACTGCTCACCTTGTGGGACAATGACTCAAAGATGCCCCAGAAGAGCTTCCGGGTCAAGTGAAGCTCCTCCTCAGAGGTGACCCCATAGTTGGCCCAGCCAGTGGGAAGGCAGTAATACTTCCAGCAACGCTCATAATGATTGGTCAGGAGCTGGGCAAATTAAAGGAAGAGGAGCATAGCTAACAAGAAAGCTATTTATTATAGCAGAGAGGAACACTTCCTCTCAAAAACACCATTTTGTATCTTCCAAAGAATCTGGTATGTTCCATCTCACACACACTGCTCACCTTGAGGGACATCTTTGAAAATTCATTGAGGATGGGCACATCAAACACCAGCCGACGCAGGAGGTGCTGGAGCATGGACGGCCGGATATACCTGGAAGAACGGAGAGTGGGAAAATGAGCGGGAAGGCGCAGAAAGGCATTGTGGAAAGGAAGAAGCTGTCCTTTTTGAGGGGTGGCTGGAGGTTGCATTTGAAGATATGGTATATTAGGAGAAGGGATAGAGAGGTTTATAGGAACAATGGTTCTGATACCTGCTGCCCATCTAAATGCTACAGGGGCCAGGTTTCCTCAGAAGGAACTGTAACAGGTCATGCGGGGGTCTCCAACGTGCTTGCAGAACCCTCTCTTGGTGCCCATGAGCACCCAGCCCCTCCTGATTTCTATTTTATTTCTGAAGATGTTTTGTTTCTTTTTTTAACCAGGAGGCTAGCATGCTGCAAAGTGAAGGGCTGCCCTCCAGCACCGTCTTCATTTGGATTCAAGAGTGGTCTTGTGTTTTGGAGCTCAGACCATACTCCTGCCTTGTATGCTGGCACTTGTGCAAGTTACTTTTTTTTTAGTCTCACCAGTTTGCCTTCTGGGAAACAAGTATTTTGTGACTGCTCATGTCCACCATGGCAGCCATTTTGGGAGAGCACTTGCACCTCTCAAAATTCCCATTCTGCCCATTGACCCAAAAATGTTGGGGTCACCTCTGAGGAGGAGCTTCACTTGACCCAGAAGCTGCTTAGTGCCCCTCCTCAATACCTGCACAGTGCCATGAGGCACTCTTCAATGATGTCACGCTGAGCCTTAGTGAGGGAGCGCCCACGTGAGAGCCGGTAGATGGTATGCAGCATGGAGTCCACCATGATGGCCCGGTGCTCAGTGCCGGCAAAGAGAGGCGCACACTTGGTGATGAGCGGCAGCACGGCGAGACACAGATAGCGATTCATGGCCAGCGCCATCTCTGTGGTGCTGAAGGCAGCCTGTGGTGGTGGAAGGAACGCATGGGGGGTGGGGGTTAGAGAGGGAAAGGGTCATCGGAAGGGTAGGCATGGCTGGGTGCATCATGGGACATTGCATTTCCTCTGACACATATATGGACTGGGGTATACTTAAACATAGCTTTGAATTCTGTAAGCATAGATATGTACCTAGCTACCACTAAAAACTCTGCCCAGTCCCCATGTTTCAACCCAATCAAAATATTGCTAAAGTGTGAGCAAGAAGAATCCCACAGTCCTCTGTCACTTTCAGACTTCTGTTCTGAGCTGCACTGCAGCTCCTCCTGGCCTCGGTTGGAGACTACTTCAAGTGTGCAAAGGAGGAACTCCTACAGCCCAGCATTCTGTCTCAACTGTGCCTTGGATCGCTTGCTCTGGGTGGGTGTCTTGATCAGAGGGAACTTGACTTGGCTCAACAAGGGAGGTCTGTGCACCAGACCCCAGCTTTCTAGCTATTGTGGACATGCCTAACAATGTTCATATCCTTGAAAGCCAACACACATGTTCCAAAGGTAGTGAACCCAGATAGGAAACTACCACCAGGAAGGGCAACAGGACAGCAGGTGAGAGGGGAATGACCCTAGTGCAGTCAAGCACAGGGCTTTGCAAGGACAAGATCCCAGGTTCCATCCCTGGCAGCATCTCCAGCTAAAAGGATCGGGTACAGGAGATGACAAAGACCCTTGTCTGCCTGAGAACATGGAGAGCCACTGGCAGTCAGAACAGGAAACTCTAGGCTACATGGAAAGACAGTCTGACCTGATATAAAAGCAGCTTCATATGCTCCTTGGATCAGACCATGCCAGAGGGAATTTCTGAGCACAAAGCGGCACGATTTCACCTCCCAGTGGGCCATCCATCTAAGCCTGATCTGACAGATGTTTCCCCAACCCTTTTCTTGAACAAGGAAGGATATTCCATAATCCACCCCCTGCCCAGCTAATTTTGTTGATAGGGCCGTGGAAACAATGCGTGACCCTTCCCCTCCTGTCCCAGCACTCACTGTGTCCAACGAGGCAGCAGCCCTCATGTCAGGCAAGAACCCCACCTCCAGCACGTCGAGAAGGAAGTCCTGGTTGTCAATGCCATAGACCCGGTCCAGGAACAACACCATGGGGGACTTGTGGTCGGGCACGAAGCTTGCAGACATCTTGGGTTCGATAACACTGCCATCTACGGCGGGCAGAGATAACCATAAGCAGCAACCTTAGTCTATGTGGAAGAGAGGCTGTAGAGCAGGGGTCTTGAATCTCTTTCAGCCCAAGGCGTGAATTCCATTTTGGAGAAGCTCTCGGGGGCTGCATTGCAGAGGTGGGTGGGGCCAAAGGCAACAGGGGGCACCAAAGCAATGGGCGGGGGGTGGGAATACCAGAATATTTTAATTTACAGCTTTTACTGCTAGTAGCTAAGCCTTAAGAGAGGCATTTCAACCTTTTGGAATGAGGAACAAATTCCACAAAAGCTGGGAACCAACAAGCAATGGTTGTTCAGGGGAAGGGAGTCAGATTTGGCCACCAGGTGGGCTGGATTTGGCCCTGGGCTGATGTTCTGCACCTGTGCTGTAGAGGGGAGAGTCAGCCAGGCAGCTGACTTGGGGGCAGGCAGCAAGATGGGTAGAAGAAGGAGCAGCAAGTGGGGAGGCCACAATTAACTGAGGCCCAGAAGCTTCTGAGGGTAGGCAATTAAATATACTGGAATTCTTTTCTGGCCTGTCCAGTCCCCATACCTTTGCCGAACGAAGGGATCTGCAGCGGGAGACTGATGACTCCAACAAGGTCCTCGATGGGCACCAGGGAGCGCAAGATGGCTCTGATCCGGAGGGCTTCACCTTTCCCAGCCTGGATGAGCTGTTCAGGTAGAAGGGAAGGTATAAGGAGTGAGCCAGCTAGGTAGGTACGTGATCCAATGCCAGCTTAGGAGGAAAGGAAGCTGAGGATGAGAGCCACCTGAGGACTGTTCTGGAGGGTGGGTGGGATCAGTGCTAGGTGTAATGCACCAGATGCTAAAATCATGCAAGGATTGGGAGGGGGGGTTATCCCTAGGACTGAGGATAGTGAAGGTATTGGGGTGGTGCTTACATGCATCTCGGGGGCGCAACGCCCCAGCAAATCGATGAGGGCAGCATAGAAGGACATGACGGCATTGCCCAAGTGTACCCGGTTCTCCTCGTGAGTTTCCTCTCCCCCAAACCTGGGAGAGAGAAAGAGATAGGGGGGAAAGGTGGGGGGAGGGAGCATCAGCCATCCATGCAGTGAAGGTAGAGAGCAAGGGGGAGGGGCAAAATAAAGGGGTCCTGTCCCAAAATCAAAGGGGGGGGCAGGAATGAACACATGTCAGGAAGCATGTGTGAAAATGCAGCTGTAGCCAGAGAGCTGGTCACAACGATCATATTGCAAAAGGCAGAATATGGCCATCTGCCCAGAGTATTGTGGCACTTTCAAAATTTCCAAATTCTCAGCTTGCTTCTTCTTTTTTTTAAAGAGACCAAGTTCCCAGCACTCATGGAGGTGGAGAGGAAAAGAAAGGGGAAAGGGGGAGGCAGGTTTGGTTTCAGGCATAATCTGAGACTGGGGTCTATTTTTTTTAAATGCTAGAGCTCAGCCCTGGAGTAGGCCAAGCAACTGTGTAAAAGAAAAGTGCCCTAGAGCATATGCAGAACAGATGTGTGAACGTGTGTTGTGGTGGGTAGGTGTGTTTAAAAATGTTTCTCTGGGAGGATTCAACCTGCAGCAAGGGAACTGGAGGGATGTCAAGCAGGTATCCGTCTTGTGAGACTCCACCTAGCTTGCGTCGGAGGAAGAAGAGTCAGCAAGGCAGTTTCCTGACAACAGCAGAAAGCTGGAGCAGGTCATGTGATCCTCCCTGGCACCTCTACAACCTATAAAAGCTTCTGGGTCAGACATGCTCATTGAGCAAAAAGGGCATCTGCTCTTGTTGTTCCCTGTGACACAGACTGTTCCTTGTCTTCACTCCCAGACACTCTGCTCCACAATTAATAGAAGCTGCGTTGGATACACTTTGGTTCAAGGCTTGGGTCTATCTCTACGGGTTGTATCCTATATTCACTTTACATCCCATCCATCCACATTACACAAGGCATTTCCCCTCCCCACAATCATGTGCAACGCTCACGCCCTTCCCCTTCACGCACAGCTCCCGACGGCGATCTTTCTTGACTGTGGGCCCATCCCGGGCAGGATCTTGGGAGATCTGAATGGCCTCTTCTATAGCTGCCAACAGCCCATTGCCACCTTCACCCCTTAAGGCCGGGCCAAAGCACTCAGGACGTCGGATCAGCAAGCGCACAACCACGTTGGCATTCTCTTCTACACTCTCACCTGTGGAAAGAGAGCCAGGAGGGGATCAGGGAGACAAAGGATGTAATTGCATGACTAGGAAGCAAAAGAAGTATGCAGCCAAGAAGAGAATTGCTGAAGTAGGTGCCACCCAGCTCTGCATATCCTGCATATTTTTGCCATAGAAGCACCTGGCACAAAACCTGAGTTTCTGAATATTTCTGCTTTAATTTGCTTTCCCAACATAAAGACTGTAGTCCTCATGGTTGGGGCACAAAGCCTAGATATTTGTAGACAGTCCCAGCACAACCTCAGAATCTGGATGAGGTCTGGGACAGGCTTCAAAAGGGAAGGGAAGAGGCAGAGGCCTGTTAAGCTAATCTGAATCACGTGATGGGGCTGATTAGGCCCGCTGGCTACCTAGTAGAAGACCAGGATTCTGGGCCCTTATGAGCAGCCCCCACCTCATTCATCAATCCCCTTGTGCCCCCCAAAATCGACTCTATGCCTGCCCAGTGATTTCTGCCGCAATCTACCTCCCTACATCCAACTTTAGCAACAACTCCTCTGTTCTGGGAAGGCACCATCACAAACATACCGATGCCAAAGGAAAGAGGACTCAGCAGGAGTGAAAGAATACAGCCAAACATACTTCTGTGTTGGGTGAGGGGAGCATGGAAAGTGGCTTATGTTTGCCCTTCTCAACTCTGAATTACCAGTGATGGTGAGAATTCTAATATTGGCATAATTAGAATCCATCTGTTGCCTGTCTCCAGTCCCCTGCCAAACTCACCGTTGACAAAGACGGTGAAGCGCAGGAAGTCCAGATAGCGCTCGCCACCGCAGGGGTTCCAGCCGATGTCCGGGTATCCCTTGGACAGCAGCATAGAGCAGCTCTGGAGGCCAGCCCCAGCCAGATAAGTCACCACCTAAAGAGGCAAGGAGGACAGCGCTAGTCGAAAACCCAGCTCCAGTCAGTGTCTATCCATTTGATCCCACCTAAGGAAGTGGAACTGATGGAGGATCAGATCCACAACTGGAATAATTTGCATCATCGAGTTAAAAAAAAAAAAGGCTACACTCAAAACTAACTGGTGTACATTACAAACCATAATAAGGGCTTGCACATGACCGACAGGGTGGCACTCATTAAAATCAAATGGCAAAGGATATTGATTGACCTGGGCATGTAGCCAGCTCCAGCACCAGCTATTCAGGAAAGGAAGAGGTAGGAGGTGGTTGCTAGGCAACCACAAAAGAACTTACCCCCCTCCTCGCTAAATGGGCAAGAAGACTGCCTAGGCTGGAGCACCCCCTGTTTTAACCACAGTGGCTGCTGCAACAGAAAGGAGGAGCTAAGGGAAATGGAAGCAGTGCCGGCTCCAGCTTTGGAGGGGCCTTGGGCAAGACACCCTCCGTGGCTCCCTCTCTCAGTGGGCCTCCCTTCTCACTGCCATGGTCACCAGCCGCTCTTGCTCCTCCTCTTCTGTCTCGTCATTGCCACCACTTGCCTGCTTGACAGGCAGAGAGCCGGGGAGCAAGGAGGCCGGGGCATCTCCTGCTCCTCCTTCTCACCACTAACATTGTCTGGGCCAGAGCAAGAAGCTGGGAAACAAGCAGGATGCAAGGCTGAGGAGGAGCAAGTCCAGGAAGCTCTTGTCAGTGGGCCCCTGCTGGCGTGTGGGCTATCAGCAGCTACCCAACCATGCCAGCCCTGAAGACAGGGCAACAATAGCACGGGTTTGGAGGGGAGATGGAGACTTGGACGGGAGTACACTCTAGCTTACATCCAGTGTGCCAAAAAGCCCAAGGCTGGTCCTTAGCCACACTCCCCCATGCCCCCGTGTTTGGGACCTTCCTGCTGCACATGTTACCTTCTCCAGGTCTTGCTCCTGCAGGGCCAGGGCCAGCTCGTTGTTATCAATGACAGAAGCAGCAGCCACGTCCAAGGGAGTGGATCCACGCATGCCTAGAGGAGCAAGGCAAATGAGAAGCAGGCCGAATTCAAAGCTCAAGGGGTATATCATTTGTTTGTTTATTGATTGATTTATTGCATTTATATCCCATTTTTCCTCCAAGTAACCCAAAGTGGCGTACATTATCCTCATCCTCCTCTCCATTTTATCCTCACAACAACAACAACCTTGTGAGGTAGGTTGGGCTGAGAGTCTGTGACTGGCCCAAAGTCACCCCAGTGAGCTTCCATGACCGAGTGAATGGGGACTAGAACCTGGATTTCCTGGCTCCCAGTCCAACACTTGGGCCACAACACCACACTGGCTCTCCAGTGCAGAGGTGTTGAATTTCTTTCAGCCCAAAGGCCGAATTCCATTTTTGAGAAGCTCTTGGGAGCCACATTCCAGTGGTGGGCGGAGCCAAAGGGGGCATGGCCAAAATACCAACACACACCAGCACATTTTAGTTTACAGCTCTTACTGTCAGTAACCAAGCCTTAGGGGAGGCATTTCAACCTTTTAGCATGGGGAAAAACTGAACAAAGGCCAGGAAACCCCCAAACGATTGATGGCTGGGCAAAAGGGGATGAGGCCAGGGGAGGGAGCATGGCCCTCTGGGGAAACCTGGAAGGCCAGATTGGGAAACCAAGAGGGATGGATTTGGCCCCCAGGCCTGAGGTCCTGCATCCAGGGGGTAGAGGGTGATCTGACCAAGGAAGCATGTGGAAAAAAACGGTCAGCTGGTGAGCTCAACAGTGCCCTCAGAGGTTTAAGCCAAGGGTGACACAACCTGGGTTTGAGCTTAAGGGAGCCACCTGTTTCCATCTGTGTTAGAGACAGATTTAAATTTCAAGCAATTTTCAAAATTCAAACAAAACATTACAAAAGTGGATTTAAACTTTGGTTTTCTTTGGAGGCATGGACTCCTTTTTTAAGGCTACGTCTCAAGCATTGTCAGAGTATTTTAAATAGCCACAAATCAGAATTTCATAGAAGAGTGCTTAGATGAAAGAAGATCTGCCTTTAACTGCATCACCACACACCTATGAAAATAGAGGAGTGTATTTCACCTGTATGGGGATAACCTCTAACTTCATTTTTTTAAAGGTTGAAGAAATCCCACCTTCTCTTCCCATGCTGTACACACATATTTCTTGTGTCCCACTGCCAACTATAGTCAAACAGGTTTGGTAGGTTTTTGAAATAATACCAAAACCTAACAAACCTGTTTACCGGAGGCAAAAGTGGGAAGACAGCATGGGTACTCATCAGCCTTTCAAATTGCCTTTAGCTCTCTGTCTCAGGCGATGGACTGGCACACCTGCTTTTGCTGTCTAATAATCTTCAGTACAGTATACATCAGTCTGTGACAGCAGTGCCGAACCTCAGGTCCACAGGCCAAATCTGGCCCTCCAGCATTCCCCAGATGGCCCTGCCCCTTCACCTGGCCCTGCCCCCTTCCCCCCAACCAACAATCATTTGGTGGTTTCCTGACTTTTGCAAAGTTTTGTCCCCATTCTAAAATGTTGAAATGCTTCCCCTACGGCTTAGTTGCTGGCAGTAAGAGCTTTAAGTTAAAAGATGCTGTTATTTTTGGCCCTGCCCCTTTTGCCTTTGGGCCAGCCCAGTTTTGCCTTCAGCCCCACCCGACCCATGGAATGAAGCCCCAGAGAGCTTCTGCGAAATGAAATTTGGCCCTTGGGCGGAAATCTGCACCCCTGATTGAAGTAACATACACACTGTGGGTATCAATCCTCTCTGGAGAGCTGATATTCATTGTTATCCTCCCTGCCCTGCCCCAGAGCTGGTCCTAAGTACATTGGCTTACCTAGCCCGATGCCGCTATTCTCCAGCAAGTAGCTGAGATGGTCAAACATGGAGCGCTGGTTCTGGCGGCTGATGCGGCAGAAGTAGCACAGGAAGCGGCAGCAGTTGGTTACCATCTTGGGGAAGCGGATCTCCTGCTCAGGGGACAAGAGAGCTCTTCCTTTACACCTTTGCTAAACACCTGCATCATTAAGTCACCCCTGTTTTGCCCTCACTCTTGGCTCACTTTGGCTCCATATATAAAGATGCTAGGGCCTCAATGGCTGATGGGGTGCCAAAGGGCACTCCCTGATGAGCTACGCCCTGAAATTTGGTATGTGTGTAGTCCAGGACATCTACGTTACTAGAAAAACCAGAAAACTGCACTGTAACAAAAAGAATTGTCCTCCAAAACAGAGGACAAAAGTGACCAAGGTGCTTCCAGGCTACTGAGGAAGCTGAAATTTGACATATAGTTAGTCCAAGACACACTAATTACTAAAACAAGTCTGAAAAGCAAACATAGAAAGAGCAGGGAGGCAAGAATTGTCTCAGAAAATGATTAATGGCCAAACTGAAATTTGATACACAAATAGCACAAAATGAACCAATGACTAGAAAAGCCTATTCATGGGATATTTTTACATCTAACAGTCAGAACGTGGAACATTTATTTATTTACGTTATTAATGGTACTTGTATACCGCTTGATATAACAAAATCTTTAAGCAGTTTTACATGACATTTTATTTATTTATTTATTTATGTATTTATGTATTTATTACATTTATATCCCACCTTTTCCCCTCTTGCAAGAAGCTCAAGGCAACTTACACAGTCCTCCTCCTCCTCTCGATTTTATCCTCACAACAACCCTGTGAGGTAGGTAGGCCAAGAGCCAATGACTGGCCCAAAGTCACCCAGTGAGCTTCATGGCCAAGTGGGGACTAGAACAACCCAGTCTAACACTCTGACCACTGCACCACACTGGCCCCCATTCATAGAATTCACAGAAGCAGATAACACTCCAGCACAGAGTCAGCCAAGCCACAAGTGAGACAGAACGTTTGGCTATGAGAGTTCCATTCCTGGCACATAACTCTGGAATTAGTCAACACGTGCAACAGAATGAGGTGGTAGACTGAACCACTTCAGATTGCAGGTGGGGATTACATTTTGTAATGCTAACCATCTAAAAAAAAAAAAAACTCCCTGGAAGTAGAAAGCAGCACAGCCAGAAGTGGGCTGGGCCAGAATATTTCTCCTTGATGTTATTAGTGTGTGTGTTTTTGCTTGGAGGATTCTTTTTTTAAGTGGGAGAGCATTAAAAAATGTAACATACACTCACCTGAAGACTGAAGTGGTAGAGTCCACTCTATCTCCTCATTCTGCTGCACTGTGGGGACCACACCTCAGACTTGGCAGGATGTGGGAATGCAATTAACAGTCAGGAATATGTTGGCAGAAGAAAAGCAGAGTTTCCTTACCTTGGAATCCCCTCCTCCCAGCACATTCACCATAACCTCCATGACGGTCTCATGCATTCCCAGGGCCCTCATCAAGTTGGGGTGCTGGTAGAAGACTTTGTTGTTCATAATATTACTGCCAAGGAGAAACACAGGGATGAAAACGGCTGACTGTCAGAGAACAGAACACCCAGTACAAGGGCTGTACTGATGGCACCAACCAAAGGCCCTCCCCTGAAGATCTCAAAAGCTGGGCAGGCTTGTATGGGAGAAGACGTTCTTTCACACAGCCTGGTCCTGAGCCACAGTCTGAGCGGGAGCCGGGGAAACAGTTTCAAGGTGAGATGAAGGAGGGTACAATTCAGGAGGGGCCCAAGGGCCAGGGAGTTCTGTGGGATGGAGGCACGTACCCAATACTCTGGATCATCAGGTTCTCCTCTTCAGGCCCCATCTGGACGATGAGCAGTGAGCGGATCTGGCCCAGGCACTCCAGAAGGCTCATGGTGTCGTCCACAGAGTTGACGTTGATGGTGTAGGCCTTGGGCAGGGCACGGATTAACTCGCCAAGGCCATCGTACTGCCGATGGAGAAGGCTGAACATGACCCGCACCAGCTCTGGGCTCTGGATGAAAGCCTCTTGGGCCCAGTGAACCATGGTATGCGAGATCAACTCCTGCAGAGTGCCTGTGTGTTTGGGGAAAAGAATAATGGGATCTACTAGAGAGAGACACTTACAGAGCTGACCAGGAACAAGGCAAGATAGCTCAAAACATAGAATAAGAGGGGATCACCCTACAGATTTCAATAGATTTAGCCATCCTCTCCTCTCCCCAGGGGACCTTGGGAACTGCAGTTCTGTGAAGGGGCTATAGGGATCTCTCAAAGAGAAGTCATAGCACCTGCAGTAAATTACAATTCCCAGTGAACTCTGCATTAAATTACAGTTCTCAATTCCTGCAGTAAGTTAAAATTTCAAGGATGCCATGACAGTTAAGCTGGCATAAAATGATCAAAGAGTCCTGTGCAACCCTAAAGATGATCAAATTTACTCTGGCATAAGCTTCCATGGATACTGCATCTGATTAAGTGGACAGTGTCCACAAAAGCTTAAGAAAGGATAAATGTAGCAGTCTTTAAGGCGCCACAAGACTTTTTGCTGCAGTAGACTAACATGGAAACTCCTCTGGATATTGGCATAAAAAGGATATTGGTTTTGTGCTATAGATATATACAGTCTGAAACCTCATTCGCATTTACACTTTAAGAGGGCAGCCTAAACCCTGAGCTAACACCCTTAGACTGAGTGAGAAAGACCCAAAATCTGATGGCTTAGGAACCTGCCTTATACCAAATCAGTACTTGGCTTTAGAAAGGGACTAGATGAACTCATGGGGCGTGGGGGGACAGACAGGCCCCTCGGTGATATTAGTCATGAAAATAAGTTGCGGGGGAGAGTGGGAGAGGGCTCTTGACATCTTGCTTGTGGGCTTCCCTGGGGTATTGGCTGGCCACTGTGGGCAGCAGGACAATGGACTAGATGGATCCCACTTTGGTCTGATCCCACAAGGCTCTTCTTACATTCTCAGGCACCTTCCACCCACCAGTGCAACAACTTTATTTACTTATTTGTGAATTGCATACATCAGTCTTCCCCAACCTGGTGCCCCTCCAGGCATGTTGCACTACAACTCCCAGCATGCCCCAGCTGGGGCATGCTGGGAGTTGTGGTGCAACATGCCTGGAGGACACCAGGTTGAGGAAGGCTGGTTTACCTTAAAGACATTTGTGCGTGTGGGGTGGCAGCATCTGCCTTTTGTTTTCCTTAGCACAGGGGGGTGGTGAGCTTCCCCCAGATGCTGTGGCCCTCCTGATGCTGTTGGACTCCAACCTCCATCACCCCAGACAGAATGGACTATAGCCAAGGGAGATGGGAGTTGTAGTCCAAGGACCTCTGGAGGGCTACAGGTTTCCCAGCCACACTCTGGCATTTCAACCAGGAGAAGTTTAAAATGCCCGCATAAGACCACGCTTGGTTCTTTCCCAAGCACCACTGGCTCTCCTCCTTTGCCTGGGACAAGAGCACTGCCAAGCACATTGCCATGTCCTGGTGGACTCAAACCATCTCTTACAAGGAGCTTTGGAGGATACGTCTCGTAGATATTGTAAAAAAGAAGCATCTTGGGTAGCTGCCTGACATAGAGCCGAGACTCTTAACTCTCAGCAGAGAGACCCCTTAATCATGCTTTTCCCCATTCAACTCCTCTGCTTCACTTACTGGGCTTCAGCTCCTCTTCTGGAGGCTGGTCTTCTTCTGATTTGTCCTTCTTCTTGCGGAAGCTCACCACCTTCTCCACTAAGCTCATCAACCGCCGGCGGAAGGATGTGTCTTCCTCCTCCTCTTCTTCTTCACCCTCTGGTTGGATACCTGTTAGGAAACATGTGAAGTAAGTGAGTGTGTACATAAAAAACAGGGGATACCAGACTCGCAAATCTGGTATCCAAGGAAGGGATTAGGCATGGCATATGCCCAAGATCAAACCATGCAAGTGGGGAATTTGGTACAAGGAACGCAATGCAGCATCTCAAGAAGCCAAACTTTCCATTTTTATTTTTCTTAAAGCAAGCTTCTAGCCCCCATGGCTCCAGCGAAAAGCTTGAAAAGGTGTGGTTTGCATCTCACAAAGCTTGAAGGAAGCTGAGTAAGACTTCATTTTGTGAGAGGGTAAAGCAGCCTTCCCCAGCCTAATGCCTTCCAGATGTGTTGGACTACAACTCTCATAATCCTCAGCCAACACATATGGAGGGCACCAGATTGGGGAAGCCCAGGGTAGAGGCTTCCCTGCTCTGGCTAGTTGCTTGCCCCGCTTCACAGCTAGCAGAAGTACACTCATTTCTGCAAAATAAGCATACTTATATAGGCAATCCTGCTTGATGATTTGCATAATCAGTTCCCAGGATTTTCCATGTAGGGATTTTGATTATAAATTCTAGCACAGTATTTATAAATAGTTTTTTTAGCACAGAAAACACCAAAACTTGGCATCGGAGTTGTAGTTCAGATGAAGACCAGATCAAGCATGATGGGTATTATTTTATTTTCATTCAGTACTTTGAATGCTTCAAAAAAATCCTTGAGGCAGCTCACAAGTAACATCATAGAAACAACAATAGAACGACCTGAATACTGGTGCAATGGAAGGCAGCTCTTTACCATCCAGTCCTTATTAAAGATTTGTCCTAGGTATTATACAGAATGAGGTGGTATTTTGGACTGCACCACTACAAATTGTGGGAGGAGTGGAATACTAATATTTTTGAATGCTTCCCCCACATTAAAAACTCCCTCGTGTAGTCAACTAGCCCATCAGGGTGAGGGCTATGCTCAAGTTCTCTCTCTTATGTACTAGTTTTCTACATACAGGGAGGTTTTTTCCCCCCCAGTGTAGGAGAGCATTCATAATTATGATGTCGTCCCCCCTCCCACCTGCAGTCTGAAATGGTACAAACCAGAATTCTACCACTGTCTACTACCTCATTCTGTGTAATGTGTATATTGGCTCTCTGTGTGTGTGGTGGGGAAGGGCTCCTTACCACAGTGAGACAGCAAGTCAGTGTGGAACTCCAGCAGTTCGTCACGGATCTCGTCAGGTACTGGGCAGTCCTCGTCATCAGCACCATTCTTAAACTGCAGCAGCATGTTAATCTGTGGTGAAGGGAACAGACAGGCTTGAGCTGAACACAGCTTGCAAGCTGTATAGACGCTGGGCAGGGTTTTTGTTTTTTACTCAGTACAGCACCTAGCTGGCATTAATTGCTGCACACAACTTCTTTATTACTTATTTGAAGTATATTTATGCTGTTCCTCAGCTAAAAAGGCTCCCAGAGTGGCTTAAATATAATCAACTAAAAACGACAGTCCCTGCTTGCAGGATTACAATCTAAAAGGACACGACACACAAGGAAAAAGGAGCAGAGAGGGGAGAAAAATAATTCTTTCAGCAGGGCTGGTAGAATGGCCTTGCTCTGCCTCTCATCTCCCTCAATGCAGCCTGCTGGAATGGCTGCTGGTGGTGACAGAGATTTACTAGTAAGCAGTGGATCCGCAACTTTCTGCTGGAATGTACACCATTATAATGGCCTTTTGTGTTGCATTAATGCTCCGTAACCCAGCAGTTGCTTAGGATACACATTTAATAGAGCAGTAAATGTTCAGGATCTACATCGCAATTCAACAACCAGGAGAAGGTATGCTCTGAACCTCAAAAGGAAATGTAAGTGTCATGGGCTTCTGCTGTAGCTATGTCAATTAGAGGCGACTGCCTTAAGCTAGCACAGTCATCCCACAAACTGTGGCCTAGGGAACCGCAGTTCTTCAGAAGCTTTCCAGAGTTTCACAGTGAGGAGGTCAGGAACAGTTCCCTGTAAAAGACAGCTTGCCCAACACTACAGATTTCCCCCTGCAATGGGCAGACACAAGGTGATGGTGTATTGCTTTATTACTGTTTATTGTATTGTACTTCTTAACTGTAAGTGACTATTTTAATAGAAAAGTGAGATATCAAAGTTACATAAATTAAACTGAAAACTAAGGCAGCATTAGATGCATTTCTAGAGCACATTCTCAGTTCAGGTGGGGTGACAATGAGGCTCACAGGGCTAGTCAATGCCCCATGAGACCTGGCTGTGCACCCTTGAAGATGTTCCAGCTGCCTCTATCCCTCCCTCAACTGTCACCTAGCAGCATCCATTCCAACAGGCTGTAGAGCAGAGGGAGAGAAGAGAAGTAGGGCTAATCCATTGCTTCTGCTGAGAGACCAGCTTCCGTAGGCTTTACCTCAACTGTCACCAAGTGACAGCCATTCCAGCAGGCCACCTGGACTGTTTCCATCCCAGTTGGTCATGATAAGAACTATAACCTGAACTTGCCCTTGTCCTCCTCCCTCCCCGTCCCTTCTTCTTTGTGTGCATGTCTTAAATTTAGATTGTAAGCCTAAGCGCAGGGACTGTCATGCTATTCATCTTTATAAGCCATTCTGGGAGACTTTTTTGGCTTAAGGGTGGGGTATAAACACTTCACATAAATAAACAAATAAATTATTATTAAATTTTATTATTATTAAATTTATTAATCGCCCATCTGGCTGGTCACCCAGCCACTCTGGGCTATGTACAACATACAATAAAGCAGTTTAAAACAATAAAATTCTACAGTAAAAACATTTTCTAAAATACCCTAACCCACCCCAAATGCCTGCCTGAACAACCACGTTTTTAATGCACGACGGAAGCTCATTAAAGAGGAGGCATGGCGGAGTTCCCTAGGGAGGGAGTTCCACAGAGTGGGGGCCACCACAGAAAAGGCCCTCTCCCTCATCCCCACTCTGGAAATAAGTGTTCCAGAATCCTCTGCAACCTGCAAGGGTTCTGTGGCTGACAGTTTGATACAGGAAGTATTTCTTGAAGGCAGGAAATTAGAAAAAGCTAGTGTAAAAGCTGAACTTCTGTAAAGGATTTCTTTGCTCACTCAAAAAACCTAAGAAGGATGGGGGGAGAGTCATTTACTGTCCAACTTAACCCAGTCTTTTCCAGAGTGCTCTGTGAGAATAGTATTGGCTTTTAAAATTTGGACAGTACAGGAAGTTGTAGCTTTCCTTTGGCTGCACCAACACCTAGTCCCCACCCAGTACCTGCTCCTGCGGAGGAGAGCGGAACTCCCGAGTGCGCCGGGCTGTCTCGGCAGCTGTCATGGTGAAGGCCTGCATCAGCGTGCCATAGCGCTGGCGTTGGTTGGTCTGCAGGCTGTCCACATAGCGCTCCGAGAAAGCAATAATGGCTTCCACGCGGTGCTGCAGCTCACGATCACAGAAGAACTGTAGCAGGTTGCACATCTATGGGGAGAGGGAAGGGAGGAGAGGAGGTGGTTACCAGTGCTGGGTAGAAGGGACCAAAAAGGAGAGAGGTGGTTCTGGATCCAGGGGTACTCTAACTAGAGACACAATGTGGAGTGGGCACAGGAGATGGACCAGATAAAAATGGTATTTCCGGATGACCCAGCAGCTGAGTCCTGCTCACAACCCAGAGCTGACTGATTTGGGCTGGACATTTCTAATTGGCTAGAGTTCCTAGATTTATGTATGTATTTTGGCCTTCCCTTGCAGTAATGGCCCACTGTCATGGTCCAAGACCCTGATTCCTTGTCCTTAGAGAAGGGTCCTGAGTTAATGGATCAGGAAGGGAGCTCAGTTATAGAAGGGCATCATGAGGTTTTCCAGGAGGGCCCCAGGGACAAGCTCCCATCCCAGAGGAGGTCATGTTGGCACCCTGAGATTCAGAGGAATCTAGTCACAAAGATACGACTATACTGCAGACATTTCTGTGTTGTCACAGCCCGGTGCTGCTGAAACAGACCAAGCCCCTTTAATGGATAAGGCCTCAGTCATTAAGGAGGTGGGACTAACCAGCCTAAAGGAAGCCAAAACCATATTTCAGGCTCAGTGACAATCTGCTGCTTGTTGGAACAATGAACAGGCAAGTTTGTCTGGATTCCAGCCCCAGCAGCACTCGGAGCTCTTGATGGTGGTGCTCCTTTATTTTGTGTCTCTCTGTGAAACCTGACTCCTGCTTGGTCAGAATTCACTGAACCTTGCCCCAAGTCCTTGGTGTAAACCAGACCTCCTAGTGCTCAATGCCATGAAGCCCTTGCTGTGACAGGGCTAGCTGGCTGAAACAGAACACCCACTTGCGAAAGTCATCTCAAAATGTCTGCTCTTGCAAACGTCTGCCTTTTCTCTCCATATTCCATTTCCCAGTTCGGCTTTCCTCGTTTCCTCATACCGTTATGTATTTGTTGTAAAGCACTACTCCACTACTTTCTCCTTTAAAATTGACTTGGATCCTAACTTTCCTTCCATGAACAGAACAGGGTCAACATCCCACAGTACGGGGCTTTCCCTTCCCCTCCATCCTTCTGTAGCTCCCTGTGGTCCCTGAAAATTTGCTTCTGGGGATTGGGGGCCCTGGGGGAATGATGTGGGATATGGTGCAGGGAGGTGCAGATAGAAGAGGAAGTTGTTGGAAAACACACACACACACGCCATGTGAACAGAGGAGCAACCTAGCATTAAAGCCGAAAGCTGTACTACATCTCATTTCAGAATCCATCATTCCATACTTCCTCCTGGTTCCCTCCCCAGCCTCAATTTCCCCCTCTACTGACAGCCAATTTTAGATTGTGAGCCTGCAGGGGAAGATTATCCTTTATCAGTATTTACTGATAAACATTGAGCACAGAGGACAGAGTCATTGTAGATGCTTCACAAAGAAAATACAGTGATCATGAGGAGGTGGCACCTTGAGCAGCTCCCTGCAGAGAGCTCACCGGCTCTCTGAACGTAGCATACGAAGCTGCCTTATATCAAGTCAGACCCTTGGTTCATCTAGCCTAGTATTGTCGACACTGATTGGCAACAACCGTCCAGAGTTTCAGGCAGGACTCTTTCCTACCCCTACCTGGAGGTGCCAGGGATTGGAACCTTCTGCTTGCAAAGGGGGTGTCCTACCACTGAGCTCCCCCGTTCCCCAAAGCAAAGGAGGTGCTCTGCCACTGAGCTATGGCTGTCTGGGTTGTTCTGGTTGATCTTTTGGAGCTCAGTGGGTGAACAGTCCATGCTTTGGAACTGACCACTGCTCCTGACTGTGTGAATATGAAAGCTGGGAGCTGCTAGTAAAGGATCCCAGTAGCCAGGTGAACTGACAGGGAAGGAAAGCCCCACTGCCACATGCTTTACCTGCAGCTTGACAGATTCAGGAAGCTTCATCTGCAGCAGGCCTTCCTCTAACCCCTCCTCATTCTCCTTGGCTTCAGCCTCCCCAGCCTCAATGGCTTTCAGTTCCCTCTCCTCGGCTTCTTCCTTCTGCTCCCCTCCAGCCTCCTTCTCGGCTCCATCCTCCTCCTCTGCTTCCGCCATCTCCTCCTCCTCCTCCTCCACATGCACCTCCTGCTCTTCCCCTTCTTCAGCCCCCACCGGCACTTCCTCCTCCTCTTCCTTGGACTCTCCGAAGACATTGGGCTCGATCATCTTGAGGATGTGGCGCACGTCCTCATCCTCAAAGACGCCCATGATGAGGAGGGTGCAGATCAGCTTGAGGACGGGCACAAACTGGAATTCCACGCTGCCCCCCACGGGGTCCCGGGTGTGCTGCCCACCATCCTGGACAGCCTCGGTCAGCATGTTAATGGCCTTCACTTTCAGCACGTCCAAGGGGATGGAAGGACTCAGCTGGTACAGCTCGGAGCTGGTGCTGACAAAGCAGGTGTCCGAGAAGTGCAGCGGGGGGCGCAGGCAGGTGCTCATGCCCACGCCAGGCAAGCCAGGCTTCTTTGTGTCGTCCGGGAACAGCGTGATGCTCTTGGTCTCATCCGTCATGGGGACGATGAACTCGCTGTTCATCATGAGGCGGGAGCGCTTGGCCGACTCCAGGTGCATGCTGATGAGTAGATCGTAGTAGCCGCTGCGCAGCAGGCCTGGCAGATGGTTGCTCTCGATGGTGTACAGCAGCTGAGACTCGTCCATGTGGCTGCACAAGGCGTGTGCCACCCGGTTGTTGCCCAAGGCGCACACGGCGCAGTACAACTTCAGGGTGTGCGAGTGGAACTTCAGCAGGTCCAGACGCTCCGACAGCTCCAGGATGTCGATGCACCTGAAAGGAGAGGGAGCAGTGGGAAAGAGTGGAATATCAGGGCGGGTGCATGCAGTTGTTCCAAGCTAAGTGCTGTAGAACAGGAATGGCGAGAAGGTAGATCGGGATCTATTGATTGATCGCTAGCTAATTTGCGAAGGTTTCCAACTCCCAAAACAAAAGCAATGACAAAATGTTCCCCCCTTTCTAAATTAGGCTGCTGGAATCCCTAATCTGTGGTTACGCAGATGTAGATTTGTACTTGTAGATATAGGTCCTCCCAGTGTATGGCTCATGCTGTGCAGTAGGTAATTCTCTAATGGTGTGCAGTAGGCAATTATCACAATACTAGAACTTGGTGTCATCCCATGAGGCAGAATGGTGGGAAATTCAGGGCAGATAAAAGGAAGGACTTCTTCACACAGCACATAGTTGAACTATGGAATTTGCTACCACAAGGTATAGTGATGGCCACCAGTTTGGATGGCTTTAAAAGCGGATTAGATAAATTCATGGAGGAGAAGGCTATCAATGGCTACTAGTCATGATGATTATATATTACCTCCAGTGTCAGTGCCTCTGCATACCAGTTAGTGTGGAACACAAGAGGGAGGGTGCTGTTACACTGATGTCCTACTTGTGGGCTTCCCACAAGCAGCTGGCTGGCCACTGTTGGAACAGAATGCTCGATGAGGTGGACCCTTGGTGTGGTTAAGCATGGGTCTTCTTATGCTCTTGTGTAATTGGCTCCACCTCCTCAGCCACCACTTTGCATCTGCCTACACACACACACACACACACACACACACACATTTTACACCTGGCTCTGATTGGTGGACTTTGGGGGCTCTGTTTCCACAAGCCTGTACTCTGCCCACACCTGCTGTAGATCAATGCAGAACATATCCCAGGAAAGGTGGGCACCTCTTTCCCTGGGATACCCCTATGGACGCTGTAGGAAGCCAGCCCACAAACTAGAAACAAAAGTGGACTAGAAACAAAAGAAAGAACCCCCCAATAAGGAAGACACTTAGACAGGGGCCTTGGTCTCACTGTAGCAAATCTGCTTGTAGGCTGTACCATTTTATAGATTGCCAGTGGGGAGGTCTTACAAGATGATCCATTACAAAAACCAAAATCTTGTACATAGTAAACTAGATGCCAGGCATAACACTTCATGCCTCTCTTCGATTTCTGTGTGCAGGGAATCTTTTTGTATGATGCAGCACTCAGTTGTGCCAGACCCACTTGCAGCCTGAAGTGATACAGTCCAGACACTGATTAAACTCCTCTTTGACTTGTGAAACCATGTCCAGAGATAAGAGAAGAAAGCAGGGAAGTTAAACTTCCGTAGTTTCCCTAGCAGCTGGCAAATTCCTGCTTCTTGCTTGAGAAACATGTTTCTGGTCGGTTGGGATAGTTAAACCTTTCCTTGGATACTGAGGGACAGCAGTCAAATCATGGCCGCTCTGTGCCAAGGAGGCAACATAGCCTCAGCCATAGAGACCGTCCACCAAAGCAGAACATGGATTCTTCAGCTCTATTCCTGCAGGGACCTACAGGCAACTCACCGGCTTTCTTCCGGGATGTGGAGAGCCATCATGAGGTTAGGGTCTATGCACTCAACCATCCAGCCATGCCGGTCACTGAAACGGGCTACGTCCACCCGCAAGAACTCATTGGGCATGCGGCTCCAGGTCATTGGTGTCAGCATCTGGATGATAAGCCGTGGTGGGCACTGGGGTTCCGGGTTCTTCCGCTCACTGCGGAACATGGCAGCTGAGATGGGCATGATGTTCTGTCAGGGGAGGAGAGTGAGAGGCAGAAGAACCTAGCAAGAGTCACAACTGTCTCTCTGTTCTAACATACTGCTCTGGGGTGGGATGGGCCTTACCTTCAGCTTGCCTAGTTCAAACTGGATTACGTTCTGGCTTGTTGGGAGAGTAATGACAGCAGGGAACAGCTTGGTGTTTGGCTCCACCTGGGGTGGAACAGGAATGGAAGAAAACATAATAAAAATACAAGGTGGTGGGGGGGGGGGAAGTCTAACTATAACTCTTTCTACTAAGGAACTCAGGGAATTGTAGTTTTGTGAAGATGTCAAAGATCCTTTTGTCAGAATCCTGAGGCAGGCCGGTTATTTTACTTATTTTTATCCTATACATGCCTACCCAGAAGTAAGTCCCATTGTGTTCAGTGGGTCTCGCTCCCAGGGAAATGGGTATAGGATTGCAGCTTTAGCCACTATACCAAATCACCAATTAAGCACCAGATAAGAGCGCAATCCTATGCATGTTTAGACAGAAAATAGTCCTACAGTTCCCAGCATTCCTCAGCTTCCAGGCATTCTTCACCAGCCTCTAACAAGAGTCTTGTTAGGACATTCTAGGAAGCTCACAGCAGGGCATGGAAACTACGGCTTTCCCCTGCTGTTTGTCCCAACCACTGGTGTTTAGAGGCTGTTCTTATATATCTTTATCTATTCCTGTGTTCTTTACTTTGTATGGTATTTTATTCTTTTAAGTATTTGCATTGTTTTATATTTGTAACTGTCTGTATTGCATTTTAGTTGTTTAACTGTTCATAATCTGCCCAGAGAACATGTGTTATTGGGCGGATTAAAAAGATAAATAAATAAATAAATTAGAGATATGCTGCCTTTGAACATAAAGTCTCCATTAACTGATCATGGTTAATACCTACTGATAGACCTGTCATCTATAAACTGCTTAATTCAGTTTTGAGGATCTCAAGGCCTGTGGCCATTGCCACATCTTGTGGCAGCAAATGCCATTAATTAATGATGTATTATGTAAAGAGGAACATCCTTTCCTCTGACTGAAGGCAACCCCCCCACACGCACACACATGCACACACACAGTCCCATGGTCTCCTGGGGAATACATCCTGCCTTTCCATCAAGAAGGAGTCCAGCTTACCTGGAAGAAAGTGTTGACCTCTTTCCCATTGGCTGTGAAGGTCATGAGGCCTGTCGCCAAATCAATAAGGCAGCCAATCACCAGGTCCACGGTGCTGACTCGGGTCTGCTGGGTACTGCTGACAAAGTCCCCTCCCCAGACCATGTAGCAATTGCTTCGCTTGATACTGCCAAAGGGAAAGATGGTTGAGGAGGCCCGCCAGGTACCTCCAATGTCCCCACCCCATGTTAGGCCTCTTCTCAACACTTGACTGTTTCCACTCAAGCAAAACACAGGCCTCAGGAACCACTTTTGACAGACACATAATGCACAGCAGGTCTGGCTAACTCTCACCTATCATGGATGTTTCCCTTGTCATCGCCCATGGTGACTGTGACATTGCGCACCTTGGTGAGGTCAAAGTTCATATCATGCTGGTGGTAGTCAGGTGTGACCCAGCCTACCCAGACACAGGTGGGCTCCTGGCCTGCGAAGATCCGGACTGAATAGTAATACTGTGAAGGTTGGAGGAGAGAGAGAGGCAGGATGTAAGTCATTAGATGTGGGTCTATGACTGAAAACAAACACAATTGTTTTTTCTCCCCAAAGAGGAAACCATTTATCAAGGATCAGAAAGATAAGGCTCATTCTTCAACAGATATAATGTGTTTATTTAATGTGCTGTAAAGACATTGATGTTAAATTAAAAAAAATATTTTACTTGAGTACTATATTCTAAATTTGTTGTTGTTGTTGTTGTTGTTATTATAGAAATAGGTTGGTCTATGATAAACATGGATAGCTGCAAAACTATGTATATCATTTCAGACAAGTGTGGGTGGACCACTTTTTAAAAAAATTTAAAATGTATAACCCACTTTCCCCACAAAGAAGCTGATGATACAATATAATTGAAATTATAATTCATAAAGCCACATGAATAAAAATGTCAAAAATGTGATCATTTATTTATTTATTTTTTCAAAATGTAAGTAAATTTTAGGGCCAAGCCCTCACAAAGCAATGTACAAAGAGTAATGTTACAAGATACATTTATTTATTTGTTTGTTTGCTTGTTACAGAGCCTCGTGTGGCGGAGAGTGGTAGGCGGCAGTATTGCAACCGAAACTCTCCCCATGACCTGAGTTTGATCCCAGCGGAAGCCGGGTCTCGGGTAGCGGCTCAGGTCGACTCAGCCCTCCATCCTTCTGAGGTCGGTAAAATGAGTACCCAGCTTGCTGGGGGAAAGGTAGTCACGACTGGGGAAGGCAATGGCAAACCACCCCGCTATAGCCTGCCATGAAAACGCCAGCCAAAGCGGTGTCCCTCTAGGGGTCAGTAATGACTCGGTGCTTGCAGAGGAGGAACTTTCCCTTGCTTGTTACATTTATATCCTGCCTTTCCTCTAAGGAGCCCAAGACAGTATACCTGGTCCTCCTCCTCTCCATTTTATCTTCACAACAACCCTATGGGGTCATTTAGGCTGACAGTCAGTGACTCAATTCATCCACTGAGCTTCGTGGCAAACTGGGGACTAGAACCCAGGTCCCCAGAGTCCTAGTCCAACACTAAATTCAAAGTGATCTGGATAGACTGGAGCGCTGGGCAGAAAACAACAGAATGGCATTTAATAGGGACAAATGCCAAGTTCTGCACCTAGGAAAAAGAAACCAAATGCACTGTTACAAGATGGGGGATACGTGGCTCAACAACACTACAAGCGAGAAGGATCTTGGAATTGTTGTCGATCACAAGCTGAATATGAGCCAACCATGTGATGTGGCTACAAAAAAGGCAAATGCTATTTTGGGCTGCATTCATAGAAGCATCACTTCCAAATCCCGGGAAGTACTAGTTCCCCTCTACTCAGCACTGGTTAGGCCTCCTCTGGAGTACTGTGTCCAGTTCTGGGCACCACACTTTAAGAAGGATGCAGACAAACTGGAGAGGGTTCAGAGGAGGGCAACAAAGATGATCAGAGGACTGGAAACAAAGCCCTATGAAGAGAGACTGAAAGAACTGGGCATGTTTAGCCTTGAGAAGAGAAGACTGAGGGGAGATATGATAGCACTCTTCAAGTACTTGAAAGGTTGTCACAGAGAAGAAGGCCAGGATCTCTTCTTGATCATCCCAGAGTGCAGGACACGGAATAAAGGGCTCAAGTTACAGGAAGCCAGATTCCGGCTGAACATCAGGAAAAACTTCCTGACTGTAAGAGCAATACGACAATGGAACCAATTACCTGGGGAGGTGGTGGGCTCTCCCACACTGGAGGCCTTCAAGATGAGGCTGGACAGCCATTTGTCAGGGATGCTCTGACTTGGATTCCTGCATTGGGCAGGGGGTTGGACTCGATGGCCTTGTAGGCCCCTTCTGGCCCTACTATTCTATGAAACTAACCACTACGTCACACTGGCTCTCAGACAGGTGTAGAGTTACTAAGAAGAAAATTGCTGTGAACTGAACAAATCATTCACATTCTTCAGGAAAGTCTGCAGTGAAGAGATAAGTTTTCAAGGCCTTCTTAAACCTCTGTACTGAAGGGGCTAAGCATGAATCAACCAGAAGAGGGTTCCAGAATTGCAAGGCCACTAACAAGAAGGTTCTGTCTGTCATGCTCACCACCCTAGCCGATTTTACCAGCAGGCACACAAGCAGGGCCTCTGAAACAGATGTGAGTGTATGGGCAGGACCATATGGGTGAAGATGGCAATGAGTCCAGGAGCATCCTCAAGCTATCTACCTGGGCCCTCAATGGGAGTGCAACCTTATCCAGAACCCGTTTTTCACCTCCATACAAATCGGCCAGCTTCCCAACCCACAAAACCTCCACCTTATCTGGATTAAGCTTCAGCTTGTTATCCATCCCAATATCACATCCAGACACCATTTCAAGACTTCCTCAGCCTCCCTGGGATTTGAAGATGGAAAAGAAAGGCAAAGCTGTGTGCCATCAGCATATTGGTGACAATGCAGCCCAAACCCCTGGAGGACTTCTCTCAGCAGCTTCATGTAGATTGTAAAGAACATGGGAGAGAAGAGTGAGCCCTGAGGCACTCCATAAGCTAAAGGCCATGGGGTGGAAGAGAAATCACTGAGCATTACTTTCTGGAAGCAACTCTCCAAGAACTGGAACCACTGTAACACTTGAATTCCTAAGACCAACCCAGACAGGCAGGACATAAGGATGCCATGGTCTGTGGTATCAAAATCCCTGAAAGGTGTAGTGGACCTGAGAAAGTTGCATTTCTATCATATCATATCATATCATATCATACCATATCATAACCAATATCATATTAGTTTTATGTGTTTTATTGCTGTACACTGTCTTGGAAGGGTTTCTGCCCTGAAAGGTGGTCAAGAAATACTTTAAATAAACTCTCTCTCTCTCTTTCGTTTGTGCATGCATTTGTGCAATACACTCAGTATTAATATTATTAAATACTAAAGAGAAGAGGGGGACAGTGTCAAGCAGTCCACTGACTACCAGGCATTACACTTAAATTCTGGCAGCAAACCATGGTGTTGGCAAAAAAAATTATCATCATCAAATATTGCACAACCAAGGGTTAATTTCTAAGAAAGAAAGAAAGAAAGAAAGAAAGAAAGAAAGAAAGAAAGACACACACATCTGTTCTCCTACTTGCCCTCTGATTTGGAAAGTCCTGTCCCTTAAATCCAGATGTATGGCTTGCTCTGCTTAGTCAATAGTCATGGAAAGGCACTCTGCAAATAACCAGAAATACTGTCTTCCCTATATTTTTTGTATTACATTCCAAGCAGATTTTGAGGTTTTGCCCTGGCTTACCCATTTCAAATGTAACACTGAGCCATAATTTAGTACTATACAAATGAGCCTGCTTGAGCCTTGGGCTTGAGCACTCCCCTCTCTTCCTCTACAATGTGCCAAGGGAAGAGATCCAAAAAATCTGCTTCCAAATTTAAACTAACTGTGCTGGACAAACTGCAGTTAATTTAAACTATGGTTTATTGAAAAAAGCCAAGATCGTACTGTGGTTTCTGATCCTGGCTTGTTCCAATAAACCATAGCTTAAACTACTTTGAACTGGAACATTCAAACTGTTCCAATCCCCAGTTTGAATGTAAAGAAAAACTATGATTGGTTACACCAGGAATTGGTTGCTTTCAATCTTCTCCTCTGGTCTGCACTAGAGGAGGGAAGAGGAGGCAGTAGCACTTGAACCCAAGGTTCAAGAAGGCACATCTGCGTAGAGCTAAACTATGGTTAGCATCTGAACTGGGTCATTAAACATGCACATAATTTCTTAACTCAATGTTTTTTTCAGACATTTCACATCCGTTGGTTCAAAGCATGGAAGAAGACCAGATGCTCTGAATCAGGACAGAGATTATCTTGCTTTATCACCATCAAAAATGCCCTTGACAGTTTTGTTGTGGCAAAGCACTTCCTAGCACCCCATGGTAAAAGTGGAATGCCCCCTTCTCCCAAAAGACTGTGCCAAGCCCGCCAAATAGCCATGTCCCTGTTACCGTTGTGGTGTGCCGGATGATCTCGGGGTCGTCTCGGTCATCTGGAACCACCTCCTCGTCCAGTCGAGGTACTGTCGGTACTACGGGAGGGGGGGTGATGAAAGTGGTGGCCTTCTTGGCTTTGAACAGGAAGCTGGAGATAATCGGAGGCGGAATACCATCAGACAGTACAGGCTGATGCACCCTCCAAAACATTGTGCACGATTCTCAAGCTGCTGCCCTAGGCACCCTGGCTTGGAAATATGCACTACTTAACTCAGTGAGACTTACTTCCGAGTCAATATATATTAGAGTGAGCTGTTAATTACATACGGGAATGTCTGGGCTAGCCTCCCTTGCAACAGTGTGCTTCTCTCTCTCACTTGTGCTGATTTACCGGCTACCATAGTGTTCATGTCAGAAAAGCAAAGGTGCATGGGATTTTGACCATTAAAAACCCCATATATGGCTGCATGACAGCTACAGATTTGTTTCATCATCTGTTATGAGCACAGTAATTCCACAGTTATGCACTGCATGCTCTTTACAGCACCTGCAAAGAAAAGGATCCCATATATATCTTATCCCACAAAGCAGAGGTGGGGTACCTCATGCCCAGGGGCCAAATCTAGCCCTCATGAGGTCCTAATCCAGCCCTCCGGGGTTCTCCAGACAACCACGTCCCCTTCCCCTGACTTCATCCACTTTCCCTCAATTACGGATTGTTTGGTGATTTCCTGGCTTCTATGCATTTCCCCCCATTATAAAAGACTGAGATGCCACTTCTACGGCTTAGGTGCTGTCAGTAAACACTTTAAGCAACAGCACGCTGGATTTTTTTGTATTTGGGGCTCCTCTCCTTTTGCCTTTGGCCCCACTCCCCAAAGAAGTGCAGCCCCCCAAAGCTTCTCTGAGGAGGAATTCAGCCGTTGGGCTGAAAGAGGCTCTCCACCCCTGCCTTATAGCCCTCACCCTCGTTTGATCTTGCTTTTTTCTGTGGAGGTGTCCTTCTCGTTCTCAGCCTTGGGGGCCTCCTTGGGAGTGGTGGGCGGAGCAGGGCCTTGCTTCTCCTTCTCGGCCTCCTCGGCCTCCTTGCGGCTGGCAGTTTTCTTCAGCTGCTCAAACTCCGAATCCAGGTCAACATCCTTGACCTCGTCTTCGGGGATGGTGAGAGCATGGGTGAGCGGGGTGGTGCCGGCAGTGATCTTGAATTTCTCGTGGAATTCCACAGGCATGCTGAGGCGCAAGAAGAGGAGCTCCACCACTGCGTTCTGGGAGCCGAAAGTTCGGTGTGTCAGCTTTAGGCACGGTGGGTTGTCCACGGTACCATCAATCCGTGACACCTGGCAGGGGAGGAGAGAAGCAGAGAGTTAAGAGTGGTGCCGAGGGCCAGGCTCCTTTCTCTGTTAAAGCTGACCCTTAACCAGTGGTTTCCAAACTGCATTCAGGGGAATACTGGTGTGTCTTGGAGGTTTATCAGAGCTTCCCTAATGAAAAGTTCAGTAATGGGAGATAATCTTCCTTGAAAGAATGCTTGTTCACCACTACAGAGATGGGCAACACATGACCCACAGGCCACATGAACACCCCCCCCAGGCTGATTTCCCCCCCACTGCCCTGCCACTGTGCTGGAAGCATCCAGGGAGAATTATGTCACTTTAAAACAAGGTGCATGTGCCTTATTTGGGTGTTTCCCCCCTGCTGCTCCACTGCAATTTCAGCCGCAAATTTGATAGCAGCAATTCTGGGGAGGATGTGATCCTGCTCGGTTCCAGTGGAGGGAAGAACTCTCCTCCAGACCAAGTAGAAGTGGCCTGCCTCTGCTTTACAACATAGAGTCCCAGGGGCAGTGTTGAATGTGCATTCTCAGAAGGTAGGAAGTTTGAAAAGCAACTGCCCCAAGTGGTGATGTTTCTTCTCCTTACAAGTATCTTCCCTTGCGCAGTCTCTCATCCCCATGTCTCAATCTCTTCACCTCTCAGCAGCTCTGGCTCAATATCTTCATGTTTCCTAATAGCCCTCTCTCCTTTATCTTCTCAAGTAGACCTCACTGCTCTCAAGCACAGCCCCTCACGGCATCATTTCTTTCTATGGCTTCATAACAACCTCGTTCCTTTATTTTCCAAGAACCTGATCCCTTTTCACCACCATGACTTCCTCACAAAACCTTGCCTGTTCCCTCATGCATCTCCTCATGGATAGACCACAGGCCTGGCTAATGCCTCTCTCCTTACAATTCCCTCAGGGCTGCTTTGCCCTCCTACCTGCTACCTTCCTCACAGGCCTCAGGTTCCTTCCTGCAGTTCCCTCACACTCCAACTCTACAGCTTTCCTCCAAATGGTGCCCCTTTTCCACAGAAGATGTTTTGCTCATAAACTCTTCGCTCACAAACACTATTCTAGATCTTTCTCCGCACCCATCATTCTTTCTGAAACTCAGAGCTCTTCTCTGTGGTGTTGTTCACAGAAAACTACCACCCTTCACACACCTTCCAAACAGGCAACCGATACTGCTCTCTCGCGCCTTTGTCCACAGGCACATCTCCTACTCTCACCTCATAATGAGGGTGCTCCGTTGGCACAGGGGCAAACTGGGGCAGACTCTTGCTGAACCACATGGTGATGTCCCGCTTCATGTTGATAGCAAAGGGCTCAAAGCCTTCCTGCAGGCCGCAGATGGTGAAGTAGCGAAGGCTGCTGACATCCTGGCCCAAATTGAGGCGCCCAACCTGGGACAAGCCCAAGCTGCAAACTGGGATGAAGCCTGCAAGTGATGGGGAGAGGAAATAGAACCTAGATCAGCACCACCAGCACTTTTTGCTTAGCAGGGACACTGATGTCATCTGCCACCCCCCACCCCCCTTCAGACTTCCCTGTTCCCTCTGAGCTTAGGTGCAAGTCTCACAGTAGTTGAAATGTGGGGTGGGGGGTTAATTTTCCCAGCAACTATATGTTGTTTCCTGTTGTAATGCAAGTAAGACCCATTAGCTTTACAAATGACCCCCTTCTGGTGGTGATAACACTGCTAGAACTGGTTTGTTAATATGGATCAACACAGCTGCCTGCATTTTTGAACTCTCCCTGCCCTTTAACATTTACCACAACACCACTGACTTCATCCCACTAGATCCCCTCAGTCTTTCTACAGCAGTTCTGAATAATGACTCAGCTCCTGGGAATAGATCTGGCTGTATCTATTCCATAGTTCCATCCAAGGCAAAAAATGCACATGCATTTGGCAGTATTCAGCATCCTAAGAATCAGAGGTTTCCCTTGTTTTTATTTTTTTAAATCAAGCTTCTAGTTCTTATGGTTGCAAATATATGCTTTGAAGCATGTGAGCAATGCCTAGTGAAATATTTGAAACCAATATGATTTTGGATGGTTGGGGAAAAGCGGAAGAAATTGTGCAAAGCAAGCAGAAATATGCAGATGCCCTTAATCTGCATACTATAGACATGTCACAGAATCCAGGCTTTATAAGAAGAGCGCTGCTGGATCAGTCCAAGGGTCTATCTAGTCCAGCATCCTGTTTTTCCCACATTGGCCAACCAGATGCCTCCAAGATATTCAGAAGCAGGACATGAGGGCAATAGCCCTCTCCCACTCTTGTTCTCCAGCAATTGGTATTCAGAAGAATTCTTGGAGCAGAATTCTTGGATCTTGCCACAGCATTTTGACCCCCCCACACACACTTATTTTTTTTAAGCTGAACAAAAAAGCAACAGGCAGGCATTATAGAATGCAGGAGTCCTGGTTGCTATTGGACTTTCCAACCCAGCATCTCCTGCCCAGTGAAGGCCACCACACTCCCCTTCCTAGGGAGACCCAGTTCTCACCTTCTCCTCTGCTTATCAGTACACCTGACCTCCATCTATATCTAGCAACTGAACTTTGCTGTTGTGAGTAACGTGCAGGAGAAGCTGTGCATCTCCAACCCCTGTGTGAACTGCCTCACCTACTCCACATCAAAGGGCAGAAACCAGGATCCTAGTCCAGCTTCTCCTAATACAGCTAGCAACCCACCCTGTCTGCTAACTTGCATTGAGGTCCTGCTCTGCATGTCGACTCTCCCCTCTGCCCCACCCCACCCCACCCCTCGCACCCACACCCATCACAAGAACAATGGGAGGGCACCAGCAACTCTTTTGAACCCAAATAAAGATAGCGCTGGAGGGTAGCATATAGCTTTGCAGCATGCCAGCCTCCCATCCAACAAAATAAATAAATGAAACCTTAAGAAATGAAACTAAAATCAGGAGGGACAGGGAGGCTGGTGAGCACCAAGAGAAGTGTCTGCTGGCAAATTGGTGCATCGGAGACACCCTTCCTAGCTACTCATTCCTGGACTCTAACTGCTAGAGTAGCCTTTCCCAACATGGTGCTCTCCAGATGTGTTGGACTACAACTCAACATTATCCCCACTGGAACCGCTATTGGTCATGCTGGCTGTGGACAATAGGAGTTGTAGTCCAATGCATCTGCAAGGCACCAGGGTGGGAAAGGTTGCACATGAGTGTTTCATTGTTCTTGCAGTTGGTGAAGGAACCCGTGAGATCTGACTCTCTTGTTGAACCCTCACACACCCAACGAACAGGGAAGAGAACCTAGGTGTCCTCTGCTTACCATCTCCTATCTCGATCTCTTTGAAGGCCAGCTCTGACCCTGAGTCACTGATCAACATCTCCCCATTCAGTGTGAACATGATATTGTTGTCGGTGAGGTCTATCATGCAGCCAACCACATCGCCCGGTTGCCACGGGCGTCCAAAAGGCTCACTGCCCACGTGCCAGCGCTGGCCCTAAAGGGACACAGATGGGAAGGGATGCATCAGGCAACAGGTAGCAAGAAGGGGAGGGCCCAGTCAGGGGACTAGGAATGGGGGAGAAAGTCGTTCAGTTCGCATTTTAATACAGATTTACCTAATTTCATTTTTTTGAACCATTATGCGAACTGAAACGCCTTCTACATTCGCACTTTGCTGAATTTTGCAATGGAGTTCTCCAATCAAAAAATGTGTACCAGAATGTGTGTATTAGGAAAAATAACATTAAAAAATGGATTGTATTAGGAAGACTCCTTGGTAAAAAAAACTGTATACATTAGGTAAAAATGCATACTCAAAAGCATGTAAAAGGAGAAATGCCTATGAATTTTGATGTGAACATTAAAAAAAAAAACACCTCAAAGTTCAGGACAAAATTCTGGAGAAATTCTCAAAATTTGAGACAAACCGAACTTAAGATTGGGAAGATAAGAAACTGTGAAAAACAGAAATTGACATCCCTAGGAGGGACACAAAAGATAGGGCTCACCAGTGACGTCCCAGGATTGCGGGGGGAGGATACAGTCTGTTCTCCCTGACTCACCCGATGCCCGTTGAAAACGTAGGAGAGCTCATCTGCTCCCAGGTCCACGTCAGGCCGCACATTTGGCCGTGCCCAGCCCACACGCATTTCGCCGGTGGTGACTGCCTCAAACTCAAAGTACCATTTGCCTGACTTCACCACATAGAACTGCTCAGCCCGGAAGATGCGGACCTTCTCTGTCCGGCTCTTGGTCAAGTCTTGACCTGTTCAGGGGCCCAGGAAAAGGGGAAGAGGTGAAACAGTAAGTCATCTACTTACAAGTCTCCCACAAATTCTGTTCTGTTGTTTTCCTCCGAGACAGGGCCAAATGACACATTTAGATGAACTGTATAGCCCAGAGCAGGTTTCCCCAACCTGGTGCCCTCCAGATATCTTCAACAACAACTCCCATAATCCCACAGCCAGCTATGTTGGCTGTGGGATTATGGGAGTTGTCATCGAACACATCTGGAGGGTGCCAGGTTGGGGAAAATTGGCCCAGAGCCAAACAATGCATTCGGATTAATCATATAGTCCCGATGGAGGATAGCGTGTTTGAATGTTCTCCTGCACATGGAAATCCCCTTTCCTGCAGAAAATTTACATTTCAGGGACAGGATTCTAGTTTAAACCTTTTTTTATGATGCGCTAGTTTTGTGCATAGCATGCCAGGGAGAAAGCTGAATTACAATTCTTCTTCTTGAAAAGTAAGTTCTCTCTGCACAAAGAGTTCTTATTCAATATGGAGGAAAATATTCAAACCTACCATTCCTTTCCTTGCTCCGGTACAGTGGTATACATCACAGTGGCATACATCAAGAAATAAAACAACCCACCATAAAATATCTCTAAAGTTACTGTAAAATACTGAAACAGCAATAAGTCAATAGAAGAAGCTTCTTTTTAGTTCACAAAGGTCACAGCCAACAGGGCGCCACCCCCAAGAAGGCCCTAACCTCACCCCCACACCTAGTCCCAATGCCAGCTAGGCTCCAAAGGCAAGGGCACCCATAACAAGGACTCTGATGAAGATCTTGGCAGACAGGCAGGTTCATGCAATTCCCCTATCTTTTCCACCATGCTCTTATTAGTGCTCCCAGTGACGTAGGCAGAACAGCAAACTCAGAGGAGCCCGATGACACTCACTGGCTTCTTGGTCTGGTGGCTCAATGTTGTATCCGTAGCCGATGAGGGTGCGCACTGCCTCGCGCAAGCTGTCCCGGTTCGTTTTCTTGGTCCGCTCGTCTAACAGGCTGTAGGGCACCAGGCGGGGGTTGCGTTTGTTCTTGATGTCCTAAGGGTGGCACAGCAGAGAAAGAAACACACAAGTACACATATGTTGTACGCTACAAAGGCAGCTACACAAACAGACCACAGAGCAACCTGTGTCCAAGTAGGAAGGCGATAAGACCAGGAGACAAGGCCTGCCTCATACATCGCTTTCTGTCTTAAACCACAAGATCCCATTCCTGTGGCTCATTGATTTAGCACGCAGTGCAGAACCCCAGACTCAGGAGCCAAATTTGGTCCCCTGATGTCTTCCAGATGGCCATACCTCCTTCCTCTGGCCCCACCTCCATTTCCCCAACCACCAATCATTCGGTGATTTCCTGGCCTGTGTGTGTGTGTTTTCCCATTCTACAAGGTTGAAATGCCTCTCCTAAGCCTTCGTTACTGGCAGTAAGAGCTTTAAGCTACAATATGGTGGTATGTTTGGCTCTGTTGACCACTGGAATGCAGCCCCCAAGAGCTTCTCTGAAATGGAATTCAGCCCTCAGACTGAAAGAGGTTCAACACCTGTGGTCTAACATTAGGGACTCTTCTCCTCCCCTGTTACACAAAATCCTGCCAGGTTCTGGCTTCTACCCATCACGCCATAGAACCCCACTAAATGTCAACGTGATGCCAAGTGTTATCCCTCTGGAATCCCAGACCTGCACGACGCTATAGGTCCACCCTTGTTGGACACGATCTCTTGCCCAGACATTGTGCCCATTCTCAGCCAACTTGTCCACCAGGGTATTCTGGGCTGGAGTGAGCTTGATGTGGTTGAGATCCAGTGGTGCTGGTTTATAGCCATTGGACATCATGTACCTGTCAAGGAAGAGGACAAAGCAGGATTTTAAAACAAGGGCAGGCAACTCATGACTCTTGTCCTAATTTCAAAAGCCCTCTAAAAGTGATCAGTTCAGGCCTGTGGCAAGAGTGATCTGTCCCTTCCCCAGAGAGAAAGGGTCACAGAGAGAGTGGGGTGGGGTGCCTCAACCACTTTTGGCTCTGGCCCTGCTCACCACCAAGATGTAGCCCTTAGAGCTACATTTTATCCTTAGAGGATAAAATGGTTCCCCACCCTTGTTTTAGACCAACGTGCGTATCTCAAAAGCCATCTTCACCCTCATTCACACACACCAGCCCAGCTTATACAGAACTATTTCAGAATGTATTTCCACCTCCTTTGCCAGCGTCTGACTCAGCTCATTTAAGAACATAAGAACATAAGCAGAGTCCTGCTGGATCAGACCAAGGGTCCATCCAGTCCAGCATTCTGTTCACACAGTGGCCAACCAGCTGTCAACCAGGAACCCACAAGCAGGACACAAGCACAACAGCACCCTCCCGCCCATGTTCCCCAGCAACTGGTGTACAAAGGCTCACTGCCTCTGGTACTGGAGGTAGCACATAGCCACCAAGATGAGTAGCCATTGACAGCCTTTTCCTCCAGGAATTTGTCTAAGCGCCTTTTAAAGCCTTCCAAATTGGTGGCCATCACCACATCCTGTGGTAACGAATTCCATAGTTTGACTATGCGCTGCGTGAAGAAGGGCTTCTTCATTTGTCAGTCCAGGCAAATAAAGATGTTGTATCTGCTCAATGGAGGAATAGTTCAAGAAACCCAATTTCCTGTCTCCAATAGTAAGCAAAATGTTGTATCGTTGGGGCTGGGTAGACTTCACAAACAATATTTCCAAATTCTGCAGCTAGTGCTCCCACCCCTGAAAAGCAAATAATGCCAATAGATCTGCAAATTAGGCAACTTTACAGTTTTCTGGTTGGGGATGATGGGAGCTGTAGTCCAACACATCTGAAAGGCACTTGATTGGGGAAGGCTGACTTAATGGGACTATAGGGCAAAACCAACACACACACACACGCACGTGCTATACTTTGGGCTCTGCTTGCAGATGACCCAAACCACCTACGTTTTCGGAAGTTTGGTTTTCTTGAGGTTCTCTTCAGCCTTTTCATCTGCCATCCCCACATGGCAGCCCAAAGCAAGCAAGGTCCTGCAAGCAGCACAGAGATGGTTTCATAACCTCTTAGTTGAGTCACATTCTTCCCCACCGCCCCTTACTTCAGTGGACAGTGATGACACAGTGATGGCTTTGAATTCCAGGAGTTGTAGTCTAAGCCATCCAGAGGAAACCAGGTTGGGGAAGGCTGCATTTAAGGCATCCTGCCTCTGGTGTTTTTCTTGGTTTCTGATTGCTTTTCCGGGCTCTGATGCTTCCAGGATTTTATTTCCAAGTGTACACCATCCTCTAAGTAAGTAACTGCACACTATCTTAACGTGTCGTGTGATCTACACATGTAGGGTGGATCACACGCCCTCTCAAAAGACAGTGGACCCACTTTGTTTTAACTTGATTCTCTGCTTGAGCTTTTTCCATAGTCAACTCACTTAAGTGTCTCTCCCGACATCTGCAGGTTGTAATTGCGTTCTGGTTCAGGCAGGCTGTGGAAATCCAGCAAACACGGGTGCAAGCGCTTGTTGTCATCCCGGATCTGAAAAGAGGCAGAGGTGCAAAAAATTCAGATCAAGTATCCCCATAAAAAATCCTCCCTCGCTTGCAATTCAGTGGCCCAACTCGGCTTTTTGTATGGTGGACAGGGGAGCAATAGTGGGATGAAGGAAATGACATCTCCCAGGTCAATATATTGATTGTGAGGAGGGGACAGGACTCAGCCCCAAATGTCCCATTGCTGGGCAGCAAGCACTCACAGGTCCATAAGTCCACCCTTGCTCAATGCGGGTCAGGGCCCAAAGCTCATGGATGTTCTCTGCGAGTTTCTCCCGGATCCGCTCAAGATGTGGGGGTAATACAATCTGCAAAGGAGAAACGTTAGGAGGGGGAGCGAAGGCCTGACCCAAAGATAAAGACAGAGAAAAAGATTCTGACTGCCTAGAGCTCCAGCCCATGACAAAGCTGCCCTCTGGTTGCACCAGAAAGCCCTCGGCCTTCTTTGTCATGAAGACGAATTGGGGTGAGTTAAAATCGACAGTCCAGGCTCAAATGCAGTGTGTCTAAGAGGAGGAGGAGGAGCAGCAGCAGCTAACCCACATCACCGAGAGGCTGTGCAATGTTTCACTGATTAACTGGATCAATGAATTGTTTAAAAGCCTTTTGAGGGGGGCTGCTTGTCTTGGCCCTGCCCACCAGAATGGCCCCTGGGGGATTTCCCAGCCAACAATGCAGCCCACCACTCAAGAAAGATTGCCCCCCCCCCCCAGTTTGAAGGTACCCTTTTTCAATCTGGCCTCAAATCCACTTTCTCAATTTATTGTGGTGAAGGACACCGAGCCACTGTACCTGGATGGTGTCCACCGGGTATGGAGTGAAGGAAGTGTGGGACAGAGATTGTGTAGGGCCCAGAAGATTCCGGAACCCATTGAAGTCATGCTTATACTCCTTGATGGGCTCCACACGCATCTTCTCGCGGGGCAGGAGGGCCTCAAAGCAGGGAGCGTAGCCTGGTGGGGGCAGGAACTTGAAGTCCCCATGACGCCCTCCCAGGAGGAACCGCACCCTGAAAAGGGGTGAAAGAGAGAAAGTCAGATCTTGGCCCCAATGGGAAAAGGACCTAGGTGCTTAAACTGTAAGCTACTTTGAAGGTCTTTTGGTAGAAAAGCAGCCTAGAAATATTAATATAAATAAATAGGTCATTCTCATGTCCTTAGGCCAATGTGCTGACCAGAACTCTCCCCCTCCCTTTTTCCTGCTCTCTCAGGCTCTGATTGGCTCCCAGTTCAGCCTTCTGATTGTCTGTGAGCTCTTTTATAAAGCCTTGCTGGTTCATACCTGTCGCAGAATTGGAAACAGGCTGCTTCTACATGAGTGGCTTCTAGCATTACTAATCTTCCTCTTCCACTACAAGCTACAAGCAGAATTGCAATCGAGTTTTCACACTATAGGGGATATTGTGTTTTTTGTGTTTTTACATCCCGCTATGTTCTGTCCACACCAGTGGCTGTGACACAGCTGCTGTAGGTGGAGAAGATCCAATCCATCTGAGTGGCCATTAAAAAAAATCCGAGCAATCTTTTAAAAAAATCAACTATTTAATTAGCATTAAGAAGTGGGATAAAAACGTTTTAAATTAAGAACAAACAAACAAACAAACAAACCTATAGCTGCCCATAAAGCGTCAACCCCCCCCCCCCCAAAAAAGTGTTAAATGTTTGTTTTGGATCAGAAGTGTAAATCAGGAGTGTTGAATTAGAAAAAAAATCCTACATTGCTAAAATTACAGTGACCAGACGGGTTTTGAAAAATCATTATATAAATAAGCACTAGAGTGCAACAACACTCATTTAAGCACTATATCACTAATATTTTAATTTAAAAAACCAACGATATAGCCAGAAAAAGATTTTAGTGCTAACTGAAAGATCAGGTTTTTAAAACGAGGTGATATAAAGGTGCACACGATAAAGCTTGTAGTGCAGATGTGCTGAATTGTAATAGGTTCACCTGCCCAATACATCACTGCACAAATGGAAACCATGTTTTTAGAGACACAGAAGAGTAACGCTAAGAACCTTCCACACCTGTGGAGTTTGCGTCACTGTTTAATTTTTTTCAGATAAGTCAGATTTTCTGCAGCATGAGAAAAGACAGAAGGAGGTGAGGAAAAACACAGGAAGATCGTAATTGGATGACAACTATGGCCTGGTTCATATGCAACAACAACCCAGGTTTTTTTTAAACCTTGGGTTGTCATGAACGAGCCAGCCTGCTAGTTCCTACTGTTCAGTTGCTCTGGATTGGCTCCTCCTGCCAATGGGAGAGGATAAACAACCCAGTGAAGCTGTTTAGTGTGATACTCGAACCGGGAACTCTGGCTTACCTCTCCCCTGACAAGCCACAGGGACTAGCACGCTGGCTCGTTCACAACAACCCATAGTTGTTGTTGCATGAGGACTGGCCCATTGTGTGGATGCCCCATAAAAGAAAAGAGAGTGAAACAAGTCACCTGTCAGGGTGGACACTGAGCCCATAGAATCCCAGAGTAATTCTGATTCTGAGGAAGAGGAGTCGCTCCTGGGAGAGGAGCGCGCTCCTCTTTCCCAGGGCCAACAGCTGATGGAGATTCCTCCCACCGGCATTCCTAGCTTAGATAGCAGTCCTGGGAGTGACAGAGCACGGGAAGCGGACTTGATGGACACACGTTGCCGAGTGCCCGGTTGGTGCGCAAACAACGGTTGCGCCCAGAGGATCCAAGGGAAAAGGGGAGGGACTCTCCCTAGTCCTTAAGTTCAGGGGTCTGCCAGTAATTCCCTTTCAAACGGGGACCAGCTGTTCCAACTTAGGGCATAGGTACTCTGCTGCTCATATCTAGTTGCTAATAGTAGAGTTGTTAAGCTGTAAAAGAGGAATAAAGCTTTGAAAAGAATCCCTTTGTCTGTGTCTGGACTTGGCTACTGGATTAGACTGAGAGAGACATCTAAGGAGCCCTTGACAGCACCGTGATTCCACGCTAAACATTCAGAAGAATATAATCACAAAAAGAACAAAAAGTAATAGTAAAAATAATCTGCTATCATAACAAACATTAATTCTCCTCCTAACGTCATAATCCTATGCAGGTTTACTCAGAGGTAAGCCCAACTGGTTTCAGTGGGACTTACTCCCTTGTAAGCATGCACAGGATTGCAGCCTAAGTCTCCTTTTTGCACCACCAGGGTCGAGCTTACTTGATGCCAGCTGAGAAGCTGACCACAGGGAAAAAGAGTCCGTCCAGGTTGAAATTCTCAAACATGCCCTGGACTGGGAAGCCATTGATGCGGAAGGAGATACTGGGCACGCTCAGATCAAGGCAGCAGCTCACCACGTCATCTGCTCCCAGAGTGTGCTGCCCCGGTGACGCCACAGCCCGAGCCACGCGGCCTGTGCCAAGGAGAGATGAGAGGCAGTGGATTAAAAACAGGGCGTGTGTGGAGAGGAGACCCTCCCCAAGGACAGTGCATGCAAACAACGGAGCCCAAGCAAGCAAGGCGGTGCATGTTCTTAATATAAAAACAAATTGAATGGAAGTCTGCTCCAAGGTATACCAAGAAAAGCAGGTTTCTGCAATTCCTATTAATCATTCAAATCAAGCCATTTATTCCGCAATGTCTACTATTTTGCTAAACCATTCTGCTTTTGCTGGGCCCCATCTACGTGGCACCGCTTTCACCCTTCACTACGTTGCAACTGAGCAGTATTTCAGCTTCGAATTAGCTTCTGCTGCAATACACTCGCAATTTGCTATGGGCTTCCCTAACAGATTCCGCCATGCCCTTTTTTGCCATTATATTTTAATCCGCAGCTGTGCAGTCCCATGAGTGTGGGGGTACGACACTTCAGCGGCTGTTTTGTATTTTAGGGGTTCTGTTGTGTCTGTCCTTCCCTCATTAGGTAAAATGCGGGTGTTCTGTGCTTCTTCATTTCCACACCATCTGTTTGTCAGTTCCCCAGCCCGAGACTCTCTCAATGGTTTGCACTCACAAGGCGTGGGCAGTACGTGCCTACCCATCGCTCCGAAATGGTGGTCAGAGCAAAGTTGGTCCTCCCCCAAGACCATGCCCTGGCCCTTGGACACCGAGTCCAAAAGCAACCATTGTGAAGATATGAAGCTGCAAAATGTATGAAAGTGTGATTAAATAAATGAAAACACCTCTCTGTGCCTCTGTAACTGCGCAGCTGTGAAGGGATGGGGGGAGTAAAGGGGCGTCATGGAGTGACGCAAGCACTGCGCATGCCTACAACATGCCCACTGCAAAATGCAAACTTGACAGATGGCTTGCAACTGCGGGAAACCGGCAGCAAACAAAAAACATTACAGCAAAACCCCTCCTTGGAAATCTGCATTTTCCGGGAGAAAACCACAGATGGCTGCGAAGTGGTGACTACATCATCTGTCCTGAATGACCTCGACTCACAGCCGCTCTGGAGTAAAAGGGTCATGTAGATGGGGCCCAGGTCTCAGGGAGGGACAAGCCACTGAAGTTGCTGCTTCTCTAAAGAACATGCTTGGCAAATCCTCATTAATGGCACCAGAGATACCTCCAGGCATTAGCCAGCCACATTTAAAGCATCTATCTCTTCACAACCATAAGGACTAGAAACTTGCTTTTAAAAGAAAGAAAGAAAGAAAGAAAGAAAGAAAGAAAGAAAGAAAGAAAGAAAATAAATACTGGGATTCTCTGGAAACTAAATTCCATGTTCAATAGCTCTATCTCTGCCTTTTGGGGCTGGCTGGGGAACGCTGGGAGTTGTAGGACTATTTTTGTGTCAGCATGCATAGGATTGCACTCTTAGGCAGAGAAGGTTCTGCTACTTGACCCTTTTAACTGGAGAAACCAGGAATTGAACCTGGGATTGAACCTAGGATTGAACCAGAGCGAGAAAACAGGGGGAACAAACAGGAGCTGGCCAGGGGAGTTGCAGTGGTAGAAGAGACAAAGGAGACAGAGGCAAAGAGGTAAGTGGGCTGCAGGAAGCCCAGGGGGCTGTCCTTTATCCTTCTGAGTGGCTATGAGCTTACCAGGTGCTCCTGAGAGCTCCAACTGAATTGTGTGTGTGGCCTGAGTACTCCCAGCAGCTGTGGGCAGGAAGCTTCAGTCTGTTTCCTGCCTCCCAGCTGAGCAGAGCAGAATAGAGCAGAGCAGAGGAAGCTGCTCCAGGGACTACAGAAGCAAGCAAGCTCCTAGAGAGCGAGCAAACAGGGGGAGCAAACAGGAGTTGGCCAAGGGAGTTGGCCAGGGGAGTTTGGCAGGGGAGGTCAAGGGGGAGGCCCCTAATATTTTTTATTATTATTTTTCTTGTAACACACACTTCCACACCAGTGGGACTCTGCTTTTAACCTCTGGTGAGTAGAGGAGCAGGCACAAGCTAGTCTAGAACAATCAGAAAGCTAGATTCAAAAAGGGAAAAGAGGCTATGGAAGGACAAGACTCTCCAGTGGTGGTGACCTGCAAGGTGTGTGCAATGTTTGTTTTCTTGCCTGAGAACAACATGGCCTGCACCTGCAACAAGTGCAAGTTGATCACGCTGCTGGAAGAAAAAGTAAGAGGACTGGAGCAGCAACTGTCAGCCCTCTGGGGAATAAGAGAACATGAACAGTTCTTGGACAGGATGGTGGAACTACAGTGGCAAAGTGAAGACCATAAGCTTGAAGAGCAACAGCAAACTGAGGCAGAAGTGGGAAATGCTGAGGGGATGGAAAAATGCAGTAGAGGATACACCCTTGGAAAAGGGTGACAGTTAGGAGAAGAAGAACTAGACGCCACTCTGCACCAGTGGAAGCAGTGGAGCTGTGGAACTGAGTCCAGGTACTTGAAGATGAGACTGGAGGACAGCCTGCAGAGGAAGAATTACAGGGGAACCGGCATGAGAGTGAGCAAGAGGCTGAAGGTCAGTCAAGCAGAGGCAATGAAACCCAGGCCTACAACAAGAAGAAGAGAAGAGTAGTAGTAGTGGGAGACTCCTTGCTGCGTGGGATCGAGACCCAAGTATGTTGCAAAGACCCATGGACTCACCAGGTATGTTGTCTCCCAGGAGGACAGATTAGAGACGTGACTGAAAGGTTGCCTGCACTCATAAAGCCCACTGACAGGTATCCCTTTCTTCTCATCCATGTGGGAACAAATGATATCACCAAGCGGAGCTGCGAAGAAATCACGTCAGACTTTGAAGCTTTGGGAAGGAAACTCGAGAACTCTGGGGCCCAGATAGTTTTCTCATCCATCCTTCCAGTAGTTAGAAGTGGGATAGAAAGGGAAAGAAAAAATACTCCAGGTAAATGACTGTCTACGAAGGTGATGCCGGTGCGAGAGATTTGGATTCTGGGACCACGGGCTATACTTCCTGGAAGATGGGCTGTTGGCAAGGGACGGGTTGCACCTCACAAAGGCTGGGAAGAATGTGTTTGGCCACAGCATGAAGAACTTCATCAGGAGGGCTTTAAACTGGATCCTACGGGGAAGGGAGATGTAAAGTTGGGGGATAACAATGGATGAAGGCTCATGCACCGCAACGGAGAGAACAGCTCTAATAGCACCCAATAATAGTCTTCAGACACATGTAGGAAGAAAGCCAGACTATGAAGCACATGGTCTTCAATGTCTATATACTAATGCCCAGAGTATGGGAAACAAACCGAATGAACTTGAACTCTTAATACAAGAGGGAAATTATGACTTGATAGGTATAACTGAGACTTGGTGGGATGACTCCCATGATTGGAATACCGCAATTGAAGGATATAACTTGTTCAAAAAGAACAGGAGGAACAGAAAGGAAGGTGGGGTTGCACTGTATGTGAAAAATACATATCTCTGCACAGAAAAACAGGAGGATGAGCTTGGTAGCCCCATCGAGAGCATCTGGATCAAAATAAAGAGAGCAAAGAATAAAAGGAACCTGGTGGTCGGAGTCCACTACCGGCCACCCAATCAAGGAGAGCACGAGGATGAAACTTTTGAAAAGCAAATAGCCAATGTTTCAAGGAAGCATGATGAAGTAGTAATGGGGGACTTCAATTTCCCTGATATTTGTTGGGAGACAAATTCTGCAAAACATGGCCACTCCAGGAAATTCCTGACTTGTGTGGCAGATTACTTTCTCCTACAGAAGGTAGAGGAAGGAACTAGAGGATCGGCTATCCTTGACTTGATCCTAACCAACAGAGATGAGTTAGTGGATAAAGTAGCAGTTACAAGAACTCTGGGGGAAAGCGACCATGTTATACTTGAGTTCTTGGTTCTAAGGGAAACAAAAGCCAAGCGTAGTCAAACACGCACCCTGGATTTTAGGAAAGCTGATTTTCATAAACTCAGAACAATGATAAGTAAGGTCCCATGGCAAGTGAATCTAATGAGAAAAGGAGTCCAAGATGGGTGGGAGCTTTTAAAAAAGGAAATTCTCAAGGCACAATTACAAACCATTCCAACAAGAAGAAAAGGTGGAAGACAACAGAAGAAGCCAATGTGGCTTCACAAAAAGCTTAGAGATGACCTGAAAACAAAAAAGGACACATAGAGGAAGTGGAAAGAAGGCCAAGCAACAAAGGAAGAGTACAGGCAGGTAGCACAGAATTGCAGGGATGGCGTCAAGAAGGCTAAAGCTGAGAACGAGCTGAGGTTAGCAAGGGATGCTAAAAGCAACAAAAAGGCTTTCTTCAGCTACGTGCATAGTAAAAGACAGAGGAAAGAAATGGTGGTTCAGCTATTAAATAAGGATGGCAAAACGATAACAGATGACAAAGAAAAGGCAGAGGTGCTCAAATCCTACTTTGGCTCAGTCTTCTCCCAAAAGAGGGTCTATGAGGCCTCTGGCAAAGGCAAAGTACAGGCTGAATGGGCAGGATTGCAGCTTGAGATCGATAGGCATATGGTCAAGGAACACCTAATAACTTTGAATGAGTTCAAATCTCCAGGGCCAGATGACCTGCATCCTAGAGGAATAAAGGAACTGGCAGAAGAACTCTCAGAACCACTGTCTATTCTCTTTGAGAAATCATGGAGGACAGGTGAAGAGCCAGATGACTGGAGGAGGGCTCATGTTGTCCCTATCTTCAAAAAGGGTTAAAAGGAGGAACCTGGAAACTACAGACCAGTCAGTCTGACATCAACCCATGGGAAAATTCTGGAGCAGATCATAAAGCAATCCATCTGTAAGCACCTTGAAAACAACAGTAATCAAGTAGTGATTACTCGAAGCCAACATGGATTTGTCAAGAACAAATCCTGTCAGATGAATCTGATCTCATTTTTTGATCAGGTAACCTCCCTTGTGGACTGTGGGAATGCTGTAGACATAATATACACCTCGACTTCAGCAAAGCTTTAGACAAAGTCCCCCATGATCTCCTGATGAGCAAACTAGCTCAAAGTGGGCTAGATGAAACAACGATCTGGTGGATCCACAGTTGGCTACAGAATTGGACTCAAAGAGTGCTTATCAATGGGATCTTCTCCAACTGGGAAGAGGTAACGAGCGGGGTACTGCAGGGCTCAGTCCTGGGCCCAGTGCTCTTCAACATTTTTATTAATGACTTGGAGGAGGAGGTGCAGGGAATGCTGATCAAATTTGCAGATGACACAAAATTGGGCGGGATAGCTAATACTTTGGAAGACAGAAACAAAATTCAAAGTGATCTGGATAGACTCGAGTGCTGGGCAGAAAACAACAGAATGAAATTTAACAGGGATAAATGCCAAGTTCTGCACCGAGGAAAAAGAAACCAAATGCACAATTACAAGATGGGGGATACTTGGCTCAACAACACTACAAGCGAGAAGGATCTTGGAATTGTTGTCGATCACAAGCTGAATGTGAGCCAACAATGTGATGTGGCTGCAAAAAAGGCAAATGCTATTTTGGGCTGCATTAATGGAAGCATAGCTTCCAAATCCCAGGAAGTACTAGTTCCCCTTTACTCTGCACTGGCTAGGCTTCATCTGGAGTACTGTGTCCAGTTCTGGGCACCACACTTGACTGAGGGGAGATATGATAGAGCTCTTCAAGTACTTGAAAGGTTGTCACGGAGAAGAAGGCCAGGATCTCTTCTCGATCATCCCAGAGTGCAGGACACGGAATCATGGGCTCAAGTGACAGGAAGCCAGATTCTGGCTGAACATCAGGAAAAACTTCTTGACTGTTAGAGCAATACGACAGTGGAACCAATGACCTAGGGAAGTGGTGGGCTCTCCCACACTGGAGGCATTCAAGACGAGGCTGGACAGCCATCTGTCAGGGATGCTCTGACTTGGATTCCTGCACTGAGCAGGGGGTTGGACTTGATGGTTTTGTAGGCCCCTTCCAACCCTACTATTCTATGATTCTATGATTATAGCATGCAAAATACATGCTCTACCGCTGAACTACAGTCCTTCCCTTGAGCTATGCAGAGAACTGAAACCCCACGTCCTCCTAACAATGGCTATATCCCATTAGGCCCCATTCTAGTGTATAAAATCTCACCCTTTTTCTTGCCTCCCATCTCACATTGCTTGAGATGCCACGTTTGTCAACTTACCTAGTTCACACCTCAGGGGCTCAGCAACTGGGCAGTGCAGCCTTCCCCAACCTGGTGTCCTCCAAACGTTTTGGACTTCCAACTACCATCAGCCCCAGCAAGCATGGCCAATGGTCTGGAATGCTGGGATTTGTAGTCCAAAACATCTGGAGGGCACCAGGTTGATGAAAGCTGGAGCAGTGTGTATGTGCCTGCGTGAAGCATCCCATTTTGGCTCCCTACCTGACCACAGGTGCAGCCCATCAAAGCCGAAGGAGTAGAGGTCATCCCCGACGCCATTGCCTCCCCAGCCTTCCCCGCCTCCGGGGTAGGGGCTGTAGCCCTCTGCCATGGCCCAGCCAACCCGCAAATGGGTGGCCTGCGTGGTCATGAATGGCTCCACATAATCCACAATCATCTCGTAGTACCACTTCTTGTACTGGGTGGAGCCTTCGTGCGTGCCCAGGAAGATGTTGGGGCGCATGCTGTTGAAAGGGGGAGAGGGGAGAAGAGTGAAGCAGGAAGGTCAGAAAAGGAGGGTTAAGAAATGGAAACAGGGAAGAGAAGTTACAGAACACGAGTGGGCCTCCTGTGTTTGGTACCTGGTGTCTGGGCGTCACCTGAAGTATATACATTCTAGATATATTCTAACCAGGCCTGCGTGTACTCCACACTAAACAAAAAACTAAATCCTGTAATCCAGATACTCCATCAAGAAAAGCTGGATTGTGCTACAGCTATACATGGGGCAAATTGGCACACATTTTCTCATTTTGTATCATTTATTCTGAAATGTTTGCTGCTATGCCTTGACCATTCTGGTCATGAGGAAGCGCAAGGGCATTGAAGCTCCACCAACCCCACTGCTAGGAAATTTTATTCCACCATCTCTCTGGCTTCTGAGATTTCAGCAGGCATTGTCCAAACACCTATGAGGGCTAGAAACATCATCTTTCTTTTTTAATGAAAGCTGAGTTTCTTGGGAAGCCTAATGTTGCTCCTAAATCCATATTCTGTGCCACTCCAGCAGAATTACACCATATACACTGCCAGCAGGCATAAAAAAAACAGCAAAATACCAACCTCGTGACAAAGTTGATGAGTTTGGTCTGCAAGAGCAGGTCCCTCCCTGGGAGCAAGTTTTCAGTGATAAGGTTTTGGTTGGAGCGGACGGCCACACCATTGCAGACACACAGAGAGCAGAGAACATCCAGGACCTGTCAAGATGGGAAGGGAAGGGGCACCAGAATTAAAGACCAGGTATGGCACCTTTAGAGAAGGTGAAAGGATGGGATGGGATGATGCAGCTGCCTGAGCAGGTAATCGGAGAAACTTTGGCAAACCGGCTGAAGAACGAAACTTTCTAAAGCAGCATCAAGACACTACTGACACTTGGCTTCTCAAACCATTTGCACCACCCAGATTTAAACTGCAGTTGGGCCAGGGAGAGGGTCTTTGAACCTGTGAACAGTCCTCACCCTCCCCAGTCTGGAGTCATTCTCCCTCCCCCCTGTATTTCTATCTCTGGATGCACAGGACCTGACTCCCTGGCATGGAATATAATGTCATGCAGAACATGCTGAGATTCCCTGCTTTAATTTAAAAATAAAAAGGGCAAGCTGCTAGCCCTCATTAATTTTCTCAGCCCTTGTCCTTATCTCTAAGATGATAAATGCTTTGTAAGGTTGGATTTTGGAAGGGAGCTCAATGATGCAGTTTTGGAAGGGAGTTCAATGATGCAATTCATCATAGGGAGTTGAATTTCATGGACATGATGTACTAGGATGTGAAGATTTAGGTCAGGGGTGCAAAACTACTTTTGGGTGGGGGATCACATGACACCCACACACACACACACAGAGTCCTCTGTGGGCTGTATGATGTTGGGTGGGTGCCCTTGACATCAGTAGGGATGGCCATACCCGCCTGACTTCATTTGCTCCTTGGCTCAAGCACCGGGTGGATCAGATCACATCTAGCAGTGAGGGGGTGCCCTCCAAGGGGATTCCTCAAGGGGTGGGGCTGGGAGCTTAAGCCTCACATCCTAGAGGAACCCCAAGAGGCTGCATGGGCCAGATTGCCCTGCGGGTCAGAGGGTCTGCACCCCTGATTTAGGTATAACTTGGAGCAGAGCACGTGAATTATTTCATCTTTGAAAGAATACGAAATTCAGTGTCTGTCTCAGAATGGTGTTGGATGCAGGGTGGGGGGAGAAGGAGCATGTGGCTCCCTTTCCTCCCTGCATCCCACACCTTGCAGAGAGAATACTTCTTCCAGGTGACGTATGTCTGCTGGAGAAGAGCCACCGGCACATGCCTCGCTTGATGTACCTTGTGGTTGCGCCCATGTTTGTCCAGAAGCGAGATGATAGACTTGATATGGTTCTCCTGGATGATATTCAGCACTTCAGGGCTTTCAATGAGCACGCAGTATAAAACCTCCAAGATGCCTAGTGAACAAGACCAGGTGAGAGAAAGAGACAGACAGACAGACAGACACACACACACACACACACACAAAGAGTTCACACTGGAGCATGTTAATCTCACCGGGTGCAAGGCGGTTAAGGAGGGGAGATATGGCTGGGGTGTGGGGGCAGATGGGATTCCAACTCAATCCTGCCCACCCTATTACCTTCCCATAATCATAATTCAGACAATTTGCTGCCCTGATCTCAGGCACCCAGCACCCCCTGTCAAAGGAAAAAGGAAGAAACTGCTAGGCAGATTTTGAAACTGCCAGGAACAATTGCCTGGAGTTCCATGGTTATCAACATGACTTAAGCGCAGCATTACTGAATGCATCTATTGCTGGTCCTTGGTTTTCTCCTTGTCCTTCTTCTTCTATGAACTGTTTTGTGAGCCTCTTTGTCTGGTTGAATCCTCCCCCACCCCCATCCCCGGCCCGGTCCTGTCTACTTGCATATCACCCTTGCTGCCTGCTGTCATTTGCTCTTGCCCTGATCCTGCTGAAACTTGCCTGTCAGAAGCAACCCTTCTAGTATATCACACCATCGATCCATTTAGCCCAGACTGGTAAGGGCTCTAGAGTTTCTTCCATGCCCTGCTACCCAAGATCTTTTTAACTGGAGCTGCTGAGGGTTGAACCTCCTGCTTGCAAAGCCCATGATCTACCACTGAGCCATGATGAGCCTTCCCCTTCTCCTGAAAAGGCCGCCCACATCCCAGCAATAGTGATTGAAGGATGGCTTTAGGAGGAGTATAAGGCAGCTCAACCTCCCTCGGTCCCCAGCCAACACACCGCCAGGCCCAATCGCCCCCTCTGCTCACCAGAGGAGGCCTCCAGTCGATCCAGCTTGCTGACCAGCCAGTCCAGGTTGTTGGAGAAAAGGGCACAATTGGAGCGGTTCCCACGGATCAGCGAGGCTGCGTGGCAGGACAGACACAAATGGAAGAGGAGATCAGTGGTTAGCCCCTAGCTAGTCATTGGCACAAAATTATTTGATTTGTACAGCATGTACCCATTCCTGCCAAGGTGCTACAGGCATGCTGGTGAGAAGAGTAAGGATGAAAAGGTTAGTGCTGGGTGAGATCAACTGGGCTACTAATGCAGCCGGGAGAATCTCTTTCAGCCTGAAGGCCAAATTCTATTTTGGGGAAGCTCTCAGGGGCTGCATTCTAGTGGCCGGTGGGACCAAAGGCAAAGATGGCAGGGCCAAAATACCACAATATTTTAACTTAAAGCTCTTACTGCCAGCAACTAAGCCTAAGAGGAGAGGCATGTCAATCTTTTAAAATGGGGCAGGGGGGAAAACTGCACAAGTGGCAGGAAACCATCAATCAGTCAGTGGTCAAGGGAAATGGGATGTGGTCATCCCAGAGGGCTAGCCTGGGACCCCCAGAGGGCTAGCCTGGGACCCCCAGAGGGCTGGATTCAGCCCCCATGCCTGAGGTTCTGCATCCCTGGGCTACACCGTCCCTACAAACTCTGCAAACATCCCAAACCCAAAGCTAGAGAGACCCTTTTTATTTTGTTATATTTATTTACAGTATTTGTTTACTGCTCCACATCCAAAGACCTTGGAGTGGTGAACAGCAGGCAGGATATAGAATAAAAACACCATGTTAAACTAATTTATTTTTTTTTTAAGAAACAGAGTAATGATAAAACTAACTTTGATAAACCATGGCCAGTTACTTGAGCAAGGCTTCCTGAAATAACAATGTTTTCAGGAGGTGTCAGAAGCAATACAATGTTGGCGCCTGCCTGACCTCCAAAGGCAGGGAACCCCATAGGGAGGGGGCCTCCACACTGAAGGCTCTTTTCCTGGTGGACGCCAATCGGGCCATTGAAAGCTATAACCAAATCCAGACTTGACCAGAACTGGAAATCAATGCCCACCCCTTCCTTTGACCTTCCCAGCACTGCCACACACACACCCATCCCCCTGCAGCCATGTGAGGGATTCCCACATGCTCAGGAGCATTTCGTGAATTCTGTCATGTTAAAACTGGGCTCTGGTTGCCGTGATGCTTGGCCTCCATACCGAGCAGCTCGTACAGCAGGTTGACAATCTCCTTCCAAGATTCAGCCGCTTCCTCACCAGCGTACTCCGCAAAGTGTGCAGCAGTGCTGTACACGTTGAGACGGTCAATGCAGTTCAGGACGAGCGTGATCATGCCCTGCAAAGCAGCAGAGAGATGATCAGGCCTTGCAGCCCCTCGGTCTCCACCCCAGAAAGCCTCACATTTGAAGTACAACGAGATGCACAGATTTTCAGAGAGAGTGCCATACCCTGCCTGAACCAACATTTGGACTCTAGTGGCCACCTCAGAAATCCTACCAAACTTAAGCACTCCTTAACAGCAATCTGCCTGTTGTGTTGACAGGCCCTTTTAGTTTATTTATGTATTGTAAAAAATGTATACTCCCTTCCTCTCAAAAGAAACCAGATCAGCTTACAACCCAAACTATGTCACATTATAACAATATGTGATTACATATAATTAAAAAAGGTAAAGAACCCCCCCACACACACACATAATAATCAAACTAAAGGAACACCAGATTGAAAAGGGAGAATAAACCCAACACAAAACCCAGAAGGGAAAGGAAAGCAGTCCTTAGCTAGCATTTAGGATGAACTTTTACACCCATAGCTTTAAAACGTGGCTGTTTCATATGAATAAGCACAGTACAGTTTAGGAAGCAAAACAATTTTTGTTTCAATGCAGGAACTGTATAGTCTACATGCCTACTTGAAAACAACCATATAAATATGGGGTGTCAGGGACTCTGGGGCTTGGCTAGGGAACCCTGTGACCTTAAGGCTGGAGCCTTCCCTAATGAACTACCTGGGACTGTGGGAGCCCAGGCCTCAGAGCATCCTCCAGGCACAGAAGGAGGAGGGCTGGGTAGCATCAGCTCCTGTACCTGGCAGGCAGGGTGATTCCAGCCTCCAGCTCAGTTTGAACTGCAGGCTTGGCTCTGGCTCAAGCCCAGCACCAGATAAAGCAGCTGTCTGCAGGGACCAGCACTGGAGAACAGCCTTCCTAGAGCTGCTTCCAGGTCCAGCTACCCAGTTCGCCTCTGCCAAATATCTGTGACCAGGGAGCGGGCAGCCACCAGGAGTAGCAAGCACAGGAGCATTGGGAGGGCCCACCAGACCAGGAGATCCAGTAATGAACTCTTACTGGGTTTGGCCCCTGCTTTGTGTGATGAGCAGCCCCTGCACTCCCATCCAGGGCCAGTCGCTTACCTCCTCCTGGAAGAGGTTTTGCCTGTTTTTGAGGGAACGGAGCTTGGTCTGCTTCTCCTCGTGCTGCAGCTCTTCCTCGGGGTGTTGGAAGTAGCTGATCAAGTCCTGCAAGCTGAGAATCATCCCACCGATGGGAAGAGTCACTGTGGTGCTGGACTTGACCTTTCCGCTCAAGGTGTCCAGGCCTCTGGAGGAAGGAGAAAGAACAGCAAGAGCTGAGCTGCAGGGATGGGGAAGGATCATCCATCGAGGTGATTGCAAATCAATACATTAAATGTAGACCCTGTCCCCAGGCCCAGGCCCTCCTCCCTGCCAGCAGCACGTCAGATGAACATATAATGACGCCTTCGTTAGGCAGACCACTGGTCTGACTACTGCCTACTCCGGCAGTGACTTCCAGGGTCTCCAGCCAGGGTCTTCCCCATCATCTGCTGCATTTAACAGAAGATGCCGTAGACTGGACTTGGTACTGTCTGCGGCAAAGTATGTACTCTACCAATGAGCTATAGCCCCTCATCCCACTGCCTCCCTGCTTTATCTTTCCCCTTTTGCTTTGACTCCCCCACTCCCACCCCCACCTCTGCTCCTTAGTTCACCTGTCTGGGATCCCTCTTTTTACTCAGCTTCCAGGCACCAGCTTCCCAGCGGGGTCAGCACCAAAGCTCCTCCTGTTCCTCAGCCCTATGTTTCTCTTCTAGCCAAACTGACCTCTCTCTTCCCTCATATATGCTGCACTGTGTCAGCATTACAACAAACGTAATCTCATACAGCTATCGGAATGCCTGTGAACGTTCCGCGACCCCACAGACAGATCAGCCAATGGCTTAAGGAGAGGGAAGTCACAGTCAGGTAGGTGATGGCCAGAACATAATATCAAGTGGCTCATTTCTTGTTTTGCTTGGAGCAGGATTTGCTCAACACCTACTTGATGAACTGGTTGTAAAGCCCAGAAGTGCTGTAGATCATCCGGGAGGCTTGTGATTCCTCATGCTGGCAGCGGGTCAGTGAGAGGGCATCATCCATGTGTCCTTCCTGATGCAAGATGGCCTGTGGGGTGAGCAGACAGACAGATATGTGTTAAGATAGGTTCAAAGTGCAAGACGCCAGGGGGGTCTTGAACCAAGGACTCTTGACAGCAGGACCTAGGCACCTTACTTTCTGCACCACCATGGCAGCTTGCCAGCAAAGGGAAGGGCGAGACTGCTCTCTGCTGTGCTGCAGTGCCACTACTGCAGGTGGCCAGAGCGTGGTACTGCAGCTAACAACCCAAAAGGGATCAGCTGATACAAGGGGCCAATCAGGTTCAGCCTGGTCCTATAAAGCTGCTGACTTGGGCTGAGCCTCGCATTCTGAGCACCGTGGCGCTCAGGTACTGACTCAGCTGCTCAGAGATTACCTATCCCCTGTGTGCCTGCTTGGCTCAAGGCCACCAACCCAGCCTGGCAGCCAAGACTCACCCTTCTCTTGATCAGCCCCAGGCGCAGCGCCTTGGCATCAGCTGCCGCATATGTCACCCAGAGGCCGCTGTCAACATGCTGCACGAAACACATGGACTCGCCATACTTGATCTCAGGGGCTCCCATCCCCTCCACATCTCGCTTTGGGGCCACATCCAGCTTTTCCTAAAAGGGCAGGAGACAGAACAGGGTACACAATGAATAAAGAGATGCCGGAGGGCATATGGGCATCACAAGCTGGGGAAGAAGCTAAGCTGAACCTGGAAAGAAGCTAGAATCATAAGGTGGAAGACAGGTGAATTCCCCTTTACAGGCTTCTCTCCCTAAGCTCTCAAGACTGGAACTGCTGGAAACATGATTCAAGGAGTACCTGAAGTCCAAAGAGAAAAACAAATTTCTCTCCAAAATGTGGAGATTACAAAATGTGGCGAAACCTGAACACAAATATGAAATAACCCCTCACCTCATCCCATACAGGCATGTTAGAAAGACATGCAGCTTTCCTAAAGAGTGACAATGCAGCCACTTCTGTGGGTGGGGGCAGCTTGGTTCCCTCACTGACATGCAGCCACCTCTGGGGCGGGGGAGCCATTTATGGAGAGACTCCTCTCACCTTAGAGATCCGGAAGCAAAAAGCAGTGGCTTTGGTGTTGGCTTTCTCAGCATCCACCACAACCAGCCCCTTCTCCTCGGTCAATGCCAAGTAGCGCCCTGTGGTGACATGACGGACGCGGAAGGGCTGGCCCCACTTCATGTGGCTGCCGCTCCAGCTGTTGGGATAAAAGGGGGCACGTTGTTCAAAGAAATACGGCATCTTCCCAGGCAGGCTTATTTCGTTTTGGGTGCTAGAGACAGGCCACTTTGGCAAATACAATATATAAAACAAAATGATAAAGTACACCACTTATTGCTATGAAGACAAGGAAAACCCAATGCATCCGTCTCGGACTTCCAAGAGAGAGGCCCAAATGGGGCTACGTACAGGTGGGAGGGGGGTAGACAAGGCATCTCCTTTGGTAGGCCCTGCTGGGGTACACATGCCCTGGAAAATATCCCAGTATTGTTAGATTGATTGACAGTGGGGCCCAAAAGCCAGTGAGCTGGCTGTGCCCTCTTGAACATGCCCCAGAATCCTTTGCAGCTTGCAGGGGTGTCCAAAGCAGGCGAGCTGATGTGAGAAGCCTTCCCTCAAGGCAGAAAGTACAAAAGAGCAATGCCCTACCTGATGCGTAAGGGCTCCAGGCGCCAGAGCGAGCGAGCCTGGGAACAGACCGCTCCACCTTCATAGTTCACCACCCTGCAGAGCAGTAGATCGGGGAGATGGGTGGAGAGGAGAGAAATGTGATTTGGGTGGCTCTTCCTCAAGCAGGATTCAAAACCAGCCAACCCAGGACATGGGAACAACGCTCCCCACTTACTACAGCCTTGCTTGTGTCCACCTGTGCTGTTCTTGCAATTTTAGGAGAGTTTTGCTCTAAGGGGAGTTGTGCGTAAACCTTCAGCACCACCGCCTGGCCCTACATACACTGCACAGTTGATAGGAGGGACACACCCCTCACCTCCTCAAGGAAAGAGGGAGCAGCAGCATTTCTGCATCAGAGGGAGCTATGAGGGGAGGGGTGGAGAAGAAGGGGAAGCTTGAACATATGTGGAGCCCCCTTTCTTCCTTCAAATCCTTCCTGAGCTGCATTGGTGCCTATTCTTCCTTCCCCACACCCTCCGTCTCAGACTGCATCCTCCTCAGTGATCTCTCTCTCTCACTTGCTCTTTAAAGCGCATGTATGTGTTGACGGTCCCAGGTATGATACCCACTTGCGCTGCTCTTCATTCTGGTCTGTGGTGGAGATAGTGAGGCACTCATCCATGTGGCCATGGAAAAGGCGCATAACGTGGCCACCGGTTACATATCCTGTGTGGACAGGAAAGAGAAGGAGGAATAAGTGAATGACCACAAGGGGAAAGCCAGTGTACAGGAGTACAAATGTTGAGTGTTGGAATCATTTCACATGCCTTATCTCACCAAGCCCTGAATGGCAAGATCGGTAGTATCATCACCACATGGCAGGAGTGGGGTGGGGTAGGAATGAGGATTAAGGCCACTCTGTGAGTTCAAGGTTGAGGTGAGATTTGAATCCATGGCCTCCCATGGCTGACGCTCCTAGCCACTACATTTTTGCAATTCAGAACCTTAAGCCAGGGGCCAAATCTGGCCCTCTGGGATTCCTTTTCCCTGGTCCCACCCACTTCCCCCACCCACGGATTGTTTGGTGGTTTCCCAGTTTTCCCCATTCTCTCCTAAGGCTTAATTACTGGGAAGTAAGGGCTTTAAGCTAAAATATACTGGTATTTTGGTCCTCCCCAAGCCTTTGGCCCCACCCACCACTGGAATGCGGCCCCCCCAGAGCTTCTCCAAGATGGAATTGGTCCTCAGGCTGAAAGAGGTTCTGTACCCCTGGTTCACACAATATCGTTGTGCAGTCTGCTGTTTGCCTAAGTCACTGCCGCGACTACCACCACCAATCTGCCCCCGGGGTTTCACCAGACATCCAATATCTTTGCAGCACCCAAGTACTCAAAGCTAAAGAGCTCTTTGTATATTTTTAAAACAGGTGGGGGATTTTTTCAGTCCAAAGGCCAAATTCCAATCTGGGAAAGATCTTGGGGAGCATATTCCATCAGTGGGTGGGGCCAAGGGCAGGGTGGGCAGGGCCAACATGCAGTTCTTACCAAATTTTAGGCCTACTCAGAAGTAGCCAGGACAAGCCTCTGCATGCCTACTCAGAAGAAAGCAGGACAGCAGCTTCCTCCGCAAATCTTGCTTCCTCTCCCCAGCAGGAGAAAAGCTCTTATCTCCAATCAGCAGCTGCTCAGAGATAAGAGCTTTTTACCACTGAGCACTGAGGAATGGTGCATTTTTCAGTGTGCAGCAGGGGAAAGGATTACAACAAGATAGTATATGTGAAGCATGCTGAACACTCAGAAGTGCAAAATAAACACTAACTTTAGTTAAGATGAATGAGTCAGTAGATGCTTATAGATGAGCCACTTCAGCAATGTTTGTTTGTTTAATTGGAGGTGGGGGGGAAGACTGATACTTAACCAGCATTCAGTTAGCTGGTCTTTATATCTCTTGTGGAAATTGCAAAGCTGATCTCTCAGCTGCAGGCCAAGAAGCCAGTCTGATGTCTCTTTAAATCAGCCTTCCCGAACCTATCACCTTGCAGATGTGTTGGACTACAACTCCCATCAGCCAGCACAGTCGATTGTAATTCTGGCTGGGGTTGATGAGAGTTGTAGTCTAACACATCTGGAGGGCAACAGGTTGGGGAAGACTGATTTCAACTGGCCGCCTCCCTCCGTGTCTTTCAAACTTCTGATGGTTTCGTGTTTTGTTTTGTTTAATTAAAACGGGAGCTAACCTTCAGTGTTACACCTGGAAGGATCTACTTTTACAGCATATAAGAATAAGATTCACTTGCCCTCAGGATCCACACCTTCTCATTCTGCATGGGTCACTTATGTGGGCATGTCTCTTGACTACAAAGAGGCAAGTCCCAAGTAGTGACTTATGCAGAGATGCAGCAGGCAACCTCCTCAATGAATAGGTACTTTGGATTTTCATATCCAAATAAAAAAATTATTAAACATTTAATTAAGGTATTCCTCACAGCACAATTAGCAGTTCCCTCATGGCATGCTGCTGTACCCCACCAAACAATTTGGGAATTACTGATCGTTTTTATCCTACAAGTCCAATGTGGGATGAGGGGAGGGAATTTTATCTGTCTTAGCTTATTGCATTTATATGCCAGCTTTCTTCCATCATGGGACTACATGGCATTCCTAGGCAGTCTCCCATTCAGCCACTGACCAGACCCAGACCTGCTTGGCTTCAGTGAGGTGAAGCCAAGGGCATCACAAGCCCTCAGACCATGCCCTAACAAATCATTCACCTTCCTCACAGCCTGAGCAGATGGGGTTCATGTTCCAGAGTGTTTGCATGAAGGATGCGTCTGCCTGAAGTTCTCCGCTGGCTGTAGACAGGTGCTAGAAAACAGTAAGGACATTGTTGAGGAATAGAAAATTAAGAAAAACAAAGGTAGGGAAGAAGGAGATCAGGTAGCTTAAGGGTCTCCATGGATACAAACAGGATAACAGGATATTTATTTATTTGATTTATACCCCACCTTTCCACCAAAATGACAGTGGCTCAAGGGCCTGAAGTTAATAAAACCAAGATTAAAATAAACTTAGTTAAAATGAATATAAAAACAAATAGCTAAAACACAATTTAAAAAGCTCAAATTAAAAACAGCACCCAATCCAATAGAACCCACTTCAGCAGTAGACCAGTTTACATTCCAGTACATACGCCAAAAATCTGCCTGAATAAAAACATCTTTGCCTGCTGGTGGAAGGACAACAAAGAGGCAGCCCACCTAGCCCACCTTGGCAGGGAGTTCTAGAACCTTGGAGCAATCACCAAGAAGGCCCTATCTGGCATCCCCACTAAACATGCCTCCAATGGCGGCAGGACAAAGAGATGGGCCTCCCGAGGAGATCTTAAAACCTAGGCAGACTTGTTGGGAAAATGTGGTCTTTCGGGCTTCAATCAGAATCAGGTCTCATGGGGGCTTAGTCTCTCACAGTTTGTTTTCAATGGCAGGGCTCAGCCCTGGGACTGTTATAATAAAGACAGTGCCCCTGAGCATGTGAAGACTGCCTTTACCTCCTCACTGAGAAACCACAACTATCCCATACGAAACTGGGATGGGTAGGCAAGGTTAAGGGGTGCAACTTCCAGGCATTTTAGGAATGGTGCTCTAGATATTAAGAGAGGTCATGGGGGGAAGGGAAAGATTCTGGAAGGGAGAAGAGTCCGGCTATGTAGAAAGATGTCACCTGTCCTTTCTTTTCAAATGGGCCCTGGGGGAAGTAGAGGATGAGGGGGAGGTGGGGAGTTCCTGCTTGCTGTTTCAGGGGTCTAGGGCCAACGTTGCAGGCAGGATGTGAAAACAGATGCAAGTAGAGTAGAGACACAGCCAATGGGAAGGGTGACTATGAGGGCTTGATCCCTCAGGGATAATGCAGTTCCCTCCATGAATTTTTGGCTTTCATTAAAAATTAAGTCTCTTGTCCCTTTTCCTTGTGAAGACGTAAAGAAAAATGTGCAAGCAAGATTCTACTCAATTGCTCACCGAGAAGTAGCAGAACTAAAGCACTTTAGACTTATTGGGATATCTGTATTCATGTTCTGGCTGTTCTAATTCCCCATCCCCTTAAGCCTCTGGTCCACAACATTTCTGGCTATGGCCTGAGGCAGAAACACATACGCATTCAAGGTGCAGCTCCCCTAAACCAATACCCTACCCGCCCCCCTCCACACACTCACTCACCAGGTACCGCTCAGAGGAAACGCTGACAAGGATGAGGTCATCACCAACGCGTACCTTCTCCCCTTCTGATCGCTGCTTGGAAGCAGGGTGGATGGTCCACCAACAGGCTTCTCCTGGTGATGGGAGAGAGGGCTATAAGCAACTCTAGGCAAGGACATGACAGGACAAACAAACAAAAAAGAGGTCCCTGCAAATCACAAGAGAGGGTGTGACCAAGGGCATGTGTACCAAAAAGGCACAGACCATGGTGCAGAGAGCAAGCACCTATGGCTGTGAAGGACATGCTTGAAAGTGGGTGGGCAGGGCCTGGAGGAGTTTCAGAAGCCCTAGCGAGGTTGCTGAATAAAATGTCCAGCTGTCAGAGAGTGAGACTTTGGTGTCTTGTATAGCTCCTTGCCCTTCTTCATCAAAAGCAAATTAAAGGATGCAAGAAGTGTGTAGGGGGGAGAAAACAACATAAATTATGCATATCTGCTTGATGTGCATAAGTTATGCTGGTCACAGAATTTTTTTTCTTAGCAAAGAATGTCGATTTCCTAGATTCAGTTTTCAGAGAATCATAGAACAGTAGGGTTGGAAGGGGTCTATAAGACCATCGCGTCCAATTTTAGATGATGATGATAATAATCCAGCATTATTACTATAATAGTATTATTATTATACTGTTATTACTAGTATACACATAGGCCTGGATGCTTATGAAGCATCTTAGAGAAGCTTCCCTTCAGACTCAACACAGTCTTCTTATCACTCTACATTACCTGGAATTTAGAATGAGATGGGAAGGTTCTTCTCCGCCCACCTGCAAACCAAACACACACACACCCTCCTTTCCCTTGAGGACATAGCCACTTACCTGTTGCATCCTCCTGAAGGCCCACGTCAAAGGCAAGTTTATCCGTCAGGGAGCGGGATGTGGTTAGGCAGCTTAAATACTAAAAATTGGGAAGGAAAGAAGATGAAGACATGTTCTTTGCAATTCTTGACCTTCTACTACCCTGTCTGCTCTTTAAACTGCAGTTTAAAAATGTAACTTCATAACTCTATGTAGACCATCATGACAATCCAGTTATTAGCCACAGATATCCCCAATGTGTACACACAGTTAGCACTTGCGTGGAGTCATCAGGCACAACAACCTATATGCAGGTAAACTGTTAATTCCATCACAGGAACAGCTTCCGTTTAGGAATCTTGAAACAAGCAATGGGTACTTGGGGCTTCCAGACTTGATCTGCATGGCACACACACAACTTACAGTGGGTTCATTTATACCAAACCCTTTTCAAACAGCAGCTGTTTGTGACTGCCATGTTAGCTTTGGTACAAAGCATTCCACCTCGGTATTGTTCACAGGGCCACTTCAGTGAGTATTAAACTACTGCAATTCCCACTTGCTTTGCTTCCAAACCAAGCACAAATGGAAGTGGGAATCCACCATGCCTAGTACTGAGGGAAGGAGTTTAGAGGACATGGGTACTGAAAACAACAGGCCCCAATCCTGGTGCAATTTGATACTTCTTGTTTCTGGTACTTGCTGGGAACCAATCCTAGGCAAATAGGGTTTGCCCCATAGAGAGTTGGGTAAAACTGTGGTTTCTTAATCAGCTATAAACCACAAATAGAAGCCATGTTTTGTTGTTGTTTTAAGAAGTCTGGCTTGTTTAAATCATGGCTTGTTGTGATGTCTGAACCCAGAACTGTGGCTTATCCCTGGTTTGTTTGCACAAACAGATGCCCAGCAACGGCAGCCTGAAAATGAAACTGTTCTGAAGACTGGCAAAATGGATTGGAGAGAAACAAGCCAGAAAAAGGGGAAACAAGCTGCAGTTTGCTCATCTGCAAGACAATTCATGGCTAAAGCAACAAACTGTGGTTAGCGTAAACCATAGTTTAGTGTTATGTGCAAGTGCAGCCATTGTGTAAACTGTCTTGGGAGGGCTCTTGCCATTAAAACCAGCCTAGAAATATTTTAAATAATTAAATGAAATAATTATTGTCCATTGACCTAATCCGGCAAGGTAATTCTAATGTTCTACTGTGACATCCTCCAGCTGTAATTTAACACTGAGTTACCATGGATCAAATGAAACCCTACAGCAATAGGATCATCTCAAGCAATAGTTTCCGCAGTAAATCAGCAGTGGAAAGCCAATGCGAAAATACACTCAACTAAAAGGGTGATCAATCAAGGCCTTGTTCTCTTTAGACCACACACACACACACACACACACACACACACGGCCCTCCCAGGAATGTTGACACAGAAGGAAAGTACAGCCAGCACCACCCCACCCCAGATGACCTCAGCTTCTTGACTTGGAACTCAAATTTGGCCTCCAGAATGCTTCTCAGCCCTTTCAATGTTTGACACTTTCTTGGCCAGGACATGTGCCCACCTCTTAAAACTCCTTTTTGGATTCCCTGCAATGTCTTTATCCCAAGTGGAGGACATATGACGCATGCCTGAAAATAAATACGCTTGGCTTCAGGACAGGGACATTAACATGAAATGGCTCGCCTGCAACTCTGTGAGAGCACTATTCTTACCCTGCCGGGCCATGAGTTGGACGCCTCCAAGCTTCCTGGCTTTCCCCTTTCCCCACTTCAAGGTATACAACGTCCCCAAATTCCCCGCTCCTTACCATGCCACTGTGGGAATGCCGGAGAAGAATAGCATGTCCATACAGCAGAGTCCGGTGTCCACCACCTTGGGAGGACTAGGAACGACAAGGCAGAAGAAACTAAAATCAGTCTGTGAATTCATGAATCCCACCTGTGTGATGTCCTGTGTGGAGCTCCCTCAACCCCATGCCCCAATCCCACAACAATACAAGTTGCCAACTCCTTCCCTTAAGGGTACTGGAATGCACTCTATAGTGTTTCACAGGGCCCCAGAGCTTGTGGTTGACAAAACAGAAGCCAAGAAATGGAGGTTAGCGTGAGGCCTGCCAAACTCCTAACAATATATGTAGGCCATAGTGGAAACAATGACAACTCATATTTGACCCAGACAAATATGCTTCGCATCCCAGGTTTAAAATAGGCCCACAAAGCAGATGTTAAAAACCAGCCCTGGAAAATTCTGGAATGACTTGGGAGAATGAGTGGATACAGATTACTTTTTTTATAGATATTTTACCACAATGGCATTTGACTTATGGTAAAATTCTCCTCAGCACTTGGCAGGACAATGCAAAGCCAGCTTACCGAGTGGCTAGATGCTCACCATGTTAAGTCAGCACTTGATAAGTGTTTGTCTGTCTCCACACAATGACCCTGAGCCATTCTATCTACTGAAGAGACAGAAGAATTTCCTCTGAGCAATTTTTTCCAAGGGACCCAGGAGGAACAAGGCAGAGTTGCATTCACTATCAATCGGAGCTGCTTATTGGTTCAGAAAGCGCCAGCAAAGAAAAGCTCCTTCCCACAACAAACAGTTACTTCCCATAACTAAGGACAATTATATTAGACCCAACAAGGTGTACTGGTCATCTGTATAGATCTGCAATTATAATCTGCTGTGCCAAAAGCAGGTAGCTCTTCGACAGTGTTTCCAAATACATTGCTCTCCCAAATATATCAGTCAAGCCAAGAGAAACACTAATGCCCCAGCAAACACAAGCTGGCACTGTCATTACACCGCACTCCAAGAAATGTGGTATTTCATCGTTATCTGTTTTTGCAGTAATAAAAAACAACAGCCATTGTTATAGATAGAGTCAGTATATAAAGGGCCATACCACTACAATATATATGGCCACATGTACAGGTAGCTTACAAGTGTAAATCAGTGGTGTAGTGGAGCCAGGGTTCGCAGGGACCCAGCGCTGGCACTTTGATTAGCAGGGACACTGATGTCATCAGCCACCAACTCTACCCCAGAATTCCCTGTTCCCTCTGACCTTAGCTGTAATCTTCACAGCACGGGCAGGGGTGGGGGGGAATTTGTATTTTCCCAAGAACAATATATTGTTCCCTGTTGCAATGCAAAGTATTTTGAGGTAGCTTGGTCTTGAATGGGTTATTAGGACCCATTCGCTTAACAAAAGATCTGCCCCTGGTGGAGATGAAAACGGCTAGAACTGGTATGTTGATATAGATCAACACAGCAGCCTGAATTCTTGGACTCTCCTTGGGGTCATGGCTATAGCAACTGACATGATGAGTGCCTACACTTCAGAATTTACCACTACGCCACTGCTGTAAATATGGCAAGAATAACTTAGGGTGCTTCCAGATGAGGCTTTTATTACATGCAATCGGCCTGCCTCAGTCAGGCAGGGTCCAGACAACGTCTTCTTCAATTTGTAACCTTCCTGTGTTTTCCCACCACTTCTTCCATCTTTTTTTCTTTCCAGAAAATATCTGTTCAGGAGGAAAAGGAGCAGCACAATGCTGCTTGATTGCTAGTGCTAGGAGCTGTCCGTCTGGAAGCACCCTGAGACCACTTTACTACAGTATTTATAATCATGATTACTGTGGATTGATCAGTGCAGAGGTAATCTTACAGCAGTAGATATGGTCACAAATACTTGCACCACGTTATTCCATTATATTCTGTATGGCAGTGTTTCCCAAACGTCTGATAGCCGAAGCACACTTATTTTTTTCTGAATTAAAACTGGAGGCACATTTCTCTCTTTCACAAGATTAACTCTTGTGGTATAAGGGTAAAAAATACTGTCAATTAATACTGGCAAAAAATACTGCCAAATATAATTAAAGCTTGCTTTTGAGAGCTAACATGATGCTCTGATCTTGCTTCTGTAAGCACACACCTTGAGATGTGGCAGAACTACCCACCCTCAGAGGAGCTTACCTACTGAGTCTCATACAGACCTGGTTCGCATGATCACCGCAGCCCACTGTGGCATCAGCCATGGTAGGTTGTGGCACCCATGAGTGCCAGGTTTCCAATCCAGGCCCCCACCGCAGTGGCTTCTAGTGTTGTCCACTTAGCAAAGCACCCCACAACCCTACAACAGGACATGGATTCTGGGTGGTTTCATAACCACCTCGACAACTCACCCTTGGCAAGTTCGGACTACATGAGAAGTCATGCCCCGTGAGGGTATGCAAATCAGCCAGCATGTGCAAGATGGTTAACAAGCCACCGTGACTTGTTAACTACCCTGTGATCATACGAATTGGGCCAGAGATGCAGTGGGTGACATCCTCCAAGGATGGATTATTCTGGTGTGTTTCTGCAATGGGTATAACTGGACCATGCATTCATACACAGAAGCCAAGTGAACAGTGGCATGTCCACAGCCTTACAGGAAACTCTAATTATTTAATCAATTTATTCCTCATAGCAAATATCTCAAGTGCACATAATTTGGGAATAACCACTATACACACAGCCACTACAGCAGTACTCAGGTCTATATTGCTATGATACAGGTCCTAATCAAAAGGGCCTTCAGAGCATCTATGGCCCATATGACTACAGTACGTCTGATTGCTACTTTACAGTTCAAATTACTGCAGTACATATAGACATAATGTTTTGTTTGGACCGTATATACAACCCCAGAACTAGATGGACCTAATTTCCTGTTAATTAATTTATCTGCCACATTTGTGAACTGCCTTTCCTCCACAGAGCTCAAGGCAATGTACCAGAAGTTATCCTTTTGTCCCAATATAGTAGTTAGAGAACATGCTCCATTGGTAAGCATGACCAGTGTAGGTTGCTTACGGCCAACACTTCATGGGCATTCTTCCCATAATCCCCTGTGGGGGGTGGCATAGATATGATCACTGTCAGGCAGGCTGCATTCCATAATCATTACAATAGTTGGCCTTAGAAGGAATACTACAAACCATCATGGAAATTAATACCATTTCCCAAGCAGTGACCCAACAGTTGGGGGCACAGCCAACATTTCGGAGAGCAAAAGGAGACAAAACACAAGGCACTGTGGCAGGGTGAGATGGAGAGTATGCCCAGTACCTACAGTGGATCCCTCTTGACTTTCAGGATCCCTTGATCAAACACGCCCCCACCAACAACTGCTCCATCTCACAGTGCAAAAGACCATGTGAGTTTCATCATGCTGAACTCTACCATCAGCTTGTAACATATGCTCTAGTATGGGAGGGGCTCTCCACCTGTAGAAACCATGCAATGAAGTAAGAAGAAGCAGAGGATGTTCCGGATTGAGGAATGGGAAACCACAGCCAAGGATGGAGAAAGGAGGTGTGCTGGAGAAATGGAGTGAGGAACAAGGAGTCTGAGGGACAGACAGAGGGAAGGAGAGGAAGATTATTTACAGGGGAAAGGGGGTTCCACCTAGTTTCAATCAAGGGAGGAAAGATGGAGATCCACTTTACCTCCCATTAACCTCCATTCCAGAGGGCAATCCCTAAAACTTGCAGTCAAACCTTTCACAAGACTGTACACCACTCTATTTGGAATTGAAATACAACAGATCCCTCTCAATGGGAAGGAAAAAAAGTTATTTCATAAAAGGAGGCTTCACTTGCTGATAAAATGCCGCTGTTGCTCCTAGGCTACTTGAACAGGAAGGGGCACAAAAACAATAACATATACCATGATTCCATGGAAAGGGAATTTAGTGGATTAGAGACCCCTGAAGTAGAATGTTCACGCAAGAAACCCTTTCTGGTCCAAGGCCTCAGGAACCAAACTACCAAAAGAAGATGACAATTCTGTTCTGTAAAATTGGTAATGACTAAGTCCCATTCCTTTCAACACAGCTTCGGCTATTGGGCAGTATAGAAATGTGAATGATAGATAGATAGATAGATAGATAGATAGATAGATAGATAGATAGGCTTGCTCCAAGTAAGACTAACACGGGATACAGCCCCAACTTGGGGGTGAACAACCATCAGCTGTAAGTTTCTTATATGGGGTGAAAATGGGAACAGCTTTGGTCCTGAGAGTTGTTCTGTGGCCCCAAGGGAGAGCTAGGAAGTAGAATTCAGGGGGCTGTGCACTTCCCACCCCCATCACAGATCTGCCAGCTTCTCTAACCCTGCCACATGTATCTGCCTCTGGCTAAAGTTGGGGAGGTGGGAACCCCCAGGAGAAGGAGAGGAGATGGATGTGCACACCAAAACAGGCCAGGGAGAAGGGAGAGAAGGCATTTAGAAAGGAAGGGCATGGGTGGGATCACGGCAGTGAAGACAGCACCTACCCACTTGTCCAAGTCAACACCCTAGAGGGTCAGCCGGCAGAATTGAGAAGCCAAAGGAAAGAAGAGGAAGAAAAGATGAACCATTCTTGACCATATGTGAATGGGGACAGTAGGATACCTGGGAGTCTCTGGCTGTCCCAGTCAGCATCCCTAAAACACAGCCCCCATCCCACCCACACACTCTTACCTCCCTCAGGTCATCTAGGCTGGCTCTCACCCCATCCCTATGCACCCCCAGACATGGAGGAATCTTCTTAGCACACCCTTGAAGAACATGCCCAGGAAATTTTCAAAACCAAATGGAGGCCACTGAGGTGAACCAGGAGGTGGCACACCAGATCAGACCTCGTGGTAGGGAAGTTATCTAGGGGTTGTTGTCTTGGGGTTTTGTGGTGTGTTTGTCGTCGTCGTCATTGTCTTAGTGGACAAAAGGTCTTTACCTTTAACAACTGCATAACAGATAGAAATTAAATGCAGCAGGTGAAGCTTCTGCAGCACAGGTATGAAATGCTGTGGAAAGCTTCCCCTGTTGATTCCTGCCTGTTGGGTAGCTGTCAAAGCAACAGGAGCAGGGCGCTAAAAAGCTGGTACCTGGTTGGTTCCACACTAGAGCCCTTTAGTATTGCTGAGGCACTGCTTTTCCACCGTCAGCTAGAAGTGGAATTAAATCAGAGGTTGCATTCAGAGCTGTATAATCCAGCAATGTTCTTACCCATAGCTAGCAATGCCTTTCCCCATTATCCTTCTATAATATTTACTCACATAAATGCCATCCAGCAAAGGTCACCTGTAATGTTAATTAAAAGCAGGTTCTGGCTGTTTTATTGCTGTGGGATTAGTGATGAATTGCCCCTTAATCAGCCTTTGTTCTGGGTAGAGGTCTTTAATTACTGGTTTCTTTTCATTTTCTTTCTTTTATAGTGAAATAATGCTGTTTTGCTATAAAAGAAAGAAAACTATGAAAGAAAACTAGTATGAAAGTAAACTAGTAAGTCTGGCAGGAAACACAAGCTGACTAATTAAGGGGCAATTCATCACTAATCCCCCAGCCATACTGAAAAACCACAAGAGCAAGCTACTAATTAAAGGCACACTAGCCCTGAAAAGCCTGCCTAGTGTTTTATTAGTCCACACCAGACAGACTGATGCAGCAGTTGCATTTTATTGCAAACAAAATCACCACAAATCAGATCTGAAAGAACACTGGAGAACAACACAGAAAACACTGGAATGAAACAATTTGTAGCAACGTCATCTGGATTTTCCACTGTGAGTGAAAAAAGGATGGTGATTTCAAAGAAGAGGGATAGTGTGGAAGCAACTTCTATCAATAAAAAGTGACTGCCATCTCTAGCCATCAAGCTCCACTCTCTACACTCCAACGTCATTCTTCCCCTGCCCAATCCAACATAGGACCTGCAATTCTATGCACATACATGGCTTCCAGGCCAGGTGTGACATTAAGATGTGTGAAGGATACACCCACCTGCTCATCCTGACACCTGGCCCATGAGAAACACATACCCAGGGGTGGACAACTTTGGTGGGTTGGGGGTCCACACTGCACCTCTGGAACCCACCATGGGCTGCATCCCTCCCCCATCAGAAGTGGGAAGCTTCTGCTGGGAAACGGCCTGCATGGCCTGTTTCTCTGAGAATTGCACTCCGTGCCAGCCCACCAAACAGCTATTTGGGGGAGTACAATTCTGCCAGGAAACAAGGCATGTGCCCCCTCCAACCTTGGTTTCCCAGGAAAATCACTGGGAATCTGGCACCCATGGAGGCCGCGGGGGATCCAGATGGCCCATGTGTTGCAGCCCCTGACTTAGACACCCACACATGTGCATGCCCATCCAGTGGGCTCATCTCAGAGAGGCTTTACCAGATGCCCGCCTAAACACCCTCTCCCACCATGCTGCCTCAAAAGGAAGGAAAGTTTGTGGTTCTTACGTCGGAGCCCACCTCCACGGTGTTGGCCAGCATCTCCTGCAGGGCTCGTACGGACAAGGACTGTTCCAGGCTGAAGCAACATACAGCTAGATCTGGAGGGACTTTCTGTGTGTGGAGAGAAAACAAGTTTTGAGGGGGGTTTTAATTGGAGAAGTTTTACAAAAATCCTAGACACGGCAGGACACAGCAGACAAGGCACAGCAGTATGTTCACACAAAGCCCCATTGCACAGTGCATGATTAATATGTGGAATTTGGTGGGCACGCCAAAGTGAAGAAGGATAGTTAACTCCATGCTGCTGTCAGGAGCGCCCCTGCTGCCTTCTGAAATCCTCAAATAGCCAGAATCAACATGCAGACAAAAGGGCTCTTTTCTAAGGCTTTATTTCCATTCAACCTAATGACGCTTACAGATGCTAATTGCCTGAGATTAAGTGGAGAACTCAAAGGAGCAGCCTACCAGGGATTCTAAGCGTTAGGAAGATCAGTTGGCCTCTGTTTGGAGAAAAGCACGGCAACTCTCTGAACTTAAGGAGTAGGAGGGGAGACTCCCCCCCTTTCCCGTGGGGCATCGGGGCGCAGCTGTTGTCATCATGCCAAACGGCTGAGCACCTCCTCTCAGCACCTGCAACCTCTTGCTTGTCTCTGCGCCTGCGCCTCACTTCTAGAAGCTCAAGATGTCCCTCCCTCTCCATGCCAGGGTCACTGTCGCTCCCAGGAATGTGAGTGGGGGGGGGGCTCTCCCTCCAGCTGCTCATCTGAAAAACGAGCAGATTCCTCTCCCACGGATTGTGTCTCTTCCTCAGAATCAGAGCTGCTTTGAGACTCTATGGGCTCAGATCCAACCCTGACATCTGCACTGGTGGTGGAGATAATACAGAAGTTAAGTACTTTACTGCTGGAGTCAGTGCTGGCTCCAGGTTTTTGAGGGCCCTTGTGCAACATAGCCTCAATGGGCCTCCTCCTTCAGTGAGTCTACCTTCTCCTCACCATTGTCACTACGTGCTATTCCTCCTCATTCTCTTCCTCCTCATTGCTACTACTTACTTGCTTGAAAGGCAGAGAGGCAGTGAGTAAGGAGGCAGTGGCATCTACTGCTCCTTCTCACCATTACTGTTATCAGGGCCAGAGTGAGAGGCAGATGGTGAAATGGAGGAACAAGTCCAGGAGCTCTTGCCAGTGGGGCCCTGCTGGAATGTGCTCCCTTGGCGGGTGCCCAACCATGCCTACCCTTGACACTAGCCCTGGCTGGAGTAAAGAACTGCTGTTTGAGAAAATAGATGCAAACACATCCTCGATGAGGTTGCCAAATGCAATATTGGACAGAGTTTTGGATGAATAGTCAAGTCTCACCTTTACCCTTGACACAGTCTTTTTTTAAAAACCATATTATTAATTATTATTATTATTATTATTATTACTGCATTTATATCCCACCTTTTTTCCTCTTGCAAGGAACCCAAGGTGGCTTACATGATCCGCCTCCTCTCCATTTTATCCTCACAACAACCCTGTGAGGCAGGTTAGGCTGAGAGTCAGTGACTGGCCCAAAGCTTCATGTCTGAGTGCAGACAAGAAACCGGATCTCCCAAGTCCCAGTCCAACACTCTACCCAGGATATCACATTGGCTCTCTTTGTTTTATTCAATTATTGTGCATAGTACAACAAGCTTATAATTAACTAATACAATTAACAGTCAGTTACAAATAATGTATGTTAAGATTTGCTTTCCCTCTTCTGGTGAATTACCAGCCAGTCACAAGGAATGACCCAACACCTTTTTCTTTCTTCCCAGGAATAGGGTCAGTTTTATGGCCCACTTTGCAACTCTGTAACCTCCAATGCCTCAATAAACTCTGGTTAGATTTGGCCATTCCACCCAGGAGATAAGCGATGATATATCCTTCCCAGCCCCACTTTCCTCAGAATGTACCTGAGCATTGGAGGTAGGTTCCAGAAAACATAGCCGGTTTCCGAAGCCTTCGGCAGCCAGACATAACTTCAGCTGTTCCTTTAAGATCGTGGCTGAACACTGAAGGACGACCTCATCATCCTGAAGGAGAAAGGGGTATCTCAGAATTGCACATCTCAAAAGCCAGGTCTGTTGGATTGCCTAGTCCAGCTGTTAGTCTATGACAGAATATCCTAGATGTGAAGACATTTGCCATAGATGCCTTGCCTCTTCACCTTCCCTGTTTTTCTTCTTCTCTTAGACATCTCTTCTTCCCTTTGTTCCTCAGAACCACTCCGAACCCTGCCCTAGCTTTCCTTGGCCTGCTTCCTCCCATACCCTTCTGTGACATCACAGTAGCTTAGCCATTCAGTTCTAGAGGCCTCTTTACCACCACATCCTTTTTCACATTAAATACAGATGGTTATCCCAGTACTAGAGGAAGTTATGCTTTGGGGCTAAGTGGTGTATATCAGAAGCTTCTGAGGATGAGTTTACACATTTTAACAAGGAGGTCAGAAATCCCTGTAATTCACCCCATGTTCTTATAAATAAGACCCCATGTAGTGAAGGAGAGAGACAACTATGGAATAACACAGCTTTATATTTTTTAATGGCTTTATTTTTCCCACAGCTGTACCTCCTCAGGTGCAGTGTGGGGAAATAATTTATATGACTACTAGGCCTTTTCAGTGATGGCACCCTGGCCCTTCCTGGAGAGACTCACTGGGCACCTACACTGTGATCTTTTCAGGGGAGCTTATCTTATTCTCATAGGCTTTTTAGTCTTTCAGGTTTTAAAATGTGTTAGAGCTTCTTAGATCCTTTTACTGTTGCTGCCCTCTGGTATTCATTTTATTCTGTGGCTGTTATAATTTCTTTTAGACTATGCATTTTTAAAATATTTATGTGGTTTAACCTTTGTTTTGTAAACCTCCCAGAGAGCTTTAGCTATTGGGCAGTATATAAATGCAATATATAAATACATAAGAACATTATCTATGGAACAATAAAAACTCTGACCTCCTTGGTTAGAAATCTTGGTGGAAAAAAGACTCTTGTGTAAATAGAATCCCAGTTCTCCCCAGTGTAGGGCAGCTGGTGACCTGTTCCTTGACAACTCAGTGACAGCTGAACCATCTTAGGGGACACTGGGGACCGTGCCTGAGCAGCTTTTGTGTGATGATGTAACCAAAGCTACTGCATTCCTGTGGACGTGTTGCTCCAAAATAAAGCCCTGTTCTTCACTTCACAACCTATGGGCCTGCTGAATCTATCCATGTCACCCAAGACTGAATCTACCCACTTCCTCTCCCAAGACCATAGCTCAGTGAGAGCGCATATGCTTTGCATACAGAAGGTCTGTTTCAGTCCCTGGCGTCATCAGTTAAAGTGGTCAGGTAGCAGCAGTCTTCTCTGCCTGAAACCCTGCAGAACTGTGCCAGTCAGAGAAGACAAAACTGGACTAGACAGACAGTCTGACCTGGTATAAAGTAGCTCCCTGGGTTCCTTTGGCCTGGATGCCATATTTCTTTTCTGATACGGCATGCACACATATGTGCACTATCCTAAGGAGGGAAAATGGCATTCAGGTTTAGGGGACTACCAGACTGTCCAAGCAGCTGATGTAAAAGACGAATAGCTCACGGCAACAGGTTAGCAGGTAGGGTGATCAGCTGGGCAATCTATTAATGCTGATCTAAAGAGTAGGGCTGCCAACCAACAGAAGAGTTTTTGGTGGATTACTCAACCATATAACCAATTAAATCAATTTTAAATAAATGGGCATATGACCAAAATCACAGTATAGATGCCTTTTTGAGATACTGAAGGAATTATCTCAAAGGAGTGCAGGATAATTTACAATTTCATAAGCAGAAGCTACTGTTCATTGTTAGCTGGAGGTGCTATTTTAAATATTTTCTTTGCCTTTTCTTTCACAGTCACACACCGAAACCAAAACAGCTTAAAAGGTAAACGCATAGGCCCCTAACACCAAGCCCCACCAATTCAAATGTCCTTTTCAAATTAATCAACTAAAGCTACAGATAACTGATCTAATGATTAACCAACACAAGGTATGTAGTCTGGAGGTGTTCTTGAATCATCTCTGTCACTTAGGCCCAAGTGGCCTGAGTGGCAAAGAGCACCTATTACCAGCTTAAGCCGGTATGACAGCTAGGACCGTTCCTGGACCAGGGATAGCCTGGCCACAGTAATACATGCATGGGTAGCCTCAAGATCGGAGTATTGTAATGGGCTTTATGTGAGGCTGCCTTTGAGATTGGTTCAGAACCTGCAGCTAGCACAGAATATGGCGACTAGATTGCTCAGTGGAGCTTCCTACCATATGCATATGATTCCTTTGCTGAAAGGTCTGCGCCGGCTGCCAATTAGCTTCTGAGCCATGTTCAAGGTATTACTGCTGGTTTTTAAGGCCTTAAACCGGGGGTGGGCAACATGTAGCCCTCCAGAACTTTTGGCCTACAACTTCCATCAGCTGCAGCCAGCAGAGCCAATGCTGAGGTATCATGGGAGTTGTAGGCCAAAACATCTGGAGGGCCACAAGTTGCCCACACCTGCCCTAAATAGTTCAGGACCAGGTTTTCTGAGAGACCTCCTTTCCTCATATAGGCTGCCCTGGTCTCTATGTTCTGAGGGAGAGGCCTTGCTTACCGTACCACGGCCTACTGATGTTAATTTCAATATGAGGGAGGGCCTTCTCTATTGTGGCACCCGCCATGTAGAATGATCTCCCCACTGAGATCAGGCAGCCTCCGAGTGTGGAGTTTTTCTGCTGACAACTTAAGATATGTTTGTTTGCCCAGGCATTTCAATCACCCTTAGCATTGCCAGCTACCCCTGGATATTTTATTGTTTTATTAATAAACAGTAATAAATGATATTCAGTTATTATGATTTTATCTTGAGAACTACTCTGAGATTTTTTTTTAATGAAAAGCGGCATAGAAATGTTTTGAAACAAACAAACAAATAAACAAATATTGAGGCCTCCTAAAGAACTGTGGAGAACCATTCCCTCCAGCCCCTCTCCATGGAGTCTAATATCCCTCCTTTGGCCCAGTGTGTCAATGCTCTGAAATCACGGCTACCTATGGACAGCTAATCACATGGACAGAATTAAGGGGATAAAGAGGCAGGGGGATGCATCCCCCTCAACTTTAGAAATGGAGGGAATATAACTAGTTTCCCCCCAGAGCTCTGCCCTGCAATTTTCTTGGGAATTTTCAGTCAGTATATTAAAGGGGGGGGGGGGAGTTTCTGGCTTCCACTCTCATTCTGTGTTTTAAAAGGCTGCTTTGTGCGGAGCATAGTGGGCTAAAAAGATGGAAAGGCCAGAAACCATTTTATTATTAATAATAATGATTTATTCAGCACTTTCCTGTGTATACCTGCCCACCTCTCCAGCTAAGGTTTGTTCACTCACTTCAACCCACCCTCGCAGTAAGAGTTACACAAGCCTGAGCCTCATTTTTCCTCCAACCCCACAATGAAGCCGAGTGAGGCAGCCATTTTGGGTCCCATTGAAAGGCACAATTTTTCAGTTATTCAGATTACTATACGGGGGGGGGGGGGGGGCTATTGAATTTTCTGCCCCAGAGGCCAAAATACTGGAGACTGGCCTTACAATTTCATTTTATGACCCACTGTTTTCCCAATATGTGAAACACGTTGAGGCCTGAAACTGTATATATGAATGTGCTTGGACACACAATCTCAGTTTAATCCATGTTCCCTCAGTTGCACATACTTAGCCTTAGCTCACCTTCCCTGTCCTATAACCCATTACCCCAGACCTGGAGAACTGGCACACTTTAATTACACTGGAATGGGGAAAGCTTTTATTTATATTATGAAGACAATGCCATGATCGGATACGGTCGTTTCTCTAAAATGTAGCACCATCTTAATGCTCTCCTTAGGTTCAGGGCTATCACTCTCTTAAAATTTTTCCCACAATAGCAAGGCGAGTAGTTGCCATGCCTACAACTGCGCCTTGTTCCTGTGCCTTACAAAGCGGCCAGTCATAGAAATCCAACAGGTAAGCTCTCTCCAAAATATCTCCATGCCAGGAAACACTTCACCTCCTATACTTCTGTACATCAGGCTGCTGGCAGTCTGGATGGTAACTCTAGCAAGGCCTGACTTCTGCACAATACAGAAACAGATGCCACTGGAGCTGCCAACATATTTGTGGGCAGAGACTCTGTGTCTTTAAAGGCCGCATGAGAAGCAGAAAATCAACAGGTGAAGCTTTTCCCTGACATGGGCATGACGATGAGAAAAGCTGCACCTGTTGATTTCTGTTTGTTATATAGTTGTTAAAAGCATAGAGATGGTCTATTAAAAGGTGGCAATATATGCCTATCCTGGATTAGGGAGAACTGGGTTCAAATATTAACTCAGGCCAAAACTCAAAATGTCACACTTCCACCTTTAATTTTAGATATTTACCACATTGGGAATTTGTGAGTACAATGAAAGAAGAGATGTGGTTATGGCTTACTTTGTGACAGTGCTCAGTTCCAAAACCTATCGCGTGAAGGAGAAAATACCTCTCAGCATATGCAGAGTACCTTTCCCTTCATCACCACTGGGCAACTAATGTCAAACTTCACACATCAGAAATAAAATAATGCTCCTTTTAGAGGATGTGTTTTCCAGTAAGGTTTGTGTCTCTGCTCCCTGGAGCTGTTTTTTAAAAATTTGTTTCAGAAAGCGCTCCTACTGGAGATACAGGACTGTAACACATTTTGGTTGCTAAATATCCCGAATTAGCGAAAGAGGATAATGGAGTAATGAGAAGCACAGATCTGCAGGCTTGATAGCACCATAGCCTGTCATTTTCTGCAGCCGCCATTGATCAAGGGCACGGAAGCATGACGGAGCAGCACCAGTGCCGGAAATTAATAGGAGAAAGGGTGCATTGGCCAAAGAACAAAGATGAAAGACAGTGGGGGGGGCCTTGGAACACAGCCAAATGTGGGGAGAGTGACTCAGAAATCATCTGGGAAACAGAGGACAGTATCCATGACCTGCCTGTCAGCTGCTTCTTGGCAAGGACTGACAATGACACTGGGAGAACAGGTCAAGAATTGGGCTGGGGATCCAGGATACCTGGGTTCCATTCCATCCTAGGGAAAAAAAAGGAGGGAAGTAGGAGCTAATGGCTAGGGCAAGGGTAAACAGGAGCTAGGACTTTGAGATTCAACTCACAGGGGTGGGCAACTTGTGGCCCTCCAGAAGTTTTGGCCTACGACTCCCACCAGCCCTAGCCAATATGAGGGATCATGGGAGTTGTAGGCCAAAACATCTTGCTCACCCCTGTTCTAAGAGCTTGCTTTTATTTTCTGTAAGAGTTCATTTGTATTTCTCGTCCCTGACCCTCACAAAACAGGCCAGGCCGTGTATCTTTAAAACACATTAAAAAGGGGTATATTGATTCAAGGGTGGATGAGGCAGGGAGCCTGTATTTCTGGATTCTGTCTCAAGGACTCAGTAACAAGTAGGGGGACCAGCAGGCCTTTGCCTCCTTGCACAGGTGGAATGCTTCCCTAGGTAATAGAGTCTTCACCTGACCTCAGTTGCGTGGATTATGGGAACACATTTTCATCTGTGATGGAATTGATCACCAGCCTAAGTCTGCATTCCTAACAGGGCAAGACAGAAAATTCCTAGTTTTTTATATTGTTTTGTGCTGCACTCTGTGGTTTTAATTTTTTTGAACGGCCCAGAGAGCGTCAGCTATTGGGCATTATAGAAATGAAATACATAAATAAATACAATAAATACATAGTTCAAGTCTCAGCTCAGTCACAAACTGACTAGAGGCATTAGACAAGCCCCAATCTCTCTCAGCTTTAGTCTTCCCCTATTTGCAATATGGAGGAAATAATACTGACCCTAACAGGTTGTTGTAAAGCAGTGTTCCCCAACCTGGGATTCTCCAGATGTGTTGGACTACAACTCCCATTGGCCAGCATGACATTGTCTGGGGATGAGGGAAGTTGTAGTCCAACACATCTGGAGGGTGCCAAGTTGGGGAAGGTAGCTGTAAAGTATTACAACAGACCATGTCTATGAAGGGCTCAAAGGAATACTAAAAAAGCAATATAGAAATGCTATTTTTATTATATATTCTTAATATATTTATCTATCCTGTATCTTCAGAAACCTTAAGTACAGAAATTATATTATATATCCTGTCTTAGTATGTTTATCCATCCCATATCTTCAGAAATCTCAACTGCAGAAATGAAACTGCTCTTATAGCTTTAGGTAGACCAGCCTCCCCCAAACCCTTTGCTTTCCCCCTCCCTTTGTCCCACTGATTTCCCACCTCCTCCCTTCTTCAATAACAGCAGGCTAAATAAGCCAAGAGGTGTACATCGGAAGCTGGAATGTATGTGTGTGCCCCCACAACCCTCTTCCATCCCCATCTCTTTGGGAGGAGAAAGGCACAAATTATAAGGAATCTTTTCTGGGGGCTTCACAAAATGGGGAACCAGACAATCAACTCAGATGAAAGCCTGAACAGAAAGAACAGCTGCCCTCCTCCACCACAACCTGTCTACATGCTAATGAACCTTCTTACAAGCTAACGGCGCAGAGATTGAGAGAGAGAGATGGAGAAGAAAGAGGAAAAGAAATGGTCTGGGACTTGATGGTAGCTGTGGGTGTTGAAATATAAGTTTCTCCATTCTTCTCATTCCACTGATTCCAGACCAGTTGGTGAGTGAGGATCAAAAGGATTGCAGCTGGCTCTGGGGAAGAGACAACAGTTTAAAACAGGGATCCTTTGGCTGGCCTTGTAATGCAGCTGCCTCTGGGAAGGAGGCAAGCCATTTAAAAGCAAGAATCACTTGCCAAGCCTAAACATGCTTGGGAAGGTAGAATTGGCAATGAATATACATATGCTCCTTGTCTGCTCCTCCCAAGCACATTAATTTATACAGACATTTAAGGCAGGAAGGAAAAGGATACCTATTAAAAACGCTATTCAGGAAGGTGGGAGAGGAATTTGGGGAGGGGCTGTTACTCATTGCACATACTCTGCAGGTGGAATTCCAAAATTCATAGTAGTGCAATACCTTTATTAGGTCAATCAAAAGATCATAAAAATTGTGCAAGCTTTTGAGGTCTCCAGATATCTTCATCAGGAAAGCTGTCACAAAAAGATGGGGGGGGGCGGGGAGGAAACAGGTGTCGGGGGGAAATGTGACATGGTGGTGAAAGAGTGACTGCATGGCTAGAATCCCAAGATGAAAGGGAAAGGTCTGGAGACATTCAAATTAGGCAGCGCAGGTCATGTGATGGTTGGACCTGCCGCTGCCCCTAGGACTGCTGGGAACCGGAAAGGGGAAAATGTTGTATGCTTTGACCACTGGATCACAGAGAGAAACTAGGCAGTCTTCTATTAACCAAGCTGGAGGTAATTTTAGGTACTGTACTAGATAGGACCAAACAAAATCAATGGAAGCCAAACTGGGTAGCTTTACCCAGTAGTTGGAAGGGATGAACCCTCAGAGAATAAAGTCCCAGCTTCAGGTGATGTAAAATCCTCTTCCTCCAATGTAGCAAAGGAAATTTAGCCAAATCTGGTATTCCCCAAGAGACAACAAAGAAATTCTGTAGGCAGAAGGTCCCAAAAGTTGAACCCTTGGCATCGTCATTTGAAAGGGGCCATGGCTCAGTGGTAGAACACCTCCTTTGTAAGTAGACGGTCCCAGTTCCAAGCCCCAGCTCCTCCAGGTAAGGCTAGGAAAATCCTGCCTGAAACCCTTTTGACTTGTTATAAGGCAGCTTCCTGTGTTCCTATGTTCCCTCCTTCCTTCCCCTGCACCTGAAGCTGTTGAGTTTGGACCAAAGGGAAAACAAGAGGAGGATGGAGATCAAATTATTTTTTGTTTGCATTTATATACGGGCTTTCTGTCAAGGCACTCAAGGCCATTTACAATATTAAAATACTAAAAGATACTGGAAGGAAACAATTCTAATAGAGAAAAGTCTGGGCTATACGACCAGCCTGAATTCACTGCTTTTTCTTCTGACATATACAAAAGATTTAACAGGACTAGGTAGGGCTAGGAAAGAAACCTGCCTGAAACCCTGGAGAGCTGCTGCTGCCAGTCAGTGTCAACATTACTGGGCTAGATGGACCAAGGGCCTGACTCAGTATAAGGCAGCTTCCTGTGATCACAGTTAGCAAGGATAAGGGAAATTGCCTGAGGCCTTGGAGACTGCTGCCTTTCAAAGTAGCCTGTACTGGGCAACATGGCCCAGTGGTGTGACTTGGTATGAGGCAGCCCTATGTTCTTCCTGGATTCCTCATGCACCCCTTGTATGTAGCCAGCTGGGCACCAAGTTTCTGAAGGCTCCACTAGGGAAACAGAATCCCTGCACACCCATGGACATCGTTTGATGACCCACAGCTGAATGTGCAAACTGACCCCATTGAGGAACCGTGCTCGAGATGGCACTGAATGATTATGCAAGTTCCATCAGTGGTGTTAGTTGGAATGTGTCACTTACTCACCCAGGAAAGTCGTTCCTTGATGCTGCAGTGATCAGTGTTGAAATACACATGCGTGAACCAGGGTGTCAGGATTCCTTTTGCCCCCACTGAACTTCAAACGCCAAATCAAACACAGACAAGAGGCTTCAATCTAGGGCTTTTAGTCCATTACCTCAAAGGGTCATACAGATGCAAATTCTCAGTGACTCTCAGTCTACAAGGAAATGCCTTCAGGGGGTTCAAAAGAAAGTCGGTCTCACTAGCCTAACTTAAGGGGTGGGAGGAGCGCTCTCTCTCACTCTCTTGTGAGGCTTCTAAGCACACAGGGCCCATCTGGTAGACCTTCTATGTTCCACCCAGGCCATCTCCCTCTTGGATCTGAGTCTGCACCTTGCATCTATTAATTCAGATTCCCCAAACCCCGCCTCTCCCTGTTTGCTGTCTCTCACGGGGGGGGGGGGGCGCTGAGGGAGAGGGACCTAGACCTTTGAAACCTGAGGAACTGCCTGGGAACATACCTCCCCCATGTCTGGCAGTTCTTCTTCAGAATCTGAACTACTCTCCCACTCCCTGTGCTCAGAAGCACTCCTGACATAGGGTTTGGGATGGATCGGATGTGGCCTCTCCTCTGTCAGAAGAGAGTATAAACAGGGCAGGGAACTGCAGCCCTCCAGATACTGTTGGTCTCCAACTCCCATCAGCCCGTTAGCATGGCCAATAGTCAGGGATGATGGGAGTTGGAGTCCCTGGAATAAAGGTATATAAAAAGGTAAAGGTAAAGGTGTCCCCAACCAGTCGTGTCCGACTCTAGGGTGCAGTGCTCATCCCCGTTTCTAAGCCGAAGAGCCAGCGCTGTCCGAAGACGCTTCTGTGGTCATGTGGCTGGCATGACTGAACACCGAGGTGCACGGAACGCTGTTACCTTTCCCACCGAGGCGGTACCTATTTATCTACTTGCAATTTCTTGCTTTCGAACTGCTAGGTTGGCAGAAGCTGGAACTGAAGACGGGAGCTCACTCCGTCACGCAGCACTCGGGTCTCGAACTGCTGACCTGCCGACCTTCCAGTCTGCAGTTCAGCGTCTTAACCACTAAGCCACCGCGGCCCCATAAAGGTATATACCAGACACTAAAAGACAACCACGAGCCCAGTTTTTCCTAATGTATTCACAGCTGAGGCAACTCCTTTTCCACCCTGAATCAAAACTAGAAGCATGCTTTACTTTTCCACCCCAAAGGATTAACTTTTAGCATGCATAAGAATGAACAGTACCCATCCCCAATGAAGCCCAGACATGCCATCACCACACAGCATCCTCAGGATGCTGTGGTGTGCATTGAGCAGGGGGTTGGATTCGATGGCCTTGTAGGCTCCTTCCAACCTTACTATTCTATGATTCTAGGAAGCTGCTGGGGACCCTGCACCCTGGCAGAGAACACAGCTGACATCTGCCTTGACATTCCCCTACTTGCGCATTTCTTTTCAGGAGATGTATCCTTTTAATTTCCAACAATGCCCCAGAGCAACACTATGTCAGAGGCACTGTGGGAAATTAAAATAACAGCTTCCTGACCCAATTATCTGGCACTCATTAGAGCACTAGCGCAACGACTTCCAGGTAAGCCCACTACCCCACCAAACTAGGTAGGGGGCCACTAGAAGGCACTTTGCCAAGCCCCCCCCAACTTAGAACCAGCCCTAAAGCCAGCATGCCTTCTCATTGACCAAGCCCAACATGGCAACTCATGCAGAGACGCAACAGACAAGCTCTTCTGAGGGCAGGCAGCTCTGCTGCATCTTTGACCCAACCATGCCTGAGGCTGAGATGTGGTAGGATTACCTGCCCAGCCCTGAGCAAAGACTAACTGAAGGAAAGCAAAGTCAGCAGGAAATCATGCAGGGTACAGATTCCTATACAAGCAGATCCTTCAAGGTATATACAAGCTTTTCATTAAAAAAAAAAAAATTATCAAGGCACACTAGGTGCCCCAGCCCACAGTCTGGGAATTACTGCAATAGTCCCTGGAAGCGAAAGCAAGAGCACTTGTGCAAGGTTTAGGAACTGTCAGCTTATAACATTCTTCAGAAAGATCCAAGGATTGTCAGCCTCTCCTGAGATTTTGGTTTCAATAGTGAGTTTTATTAATAAGCAAGATTCAGCTCAAGAAGATAATACGCAATGTTTATGTTTCATTTAGCTAATGAGCTGGCAAATCGCTATTCCCACTTAAATCAAGCCTGGATATGAACTGATATGCATTATATATATATAAAAAGCTGGAAAAGGTTAACAAAAGAGAGGGAGAGTGGGAAAGTGAGTACAAATCCTCTGTTTGACTTAGGAGGCGTAGCGCCAAAGCCCTACACCATGGACTCCACTGTTTGGCCTTGAGTACGTCTCAGCCTCAGTTCCCCATCTGTACAATGGAAACAACAGTGATCCATGTCACAGGGCTGTTGGAAAGGCAAGCACAACAACAGACACAAATAAAATGCTACCCACTCTGCAGTGGATGGGGAAAGCTGATGCCTTTCCTTTGGCATTACCTCCCTGCTCCCAGTTACCCATACCCCGCAAAGCGCACCCTTCCTCTCTCTTGCCTCTCTTCCCCTCACCTCTTTCATTCCATCGAGCTGGCCTCCCAACCCAAACCATCTCACCGCCCACTCTGGCCTCATCCCTCCCAGGAGATCAGGTTTCTGAGCGGGCCTATTTCTGCCTAAGGAATGCGCCACATCAGTTCAGGGCTATGCTCCCTTTGCACAGAGATCAGCAACTCCACTGCCCCTCTCACCACCAGGGGCAGGAACGTGGTCAGTCCCACTAACCCACAGAGATGGAAATAAGGTGGGGTAGAGGAGGGGCATGCATTCCCCAAAACCAGCCCCAGGGGCCCCTGCAGAGAGGCTAACCTCTACAACTCCCTTGTTGGGGGGGTGCAGGAGAGGAGAGTGGGCCAAATCCCAGTTTGACTCTGTCTGCTGGCCAGTCTCCTCCCTATAATAACTATTTCCTCCCCTCCTGATTCCCCCCCCCATCTCCTTTGCTGACCGCCTGAAATGTTTTGTCTTTGGCAAGGAGAACTTGGGCTAGTAATGGCAGGCCCTTCAAACCGCCAGTTTGGGCACAGGGGACTCCAGCTGCCGACCCCTACTGCTATTCCAAGTGTGGGGATCATGCTCTCAACTCGTACAACACGGGCTAGGAATGCGTCCTAAAAAGAGATTCTCAAGACGCTGACATTCTGTGCCTGACAGATTCTGTTGCACCCATGCAGCAAGCTTGCAAGCATGCAGAACCAGTGCATACCACTCAGCACCCTTCTTTTGCTCGCAAGGGTTTGACATCTCTGTATTTTGGGCTCTCGGGAGGGATTCAAACAAAGGAAGTGATCCAAATTGCAGTCTGGGAAAAATGCGGCCGTTTGAGGAGCCTAGAATAGCAGTAATTCGCTGTGTGGCCAACTGAGCGGGGAAAGACAATTTAGGGCAAAAGAAGGCAAACCCACAAGGGGAGCTGCTGCAGTGCCCATCACGCCTCGTCCAGCAGAAGCCAGTCCAGTGGAGGCTGGTGGCTCCAATGTCAATGGGGTGGTGCATCTGCTCCGGGTTTCAGTCAGAACCAGTCAGAACTCTAAAGGAGCACTCCAAGGTGTAGAAGCACCCTGGAGAACTCCTTTAGAGTTCTGACTGAAACTTGGAGCAGATTCACTGCCCCACTGACATCAGAGCCACCAGCCTCCACTGGTCCGGTCCAGTGTGTTAGGCTGCATTTGCTCTTGAAAAATCTATGGGTCAGTTTATCACCCAGTTGCATGACAGTCCAAACCAACTCATGCAACCTTTATCAAGTCTTGGAGAGGGGTGAACAATATACATTGTCCGATCGGCACATCTGACCGTCCCCAAATATCCAGTTCAAACATCCTGTTCACACATCCAGTTCACGTACAGTATGCGTGTATGTAGAGAGTATGTATGTGTGTATCCAGTTCACATATGCATGTACACCCCTCCATTTCTCAATCCTGGATGAGTCACAGTTGAATGTGTGAACCGAATCCATTCAAAAGCCTTGCATTTGTGGCCATGTTAATCTTCTCTGTGGCCGTGCATTTTGCCACTTGATGCTGCAGTCATTAAGTGAAGAGTATGCATGTGTGAAGCAGCCCTAAGATATCAGTTGGTGTAAGTTGTCATCCTTGGTTCCCTCCTCCTCTGTTTCTTCCCCCTCCACCCATCTGTCCCCATGTGTTCTTGTAGGGGCTTGCAGTGAGAGAAAAGAACTATGTGATTGTACGGTTAAGGTGCAAAAACCTTAACACTTGGTCAAAATAATTCCTAAAAAAACAAGAGAGTGATTTGGAGAAGGGGCCGTTAGCACAAAATCCCCAGCTTCACATACATGAAGAAAACCCCTCAAGCAAAGAAAATCTTATTGGCTTAAACACACACACACACCAGACTCAATCTCTCTATAACTTTCCTTGTTAAGGGCATGCAGATGGCTTAAAATAGGAAACTGTTCTCCTCTGGGAGGAATAGTTAGCTATTCATGGTTCTGAAAAAGCAATTAGATAGGCAACAGCCATTTCCTTTCTGCTCCCCCTTGGGGCGGAAGCACCCTCAAAGGCTCAATTTTCAGGACAAGGGGTGTCCTGGAAAAGGCTAAAAGGCCTTCTCCAACGGTGACCTTGAGAAAGGCCTGCAGGACCCTTTGAGAGAAGGAAACATTTGAGGGGTAATTTGCCCAGATGGGCTTTGTGCTGGAAACAGAAGGAACAGCCCTCTTTTTTACCCCACCATCCTGGGACAAGCCTATCCCATCTCATCCTTCCTGGTCCACCAGCACCACAGGCCTTGGGGAGGGGGGTGAGTATTTTTGGAGACTGCACCTGTTCAAAGCATTCCTGCAAACCCTGGGTAAGCACATAGCTTAGAGTAGGGAACTTGCTGACACAAATGGACACGGACACACACACACACACACGCGCGCGCGCGCTTTATGGGCATGTCAGGAATGTCTTTGGGGCAAAAACACAAGCAGAAATGCTCTCCTAGAGAACTCAGTGGAGGGAGAGCTCTGTCCAGGACCTTCCACACACACATGCATGCACGCACACTGCTCTGAGGTGGAGCGACGCAGGGCTACTGTGCTCTTCAGAGTTGTGCAGGAAAGGGAGTTTCGGAAGATGCAGATTGTCACATTCCAGCATCGCTTGGGTGAGAAAAGCTGCACTGTCTCAAAACGTGCTCTTCTGCTTAGGGCTGCACTGTTTACAATCAGTTGGATTAATGACTAAGACCCAATCCTATGCATGTTTAGACAGAAAAAAGTCTTACAACTCCCAGCATTCCCCAGCTGGGAGTTGTAGGATTTTTTTCTGTCTGAACATGCATAGGATTGCACCCTAACTGTTGCACCAGTGACAAAGAAGAGTCTTGTAGCACTTGACTAATAAGACTAACAACACTATTATGTCCCCCGTGGGAGGAGAGTAATGCCGTAAGTTCAGATCTCACCAGGCAATGATCTGACCATGACAATGGGTTTACTTGGAGCCCCCCCCAATCTCCAGACTACCCATCTCACAAGTTGGAGCAAAAACCAAATCAAGGGTGTGCCCTGCTTCATGTGTTGGGCTGATGACATACTGAGACAGCCCCATGGTTGTCATGGAGGCCATGAAGTCCTGAGCTGGAACTCTGGAGACAGTCTCAGCATGGAAGTTGAAGTCACCCAGAACCACTGTCCTGGGTTCCTCCAACACCACACTTGTGACTGCCTTTGCCAGCTCAGTCAGGGAGGATGCTGGGCAGCAGGGTGGGCACCAGCAGCATCCCCAATCTGTCTCTATGGCCCAACACCAGGTGCAACCCCTCAAGGCCCGCTCCAAGGTGGAGTGGTCTCCTGGTGATAGACATGGAGATTCTATGAACCACAGCAACCCCTCCCCCCAGCCCTCCAACCTATGTTGGTGCTGCACGGAGTACCCAGGTGGGCAGAGCTGAGTCAGGTTGACTCCACCCAGCTCACCCACCCAAGTCTCAGTAATACATGCCAGGTCGGTCCTCTCATCCATGATTAAATCATGAATGAGTGTGGTCTTATTGCAGACCAATCTGGCGTTAAATAGCAGCACCGCAAGACAGGAGGGCACAGTGGAAGAGCTACCAGGTACATGAGAGCTAGAGGAGGCGGGTAGAAGGGGAACAGTGTATAAATGCCTGTGACCCATTCTACTATGATGTCCCAGCCCCCTCCTCCTGCCATATCTCCTTCTGCCCCAAGTCACTGGAATAGTGGTGCCCTCTCCATGGGTCCCTGTATCAGAGTTTCCTAGGTACATCCTTACCACCGTAAAAAAATACCCACACACTCACAACAGCCACCCCCCCATTCAAGTATACGATCAACCATTGAACATATACACTCCACTCATCCAACAATCACTCCCAACCAAACTAACACAATCACAGCTTGTAATTTGTGGTTGTAACCAGCCGCTGGTCACAGTTAGGACATCAGGCTTGTTAACCAACCAAAATAAAGCAGAGAACAAGTGGCTTATTTCTTAGCCATGTAACCTACTTCCAATGGGTTCATGCTCATTCTATCTCACCTGGAAGGTGGCAAAGCAGTTCTGAATGAATGGAGGCATAGGACAGTCAATGAATGAATGGAGGCTCGGCATGGCAATTGTGCATTAAAAAAAAGATGGCAACCCAGGAAATGAGTCATTCCCTCTCCATATAACGGATGGCAGATGAGGCAAGGAGCAAGCAGACAGTATCAGCATTCAGAAACCAATACACTATTTGAAATTGGATTTTCCATGAGACAAGGTATTGATGACTGAGCCTTGGGAATCAGGAAGAAGCCCCTGCAACAGAAGCACAAGCTCACAATCTGGATCCACCCCCACCACCCAAACTATGAATTTATTGTCTGGTGGTGTGGGACTATTGTTCAGTACAGCTTAGGATCTTATTCCGCTCCTAAAGATGATGGGAGGATGAAACACGGAGACCTCATCACACCAACACACTTGGCGATTAGCGGTCAGTTTCATATGCAGGCCCCAAAGGACAAAACACAGGCACCCAGTTCCAGCTTCAGATCTTGGGGTGGCCCATGGGTAAGATGCCACTCTGGGAGGGCCCTCCTCCACTTCATCACTGTTACCACTGCCCATTTGCTTGCCCTCTCTCTCCCTCTCTTGACCCAACCCCAGCAGGTTAAGGCATTTGCATTGCTTCCCCCCCCCCCCCCGCCGCCCCTGGCTCTTTCTCTCTCCTCAACCCCATTGGAGTAGTGAAACCAGAGCTCACAGGGTCGAGGCACAGGGACTTTTTGATGTCACTGCTACCCTCAGTCAGACTTCCCTGATTCCATCTGAGCTTAGCTGCAAGCCTCAGTGACTGGGTTTGCACCATCACAGAGGGAAAACAAGCCACAGTGGCTGCCCAGTAGCTGGGAGCGGGGGCAGGGGGGGGGATGGATCCCCCCCCCAGCAACAATATATTGTGGTGAACTATCCCTGTTGTTGTAATGCAAAGTGCTTTGGAATGGCTTGGTCTTGAATAGGCAATTAAGATGAGTTGGCTTGACAAAAGACCTGCCCCTGGTGAAGATCAAAACTGCTAGAACTGATTTGATGATATGGATCAGCACAGCTGCCTCCATCTTAAATGTTTCATTTGCAATTTAATGCTGAAGATATTTAGATCCATCTCCATCACTTGCTGAACTTTGCAACTCAGAAGGAGTGCCTGAATTTGCTTTTTTCATCCTCCCTCCCAATCCCCTTACCTTTTGTGTTGTGACTTTTAGATTGCAAGACGTTGTCTTATTTCTTTATATGCTGCTCTGAGAGCCTTTTTGCTGAAGGATAGGATAAAATGCTATAAATAAATAAATAAACATACCAAGAGGCATCCTGTGATTCTTAACCCCTGCTAAAATGTCTTGCCACCACCTTGTATCCAGACACTTCTCCCATCATCCTTCCACACATAACACTTGCCTAGCTCTGCCTTGCCTCACCACAAGCAAAACAGAGTTGTATGTAGGACATCTCTTCAGAATTCCCTGCAGGGCTGTCTTTACCTACATAGCGTAAAATAAATGTTCTTCTCTTCCCTCCTGGGATAGGAGGCACAGCAACATGGGTGGCGGGAAGAAACAGGGCTTAGCTCCAGAATCTGTTTCCTCTCTCCGCCTCCCCACTATGTGCTGCTCAGTGCTGGAACACATGAAATGATTAGGTACCTCTGAGCATGTGCAGAATGCCTCTGACAAGCAGCCCACACATACATGGTGCTAGAGAGACGGTATTCCAGCAAATTGGTAGGCTAGAGACCCAACATAATCATTTCCTTAGAAAGAAAAATTAAGAACTCAGTTGGGGTGGGGAAAAGGAAATCAGGAACTCATAGAACCCTTCCAAATAAAAGTGGTGCATACGGCGAAATGCATGTACAGCACAGCACAGCACATGCAAAACGCATCGTATGGACTTTGGGCTGTCCTACGTATTCAGGTGGAAGTATGCATGGCATTTGAATCAGCAATGAGTATTTATTTTACTCAATTTAAAAAAAAAAAAAAACAAGTTTCTGGCCCCCATGGATCTGGAACATTGGTTTGAAGCAACACAAGCAGGGCCTACAAATGGCTCTAGCATTCCAAGGGTGGAGTTTGTGGATGGCTCTACAGTCCACAGCATTTGGATGGCTGAGCCAGAAAAATCCAAATGATATTCTGCAAAAAACACTCATTAGCATGGGACCCAATCCACCAAGGAGGCCTCCTGCAAAGAAGAACTTTGCAGTTCTGGGACCCAGAACACAGAACTGTAAATCACAAGAATACCACCCTTAATGGCACTCACACTGAGACCACCTTGCCGCATGGCGAGGGCCAGCAATGGTCCATGGTAAAGGTTAACCTTCTGCCCCCTTCAACTCACCTGTACCTCTCCCCTGGCCAGCTCTTGCACTTTTCTCCATCTCACCAAAATTGCCAATTCTGCCACATCTATTGAGGCTGGTTCAGAACGAAGCAGGCATATTTATGGAGAAGAGAAACACCCAGTGGAGGCTGGTGGCTCCGATGTCAGTCGGGCAGTGAATCAACTCCAGGTTTCAGTCAGACTGAAACCTGGAGCGAATTCACTGCCCCACTGACACCGGAGCCACCAGCCTCCACTGGCAACACCAACAAAAGAGATGGGGGCTTGTTCCATCCCGTTTTTGGATTTGCACTGTTAAATTGTCCAACTGCTAACTCTGGATTTCTTGGGAGGAGAATCTGGGAGACTGTTTCTGGGCAGAGATTCTGAAGCACCATGACCACCACCATAATGGGATAACAAGGATGAGTCAACAATACACCAAGGGCCAGGGACTATTCTGGGCTGCATTAGAAAGGTGTTTTCCCCAGGTTTGGGAAGTTGACAGCATTGGTCTAACCTTGGCACTATTAACAAAATCTTACCCAAGAGTATGGCTTTTAGTCCTTGTGATATGTGCAGAATTGTCTTTTCTCCCCTCTCCTTTTAAAATGTTTTCACTGTTTATGGTTTTAAAGTGTTTTACTGTTTTAAAGTGTTTGATATTTTATTGTCTTTAATATTCTTGCTTTTTGATTGTTAAGGTTTTATTGCTTTAAATTGTTGTACACCGCCTTGACAGCTTTTTAGCAAATAAAGTGGTATATAATGTTAATAAATAAAGTGCTTAAGCCAGCCCTGGGGGCTTCCCATCCCCTTTTTGTGCATCTCAGCCACTTTTTCCAGCCAAGTCAGATTGTAAGCAAAGAGCTCTTTAACTCCTTCCGTCCCAACTTGAATAGCAACAGAAGCACTGGCAAACTCTCTCCCCTATCCCTTAATGCACCTTAGCTGCTCCCAGGGGCAAGGTTCTGTCCACCCCATGCCTCATTTGGGAAACCAGGGAGGCCCCCCTCTCTTGCCATCTTTAGATCTGCTGTGAAAACCTGCTTGTTCCCAAGATTTTCTATATGAATAAGTCACACTGCCTCTATGCTGTATTCTCCAAGGTTCACTTTAGGTTCCTTACCTATTGTGTTTTCCTGGTCCTGTAAGTATCTTGGAAAGTTTTTATCCTGAAAAGTGGGGTATGAATGAAAGAAAAAGCTCTGCCAAGTCTGCTGCTGCTGCTGAAGAAGAGGAAGTTAAGAGTAATTTGTCTCTTTTCACATGGAAATTGCACAGGAGGCAGAGCTAGCCTTAAGGGCCTTAAAACATAATATGGCTCCTGCTAAAAATTATTTCTCTGGCCAGGGCCTTATAGTCTGCTTAGCAGATTAATACTTTGCCAGCCCTTACCTACACTCACCAGGTAAACCTGCCTTTCTCGTCCCTCCACTCCCCCCCCCGCCTAAAATACAGACCTAACTGTACATCTGACAGCTTAGCTGTCTCCTGCTACCTGTTGCCATCATCAGCCAATGTCCATCCACACCCCAGCCTTACATCAACCACAGATAAAGCTGCCAGCCCGAACAGGGAGCAAGAGAAGGTCTCCTCCCCACCTCACCTGTGCGCCCAGCCTGCCACCCAAGACCACATCGACTGGAGTCCACCAGGAGACTGGAGTCCACCAGGAGAAGAGGCTTCAACATGGTGGCCCCCTTTCTTTGGAATTCCCTGCCCCTGGAGGTCAGGCGGGCACCCACACTGCGTTGTTTCCGGCACCTCCTGAAAACAGCACCGTACCAGGAGGCATTCCTTAATTGACCAGTTACGGTCTTCAGTGGCATTGTGTTTTTAAACAAGTATAATTTTAATGTGGTGTTTTAATCTTTTTATTCTTTTACTGTTTTTTTTGTGTGTGTGTTTACCACTCCGAAATCCGTTCTAGATATGGTATATAAATATCTTAAATAAATAAATAAATAAATTTGTCTGTCCCCCTCCAGACCTGGGTTAACCCTCTGAGGAAGCAACCCCCCCAAAGCAAACACCTTTGCCTGACCCCTGCTGCAGCGAGAAGGGAGGCGCCTGCAACTCCCTCCCTAAACCTGAGATGCCAGGCCTGTGATGAATGGCACTCAGCTGTCAGCCCCAGGATAAATAAAGGTTAGCAATTGGAGAGGTTGTCCAGAGGAAGGATCAGCATTAACCCCACACTGGCCAAGGGCGTATGTGCACCGAACACACAGCACACTTTTAGGTGTGTCTGCTCTTTGCACATTTAGTCTTTTGCACGCTCAATATGCAGAACCCAGCATCTGCATGTTTTCTCCTTCTCTCTCTCTCTCTCTCATATACACACACACACACACACACACACGTTGCAATACAGACCTCTCAGGGCCAGACAGAAATGGCCTCCCACATCATGGAGAAATTACAGTGATCAGAACCTCTCAGAGAGAATCTGTTTAGATACTGGGACCAGACAGCCTTTGGGGCAAAGAGATCCATGGAAGATATATGCCTGTACCCAATTTGTTAGCCATGATGATGAATCCCGCGATCTGGTGCCCTCCAGATATGATTACAACTTCCATCATCCCCGGCTAATGATGCTAGACTAGACAGAGCTTTGATCCAAAATCCAGCAGGGCCCTTCGTATGTCTTGGGTTAAGAACATAAGAAGAGCCCTGCTGGATCAGACCAAGGGTCCATCCTGTCCAGCACTCTGTTCACACAGCGGCCAACCAGCTGCCCACAGGAAACCCACAAGCAGGACAAGAGTGCAACAGCACCCTCCCGCCCAGGTTCTCCAGCAACTGGTGTATGTAGGCATACTGCCTGTCATACAGGAGGTAGCAAAGAGCCATCAGGGCTAGTCGCCACTGATACCCTTCTCCTTCAGGTTCATACTGGTGGGGAGTGGGCGAGAAGAAAGAGAGGAACTGGGTCTAATCCAACCCTACTCTCCACTAAAGCCCTGACTGTGGACACCACCTGTTCTCAGGCAGACTGGTGGCTAACGTCCCACCGACAACAGGACTCTCTCTAATTTTAGTTCCTGCTGAGCCCCAGGGAGAGAGAAGGGGGGCAAGAGACCCCCATGCCCTGCTCTGTGGGGGGAGAACAGAGATGAGGACTGGAGGGGGGAAGAGGGGGCCCTGCCCTGTCTCCCCCACATTACTCAAGGCTGTCTGAATATCGCTTTGCGAGTTTAATGAATCCTCAGCACTCAAGACGCCTATGGACCGCACTTATTTTAAGGCCCACAGTGTCCCAAACTCCAAATCCAGCACCCATATTTTATCAAAAAAACAAACCTCCCTTTGCTATTTCGCCCTTTGAAGACGTTTCTAAATCATGCACTGGTTCTTCCTGCCACCCCACCCCAAAAACCCCTAAGCAAAGGGTTCTTCTCTGTTTAGAGACTACGCGGTATATAAATCTGTTAAGGGGGCAGCCCTAGACACGTGGAGGCCGAAAAAAAGCCCCACAACTCCCAGCATGCCCCAGCCAGGTGGCTGGGGCGTGCTGGGAGTTGTGGGGCTTTTTTCGGCCTCCACATGCCTAGGGCTGCCCCCTAAATTAATGAAACGGGTCAAGAAGTGTCATGCGCCGGCTACGCAAGCGGGCCGGCGGTAACGCAGGAGTCCAGCCTGGGGGTTGCTCCTTAGGTAAAACCCAGAGCCACCTAACCGGGGCTCCTCAGGGGGTCGCCCCTTCCCCTGCCAGCTCGCCCAGACGCCGCCAGTGCCCCTCTCAGCCCGGCCCGGCCCGGCCCGGCCCGTGGGCGGCTCTGCCTCGCGCTCCTCCGGCATCTCCTCCCCGCCCGCCCCTTCGGCATCAAACTTTGCGCTTGGAGCCCCATCGCTGCGCAAGGCCCTGCTTGCCTTCGCGCTCCCGCCCCGGCAGGTCTGCCCTTCGCGTGCTGTCCAGCCGCAGCCCCAGCCCCGGTGTGAGCCCCCAACTTTCTCCCTATTGACTCTTCGCCGGGGCCCCTTTCTCTTCCTTCCCCGAACCTGCCGCCCCTCCCCGCGTGTCCCAGTCCCCCCTCCCCTGCTCCAGACCCTTCACCCTCCCTCCCCCCCCCTTTGCATCCCCTTGCTCCTTCCTCCCTCCCCCCCCCCGGCTTTTTTTGCTTCCTCATCTCCCCTTAAATCAACTCCCCGCGCCTCTCTCCTTCCCAGATCTCTGCTTTCCAGTCCCTTCTCCTCTGGTTTCTCCTTCCTCTCTCTTTCCTCCCCCCCGCTCCAATTTCTCCCCCCCCCTTCCTTCCTCTCCTCTCTCTCTTTCCTTCCCTTTCTCCTCTGCTTTTCTCCCCCCCCCCCAATTTCTCATTCCTCCTTTCCCTGCTCACCCCCCGCCCCCGACTTACGGTCCGGAGAAATTGCACATCATCTTCTCCCTCCCCGCCTCCTTCGGCCATGGCTGGGCTGGGCTGGGCTGGGGGCGCTTCGCTACGCTTTGCTTGCGGGGAGGGCGGAGGGGGCCGCCCGGCTTGGCTCGTTCGCAGCTGCCGGGAGCCGCGGAGACACTAACGGAGCGTCCCGGCTCGAAACAGCGCCAGCCAGCCAGCCGGTGCCCGCCCCCAGACCGCCCCTCGGAAGGCAAGCGGGGGGGGGGAGGCGGGCGGAGGAAAAGCAGAGGAGAGGAAAGGGTGATCGGGACGAAAGGTGCTTGGAAGAAGAGAAGCTGCGAGGGAGATGTTTGGGACTGCAATGCCCATCCGCCCCAGCCAACACGGCCAATGGGCAGGGATTGTGGGAGCTGTAATCCAAAGCACCGTGAGATGCCACCAGGTTGCCTCCTCTCCTCTGATCTACTCAATATTCAGTTTTCGAGAGCTCTGTCAAGCCATCATAGCACAATGGAACCTCCATGGGTCAGTGGCAGTCTATCTCAGACTGGAGCAAAGCGGCTGTCTTCAAGCCAGCTTCTTGCCAGCTTCCTTAGACTGGCTGAACAGCTGCTGTTGGAGTGGGGCAGACAGGACCGTTAAGTCTGATCCAGCAAGGACAAAGGGTCCTTTGTATTTAATTTATTTACGAGATTTATATACCACTCTACATTCAAAGAAATTCCTGGGCAGTGACCAATAAGAAGAAAATAATCAAAATACAGAATTAAAATCTTTAAAATCAAAATGTGCCAATAAAACTGGCTGGTTGGTTAGTCAGGGAGGGCTTTGTTTAAATGTTTTAAATCTGTTACTGTATTTTAAATGTCTGCATTGCTGCTAGGATTTATTTGGGTTTGTACTTTTATACTATAGTTTTAAACTCGTATTTTATGATGCATTTTGAGGTTTTAATTGTTGTGAATTGGCCAGAGAACTTCAGCTATTGGGCAGTATGGAAATGTAATAAATAAATAAAGTCTTCAGCAGGAGTCGAGAACGAAATGTTGGTGCCTGCCTGACATCAACAGGCAGGGAGTTCCACAGAGCGGGAGCCACTACACTGAAGACTCTATTCCAAGTGGACTCCAAATGGACTTCAGGTCCATCTGGAACCACCAGCTGATGACCTCAGTGACCCAGCAGGCTGGTAAGGGAGAAGGTGCCCTCTCAGATATCCTGGTCACAGGTTGTTTAGGGCTTTATACAACAGTAACAGAACCTTAAACCTGGCCCAGTCACAGATAGGCAGCCAGTGCAGTTCCCTTAGGAGAGGTGTGACATGTTGAAAGGGGGCATCTCCCTTTTAACAGGCACAACCCATTTAAAGTAAAAAGCTTTTAGAAGTATATTATTATTAAACATGATGTGTTCATATATCACTTCAGCTCAGCTGTGTTCTCTGACTATTCCTTACAAAACGCCTGGAAGATATCTCAGCCTGATTGATTTCGTGGACCTAGAACCAGGAATGATGTGAAAATAGGGGTTCCACCTGCGATTCAGGGGCAAGGAGGCCTAGTGGTTGGACCAGTCGAGCTCTCTAGGAAGGATCAGCCCAGTCACCTGGGTTCTTTCCCATAACACTCAGTGGAGAGCCTAGGATGCATATCTTTGTATTTGAGTTCAATGGGGTGTGCTCCCCCATAAGTGTGTATAGGATTGCATCAGGCTATTTCTGCTGATGGAAAAGTGTTTCTCTGTCCCTTAAATAATTAACTTAAGGACACACTGCCTTTGAGCATGTACAGAGTGCCTCAAAGGGTACTTAAAAAACCAAACCATCAGCATCTTATAGGATGTAGAAAGGAAATATTGCTGAATGCAAATGTTTGTCCTGGCTTTCTAGGCTCCTGCTCTGGCCCGTAGCCAGGAGTAGAAAATTCCAGACAGGCAGCTAAAATTCAAAGCAGTTGATAATATAGTCCTAATTTCTCACCTCTGAAGGTGTTGTTGTGGGGATGCACAGAAATGCTGAAGGTGAAAGTCTTGATAGACACAGCCATATTAGCAAGATCAGTAGCCGACACCAGACGAACAGAAGCCATAGGAAATGTTTTAAATTCTGCACTGTCATGCAGGTGGCAGGAAAGTTAAATATAAACACAGACCAAAGGAAAGGTAAATTTTTTTCCGGGGTGGGGGAATATTTTGCATGCATGGCTCACTCCCAGCAAGCACCATAGAACAGCAGCAATAGGCGAAGGGCTGCAGCTCAGGGTTACAGGCCCTGCTTTGCATGCAGACCATCCCAAGTTCAATCCCCAGCATCTTCAAGTAAGGCTGGAAAGACACCCCCCCCATCTGAAATCCTAGAAGAGCTTCCCCCAGCCAGATGTTTTGGACCTTGGCTCCCATCAGCATGGCCAAGATTGGAAAATAGCTATCTGTTGGTTTTTGCATTTCTCCCAGTGTTGTGATATAGGTCTCAGCTAAAGAAAAAAAAATGTATTGAAATGCACATACAAATGCATACGTTAGGATATTATTGGTAAAAAATCCAACATAAGACCTACTTAGAGTACACCCATTGAAATAAATGGGATTTGAGTTCAGCATGACTAACAGGCCCATTCATTTCAATGGGTCTACTCAAAGTAGACTTATGTTGGATTTGCTGGGTGCTGTAGTCCAACACTTCTGGAGAGCCCCACCTTTGGGAAGGCTGCCTGAGAGAGCTGCTACAGGCTGTGAGGTACAGTTTGGCCCTGAGCCAGCTGGGCCAGTGGCATGACACAGTATAAGTCAACTTCTTCTGTCCCTAGCAGGGCTCACGCTCTGCATGCATGACGTAGGAACTCCCCTTGGGATCCCCATTCTCCAGGACCTGATGAAGGCCTCAGCCGGGGGCAGGACATCCGGCCACCAGCCCTTGAGCCTGTTGCTCTGAGGCTGTGTAACAACATCTAGGAAGTTGTTGCTAGAACAGGAAACATTCTGAGCATGGACAGAATGCATTTCACCACCATCACGGCTGAGCAACCTTGCCCACCACTGGGATTAGGGAGAAGACAGCAGGCGTGAACTTGAACAGGCTGGTGCCTTGGGACCCATCTGCACCGTAAACATATATTGGATTCATGCCAGTTTCACCATCCAGTCTTCACCTATAGAATCCTGGGAAATGTAGTTTTCCTATGGCGCTGAGCTTTCTCTGACACCTATGAAACTACAGCTTCCCAAGGTTCTCTGAAGAGAGGGAACGGCTGCTAAACCAGTTGTAAACCTGCACTAGAGCTTTGCTCTTGTAGTAGCACAGAATGTAGCTGCCCTAAGAGATGCTATAACCCCCTGGGATGACTCAGCCCCACACTGTACAGTTGCTGTAAGGTAGCCTTCTTCCAACCGCCTGCCCTCCAGATGTGTTGGACTGCATGAGTTGCAGTACAACACATCTGGAGGGCAGCAGGTTGCAGAAGGCTGCTGTAAGCAGTTCTGGCATTCTTGTATATGAACCACTTTGGTACACTTATAAAGCACCATAGAAATGTAGAGCAATTAGAGCAGCAGTAATCATAGCATGAAATCGAGAAATTAACCACAGCCTCTATGCCTTGGCCTGCAGGGGTTATTTCGCCCACCTGTAAACTAAAAAGGAAATACCCATTTGGTTAATATATATACTTCGGTTTAACAAGAATAGTTTTGCCACCAAGAATGCGATTTTCCAGCTGCAAATGTGGAACTTTCTGGTGTAGGTGCTAAAGCATCCTGTGAATCTGCAAAGCTTGCACACTCCTGCATCTGACAGACACTAGCCAGCTATTTTGGATTTCTCTTTGGCACTGCAACACAGCTCGACACCAAATTATTCATTATAGCATCTTTGATATCATGCCAGCTTCCACCCTCACAGAATTTACACAAAAACATCCAGGTTGCTGTTAAAAGTATTTTCCCAATCCAAAATATTTTGGCCGATAATGAAACACTTAAATATTTGTCACTTGGATCAGGACGGCTAGTTACATAAGTTTCTTTTTAATCCATTATTTTCAGTGTGAGAAAATAAAATGGACCAAAAGAGCAGAGGAAGAAATTACAGTACCGTACTCAAGCTTTTTATAGACCCAGAATATTAAACTGATTTAATATTTTCTTTTCTTTTTACAGTGAAGTTAATTAACAAAGGAAGAGCCGGGCAATTATGCGGCATAAGGGAAGGCCAGCTTTTAAAAACCTGGTCCAGAGAGAGATCCTGGCAAAACTGCTACTGAAAGAAATGAATTATTTGGACTTTGCAGCAGCCCAAGATTTAGCTCGTTGTTTCAAACAGCAACAGAAACGTCAGCCCTCGTCATCTTTAGAATGCTCATGGCACCTGCACCTGTGAGGGGCTAACTCACCCAGAACAGAATCAAAATTTCCCCTCCAATATAACTCTTCCAGCGTGGTCATATTGGCCCTTAATAAAAGACAAATGAAAACTGTAGGGCATTTAAAAGGAAACTTAATAATTGAAAACATGTTAAGGAGGAATATGTCATTTAAGAGTGTTTGGTGTATTCTAGAACACAGGCAGTCTCCAGGCGATTTGTAGATGACTGGCGAGAGGTTCTGTCTTTTGACTTCCAATGGTTTAACCGCAACAAACGAAAAAGGCTCCTCCACCCCAAACAGGACACTGAAATGAAGAATGCCAGGGTGGAAACCAGGAGTGAGTCTGTGAATGAAAGAACTGTGAGCTCAGTTCTTCTACGCAAAACCAATTTGTGAGATGATCATGTGCTCAGAGGTAACCTGTTCCTTAATCCTAAGCGTACATCTGGCCCCTGAGCCTTTATTTTTCATTTAGGTCCATTTGGTGGATCTTGGGTTCTAGTAGGGGGAAAAAGTAGACCCTGTAAACCTAAAGTCTGCCCAGCCTTGCTTTTGTGTTAGCAATACCAGCCCTTAATAAAAGACAAATGAAAACTGCAGGTCAATTAAAAGGAAAGCTAAAAATTAAAACATGCCAAGGAGTTAAAAGTGTAATTTAAAAGAACAGCAACCACGTGGTATTTCTTGCTTTTAATTATTTAGTGTTAGGATTAGAAAAAGGCACATAAGATGCAAACGCACACTTCAGAAAGTTTTTTAAAAATACAGGGTATTGGAAACCAAGGAGGTCCTTGACTGCCCCCTAGAGGGGGAATGAAGAAACAGCACACACAAACACCCCTGGACCAAACGAAAAGGTCTAAAACGAGCCCTCCCAAACCTGCTGCCCTACAGATGTGTTGGGCTACAACTCCCATCATCCTCAGCCAGCATGGCCAGGGGCCATGCTGGCTGTGGATGATGGGAGTTTACTCCAACACATTTGGAAGGCGCCAGGTTGGGAAGGCTGGTCTATGATACGCAGAACGGGCCCGGAGAATCTTCTTTTGAGTCGTATCCCACGACTAGTAATTTGGGGGATGGGATGGGAGGAGAACTGAAACATATTTGCTGTAAGCTGCAAGTCAGCAGCAGTTTTGAGAAGCCAAACAGTGATTTTAAAGTCCTCGCTTGCTGCACCAGAATTTGTCCTTCAATGCCATAATCCTCGTAAGTCAATAGGGAATAATACTATGGGATAAAATACAAAAACACACGTCAGCTGTTTTGAGGCTGCTAGCAGGGGCTGATCTGGGGGAGTGAGGGTGGGGTGGGGGTGAGAAAAGATGACTCAATACATGCTTTTAACATCCACAATCAAGAGGAGGCTTTATACAAAATGTTGCGCAAGAATAGAAGGTGTAGAGGGCAGGAAAACCGTGGAAATTCACTTGGGACATCAGGATGGAAGGATTGGTATCAACATTAGGAAAGGTTTAGTGGAGGCTGGTTGCTCCAATGTCAGTGGACAGTGAATCCGCTCTGGGTTTCACTCAGAACCAGTCAGAATGCTACAGGAGCTATCCAAGGTCCTTTGCACCTTGGACAGTCCTTTAGAGTTCAGACTGGTACTGCTGAAACCTGGAGTGGATTCACTGGCCCACTGCCATCAGAGCTACCAGCCTCCACTAGAAAGGTCATGGGGGTGGCACGGCCCGTGGTTTCAACTATCATCAAGATCTTTGCATAACTCGAGCACCCATAGCAATCCCCCACACCCAGCTTTGTGCCAAAAGCTACAAGGAGACACAACGACCCTGGATGTGGGAAACCAAAGTCCGAGCTGGTCCATTCACGTGTCATAGCAGCCAGGGATTCAACCGTAATCTGAGCAGGCTGAAAGGCTGGCTATTACCAGGCCATGTTCTGGTCTGGATCCAGAGGATGTCAGTTGGCCAGGGGCTGTATTCCTCCCAAGAACAGTTTGGGAGAGAGGTGGCCTTCTCCCCCTAACAGGTGCTCTGGTCGGGGCTCGGCTCCTCCCTTTTCCCACGCAGCCCGGCAAAGGACATCACGATGTTCTTGCGGGTTATGAAGATTTGCCGCCCGTAGGCCTTGAAGGACTGCAAGGGGCTCCTGGAGGGCTGCATGGGGGTGCCCCTCTTTGCTGCCTGGCCGGTCTGCCTGGTGAGCCCCTCCTCCTGACCAGCCTGCAAGGGCAGGCCACTTTCATGGCTGATGGAGCGGCCAAATCGGCGCCCCCCTTTGCGCTTTGGAGGGCTGAGCTTCCCTGCACTCAGCCCTTTGTCAGGCTGCCACGAGCTGCGCTGAAAGTTGAGGGTTAGGCGTTTCAGGCCGGTTTTGGGTCCCTCGCTGAGGCGGCGGAGCTGGCCGGCAAGAGAGAGACGGGCGTCAGACAGGCCTGGCTTGGGGGGAAGCGGGCTCCGGGGTGGGTTGCTCAGCCCCTTGTCCTCCAGGCAGCCAGCCTCACAGCTGTCTGCCAGCGTGACGCACATGGCAGGGATGCCCAGTTGTCTCATGCCTGCCACTATGACTTCCACACTAGATCTAGGTGGCTCAGCTAGGCCGGATGTTTGGGCCTCATGTCCTCCGAGAGCGATGGGTGCATCATCTAGATAGAAATCCATTGCCCTTTCTTCTGTGGCATCCCTCACCGACAGCTCTTCCGGCCAGCTTATTGATCGGCGTAGAACCCCGCGGTGCCTGGTGGTTGAGGGAGCTAATGGCCTCATCTCCCCTGCCAATGCCTCAGTCTTATCCAACAGCCTTCCGCTTCCAAGCTGGGCATCTAAATCCAGCTCGTGGTGCCCAGAGATGACATCACCCAAGCGGGGGCTTGGACCAATACCAGGTTTACACTTCGCAGCATGTGGAACCTCTGGGTTTGCACAGGTAGGAGCATAAGTGTTTTCGCTGGACAGCTGGATCAGAGATCCTAAAAATAATAATACTTATTTGAAGGATTATACTTGCAGAAAAGCAAAGAGTCAAGTAAGGATGCTAAGAGGGCAGCAGGACACAGACTCCTTTGCCAGTAACCGGTATTGTTTTATGGACTGTATGAGAACTGTAGCTATGCAATGAAGACCTCCAACTAACTAGGGGGTTGGACTCGATGGCCTTGTAGGCCCCTTCCAACCCTACTCCTCTATGACTATTCTATGATACCCATGGACCAATTTGGAAGGACTCGTTTTGATGTGACTGGATTCTAGTCCATGTTTCTATGAATGTAATGCCATCGCCTGCCTGGGTCTTGTTCCTGTTGATTGTTGGATTTTGTGTATTTTATGAATTTATAAACTTCTTTTCAAATCCAGAGGGGGTAGCCTTGTTTAGTCCCTTGTAGCTGCATGGAGTCCTGTGGCACCCGCTCATTCACTGAGGGATGAGCTTCTGTGGGCTGAAACCCACTTCTGGCACAGGCCATCTGGGCAACGGGGCTCCAGGGTCCAAGAAGCTCCTGCCCAAGGGATTCGGTGGTCTGGAAGGTGCCACAGGACCCTCTGTAGTTTTAAACAACAGTAAGCTGCTCTTCAGTTACAGCGCCATCAATTCAACGCGCGGTCCTAGGACTGTAGGTTTAAATCCCATGCCCAAGAACTGGGCGCAGGGCTCAGCTCCGTGGGATTCAGTGCCTCATGATATAGCAATGGCAGAGTGAGAGAAATGGATGGTGTTACATTTTAATCCACCTCTTTGTCCAAGGGTAGCATATGTGGTTCTCCGTTCTCTCACATTTTCTCCCTACAACCCTGGGACGTAGGTTAGGCTGAGAAAATGTTTACCTGGCCCAAGGTCACCCAGCCAGCTTCAAGGCTGAGTGGGAACTGAGCCGGGTCACTCTAGCCCTAGTCCAGGGTTCTAACCACTACATGACACTGCCTCTCACTGAATCCATGCATTTCGTGAAGGTTAAGTCTATGAATGGCCATTACCTTGGAAAGCTGGGTGGTGGACAGAGGCAATCTAGCTCTGACTACCAAACAGTGGGGGAAAACAACTGGGCTGGTGGGAGCGGGGGGGTTGCCTTCATGCCCTGCCTGCAAGCTTCCCAAAGAGCTACCTGGCAAGCCGCTGCTGGCAACAACTTGCTGGACTAGCTAGATGTTATCCTGATCCAGCAAGATGGTTCCCATGTTCTTTGCAGGGACAGGAGAGCTGAGACTGGAGGACAAGGAGAAAGGGAAAAGGGAGAGAGAGCCAGAATGAATATATATATTTCAGTGAAGGCTGGTGACTCCGATGTCAGCAGGGCAGTGGATCTGCTCTGGGTTTCAGTCAGAACCAGTCAGAACTCTAGAGGAGCTATCTTTTAGCTCTGCACTTTGGAGAGCTCCTTTAGAGTTCTGACTGGTTGTGACTGAAACCCAGAGCAGATTCACGACCCCACTGACATTGGAGCCACTCCCTCCACTGATATATTCTATCGCAGCGGGCGCAAGGAAGAGGCCTCTCCCCCTTGGTGTTGGAACGAGAGCGGCGGGGGAGGGGGGTTTGCACCCTAGGCAATTTCAAGCCTCACCTCCCAAGCAAACGCTGCATATCTGGTGAAAGCCAGTGTGATGTACTGGTTAGAATAGCCTCCCCCAACCTGGCACCCTCCAGATGTGTTGGACTACAACTCCCATCATCAGCTGCCTGGGGTGATGGGAGCTGTAGTCCAACACATCTGGGGGGGTGCCAGGTTGGAAAAGGGTCACCCACACCTATGTGACCCCTTCCCTTAGTTTGGCTGCCTCTTCCGCTCCTGCACTAGGCTCTGGAGGACAGAAGCCACTAAGTTCCATTTATCATCCCTAGCCTTGCAGCAAGAAGTCCTCTCATTGTTCCAGTACCTGCTGAACTTCTCTCCTTTGCCATATAAGTATTAGACAGCCAGGAACCTCCACAGCCCAGGAACCAGCAAGTCCAATTGAGTGACTGTACCTGCTTCGCTTCCTTTGGGTTTGTATGACTGTAGCCGGGGCCCTCTCTGTTGGGATGCTGGGCCTTCCAGCGCCCCCGTCACCATCTTCTTCATCAAAAGCCAGCCGCTTGGTTCCGCTGCTTTGGAAGAGACAGGAAGTGACTGCTGGGGAGAGGAAAGAAAAGAGGAACCAATAAAGAATCCAGTGATACATTCTCAGTCTATTATTTCATGTTTTTACACCAGTACACTGCTACCAAGGTAGGGGCTGGGACAAAAAGCCACTCAGCACTGAGGTTTTAAGCTCTTGATGAGATGAGATAAACCACCACCATACAAACACAGCTTTTTCTCGTATAGTTGAAAAATCACCAGGTCGCTAGACCACAAAGATGGTGCAAGCTATACCGAGCAGGGCCGGCTCTACCATTAGGCAGACCAAGGCGATTGCTTCAGGCAGCAGATTCTGGGAGGCAGCCGTGGCACCCGCCTGGCCGTTCCTCCTGAACGCCACTTCTGTTGGGGGACAGGGCAGTGTATGCCACACAACCTCTCCTTGGCCCCCTAAACTAGCCTGCTGCCTCAGGCGTGGCAGAGGACACTATCCCACTGCCAGCGTTGAAGAGAGTTTCGCCAGCCAGTCCAGCTGGCTTCTGTCTGTGGAATGAGAAGGGAACACCATTTTGCCCTTCATCTCCAGCAGCAAAATACCTTGGGCCGGCCCAGACATGGAGTACAGGTTTTTGAGGGCCATTGGGCAAGGCACCCTCAGAGGGCCCCTCCCTCAGCAAGTCGGCCTTCTCACCGCCATGGTCACCGGCCGCTCTTGCTCCTCCTCCTCTGTCTCATCATTGCCACCACTTGCCTGCTTGACAGGCAGAGAGCCGGGGAGCAAGGAGGCCAGGGCATCTCCTGCTCCTCCCTCATTTGCCTGGGCCAGAGCGAGAGGCAGGTGAACAAGCAGACTGCAGTGGTGAAGAGGAGGAGCGAGTCCAGGGGGATCTAGCCGGTGGGCCACTGCTGGAGCCTGCCCTTGATGCTGTCCAGGCTGGCCCAAGATATTTCGCTGCCTGAAGCAAAGGAAAAGATGGTGCCCCCCCTTTCCAACTGGCCTGGACTCGCAGTTGAATCTTCCTTCAGCACTAGCAACTGATAGCATCCGGAGGGCAGCAAGCTGTCTTAGAAGACACAGGGCAGGCTGGGTAGCATTCACAGCTCTGTCCTCCAATGCCTCACTGCCACCCCCCCCCCCGCCCCATTTGCTGCCTGAGGCAAGTGCTTCACTCTGCCTAATGGTCGGGCCAGCCCTGATGCCAGCCCTGACTAAGAACCTCTGAGCTGGAATAAAATATAGCTAATGAGTTCTAGGTAAAGCAGTACAACCCCAATGCAGCCTTTAGGACCATTTATGGTCTAAAATTGGTTTCCCGTTCTTTTAAGTAGATCAGATTTTCACCACAGAGATGCCCAAGGACAGAGCAAGACCACTCCACAGCCATAGAAAACTTTGGGCCAACAGATTAAAAAATGGCAGGTCGCTTTGTTGGGTAAAAAAATCCCAAGAGTAACAGCAGGGAAACACATTAATTAGGACCAGCTAAAAGGTTACGAAGACATCATCAAGATCCAGATGTTTCTTCCTGATGTTTTACTTGGCCCCTATAATGGTACAGACAATGGTGGCATTTAGTTTTCACCAAACTTCAGCCTGGGCGAGCATGTAACCTTTTTTTAGTCTCTATGGTCACATGTGGTGAAGGCCCAGAGCAGGGGGCCAGAACCTCAGACCTGGGGGGCCAGAACGTCAGACCTGGGGGGCCAGTCTGGGGGCCAGGTCCCCAGGGGGCCATGCCCCCTTCCCCTGACACCCCCCCCTTTCACCCCCAAACCAGTTGTTTGCTTGTTTCCCATCTTCTATGCCGTCTTTCCCTCCATTCCAAAAGATTGAAATGCCTCTCCTAAGGCTTAGTCACTGGCAGTAAGTGTTTTAAGTGACAATATGCTAGGTGGTCTGGGGGTATTTTTAGCCCCACCCCATTTTGCCCTCAGTCCCACCCGCTACTGGAGTTCGGCTTCTCTGAAATCGAATTTGTCCCTCGGGCTGAAGGAGTTCTGCCCCTCCTGCTCCCGGCAGCCTAGAGAGATGCGAGAGTGGCTGTGAGCTCACCAGGTGCTCCTGAGAGCTCCAACTGAATTGTGTGTGTGGCCTGAGTACTCCCAGCAGCTGTGGGCAGGAAGCTTCAGTCTGTTTCCTGCCTCCCAGCTGAGCAGAGCAGAGCAGAGCAGAGCAGAGCAGAGGAAGCTGCTCCAGCTAGTCCAGGGACTACAGAAGCAAGCAAGCTCCCAGAGAGTGAGCGACCAAATAGAGCAAACAGGGGGAGCAAACAGGAGTCGACCAGGGGAGTTCGGCAGGGGAGGTCAAGGGGGAGGCCCCTAACATTTTTTCTTCTTTTTTAACAAACTTTTTTTTTTCATTTATTTGTCTTGTAACAAACACTTCCACACCAGTGGGACTCTGCTTTTAACCTCTACTGAGTAGAGGAGCAGGCACAGGCTAGTCTAGAACAATCAGAAAGCTAGACTCAAAAGGGAAAGAGGCTATGGAAGGACAAGACTCTCCAGTGGTGGTGACCTGCAAGATGTGTGCAATGTTTGTTTTCTTGCTTGAGAACAACATGGCCCACACCTGCAACGAGCGCAAGCTGATCACCCTGCTGGAAGAATAAGTAAGAGGACTGGAGCGGTGACTGTTGACCCTCCGGGGAATAAGAGAACACGAAGAGTTCTTGGACAGAATGGGGGAACTACAGCAGCAAAGTGAAGACCAGAAGCTTGAAGAGCAACAGCAAGCTGAGGCCGAAGTGGGAAATGCTGAGGTGAGGAAAAATGCAGTAGAGGATACTCCTTGGAAAAGGGTGACAGTTAGGAGAAGAAGAACTAGACGCCACTCTGCTCCAGTGGAAGCAGTGGAGCTGTGGAACCAATTCCAGGTACTTGAGGATGAGACCGGAGGACAGCCTGCAGAGGAAGAATCACAGGGGAATCTGCATGTGAGTGAGCAAGAGGCTGAAGGTCAGTCAAGCAGAGGTGATGAAACCCAGGCCTACAACAAGAAGGGTAGTAGTAGTGGGAGACTCCTTGCTGCGTAGGACCGAGACCCAAGTATGTTGCGAAGACGCATGGACTTGCCAGGTATGTTGTCTCCCAGGAGGACGGATTAGAGATGTGACTGAAAGGTTGCCTGCACTCATAAAGCCCACTGACAGGTATCCCTTTCTTCTCATCCATGTGGGAACAAATGATACCGCCAAGCGGAGCTGCAAAGAAATCACGTCAGACTTTGAAGCTTTGGGAAGGAAACTCGAGAACTCTGGGGCCCAGATAGTTTTCTCATCCATCCTTCCAGTAGTTAGAAGAGGAATAGAAAGGGAAAGAAAAATACTCCGGGTGAATGACTGGCTATGAAGGTGGCGCCGACGTGAGAGATTTGGATTCTGGGACCACAGGCTATACTTCCTGGAAGATGGGCTGTTGGCAAGGGACGGGTTGCACCTCACAAAGGCTGGGAAGAATGTGTTTGGCCACAGCATGAAGAACTTCATCAGGAGGGCTTTAAACTGGATCCTACGGGGAAGGGAGATGTAAAGTTGGGGGTAACAATGGACGAAGGCTCATGCACCGCAACGGAGAGAACAGCTCTAATAGCACCAAATAATAGTCTTCAGACACATGTAGGAAGAAAGCCAGACTATGAAGCACATGGTCTTCGATGTCTATATACTAATGCCCAGAGTATGGGAAACAAACAGAACGAACTTGAACTCTTAATACAAGAGGGAAATTATGACTTGATAGGTATAACTGAGACTTGGTGGGATGACTCCCATGACTGGAATACCGCAACTAAAGGATATAACTTGTTCAAAAAGAACAGGAGGAACAGAAAGGAAGGTGGGGTTGCACTGTATGTGAAAAATACATATCTCTGCACAGAAATACAGGAGGATGAGCTTGGTAGCCCCATCAAGAGCATCTGGATCAAAATAAATAGAGCAAAGAATAAAAGGAACCTGGTGGTCGGAGTCCACTACCGGCCACCCAATCACGGAGAGCACGAGGATGAAACTTTTGAAAAGCAAATAGCCAATGTTTCAAGGAAGCATGATGAAGTAGTAACGGGGGATTTCAATTTCCCCGATATTCGTTGGGAGACAAATTCTGCAAAACATGGCCACTCCAGGAAATTCCTGACTTGTGTGGCGGATTACTTCCTCCTACAGAAGGTAGAGGAAGAAACTAGAGGATTGGCTATCCTTGACTTGATCCTAACCAATAGAGATGACTTAGTGGAGAAAGTAGCAGTTACAGGAACTCATGGGGAAAGCGACCATGTTGTACTTGAGTTCTTGGTTCTAAGGGAAGCAAAAGCTGAGTGTAGTCAAACATGCACCCTGGATTTTAGGAAAGCTGATTTTCATAAACTCAGAACAATAATCAGTAAGGTCCCATGGCAAGCGACTCTAATGAGAAAAGGAGTCCAAGATGGGTGGGGGCTTTTTAAAAAGGAAATTCTCAAGGCACAATCACAAACAATTCCAACAAGAAGAAAAGGTGGAAGACAACAGAAGAAGCCAATGTGGCTTAGAGATTAGAGAAAAGCTAAGAAAAGCTTAGAGATGACCTGAAAACAAAACAGCACACATATAGGAAGTAGAAAGAAGGCCAAGCAACAAAGGAAGAGTACAGGCAGGTAGCAAAGAATTGCAGGGATGGCGTCAGGAAGGCTAAAGCTGAGAACGAGCTGAGGTTAGCGAGGGATGCTAAAAGCAACAAAAAGGCTTTCTTCAGCTACGTGCATAGTAAAAGACAGAGGAAAGAAATGGTTGTTCAGCTGTTAAATAAGGATGACAAAACGATAACAGATGACCAAGAAAAGGCAGAGGTGCTCATTTCCTACTTTGGCTCAGTCTTCTCCCAAAAGAGGGTCTATGACTCCACTGGCAAAGGTGAAGTACAGGCTGAAATGGCAGGACTGCAGCTTGAGAGGCATATGGTCAAGGAACACCTAATTACTTTGAATGAGTTCAAATCTCCAGGGCCAGATGACCTGCATCCTAGAGGAATAAAGGAACTGGCAGAGGAACTCTCAGAACCACTGTCAATTCTCTTTGAGAAATCATGGAGGACAGGGGAAGTGCCAGATGACTGGAGGAGGGCTAATGTTGTCCCTATCTTCAAAAAAGGGTAAAAAGGAGGAACCTGGGAACTACAGACCAGTCAGTCTGACATCAATCCCTGGGAAAATTCTGGAGAAGATGATAAAGCAATCCATCTGTAAGCACCTTGAAAACAATGCAGTGATTACTCGAAGCCAACATGGATTTGTCAAGAACAAATCCTGCCAGACGAATCTGATCTCATTGTTTGATCAAGTGGACCGTGGGAATGCTGTAGACATCATATACCTGAACTTCAGCAAAGCTTTAGACAAAGTGCCCCATGATATCCGGATGAGCAAACTAGCTCAAAGTAGGCTAGATGAAACAACGATCCAGTGGATCCACAGTTGGTTACAGAATCGGACTCAAAGAGGGCTTATCAATGGGACCTTCTCAAACTGGGGAGAGGTAATGAGTGGGGTACCACAGGGCTCAGTCCTGGGCAAAGTGCTCTTCAACATTTTTATGAATGACTTGGAGGAGGAGGTGCAGGGAATGCTGATCAACTTTGCAGATGACACAACATTGGGTGGGATAGCTAATACCCTGGGAGACAGAAACAAAATTCAAAGTGATATGGATAGACTGGAGCGCTGGGCAGAAAACAACAGAATGAAATTTAACGGGGATAAATGCCAAGTTCTGCACCGAGGAAAAAGAAACCAAATGCACAATTACAAGATGGGGGACACGTGGCTCAACAACACTACAAGCGAGAAGGATTTTGGAGTTGTTGTCAATCACAAGCTGAATGTGAGCCAACAATGTGATGTGGCTGCAAAAAAGGCAAATGCCATTTTGGGCTGCATTAATAGAAGCATAGCTTCCAAATCCCAGGAAGTACTAGTTCCCCTCTACTCAGCACTGGTTAGGCCTCATCTGGAGTACTGTGTCCAGTTCTGGGCGCCACTCTTTAAGAAGGATGCAGACAAGCTGGAGAGGGTTCAGAGGAGGGCAACAAAGATGATTGGGGGACTGGAAACAAAGTCCTATGAAAAGAGACTGAAAGAGCTGGGCATGTTTAGCCTTGAGAAGAGAAGAGTGAGGGGAGATATGATAGCACTCTTCAAGTACTTGAAAGGCTGTCACAGAGAGGAAGGTCAGGATCTCTTCTCCATCATCCCAGAGTGCAGGACACGGAATAATGGGCTCAAGTGACAGGAAGCCAGATTCCGGCTGAACATCAAGAGAAACTTCCTGACTGTTAGAGCAGTACGACAATGGAACCAATGACCTAGGGAGGCGGTGGGCTCTCCCACACTGGAGGCATTCAAGACGAGGCTGGACAGCCACGTGTCAGGGATGCTCTGACTTGGATTCCGGCATTGACCAGGGGGTTAGACTAGATGGCCTTGTAGGCCCCTTCCAACCCTACTATTCTATGATTCTAGGATTCTAGAGAGAACCATTTGCAGCTGACTCGTCACCAGCACTTTGCTGCCCCCTGTAACTTGGAATGGGATGTGCAGAGCCGCGGGAGCAGAACTGCAGCCCTCGGAGGATGCAGGAGTCTCTCGCCTCTGAAGGACTCACCAGTCCTTTGCTGCTGTGGGAGAAGATGCGCAAAGACTTGCGCCCCGTGTCCTTCCGTTCAAAAGAGGTCGGGGAGCAGCAGGGAGATGCGCGGATGGAGGGTTTCCTGAAAAGAAAGAGGAGATAGGGAAGCAGTCACAATAACTTGCTTTGCCGATGGTACAAGCTAGTAGAGTTCTATCAATGGCTGTGTAAATTAGAAGAGCAAAATGAAGCCTCCATGTTCAGAGACCGTCTACCTTGAAAGTACCAGCTAGGACCAAGCAGGGCCACTCGGCAACTGACATGTTTGAAAGCATCCAGAGGTCGCTGGCTGTTTGCAGTAGGAAACAGAACCCTATGCCCTTTGGTATGAATCCATTAGGCCAGCTAGAGAGGCTGCTACTATTGCCATTTTACAGATGTAGGACCTGAGGCTGAGACATTGTGACTTGCCCATGGCTTCATGGGCGATTCCATGGCAGGGGTACAGTTTGAATCCAGGGCTCCCAAACCTAAGTGCAGACCCTCCTTATATATGCCTGCCCGAGAACTGAGATCTGTTGGAGGGGCCCTCCTCTTCATCCCACCAGTACGAGACATACACTATGGTGGGACGTGGGAGAGGGCCTTCTCTGCTGTGGCACCCCAGTTGTGGAATGCCCTCCCCTTGGAGGCCCAATTGGCGCAGACATTGGTCTTGTTTCGACGCCAAGTAAAAACATGGCTTTTTACCAAAGCCTTTGAGGGCTAAATGTATTCTCTAGCACATTATTTTAACTGTTTTATTGTTTTAGATTTTAACTGGTATTAGCTTGTTTAATAGTTTAGTATGTTTTTAGGTGTTTAAATTATTTATTGTTTTATACTGTTTAAATTGATTTTATCTGTATGCTGCCTTGAGATCTTAATGATATAGGGTGGGATAGAAATGTTTAAATAAATAAATAAATGCGGACGTCGAGGCCTTACACAGTCTAGGTCCAAGGTGCCTTAGGGAGCGCCTCCTCCCCTACATCCCAGTCCACTGCCTAAAGTCATCTGAGGGCTCTCTGCTGCGGCTGCCTAATGTGAGATTGGCAGCCACATGCCGGAGGACCTATTCCGCCCCTCAGTTGTGGAACCATATGTCAGTTGAAATGTACCTGCTGACCTCTTTGAAGGTTTTTAGGCAGGAATTAAAGACTATTATTCCAGCAGGCCTCCCCCTTGTAGAATTCTTGTTCCTCTTGGCTTTTACACACTGTTTATATGCTGTGTTGTTTTTATTGTTGGATTTTTTGTTAAATTATTTTTAACTCTGTACGCTGCCTAGAGTATTTGTATAGAGTATAGGCAGGTTATAAATTGAATAAATAATACTTCTAATAATTAATCTGATGCCAACTCTAAAAACTGGTGCTGATTTATCGCAGCATCTATAGTACAGTTTGAGAAGCAAAAAACACAGGGAGAAATACACAAGAAGGGGTAAGAGGATTCTAAATAAGCAGAGAAGTTCTATGCTTCATTACAGGCAGAAATTCAACTAGTACAGCTTTTCCCAGCACAAAGGTGCTGTTCTGGGGATTGCTTCATCCATTGGATCATGAGTTCTTCCAGGAAAAAAACAGGTGGCGGCCCTAAAGGGGGTGGAGGAGAGACACACTTCCATTACGAGAGGTAGTGTTGCACAGTGCTTAAACTAACAGGAACACCAAGGCTTAAAGCCCTGCTCAGCCATAACGTTGGGTGACCTTGGGGCAGCCACTTGCTTTCAGCCTAGCCTCCCTCGCAGGATCGTTGTGAGGATATAAATGGGATGACAACCATGCATGCCACCCCAAGCTCAGCAGGATGAAGACATGATAAAAATGTGTCGAATTGGCCATGCTGGCCCGGTATGATGGGAGTTGTAGTCCAACACATCTGGAAGGTACCAGGTGGGGGGTGGCTGTTATCTACAGACCAGCTAATCAATATTGTCTGCAATTTGTCTTGTTGATTAGCTAGTCTATAGGTCACAGATATCTCCAACCTGGTGCCCTCCTGATGTGTTGGACTATAGTTCCCATGACCCCCAGCCAGCTGTGATCCAACACATCTGGAGGGCACCAGGCTGGGGAAGGCTGGTAGGCAAGAACCTCAAAATTTCAAGTTCAAATCTGCAAATACAACACAGTTTTCCTATCTCCACCCTGTTCCCATGGTAGAAAGACTGCTTAGAATCCCACCTCTGAGGGTTTTTCCTGCCACTACTCCGTCTCCTTCGAACGTTCACAGCCGGGGTCCGTGAGCTCCTGGGCCCGCTTCCTGTATCTGGGACTGGATTCGAGGTGCCACCAGAGAAAACCAGAGGAGGGCTTGTAGAAGCTGGTTTGGGGGAGACGAGTTGACAGAGGAACAGATGAGACACAAACAGTGGCATAGTGGTAAATTCTGAAGCGCAGGGGCTCACGGTGGCCGTAGCATGCCCCAAGGAGAGTCCAAAATCCAGGCAGCTGTGCCGATCCATCTCAACAAACCAGTTCTAGCAGTTTTCATCTCCTTCTACACCAGGTCTTTTGTATGGCTAATGGCTTGTAATTGCCCTCAAGACCAAACTACCCCCAAATACTTTGCATTTTGCCTGGCCACAGGGACAGCTCACAACAAAATATTGCGGCTGGGAAAATCCATTTCCCTCCAGCTACTGTGAGGATTGCATTTGAACTGAGAGGGAATGGGGAATTCTGGTGTGTGTGTGTGTGTGTGTGTGTGTGAGGGGGGGGGGAGAGAGAGAGAGAGAGAGAGAGAGAGAAATGACCTCATCTCCCTGTTAATCAAAACTCCCAGTGCTGTGCTCCTGTGCACTCCGGCTACACTGTGCACTCCGGCTACACTTCGCTGGACACAACAGAGATCCAGCTTTTTATGTTCAAACTGATCTCTCACAAGATTGATATTGCAATTTAATATTATGGCTGTTAATCAATTAAATAATAGGTCGCTGATCCATCCGCTGCCTTTTAAGCACTTAATTTGCAGATTATATTTATATTTGTGAATTACCAGTTTATATTTACATAGTACAAGGGATATTACAAGTAACAGTGAGCCCTAGAGCAAAAAGCACTCAAGAATACTTTACTGGGGGGGGGGGGGGGAATGCATTACCTTGCACAGAACCTACATCTATTGGTTGATCAAATGGGTTGCCAACATCCTCATGGAAGGGTTCTGAACTGGCAGAGTCCAAGGCTGACCTCCTGCAAAAGGGAACAGGAGAAAATGACATATGAATTATTTTACTCTCTGGTCAGCTTATTTTGAAGTTATTTTTTTTGGTGCTGCTGTGATTTGATGTTGCTGTGTACGTTTGTGCTGCATTATACACATTTTAATTCCTATTTTATGTTGGTGGTTTTTAACTCCTGTTTATTTCATGGCTGGTTTTATCTCATTGTCACTGTATTTTATCAGATTGGTTTTATACTGCATTTTTTAATCATGCTGGCTTTGATGCAATTTTGTATTTTTATCATGTGTTGGTTTTATACTGTATTGCATTTTTTTTAGAACTTTGTATTTCATTCTGTTTTAAAATTGAATGAATCCTGCATTATATGTTTTATAGGTGACTTATAAATATAACTAAGAGTGCAATCCTATGCATGTTTAGACAGAGAAAGGTCCTACAGCTCCCAGCATCCCTCCAGTAGCTATGCTGGCTTAGGCTTGCTGGGAATTGTAGGACTTTTTTCAGCCTAACCTGCATAAGTTTACACCCTAACTAACTAAATAGAAACATTACTATGTCATTGTTTTAAACTGTGGCTGTAAACCACCTTGGAAGCTGTACTGAAAAAGCTAGGATATCAATGTTAGAAGTCATAAAAGGGACCCTGGAAAAGGCCAAATGATGTAGAACTGAAGTAATTGCATGTAACTACTTCATGGAATTGTTGTAGATCACAAGCTGAATGTGAGCCAACAATGTGATGTGGTTGCAAAAAAGGCAAATGCTATTTTGGGCTGCATTAATAGAAGCATCAACGCCAAAGAGTGTTCAAACTACCGCACCATTGCGCTCATTTCACATGCCAGCAAGGTGATGCTCAAAATCCTACAAGCTAGGCTTCAGCAGTATGCGAACCGAGAACTACCGGAAGTACAAGCTGGGTTTCGAAGAGGCAGAGGAACTAGAGATCAAATTGCCAACATTCGCTGCATCATGGAGAAAGCAAGAGAATTCCAGAAAAACGTCTATTTCTGCTTCATTGACTACGCTAAAGCCTTGGATTGTGTGGATCACAACAAACTCTGGCAAATTCTTAAAGGGATGGGAGTACCAGACCACCTTACCTGTCTCCTGAGAAACCTGTACGAGGGTCAAGAAGCAACAGTAAGAACCGGACATGGAACAACCGATTGGTTCAAAATTGGGAAAGGAGTACGACAAGGCTGCATATTGTCACCCTGCTTATTTAACTTATATGCAGAGTACATCATGAGAAATGCCGGGTTGGATGAATCAGAGGTCGGAATTAAGATTGCTGGGAGAATTATCAACAACCTCCGATACGCAGACGATACCACCCTAATGGCAGAAAGCGAAGAGGATCTCAAGAGCCTCTTGTGGAGGGTGAAAGAGGAGAGTGCAAAAGCTGGTTTGAAACTCAACATTAAAAAAACTCAGATCATGGCATCTGGCCCCATCACTTCCTGGCATATAGAAGGGGAAGAAATGGAAGCAGTGACAGATTTTACTTTCTTGGGCTCCAAGATCACCGCAGACGGTGACTGTAGCCATGAAATTCAAAGACGCTTGCTCCTTGGGAGGAAAGCTATGGCCAACCTAGACAGCATAGTAAGAAGCAGAGACATCACCTTGCCGACAAAGGTCCGTCTAATCAAAGCTATGGTTTTCCCAGTAGTAATGTATGGCTGTGAGAGCTGGACTATAAGGAAGGCTGAGCGCCGAAGAATTGATGCTTTCGAACTGTGGTGCTGGAGAAGACTCTTATGAGTCCCCTGGACTGCAAGGAGGTCAAATCAGTCCATCCTAAAGGAAATCAACCCTGAGTGCTCATTGGAAGGACAGATACTGAAGCTGAAGCTCCAATATTTTGGCCACCTAATGCGAAGAGAAAACTCTCTGGAAAAGACCCTGATGCTGGGAAAGACTGAAGGCAAAAGGAGAAGGGGACGGCAGAGGATGAGATGGCTAGATAGCATCACGGATGCAATGAATATGAACTTGAGCACGCTCCGGGAGAGAGCGCAGGACAGGAAGGCCTGGCGTGCTATGGTCCATGGGGTCACGAAGAGTCGGACACGACTGAACGACTGAACAACAACAATAGAAGCATAGCTTCCAAATCCCGGGAAGTACTAGTTCCCCTCTACTCAGCACTGGTTAGGCCTCATCTGGAGTACTGTGTCCAGTTCTGGGCACCGCACTTTAAGAAGGATGCAGACAAACTGGAGAGGGTTCAGAGGAGGGCAACAAAGATGATCAGGGGACTGGATACAAAGCCCTATGAGGAGAGACTGAAAGAACTGGGTATATTTAGCCTTGAGAAGAGAAGACTGAGGGGAGATATGATAGCGCTCTTCAGGTACTTGAAAGGTTGTCCCAGAGAGGAAGGCCAGGATCTCTTCTCGATCATCCCAGAGTGCAGGACACAGAATAAGGGGCTCAAGTGACAGGAAGCCAGATTCCAACGGAACATCAGGGAAAACTTCCTAACTGTTGGAGCAATATGACAATGGGACCAATTCCCTAGGGAGGTGGTGGTCTCTCCCACGCTGGAGGCATTCAAGACGAGGCTGGACAGCCACCTGTCAGGGATGCTCTGACTTGGATTCCTGCATTGAGCAGGAGTTGGACTTGATGGCCTTGTAGGCCCAACCCTACTATTCTATGATTCTATGATTCCAACTCAGTTATTGCAAGCTGTGCAGTGGGATTTTTTTTATTTTAATTTTTTTTATTTAAAACACACACAACAACAACATAAACACACAATACACATACAGTAAAATAGCTCTTAAGATTGTAAGATATCTACCTTTGGCTACGTGTAAGGTATCTACCTTTGGCTCCCTTTACACAACAAATACTTATTATTATTATTCTCTAGTTCTTATCTTAGTTGTATATCATACATTGAGGTCACAGACATTATCTCATTTCTCTCCTAATTTTAACAAGAACAAAAAGAGAACCAACCCAAAGTTCAAAATCCGCAAACATAGATATCATTTTTCTCTATTTCTTGTATGCATTCTATAAAAGGTTTCCAATCTAACATAAGTTTAGTTGTTGATCCTTCTTTAATTATAATAGTAAGTTTTGCCATCTCTGCCAGCACCATCATTTTCATGATCCACTCACTCACAGTTGGTATTGTTTAATTCTTCCACTTTTGTGCATACAATAAACTTGCAGCCATTGTCATGTAGAGAAAGAGGGGTCCCCTTTCTCTTTTATGTGTTTATCTATTAGTCTCAATAAAAAAGTTTCTGGTAAGTTGTGCAGTGGGATTCAAGGAAATGTGTACATCAGGCTAGCTAGCAGAAGGGAAGCCCAGAGGAAGCCTCTGGGAAGCCTCAGTCACAACTGAAGGGAAGCCTCAGTCACAACTGCGCCTCAGCCTGTACAATTTCAGGGCTTTTAGAGATGGAATAAATTCTGCAGTCTTTTTTGTCCCCCCAAGCAAAGAGGTTTCTAGCCCTCATACTTCATAGACCAGGGCTATAGAACCTCTTTCAGCCCGAGGGTCAAATTCCATTTCAGAGAACCTCTTGGGAGCTGCATTCTAATGGTGGGCAGGACTGAAGGGAAAAGGGGGCAGGGCTAAAAATACCAGAAATATCCAAAACATCAGCATACTGTAGCTCCAGACTCTTGGGGCGTCTTCACAAGGAGCTTTTATCCTGCTGTTGAGATTGGTTACTCACGGAGGTTTGCCGGCCCTTTAGATGACATCGTCAACCTCCGGAGCGTCTACTCCACTAAATGACCTTTATTCCATTTTTTAAAAGGTTGGAGAAAATGAGCTATCAGATCACAGTGCTTGAGTTCCGCTTGAGTTCCCTCCGCGAAAAAGGAAAAGGACTAAAGGAGCAATAACAGGCGCTAGACCACAGCGCCATCTAGTGGCTGTATAATGAAACATATGGAAGACTCAGATAAGGGGGGAAAGGAAGCGCGTGTCAAGGGAGTCCATCGTGATCCTGCATTTAAAATGGAAGCAGAAAGCCCTGTTTTAAATGCGGGATTTTAGGCTGGTGTAGAGATGCTCTTACTGCCATTAGCTAAGCCTTAGGAGAGGCATTTCAGCCTTTTATTAAGCAGGAAAAACTGCACAAACACCAGGAAACCACTAAACAATTGGCAGCTGGGGGAAAGGGGGTTCAGCCATATAGGGAGCCCCTGTTTTATGGCATCCAATACAGCCAGTTCAAAAGCGATCCTTTCCTTCCCATGCTCCCCTCAAACAGACAAAAATCTCCCATTTATCCAAACATCCAATCCTTGCTTTGGTGAAGGGGCAACCTACCGTGCATCACTGCCCCTAAAGACCAGGGTCCCAACCCAAAGTGCCAGAGCTCTAAGGGAAAGTGGGGTACACCCCCTACCCAGCCACGTCCAGCCAGGAGCCTCAATTGTACCTTTTCTTAGCCAAAAGTTCAGGAGCCCAGGCAATGTCATCAGAGGCTTTCCGTTTGGAGATCAATGTTATTTTCAGAGCTGTGGTACTCAAGGAGCCTGTGGGAAAGGGAGAATGGTTTCAAGGCAACCTCAAACCAAAGATTGAGCCAATGACACTTTTATCGTGCTGTCCCCTGCCTCATACACCTGCCCGGACCCTAAGATCAGTTTCAGCAGTCCTTCCCTGGGAGCCCCTTCCAAAGGAAGTAAGGTTGGTGGCTACTAAGAGGGCCTTTACTGCTGTGGCCCCCTGGTTGTGGAATGAGCTTCCCAAGGAGATTCACCTGGTGCCTATATTGTGCTAGTTTGGTGCCAGGTGAAGACGTTTTTATTCTCCCAGGCATTTTTGTTTTTCAGTTTGTTTTGATTTGGTATTGTATTTTAAATTATTGCACTGCTGCTAATTTCTGTTTGGTTATTTTTATTTTTATATTGTAGTTTTCACCGTTTAGATGGTATGTTATTGTCTTTGTTTTATTGTCTTGTATTTTAATGTTTTAATTGTTGTGAACTGCCCAGAAAGCTTCGGCTATTGGGCGGTTTTAAAAAATGTAATAAAATAAATAAATGCATTTTAGTGTGTGTGTGTGTGCGCGCGCATGTGTAGCTGTGCTGTGCTTTTCCACTGATTCTTCCACCTTTTTTTCTTACCAGAAAAGAATCTGTTCAGGAAAAAAAGATGGGAACAGCTGCGCAATGCCTTTCGATTGGGAGTTGTAGAGGAAATGCCCCGGAAGCCCTGGGGGTTGGACTCAATGGACTTATAGGCCCCTTCCAACCCTACTATTCTATGATTCTATGACCTTTGTATATTGAAGAGATGCTACAACTGCTTCTTTTGTGCCTGAACTTCCTGTGAGACCTTAAAAGCCAGGTCTCTTAGGCCTCTTTAAAACCTTCTAGCTTCTTGGCCTGACTCCTTGTTTTTCAAACAAGGCAGGACGGCCTTGGAAGGCAGGGAGGATCTCTGTGGTTATATTCCACCAGCTTTAGCTTATCTTTTGGGTAAGGTGAAAAAATGCCTAAACATCCTGAGACCATCACAATAGGTGTGATCAGTTAGGGAGCTGTGAAAGACAGTGAGTATATAAGCCCCTCCAGAGCGCCACTCAGTTTGAGCTTCAGTGCAGACCGGGACCACGTGGAGGTGCTGTGCGCTGGCTGAAAGGAGTCTCTCCGCTGATCTGGGGCTCCCAGCAGTAGAACGGAGGAGTAAGGTATCTTGTGCAACTTTGATTTATAACATCCTATGTTTAGTTATAATATTCTGCCTGCTAGAGAAATAAATCTTTGACTGTTACTCACTTATATGGTCATTACACCTGAATCCTAAAAGAACCTCTTAGCCTTTGGCAAAAGAGGAGAGCTTTCCATCTGGAAGCAACTTCTGTGCCTGGTCTCGTTTGATCTCAGAAGCTAAGCAGGGTCAGCTCTGGTTAGTATTTGGATGGAGAACCGCCTGGGAATCAATGGTCTTGAAGCCCCTCCCAACCCTACGAGGCTATGATCTATGATTTACTTTGTGTATGTGTGGGCTGAAACCTGAACAAACAGTTCCATCTACTAGCAACAGTAATATGCGGTCTGAAACAGGGACACGGAAACCCCCCTCAGCCCCCCCATGCTTTCATAAGCTGCCAAATGCTATTTCAATGCCATGAACGTTTCACCTTTTAGGCCCTCGAGCCTGCTGAGAAATCGAATCAACGGCCAATTCAAAATCAGTACTGATCACTGCAGTTCTACATCCAGTGCCACCACTGGACATGACATTTTACTGTAGTCTTCCCCAACCTCCAGCTGTGTTAGGCTGCAACTCCGATAATTCCCAGCCAGTATGCACCACTACAGGAAGGGAATAATTCTTTAAAATGCTCCCCCATGTTAAAAACAAACACCTCCTTGCAAGAAGAAATCTAGCACATCAGGAAGAAAGGCTGTAGCCCAGCCTTCCCCTGCTGGGCTAGTTTTCTACTTACAGGTGTGTGTGTTTTTACACAGTAGACTAGAGCATTCAAAGCTGTGATTCCCCACCTTCTTTCTGAAGTGATATATGTCATTCTGCCATCTTGGGCCTCTGCTACCTCATTTGCATTTTATTCTGCTGTGTCTCTAGATCAAGCCAGGCTGAGTCACAGATGGGGATAAAGGTTATCGCTACGCTAAGAATGGCTACAGTAACACTGGGTGACAAACCCCTATGTCATCCACTCCACCCTGGAAGCCACCCACTGCCAGCTTCACAGTGGGCTGGCCCTACTGTTAGGCAGGGTGAGCCTGCAAATTGTCATTTATTTATCACTGTTGTATTTTTACTCTGGCCCAGCCATTCCCTGCTTCTTGGATTTTCTGCCTCAGAAGTCAAAATAACTTGCCCAGCCTTGAGCAAGGACACCATTTCCTGTTCTGCAGCAAAATGTCCTGGGCCGGCCCTGGCAGTGACCAAGGGAACCCTGTGGAATCAACAGTTCAAACTGTGAAACTCCATGGCCATGTGGACAGGTCAGAAAGAAATTCTGAGCCACCGGCGGACTCTCAGAGACCTCCCCCACACTGAGGGGTGCACTCTGGGCAATTCTTTAAATTCATCTCAGCCCCGTCTCCTTTCATCCCTTGTGATCCCCCCACCCCCACCCCCGCCCATCACTCTGCTACCTCCTCTTCACTCACCCTCTTTGCTCTCCTGGCAAGGAGCTGTGCAAAGGGCTCGGCCTGTCTTGAATTTGCTCAGGGCCTCAGTGACAATGTCTGCAAAGAAGAAAAAGAAGGGGTGTGTCATCTTAGGGTCCTAAGAAACGCAACATGCGCCCCCCACCCCCGTACAGGCACTCCCCTCCAAACAATTCTTCAAAAGAAAAAGTCACTGCCCAGATGATGTTGTGTAAATGGAAGGGAATTGTGCAATGTACTCCCAAGATGCATTATGGGAGGGAAAGAGAGTGGCCGTGAGTTGCTTTGTAGTAGTTATTTTATGTATTTATCTAAAATATTTTTGGCCACTTTTCAGGGCAGAAGCCCTCCCAAGGCGGTGTACAACAACAAAACACATAAAACTGATACGATATTAAGAATGATAAAAACAGCAAGAACACAATAAAAACCAACAACAGAACCAGGGCGGGGGCCATGTAGGAATCGTCAGAAAGGAGGAAACACGTCACCACAGATATGACCATGATTTGCATAAAACGCAAATGTTAATTGGACAAATGCTAATGTTCAGTCAGCACTGAACATGCTAATTTATATGTATAGATGCAAATTTAGAAATTATTATTATAATTTAAATAGAAATACAGGACTTCTCACCATAATGTGGAAGACGGTGACCAGGTGATGTATTTGCTTGCCTGTTGGGTCTTATAGCTCTTTGTCTTAACTGAAATTGGACAGGTCGGCCCTTCATGCAGATTTGCCAAACAGAGGGCTGTCCGCTATAAAAGAGGACGCATGGCCACCCTACGTAGTTGGGGTGCCATGTTTTGCAGACAAACAATTCTAGCACCCGGGAGGAGTCTCATATTACATCATCGTAACCTCTAGCGGTGACTTTCTAACGCAAGCCTGAATTATAGATCAGGATGAAGACAGACATTACGTTTTAAGAGCAGCGGACATGGACTGAAAGCACCCTCACCCTGTTCGTTACAAAAGGGACCTTTTTCTGTGCCAAGGCAAGCTCTGGCAAACTTGTTTTGCACATTGTCGGCATGGTTCAGGCTGAATCAGGTAAAAAGCCAGCTGTGGAGAGTGCCTATTGGCTAGCACCCGAGCCAGCAACAAGTTTCAGAAATAATAATTAAAACAAACCCCCTTAACAATGGAAAATTCCTAATGCACTGGTTCTGCTTCTGACACCCAACCGGAACTCCACAATCCAGAGAGAAGCTGAGACCAGAACAATGCTGGAAGCATCCCTCGTTCCAACCGTTTGCCTTAGGGGTATCTGGGTTTGCTCGGGTATACTCACTGCCCATACTGCGCCGCCGTCTCCTCCTCCCTTCCACGCCGCTCTCGCTAGTATCTTCCAGCCCTGGTGGGAGCGGTCTCTTGATTTCCTTGTCTGAAAAGGCAGCTTGCACTTTCTCCAGGAGAGGCTGGGGGGGCACTCCTGAGAGCAAGGGGGTGGGATGGGTGGGGAAAGCGACTTTCAAGGCAGTGCTTCGTATCTAAATCTCAAAGATGAGTGAAAGGCCCTATAGCAAATAGGGATGTTGGGTGACAGAGAGTGGGCAGGCACCATGACATGACTCTTGACCACTAGGCTGCACTGCTCACTAGACACTTCTCTGTCAGGAGGTCGCCCCTGCTGCCTTCTGAAATCCTCAGGTAGCCAGAATCAACATGCAGACAATAGGGCTCTTTTCCAAGGCTTTATTTCCATTCAACCTAATGAGCTTGCAGATGCTAATTGCTTGATCCTAGAGAGAGCTGCCAACTCAGGGGTTCTAACCTTAGGAATCAGTTGATCTCTGTTTGGAGGGGAAAGTGGGAAACCACTGTACTTATGAGCTAGGAGGAGAGAGTCCGCCCCTTTCCCGTGGGGCATCAAGGCGCCGCTGTCGCGCCAAGCGGGCTGAGCGCCGCCTCTCAGCGTCCACCATCTCGCACTTGAGGGTGCGCCGGCGCCTAGTGTCCAGAAACTGCTGTTGCTCCGCCTTCTCACTGCCAGGGTCACTATCACTCTCAGGAAAGTGTACCAGGGGGCAGGGCTCTCCCCCTGGCTGCTCCTCTGAAACGCGTGTGGGTTCCTCTCCCACAGTTTCTAACTCTTCCTCAGAATCAGAACTGCTTTGGGGCTCTCTGGGCTCTGATCCAACCCTGACACTCCTTGTCCTGCTGGCTGGGGAAGATGGGAGTTTCAGTCCAACACATCTGGAGGGGAGGGGATTGGGGCAGGCTAGCCCAGAGGGGGAGCACAACACCAGTAAAGGATACCGCCCTTGCTCCTCCCACTTGTCGCCGCTTAAATGCTTGGCGAGGGCGACTGAACAAGCAGCAAGAACGAGAAGCAGCTGAATCAGACATCTCCAGGGATCAGTGGTGCCCCCCTCCCCCCGAATTGGAGGGAGCCTTGGCAAGTGCCCGACCATGTCAACCCAGCCCCTGCTGCTAGCAGAATTGCGGAGAGGGCGCTGCAGCCCGACCTCCGTCCAGCAGAGGGCAGCATGCATATTTTAGTTAGCACACCAGCTCAGCACAACTGTTCCCCCCTCCCGCCCCTTTCAGCCTTTCTGGTGTGTTAGGCACTGTGGAGGACACGGGTGATGGAGAGGGGACATATTAGCACCACCTCTAGCCCCTGGGCAGCATAAGAGCATGCATGCGCGTATACATATTAGCACCACCTCTAGCCCCTGGGCAGCATAAGAGCATGCATGCGCGTATACATATTAGCACCACCTCTAGCCCCTGGGCAGCATAAGAGCATGCATGCGCGTATACATATTAGCACCACCTCTAGCCCCTGGGCAGCATAAGAGCATGCATGCGCGTATACATATTAGCACCACCTCTAGCCCCTGGGCAGCATAAGAGCATGCATGCGCGTATACATATTAGCACCACCTCTAGCCCCTGGGCAGCATAAGAGCATGCATGCGCGTATACATATTAGCACCACCTCTAGCCCCTGGGCAGCATAAGAGCATGCATGCGCGTATACATATTAGCACCACCTCTAGCCCCTGGGCAGCATAAGAGCATGCATGCGCGTATACATATTAGCACCACCTCTAGCCCCTGGGCAGCATAAGAGCATGCATGCGCGTATACATATTAGCACCACCTCTAGCCCCTGGGCAGCATAAGAGCATGCATGCGCGTATACATATTAGCACCACCTCTAGCCCCTGGGCAGCATAAGAGCATGCATGCGCGTATACGAACACGCGCCCCCTTTCCCGATGGCTCCCTTATGCATGCACAAGCATCAGGCTCACCGATCTCTGACGCATGGCTGATCAGCGCCTGAACGACGGCCGCCTGCGTTTGCAGCTGCTCCTCGGTTCTGCCGCCCAGCTGGCTGCAAAGGTCACTGGGGAAGAGGTTCGGTGCAAAGATGACCGCCAGGTTGGCCAAATCCATTTTGTTTTGAGCGCACCTGAAAGGAACCCCAAGGACGGATACAAAAGTGCCCCTGGGCTTAGTGAAAGAGAATGCAAGGAGAAAGGGAGGCTACCGGACTAGTAATGTGGGCTGCGGTCTGCCCATCTATGAGCACGGTTGTGCGTATCCCACAGACTCACACTAACGCATGCTCAAAATACAACCTAGGATTCATCGTCCTGAGAATCATAGCTTTCATTAATTTTGAAATCAAGTTGCAAGTTGCCATGGCCAATTATATTTTTTAATGTTTCTGAGCGGTCTGCCATAAATACAATAAAATGCCACATATCAAATAAACAAAAACAATTATAAATAGCATCATTACAGTACAGGAGACTTTGCAGCTTGGTCAGACACTACTTTTTCTAAACACAGGACATAATTTGAACTGAACAAATGGGCAGAAGGCCAGCAACATTGGCACCAGCTAACAGAAGGCCGAAGGCCTCTTTAACCCCTTCTTTGCCAGTGTGAACCACAACAGAGGCTTCGGCAAAGGCCTTCTCTTCAGGCACCTCAGCTGCCAGTTCCTGTTCCCTGCATCCTGGGTTGGCCACAGATCATGCTGCAGGAGAAGGGCAAAGGGATCTGCCAAAGTCTTTCTTGCTGCTCAGACTGCAGGAAATACTGTGTGTCGGGTGGGGGGCGTTTAAAAAGAGCCCTCTGCCTGTGTCTTGGCTTCAAAGAAAATTAAGGAGATGCATAATACTAATGTGAGATTAGTCCTCAAACATAAGAGCCCTGCTGGATCAGGCCAAGGGTCCATCTAGTCCAGCACTCTGTTCACACAGCGGCCAACCAGCTGCCCATAGGAAACCCACAAGCAGGACAGGAGTGCAACAGCACCCTCCCGCCCATGTTCCCCAGCCACTGGTGTACATAGGCATGCTGCCTCTGATACTGGAGGTACCATATAGCCATCAGGACTAGTAGCTGTTGATAGCCTTCTCCTCCATGAATTTCTCTAACCCCCTTTTAAAGCCATCCAAGTTGGTGTCCATCACTACATCTTGTGGAAGTGAATTCCATAGTTCAACTATGCGCTGTGTGAAGAAGTCCTTCCTTTTGTCTGTCCTGAATCTCCTACCAATCATCTTCAAGGGATGACCCCACTGGGTTCTAGTATTAGGTTCTAGTTGCCCTTTTCTGCATTTTTTCCAGCTTTGCATCTTTTTTTAGGTGTGGTGACCAGAACAACACATAGTACTCTTAAGTGTGTCTGCTCCAAAGGTTTATATAAGGGATGTATGATATTGGCAGTTTTATTCTCGATTCTTTTTCTAATTATGTCTAAGATGGAGTTTGCCTTTTTGCGCACCGAGAGCATCTTTACACCAGCCTAAAATCCTGCATTTAAAACGGGGCTTTCTGCTTCCATTTTAATTGCAGGATCGCGATGGACGCCGTTGACACACGGTTCCTTCCTCCCCCTTTCTCGCTCCTTTCCCCCGTTATCTGAGTCTTCCACATGTTTCATTACACAGCTGCTAGATAGCACTGTGGTCAAGCTCCTCTTATTGCGGGTTTTCCTTTTTCATGGAGGGAACTCAAGCACTGTAATTTGATAGCTCATTATCTCTGATCTTTTAAGAAATGGAATAAAGGGCATTCTGTGCAGGAGACGCCCTGGAGGTTGACGACGTCATCTAGAGGGTCCGCAAACTTCTGTGAGTAGTGATCTCAATAGCAGGATAAAAGCTCCGTGTGAAGAAGCCTTGGGTTGACATCCTCCTTGAGCTGTCCACCACAACCCCAACATCTCTTTCTTGGTTGGTCACTGCTAGCTCAGATCCCATCAGGTAATATTTGAAGTTGGGATGTTTTGTATCACTTTACACTTGCTTACTTTGAACCGCGTTTGCCATTTTGATGCCCATTCTCCCAGCTTGGAGAGATCCTTTTGGAGCTCCTCACAATCCCTTTTTGTTTTCAGCACCCGAAATAATTTGGTGTCATCGGCAAACTTGGCCGCTTCACTGCTCACTCCTAATTCCAGTTTGTTTGTTTGTTTCTATACCGCCCAATAGCCAAAGCTCTCTGGGCAGTTCACAAAAACTAAAACCACAAAGTGCAGCATAAAACAATATGAAATATGAAAGCTTAAGAACACAAAATAACAGTGCAACCAGAATAAAACTTAGCAGCAATGCAGAGATTTAAAATACAGATTTAAAACACCAGAGCTAAAAGACAAGGAAGCTAAAATGCTAAAATACTGGAAGAATAAAAAGGTCTTCACCTGGCACTGGAAGGAGTACAACGTAAGTGCCAGGCGAACCTCTCTAGGGAGCTCATTACACAGCTGCTGGGGGGCGGGGGGGCAGCAGAAAGGATGTGATCCTTCAGATAACCTGGCCCCAAGCTGTTCAGGGCTTTGAATGTTAATCAGGTCTTAATCAATACTTTGAATCAGGTCCGGAAATGGACGGCAGCCAGTGCAGCTGGGAAAGTATTGGCATAATATGAGCTCGCAGGCCAGTCCCTGTTAACAATCTTGCTGCCCTATTTTGGACCACCTGAAGTTTCCGGACCATTTTCAAAGGCAGCCCCATGTGTAATGTATTGCAGTAATCCAGACAAGAGGTTATCAGAGCATGGATAACTGTAGCTAGGCTATCTCTGCCAAGATAAGGGTGTAGTTGCTTTATCAGCCTAAGCTGATAAAAAGTACTCCGTGCCACTGAGTTCACTTGTGCCTCAAGTGAGAGTTCTGGGCCCAAGAGCACCACAAAACTACAAACGTGATCATTTAGGGGGAGTGCAACTACCTTCAGAACAGGTTGAACAACACCTAGCTGGGCAGGCAAACCACCCACTAACAGTACCTCCACCTTGTCTGGATTGAGTTTCAGTTTATTGCCCTCATCCAGTCCATTACTGTGCCCAGGTACTGATTCAGAACAGCCGCTGCCTCACCTGGGCTTGATGAGAAAGAGAGGCAGAGCTGGGTGCCATCCGCATATTGATGGCACCTCAGCCCACACCTCCGGATAACCTCCCCCAGTGGTTTCATGTAGATGTTGAACAGCATGGGGGATAAAATAGAGCCCCGTGGAACCCCGTGGTACAATTGCCAAGGCACAGAGCAATAATCCCCATCACCACCTTCTGGAATCGGCCATCCAATCCAAGTGGGAGCGGAACCACTGCAGTGCCATGCCTCCAGCTCCCAACCCAGACAACCTATCCAGAAGGATACCATGGATGATAATTTATGTTCATTTATGAGAAAGTTGAAAAGCACTGGTCCCAATACAGATCCCTGTGGGACCCCCGCTGTTTACATCCCTCCATTGCGAGAATTTACTGTCTATTCCTACTCTCTGCTTTCTGTTCTTTAACCAGCTCCTGATCCATAAGAGGCCCTGGAGATGCCAGGAATCGAACCTGGGACCTTCCACTTGCAAAGTGTGCACTCTGCCACTGAGAAATGGCCCCCTAAAGGTACAGCTTCCGCATCCCCCTCTCGCATGGAGGACTGAAGAGGCAGCTGCCACAGGTACACAAGACTCCCTTGTCACCTGCCTACACCTGGGAAGCTTAGGGAGAAAGGGAGGCACCACCCTGGCTGCCTAATGCATCAAGCTCGCACCTCTAAAGAAACTATCCCCTGGGGCTTATTTTTAAGTTCTTCCCCACCCCCAGCAATAAGTTATGCATGTGCTGCAATTTCACACAAGCACTGGATGCGGTCAGCTTCCCCTCGAGATCATGTTTCTAGCCCTCAAGTCTGCAAAGATACATACAAAGGTGTGCAGAGCAACACCGGCTGAAATCTCAGAAACTGAACAAGTGGGTTGAATTATGATTTCCATTGGCCAAGAAGGGGTGAAAGTGGCTCAGTGTTTGAAACGGCTCCTCGCCCCTCCCCATAACTAACAGAAAGGAGCGAGATTATGCCCAATGCCAAGGCTTATTATGCAAAGTGTGGGTAGGGGAAAACCCCAAGACAGTTACGTTTGCACAATTTATGCAGGTTGCGTCATCCAGCTTGCCCTGATGCAAACGGTGACCCATAATCCCCCTGCTGCCTGCCTCCTTTCGCCACTGAGTCCTTCAGAGGGGCAAAGATCTGGCTCCCTTGGACATCTAAGCTAGCCACTGCTGTTCCCTGAGCCCTTGAGATAGGGAAGCTATGCAAACCGAGTTACACAAGCCCACCCATCCACCTCAAAGCAGGGCTGTAGCTAAGGAGCATCAACACTGGGGCAGGGGGTGCCATGATAGCACAGGACCGGAGAAGATGGGGAGCCAGGCTGTTGGCAGGGAATGAGACAGGGATTATGGCGCACAGACTGGTACTCCCTCCGCCCCCCCATGGACCCACCTGGCTGCCACATCCTGCAGGAAGCTGAAGAAGTAGCGGAGGGTGTCAGCATTCCTTTGGGGGAGCAGGCAGGTGAGCAGGAGAAGCAGTGGGCCCCGGCTGTCGTCGTCATCCTCCCGTCGCTGGACCAGGCACAGAGGCCCCTGCAGCCCGGCTGGGATCAAGGGCTCAGGCAGCCCCCTCAGGAACTGCTTCACAAGTGTCGCCACGTCGCAAGGGAGCGCCATCTCCAGGCAGTGCTCGCCAGCCTCCAGCCGGGTCTGGAGGGATGCAACACGCAGATTTGGGGGCTGGTTGTGGTTTATTGAAAGGGTTTTGGAGATTATTTAACAATAAAACAACTCCCTCACCTCCCTCCTACCCAATTATACAGCTGATGGTACAAGGTGGATACACTGGTGGAGGCCTGTGGCTCCGATGTCAGTGAGGCAGTGAAGCTGCTCCAGGTTTTAGTCAGAACCAGTCAGAGTTCTAAGGGAGCTATCCCAGGTGCTCACCTGGGAAAGCTCCTTTAGAGTTCTGACTGAAACCTGGAGCGGATTCACCGCCTCACTGACATCGGAGCCACGGGCCTCTACTGTGATAAGCCTTATTTCCCTCCTGCCATCCTTCCCTTCGGGTCAGGGACATGTATTACATTTATTTATTTACTCAAAAGCATTTATATCTCACTCTTCAGTCAAAAGACTCCCAGAGCAGTTTTCGAGAATCAACAATCAGGCAGTCCCTGACCTCAGGGTCACAATCTAAAAAAGACATAGGACACAAGGAAAGGAATTGGGGGGGGGGGGAGCATAATCGTGATGCTTGCTTTTGTTGCCCAGATGAATGGGAATGTATTAACTGTACTCAGGTTGGCACTGCATCTATTGTCCATCTGGGCTGGCCTGTTCCTTTTGTCTTTCTTCTGCAGTTTCTCATGTTTTGAGTTCAAGCCTAATACGTTTTTTCTCCCATCCCCTCATGGCAAGATATTTCTTCAGCCGCCTTTCTGGAGGCAAGTCCTGTGTCTTAAATATTAGACCCCTTACAATTATAGTTTCCACATCAGCTAATTTGCTTGTTATGGTATTATATTAAAAAGAGAGGAAGAAAAAAAAGAATGGGAGGAAAGGGGAAAAGGAAAGTGAGAATTTAAAAAGAAATGAAAGGAAAATGATTAAAAAAAATAAAAGCATGGTGTTGATAGTGCAGAGGGGTGGGCATTACAAGGGAGAGATTTGTGTCCCGACTCCTCAGTCAACATGTGGAATGTTAATCTGAGTAGGGGGGCTGCAGCGAAAGATCATCAGCAGATCAACTCACAAGCTGAATATGAGCCAACAATGTGATCACAGAATCATAGTAGGGTTGGAAGGGGCCTACAAGGCCATCGGGTCCAACCCCCTGCTCAATGCAGGAATCCAAGTCAGAGCATTCCTGACAGATGGCTGTCCAGCCTCGTCTTGAAGGCCTCCAGTGTGGGACAGCCCACTGCCTCCCCAGGTAATTGGTTCCATTGTCGTATTGCTCTAGCAGTCAGGACGTTTCTCCCGATGTTCAGCCGGAATCTGGCTTCCTGTAACTTCAGCCCATGATTCCGAGTCCTGCACTCTGGGATGATCAAGAAGAGATCCTGGCCTTCCTCTCTGTGACAACCTTTCGAGTCCTTGAAGAGCGCTATCCTATCTCCCCTCAGATTTCTCCTCTCAAGGCTAAACATGCCCAGTTCTTTCAGTCTCTCTTCATAGGGCTTTGTTTCCAGTCCCTTGATCATCTTTGTTGTCCTCCTCTGAACCCTCTCCAGTTTGTCTGCATCCTTCTTAAAATGTGGTGCCCAGAACTGGACACAGTACTCCAGATGAGGCCTAACCAGTGCTGAGTAACCAGTGCTGATGTGGCTGCAAATAAGGCAAATGCAATTTTGGGCTGCATTAATAGAAGTATAGGTTTCAAATCATGTGAAGTACTAGTTCCCCTCTACTCAGCACTGGTTAGGCCTCATCTGGAGTACCGTGTCCAGTTCTGGGCACCACACTTTAAGGAGGACACAGACAAGCTGGAGAGGGTTCAGAGGAGGGCAACAAAGATGATCAGAGGACTGGAAACAAAGCTCTGTGAGGAGAGACTGAAAGAACTGGGCATGTTTAGCCTTGAGAAGAGAAGACTGAGAGGAGATAGGATAGCGCTCTTCAAGTACTTGAAAGGTTGTCCCAGAGAGGAAGGCCAGGATCTCTTCTCCATCATCCCAGAGAATACTGGGTTCAAATTACAGGAAGCCAGATTCTGGCAGAACATCAGAAAAAAACTTCTTGACTGTTAGAGCAGTATGACAATGGAACCAATAACCGAGGGAGGTGGTGGGCTCTCCCACACTGGAGGCATTCAAGACGAGGCTGGACAGTCATCTGTCAGGGATGCTCTGACTTGGATTCCTGCACTGAGCAGGTGGCTGGACTCGATGGTCTTATAGGCCCCTTCCAACCCTACGATTCTATGGTTCTATGACTTGCCACAACTCTGATCTATAAGCAGAAGAACCAGGAGACCCTACACTTTGCTAAAAACATCACAATTTCCTGCAGGGCCGGTCGTCCCATTTGGCAGAGTGATGCAACTGCCTCAGGCGGCAGATGCTGGAGGGGGCAGCAGTGGCAGAATGCCAAGCTATTCCTTCTGAGCCCCTGGGGCATTGTCCCGCACCCCCCTAAACTCAGGTGTGATGGAGGATACAGACCCATTGCCAGAGTTAAAAGTAAGATTCAATGGCTAGTCGAGTGGGCTTCTGGATGTGAATAGAGGGACACCATCTTGTCCTTTGCCTCAGGCACCAAAACATCTTGGGCCAGCCCTGACTGCCTAACTGGATCAGACCGAAAGGCCCATCGAAGTCCAGCCTTGTCCAAACTGTTGCCCTCCAGATGTGTTGGACAGCAACACCCATCAACTCCAGCCAGCCACATATGCAGGGTGCCATGTTGGGGAAGGCTGATCTACTCCCAGCATCCTGTTTCCAACAGAGGAACACCCCCCGTCCCCCCGGAAGCTCACAAACAGGCACTAACGTGACCAACCACGTTGTTATTTGGATGGTATACAGCCTCTGAACAGAGGTTTCATTTAGCTAGAATGAGGCTAAAAATTTTTGACAGGCTTTTCCTCCTCTACCAGTTTGTGTAATCCTTTGCTAAAGCCACCGGAGGGGCTAATTTAAACAACCAGCAGAATCAAAGGATAATGTCAGAACTGAAACGTTATGTAAGAGTCAGTGCCTGAACTCACTTAGTTTCCTCTTCCCTCCCATTCCTTCTTCCTCTTATATCATTGGTATTAGACTGCAAACCACCACGATGTCAAGTGGCTTAAGTTCACTGTCGGAAAGGCAAAAGAAGCAGTAGAGGTTTCCCAGAAACTGTACCGTTTTAGTGTGCAGGTGAGAGGTTGTGCATGTTTGAATGCTCCTCTGTGGGTGGGGGAAGGGAAGCCTCCTTTCCTACAGAAAGGTAGCATGTCAGGAAAAAGAGCCTAACGTTCCTCCCAATGTGGTGTTTTCCTCCGTACAGGGAGTTTTAATTTTTTTAGGAGGATTAAAACATATAGCAACCTCATCCCCACTCCATCCTCTCCTGCAGCCCGAAGAGGCATACAGTTCAAGAAAAGGCTTAAATAACCAGGAACATTGATGTAATAAACTGACCCTAAGCTAGTAGCCATAACCACATCTTGTAGCTGTGGATTCCACAGGTCAGTTACATGCATGGTCCCAAGCATGGTCTGAAGGCACATGAGACAGCCACCTTGCTGAAGCTAAGCAGGTCTGGGTCTGGCCAGTGCTTGGAGGAGAGACCACCTGGGAACCATATGTAGCCACCTTGAGTTCCATGATGGAAGAAAGGTGGGATATAAATGAAATAATAAATAAATAAAGCTGCATGAACAAATACTGTCTTTCACCTCTCCTGATCTTTGATCTAATATTCTAATATTATGGGGCGGGGGGGATCCACCTTCTAGCCCCCAGGGGTGGTGAACCTTTTTCAGCCTGAGGGAATTCGGAGAACCTCTCAGGGGCAGCACTCTAGTGGTGAGCATAAGCAGCTTAAAGCTCTTACCGCCAGGAACCAAGCCTTAACAGAGCTGGAAAAAGTGCAGAGAAGGGCAACTAAAATGATCAAGGGGCTGGAGCATCTCCCTTATGAGAAAAGGTTACAAGAGATGGGATTGATTAGCTTGGAAAAAAGGAGGGTTAGGGGAGACATGATAGAGGTGTGCAAACTTATGCTTGTTGTGGAGAATGTGGATAGGGAGACATTTTTCTCCCTCTCTCAAAATACTAGAACCCGAGGGCATCCCATGAAGCTGACTGGTGAGAGATTAAGGACAGATGAAAGGAAGGATTTCTTCACATAGCGCAGAGTTAAACTCTGGAACTCACTACCACAGGATGTAGTGATGGCCACCAACTTGGATGGCTTTAAAAAGGGATTGGACAAATTCCTGGAGGATAAGGCTATCCATGGCTATCAGTCTTGATGGCTACGTGGTACCTCCAGTACCAGAGGCAGTGAGCCTCTTTACACCAGTGGCTGGGGAACCTGGGCGGGAGGGTGCTGTTGCGCTCATGCCCTGCTTGTGGGTTCCTGGTCGACAGCTGGTTGGCCACTGTGTGAACAGAACGCTGGACTAGATGGACCCTTGGTCTAATCCAGCCTCAGCGCTCTTCTTATGTTCTTAGAGGCATTTCAACCTTTTGGAATGGGGGGAAAACTTCACGAAACCCAGGAAACGACCAATCAATCAGTGATCAAGGAATCCTCTTGAATTCCCTGGACCACAAGGAGCAACTTACGTTCTTCAGCTTGTTCACGTCAAACATGCTAAAAGCCCTAAACAAAAAAATAGCTCTCTTTATAATTAAACAAACTGCAATTACTTGCATGGAGGGAAAACAAATGATTTCTTTTAAGAAATGCAAACAGATTGGGATAACAGATTTTTGCCTGCATCTGTTAAAGTTTGATAAAGAAAATCCACTCCTTCCAAGACTTTTAAAAATCCCCTTTTCCCACCCCATGTGTAAGAGAGAAGGGTTGTAAAACAAAATGATTACTGGCAAGAGGATTGCTTAAGTTCCTCTCTCTTTGAGCAACCTCTCCTGATGTGGGTTACAAAATGCCCACACCAGTATCGTCATGAGGAAGGAGGCACCCTCCATATTTGCAGAAGATGGAATACGGATCTCAGGAAACAGATTTACCTTGGAGGTGAGGGTCAGAACCAGGTGGCTTTCAGAGCTCTATCCCAGACCCTGGAGGGGGGTTTAACAGCTAAAACAACAATACCTCTACCCCAAATTCTGGGAAGGCATACTAGCAGTTAAAGCAGAGGATGAGAAAAGAAACAGAGCTTGAAAAGGAAGGAATATAGACTGAACTCTGGGAAAGAAGACCAGGTTTTATTCCCAGATATGGGAATGGACTCTAGTGATCAAAGCAAAGGGAAGTGCATCTCGGGACCCCAATCCCTGAGGGTTCAGGAGTTGTATCCTAAAGGGCCCAAGCTCTGCCCTCCGGTAAGGAGTCCTTGCCTGGCCTTTGGCAAGTCTCAGCTATTCTGCTTTTCCCTCCTTCACTGATTTTCTGCAGTAAAGAAAAAGACAGAAGAAGCAATGCAAAAGCACAGGGGGGTGATGATTGGAAGACACCAATGCCTGGACCTCCCCTAAAGGTCCGTGAATGAGGCAGAGCAATAGTATGAAGAAAGCCGCATCTGGAAAAACCTCTCTCTCACACACTTAAATGCATGCCTCAGTTTTCCTATGTGTAAAATAGGTTTGGCAGCTACACACCTATAGGGGCCTCCCGTCTTACTATGAACCAGGTACTGAGATCAGCAGGGGAGGGCCTTTTGAGGGTGTTATTACCCACAGGTCAGGCACACCTCCAAGGGCTTTCTCCTGTATTGCTCCCAAACTATGGCATGTACTCCCTCAAGAACTAGGATCCCCCCCCCCCCCCCCGCTCGCTGGGTGTGTAGGATGAGATGGCTAGATAGCATCACGGATGCAATGAATATGAACTTGAGCACGCTCCGGGAGAGAGCGCAGGACAGGAAGGCCTGGCGTGCTATGGTCCATGGGGTCACGAAGAGTCGGACACGACTGAACGACTGAACAACAACAAAGATGCGTTTTTTCCAATCTTGCCTTTTAAAATGTATAGTTTAACATTTTAATGTTTTACCATTTTTAATCCTGCTTTTATTGTTTTACAGTTTTATCGTTTTAAATTGTTGTACGCCACCTTGATGGCTTTTTTTTAACAGTTAAGACAGTATATAAATGCTAATAACAAATAAATACATAATATAGGGTTGTTGTGATGGTAAAACTAAGCTCTATGAACCACTTTGAAATTTAGATCTCTAGATATCATATAAATAGGAAGGAGCAGGGTGCATTAGTTAGAACAGCTGGGCAATAGGTAAGGTTAATAAGGACATAAGAAGAGCCGTGCTGGATCAGACCAAGATTCCATCTAGTCCAGCATTCTGCTCACACAGTGGCCAACGAGCTGCCTGAGGGAAGCCCACAAGCAGGACAGGAGTACAACAGCACCCTCCCACCCATATTCCCCAACAACTGGTGTACATAGGCATATTGCTTCTGATACTGGAGGTAGCATAATGCCATCAGGACCAGTAACCATTGATAGCCTTCCCCTCTAGGAATGTCTCTAAATCCTCTTTTAAAGTAATTTAAATTGGTGGCCATCACTACATCTTGTGGAAGTGAATTCCATAGTTTAGCTATGTGCTATGTGAAGAAGTCTGTCCTTTTGTCTGTCCTGAATCTCCCACCAATCAGCTTCATGGGATGACCCCTGGATTCTAGTAATATGAGAGAGGGAAAAAACTTTCAGCCGGCTGAGGCGTTGATTGGTTTGCATGTAACAACAACCCAGAGTATGGGTTGTCATTGAATCATGGGTTGTTGTTGAATTGTGGCCTGTCATTACATGTGAATCCTGCACTATGGTTTAACTATGGGTTGTTAACCATGAGCAACCCACAGTTCACAGCCCAACAACAAACCATGGGTTCTCTTCCTGGGTTGTTTGTGGTTAACAACCCATAGCTAAACTATAGTGCTGGGTTCTCACGTAACGACAGCCCACAATACAACACCAACCCATACTCAGGGTTGTCATAACATGTGAAACAGGTTTATTGAAACTCTCTGGACAGTTGCTGGGGAGGGGAGTTAAACAGCAAGCCCCACCCCACCACACACACATAGTCCTCAGCTTCTGCAGATCTGCAATTCCATATTTTACCTTTAGAGCTTTGATGCGGGTCATTGAGCCGCATTTCCGGAAAAGTCCTTCAATGTGAAGATGGGGTTGGAGGAGTTCACAGGCATCCACAAGGAACCTGGAGTCACGAAAGCAAAGGGACAGCAATAAGATGGCATGTAGCAGCCTTCCTCAACCTGGTGTCCTCCTGGTGTGTTGGGAATGATGGGAGTTATAGTCCAATGCACCTGGAGGGCACCAACTTGAGGAAGGCAGGGTGTGGAGTCTACAGAGACTGGTTGGAGTGGGGCAGTGGAATGGGTGACAGCTTTTTATTGGGATGTTATTACTTATGGAATGAGAGGGATTTGATAGGTAAGCTGGGCGACAGAGGCAGCAGGGGGTGGAGGGCTAAAATATATCGGACATCTTGGGAGGCCAGAAAAAAGACCCAGAATGCACACAGGATGGCCAAAGTGTCCTGTTAACACAGAAAATGCACATCACCACTTCACAGGCTCACACGAGCAAAAGCAAACAGCAGGCCTGCAGCATCACACAATGACTCGCATGTGTGAGTGACCTTTTACAGATCTAACACCCCAGTCAGAACTTTCCTATTACAGCAAACACAACATTTTGCAAGGGTTTCAGTTCACGCAATCAGCCATGCAGTGTTCAACGGAGGGGCCTTGCATGTGTGAACCAGCCCAACGCTAGGACGTACCGGCCCATTTACTCAGGAAGGTGTGTCGCTCTTCTGGACCGTTCACAGTTTCGCTCCAATTTTATTTACCCCTCCTTCCCCCAACAGAGAGGACTGCCTCTGGTGCGGCGTGGGCCCATTACCCAGGGTCCTCTTCTGCAACTGCTCCGACTACGCAGCACGTCACCTCCTTCTCTAGGGAAGAGAGGGGGGTTCTGGGAAGAAATGGAGCGAGCAGTTCTTCGGCTAAGGCTCGCATGATCCAAACTGGTCCCTTGCCTTCCACTGACAGGAAACGAGGTTTCCATTAATTACAACAAGGAACTGGTGATCCGGGGTTATGAGCACTTTACAAATTACTCACTGTGGCACCCCGTCTACATGTTCCGAAAGAGGCAGCAAATCTAGCGGGACACCAAACAGGCTACCAGTTGGAGGAGGAAGAGTTTTCTTCTCCTACAAGAAAGCAAATGTTGGTTAAACTGCCAATTTGTTCCCATTTATTATTACATTGATATCCACCCTTTTCCCTCTTGCAAAGCACCCAAGGCGGCATACATGCCCCTCCTCCTCTCCATTTCATCCTCACAACAACCCTATGAGGTAGGTTAGGCTGGGAGTCAGTGACTGGCTCAAAGTCACCCAGTGAGCTTAATGGCCAAGTGGGGACTAGAACCGAGATCTCTTACGTGCCATTCAAACAGTCTAACCTCACTGCCACTCAAATATCTAGACTGTAACCTGCTCATGTTTCTCCCTCCTTTGTATTTATGTTCCTCGGTCAAGCACCAAGTACATTGATGTTGCTGCGAAATAACAATGTTCATTCGTTTTGTTGTTTTTAACAGAAAGTCAGAATTTGAACCACCCAGAACTCTGTACAAAATCCAGCTTACATGCCAGGAACATAGGAAGCAGTGTGGGGGGGGGGGAGGGAAGCATGCCCCTGAGCTCACGCAGAGTTTCATTTCCTCACCACTGAATAACTACAACCATATAGATCTGAAACTACCTGGAAAAACTTCCAAGTTGGAGAAGGCAGGACCTAGACCAGTTCTGCACCCCCGAAACTTTCATTTTAGAAATACACAACTTTGGAGGTGGGCTAAATTGGATGAGATGCTTCTTACCCCTCCCAAGGAAGACAGAAGGCCCAACCCAACAGCAGCACCAAAACAACACCTCCCTTCCATCCTCTGCAAAGCTGCTGTTTGCCGGCCAGTGGTAAAAATGTAAGAGATGTTTCTCCTTTGCTGGCTGTGTTCAAACGTGTCAAATTTTTCACTCTCCCCCACCTCTCCTGACCACATAGGCAAAATATTGGTCTCTGGCTGGCCTGGCTCAAATCAAGCCTTTGAGTGACCCCCTCTCTGAGACAGACCTAACTGCTTGCTGTCCACAACAAACAGGGTGGGAACAGTTTCTTCCATTTTTGTTCCAAGAAATGAGTGGGTGGATGGTTTCTAGCAGGGCCGTCACCCGCCCCACTCCCCTTCAGCCATAGTTGAGGGTTTCAGTTGACTTAGAAGCTCAACCACAGAAAATGTGTGAATTTGGGGGCAAAGCCCCCCTTGGGGTACAAAGGGAACACATCCTGTTTGGAACTCACAAGGTGCGGCCCATTACCACAATAAAGGGTGGGCTGTTTTTTCCCCTCCTGGTTGCAACATACATTTTGCTAGCATTTAATTCTTAGGGCCCAACCCTGCCTAGAAGTCAGGAAACCTTTCTTTCCCCCGTCCCTAGTCAGAGATACCTGTTATTTCACTTTTCATCTTGGGTGAAATGAAAGCCCTCTGCACATGCTCAGAGACAGTATGTATCCAGTTGAGACCCAGAACCCAAGGCACACTGCCCATGTTCAGGGGCACCCACCTTTATTAGTACTTTGCATATTCCAAAACTGAGTCCCAGCATTCAAAAAGGGCGCTGGGGCTCGATGGCTTGTTCTAGGGTTTCAGGGCGGGTTGTAAACCACCCCAACCACCCACCCTCACCAGATTCGGACGTCATGACAACCTGCACCTGGCGAGGATAATTATGCTAATTAGGTGGCTCATGACTGGCACTGGCGGGGAGGGGAAATAAGCCACTGTGGCTTATTTTCCCTCCGTGATTGTATGAACCCACTCTGTTCACACAAAACGCTAACCCACACTCGGAGTGGTTGAGTATGGCTTGTTGTTGAACTGTACGTTAGTGTGCTGTCTGAACCCGGGACATTTTCTCCAGGGTGGCTTGTTAACCACACTGAACAACCCAACAACAAACCATGGGTTCTCAAGGTGGCTTGTTTGAGAAAAATAAGCCACACTGCATGATTAACAAGCCATCCCGAGAAAAATGTCCTGGGTTCAGACAACACGCTAACCCATGGTTCAACAAACAACCCAAAGTTCAACAACAACCCACACTCAACCGCTCAGAGTGTGGGTTAGCATGCTGCGCAAACCCAGTCAATGAGTTTTCCTTTTGGTTAGATATATTGAGGAGGGTTAGAGAGAACCAGAAGTGTCCCAGTGCGTTGTCACCTTAAAAACAACCTCCCCAGCTACAGAAAATGAAAGAGCAAAGTGGTTCACAATCTGGTGCCTTAGCATTCTAGCGCATACATCTCACGCACTACACAGGGTTTGAGGGGGCCCTTGGAAAAATACTGAGGTGGGTCCCATCCTCCATGAGTGGGCCCTGGCAGGCTTACCTGGCAGTGGCCAATACTACCCGTACCATCAAACATCTGGGTCTAGCTCCGGTTTTAAAACCCCTACAATGCCCCTGACATAGCATCAGGAACATACAAAGATCCCTGCCGGATCAGACCAAAGGCCTGTCTAGTTCAGTATTCTGTTCCCACAAGGGCCAACGGGAAGCCCATAAGGAGGACATGAGTATAATAGCACCCCCCCCATGCACCCCAGCAACTGGTATGCAGAACCTCTTTTAGCCTAAGGGGCAAAATTCCATTTTGGAGAGGTTTTTAGGCACAGCATTCCAGTGGTTGGCATGGCTGAAGACAAAAGGAACAGGGCCAAAATTCCAAACATGACAACGTATTTTAGTTTAAAACTCTGACTGCCTGTAACTCAGCCTTAGGACAGGCAGTTCAACCTTTTAGAATGGGGGCAAAAATTGCACAAAAGTTGGGAAATTATCAAATGCCCAGCGGTTTGGGGAAAAGGGGTGGGACCATCTGGGAAACCTTGGAGGGCTGAACTGGGATTCCAGGAGGGCCAGATTTGGCCTGAGGTTCTGCCCCTTGTGGTATTCAGAGGCATCCTGCCTCTGGTACTGGAGGTAGCATAGAATCATAGAATAGTAGGGGTGGAAGGCGCCTATAAGACCACCGAGTCCAACCCCCTGCTCAATGCAAGAATCATAGTCATGAGGACTAGTAGTCACCAATAGCCTTCTCCTCCATGAATCAGTCCAATCCGCATTTAAAGCTGTCCAGCTGGTAGGAAATTCTATAGTTTAACTATGTACGGTATGAAGAAATGCTTACTTTTATCGGCCTTGAATCTCCCACCACTCAGCTTCATGGGATGATCCCAGGTTCTACTAGGACGAGGGAGGGAGAAAAACCTCTCCCCGTCCACTTTCACTACACCATGTATCGTTTTATACACCTCTATCACGTCCCCCTTTAGCGGCATTGCTCCAGACACTGCGGGCAATTATAATGCATTTAAGCCCAGCCGCCCTGCACCGGTTGGGGTGCTGGGCCAGGAAATTGTTTTCAAATGGGGGGCCCAGGGCAATCATTAGCGGTGGGTCTTACCAAGTCTCTGGAGCCACAGCAGCTGCCCAAGAACTTCAGGTGCCAATGCCAACCTGCACTAGGCACAATGCCATACATTCCTGTCCTGTTCAAAGATTTTACGCCCAGATTTTACGCCCAGAATCTCTTTCAGCCCAAGGGCCAAATTCCATATTGGAGAAACACTTGGGGGACACGGTCCAGTAATTGGGGGGCGGCGGTCGCAATGGCCAAACCCTCCAAAATACCCGTTTTAGCTTAATGGGGTAAAAATGGCACAAAAGTGGGGAAACCACAAAATGATCAGTGGTTGGGGGGGAAGGGGCATGGCCAGTGGGGTGTGGCCAGTGGGAGGGGGCACGGCCTTCTGGGGAAACCCAGAGGGCTGGTTTGGGATGCCAGGGGTGCTGCGTCCCTGTTTTACACCAAGATACTGTCTGGGCAAGGGAGCCAAGCTCTGAGCAACGGCAATGGTAACAACTCACCCCACCAAAACTTTAACTGGGCATCCCCCAAAGGCAGAGACTAGGGCAAAATCGGAACGATGATCGCCCAGTGGACAAGGGCCAGAGAATAAGAAAAACGAGAGCATCTGTTTTCCCAAGCCACAATGCACACTTTTGATCAGGTCTTCTTCATTCCACTCACCTGGCTGGGGCTGGCCTTCCCAGGTCGGACAGGAATCCCAACACTTGCAAGGTAGCGGATGATCACTCGCTCACCTGTCTCTGGGCTAGGCATGGCTCTTGGGCAACTGGCTCAATTTCACATAAGGAATCTGCATAACCAACTTCAACATTCCTTTCCCCAACAATAAGCCAAAGAAAAGGTATTTTGGAATGGGTTTGGGGGACCAAGTGTGCAAAGATGAGCAATTTTCTGGGGGCAGGGGAAGGAGAAGCAGAAGCCACCCAGAAAAGGCAGCGCAGGCTTTCAATAACCACATCCAAGACCTGACCTAGTAAAAGGGTTAAATGCTGCTGTGAAGATTATTTTCCATTGTTTTCCAGCTAAAGAAGATTGTTCCCCAATATTTTTCAGGTGACTTCACCATGCAAACAGCATCTCAGGAACCCAGTAGAGGAAGGGGCTAATTTGTGAAACAAACGGTGAATCTTTTTTGTTTCAGGCCTAATTTAAAATCTTAATCTGTTAACTTCCTTCACTCGCTCAAGATTCGATCTATGCCTCCCTTGAAATAATCTCTCCTCTACCAAACGGAAACCTTCTCTTCTGCACAAAAGCCCTTCTCCACCTACAATAACCCGCGCTCGAGAAAGAAAGGCAAACCCTTAGGACTTGGGAAATTGAAGGGGCCCATTTATAAATTCCCTTGGGGAGGCCCGGACAATATTTAAAGGAACACACACCTCCCCTAAAGCCTCAGAGGAATCTTTAAATATATGTATGGTTCACGAATTACAAGGTAACAATTATATAACAATAAGATCATAAACACACACAGGCTGTTTTACATTATTCATCACAGATTCTATACCTATTTTAAAATTGTTGTCCCTGAACATACTTTTGTACCACAGATGAATGTTTAAGAAGAAAAACCTTGGTGAATGTGATTCCTAGTGGTTAGAGGGCTACCGTGAAGTGTTTCCAGTGCAGAAATCAGAAGGTCTGGATTCTGTTTCCTAGCTGGCATTTGGGGAATGAATGGGGGTCTACAGATGACCTGGCAGCCAGGATCCTTTGCAGCACATGCTTCTCCTGTCCCTTTCCCAGGAGCAGGCATCTGGTGTAGGGCTCTTCTCTCTGAGCAGAAGAGGTGCTATTAGTAGTATTGCCAACTGACCAGAAAATAAGAACAACCAAGCCTGTTCTTGTGCTGCTCACAGCAGCTTGACCAATAGCTGAAGCCTTTAATAGCATGTTGGGAAGCATTCTCACCTGCTCATGTGTGTCTGCAGCTCAAGATGCTATTAAAAGCACAGGGGCCAGTTGAAAAGTTGGCAATCCTCAGCACTAAATCACAGCTAATCCAAAATGGTTCCCGTATTTATGGCAGTAGTGATGCTTTGTCTGACATCTGGAGAGGAGAAGGAGCCCTGTTTGTACTTCTGGTCTATCTGTATGCCCAGTCTCCTGAGTTTGGCTTCTCAGGGGTTTGGAAGGGGTCTCGGAATTAGGGGTCTTGATTCTTTTGTTGTTCTTGTTTGGACTATTGATCCGCTCACTCTGTCTTATTTTTAAACTGCTTATCTGGTTTTTTTAATATCTGATTTTTCTTTTTTTTTAATGTGTTATGAATTTTCTGTAAGCCATCTTGGGTGTTGTAATGAAAAGGCAAGATATAAATGCTTCCATAAATAAATAAAATTAAAGAAAGCCTGTGAGTTCAGTCTCCCGTTCTACCCATGGCTTCCAGGGTGTAGCAATGGGGGAGACTGGACTTATGGAATCAGTAGCCGGATCTGGTGTGAGTTAGAACATACAGAAAGAGTGCATGAAAGCCAGAACTTCTTAGTTCCATTCCTGCGGTAGTAATTTGAGTGGTTAGTGCAGAGTGGGTAGGGAGGGACACTTTGCATTTCCTAAATCTTGTGTTGTTTTTAGTATTTTGTTTCTAGCTATGTCCTGTAATTCAGGGCACAATCCTATGCATGTGTAAATAGAAAGAAGTCCTACAACTCCCTGCAGTCCCTAGCCAGCCATGGCTGGCTGGGGAATGCTGGGAGTCGTAGGACTTTTTTCCTGCCTATATATGCATAGGATTGTGCCCTTTCAGGCTTTTTTTCTGGCTTTATCTGTTGTATAAAGCAGATATTCAAGAGATGGCGCTTTCCCCATCATGAAGGTGCAGGAATCAGGAAGCTTCACCTGTTGAATTTCTGCCTGCCATGCAGCTGTCCAGCACATAGGAATCCTGCTCATTTAAAAAAGAACAGCTTAGTAGCAATGCAATCATCACCACGATTCAATGTAGTCCGCTCTATCTCTTGGTTACATGCATGTGTAGGCATGCGCACGCGCACACACACACACATCACATGTGTAACCCAGTTCCTTTTAACCACACATCAGCATAAAATCAACCAGTTCATTTTGACTCAGCTGCCTTGCAGAGAGATTGTATTCTGCCTTACAATTCCCCTTTGCATGAATTGGGGTAGTGCCAGCAGGAGCAGCAACAACAGCCGCCCCAGCAGAAAAGCAAAAAGAGCCCGCAGGACCAAGACCAGTCAAAACGGTGACTTGGAAGGACTGTGGTGAGCTGGGAAAAACTATGATCCGGCGAGAAAGCAAGCGGTAAGCGGAACTTCTTGAACCTTCCCTTTCTTACTCACTGGGATTTTCCTAGTGCTGCCAAGTTTCATGTCATGTCATTCTGAGCTTGGGGGATTTTTATTTTATATTTGCATTGGTTTTTTCCCCTCTTTTCACTCTAATTTTGAAAAGCATGGCTCACCCTCCACGCGCCCTTGCTGTCAAATGAAACACAGCCTTTCTCAATACATTGATGAAGTGCCAACTTTTGGGGCAGGGCTGCCATGCATTAGAACAGCTTTGTGGCAAGCCATAAACACGGCCAGGGATGCTTTCCCCCCATGTTATGCCCGTGAAAGAATGATCAGGGTTGACCTTCTGTAACTGCACAGGAGCTCTGCTAGGAAAAAGGCAGTGCCCTGATGCCTGTTCGCTGCGACTCCTAGTTCCTACTGCCTTCCTACAGCTGAGAAGCCCCGAAGGACGGATGACCCTGCATAGGTGGGACTTCTGTTTCCTTTGCCCCTGGTCCCTAATTACAACAACATTCCAGCCCTGAATTGGGAGATGTACAACTGTCAAATTTTAAAATCCAAAGAGGGAGATTTGCTCGCAGAGGCTCTCTGTGTTTGAAGTGCCCTTGCTGAATTGCAGGTGAGACCTACAAATATAATTGTGTGTAGGAGTGATTGCAGCCCTTTTTACCAGGGCCAGGTAGCACAACATAGGGACTGCGCTTAGTAAACATGATGCTGAATGTGTTTGAGTGTTGCATTATCAAGAAGATCCCTTGGGAGAGTAGACTTTCGTAAGTGTTTAAATTTTTTTATTTTGAAAGAGAGCATTACGGTCATTGTACTACTAACATGCATCTTTCTGAAGCTAGATCAGTTCACACAGAGGACATTAATCCCACGTATAGCAGGCCAGAGAATTCCATGGAGAAAATGTGGACCTTTGTGGGGGAGGGGGAGGTATGTGAATATTTAGGCTGTGCTTCTTGGTGGGAGAACAGGGGTGTTACAAATACATAAGAGTGCCCCCCCTTTCATCTGTGCAATGGTGGCAGTAGGGCTAGTGCGACTGCTTGGGACCCCAATATTTTTTAGCGGTGCCACTGCTACTGTGCGTGCGAGCTGGGACGGGCATTCTAGGATCTTACAAGGTTGTACAACAGGGGTGGGCAACTTGTGGTCCTCCAGAGGTTTTGGCCTACCACTCCCATCATTCATCACCATTGGCTATGCTGGTTAGGGCTGATGGGAGTGGCAGGCCAAAACCTCTGGTCATCCACAAGTTGCCCCATCCCTGCTGCAGAAGATGAGGAGGCCCAATTCTCTGTGGCATTTAAAGGGTTCACAGGCACACCTCTCTGATCATGTGATCCAGCAGCTTCCGAAAGTAAAAATCTTGCGGGGCTCCTGCCTTGAAGCCCCTACCCAGCACTTGCATTTTTAATATTTGCTCATATTCATACCATATTCCTAGACTGATATCAAAAGCTTCTTAAACTTGTGCTTTAAGGCTGAAGGGTATATTTGTATTGTTTATTTTTCCATTCCTGATCTTTAAGCTTAGCAGGCTGACTTGCAGAAGTGCCGAGGTCTTGCATAGGTCGACTTTTGCTGCTCAGGTTTAGCAACGTTAAAACTTTCCAGGGGGAAAGCTGAGATTTTGTAATAGAGCTCTGCCGTGATCTGACAACACAAGGTTGTGCATGGCTTGATCTTCGGAGCAAAGCTGTCTTGCTCTGATCTGGTAAGCTCAGCTCAGCCATTGGAAAAGGCCAGCTACACAGCAGGCAAACTGGATCAGAATGCCAGTGACGTTTGGAGATGAGATGTCAAAGCCGGAACGATTGGGCTCTCCCCTTAGTGATCTTGCGCTCAAAGTAAGAAAACCGATAAGCCTTGAAGGAGGCAGTGGGTGGGGGTGGGAGGCACAGTCTATGCATGAAAGGAAGTTGGGCAAGGCAGGAGGAAGTCCTTTGGTACAGCTCAGGACTTCCAAGCAGAGCCACTGGATGGGTGGTTTGCTTTCAAATGCAAGGGAGTGGAGCAGGGGGAAGTGTGCTCTTATGTGGGGGAAATGCGGAAGCCCAAGCATTTGTGCATTATGGATGTTTTGGAGGGCATGCATTTGAGGTTAGGGTTACCAAAATGTCTGGTGGGGAGCATTTCAGATTTCCAGGAACTGATCAATGGAACCGCTATGGCAGGACCATACTTTTTATTTATTTATTTATTCATTCATTCATTTCATTTCTATACCGCCCAATAGCCGAAGCTCTCTGGGCGGTTCACAAAAATTAAAACCAAACGGCACGCAATTAAAAAATTTAAAATATATAGAACATTAAACCCACAATAGAACAATACAACCACAATAAAACCTAGCAGCAGTGCAGAAGTTTAAAATACAGATTTAAAACAGCAAAGCTAAAAGTTTAGAAAGCTAAAATGCCTGGGAAAATAAAAAGGTCTTCACCTGGCGCCCAAAGGAATCCAATGTAGGTGCCAGGCGAACCTCACTAGGGAGCTCATATGTCAGTGGTAGAGTGTGAGCATTGGAGGCTGAATCCGGGTTAGATGAAGCTGCATGCAGCCTGAGAGATATGTCCAAAGTATTCCTATTTACCAGAGACGGTTGTGATATTTTGCCATTTGTCCCTGTTGAATCAGACCTAATTCCGCCTGTCAGGGGTGGGGAGAGACTTTGGGCATCCACACATGCATGGCTTCTCTGGTTCACCAGGCTTTTAGTTATGAGGCCTAGAAACTTGCTCATTTCGAGCCCTGAGTTTCTCAGGATGTCGGATGCTGCTGACAGTGCCAGATGTTGTGGCTCTTCTGGGCCTGCAAAGAACACACCCTTGCTGTTTGGCTGGCATGCCTGGTCATCTTTATAGACTGGCAGTTCCCTAGGTTGCACACGGTCCACCTGGACACAGTTTTCCCCACAATGGTGAAGTACGTTGTTGGTCTGTTTTAATTATAGTCCTCATTTCTTAAATCTGCATCTGTATGTGTAACTTAGCATGTGCAAATGTCATGCAAATCTGTGGCCTCTTCTATCCTCTTTTCAGATGATATGTAAGTGCCACCCTAACTTTAGAGCAGCCCTATGCTGGCTGGGGGATTATGGGAGTTGTAGTCTGACACATCTAGAAGGTGCCAGGTTTGGGAAGCTTGCTTTAGAGCATTCAAATCGCTTCATATACATCAGAGATGCTGGACCCTGGCCTGCCAGGCTCACGAATTTGGCCTGCAGAGCCTCCTTGGTTCCTGCCCCCAAGGACATCCCCCCCCCCCAGAAGAATCCTCAGTGTCATCCTCAGTCTGCAATCAGAGATAACAGCAGGGGCAGGAACACCGTCTGAGTCTGCTTTCGAGCCAGTGGAGCCTGGTGGCTCCGATGTCAGTGGGGCAATGAATCCGCTCCAAGTTTCAGTCCAAACCAGTCAGATTTCTAAAAGAGCTATCCAAGGCATACCTTGGTTTGACTGCAACCTGGAGTGGATTCACTGCTCCACTGACATCGGAGCCACCAGCCTCCACTGCTTAATGCACCTCTTGACACCCTGATGGGGATGTTGGGCGGTGTGCGGAGGAAGTGCCCACCATGGCCATGAGCATCATCTGGCCTGCAGAGGGCCTGGTGGAAGGCAATTTGGCCTGTGATATTCGTGACCTTGCTGTAATCTTCACACAGCACACTTCTTCACATAGTGCACAAACGATGGAATTTGCTACCACAACACGTAGCGGTGGCCACCCATTTGGAGGGTTTTAAAAGGGGGCTAGACAAATTCCTGGAGGAGAAGGCTGCTGATGGTTACTTGTCCTGATGGCTATATGCTACCTCCAGTATCAGGGGCAATGTACTGATGTACACCAGTGGCTGGGGAACATGGGCAGGAGGGTGCTGTTGCTCTCGTGTCCTGCTTGTGGGTTTTCTGGAGGCAGCTGGTTGGCCACTGTGTGAACAGAATGCTGGACTAGATGGACCCATTAGATGACACAAAATTGGGCGGGATAGCTAATACTTTGGAAGATAGAAACAAAATTCAAAGTGATATGGATAGACTGGAGCGCTGGGCAGAAAACAACAGAATGATATTTAACAGTGATAAATGCCAAGTTCTGCACCGAGGAAAAAGAAACCAAATGCACAGTTACAAGATGGGGGATACGTGGCTCAACCACACTACAAGCGAGAAGGATCTTGGAATTGTTGTCGATCACAAGCTGAATATGAGGCAACAATGTGATGTGGCTGCAAAAAAGGCCAATGCTATTTTGGGCTGCATTAATAGAAGCATAGCTTCCAAATCCCGGGAAGTACTAGTTCCCCTCTACTCAGCACTGGTTAGGCCTCATCTGGAGTACTGTGTCCAGTTCTGGGCACCGCACTTTAAGAAGGATGCAGACAAACTGGACAGGGTTCAGAGGAGGGCAACAAAGATGATCAGAGGACTGGAAACAAAGCCCTATGAAGAGAGACTGAAAGAGCTGGGCATGTTTAGCCTTGAGAAGAGAAGAGTGAGGGGAGATATGATAGCGCTCTTCAAGTACTTGAAAGGTTGTCCCAGAGAGGAAGGCCAGGATCTCTTCTCCATCATCCCAGAGTGCAGGACACGGAATAAAGGGCTCAAGTTACAGGAAGCCAGATTCCGGCTGAACATCAGGAAAAACTTCCTGACTGTAAAAGCAATACGACAATGGAACCAATTACCTGGGGAGGTGGTGGGCTCTCCCACACTGGAGGCCTTCAAGACGAGGCTGGACAGCCATTTGTCAGGGATGCTCTGACTTGGATTCCTGCATTGAGCAGGGAGTTGGACTCGATGGCCTTGTAGGCCCCTTCCAACCCTACTATTCTATGATTCTGTGATTCTATGACCCTTGGTCTAATCCAGCAGGACTCTTCTTGTGTTCTTATTCCTAACAGCAGCCCAGTAAGGTAGGCAAGTATTATTATCCACATATTGCAGATAGAGGGGGTTCTCTACTTTCCCCCACCCCAAGTGGTGAGAAGTTCTGGGGGTGGGTTTGGTTCCCTTTGGAGAGAGAGATGATTGGAGACTGAAGGTGTTTCTGTAATATTTGAATTTATTTAGAAATATACAAGGCGAGTGTTGGCAGAGGTGCAGTTAAACACTCCTACCGGCAGCATATCCACTGCCTGACATCAGATTCCCAAGGGAGGCAGTCCCTAAAACAGTTGGTGCCCTCCAGATGTTTTGGATAACAATCCCATCATCTATGACCATTGGCCATGCTGGCTGGGGATGGTGGGATCTGTAGTCCAACACATCTAGAGGTCACCAGCTTGGGGAAGGCTGTACCTCAAAGGTCCTTTCCAGGGCTTGACGTTTGCTCTCTGCCTCTTTCTCACTCCCTCAGGGTGCTTCCAGTCAGAGGGCTTGGAGTGGTACCAGTCAGAAGGCATCATGCAGCTATTCTGTCTTTTCTTTCTTAAAAGTAACAGAAAAGATGGAAAAAGTGGTGGGAAAACATGGGAGGGTTTCAAGTTGAAGGCGATGACATCTGTTCCCCCTGTAAAAGTCCATGAATGAGGCCAAGAGATAACACCACAGCAAAGTAAAAACTTTTCTAGAATATGGCAGGATTTTGTTTTTATATATGAATCAGGAACATACACAGCAGTATTTGTCAAAACCTTTCCTCAGACTATGGAAAAGAGACTAAAGGCACAATCCTATGCATGTTTAGACAGAAGAAAGTCCTACAACTCCCAGAATTCCCCAGCCAGCTATGGGGAATGCTGGGAGTTGTAGGACTTTCTTCTGTCTAAACATGCATAGGATTGCACCCTAAATATAATCTGTTATGGTGAAGAATTATAAAGAAAACCTCTGAACAGAGTGAAGCGGCTGGGCCAAAGCCGAAAGGACACTCAGCTGTGGATGTGTCTGGTGGTGAAAAGAAAATCCGATGCTGTAAAGAACAATATTGTTTAGGAACCTGGAATGTAAGATCAATGAATCAAGGTAAGCTGGAGGTGGTCAAACATGAGATGGCAAGATTGAACATCGACATCTTGGGAATCAGCGAACTAAAATGGACAAGCATGGGCGAATTTAATTCAGGTGACCATCATATCTACTACTGTGGGCAAGAATCCCTTAGAAGAAATGGAGTAGCACTCATGGTCAACAAAAGGGTGGTAAAAGCAGTACTGGTGTACAATCTCAAAAACGACAGAATTATCTCAGTACGAATCCAAGGCAAACCATTCAACATCACAGTAATTCAAGTCTATGCCCCAACCACTGAGGCCGAAGAAGCTGAGGTTGTTGGGTTCTATGAAGACCTACAACACCTTCTAGAACTAACACCAAAAAAAGATGTCCTCTTCATCATAGGGGATTGGAATGCTAAAGTAGGAAGTCAAGAAATCACTGGGATAACAGGCAAGCATGGCCTTGGTGTACAAAAGGAAGCAGGACAAAGGCTAATAGAGTTTTGTCAAGAGAACACGCTGATCATAGCAAACACTCTTTTCCAACAGCACAAGAGGCGACTCTACACATGGATATCACCAGATGGTCAATATCGAAATCAGATTGATTATGTACTTTGCAGCCAAAGATGGAGAAGCTCCATACAGTCAGTCAAAACAAGACCTGGAGCTGACTGTGGCTCAGATCATGAGCTTCTTGTTGCAAAATTTCAGCTTAAATTGAAGAACGTAGGGAAAGCCACTAAACCATTCAGGTATGACCTAAATCATATCCCGTATGAATATACAGTGGAGGTGAGGAATAGATTTCAGGGATTAGACCTGATAGACAGAGTGCCTGAGGAACTATGGACGGAGGTCCGTAACAGTGTTCAGGAGGCAGCAACGAAATCTATCCCGAAGAAAAAGAAATGCAAGAAAGCAAAGTGGCTGTCTGAGGAGGCTTTACAAATAGCTGAGGAAAGAAGGGAAGCGAAAAGCAAGGGAGAAAGGGGAAGATATACCCAACTGAATGCAGAGTTCCAGAGAATAGCAAGGAGAGACAAGAAGGCCTTCTTAAATGAACAATGCAAAGAAATCGAGGAAAGCAACAGAATGGGAAAGACTAGAGATCTCTTCAAGAAAATCGGAGATCTCAAGGGAACGTTTTGTGCAAAGACGGGCATGATAAAGGACAAAGAAGGCAGGGACCTAACAGAAGCAGATGAGATTAAGAAGAGGTGGCAAGAATACACAGAAGAACTATACAGGAAAGACCTGAATGTCCCTGATAGCCATGGTAGTGTGGTCACTGAACTTGAGCCGGACATCCTCGAGAGTGAAGTCAAGTGGGACTTAGGAAGCAATAGTAACAACAAAGCTAGCGGAGATGACAGTATTCCAGCTGAGCTATTTAAGATCCTAAAAGATGATGCTGTTAAAGTGCTGCACTCAATATGCCAACAAATTTGGAACACTCAACAGTGGCCACAAGACTGGAAAAGGTCAGTTTACATTCCAATTCCAAAGAAGGGCAATGCCAAAGAGTGTTCAAACTACCGTCCAATTGCGCTCATTTCACATGCCAGCAAGGTTATGCTCAAAATCCTGCAAGCTAGGCTTCAGCAGTATGCGAACCAAGAACTACCAGAAGTACAAGCTGGGTTTCGAAGAGGCAGAGGAACTAGAGATCAAATCGCCAACATTTGCTGCATCATGGAGAAAGCAAGAGAATTCCAGAAGAACGTCTATTTCTGCTTCATTGACTACGCTAAAGCCTTGGATTGTGTGGATCACAACAAACTCTGGCAAATTCTTAAAGAGATGGGAGTACCAGACCACCTTACCTGTCTCCTGAGAAACCTGTACAAGGGTCAAGAAGCAACAGTAAGAACCGGGCATGGAACAACCGATTGGTTCAATATTGGGAAAGGAGTACAACAAGGCTGCATATTGTCGCCCTGCTTATTTAACTTATATGCAGAGTACATCATGAGAAACGCTGGGTTGGATGAATCACAGGTCGGAATTAAGATTGCTGGGAGAATTATCAACAACCTCAGATATGCAGACGATGCCACCCTAATGGCAGAAAGCGAAGAGGATCTAAAGAGCCTCTTGTTGAGGGTGAAACTGGAGAGTGCAAAAGCTGGTTTGAAACCCAACATTAAAAAAACTAAGATCGTGGCATCTGGCCCCATCACTTCCTGGCATATAGAAGGGGAAGAAATGGAAGCAGTGACAGATTTTATTTTCTTGGGCTCCAAGATCACCGCAGACGGTGACTGTAGCCATGAAATTAAAAGACGCTTGCTCCTTGGGAGGAAAGCTATGGCAAACCTAGACAGCATAGTAAGAAGCAGAGACATCACCTTGTCGACAAAGGTCCGTCTAATCAAAGCTATGGTTTTCCCAGTAGCAATGTATGGCTGTGAGAGCTGGACTATAAGGAAGGCTGAGCGCCGAAGAATTGATGCGTTCGAACTGTGGTGCTGGAGAAGACTCTTACGAGTGCCCTGGACTGCAAGGAGGTCCAATCAGTCCATCCTAAAGGAAATCAACCCTGAGTGCTCATTGGAAGGACAGATACTGAAGCTAAAGCTCAAATATTTTGGCCACCTAATGCGAAGAGAAAACTCTCTGGAAAAGACCCTGATACTGGGAAAGACTGAAGGCAAAAGGAGAAGGGGATGGCAGAGGATGAGATGGCTAGATAGCATCACTGATGCAATGAATATGAACTTGAGCACGCTCCGGGAGAGAGCGCAGGACAGGAAGGCCTGGCGTGCTGTGGTCCATTGGGTCACGAAGAGTCGGACACGACTGAACGACTGAACAACAACACCGCACAAACAGATGACATCATCCTTAGCTGAGAGGAGTGGAGGTATTCCCCTTACTCCATTCTGAATTGGGGAGGCATTCAAAACCCCTGCATGTGTGTGTGTGTGTGTGTGTGTGTGTGTGTGTGCGCGCGCGCGCCTCTAAAACAAGCAGCAGTCTTCGAACAATTAGTTTCCATTGAGAGACGTTGCCTAAATATCCTGGGCTATTAAAGAGCAATCCTCCCGACCAAGGATGTAGCCAGGCTAGCATGGCTAACATTTATAACATTGTCTCAGACAGAATACACAAGTTAGGCAAGATTTGAACTAGGGACTCCGCTGTTTGGAGCACTCGCTTTTAGAATTAAAACTCATCATGCCCTCTAACAGTGAACCCAGGTGATGAGTACCAACAGAAATAGAGCCCCAAAGAAGCCTCTGATAACAACAGGGAGTTACCAGCATGCTTGAGAGAACCCCAAGATTTGTGGAAGTGCAATAAGTCTAAAAAATATATATATACTAGTCCCCCACCCCCGCCCGAGGTCAAAACTCCTGAAAAACACCCCAACGAAGATTTGCAAGGTCAGGAACCACAGAACGTTAACTCCACATTGGAAAAAAAAAAAGGAAAATGGGTGGTGGGGACAAGGGGTATGGAATGGAGTATGGTAGAGAAAGGCATAGCTAGTTGGAACCTTTAACAGGACATTCCTGAGAGAAGGTACAAATTCACTGCAACAATTTGTTGCAGCTCCCAAATGCTGCTTTTGGGAGAACTTGAGGCAGATACTCACCTTCTCTAAATGTGTATAGATCGGCCTTCCCCAACCTGAGGCCCTCCAGATGTGTTGGACTACAACTCCCATGGGACTTGTAGTCTACCACATCTGGAGGTCCCCAGGCTGGGGGAGGCTTTTATAGGTCAGTCACTTTGGTGTGTTGGGGATCTTCAGGAGGGAGTCAGGTTTGATGCTTCCCTCCTGCCCATGTGCCTTGGTTGTTTGCTTCCTATTCCTACCATATATGCCAGCTGCATGAGGGAGCCTGGAAGCAGCGTCTTTCATTTGCCTGGCATGGGGTTCTGTCTATGTGCCAAACGTGCAGGCGGATCAGGCCACACCTGGGGGAAAGGCTGCCACCTGGCCAAGTTTTAAACCGGCCTGACTAGGTTTTGACACCCGGCAAAATTTGTTGTTGTTTTAAGGCTCAGTCTGCCAAATGCGAAGTGGGACGCTTCACATTTGGACGTGTTTTCAAAAGGTGGTTCTGGACCCCTGCCCCCCAAATTTCTGACAGATGAAGAACTTTTTGTTTGTTCTGAATTAAACTTAGAGGCACCTTCAGCCTTACACCTGAACATATTCACTTTTACACAGAGGAAGAAGGGCTTGCCATCTCAATGCCACACAGGGTGTTTCTGCAGAGTCCCTGTTCTGAGCAGGCTTCCTGTTTGGCAGGAAGCTGCCTCGTACCAGGTCAGACATAACTGTCCATCTAGCCCAGTATTGCCTACTTAGGGCCGGCTCTACCATGAGGCAGACTGAGCCGATCGCCTCAGGCGGCAGATTCTGGGAGGCAGCAGTGGCACCCTCCTGGCCGTTCCTCCTGAACTCCCCAGCTGTTCCCTTCTGTTGGGGGACAGAGCGGTGTATGCCACACAACCTCTCCTTGGCCCCCTAAACTAGCCTGCTGCCTCAGGTGTGGCGGAGGACACTATCCCATCGCCAGGGTTGAAGTAAGTTTCAACTGCCAGTCTGGCCGGCTTCTATATGTGGAATGAGAAAGGGGACACCATTTTGTCCTAAATCTCAGGCAGCAAAATGTCTTGGGATGACCCTGTATCCTCCAGCCGTCCCCAACTTGGCACCCTCCAGCTGTGTTGCACTACAACTCCCATCATCCCCAGCCAGCATGCTGCTTGGAGTGATGGGAGTTGTAGTGCAACACAGCCGGAGGCCCTTGTCTACTCTCCAGTGACTGTCCAGGGCCTCAGGTAGAGAGGGGGATTTCGCATGGCATGCTACCAGGGATTGACCTTGGGGCCTTTTGCCAGGGCTGACATTGGCACCTAGCATCCTTAGATGGCTACTGGGACCCCAGAACCCCAGAGTGACCCTAGGCAGATCCTGGCCCAGGCCCCCACTTGACAGACAGCCAGACCTATGAGACGCCTGCCATTTTGACTTTCCCACCATGCCCTGGTACACCTGAGGTATTGTTGTTCCAGGGTATTGTGGGAAAACTCAAAGGGTGACTTAGGCTCCATGGATGTAGGAGGGGGCCGACCTTGCCAAGCCCCTCTCCCCACCCCGAAATCTGAAGCCAGTCCTGCTTTCTGCATGCAAATGCGTGTTCTACTGCTGAGCCTTGGTTTCTCCCCTTTAGGCCCAGAGCAGTGACTCATGGAGGGATACAACAGGCAGGCTCCTCTGAGGGTGGCTAATTCTGCTGTATCTCTGAATCGTGCTGGCATTCCCAAGGCACACACCTGATATAAACCAGTGTCAGAACACTCCACACCCTGCTGAAGGAGGGGAGAGCAGAGCGGTAATTTGTGCAGAGCTGCAGTGTGCCCCCTCCTCTGTGGCTGATCATTTGGTCTCCAGGGAGCCTTTGGGTTATTTCAGTCGTGTCCTCTGGCAGATTAGCGTTCCCAGGCCCACGGTTTGGTAATGATTTGTGTCTCTTGGCCTCCCCTTAAACTAGCCTGCTGCCTCAGGTTGGCTGGCGGGTTTTTTGTTTTGATTGCTGCTGCCCACTGGATTAGAGGCATTAAAAGAGGGCTGGCGGGGCAGGGTGCGGGAGGAATACTGTTTATCACATTGTATTCCCTGCTGTCCTTCACGCCAGGTGGCAAACGTGCAGGGACAGGGGGAGCTCCCATTTTCAAAAACCTTCACAACAATCCTGCGAGGAAGATTAAACTGAGAGACAGACTTGGCCAAAGACTCCCAGTGAAACATAATTTATTTTATTTTTTGTTACATTTATATTCCACTTTTCCTCCAAGGAGCCCAAGGCGATGTACGTGACCCTCCTTCTCCTCCTCTGCATTTTCCCTCACAACAACCCTGTGAGGTCGGTTGGGCTGAGAGTCAGTGACTGGCCCAAAGTCACCCAGTGAGCTTCATGACTTGAGTGAGGATTGGAACCCAGGCCTCTGGAGTCCCAGTCCAATGCTCTGACCACTGCACCACACTGTGGCAGCTTCTTCCAATCCGCTGCCCTCCAGATGCGCTAGACTACAGCTCCTATAGTTACGAAATTGAGGGAGTTGTAGTCCAGCAGATATGGAGGACGCCACACTGGAGAAGGCTGAGCCCAGGCCTCTCTTGTCCAAACCACTCTGTCCACTGCATTCCAGCAGCGCTTCCTATCTGACGGAACAGTGTTTCCATCTGGGTCTCTGCTGTGTATATAGGCCATCTTTGCCACCTCTTCAGGGACGGTTTGACAGCCTGCCCGCTTTACTGGCCGAGATGGACCTCGGAGGTTGACACCCTCCTCCCCACATGAAAGCCTCCGTCGTCCCTCTGGCTTGGTCCTGCCTTCCCTCGGAGGCCAGCGGTGGCCACGGTCGGCGTGCCCTGAGCTCGTCACTCTGGCTGGTCTAACGGCGGCTTCTTTTGCAGGAAGTCTCGAGTGGAGGCCGCCTGTGTGGTGGATGCCGGCACCATCCCAGGCGCTGGCAAGATCCACCGGCGGAAGAGCCGGCGCCGCATGACCTGCCCGAACCCCCAGGAAATCAGCCAGGCTTTGGCCTCCATCTCACTGGGAGAACTGAGCCGCTCCTGCACCCTGGATGAGTTGACTGAGAAATGCCTTCGCTCCTTTGGTAACTTGGCAGCGACCGGGGGGCGGGAGGGGGGCGGCGAAGGGACTGGGACCCTCCCCGCGGATCAGCCAGTCTATGAGGAGGCTGCGGCACTCTTTGTGGATCAACCTGCAAGCGTCCCAGGCACCAGCTGGGAGAAAGGGGTGGGTCCTACCTTCCCCTTAAAGCAGGGGTGCGGAGGCTGTGGTGTGGCCCTTTAGATGACAAGGCCTCCAACTCCCATCAGCCCAATCCAGCATGGGCAGTGATGGGGTGATGGGAGTTGTAGTCCAACGCCACCTGGAGGGCCCCAGGTTCTCCACCCCTGCCTTAAAGCCTGGTTGACCATAGAGTGAGAATATCTGGGCAACTCGTCCTTCTTCTGCCTGTTAGGTTTCTTGTTCCTTTAATGAGGACATTAACTCTGGCACAGTCGAGTAAATCAATAACGTTCCTGAAGGTTAAGAAAACAAGCAATGGACTTCAATGCACTTTTATGTTGTCAATTAACTGTAATGCACTTTCAGTAGCAGAGTGCTGCCATGTCTTAACAACACCAAGGTTATTGAATCTTGGGGGACATCCACAGCAACCTTGGCCTGTCTCTGATCTATTGCTGTTGTGATCTTCTTCATTTCCACTCTGCAGTACAGTTCCACTTCCCTTCTGCCCACAAATGAATCAGCTGAACTCTGTTCCTCCTCCTCCTCTAGATTTGGAGGGGAACCTGTGCACCAGCGACTTCATGGTAAACATGACATTAACAGTCCACAGTTGGGTGGTACCGTCTGCAGAGCTGGCTCGCCTCCTCCTGACTTTATATCCTTTTGAGGGTAGCTTTGGGTTGCTTTGGTCAGTATATAAGAAACACCCCCTGCCCCCAGCACCGCTTCCTCATCATACTCTGATAAAAAGGAGCCTCTGCAGAGATGAGAGAGATGAGACTTTGAATCAGCCTTCTCCAACCTGGTTTCCTCCAGATGTGCCGGAGCACAACTCATCGGGAGCACCTTGGATAGCTCCTTTAGAGTTCTGACTGGTTCTGATTGAAACCCGGAGCAGATTTCCAGCCCCACTGACATCAGAGCCACCAGCCTCCACTTCTGTAGTCCTTATAGAATTACCCTCAAATTGAACTGGCTTCGGTTAGTGACTCTGAAAGGAAGGGCGGGGAGTGGATTCCAGCAGAGCCAGGCCCAGTGGTGTCATGGAGGCCGGGCTCACGGGGACGCACCACCTGCACTTTCTTTATTAGCGGGGACGCTGATGTCATCTGCCCACCCGCCCGGGATTCCCTGTTCCTCTGAGCTTCGCTGCCATCCTCACAGTAGCTGAGTGCGGAAGGGCGGGGGGATGGATTTTCCCACCAACAGTATATTGTTCCCTGTTGTAATACAAAGTGTTTTGAGGTGGTTTGGTCTTGAATGGGCAGTTCAGACCCATTGGCTTTACAAAAGACCAGCTCAGAACGGGTCTGTTGATCAGCATCCACACAGCGGCCTGCCATTTTGGTCACTCCTGGGGGGAGGGCGCTGTGGGGACTGTCATGACGAGTGCCTGCATTGCAATATGGACCGCTGCACCAGTGGCCAGGGCTGAGCACCCCGGGGGTCTTTTGCTCAGCAGCTTGAGAGTGATGAAGCCTTAACTCCACTTGCTACATACCAGAAAGCATCCCAAGGGAAACAGCAGGAGCGCCAGCTGAGGATCTGCCACTTTATCCGGTCTGCCTTTTCTCCCAATCCCTCCCCGGACCCCCACCCCATCCTGGCTGGGAGTGCCCTCTCCCCAAGCGGCAAAGGGAGGGCCGGCCTGCAGCTCCGAGCTGAACCTCTCGCTCTGGCTTCAGGTACTGGCTCGTGAACTACCCCGAGGCCTTTCACCTGGACCCGCACTTGGACGAGGCCATCGCCGAGATCTTGGAGGTGGTGAGGAAAGAAGGCCACCTGGAGCGCTGCCGCCTACTCGACACGTCCAGCGCGTGAGTGTGACCAGCTGAGAAATCTTGTCGGCAACTGAAGACGGGGGAGGGGGAGAGCCAGGAGGACCCCACGCAGCCAGCGAGGACGGGGGTGCTGGCCAAAACTGGGGCTCTTGGCACAGGCCAAAGAGGAGAGTCATGCTCCCCGAAGTGGTTATTATTCACCCAAATTTCGCTTGGCTGCATGGCCACGCAAAGGGTGCATTTTCACGTTAATCTGGGCTTGTTGTTCCTGGAGAACATCGGAAGCTGCCTCATACTGAGTCAAACCAAGGCTCCATCTTGCCCTGTACTGTCGACACTGACTGGCAGCAGCGGCTCTCCAGGGTTTCAGGTAGGCTTCTTACCTAGCCGTACCTGGAGAAGCTGGGGATCGAACCTGGGACCTTATGCAGGCAAAGCAGGGCTCTACCGCTGAGGCACGCCCCCTCCCCTGAGAAAGTCACTACTAAGTCAAAGGTGCCTACAGAGAGAAGTGGATGAGTACAGCCCTAATTTATCAGAACGGGGCAGGGGGGCACAAATGAATTTACAAGGATATTCAGCTTCCTGGCGAGATGTCTCTGTACTAAGCTCACTCGCTCTGCAAGAGGAGTTTAAAAAGTCATCAGCGCCACTTTGGAGAGGGCTCAGGAGTTCGGCTTCTCCCCCTGCCCCCCGGCCCACTATTCCATACCTTCCCTCTGGAGAAGCTGTACTTCAGTCCCTCAATATACAGGGACTGTCTATGGCGGCAGTGCAAAACCCCTTGCGACAGGAGGGCTGAGTTCCATTCCAGGGGAGGGCGGGGCTGATGACAAAAGGGGCGGAGCCAATGTCACCAGCATAGTTTAGCCTAACGCTCTTGCTAAAGCTGAGCTGTAGAAGCATTTCAGCCTTTCAGAATGGGGGACAAAACTGTGCAGAAGCCAAGAGCCCACCAGATCAGTGGAGGCTGGTGGCTCTGAGGTCAGTGGGGTCTTGGGTCTGCTCCAGGTTTCAGTCAGAACTCTACAGGAGCTCTCCAAGGTGCTGCACTTTGGAGAGCTCCTTTAGAGTTCTGACTGGAACCTGGAGCGGATTCACTGCCCCACTGACAGAGGAGCCACCCGCCTCCACTGCACCAAACCATTGATGCTTGGGGGAAAGGAGCCACGGCTTGAGACCCCAGGAAGGCCAGATTTGGCCCCCAGGCTTGAGGCTCTGTCTCCCCAGCCTGAGGCTCTGACCCCTGGTCTATGGCTATTTATTTTCAAGTGAAAGACACTTTGCACATTCTCAGAGGCACTGTCCAGCCAGGGTGAACAGAAACCCTAATGGTTTTACACCATTAAGCACTATCTCTCTCTAGGCCTTGTAACTCCTATTTCCCAGTTCCTCCATGCTTGATCTACTAAACTCCAGAGGTTTGGGCTCCACACCCCTTATTCTACTCTCAGCCACGAAACTCCATTTATCCTCACTCAGGGGAACCCCGGAAACTCCGCTCTTAATTCTTCCTCCTCTAGGAATCCCCTTCCAGACTCCCTGCCCCAAACCATCACCATGCTAACTCACTATGTTCTTCAGATCCTTCGGCATTTCCAGGCAAGGGTTCCTCTGAGCGTGCCACAAGGTTGGGAGTGCAGCGCCCCTGACTTGGCCTTCTGGCCTTGCTTCCTTGCAGGGTGACCCACATGTGGACCCGTTCTCTCAGCTGCCAAGGCAGCCCCGGCTGTGGCAAGAAGCGGAAGGTCTCGCTGCTTTTCGATCACCTCGACGCAGCTGAGTTGGCCAGCCACCTCAGTTACCTGGAGTTCAAGGCATTCTGCCGCCTATCGGTAGGCAAGGGTGGAAGACTAGAGTTGTTGCAGAGACAGGACAGCTGTATCGACACAAGAGCTTTCCCCAGCCTGGTGGACTACAAGCCCCATTACCTCCAGCCAGGACAGCTAAAGACCCTGCTGGCTGGGGATAATGGGAATTGTAGACCAGCACATCTGGAGGGCACCAGGTTGGGAAAGGCAATTGTCTGGAGAACAGATTTCCTGGCTGTTTTTGAAGCCTTGGTCCTACTTGTTAGAGTAGTAATGGTCAGTGGAAGCGGGTGGCTCTGATCTCAGTGGGGCAGTGAATGCACTCCAGGTTTCACTCAGAGCCAGTCAGAACTCCAAAGGAGCCATCCAAGGTGCTGCCCACTGATATCAGAGCCACCAGCCTCCACTGGTAATGGTGACGGCTGCTCACTCACAGAAAATTACGTAGAGCTTATTGTTTTGTGATTTGGAAGCCGTATGCCGTTGCGTGTGCGTGTGTTTGTCCACCCCTCCCCAAAGTAGAAACAAAGGCAGCTGTTAATGCTCTTTCAAACTTGGGTTTTCTGGTTCAGGGAAAGTTATCTTTCTTTTGGTTTAAAAAAGAAATCCTAGAAATGCAGCTGCAGCCCAGTTTTATTATCCCCATAATGCAGGTTGGGGTTGGGACTTGGGTGCTTCCAGATGAGGCTTTTACTGTGCGATTGCCCTGCTTCATTCAGGGAGTTCTACAAGAGGTCCGGGCACTGTCATCTTCCATTTATAACCACCCCCACCTGTGTGTTCTCATTGCTTCTTCTGGCTTTTTTTCTGAGCAGAAAAAAATCTGTTAAGGGGGAAAGGACGGAATGTTTGGTTTCACACAAAACAAGCCAGAGTCCCGGTTGAGTGTGGGTTGTCATTGAACCGTGGGTTGCTGTTAAACCGTGGGTTGTTGTGTTGTGTGAATCCAGCTGTGCTAACTAACTATGGTTTGTTAACTTTGAACAACCCACAAAGAGAACCCATGGTTCGTTGTTGGGTTGTGAACTGTACGTTGTTCGTGGTTTAAAAACCATAGTTTGTTAGCATGGCTGGGTTCACACAATGCAACAAGCCCACAGTTCAATAACCCACACTCAACCCATACTCAACCTGTACTCTGGCTTGTCGTGTTGTGTGAACCAGGTCAACAGCTGCACAGTGCCTTCTGTAGGAATGTTCAGTCCAGAAGCACCTTCCGGATGGAGGGCTCCTAGCGCTAACACTCAAAAGCATCATGCAGCTATTCCATCTTTTCCTCCTCAGCAGATTTTTTCTGATAACAAAAAAGATGGAAGGACTGGTGGGAAAACACGGGAGGGCTACAAACAGAAGTTGACGTTATCTGGACCCCCTTAAAATTCTGGACTGAGGCGGTGTGATTGTACAGTCAAATCCTCCTCTGGAAGCACCTGTCACTAGATTTTTATGGGTGAAATATAGTTTAGCTACCCTTCTGTTAAAAACGCCACAGTGGAAGTTACATTGAAGTTACATCCACCCACCCACCCTGCCTGTCCTTCCCTGGTCAGCTTTCTTTTCTGGGCTCTTTTGTGTTCCAGTAAAACATTTCCCACATCAAATGCATTTCCAGTTGCCTCAAGGGCATATCTATTCCAATGACCATTTCCATCGCCCTCTCAACCCCAAGACGTTTACTTGTATGCTCCAACCACTCGCATGCAGACGTGTCATCGTCAGGCCACTGCCGCAGAGATGGAGGGAGATTTGATCTCAGACCAGAAGCCGGGGCATGTCTTGCTCTACCCTTTCTATCTCCGTGGGCAGCTGGCACTGAATCCAGCCACCAGTCTGGGGGCAGGAAGAGGATGTCTTTCAGCTGTGCCATGCCAGACCCTAGAATCAGACAGGCTCCTCCCGCAACATCCAAGAGCTCGTCCCGACCGACCGTTGGAAACCAAGGCACTAGTTAACAGATTGAATGCACTCCCAGCAGACAGTGGAGGCTGGCAGCTCTGCTTTTGGTGGGGCTGTGCATGCACTCTGGGTTTCAGTCAGAACCAGCCAGAACTCTAAAGGAGCTATCCAAGGCACAGAACCCATCAAAGCCCCACCGAAATCAGAGGCACCAGCCTCCGCTGTCACGAGATGAAGCAATGGCCACTTACTTAGGTGGCTTTGTCAAATGGAAAACAAATTTAGAGAGGCCTATCAAACCTCCGAAACCAGATCCAGTCTGTCTCAGCTGCTGGAAATAAACAAGAGGTGTCCATGTGTGTGCGAGTATATCCCTTTTGTGGTCACTTGTGAGATTCCCTGATGGGTCATTTGGCTGGCCACTTGAAAACAGAGTGTTGGATTTAGGGGGGGGATGGGGGGTGCTGCCAATGACATCTCGGGTGGGGGAGGGGCTTCAGGGTGGGCCCCACCTCCTTGATATCATCCAGCACTCTGGGCTTGGTCCTGGGGGCAGTTTGGACCCCGGACCAAAAGAGGTTGCCCCCACCCCCCCAATTCAGATAGTCCTTGGGTCTGATTTGGTAAGACCATTTCAACTGGCTTATCATTATGTGTTGGGCAGTACCTGGACTTCCAGAACTATGTTCTGCGTGGGTCGGTGCGTGGCAGCCCGGCTCTGGAGCGCGCCATTGCGCTGTGCAATAGCATCTCCCAATGGGTGCAGGTCATGATTCTCAACCGGCCCACGCCCCAGCAGCGAGCGGAAGTCTTCACCAAGTTCATCCACGTTACACAGGTATGGTTGCTGTTGGGCACTTTGCTGCAAGAGGAAACCAGCAGCAGAATGAGTGGCTGGGTGGGGTGTCCACCAGGATGGTGGGTGGTTTGGAAAGCAATTTATGCGGAACATCAGTTGCTGGGGAACCTGGGCGGGAGGGTGCGGTTGCACTCCTGTCCTGTGGGTTTCCCCTAGGCAGCTGGTTGGCCACTGTGTGAACAGAATGCTGGAGTAGATGGACCCTTGGTCTTGTCCTTTCACAAGAACCTAAGGATATGTTTAGCCTAGAGAAGAGAAGATTAAAGGGAGACGTGACAGCGGTCTTCAAATATCTACAAGGCTGTCATGCAGAAGATGGAGTGGACTTTTTCTCCGTTGCTCCAGAGAGCAGGACGAGAACCAACGGGTGGAAATTGCAGGGAAGCCAATTTCGGCTAAATATTCCGAGAAACTTTCTAATGGTGAGAGCTGCAGCAGCGGACCAGGTGCAAGGTGGTGGCTTCCCCTGGAGATACTTCAGCAGTGCCTGGACGGCCATGTGGCAGAGATGCTGTCGCTGCATCCTGCATTGCAGAGACTACATTGGACAAGACGATCTCCAAAATGAGCGCCCTTCCACTTCTGTGATTCTATGGAGAAGTGGGGAGGGAAGAGGTCGCAATTCACCATAGTGGTTCCCTAAGCATGAGTTCTGAACCAATGCTGGTCACCAGAACCTTTGATTGGCTGGGCCCTAGAACAAGGCTGGCCGACTCCAGAAATACAAGATTTCTACGATACCTGGGCCCAGAGTCAGTCTGGGACGGGCCCACTGTTTTGGGGTGGCTCTGGGGCAGTTCTCTGCTGTTTGCAGTGGGTCTCTGGGTGGGGCCTAGTACAAAAGTTGTTTAGCCACCAAAACTGTGCACCTTTTAAAAAATGTCTGCAGGCAAGGGCATAGGGGAACAGTCTGCTTTTTGGGCACCTGGTCCCACAGCAACCACCTAAGCCTGGGAATTTTGTTGTTGATTGGTTGGGAATCCTACACATAACCAAAATCCCTATACCAGCCTTCCCCAACCTGGTGCACTAGCTGGGGGATGCTGGGAGTTGTAGTCTGGTGGGCACCAAGTTGGGGAAGACTGCCTTATATGATACATTAGTAGGGGACCATCTACCCATGTACTTGCTGGCTCGAGAGGGGAGTTCCTCTGCGCATGTCCAAAGTACTTTCCGTCTGAGATGATCACACCCATTCTCTCTGCCACACATTTCCAATGCAGCTTAGAGAGAGGGTGAAGTCCTGACAAATGGAAGATTTGGGTGAGAGTGCATGTGGGCTTGAAAGTCAGCTCCCACCGGGGAGTCTCTGAACGATGGGGAACCTCTTTTCTCCTTGGCAGCCCTGCAAGCTTTGTGCCCCACCTCCCACCTTTCTTTTTCATCCCATTGCAGAAGTTAAAACAACTGCAGAACTTCAGCACACTCATGGCCATTGTGGGGGGACTTTGCCACAGCGCCATTGCTCGTCTCAAGGATACACACGCTCTTCTTCCCTCTGAGGTCACCAAGGTAAGGAAGGGGTGGCTCATTTGGGATGAAGAGGGGAGACAAAATGTTAGCCTCAGGGGCATGCTGGCGAGGGAGCCAAGCCCTCCTCCCTCCTAATATGCAAGTGCTGTGCTACCTAACAGGGGTGTTGCTAGGCCTGGGCCCATGTGCCCTACCCCTGGATCTATTCCCCAGGCAGAGACCTGAGTGTCCATCACTGCAGGGGCAGCCCTAGGCTAGCTGCCAGCAACTGGTGCCCTAGGCAAACCATGCCATCGGTGCCCCACCCCAAACCTCAAGGGCAGATCTAGGCTGAGGTTTTTGGTAAGCTGGGACAGATTTTGCCCTCATTTTCTGTTTAATGGTTTTAAAGCATATTTATTTAAACAGAGTCATAATTTTTTGGTTTTTCTGTCCGTCCGTCCAACCAATGTTTCTGAGATCAGATCAGATAAAATAATTGTTACATCCTTTTCATCCAAGATATACAGTGAAGGAAGTATTTTTTAGTGCTTAAATTCCTGTGGACAGTGATATTTGGTATATTATAAAGGTAATATGAAATAATGATATCTTCGTTATTTTATTCGTATTTTTTAAAATTTGTATTTTTTCCTTGAATTTGGCTCCCCACTTAACTCGGTGCCCTAGGCAGCTACCTAGTTCACCTATATGGATGGGCCGCCCCTGCATCGGTGCCATTGGAATGTTTTTTCTTAGCTTAGTTGGTGATTTTCCAAGGTAATTGCAGCTGGGGAGGGAAGGGTTAACTCTCCCTTCCCCATATGCTGCAACACACACCCCCCCCATTTCCCTGCATGGCAATTAAACTTAGGAAAAAACACTTTTCCATTGGTTTGGGATGATCCTGGCCAGGGTGAAAATTAATTGAAGAATTTATTCGAGATGATTTGGATGAGAAATTAATTAGCTTGCTTTGCCTCCTGAGAAATTTTAAATAAATCCTAGTAATCCTTTCTATATTTGCATATGCAAATATTATGCAGATTTCTGTTCTATGGGCCTGGGTCCCGAATTTTTTAAGTACCTAGCAACACCCCGACGTCCCCAGCTTTGGTGGCCAGAATGGACCTCAGTTTTCTATTGGCAGCCATTTTGAAAGCTACTTACCAGAAGGGGCACAATACGCCTGGGGGATGAGATGGCATCAGTTGCCTCCACAGTGACCCTGCTCTCCCCTCTCCCCCACAGGTACTGTCCGAGATGACGGAGTTGCTCTCGTCATCTGGAAATTATGGGACGTACCGACGGGCGTATGCCGACTGCAACGGCTTCAAGATCCCCATCGTTGGTGTCCACCTGAAGGACCTGGTGACGCTGCATGAGGCCTTGCCCGACCGCGTGGATGGCGGGCGGCTCAACTTGAGCAAGTTGCAGAGTCTGTACGAGCCGGCATGGGAGCTGCGGGTGCTGCAGCAAGCCAAGCCCCCGTTCCAAGCCAACAACGACTTGGTGCACCTGCTCACTGTGAGAGACTGTCTTTGGCAACGTGGTCCACAAAGAGAGAGCCCGTCTCAAGATGCTGAAAAAAGTAATGGGCTTCTTAAAGAGCACAACCAGTTTTTCAGCGACTTGAGACTAGCTCTCTCGTTTCGGGTCCCCTCTGGATGCTTTCCAGTTTTCTCATACTTTCCTTTGATAATGTGGGCCACAAGGAGGAGTGGAGGCCGTGGGTGTGGGGTTGGCTGCATGTGTTCTACGAGGAGGGTGTGTGCACAAGACTCCCAGAGATGCTCATGCAGCCGCTAGGGCACATGCCACGGGCCCACACCCTAGCAGGGGTCCACTGGCAAGAGCCCCCCGGACTTGCTCGTCCTCTTCACCATTACAACCTGCTTGTTCCCCTGCCTCTCGCTCTGGCCCAGACAACGGTGGTGGTGAAAAGGAAGGAGGAGCAGGAGAGGCCGTGGCCTCCTGGCTCCCTGGCTCTCTGCCTGCCAAGCAAGCCAGTGGGCGCCATGAGGAGGAGGAGGAGCAAAAGCAGCGGGTGACGGTGGTGATGGGAAGGCTGAGGGAGGGGGCCCATTGAGGGTGTCTTGCCCAGGGCCCCCAAAACCCCGGGGCCAGCACTAGGCTAAGACAGAACACCACCTCCGTGTGGCCTAATAATTCAACTACAAACAGAGCGGAGGTAGAGGACACAACATTGCCTCATTTAGGAAATACGCCTGTCGTGAGGCATAATGCTGAAATGTCAGAAGGGTGTGCTAGGATCACAACATCTGTGTTGCGTCGCAAACCCTGCTAATGAGGACAACCCCTGCCAGCTGTTATGTTGCCTAGCAACCACCCCGCTACAAGCCAAGAGAGGCCTGTGAGCCGCATGTCCCAGCAGTAGGCCGTTCTGTGACTCAGTAACCACAATGTATGGGTTGCCTGTCGACTGTTACTACAGGGAAATTGAGCCATAAACATTGCATTGCTTTGCAGCCAGTTTCTACATTGCCCAGTCACCACGATAGGCAGCCACACTCTTCATGGCCTGACCCAGATCTGTGGGGTCCCTCCAGCCCTTGTATCTCCCCTGCGCAACATGTGATGCGCTGCCTAGCAACTGGCATGGTTGGAGGGGCCTAGGAGCCTTACGGCGTATGTGCTCCTTAGCGGCCAGAGCAAGGGGAAGGCACCGCTGGCTCTGCAAGCCCTGGAATCAGGATTACAGGAAAGCCGTATGACGTGTGTCCACAACTGGCCGTTGTGCCAGAAAGGCGATGCACATGCAGGGCTGGCCCCACCGTTAGGTAGGGCGAGGCAGCCACCTCAGGCGGTAGAGGCTGGGGGCCAGGGAGCAGCAGTGAGGTGTTCCGGGGTAGAGCTATGCATGCCGCACAGACCTCATTCGGACAAGTGTTGTAGGCTAAACGCTGGTAAGCCACAGTGTATGCCAGATGCAATTTGCATAAGCACCCACCCAACCATGGCTTGTGTTGTCTGAACGTGGGGTGGCATGGCTTGTTCAAGGAGGAAACAACCCTCAAATAACCCACGGGCTGTTGTTGGGTTATTTGACAGTTGTTTCCCCTCAAGCAAGCCATGCCGCTGGGGTTCAGACAACGCAACAAGCTGCAGTTGGGTGGGCGATGACTATTATTATTATTATTTATTAAATGTATTAATCGCCCATCTGGCTGGTCACCCAGCCACTCTGGGCAATGTACAACATATAATAAAACAGTTTAAAATAATAAAATCCTACAATAAAAACATTTTCTAAAATACCCTAACCCACCCCAAATGCCTGCCTGAACAACCACGTTTTTAATGCACGGTGAAAGCTCATTAAAGAGGGGGCATAGCAGAGTTCCCTAAGGAGGGAGTTCCACAGAGTGGGGGCCACCACAGAAAAGGCCCTCTCCCTCATCCCCACCCTCATCCCCACCCTCATCCCCACCAGTCTAGCTGTCCTGGCTGATGGGACAGAGAGGAGGCTATCAACCGTGCTGGGCCCGCTCTGCGGCTTAAGCAAGCCACCGTGGCTTATTTAGCCTATGACGATTGTGCAAAGTGGCCCGCAGTCTGTCCTGCATTCCCTAGGCAAATCTGCTGCTCTCAGGTGCACTGCCCCATTGCCAGTGGTATCGCGGAGTCAGGGCTCTCAGGGACGCAGCACCAACGCTTTTTTCTTAGCAGAGGCACTGATGGCATCTGCCCCCTGCCCATATTCCCTGTTCCCTCTGAGCTGAGCTGTGATTCTAACAACAGCTGGGGGGCAATGCATTTTCCAACAACATTTTGGGGTGGCTCGGTCTTGAGGGGGCAGTTAAGAGCCATTAGCCTTACAAAAGACCTGCTCCTGATGGAGGTGAAAACTGCTAGAACTGGTGTGCTGATGTGGATCAAGCCAGATGCCTGCATTTTAGACCCTCCGTGGGAATGTGGCTATGGGGGCTGTCAGTATGAGCGTCTGTGCTTCAGAGTGTGCCACTGCTCCACTGGTAGTGCTGAAGTGAGGTTCGGCTCCCAGTCCAGTCGGCCTCTGTACATGGGATGGAGGCCGCGGTGGCGGTGGGGAGAGCGGTGCGTCATGTTGTGCTTTGCCTTAGGCCTCACAATGTCTTGGGCCAGCTCTGCGCATACGTGTCCCAAAGACCTCGATTGCAGGTAAATAGGGGTTGGGCAGCAGTTCCTGGCCAAGAATAATGTGACTTGTGGGGCCTGTGTGTGCTTCTCTTTCCCATCTAACTCCCTTCTGTCTTCCAGCTCTCCCTTGACCTCTACTACACAGATGACGAGATCTACACGCTCTCCTATGCCCGTGAGCCCCGCTGCCCCAAGTCCCTGGTAAGAGAGTAGCGAAGCTGTGAGCAAATCAGAGAGTGGAAAAGTCATCTTCTGGGCATCACAGTCCCATCTCTTAACCAGGGCTGGGCAGAAGGCATATCTCCAGATGTCTTGGACTGGAGATCCAACTCCCAGAAGCCCCTGTCAGCATGGCCAATGGCCAGGCATGCTGGGAGTTGAAGCCCCTGTCAGCATGGCTGATGGCCAGGCATGCTGGGAGTTGAAGTCCAAAACGTCTGGCGATCTGCTTTCTGCCCACTCCTGTCCTAAACCGCCAACTCTTTTCTCTTTGCAGCCAGCTGCCCAGTTCAAGCCCCCTTTGGTTGTGGAGTGGGCACCTGGGGTTTCTCCCAAGCCTGACCAGGTCACCATCAGGAGGCACATCCAGCAACTGGTTGAGGTAAGAACAGCCCAATCCATGCCTGTGTGAAAAATCTGGGAGCAAGCAGAGGGCTTCACCAAACCTCCTAGTCTTGCAGTCTGTTAAAACAGGTGCTAATGCCTGCTGCCACTCCAGATGGACTCTGTACGCACTCAGGAGATACCTTCATTCAGCCTTTCCCAACCTGATGCCCCCCAGATGGGAGTTGTAGTCCAACATCTGGGAGGCACTCGGTTGGGGAAGGCTGCTTTAGTTTCTCCTGTAAAGTCACAGGATCTGTTTACCAGTAGCATATAGCATAGCAGGGTGTTGAAGGACATAGATATTTATTTTGCTGATTAGATTTATATCCTGCCCTTCCTCCAAGGAGCATGGGGTGGCATCCATGGTCTCCCCACTCCCCGTTTTAGCCTCACCACCAGCCTGCTGAAGGAGGTCAGGCTGAGAGTCGATGGCTAGCCCAAGATCACCTTGTGAGCTGCAGCGCTGAGTGGAGGATTTGAACCCGGGTTTCCCCAGTCCGAATCCCACGCTGGGGGTGGCGTTGAGCGCTGGCATTTTGCATTGTGTCATTGCATGATAACGTGTCTTCTGTTGCTGGCTGTGATCGTGGGGAAGTGCTGTTTTTACCGCACTGTGTTGCCAGTCCAGGTCATGTCAAGCCATCACCTGCCTGCCAGCCCCCCGCATAATGTATATTTCGTCATTTGTGCCTCAGGGTGGGTGTTGTGATCTGGTGTCAGGTTTGGCTGCTCTGTAACCCCCAGCAAAAGAGAGTTTTGCCCCACTGGGCAGGGCCTGTTCCCGCTTTTCTCCTCCCCTTTCCATGCAACAACCCCTTCGGTGAAGGAAGAGGCTCAAATCCGGCCACTTCAACCACTTCCTTTTCTGCAACTACAAATAAAGTTTGCTGCTGAGACAAATGTTGTCTGGGGGGGGGGGGAGGAAGGAGGGAGAGGGGAAAGAGACATCATCCCTGTCACTGTTTCACAGATCGGTGCCCATCCCAAGGAAGAGTGCCCAAGCCCCCTCCCCATGATTGCACATCACTGAAAGCCTTAAATAGCCCCCAGGCCAGGCTATAGTTAAGAGCCAAATTAGCTGATGATGATTTTAAGTATTCATACTTGATGCTACTGAATGCAATTAACCTGTAAGGTTTTTTGTTATGTAAATTGCAGCCTGAGGAAACCAGGGCAGCCTCAGGATCATTCCAGCTGAATTTTCTGCAAATCTGTGTAATTTGCATAAATTGTGCAAAATGTGGCCAGAAATCATGCAAATTTCTGCCACAATTTGCACACATTGCGGCTGCAGTTTGCATACATTTTGGCCAAAATGTGTGCAAATCTCTTTTTGTGCAAATGGCGTCCAACACTAACCCCCCCCCCCCCAAATGGAAGTAATCTTTCGATGTTGGGGAAAACGTGCAGTTCAGGTCACTGGCAGCAGAAGCCCATGGAGCCCCAAAAGGCTGGATTTCCAAGTGATGGACATCTGTAATGTCATGTCACATTAATTAACCCGCAGGGCTCCATAATGCACGCCAGCCGCCATTTTGAAAATGTGAGCTGCGTCAAGGATATGCTGTGGCTTCCTGTGTTGTGTGAACTTGGGCGGCCTCGCATAGCCCTAGAACAACCCAAGCAGAGCAGAGAAGAGAATTTTAGGACAGTGGCAGGGTTCCATCCCCTTCTGCTCCAGTCCTGCCACTCTGGCTTCCCTAGAACTGCTGTTTGCATAACAGAAAATATGTACATCAATAGCATTCGTGCATTTAATGGTGCATCTTGTGCTGCACATCTCTGCAACAGCCCATCCTCCACTTATTTCAAAAGCCAAGTGTATGTGTGCTCTTTTGGCTGAGAATAGTGCTTTATAAGTAAACAGTTTACATTAGCCTGCTCCAACCTGGTGACCTCCAGATGTGAGGGATGGCATGGCCATGCTGGCAAGGAACATCTGGAGGGCACCAGGTTGGAGCAGCCTGATTTAAATGGTGCCTCAGCAACGACAGTGTGTGAAATGGCAGGCTGTGTTCAGTATTACGTCAATTATCCACGCACATGCATTTATCTACATGTGCGCTAGAGGCAAGATGCATTTCCACCCACTCACCCACAGATTTCACTTCTAGAGACTGTGGGGAGGTTGCTGAACCCTGAAGGACAATACTAGGAAATCACCCTAAAATCACCCCAAAGGCAAAAAGAGGGGCAGGGCCCAGGGAACAAGGGCACCTGTGAGCATATGAGACACTGGGATTGTTTTTACATAACACTAAGCATCATGAGTTAATTAACCCACGGGGCTTTGGGGCACATCCTAGCCACCAGCCATGGCTTGTCATGTTGCGCAAACCAGGGTGGTGTGGGTTACCTGAGGGTTCTTTACCCTTCCTGTAAACCACACTGCCCAGATTCGTACGACACGACAAGCCATGGTGTGTGCCCACTGCAGCTTGCATATTCAAAATAGCGGTTGGCCCTTGCTGCAAAGCCCAGTGGGTTAATGAACTCACAGCAGCTTCAGGTTACGTGCGAACCAGGTCACTGAAAAGGGATGCAAATCCCAGCCTGTCTGCGTACAGTCTGGGGAAGGGTGGCGGCTACTGTGACAACCCCTTGAAAAAGAGCTAGTAGGCTAGGAAAGACCTCTCCCTGAAACCCTGGTGAGCCGCTGCCATGAGTATAGACAATACTGAGCTGGATGGATCAATTGACCCAGGCTTTCTGAGATTTCGTCAGGCAGCACCTTGCATTTTCAAGCATAACTCTGCAACCATGAGAGCTAAAATCCTGTGATCAAGCTTTAGTTGACAGGTGACACCCTTTTTAAAACCAGGTCCATCCCACATCACTGTTTCCAACTGGCCCTTCACATAAAACCCCACATCTCCAAACTAAGGGGACATGAATATATAGCACTTGGCACACGTCCTTCCCGTTTAAACTCTGCCTCCATCTCCCTTCCCTTCCTCTGTTGTCCCCCTGTGTGTGAATATCTATCTAGATCAGGGGCGGGTGACATGCAGCCCTCGGACTAATTTCAAAAGCCCTCAGCATGTGATCAGTTCAGATCTCTGGCAAGAGCAATCTCTCTCTTCCCTGGCAGTCTGCTGCATGAGAAGGGAGAAAGAGAGAAAAAGGGGTGGCAAAGAGGGAGGGTGTGAAATCATTATGCCCAAATCTGCTCAGTGGAGGATAACTCCTCCTGTATAAGCCTTTGCCTACTCATCTCTCAAGGGCTTTATTTTCCTCCCTTCTCTCTCCTTCCTTGCCAGTCCGTGTTCAAGAATTACGACCCTGAACAACGGGGTTACATCTCTCAAGAGGATTTGGAGACCATTTCCACTAGTTTCCCTTTCTCCTTCTGCGGGCTGGAAAGAGAACGGTAAGCGCTGCGGTGTGGAAAGGAGCTGGAAGCTCAAACCCACAGGGGTACTAGAAGGGATTTAGGGTAGAATACAATGTCCTTTGGGAATTGGGACCCCTAGGTCATACGAGAGCTTTATTTAGGCAAGGGAGATGCACAAGTTCAACCGTCCAAAATCCCTGCGGTCTGCACAGCTCCTGCCCTGGTCCTGCTTGGTTCCCAGCAGTCAAAGTTGCAGACTGGGGTTAGGCTGGCCACTTATGTGTCACTGAAAAGTGGAAATGCATTATTACAAACAGCAGCAGCATCATAAAAGAGAGGACAAAAGACCTCTTTTACATATACATTTGCCTATGCTAATGTATATGTATAGGTGACAGTTTAGAAATGTATAATTATTATTTAAATAGACATACAGCCCACTGCATTGTAGTGGGGAAGATGGTGACCAGGTGACCTGCTTGCCTTCCTGTACAGATGCTGTTGAGTGGCGACAGGCTTTTTTCTTTAATCTTTAACCCGGAATCGCACAGGGCGATTCAAATAGAGGGCTGCCCTCGGTAAAAAATAAAAGGGCACAGGGCCACCCTAGGCATGGTCGGGGCTGGTGTGAGGACTCCCAATCTGCGGGTGCCAGCAACAGCTTTGCAAGATTCAAAGTGATCTTGATAGACTGGAGCGCTGGGCAGAAAACAACAGAATGACATTTAATAGGGATAAATGCCAAGTTCTGCACCTAGGAAAAAGAAACCAAATGCATAGTTACATGATGGGGGATACGTGGCTCAACAACACTACAAGCGAGAAGGATCTTGGAATTGTTGTCGATCACAACCTGAATATGAGCCAACAATGTGATGTGGCTGCAAAAAAGGCCAATGCTATTTTGGACTGCATTAATAGAAGCATAGGAAGTACTAGTTCCCCTCTACTCAGCACTGGTTAGGCCTCATCTGGAGTACTGTGTCCAGTTCTGGGCACCATACTTTAAGAAGGATGCAGACAAGCTGCAGAGGGTTCAGAGGAGGGCAACAAAGATGATCAGGGGACTGGAAACAAAGCCCTCTGAAGAGAGACTGAAATAGCTGGGCATGTTTAGCCTTGAGAAAAGAAGACTGAGGGGAGATATGATAGCGCTCTTCAAGGACTTGAAAGGCTGTCACAGAGAGGAAGGCCAGGATCTCTTCTCCATCATCCCAGAGTGCAGGACATGGAATCATGGGCTCAAGTGACAGGAAGCCAGATTCCGGCTGAACATCAGGAAAAACGTCCTGTTAGAGCAATACAACAATGGAACCAATTATCTAGGGAGGTGGTGGGCTCTCCCACACTGGAGGCGTTCAAGATGAGGCTGGACAGCCACCTGTCATGGATGCTCTGACCTGGATTCCCGCATTGAGCAGGGGGTTGGACTCGATGGCCTCGTAGGCCCCTTCTAACCCGACTATTCTATGATTCTAAGGATAGAAGTAGGCCCAAGTACGTGCAAACAGCAGTTTCCGGCAGAAGCCTGGAAGCTTATCAAGGGCTCTTTTGCAAGATGACTAATGGCAGAGAGGCGACAAATCTTCGCCTGAAGTGTGCAGCCGCAGGGCACTCTCTTAGGTCACTTCGGGCAACAACTGAGGCCCAACAGGCCGAGCTGACCTCTACGTAAACTCACTGAACTCTCCCAAAATGTTCTGCGAGAACTTGGGAGAGTGGGGTGGAGGGGTGGGGTGGGGTGGGGAGGGGAGGGCATCCCCTTGCCAGCTAAATCAGGGTGAAACAGAGCCAGGAGCTTTTGCGAGGGCCTGCCGTAAGGGAAAGGTGCGAAGAGCTGGATTCCCCGTTTCTGGGGAGAAAGGCTCAGCAGGCCCAAGTGAGTTCAGCCAAAGCCTCACTGGCTGCCTCCCTCCCACCACAGCGAGGGCGCCTGGAGCCGCGAAGAGCTCTCCGAGTACTTCATGCGGGCCTGCGCCGTCTTCTCCAAGCTGAGCCTGAGCTTACTGCATGACTTCCACGAGGCCACCTTCAAGAAGCCCACTTTCTGTGACAACTGCAATGGCTTTGTGAGTTTGTAACACCCCCCGCTCCCCGTCAGCAACACCCACCACTCAGTCCCTTGCAGTGGCAGAAGCTGCAGCCGCTGATCCGCGCTTCCAGCTTAAACTCTTTTACACTGAAAGCAGGGCGACAAGAGCACTGGAAGACGGAAGGGGTGTCTGATGGTGAACGTGACCAGGCGGGTTGGGGAATAAAAGGACTCAGGCCCCTAAGGGAGGAGGCCTTGGTAGTTAGAGTCTCTCTTTCCCTCTAGAAGCTGGACTCTTCCGGCCTCGTAGCCTTTAGAACTATTTTCTGCTGTGACCATGAAGTCGAGAAACATGCTGTCTTTCAGAACCCAAAGTAGGAATTCCGAGAATAGACAGTGTTGCTAGAACCCAGCTTTTGTGACTGGCAATAAAGTTGAAACAGGAAAGCTGCATCCCCCGGCATGAGTTAAACCAGGGTCCTCGCTCGTTCACATACATACATACATAGATGAACTGCCCAGCTATTGGGCGGTATAGAACTGTAATAAATATATATATGTGAGAGTGGACCTTGGTTTAAAGTTGAAACAGGAATATATACAGTCCTCAAATTTGCTGAAGCTGCTCAGCAAGCCATCGCAATGTCATGCCCAAGGAAGTGGTAACTACTGCAACTAACACCTGCATTCTTTCTTTTCTGTTCTTCTAGCTCTGGGGAGTTTCTAAGCAGGGATACAGATGTCGGGGTAAGCATGCCCCCTATTGGGCACTAAAGGGAAATGCTATTGCTGCACGAGCAGTTGGGATCTTATCCCTGATCAGCTTTCAGTGGCTGGGTTCACACAACATGCTAACCCAGACTTAAGTGGGTGAGTGTGGGTTGTTTGTTGAAACTTGGGTTAGTGTGTTGTCTGAACCCAGGACATTTTCTGTAGGGTGGCTTGTTAACCATGCAGTGTGGCTTATTTTTCTCAAACAAGCCACCTTGAGAATCCATGGTTTGTTGTTGGGTTGTTCAGTGTGGTTAACAAGCCACCCTGTGGAAAATGTCCTGGGTTCAGACAATACGCTAATCCATGGTCCAACAAACAACCCACAGTTCAACAACAACCCACACTCCACTGCTGTGAGTGTAGGTTAATGTGTTGTGTGAACTGCCCCTTGTGGGCCTGGCCTTTTGCAACACCAATTTTTGAGTTAAATACTCAGGCACAATAGGCTGGTCCACAGTTACTGTCAACTTGGATATTTATATTTATATATTATAATATACAGTGCTGTCATTCCCTTATCTTAAACACGCCCCTTCTCTGCCCATTACTGGGTTGTCCTTTTTCCACATAGTGGTGCACTCATTCTCATTTGAGCTGGGGTCGACACATGAAGCAGGATGTGTTGGAAGAGTCCAGGGGTTGCAGAGCGGACTGTACCATTGCAGGTGGTAGATAACTGGGGCCGTTAACACAACACACTAACCCACACTCAGTGGTTGAGTACGGGTTGTTGTTGAACCATGGGTTAGAGAACCGTGTTCTCTGAACTCAGGCCATTTTCCACAGGGTGGCTTGTTACCCCTGGAGTGTGGCTTGTAAACCACTCTGAACAACCCAACAACAAACCATGGGTTCTCACGATGGCTTGTTTGAGAAATAAGCCACACTGCATGGTTAACAAGCCATCCTGTGGAAAATGTCTGGGGTTCGGACAACACACCAACCCACGGTTCAACAACCCACACTCAGTGAGTGTGAGTTAGCGTGTTGTGTGAACCCGGTCACTGTTTAGTGGCCTCCTATATTAAAAAAAAAACTTTCTGTGAGTAGAAAAATAACATAGCAGGGAGAATGGTTCTAGATTCAGCACAGTCCCTGCTGTATCATGTTCTATTTGCAGAGAGTTCAAAAGAAAAAGGGAAGGAAGCATTAAAGAAAATATGTAGCCACAACCTTCGGTCTGACGTTGCACCATCCCATTTCTAAGGTCTATTTATGTGCTACTTTTTGACCTTATATCCTCCAAGCAGCGCACAAGCATAATGAAATCCATTTCAAAAACCTTCTAAGGGCTTGCACGTTTAGGCAGAAAAAGTGTCCTACAACTTTTGTTCTGCCTCAATGTGCATAGGGTTGTGTCCCAAGTTGCCCCAAACAGCAGGATTGTGATTTGTAAGCAAAATTCATGATGCTGCCTGTGCAGACCTGGCCTGAGCCTTCCCAGCTTCTGACTTGATCCCCTTTCTGGTCCTTCTCCTGCAGATTGCGGCATGATCTGTCACAAGCAGTGCAAGGACCAGGTGGAGGTGGAGTGCCAGAGGCGCTTCCACTCCAGCGCCTCCGACAGCGCCACGCCTCGAATCGCCACGCCAGCTGCCACCCATCACCCTAGCTCTGGTGAGAGGTTGCAAGCGTGGACTGGGACTCTCTGGGCAGGCTGGGAAATGGGATGGTTCTGGGGCATTCACAGTGGCAAAGACTTGTTTTCTACCCAGCCTTGCAATCCACGAGGAGCCTGAAGAAGAGTTGCTTAAAAGAGCAAAAAGCAGTCAGATCCATTAAAAAACCCATCGAACCCCTCCCAGCTTTGCTGTGGACAGGAGTGGGCAACTGGTGGCCCTGCAGCATGGTTCCCATGTTGAGTAGGGCTGATGGCAGTTGTAGATCGCCCATCCCTGTTGTAGGAGGAGCTCAGTGGCAACTCCTGTGTGGTACCAGTAGGCTTCACTGAGGTCAACAGCACAGCCCACAGTAGGACATTTGCTGCCCATCTCCCTCCAAAGCCTCGCTCCTGCGTGTTCCATCCTCCTGCCAGGGATGCAGGCCGGCCCAGCCGGCTGTGGCTTTGGCCCAGGGCACGCCACAAGGTTTATTATAATTTATTTATTGCATTTATACCCCGCCTTTTTTCCTCTTGCAAGGAACCCAAGGCGGCTTACATTATCCTCCTCCTCTCCATTTTATCCTCACAACAACCACCCTGCAAGGTGGGTTAGGCTGAGAGTCTGTGACTGGCCCAAAGTCACCCAGTGAGCTTTCATGGCCGAGTGGGGACTAGAACCCGGATCTCCTAGCTCCTAGTCCAACACTCTTGCCACTACACCACACTGGAATGACTTCAACCCCACGGCCACGCTTGTAACGGTGCCTATCCTGCCCTGCAGGCTCGGAGGAAGAAACGTTTCTCTTCCCACCTGGACGGGAGCAGATCAAGAGCCCCCTCGCCAGGGTGGTGAGCGCCACGGGCAGCCGGCTGATGAAACACGCCTCAACCCAGACGGAGGCAATCGGCCTGATGGCTGGCAAGCAGCAGGCACCCCCAGCGGGGGTAGGGGGCTGCAGCCAGAGTCGGAAGCAGCTACTGGAGCAGATGAAGGAGTCTGAGAAGGTGAGGATGTTTGTGGGGGAATTCCGCATCCCAGAAGGGGAAGCGTGTTAGGACCACACTAGAAGTGGGAGATGCGTCATTAGGGTTGTTTTGACAACTGGGGAGGTTATGCTTTGGGGGTGAGAGGGCATTCAATCCTTTCCACCTTTGCCCTTTCCCTGGTCCAAATCATGTCTCCTGCTTGGAAAGCCACCATTAGCTCCAAGGAGGTGGGAGACAGGGACAGAGGCATATACCTCCTGTGCCAGACCTAGCGTGGCCTGGAGTCTGGAGTAATTCAAGAGTTAACATGGGAAGATGAGCACTAGACTCCAGGAATGGGTGCATGTATCAGTCCAAAAAGAAAAGGGGGAGATCAGCCTCACCCACTCTGCACATCTCCAATTGCTAGCTGGGGTGTTCTCGCCTCCCGACCCGTCACGCCACTGCAAACTTCTCTAGAGGAGTCTGTATTGCAGCCTTCTCGATAGTCATGACCAAACCTAAAGCCACTTCGACGAAGGAATGCGAATCAAGGGGACAGGGTGAGCGCTCCAACGGTCCTCTAGTGCTTCTGGCTTCTGCACCAAAGGAGTACAACCCCCCGCAGGGACAGGCCACATGCAAGTGAAGCTGGTCAAACCAGTCCCGTTCAGAGGCAAGGGGCAGGGTCCCGCACAGCAAGGGGGCAGCCTCTGGCCCAGTGCTACTAGCCACTGATTGCCCTTGGGAGAGCCACAGGTCAATCACTCCCATGCATCCTCTGCAGCTGCGACACATTTGAAAGCAGTGGTATAGTGGGAAGTGCAGGTGCCCATTACGGCAGTCCCCAGAGCCCCAAAATGCAGGCTGCTATGTTGATCCATCGCAACAAAGCTGTTCTAGCAGTTCTCATCTCCCCCAGGAGGTCTTTTGTAAAGCTCATGGGTCTGGATTGCACATCCAAGGCCAGGCCACCCCAAAATACTTTGCATTGCAATAGGGAATATATTGTTGCTGGGAAAATTTATTTCCCAGGTCAAATTCACTTGCAGTCAGGCTCGGAGAGGGCAGGGAATTCTTGGGGGTGGCAGGTGCCGTGAGCATCCCTGCCAATAAAAAAGGGCTGGCGATGCATCCCTAGAAGCCCTGCTTCCACTACACCGCTGCTTGAAAGCTTCTGGGGTTCCGCAGCCTCTGCAAACTCTTCATGCCCTGTTAACAGGACCAAGGTTGCTGGGGGCGGACACAGGCACCCCTTGAAAGTGCGTGTGGCTTGCCCTGTTTTGCAGGAGCAGGAGAGGCTCATGCTGGCCAATCAGAGCCTCCAGAACCGCGTCTCACAGCTGGAGGCGGAGAACAGCCGGTTGCTGAAGGTGGAAGCTGCCAGCCTCCCCTCCCTCACCTGCTGGAAGGCTTGGACAGCCTGCAGCTCCCAGATGCCACCAAAGCCCAACTGAACCAGGGGCCAGGAGCTGCAGGAGAGAAGGGGACTTGGTTTGGGGAAAAGAGGTTGGACGGTTTCAAGGAAGTGAATAAAATGAACTATTTATTGAGTGGCAAATCCCAGTGGCATTTTTGGCAACAGCTGCTGCTGTTTCTGCTGAGTGTAGAATGCAGCTTGGCTCACTCACTCGATCCATCTGGATTGTTTTACTAAGGTGCTCTTTGGTTTCTGGAAGGCACTTTGTCAACTACTGTTCTCTGCAGCAAACCCTAAGAACCAATGGGTCTGTGCACCAAGAGATCCTTTCTCGGATTTTGGTGAGGCCGGTGATCCTCTGTGCCTCCAAGGCCAAGAATAGAGATGGGGAAAGGAAGTCTGTATGGCTGAAGAGTGAAAGGCATGGGTGGGGGAGAGAAGAGAGCCTGAGCCATGACACTGACAGCTGGACAGCAGGGAAAGAGAGAAGACTGAGTGCGGAAGCACTGAATACAGTGCAGTATCCCTTCTCCCTCCTGCCTTGTTTTCAACAACTTCTACATCTTTGCTTCACTCCCCTAACTCTGTCTACATTTGGGGCGAGTGGATGGCACTGTTTGCTGCGGGAAACACAGACAATACAGGGGCTCTATAATTTTTAAATCCACGTCTTCCCAGAAGATCCTGTCCAAAATGGCCCCCACAGTCCAATTACGGCTGCTTGACCAAGCATCCTGTACCCTTCCCTTTGTGGGTGTGCGCACACAAGGAATTGCAGCAGGGGGTTGGACTCGATGGTCTCATGGGCCCCTCTCAACCCCACTATTCTGTGCTTCTATGAACCTGACCCCTTTTGAAAAACCTGCAAATCATTGCTGATTTTTAGCAGCTGCTGCTCTCCCAACCTCCCAGAGCCCCCCTCCCCCAAAACCAAAAAAAAAAAAAGCAAGCAGGGGTAAAAAATGAAGTTGTTTTGTTTGTTTTTTAAAAGTACCTTTGCACAAAGAAGTTGAATTGCAAAAAAATTTTTAATCTCAAGAATTACATTGGTGCTGCATTGAATCCAGCCTTGTGATTTCAGTTCTGCCTCCCTGTCCCCTTTGAAGCAGGAGCTGTGCGGCAGAAACATTAATTTACACAATTTCAACCAAAAATGCAGAATGCTCAATTGCAAAGGCCAATGTGCCACCATGTAGATGGTTCAGAGGATTAGAGGTGTGTGTGTTTAGAGCCCAAAGGAGTTATCCCCCCATATAGCAGGCTTCTCCAACCAGGTAGCTGGGGGATGCCGAGTTGTAGCCCAACACATCTGGAGGCCACCCGGTTGGAGAAGCCTGCTGCATTAGTGTCTCATCCAATTTAATGTGGTATCAGTGACGAGTCCCTTACATACTTCCTTCTGTACCCAAAAAGAAAGGAAGGTTACCCAACACTCAGATTTGCTAGCGAAAGCCCCCAAACCAATCTTGCGGAGAAATCCAGAGAGTAGCCCAGCTTCCTGTGTCCTCACACTGTTGTCCTTTTTATTTTGCTTGGAACAAGAACAGCTGCACCCTATCCAGAGGGTTTCTAGGACGTTTAGACTGCAAGTCACCCCCCAAAAGCAAAGATGGTATTTCAATTCCAAATACCTAACAAACGTTTAGTAGCTCCCCTTCCCCTCAAAAGTAACTTAAAAAAGAATCTATATGGCACCAAGTTAAACGGTAGGGCACAAACGTCTGGGTCTGACAGCTTAAGGGTGCGATCCTGTGCATGTTTAGACAGAGAAAAGGCCTACAACTCCCAGCATGCCCTTGGCTGAGGCACGCTGGGAGTTGTTGGCCTTTTCTCTGTCTAAACATGCATAGGATCGCACTCTAAGGGTATTTTTTTCTTTTCTTTTTTTTTTAAAAAGGGGAGACATTTCCACAAACACCCCTCTGCTAAAGTCACAGAGCTGCCATCTCAGTTCCAACCCTAAAGTAATCACAGACTTATTCTAAAGCTACATTGCCCCCAGCTTGGGGAAAAGGCAACAGCAAAACTGCCTTTGTGCAGGTTAGCTCTGGCTTGCAGTGAACTGCTAATCATTAGATGGGAATTGAGGGAAGCCAAGAACCTGCTGCTCCCTTCTCCAGTTCTCTTCCTGAAGCCTCCTCCTCACAGAAGTGAGAGTAGTTTCAACCCTGCCCCACGCTGGAGGGGCGGGGGATCAGAATCCTTGCTCTATTTTTTTTTCTTCTTGCCCCTTTTGCCCCAGCGTTGGTAGCCTCCTCCTCCCCCCTCCCGCCTCTTCTCCCACATGGGCATAGGGGGCTCGATCTCGTTTGGACGCCCACCACGGTCTGGGACACCACCCGTCATCAGCACCTGTAGGGAGGAAAGGTGGAGTTATTCCAGAGGAAGCCACCATGGAGCAGCAAGGAGCTGATGGGGGAGTGAACAGGGAGTGTTGCGTAACTTCCTGTGCTCCCCTCCCATGACCAATGCTCCAATGTTGCCTCTTGTGGGGAGGGGGAGGATTAGCAATCAGCACTATTACAGACGTAAGGGGGCAGCACAGGCTGTGCTTGCATCCCATTAGTCTGGGGAGAAATGCCTGGTTTGATTCATTTATGAAAATCTTCTGGAGCAATTGTGCAGTGAGCAATTTTACAGAATCCATGCACACACACACAGCCCTGGGTATAGCGCTCTTTCCCACCCCACCTCACCCTTTGGGGGCCCAGGGTTCCTCTCCAACCCATACCTTGTTGACAGCACAACTAGTCTTGTCCCGTGAGGCGCCACTGCTGGTCTTGACGATGCGCGAAAAGTCCTCCCTAGAGGCCAGCAGGTGAGCAAGGGTAACCTGGGAATCCCCGGATAAAGACTGCCGCAGGGGTTGGAAGGCCTCTGCCATGGCTGTGCTACGGGCCTAGTGGGAATGACAGTTACGGGAAATCAACAAGGCAGCTGATGCACAGCAGGAACGCCAACGCTGCATCTCCCCCCCACCCCAAGTAACTTTGGGGAGCAGACAGGGCAACGCCGCTAAACTACCAGTGGCCCCTGCCCTGACCTCTCTCACCTTTGCCCTCTCAGACCAATGGAAGGATGCGACGGTGACATCAAAACGGGTGATCATCATGTGTTTGCGGCACTGGTACTCAGCACGCAGCGCTTCCTGGATGCCCTTCAATGCTTCCTAGTGTTTTATTGGGACCGGGGAGGGGGGTGGGGTGACGAGGAGGTGTGAGAGAGACATCAGCTTAGTACCTATCTATCACAGGTCCACGCTCAATAGCCCTACGCATCCATGAACGTGCTGGGGGAACCATTCATCCCAAACACAGAAGCTAAAACTGTAAGACCATAAGAGCCCTGCTGGGTCAGACCCCAAGGGTCCATCTAGTCCAGCACTCTGTTCACACAGTGGCCGACCAGCTGTCGACCAGGAACTCACAAGCAGGACAGGAGCGCAACAGCACCCTCCCGCCCATGTCCCCCAGCAACTGGTACACATAGGCTCACTGCCTCTGATCCTGGAAGTAGCATATGGCCATCAGGACTAGGAGCCATTGCTAGCCTTCCCCTCCAAGAATTTGTCCTTCAAAGCCATCCAAACGGGTGGTCCTCTTGGGGTGACAGGTGTCTAGAGAAAGCCCTGCACTGGCTTCTCCCTACCCATTCCTCAGAGGTCAGCGGGACCTTCAGGAGGGGCGCCATCTGCTGGTGTCCTGGGGGTAGCGTAGAAAGTACCTCTGAGATCTAAGGAGGAGACCACATGTTTAGCTGTTTGGGAGAGAGAAAGAAATAGACAATTTGCATATTGGGGTGGAGTCAAAGCAGCCCAAGGGAGGGGTCACATGCAGGGGCGGAAGAGGAGGAGCAAGATGCTTCCATCCCTAAATATGCCTGAGACAAGCTCTCCCCCAACGTCATTCCAGATCTTTTTTCAAGATCTAACACTTAGCATGGTATTCACACTGAACACTAGAAATGGACTACGAACCTCGCATATATTATCTCAGTGATCCTTGCAACAACTCTGTAAGTATCTATACTATCCCAGTATTGCAGATGGGGCAGCTGAGGCACAGAAAGGGACTTGACCGAGGCCACCCTGGTGAGTTTGTGGCAGAGATGAAGTTTGAACCAGGGATTTCCTGGGTCATACCTCATGCTCACAGCCAGCACACCATATCCTGCTCTGCAAACCTAGCTTTCTTTTACCAGGCGGCTTACTTTGTCTGACCAGCAAGGCTCCGTTGAGCAGGAACAGCTAAAAGAAGTTGCTGGGCCGCTTTTTCCAAAGCCCCTCTCAGCCAGTGGCCATCACCACACTGTGTGGTAGTGATTCCATAACTTAGCCTTTTGCTGTGCAAAGGACCTTCCTTTTGTCTGTTCCGGAGGGTAGAAATTGTTAACTGGCGGCCCGTGAGCTGTGCGTCCAGTCAACCAATATGGTTTTGTCTGCCCCTGCTCAAAAGAAGCCTTTCGCCCATGTTCATGCAAATCACTTCTCCAAGCATTCCTCCCAAATGAAAGGAGACAAGCCCAGAGGAGCAATTGATGCAGAGAGGCAACGGGGAACCTCCTCCAAGGGCAGGCGCTTCTGTATCAGAGTTATTCAACTGCACCTGATGCAGAGCAGCTACAGAGGGGCGGAGACAGGAGGAGGCCGAGGGAACATCAGGGCCTGCTTCATTCGGACTCCCCACATCTGCCACCCCAGCCTCAGGAGATGAGAGAGAAAGTATTCCACCAGCCCTGCAGAATTTTTTTTTTCCTTTCCCCTCCTCATCCTGTTTTCCTTGCATGTTGTGCCTTTTTAGACTGTAAGCCTGGGGGAATTAACTGTCTTATTTTAGTAACTGACTGCCAGCCACTCTGCAAGCTTTTTTGCGGGGGGGAATGAGGAGTGGAATAAAAATACTTTAAATAAATAAATCCTCCACCACCCCCAGAAGAAAGCAAGAATAGAGTAGGAAATCATACAGCAATCAGCCTTCGTTGCCTTATAGAAGCCCTTCACTATTTAATAATTTCTGACAGCACACTAGAAACTCTCTTATAGCACACAGTTTGAGAGTTCCTGCCTTTGAAGTTTAAAACCCCCCAACCAATACCCCATACCTCATCATGGTTTCCCTCATTTAGAGTGGTCAGGAGTATGAGGGGGAAGGAGGAGGCCTAGATCCCTCTCTCTCTCTTGCCCCAACTACAGACCCTGCATTTTCAGTTCCTTCCAACATTACTAAGGGCCAGAAACTAAAATGCCACCAGCATCAACCCACGGCCCATATGCAAGCCAAGTAAAACCCCCACCCATCCGTTCCCACCTTGGATTCTATGTCAGCCATGAGCTGGCAGATGGAGCAAGCCGGATCCGGTTCAGGCATTCCCAAGGACTGGCAGATGCGCTGGAGCTCACATATCGCTTCGCCAGCTCTGTCTCCTTGCTCAGGCGAACGGGGCTTTTTCCGGGCCTGGAGTTGGGCTGCGAGGAGCTCTGAGCTCAAGAAGTCTGCGGGATGTGTAGCGGAGAGAGCTGGATTAACGTCTTTGCATTTATTATGAAATGGACAACCTGCAGAACATCTGGGCGCACGTGCTGCCAGCGGAGCCAACGGTCAAAGATTAAAAAAACCCAGTTAAAGATAAAATGGCAGGTAAAACATGATTGATCAATAAAATGAGAGATCTAGTTACAACCTCTACGGTGGCGACAAAGTTTTAAAAGGCCGGGAGAATAAAAAGGTTGTTGCACACCTAATGCTGAGAAGACAACATGGGCACAAGGCAAACCTCTCTGGGGAGAGGCAGGCAGAGGAGAGTATCTGACGATGATCTCGACAACCGGGCAGAATGGTAAGAGGGAAATGAGCAGGCGGAGAGTCCAACGCTTCAGACAGCGCTGACTCCAAAAGCTCAGGGCATCAGGAGCTCCAAACGGGACTAGCGATTCCCAAAGGCTCCCTCACTTGAGCACACAGAGAAAACAGCATAGCTCAGGCCAAGCAGCAGAGGCTTGGGAGGCCACCGACAGGCAGGGCCACGGGGTCGCAAGGAAAGGGCGGACGCTCACGGGGCCTGCTCGGCCGGGCACCAGCACAGCCCGGGATGCTCAGCTGGACCTCACGGCTGTCGTGCAGAGTGGCTGCAGAGGGAAAGGGGAGGGGCGGAGCACCACCATTTGGGGTGGGGTGGGGAGGTGTCAAGTGACCTTCGTGGGCCAGCTAGGAAGGGGTGGCTTGCGCAGGATGGGCTGGATGAGGAAGAGCTTATCTGGGGCTTTAGGGGGGCTGCGGCTCAGTGGCACAGTAGCTGCCTTGCATGTAGAAGGTCCCCGGTTCAATCCCAGGCAGGTCTGGGAAAGAATCCTGCCTGAAACCCTGGAGAGCCATTGCTGCCACTCAGTGCCAGCAGGACTGGGCTGGATGGAGCCATGGTCTGGCTCAGTACAAGGCAGCTTCCTAGGTTCCAGTCAGGGAAAACAAACTCCCCCTCAAAAGAAAAGCTGCGCTGCTGGGTGGGATCAAAGGCCCTCGAGTCCTCTACCTCCTCTTTCCAACAGCAGCTGGACACAGGCTTCTGCGAACCTCACAAGCAAGGCAAGGAGGCAAGAGATTTCCCTCACTGTCTGCTCCCAGTACCTGGTATTCAGAGGTAGACTGCCTCTAAACATGGAGGCTCCCTTTTGCAGTTACAGCTAATAGCTATTGAGAGCCTTGTCCTGCAGGAACGTGCTCATGAAGCGAGGAGGACACAACAAAAGGTAAGCCAAGGAGAGCTGTCTCCTACAGGAGGAACCAAGGCAGTTTGCCACTGACCTTGCCTCAGTTATCCACGCACTAGTCACATCCAGGCTGGACTACTGTAATGCGCCATATGTGGGGCTGCCTTTGACGATGGTTCAGAAATTCCAGCTTGTGCAGAATGTGGCCGCCTGAGTATTGGTGGAGCAAGGTGATTCGATCATATAATGAATGCCTATACTGCGCCAGCTGCACTGGTTACCAGTGTGTTTCTGAGCCCAATTCAAACTGCTGGTTTTGATCTTTAAAGCCGTAAAAGGTTTGGGACCAAGTTTCTTGAAGGACTGCCTTCACCCATATCAGCCTGCCTGCACTTTAAGATCAGAAAGAGAGGCCCTTCTCATTTGCCCACCTGTGAGAGCAGTCAGATAGGTGACAGGGCCTTCTCTGCAGTGGCCCCACACCTTTGGAACAAGCTGCCATCTAAGGTCTGCCATGCTCCGTCATTGCAGACTTTTAAGAAGGCCTTGAAAACATATATTTTACCTTGGCCTTCTCTTGATATGACTGCCATTGTTCCTGTTACTGCTGTTAAGGCTGTTGCTGGTTTAATTGTTGGCTTTAATTGTCGTTTTTATTTTTATCCCTTTTAATATTTTTACTGTTTTTATGTATTTTATTGCTGTAAGCTGCCTTGGGAGGGCTTCTGCCCTGAAAGGCGGCCAAAAAATATTTTAAATAAATAAATGTCTGTGGACACAAGGGTCTGTTATTCTTGAACTAGTTATGCGACCCCCGAGCGTTCAGGCAGGCATTTGGGGTGGGTTAGGGTATTTTAGAAAATGTTTTTATTGTAGAATTTTATTGTTTTAAACTGTTTTTGTTGTATGTTGTACATCGCCCAGGGTGGCTGGGTGACCAGCCAGATGGGCGATTAATAAATTTAATTATAAATAAATAAATAAATAAAGTCAAGACTACAATACATGTGGAGGGTATCAGCTTGGGAAAGGCTTCAACCTGGCACCCCTCCTAGGCTTACTCACCCTCAGTCCCATTCTGAGAATGGGAGTGAGCCACAGTAACCCAGGGCCCCTGAACACAGTGGGTAAAATCTAACTTAAGTCCTACTTAGAGTAGATCCAGCAAAAAGAATGGGATTTAAGTCATGACTAACTTAAGTCCCATTCATTTCAATGGGTCTAGTCTATGCAGGACTTATGTTCGATTTTACCCTAAACCTCCTGTTCACTTGGAGTTATTAGCTAGCCGTTCAGGTTCCCACCTGTATACAATGAGCAGAGGAGACTCATTCCTCTCTGGACTTACACAGGAGCTGGAGGCAGCTGTCTGGGGTGCTCAGTCTGGTTCTCAGGTCCCCTGTGGTCAGCGTGGGGTATGGACAAAGCAGCTCACCAAGAAGGCCATTGACTTCAATCTGGAATGTCTCAGCATCCTCAGGACCTGACAGAACAAAGCAGCTCACGAAGATCATTTTCTTGTCAGATTTTTTTTAAAAAAATGGATGATTGACAGACACATTGAGACAGTGGAGGCGGGTGGCTCCGATGCCAGTGGGGTGGTGAATCTGTTCTGTGTTTCAGTCAGAACTCTAAAGGAGCTATCCAAGGTGCAGGTAGCTTCTCTAGAGTTCTGATTGAAAACTGGGGCGGATTCACTGCCCCACTGATATTGGAGCCACCAGCATCCACTGCCTTGAATAGATACCTAAAACGAAGAATCACAGTTGGAGGGGACCTTAAAGGCAATCTAGTCGAACCCCCTCCTCGATGCAGGAAATCCAGAGCTCGAGCATCCCCAAGAGATAGTTGTCCACCCTCTGCCTGAAGACCTCCAGGGAGGGAGACCCTTCCCCACCCCAGGTAATTGGTTCCATTGGCAAACTGATCCTACCATCAAGAATGTTCAACCAAGATCTATGCTTCTGTAACTTAAGCCTGTTAGATCTACTCCCACCCGCTAGGTCTTTGCCCCCTTCTACGTGACAGCCCTTCAGGTATGTGAATAGTGCTGTGTCTCCCATCCCTCCTTCCCCAGTTCCTTCAACCTTTCTTCATAGGACTGCTTTCCCATACTGCTGACCATCTTGGTTACACTCCTCTGAACCTTATTAAAGTGTGGCACCAAGAACTGGAAACAGTACAGATGGGGTCTCAGTAGTGCAGAATAAAGAGGACCTATTACTTCCTGTGACTTGGAAACTATGGGTCTCGTAATGCAGCCTACAGTCGCATTAGACGTTTTTGCAGCTGCCTCATGCTGCTGCCTCATGCCCAGCTTCTGATCAACTAGAATCCCATGATTCTTTCCACATCTGCTAGGTATTCCCCATCCTATATCTACGCATTTGATTGCTTTCCTGAATGTAGAGAAGTCTGTTGCACAAGTTAACCACCCAGTACAAGCACAGAAGCTGGAAAATGAAACCTGAACGACACTGGTCTATGTTACATTTGAGCCGTTTCTTCTCAGAGCTTAACAGTCACATGGCGATGCCAAAGTCTCCACGTGGGAGTCCTTGTGGGGGGCGGGGGGCGGAATGCCCTGCAGTGTAGTTGTAAATTTTGAGGTGCAGGCGCTCATCACCAGAGCCATGCCCCCAAGGAGAGTCCAAATAGGCAGGCAGCTTAGTCGATCCACATCAACAAGCCAGTCCCAGCAGTTTTCACATCCACCAGGGGCAGGTCTTTGGTGGAACTAATAGGTCTTCGTTGCCCATTCAAGACTGAGCCACCACCACATACTTTGCATTACCACAGGGAACAATATAGTGTTGCTGGGAAAATTCCTTTTCTCCCAGCTACCCTGAGGACTGTGGCCAAGTTCAGAGGGAACAGGGGAGCCTGAGCGGTGGGGTGGCAGATAAGGGCGGGGACGGGGGGCCTGGGAGCTCCACTGCAACACTGCTCATGCCCCCTCCCTCGTCTACAGCTCCTGCCCACGGAAATATTTTGCTCCCCACAAAAGCAGGCTGCCTACCGCGCGTGGGATTCACATCTTCTTCCAGCGGGCAAATTGTCCGGAGCTCTGAAACCAGCCGAGAGCAGAGCGCGGTGAACTGCGGGCTGGAGACGCCGCCTTCCGCCACCTGGGCAAAGGTCTCCATGGGCAGGCACCTGCGGGAGCAAGAGACCAGGAAGATGCCTCCTCTGGCCGGAGAACCTGCAGCCCGCCCCAGCTACTTCTCCCTCCCGGGCTGCCCTCCCCTCCCTCACCGCCTGCGTCAGCCTTCCCCAACTGGTGCCCTCCAGTCCAGGGGCTGTGGCTCACCACTCCCATCAGCCCCGGACAGGATGGCCACTGGGCAGGGATGCTGGCAGCTGTAATCCAAAAGGGCAGGGAGGCACCGGCTTGGGGAAGGCGGGCTTCTTTGTTTGTCACATTTCGATCCCACCTCTCCTCTTGCAAGGAGGCAGCGGAAGCGACCCTCCCCCCTCCATTTTATTCTCACTCACGACAGCCCTGTGAAGCGGGTCAGGCGGAGAGCCGGTGACTGGCCCAGAGTCGCCCGGTGAGCTCCAGGGCTGAGTGGGGGCTGGAACTCGGGTCTCCCCAGTCGCAGCCCGACGCTCTAGCCCAGCTTTTCCGAACCTGCGCCCCTCCAGATGTGTTGGGCCACAGCATGCCCCATGGCCGGGGCATGCTGGGAGTTGTAGTCCAACACATCTGGAGGGGCGCAGGTCGGGCGAGGCTGCTCTAACCACTAGGCCACACTGGCTCTCATTGTACTCCCCCCTTCCCGCAGCTCCCCCCTCCCACCTACCCCTCCGTTCCGCCTCCTTCCATGACTTCCGCAGGACCCAGAACAACCCGACTTCGACGTCCGCGTCCTAACGGCGCATGCGCGCAGCCGGAAACCCCCGCCTTGCGTCAATTTCCCCGAGAGAGGCCCGCCTCAGACAGCGGGGACGGACTCTTCCATTGGCCGAGCCTTCCAGCCAACGAGAGCCCTCTCTGGCCAAAAAAGCCCACACATCCTCCCGCGTCCCCGCCCCCGTCCCCGCCCCCGTTTACAGGCTCCTCGCCGCATGGCGCCTTGGATTGGCTGAAAATTCCCACAGCGACCGGGAGCTTGCCTTCCCCTCGCAACCGCACCGACCAATCAGAAGTCCCTTCTCGCGTTATAAAAGACTTCAGCCAATGAAAAGCCACCGTTGCGTTCGTCCCGCCCTTTTCCCTATGGCAACCAGCCAGACACCGGTGGAAGGCAAAATCCCACCTGCCATCCAATCAGAGCCTCGCCCAGCCCCACCGCCTGATCCGACTTGCCTTGCAAGCGAGCGGGGGCGGCTTTCAGCGGGAAGTCCCCGGCGCCGTCGCGGCCGCCTCAGCGTTGAGGCTTGCCAGCGTTTGTTTCATCAAACTAACCTGGGCAGAGTGTCTCTGAGCATGTGCAGACAGAAATGAAAGCTTTTTTCATACTCCCACGAAAGAACCCGAGGTCAAAATGCCCCTGAGCATTGCAGATATCACCCCTAGTCAGAGATAAACAATTTTTTTACACCCCCACAAAGAACCCGAGGTCAAAATGCCCCTGAACATGTGCAGGTATCACCCCTAGTCAGAGATAAAAGCTTTTTTTTTACACCCCCACAAAGAACCCAAGGTCAAAATGCCCCTGAACATGTGCAGGTATCACCCCTAGTCAGAGATAAAAGCTTTTTTTTTACACCCCCCCAAAGAACCCAAGGTCAAAATGCCCCTGAGCATGAACCACCACCAGAGATAAAAGCTTTTCACGCCCTCACAAAAGAACCGGAGGTCAAAACGCCCCGAGCATGTGCAGATAGCTTTGCTGCCGTTTTAAGTCCTGGATGCAATAGGACTTACTCCCCAGCGTGTGTTTAGGACTGTAGGCGGGTTTAGTGTAAAAGAGGGATAAACTGTCGTGTTAAGTCTGTCGCAACAAACACAGAAGCATCTTGTGGCATCTTTTAAAGACGTTTATTCTGGAGTAAGCTTTCGTGGCCACCGTACACTTCATCAGATGCATAAAGCGTTAACCTCGAATTGGCAGATTTATATACTCATGCCGGGAGGTGGGGGAAGATGTAAAGGGCACTTTCTGCATTTCATTTCCACCCCCACACCAACCCCAGCACGTGTATATAAGGGTGCAATCCCATGCATGTTTAGACAGAAAAAAAGTCCCACGACTCCCAGCGTTCTCCAGGCAGGATGGTTAGGTAGTGAGTACTGGGAGTTGTAGGACTTTTCCCTGTCTAAATATTCATGGGATTGCACCCTAAATCTGTCAATTTGAGGTTAAAACTTTGGGCATCTAATGAAGTGTAGCGTGGCCACTGTTTATGCCAGAATAATTTTTACAGGCCTTAAAGTGCCACAAGACTCTTGCGTTTTTTTTAAACGAACAAGACTGTTGTGGACTAATAACTTCTGGATCCATTTGAAGGGCTGGCTGAAGGTGTCTTGTCTTTGATGGCTATTGCCTATTTCATCGCCAACGCAATGGGTGTTACACCCCATCTGCCCAGCTTTTAAGGGTGGGGCAGGGACTTGAGATAGCTTTGTAATTCTATATTTTAACCAGAGGAGGGAGGAAAGAGAAAGAAGTCTGAGGTTTTTAGAAGCTGGCTGGAAATGAGACGCAGCATATGTTACTCTAACGTGCTGGGTGAGAGAGAGAGAGAGAGAGAGAGAGAGAGAGAGAAGAGCAATACCTACTCGATGGGATCTTTTCATTCTGTACCCTATCAGTTTAAAAAACAGGACCAAGAAAACATCACCCCTCTTCTCATCCAACGAGAACAAGAAATGAACTGAATATCAGGCTGTTTCTGTGTGATTTTTTTTTAATTTACAACGTACATTTTTAAATAGAGCATCCTCTACCAGTGTCCTCTGTACTGCTCTTTTAAAAATCTTTTTAAAATACACAGAAAATACAATATTGAATATACAAATCTGATAAAATACTTAAAACAGGAAATAAAATCAATTCGGCAACCACAAAAAAGTTATAATTATGCTTGTAATATTGACCTCCTTTCCCCCCTTTCGTTTTGGTTTATGATCCTTTTCTTTTAAATGTATAAAACAGAATGAAAACAATCTCAGGCAACAATATACAACACCCCTTGATGCAGCGTTCACTTCTCCCCACTTCCGTGGTTTGTGTTCTTCCACAACTGGCATGCTCCCAGTGCAAAGTGCAATACCCACACTCCAGACACTTATGATTTGGCTCTGGACTCAAGCATGATGTTTAAAAAAAACAACAACAGAAAAACAAGAGACAGAGCTGAGAAAAAGTTGTGGGAGTCCTACTCTTTCCAAGGCCCATTAACAGCCTGGTCCAGAGGCAGCCTGAACATGAGGCAAGGGGAGACTCTTACCTGGGATGGTAGATTTTGTGCACCATGAAGGTGGCAGAGTGGGAGATAGGCAGATCTGACCGGTGGGGTACAATCCATTAGGAGATTCCCCTTCACAAGTTTTCCCTGAAATGACCAGGAGGTGTGTGGTAGGCTCCAGGTGAATTTGTGGGAGGTGTGGGGGCAATTAGTAGTACCAAGGCTGGGATGTGGGGAGAGGCACCTCAAGACTTGTGTTAAGGTGTCTCAGGATGTTGGAAATTTGATAGTTTTATTCCTCAAAGTAGCCCAATGCATTTTGCCCGTGCCATTGCAAGATTCACCTTGGAGACGATCCCTCCAAGCAATTTTTTAAAAGCTTAACCTGTGAAGAAGGCCCAAAATATATGGCACAGGACTGAAATGCATTGGGCTACTTTGAGGAATTAAAAAAATATATATTTTCAACATCCTGAGACTTTGTCTCTTTTTTCCATAGAGTTATTTTGGATGCTCTCATCTTTTGTCTGACCCTTGTGTTAACTTGTGTCAGCTCCTTAAGGCAGGGGCCTGCTTAGGGATGTATGACAAATTCATTTCAGTTCATTTCTGATCAGGATTTTACCTAATTCACACCTTCTGGACAGAGCATGGAGTTGGACACAAGCTGTGGTTGAAGTCTGTACATTTCCAAGCTTGCAAGATGGTTCACAGACCCCAAAAATGCATTCGACAGCATGCGTACGTTTGAATAAGGCGCATGAAAAACTGCGTACTTTTGAAAAATGTTCACAAATATGCTTTAATCAATGGAAGAAGAAATGTGTATATTTAAAAAATGCACACAACTGATGCGTACATTTGGGAAAATATGTATGATTTTCATGCCAAAAGAAACATATGAGGCTTGCAATCTGATAGAGCCCCAAGTCAGGATGTGCTTTGAGATGTACTTCAGAGAACTTTGGCAAGCTCAAGTTTTGCTGATTTGCACATCGCTGGTTCTGCCCACCTTGTGGTTTCTCTGCAAAGCACCATAAGAGGTGGGGTGAGTGCAAAGCAACAGTTCTCTTCAGCTGCCTGGGTGGCCATGCCAATGGAGAAGGGTGGTGCCGTTGCCAAGGTGAGCCCTGGCAAGTGCCTAACCCTTCATTCCTCCAGAGTTGGCCCTGGGCCATCCAGCTTTTCTGCTTCAGTCCCCAGAATGCCTTGGGCCAACCCTGTCTTGATCTAAATCAAATTTACACCAAAGCAAGTCCCACTGTTTTAGTAAGGGTTACTTCCAGGTAATTGTGCTTAGAAATCCTGCTATAAGTACACAGGAAGAAGCATTATATATTTTGTTGTTGTTCAGTTGTGTCCGACTATTCGTGGCCCCATGGACCATAGCATGCCAGGCCTTCCTGTCCTGCGCTCTCTCCCGGAGCATGCTCAAGTTCACATTCATTGCATCGGTGATGCTATCTAGCCATCTCATCCTCTGCCGTCCCCTTCTCCTTTTGCCTTCAGTCTTTCCCAGCATCAGGGTCTTTTCCAGGGAGTTTTCTCTTCTCATTAGGTGGCCAAAATATTTGAGCTTCAGCGTCAGGCTCTGTCCTTCCAATGAGCACTCAGGCTTGATTTCCTTTAGGATGGACTGATTGGACCTCCTTGCAGTCCAGGGGACTCAAGAGTCTTCTCCAGCACCACAGTTCAAAGGCATTGATTCTTTGGCACTCAGCCTTCCTTATAGTCCAGCTCTCACAGCCATACGTTGCTACTGGGAAAACCATAGCTTTGATTATACGAATCTTTGTCGGCAAGGTGATGTCTCTGCTTCTTACTATGCTGTATTAACATAAAAATGGAACAGCAGCAATGGTTCTTAATAACCAACAGCTGTAGAAATCTAACCTCTGCATTTGATGGGGAGTGAATTAACCATAAGGACTTACCTCCTGTTTTTTATCCCTCATCAACTATCCACACATGCACTTGACAAGCAGTGAGAGAGAAATCTGGTTGCATGCCATTGACGTAACCACCCTGGCCCCCTTTAAAGTTACCCTTAACAAGATTTATGGCTCTGTTTTAAGTCCGAAGGTTCCTCTCTGGGAGGGAGGGTGCATTTCAAATTAGGGTTGGGGTTGAAACATTCCACTGCTATGCAGCTTGGTAAGGGGCTCAAGGAGAGGTTTGTTTTGTTTTTGTCTTTTTAATTGGAAATCTCTGTTAAAGTGGTTTGCCAAATGAAATAAACCTCCCAGATGGCACGACTTTCAATACTACACAGTACCTGTTTTCTTACTGATGCTTTAAATACCCGGTACCCAGTGGCTCTGCCTTGGTTCCTTAGTCAATAAAATATACAAACAGAAATAATTATCACCAAAATGACCAGAATGGAAATTAAATGTTGGGGCTGTAGTAACAGCCTCTCATTCAGAAATAATTATCAATGTCATCAGGACTGAACAGGCATGTGTGTTTGGGAGATATACCTGAAATGGAGCACTAGGAAAAGTTAGACCCCCCTCAGTTAATCATACATGGTGTGAGCAGTGGGATGTCTCTCATCTAGGTACCTTAGGTTGCAAATCCTATACATCAAGGTTGGGGAACCACTTTCCACCGGAGGGCTGAAGTCAGTTTTGGAGAAGCTCTCCAAGGCTGCATTCTAGTGGTGGCTGGGGGAAAATACCAAGGATACCAGCATATTTTAGCTTAAAGCTCTTACTGCCAGGAGCAAAGCCTTACTGCCAGGAGCAAAGAGACACATTTCCACCTTTTTGAATGGGGAGAGAAACCTGTGCAAAAGCTGGAAAGCCACTAAATGATCAGGGGGAAGGTCTGAGGTTCCCCATCACTGCTATACACACTTGCAACCATGGTAAGTCCAACTGAATGTACTAAAACTTACTTCTGAGTAGACATGCATAGGATTGCACAGCATTATCTGCTATGGCACTTAGGAAAGGCTGTGCAATCTATTACAATAAATTCAGGAAAATGGGACAATGCTGATCCCCACCCCGATTTTTTTTTCTAAAAATAGCATAGTGCCCATGTCTTTCACTAAAATTGTGAGTTCTGTTTTCTCCAGCTCAGCCTCGCAATTAAAACCATATCAAAATGCATGTACACACATACAAACAAAAGAAATACAAAGGGGGGGGGGTGGTCAAGCATACCCTGTGAACCGAACCCTGTCTGCATAAGCACCAAAACAGCATTGCTATATCCTGCACCAAATCATATTTATCCTAGGTTACTTTTCTGGCATTAAGAAGGAATACCCCACAAAGCTTTATAACTCGGTATATATGTGTCAATGCAAGGGCGCGTTGGGATATGTTGTTCCCATCTCATTTGCCCCTAGGATCCTCCTTCTCCTCAGTGGATTACATATCCCATAATACACCCCAACAATGACCATTTAAAATAAACCAACATATTCAGTGATATCTTTTTCACATTCCTTAAAGCTTCAAAAGTGTTGCAGAGACAGTCTTAATCCCAGGGAATCTTTAAGCCTGCATGTGATGTCTTGTTTTTATTCTACATGTGCGAGACTTAGAGAAAAGAGATTAATGCCTTCTCTGTTTAATTGAGTTTGAGTCATTTTTCAGACTTTTCTATAGACAACTCCCCGCCCCCATGTCATCATACATTCTTTTTTGACTCTCGTTGGGGTCCCATAGTAAAAACATAAAACTGGAGGAGCAAATTCATTAAGAAACAAAAAAGTAACAACAACCAGATCTCTTCCTTTAAACTTCCAGCTGAAAAATCAACAATTCGGAAGTCTGGAGTCTTTCTAAATAGATTTTTAAAAAATCACCAATGCCAGGTCTCATAGTCTATGTTTTGAGTAAATCCAGTTGTTGAAAATTCATTTAGAAAATGTCTCTGAATGCAGATCCTTATGCCTGGACTTTAAAACACATACGGGTATACCTCTGAGCCAACATCTAAAACTAACCACCTCCATCCAGTTTTTCAGCGAGAAATTCCACTTTCTGCACTTTGAATAAATTATGCAAATCAGAATGATTTGCATATCATGGATTATTTTTGCATAATTCCTACAGTTTCAAAGGTTTGGGCTATTCATGTATCTTTTTGGCAAGGACTGGGAGAGTGGGAGGAGGAGAGGGCAAGGGAAGGGACAGTCAGAGACAATGAGACGGGTAGCAATGGGGAGATTGGGAGGGAGAAATGCAGCTCCCACTCTTGGACCTCTGGAAGCCTCTGATTGCCTTTCTCCTGGCAGCTCCTATTTCATGTAGCAAGTCCACATGGTTCTATGCTGTTCTCTGCATCTTTAAAAAAAACCTGAACTCAAGCCCCAGAAAACCAGGTGGGTCTAGAGGGCTTTTTTTTTGGGGGGGGGGGTGTTCGATCCTAGGAATTTGTTGTCCCCATGTTCAGTTTGATACTGGAAATGCCAGCAAGGCCGAGTTGCAGCAGGATCTCCTTAGGTGACAGGTGGAGAGGGGAAAAAACTGGCTGGGGCAATGCTCAGCAGGTAAGGTGGCCAAGCACAAGCTGTTCTGCCATCTCGAGTTTTGCCTGGGACATTTGTCCCCTCCCTGGAGCAGTCCAACTTGACTGTTTGTGCAAACAACACACACTGCACCAGGTTTGCACTATGGGGCCTTCTCAGATGTGGAATGCCCTCCCCTTGGAGGCCTGGCTGGGGCCAGCAATGCTGGTTTTGTTTTGGCATGCTAAATTAAGACCAGGGAGTTCACCTGAGCCTTTGGGCCTTACTGATAGTAGCTCGGTTTTTATTTGGTCACTTGGATTATGAATACCGATTTTATTTTGTTGTGGTTTTATGTGGAACTGTTTTCACTCTTGTACCCAACCCTGAGATCTATTGGGTGGGTTACAAAGCTTTTAATAAATAAATAAATAAGCTGGCAGGGAAGTGATGCCATGCCTGGAATCTGCTGCCTAAAACAACTTTCTTCTTGTTGCCTCACAGTAAGTTGGGCCTTGCATGGTAACCTCGGAACGTAGATAAATGTTGAGCAGCCCAGAAAACATCATGGGGCAAACAAGCCACAAGGACTTTTTTTGTAATCCATACTGTGTGATGGGGAATATTTATTTTTGGGTTGGGGGAAGAAGAGGAAGTTAACCTGGCCTCACAACTTGTTACCTACTAAGCTAAATGCAGACTCACTTGCCATATGGTGGCTTACCAAAGGCTTGAGAAGACTCCTGTGTCATTTTTTCTACCTGCCTGCAGTGGGGTTGTTAGGCCACATAAATACATAGCTCATGGGTTGCATCCAACTTGGGGGAATCCAAGTTGCACAGGGCCACCTAAGCCTGACTCAAAATTGGTAGCAGTTTTGTGTATAGGGACAGATTTCATGAGTAATACAGGTATCATTCACTCAATAACATCTGGGTTATGCTAAGAGTTCACAGGTAAACATCGGCTCCTTCCTTACTGCATACTCATCTCCTTCATTCTCACAAATTAATAATTTTTTATTTTTAAAAACAAAACCGGAGGGAGATATTGACCTATTACCTTCCCTATCACAACATCACACAACCGAGCCCACAACAGACAGACAACTGTATTTCCTTGGTCTTTCTCGCTTTCATTTTGTTATAAAAGGGCCCGAGTTTTCGAAATGGGAAAACAACCCCCCTGCCCCCGCCCCGGAATTCTACCAACCAGCCTCAGGACACAACGCCCCTTTCCCAAAAGTGGCGTAAGGGGGGGAGCAGAAAGATCAGGGTGGGGGAAGGTTCGGAAAACGCACCCCCCCCGCCCACAAGCCTCTGGCTTTGTGGAGAAGCCGCCATGGCGTCTGCCTGCTGCCTGGCGGCTAAAACAGAGCACCCCCATGTTGGATCCCGGTGGCTTCACCGCACGGCCTTGTGCTTGCCGCCGCAGCAGCCGCAGTGTTCGCCGCACCAGTGGCAGGCGTGGAGAGGCAGGTAGCAGCACATGCAAGGGACCACCAGAGAAAGCATGACCAAGGCCATCCAGCGGATGCAGAAGTGTGGGTGGCCGGTGTCGCAGGAGCAAGGGTCTGAATACTCTCCTTCAGAGTCTGACATACAGTGGTAGAGCATGCTCTCTGCACACCACATGCAGGTGAACTGGTAGATGCAGCGGCCAATGGGGTCAGGGGCGTCCTGGCATTGCCCGCGCCCGTTCTCGTCGTGGTTAAAGACGTCCCGGCAATAGACGCAGCGAGAGGGCACCGTGTCCTCCTCCATGCCCAGGGCCCCGGGTGGGGGCTGCTGCTGCTGCTCCTTCAGGGGCTTGTGTTTGGGGGGCGAGGGGGCGCCATGGATGCGGCAGGAGGGAGAGGCCTTGGGGTCCTTGAGCCGCCCTTCGGCCCCGGGTGGGAAGCAGTACTCCTTCTCTCGCGGGGACTTGTTGCTTCCGCTGCCCTTCTCAAACTGCACGCACAGGTCAGTCTTCTCTGGGTCAGGCTGGCGCTTCTGAACCACGGCACGGCGGTAGTCCTCGTAGCCCTTGGTGACCCAGAGCTCCCGGCAGGGGGTAATGCTCTCCAGGTCCTCTTCATCCGGGAGAGTGAGCTGCTGCAAAGGCTGAGGTTGGACCTGCCGCATGGAAAAAGGGAGAGAGCGGAAATGACACTCATGTGTTCACACAGCAGTAGCAGAACTTGAACCCAAATCCTGAGAATCCTGGACTAGAGCTTTAGGTATTAAGTCACCCAGGGGTCGTGACCCCCAGCCCTTCCAGTGTGCAGTAGAGGGTTGTGATATGAGGCACAGACTACTTCCTCAGGGGCAGGACCATCAGTGCCTTAAGTCAGGGCCTTCCCAGACAGATCACAGAACCCTGTCATCTTCCTCTGGCTCACAGGATGAGTCCCTCCATCTCCCCAGCCTCGCAGAAGTCCCTGGCTACAGAAAGAGCCATTTAACAGTCCAGTCAGCTCCTCCAGGAGGGGCGGAGCTGACCACGCTACAGGCCTTGTCATCCTGCATCAGGATTCAGTTGGCTTTAATTCCCTGCTGAGACAACATCCTCCTATTGTTATAGTAGGAGAGAGTTTCAGCCAGCAGGGCCCACTTGGAACTATCCAAGGTCCTATTTTCTTCTTGCCTTGATCTATTTGCCATTCAATGCTATCAGCTTCCCCTGAGAGCCTCAAGGGACCACAGAACTGGACACACCAGGGAATATCTAAACCTCTAGTCTTCAACAGTCATTCCCTCTCCCTGGGGAGCCCTGGAGGTTCTGCAGGGGACTCATCCTCTGAGCCAGAGAACAATGGCAGGGCTGAGCCTTAAGTACTTCAAAAGGTCGTTGTGAGGATAAAATGAGAGAAACCCATTCATGCCGCCCACAGGTCCCTTGGAGGGCAGGTTGGATACAGGACTGACAAATAAAACGTCTGGTAAAGGAACTCAGTGGTTGCTAAGCAGCCATCAAGTGCTTCCTTTCCAAGCACAAAATGTCTGACTACGTGGTGAGCCATTAGGGAGCTGGATACAGATCCAAGAAAGAAAGGGAGTGGGGTGTGTGTGTGTGAGTGTAGGAATGTTTACATCATAATAACCAGGTTACCCATGCTTCTTTTTCGTGGCATGGATTACTTTACTTCCTGCACTCAGAGGTTTTCTGTATTATGGGCGAAAGTTGTTGTTGTTCAGTCGTTCAGTTGTGTCCGACTCTTCGTGACCCCATGGACCATAGCACGCCAGGCCTTCCTGTCCTGCGCTCTCTCCCGGAGCGTGCTCAAGTTCATATTCATTGCATCCGTGATGCTATCTAGCCATCTCATCCTCTGCCGTCCCCTTCTCCTTTTGCCTTCAGTCTTTCCCAGCATCAGGGTCTTTTCCAGGGAGTTTTCTCTTCGCATTAGGTGGCCAAAATATTGGAGCTTCAGCTTCATTATCTGTCCTTCCAATGAGCACTCAGGCTTGATTTCCTTTAGGATGGACTGATTTGACCTCCTTGCAGTCCAGGGCACTCGTAAGAGTCTTCTCCAGCACCACAGTTCGAAAGCATTAATTCTTCGGCGCTCAGCCTTCCTTATAGTCCAGCTCTCACAGCCATACATTACTACTGGGAAAACCATAGCTTTGATTAGACGGACCTTTGTCGGCAAGGTGATGTCTCTGCTTCTTACTATGCTGTCTAGGTTGGCCATAGCTTTCCTCCCAAGGAGCAAGTGTCTTTTAATTTCATGGCTACAGTCACCGTCTGCGGTGATCTTGGAGCCCAAGAAAGTAAAATCTGTCACTGCTTCCATTTCTTCCCCTTCTATATGCCAGGAAGTGATGGGGCCAGATGCCATGATCTGAGTTTTTTTAATGTTGAGTTTCAAACCAGCTTCTGCACTCTCCTCTTTCACCCTCAACAAGAGGCTCTTGAGATCCTCTTCACTTTCTGCCATTAGGGTGGTATCGTCTGCATATCGGAGGTTGTTGATAATTCTCCCAGCAATCTTAATTCCGACCTCTGATTCATCCAACCCGGCATTTCTCATGATGTACTCTGCATATAAGTTAAATAAGCAGGGTGACAATATGCAGCCTTGTCGTACTCCTTTCACAATTTTGAACCAATCGGTTGTTCCATGTCCGGTTCTTACTGTTGCTTCTTGACCCTCGTACAGGTTTCTCAGGAGACAGGTAAGGTGGTCCGGTACTCCCATCACTTTAAGAATTTGCCACAGTTTGTTGTGATCCACACAATCCAAGGCTTTAGCGTAGTCAATGAAGCAGAAATAGACGTTTTTCTGGAATTCTCTTGCTTTCTCCATGATGCAGCGAATGTTGGCGATTTGATCTCTAGTTCCTCTGCCTCTTCTAAACCCAGCTTGTACTTCCGGTAGTTCTCGGTTCGCATACTGCTGAAGCCTAGCTTGTAGGATTTTGAGCATCACCTTGCTGGCATGTGAAATGAGCGCAATTGTGCGGTAGTTTGAACACTCTTTGGCGTTGCCCTTCTTTGGAATTGGAATGTAAACTGACCTTTTCCAGTCTTGTGGCCACTGCTGAGTGTTCCAGATTTGTTGGCATATTGAATGCAGCACTTTAACAGCATCATCTTTTAGGATTTTAAATAGCTCGGCTGGAATACTGTCATCTCCGCTAGCTTTGTTGTTACTAATGCTTCCTAAGGCCCACTTGACTTCACTCTCTAGGATGTCCGGCTCAAGTTCAGTGACCGCACTATCATGGCTATCAGGGACATTCAGATCTTTCCTGTATAGTTCTTCTGTGTATTCTTGCCACCTCTTCTTAATCTCATCTGCTTCTGTTAGGTCCCTGCCTTCTTTGTCCTTTATCATGCCCGTCTTTGCACAAAACGTTCCCTTGAGATCTCCAATTTTCTTGAAGAGATCTCTAGTCTTTCCCATTCTGTTGTTTTCCTCGATTTCTTTGCATTGTTCATTTAAGAAGGCCTTCTTGTCTCTCCTTGCTATTCTCTGGAACTCTGCATTCAGTTGGGTATATCTTCCCCTTTCTCCCTTGCTTTTCGTTTCCCTTCTTTCGTGAGCTACTTGTAAAGCCTCATCAGACAGCCACTTTGCTTTCTTGCATTTCTTTTTCTTTGGGATGGATTTCGTTGCTGCCTCCTGAACAATGTTACGGACCTCCGTCCATAGTTCCTCAGGCACTCTGTCTATCAGGTCTAATCCCTGAAATCTATTCCTCACCTCCACTGTAGATTCATCAGGGATATGATTTAGGTCATACCTGAACGGTTTAGTGGTTTTCCCTACGTTCTTCAATTTAAGCCAAAATTTTGCAACAAGCAGCTCATGATCTGAGCCACAGTCAGCTCCAGGTCTTGTTTTTACTGACTGTATGGAGCTTCTCCATCTTTGGCTGCAAAGGACATAATCAATCTGATTTCGATATTGACCATCTGGTGATGTCCATGTGTAGAGTCGCCTCTTGTGCTGTTGGAAAAGAGTGTTTGCTATGATCAGCATGTTCTCTTGGCAAAACTCTATTAGCTTTTGTCCTGCTTCATTTTGTACACCAAGGCCATGCCTGCCTGTTATCCCGGTGATTTCTTGACTTCCTACTTTAGCATTCCAATCCCCTATGATGAAGAGGACATCTTTTTTTGGTGTTAGTTCTAGAAGGTGTTGTAGGTCTTCATAGAACCGATCAACCTCAGCTTCTTCGGCCTCAGTGGTTGGGGCATAGACTTGAATTACTGTGATGTTGAATGGTTTGCCTTGGATTCGTACTGAGATCATTCTATCATTTTTAAGATTGTACCCCAGTACTGCTTTTCCCACCCTTTTGTTGACTATGAGTGCTACTCCATTTCTTCTAAGGGATTCTTGCCCACAATAGTAGATATGATAGTCACCTGAATTAAATTTGCCCATGCCTGTCCATTTTAGTTCGCTGATTCCCAAGATGTCGATGTTCAATCTTGCCATCTCATGTTTGACCACCTCCAGCTTACCTTGATTCATTGATCTGACATTCCAGGTTCCTAAACAATATTGTTCTTTACAGCATCGGATTTTCTTTTCACCACCAGACACATCCACAGCTGAGTGTCCTTTCGGGTTTGGCCCAGCCGCTTCACTCTTTCTGGCGCTACTTGGAAATACCCTCTGCTCTTCCCCAGTAGCATATTGGACACCTTCCGACCTGAGGGGCTCATCTTCCGGCGTCATATCTTTTAGCCTTGTGATACATTCCATGGGGTTTTCTTGGCAAGAATACTGGAGTGGGTTGCCATTTCCTTCTCCAGTGGACCACATTTTGTCAGAACTCTCTGCCATGACCTGTCCGTCTTGGGTGGCCCTGCACGGCATAGCTTATGGCTTCATTGAGTTACGCAAGCCCCTTCGCCACAACAAGGCAGTGATCCATGAAGGGGATGGGCGAAAGTAGAAGAGCCAATAACAGGAACTTGTGCATAAAAGTTCTAGGCGATGGCGACACACCCTCTGCGTTATGTGCCTGAAGGTCTCCTTTGTTCTCCTTCCATAGCTTCTATACACACACACACAACCAGTTTCAGGCGCCCTACTGCGCTCCTCTCCCACAACGGTTAAACACAACCCCCTGCTCCCTGCTCCACACTCCCAGAATAAAGGGAGGGAGCCACCCGTAGTGTTTCTAGAGTGTACTGTGGCACTAAAGGCACCTGTGTACTCTCTACATTCCAGGAAGGTTGGAACTGCCCCAATGTGCAGTCTTCGTGGGTGGGATGGAGCTGTGATTTATGGAGGCCACGCACAAAGCTACCCATCTGTTCTTTTCACCTGAAAGCCTAGAAGGGAGAGCGGTGAGTTGCCTGGAGTCATTTTTTTACTCATCACAGGCGATCAGCTAAATCGCAAGCCTGCAGGAAGAGGAAGTGAGCCAAAAGCTTTGCAGCATTGGTTTGGAAGAGCCCCCAAAGTAGCAAGGGCTCCTCAAAACACATCCCTTAACCCAGAAGCCACTGAAATAGCTGCCCCCCACCCAGACACTTACCAGTCCAGTTGACACTGCCCCCTGCGCTGTGCTGAAGGAGAACTCTTCAGAGGCGGGTAAACGAATGAAGCAGCTGGAGGAGGACTCACTGGTGACGATGGTGATGGGTTTGGGGAGCATTTCCTTCCGGCTGCTTGATGAGGACTCACTGTCCGTGTGCACCTAGTGAGAGACAGAAGGGACAGCACTGAGGAGACGCCACTTCCAGAGGGGGAGTCCTTCGTTGCTGGCTCCTCCACTCAGCTGCACGCAGCACAGCACCCCTCCTGGCCTGGAGGCAGCCAGATAATGGCTGAAGTAGGCATGCACCAAAATGGTCTACGCAGGCATACGCTGATTTTTATAGCTAGCTTCACAGATTTTTCGTTTGTTTTCATCCTCTGCGTTGTATGTTGTTGTTTTAATGCAATTTTGTACACCACCTCCTGTGGTTTGATAATGAAGGATGGCATACAATATTGCAAATAAATAAGTAATAAAACTGTGGCTCAAGTGAGATTTGGAAGTTAAGCAGATTCAGTTTTGCGGCAGTCCAAGTCAAGAGGCATGGAGAATTTTCAAACCTGCACTACTTGATTGTGTAAGTCTGGATTTGACTGTGGCCCCTGAATACATGAAAGGCTTACCTGTGAGGAAGAGCAAGGACTTATCTATGGCTCCCAAACGCTTCCCACTGGACATCAGCCCACCTGCCCTCACACCCCAGCTTCTGGTATCATTTATTCCTGACAAAAACATGTTGGCTCCTAGTAATCAATGCATTATTTTCAAGATGCGCACAGACTGAATGCATAATCATCTGTGCAAGAATTTGGCCCGGTACTGACGTCAGGCTGACCGGTCTGTACTTCCTGGATCTACCTTTTCCACCTTCTTGAAGTTGAGGACGACATTTGCCCATATCCAGCCTTCCAGCACCTCACCTGTTCTCCAGGAGTTCTCACAGATTACCATCAGCGGCTCTGAAATAACATCTGCTGGCTTCTTCGGCATAGTAAATTCCATGGCCAGTTCCAAATTCTGAGCTTGTTCAGAATTTGTTTTTTGAGTTGCTTCCCGTCAGAGCAGAAAGGCACTCTACACATGCCCAGAAACACCTAGTGGGAAAATAAGACTTACTGCAAGAGCTTCATCCCTCCCATCAGCTTCATCCCTATAGGAGGAGGAGGAGGAGGAGGCGGAGGAGGAGGAAGAAGGTGAGAGGGAACCTGAGAGAAAGGAACAGGGGAATAAACAAACACAAGTTCATATAGCTCCATTCATTCATTCATTCATTCATTCACTCACAATAATCCTTGGACACCTTATAAGATGGGCCAGTACTATCATTATCCTCATGTTGTGGCTGCAGAGAAGAGGCTGAGGGGACAATGCCTTGACTAAAGCCACCTGGTGAATTTGTAGCTGAGGTGAGATCTGGCTCTCTTAATCGTTATTCGCCACAGCACATGAGCTTGCATTGCTGCTGGCATGGCTGTGAACACAGCACAAAAAAAGGTCTGTAGCTGAAAATACTGCTGGTGTCCCTGTTCTTGATGGGCCCCTTGCGAGTCACTGTGCCCCCCCCAAGACTCACCATGCACCCCCCGAGAGTCACCGTGCCCCCAAGAGTCGCTGTGCAATGTCCCTCCCCCGAGAGTCGCCATGCACCCCACGGCCCCCTTCCACTTTCCTGCTGCCCCCTCACCTTCAGTGATCTCCTCCAGGGCAGCCTGCACCCCCCTCTCGAAGGCCACGGCATCCGCGGGGCTCTGGAAAGTGAGGCCAAACTTGTTGTCCCCCACTTTCCAGTGGTGGAAAATGGGGTTCACCTTGTTGTAGACAAGGTCCCTTTTCAGGGTGCACTCCAAGATGGTCTGCGGTAGGGAAAGAAGGCGGTCACGGGAAGGACTGCTGGAGGATCTAGGCCTGCTGTCCACAGATCTTACCCTGGGCAAAATGCTGGAGAAACCTGGCTTTGTGCCTAGTTTATGTAGGCCAGGGGTAGATGACGTGGCACCCAAGGGCTCCAGTGCGTCCCCCGGACACCTTTCTTGGTGTCTGCCAAGGTGCTCTATTCCTCCCACTTTAACAAACAAGAAAACAAAAACACATTTTCTAACTGGCAACTGGGATTGTGAAATAGGGTTCTCTCGGTGCTGAAAACTGTGGGTTCAAAGGCGCTGTAGTGCGTTGGGGCTCAGACTCCGCCTCTGCCTCGTATTCAGTGTTTGGGGCAGGTTTCTTGTCCTTCGCCACGCCCCCCATGGCAGCCATTTTGTGGGAGTGCCCAGAACAGCTTCTCAAATTGCCAAATGTGCCCACGGCCCAAAAAGGTTGCCTACCTCTGCTTTAGGCCCTGCCCCCAAGGTGGAAGCATCTGCCCCCTTAATTTAAAAAATCCACATATGCCCTGAGGGGTAGTGGTACCTCAAACCCATATAAGTTCCCAGAAACAGGAGGGGGCAACATCTCAGTCCTCCTACTGCCACCATGGAAGCCATTTTGAAACCGGAGGAGGTTTTGTTTCATTGCTGGTCCTTCAGCTTGAAACCTCCTCCTCTCCATAGCGCCCCTCTCCACCCCCTGCCCCCCACATCCCCACTGATCTCACCGCCTGGTCCCGCAGGCGCTCCCCGCTGATCAGGTACTGGCGCCGCCGGCCTTCCTCTGGGTGCCGGACTTTACAGATCATGACGTGGCTCAGGCCGCCACCGCCCAGGGGCACCCAACCGCCGCTCGAGTCATCTCGGGTCATCACCACAGCCCGCACCCGAACCATGTAACTGAGGGGGAAACAAAGGCAGAGGAGCGATCAGGGAGGAACCGCTGGCCCACCTCACAGGCATCAGGATCACAGGAAGGGAAGAGTCCAGCTAACTTGGCATATGCAATGGAATGAATGGTGCAGCCTGTCAGGGTGCAAACTGAGCCGATAGAACCCCAGAGCAGTTCTGATTCTGAGGAGGATCAGCAATCCGTGGGAGAGGAGCCCGCTCATCCCTCACAGGCACAGCAGCTGGCAGAGATTCCTCCTGCCGGCATTCCTGAGATAGCGACCCTAGCAGTGAGAAAGTGTGGGAGGGGGGCTTGCTAGATGCTCGACGCAGACGCAGGGAGCGACGAGCGATGGAGGGCGCGGAAAGGAGGCGTAGTGCCCGTTTGGCGCGCAAGCAACGGCCGCGTCCCGTGGACCCAAGGGAAAGAGGGGGGATCTCTCCCTAGCCCATAAGTTCAGGGTCTTCAAGTGATTCTCCTTCAAACGGAGATCAACTGCCTACCTGGAGCATAGGCTACTCTGCTGTTCATTGCTTAGTCGCTGGTGATTAGCATCTGAAAGAGTCATTAAGTTGTAAAAGGATTAAAGCCTTGAAAAGAATCCTTTCGTCTGTGTCTTGAGTTGGCTATTGGAGTGTACTGAAAGAGGCCGCTAGGGCGCTCCTGACACAGCCTTCTCCAACCAGGCACGCTCCAGATGTGTAAGCCAAAGTATCTGGAGGGGACTAGATTGGCAAATTTATTTATGACTTACATTTATATCCCACCTTTCCTCCAAAGGAGCCCAAGGTAGCGTACATGACGCTCCTCCTCTCCATGTTATCTTCACAACAACCTTGTGAGGTAGGTTTGGCTGAGAGTTGGTGACTGGCCCAAAATCACACAGTGAGCTTTATGACTGAGTGGGGACTAGAACTCGGGTCTCCCCAGTCCAACACTCTAGCTACCATATGAACTCTCTACGAAGGTGTCTACTCTGACTCACTGGCCCTTTGAGGCCTTTCCCGGCCCTGGAACCCAGCCAGAAATCCTTGTAGTTGGGGATGCGGAAAACTGAATCATGGTCTTATAGGCCCCTTCCAACCCCACTATTCTATGATTCTATGACCTCATATGACAGCAGGTTCTCAAACTCTCGTTAACTTGGGCCCACGTACTAAGCTTACTCCACCTTCTAAGAGGCCCCTCGGGAAGTAAAAATGAAAGAACTTTAAATGATGGTTATATGCTACCTCCAGTATCAGAGGCAGTCTGCTTATGTACGCCAGTGGCTGGGGAACCTGGGCGGGAGGGTGCTGTTGCTCTCATGTCCTCCTTGTGGGCTTCCTGTGGGCAGCTGGCTGGCCACTGCATGAACAGAATGCTGGACCAGATGGACCCTTGGTCTGACCCAGCAGGGCTCTTACGTCCATTAACTGTTCTTAAAAATTTGCTGTGGTATAATAATAAAGTCTTTCTGAACACACACACAGAGCGCCATTCCCTCAGTGCTGAACAACTGCTGCCCATCTGCCGACAAGTAGAATTAAGATGCTAGAAAAGGTTTCCAGGGCAGATGACATGGTTCCCACACAGGTCGAGTGCCTCCACCTAATTAATTAATTTAACTACATTTCTACATTGCCCAATAGCTGAAGCTCTCAGGACTGTTCACAACAATTAAAACCATAAAAATACAGCACGCTAACATGTAATATAAATGTTTAAAATTACAATATAAAATAAAAACCAATACCAAAATAAAAACTAGCAGCAGTGCAAAGATTTCAAATATAGTAAACTGAAGAGCAAAAATGCCTGGGATTTTATTTAGATCCTGCCTTCCCACCAAGGAAGTTTTGCATTTAAAGCACAACCCTAACTCCTTGGCTAGAATCCTATACAGTTTATTCCCTGCAACACAAAAGTCCACTTGGTTTCCTCTCTTCTGCTCCTTTTCAGCCAGTCTTCAGCACAAAAAAAACAAGAGTTCCTCTTGCAGAACTTGCTCCACTGAAAACTCATTGGAAACTCCTTCAAATTTGAGCTGGGACAGGTTCTGGGTTGGTGCTGGGCAGCCCCCAGGGTTTTTACTGCCCTAGGGAAAATTAAACATTTGCTCCTTCCACACTACCAACAATGCCTTATACGTGATTGTATGCCAAGAAACATTAACAAACCAGCTCGGTGTAGTGCTTGAGAGTGTCGGACTAGGGTCAGGGCAACCTGGGTTCAAATCTCTACTCAGCCATGACGCGACTTTGACCAAAGAGTGTTGACCAAATAGTATATTCTCATCTTTAACTCAACTGCCTTGCTATCAAGCTCTACATTAGTTCACCCGGCTCTAAATATGACCCCTCAGATTCCCGAGGACCCTAGGCTCCCTTCCACCCCAGCCAGAAATAACTTCATCCAGGGGCTCCCAACCTTTTTGGACCTGTGGACACATTTGGGAATTTGAAAAACTCCTGTGGCCACCACCACAACATGGCTCCCACAGAGGATGTGGCTAGTCACATAGTGGCTGCTGTGGGGGCCTGGCTAGTAAAAAATGAGCTAAGGGATGTTCAGGTGGGGACACACAGACAAATACTGAGGCTAAAGGCTGGGACAGGGAAATAGCAAGGCAAAGGGGTAGAGAAAGGGCAGGGCTAGGAGGGGGAGATACAGTAAGATAAAGAGGTCGGGGGAGAAACAGTGAGTTTAGAGGCTGGGAGAAATAGCCAGGCAAAGGGGTAGAGAAAGAACAAGGCTAGTGGCTAGAAAGAGAGAGAAAGACTGCCGTAACATTTTCCAAGGTTTTCCTTAAAACAATTTTTGTCAAGGGGGCAGGGAAGGGAGAGTTTTGTGGGCACCATAGGAGGGGTGCTGTGCTGGGGACCCCTTAGTCTGTGCGATACTTGCAGCTCGAGCCTACAGAATTACGTCCCACTTTGTCCAACGTGGCTTACTCCCAAGGAAGTGTGCTTATAGCTGCAGCTGTGTACATCCCTGCCCCCCCGCGCCCTCAATGGCAGGCTGACATACCCCTCGGTGGGAGTGGGGGGTGTCTGAAAGCTTGAGAAATTGTATTGTGCATGCAAAACTTTCATTCTTCCACTAAGCTCTGGCTCCCCTGTGAAGGAGGTTCAGTAAGGGTGCATTTTCTTAAATCATAATAATCTACCTTTATAGTTGTAGCCAGTAATGAAATATTTTAAATAAATAATAAATTGCGTCCCCAAAGCCTCTAACGAGGTTGAATACTAATATACAAAGTACCCTCCCCGCACTCACCAAAATGATGCCCTTTTTACCACTTGAGTGGAGTATTATTATTATTAATAAATGTGATTTGTACCCTGTCTTTCTACCAGGAAAATGGCTCTCAAGGAGGCTTACAATAATGCATAACTAAAAGCTTGTTTAAAACAATATGACAAATACATTAAAAACACAGTAACAGAACAAAAACAGCATTCAGCTCAATAGACCTGCTTACACGCCAAAGGCCTGTTTGAATAAAAATGTATTTTCCTGCTGGCAGAAGGAGAGCAAAGAGGGAGCCAACCTCGCCTCTCTCCAGCAGGGAGTTCCAGAGACAGGGAGCTCCACAGACAGGGAGCAGCCACCATGAAGGCCCTCTTTTGCCTCGCCACCAAATGTGCCTCTAAAGGCGGCCATCTGGAAAGGAGGGCCTCTCCCAAAGATCTTAAGAACCAGACAGGCTCATATGGGAGAAGGGGTCTTTCAGGTAGCCTGGTCCCAAGCCAGCCCCAGTCAACAGTCTGGCTTGCAGCATTCTAGAACAGCTGAAGTTTCTGAATGGCTTCTGAAGGCAGCCCCACGTAGAGCACATTACAGTAGTCCAAACGGGATGTAACTGAGGTATGTGTGACTGGCCAGATCAGATATCTCTAGGAATGGGCGCAGTTGGCACACAACCCTCAGCTGTGCAAACACACTCCTGGCCACCATCTTGGGCACCCAGGTTCAAGGTCAAGTCCAGGAAGACACCCAAACTGTGAGCCTGAGTCTTCAGGGGGAGTGTAACTCCATTCAGGACTGGTTGAATCCCTTTTCTCCAATCTGCCTTTCAGTTGGCCAGGAGCACCTCTGTCATGGAGGAGAAGGCTAGCAACAGCTACTAGTCCTGATGGCTATATGCTACCTCTAGTATCAGATGCTTCTTATTTCTTGTCTGGCTTAAGCTTCCATTTGTTTGCCCTCAGCCAGTCTATTACTGACATCAGACACCAGTTTAGAGCTAGAACAGCCTCCTTAGATTGGGTGGAAGGGGGGAGAAGAGTTGGGAGCCATCAGCATAAATGCCTGTAAAGGCAGCCGTACCAAGGGAAGGGCCTCCCCAAAAGCTTAAGACCCAGTCAGGCTCATATGGGAGAAGGGGGTCTTTCGGGGAGCCTGGTCCCAAGTCATATAGGACTTTAAAGGCCACAACCAGCACTTTGAAATGAGCCCAGAAACAGACTGGTTGCTCGTGAAGCTGTTGTAACAAGGGAGCCACGTGCTCCCTGTAAATGGCCCCGGTCCACAGCCTAGCTGCAGCATTCTTTCAGTCTCACTATCCCCCCGCCTTTCACCTGCAACCCGGGAATAAATCTCCTGCCTATCTTATGAGGTTGTTGTTAGGTTGTAAGCACTTAGGGAAAACACACTATGCAGATTAGCCTTTCCCAACCTGGTGCCCTACAGATGTTTTGGACTTCCATCAGCCAAAGCCAGCTGATGGTCAGGACTGCTGCAAGTTGCATTCCAAATCTTCTGGAGGGCACCAGGTTGGGGAAGGCTGCCCTACACCATCTGAAACACAGCCTGTGGTAGGTATAAGCAACAGGGCCTTTTCTGTGGTGGCTCCAAAACAGTGTAACATGCTGGGAGTTATGGTCTGAAACATCTGTAGGACATCAGGGCAGGGAAGGCTGATGGAGACATTAAATATTGTTATTACTTCTTAAACCACCACACTGCGAGTGCAAAAAGGTAGTTAGGAGTATTCTGTGGGTTCATATATCCACATTTATTTGTTTATATATATACGTGTGTGTGTGTGTGTGTGTGTGTGTGTGTGTATGTGTAGCCTTAAATAAAAATATATACATTTATGTATTGCCTTATCTGCAAAAAAAGCCATCAAGGCGGTGAACAATTTAAAACAATCAACCCTTGCAATAAAAAACCCTAGAACATTAAAACAGTAAGCGCATTAAAAAAACATTAAGAATTACACATTGTAAAAGGGGAAGTTGAAAAGATGTGCCTTTAAACCCTCTCTAAAAGGGCAAGAAAGTGGGGGCCAATCATCGTTCTTGAGGGAACGCATGCCAGTTTGGGGGCCAACACAGGAGAAGACCCTTTCATGCATTTCTGACAGACGGGCCTCTGCAGGTAATGGTTCCCTCAAATGAGTCTCTTCTGCAGATCTTAGTACTTGGGGTGGCTCATAGTGAGGCAGGTGGTGCCTTAGATAGCCAGATTCTGGGGTCTTCAGTAATATAGGAAGCTGTTATATCCCAGGTCAATATTCCCAGCTCTGCCAGGCAGTGACTGTCCAGCAGAAGTCTTAAAAAATTACACTAGACCTTAAAAAATACACTAGAGAAGTCAGAGATTGAACCTGGTATGTTCTGCGTGCAGAGCAGGTGCTCTACCACTGAGCTGTGGTCCTGGCCAAATCTGCAACTGGCTTTAGCCATGCCTTTAACCTACACCTTTCAATCTCCCTAGTCCCCTATCAATTGTTCCTCCATCCCCTAGCACAGTAGCCTCAAATACAGAGTATTATGCAAACCCTGGTCTAATCTGATTCTTATAGCGAGCACGTGCTTTTCAGAACCTTGCTTACAAAGTTAATCATTAAACTGCTTGGCGGGGGTGTGTGCGCACGCGTGTGTTGGTTTGAAGGAAGGGGAAGCAGAGGATGTTGGTTTCGATCTTGTCAAAGGCACCAACGGGGGTCTTTCAGCGCAGTCCTTACGGCACAGCTATAGATGACCTTGATATGAGAAAGTGAGCGAAAAAATGAAAGGGGGTGGGAGGGAGAATGAACATGCAAAGCCAGTTGTGCACGTGCAGCAACGCAACAAACTGTGGCAGCCAGAAACAGCGCCACCGAGAGCTATTGTGAGCCGGGGCAAAGAAAGGTTTAAGGGCAACAGTACAATTCCTCCTACAAAACTTTCCTCATGTGCTGGAGAAGGGGGAGCCAGCTCTGCAAACACGGGTTAAGAAAGTGGTTCTTCAACAGGTCTTTCTTTAAATGTGGCCTTCCCCTCCCCCCTTAGGAGTTTTTCAATGTACCACAAATTCAACATCGACCAAGATTAGAAGAGGCGCTGGCAGCCCTACCAGCACAACTAAACAGAGAGGAGCCGTTCCTGCAAATTATGGACTGTATCCTGTAAATAATGGGCCATTTCTGTCAAAACAATCCAGCCTTACACACCAGAAAGTTCCACAAACCAAAAGTGATAGTTCACACAAGATTTATTTAAAATTCGTTTACCCTGCCCTTCCTCTAGAAGGAGCACAGAGTGCCCTACAATATTAATAAAACAAGTACCAGTCAAAAAACCTGCATAAAAACAGCAAAAGCCTACCACCACAATAAAAAAAGCACACATTTAAAATACAACAATAATAAACTAACCTCAAAACACCCCCCTAAATTAGTGACAATGGCCAACGCCAAAACCAAGGGACCACGGCCATCCTGCTTCACCCGGGGGCAACTCTGAGATAAAAAATTTAAGATTTGAAAATATAAGTACCAAGCACTAAGACCCACATAACCCAATCACAGCACAGATGGTTGAGCAAGAGTGTGGTGGCGCTCTTGGGCAGCTGCCTGCTGAGAAGAGGGCCTGGTGGATCAGGCCCCAAATTGGAATGCTGCTCGGCTTGCACCAGGGCAAGGGATAACGAAGCAAGGGTTAATCTGTCAGAAAAATGATGGAATGCAAAGCACCAAGGGGCTCAGACTAGAGACTCTGGCAACAGGGCCCAGGTGCATGACTTCCCCGCGCCCCTGCGGCAACACGCAAGTGCCAGGAACTGCAGGGTGTTGGCCCCATCGCAGCTGCTCTGCAGTGCCACTGCTGCAGATGGCTGGAGAGAGATCCTACACCTTCCAGTCCGGCAGGCATCAGGTGACACATGGAGCCAAGAAGGTGCCCAATTAGCTCTAGGAAGCAGCTGACCTCGGCCTGGCACTGCCCTTGTCATTCAGGAGCGGACCAAAGTGCTTCTGCCCCCGATTCCTGGTTCTTGGCCCACTGAGTCCCTCAGTGACCTCCAGGCAATTTGCCCAGACGCTATCATCAGAACATTCAGTCTGTTCCCACACAAAACACTTTCAGCCTCTCGCACCCTAGCTATACACACATGTGAATGCTGTTGGTGAGGTACGGAGCACAAAATAATGCTTCCCCAGCCCCATCAGATATGCAGCCAACCCATTTTACATTTGCCTTGCTGATCGATTTAACAGTGACAACAAAAATGGGAGACCGTGTATCTCTGAGTGCTGGGAGTGAACTTTTTGCCCTGTTTCTGAGCTCCCCAGGAACATTTGGCTAGCCAATATTGGGAAGAGAACACTGGGTCTGACCCAGCAAGGCAATTTCTTCCATCGTTTGCACCGAATTAAGCCTCCTGCACAAAGAAGTCCTCCACCATAAGGATCTGGGGGAATCTCCCCCCCCCCTTCCCTCCCTCTTCCTCTCTCCTTGTGTCTTTTTGGATGGTAAGCCTGCGGGCAGAGACTGTCTTGTTTAATTAATTATATGTATGCCGCTCTGGGAACCTTTCTGGCTGAGGAACAGCATAAAAATACTTCAAATAAAATAAAATAAAGTATAAAAAGATTAAGGTATGGGAGTTCGGTCAATTAAAAAGTAACATCAGAGGCAGCTCCCCAGAACAGATTCAGCCAGAAGTTAACATTCCTCAGGAATGTCATGGGGTTGCTTCAAAAAACAGTTTCCCTAAGTAAACCTCAGCCTAGGGTGAAAATGTGGAAAGCAAAGGCATGTTTTTGCTGCCTGCGCAAGTCAGGAAATCACTGTGATCAGATTCCTCCAGGATATAAAAGTTACCATGTGCAAAGTGGCCCCCACCTGTTTGGACAACCGACATCCCCCCCCCCCACACACTAATGGCATAACCTGCAATGGATTCAAATCTGGTAATGGAGGATGGGCCTACTCTGTACTGCAGGTTGATCGCATAGTGGCTTTAAATCAACTGTACGATCCAGACGGCTGACAAATTTCTCCTGCTGCAATCACTGTTTGGAAATCTGCACCCAACCTGCAGTGTTTTTTGGACTGTTGCTGCACTGATCCACAATTGCACGATTGGTTCTAGGTGGCTGTACAGTCCACACTGAACATCGTGACATGTCATCATCTGTGGATTACTCATGGATTTGGTGGTTTGTTTTTTTTAAAGAAAAACAAAAACCTAGGAACTTCAACTGATTAATCATTTGTATTTTAATTGATTAAAGATATCTGCATATTCGCCAGACCGCAACATAAACTGCCTGTTTTAAAAAATACTGAAGGAAATGAGAGAATATAAACAAGAACTACCACTCATATAAGAAAGCTCATCCGTAACATTTTAAATTTTCATTCCCATTTACAGCAACGCACTAGGATGGAAGAATAGCCTCAGTAATCCAAGACATGTGGCCTTCAATTTACAGCCCCCTCCCCCCGTTCATCAGCTGAAGCATTAGCTGATCAATTTGTCCATTTTTAGCACAAACAAATTTTAGGACACAAAATAGTTACCAAAACTTGAACAGACATCCTTAGCTGTAGCATCTGGCCAGTTGTGTTGCAATGGTTTTCACCTCTGGCCCTCTCCCACCCCATATCATCCTATGCCTTTGGCTGGTTTTTTAAATTATTATTTTAAAATTAAATCCGTCTTCCTCTGCATGCCCAACTGTCTTCACTCCTGGTTTGCTCTTTTCGACATCTTTTCCCTGCTTTTTGCTCGTCGAAGCCCCACTGCACGATTTTCTTGCTCAGACTAGACTTTAGCAATTCCCCACTCCTCTCTCCTTCTGCACCCCAGTTTCTGTACACTGCTACGTATGTAGCCAAATTTACAAGGGGGTGCATTTCTCATAGCAACTGGCATGATTTTGAAAAATACTAAGGGGGAATTAAAAGAAAGGCCCAGTTTACTGAAAATGGAAGCTCGCATGTACGGTAAACAGGTTACACATATGCAGACATACTGAGCTTACAAAGCATGCAACATCAAGGAACAATGCTTTAAGTAACAGAATGTGAAGCAGTGATGAGGAGGAGGATAGCTTGCAGCCGTCCTCCTGTGTCAATGTAGCACCAGCAAGGGGGCAGGCACATATTAAAGGCAATAAGGCTGGTAACGGGCTAAATGGCCTTCATGACAGTTCCACAAAGAAACACAGAAGATGGCCTCTAAAACAAAACACAGTGACTTGAGCTACATGCAGAGCATCTTAGCTCTCAAACGTTGGTTTAAAAATGGAAAAAAGCAAGGTTCTAGTCCTCATGCACGCCAGGAAAAACCTTCTAAAAAATAAAAGAAAAAGGGTAGTTTCTGCCAAAGATTTACAGTCGTTTCAGTTACAGAAATGTAGCAAAGAGGTAGCACTTCTGTGAGTTTTGGGGTGGGGGGGGGAAAGCATGCGAAAAAAGAAAAGTAAGGAGTGTTACACATGATGATTGCATGAGCACCCAATTTTGTTGTGAACTGACCTTGTGGTTTGCATATTTTTACCAACATAATGAAGAGGAGGTGAGGATTTTGAGAGCTGAGGCGAGGTCCCCGCCCCCCCACACTCAGCATACAGACCCTACCTTGTACTTATGCTTGCCCCTTGGCCAGTCCCTGCCACCGCCATCTATGCTACTCCTCTCCTGTTTCCTAAGGCTCTCAACCTTTCGATCCCGGCAACTGACAAAGGTGAATGCTTAAATAATTATTTAAGAAGGACGCACAGCTTGTGGATGAAGACAAAGTGTGCAAACATAACCAATTTACACCACTGATTCCAGCTGCAATATTAGGGATACTGCTGCACTGACTCCCAGATATTTTTCTCTCCCTCAGATTTTTAAGGCAGCCTTTCCCAACCTGCTGTAACTCCCATCATCCCCAGCCACCATGGCCAATGGGAATGAGGGGGCTTGCAGTCTAACACATCCAGACAGCCCCAGCTCGGGGAAGGCAGTTTTAAGGGGTCAGCTGAGAGCTGGTCTCGATCCAATGCGTGGCCCTGGGAAGCCAATCCTGAGGTCCCCTGCAGGACAGCCAAGGTAAAAAATTGGGCCCAGCTCAATTTCCTCCTTCAACCTAAAAACAAACAAAACAAAACAAAACCGACAAACACACCGGATGCGTCACAAAGCTGCTTCTGAGAAAGCGAACGCTTGTCCCAGAGTGAGTTCATTCACGCAGGCACCCAAGAGCGGTTCTGGGGAAAGCAATGGGATTAAAAAAACAAGCCCTACGCTTCATGGCCCCCCCCACCCCCCAGGTAATCCCAGCAGCCGCAGCTCAGCGAGAGTCTCTTGCAGTGCCGGCTCCAGGTTTTGGGGGGCCCTTGGGCAAGACACCCTCCATGGGCCCCCTCCCTCAGGGCGCCCACCTTCTCACCACCATTGTTACCGGCTGCTCCCGCTCCTCATCCTCTTCATGGCTACCACTTGCTTGCTTGACAGGAGAGAGGCAGTGAGCAAGCAGGCAGCAGCATCTACTGCTGCTGCTCCCCCCCCCCCCCGTTGTCTGGGCCAAAGCAAGAGGGGAACAAGCCGGTGGCAATGGTGAAGAGGAGGAGCAAGTCCAGGCCAGGGGGTACTTGTCAGTGGGCCCCTGCTACGATATGGGCCCTCGACAGGTGCCCGGCCATGCCTACCCCTGGTGCCGACCCTGGTCTCGTTTAAGATACTCACCCCCTCACAGAAGCTTCCAGAGGGGGAGAGATTGGCTGTTAAACCAGTTTAAATATGGCGTTTAACTACACCAGGGGTGGGATGAGAAACATGTGACCCTTCCGGTGTTTTGGCCTACAACTGCCATGTTCCCTCACCATTCGCTATCCTGGCTAAGCCTGATGGGAGTCGTAGGCCAAAACCTCTGGAGGGCCACAAGTTGCCCACCCAAGATGCATCCTTTGAGGCGCAGAACTGAGATCCGTAAGCTGCTTTTATTTCCCACTCTTCCTCGCTGCTTACAACAGCTATGTGGTTCAACGCTGGGGCAAGCCACGTGACGTGCTGGCCCTCTGCCCCATCGTGCGGGCTCCACTCGCCTCAGGAGAGTGAGGTGGACCCCAGCCATCTTTTGCACCTTGGACTGAGGAGCTGGGGGCTTCACCCCCCCCCGTTGTTCCATGCTTTTCAGGGCCCCCACTTCCGCCGTATCTTGAAAGTCAGGCATGAGATCGAGTGAGAGCCAGGGGGGCTGGGGTGGAGAGAGCCAGGGGGCCTGGCGAATGCAACATTTTGGCTGGCCAGCAAAATCAGTGAGCCCATTTCCAAGTGTATGCTGTCCTTGCTGCTTATGGCGGTTGCCATATTTTCTGATGATCCTGCCCCATGCCTAAATTGCACTTCCATGTTTGAAGATAGTCTACCTCCGAATAGCAGAAGCTGGGGACCGATGCCCCCTCACTTTCAGGCTCTGCTTCTGAGGCCAAGATGGCAGAGCATGCTAAAAGAGGGAGTTTGGTCACGTCCAGAGGGGGCTGTTTTTATGGTCTTGCCATTCCCGAGGGCCGCCTCTGCTCCTTGGACAGCCTTCACCAACTTCATGCCTACCAGAAGGGTTGGACTACAACTATCATCATCCCCAGCCAGGGTGGCCACTGGAACTTGAGGTAAGCCTTGCCTGGGCTAGTGAAAGAAATAGGCCCTCAAGAACTGCGCTCTAGAACTGCATCTCTTGTGACAAAAGGCAGCGTTGTAGTATAAAAAACACAATGCCTTGCTCCCCTCCATGCTGAATTGGAGCCTCTTGAAAGCCATTTAGGAGGAGGGATTTTTATTCTGCAAATTAGAACCTATTTGATTCTGTGTCTTTGAGACTGCGGTTTCTTCACTATACCCATTTCACAGAGAAAAAGGAAGGGCAGTTGCTTAATGAAATAGATCCTAGCCAATTTGTTGTGTGAATCTGAACCAATTAATGAATTAAATCTGCATGCATCTGTACATAAAAACAGACCTTTAAAAAAATAATAAAATGCATTTTTTGATGATGCCTGCTCACATCACAGCAAGCACCATCATAGAAGAGGCATTCCATACTGTGTGGAGGAAGAAGAGAAAGAGGAATGTATTTTCTAAGACAGTACCTGCCATCCATGGTTTTTCCAAGTACTTTAATTTTTTAAAAAATAAAATAGCAATTAAAAATATGATGCACGATTAAATCAGGGACATTTTTATAGTCCATCAAGTAATTTTTAAATCACTTTATCTAACCAATTAATTGGCAAACACTGCAGCCCAAGTCAATGGAAAAGAAGGACTGGCCAAGGTTACACAATGAGTCAGCAGTGCAAACGCTGGGGTCGTATCTCCAATGCAAAGATATAATTGGTTTGGTACCATTTTAACTGTCATGGCTTCCCTGCAAGGGATCTTGGGAATTATCATCTGATGAGGGTACTGGGAATTCTCTATTAAGACACCCCTTGCCCCTAATTCACAGAACAGCAGTACTTAGATCCTCTGTGGCAAAAGAATGACCGATAAACCAGTTTTAAGTCTGTGGTGTAGATCTGCCCCATGTATCCATGTGTGCGCCCACAGTAACCCTTGTTGAAACTAGGCAAAGACTCAAGGAAGCAGGGGTGATTCGGTCTCTGACCCCTCTCTCAGCTCTAACCACTGAACCATATTCCTCCCCTATATTAGCAGCCAACTTGAGAAACCTTCTTTCCTAATAACCTCTTTGCTTTCACATTCCCCTTAAAAAAAGCCATCCTTTATTTTTAATGCTATGCTGCAAAAGAAGTCGCATTCTGATCCTAGGGAACTCACCAACTTTTTAATGGAAAAACTGGAAATTTGAAAGAAGTAAAAAGAGAAGAAAAAAACCCTAAATTCTTGGCTTTCACTTTCCAGTTTTTTCCCCTGTTTAAATGGCAGAAGGAGGGTTCATGCTGCAAGGAAGGGGTAGGGTGAGGGTGGGGGGCAACAGGAGAGGAGGAGGAAATATATAACCACAGATGAACACACTGTAATACAGGATGAGCCCCCATTCCAACCATTAAGAATTTGTGGCAGCGCCCAATTGTCCAGGAGAAGAACGGAGATTTATATTTTCTATCAAAAAAGAAAAAAAAAGATAATTGCTACAAAGTCAAAGAAAAGGTAGAAACATCAGACCCTCAGTCAATATAATATTTTATATATATCGCACACAGAGTGTTTTCAACATACAGGTGACATCACAACGCGTTGCCATGGAAAACGACATTATGTATTACAAGATCAAAGATGTTGAAGCTAAGTGGAGAAACGTATTCCTCGTTTTGGTGGCAAGGGGGAAAAAATGAGGAAAAACAGGAATTGTCATTTTTCTTTATTTTTTAAAAGGGGGCATTTTTGCTCTAACATAAGCAATCCCCCTTTCACGAAAATGCACAAGACTAAAGCAAATCCCCCATTTTCTGTTCTTCCTCACAACATTTTATATTCCCACTACCACTTCCCACCCCCTTTTTTTTTTACCAAAAAGGAAGGGAAAAACGTGATTAAAAAAAAACCCTATTTGGCATAAGCACAAATTCAGAAAAAAATGCCACCATTATTATGAAAGGGAGAAAAAAAGAACGAAGATCTTAAAATTATGAGCAATTTCCTCCCCCTCCCCCAGCACACACACACCTTTTCCATCAAAACCAACAACCTGAGATACACAGCACACCATGAAAGAAATTCGATGCAAACACACACACCCCCCCCTCTCTTTCTGGCCTTGGCGTAGGCAAGAATTGAGTTCCAGTGGGAAGAGGGTCTAAAATCAATTTACATCCCATTTCCCTTCCCCTGCAACCACACAAAAAAATTAACATAACACCCTGCAGACCACTATCTATGAATCAAAGTCCCCCATTTATAATCACATCTTCAAGGAACATTTACATACATAGTAGTTTTTTTCTTTTCAGATAAATATGTATACAGATTTTCCCAAACATGCAAGAAAGGTTCATATTTAAATACATCTTTCCAGTTTCAAACCTTGTTGCAGAAATGTGGTCAGTTGTAGTGTCAATATTTATGGAATAAATAAATAAAAGATCTGTGTGCCCCCTCCGCGCCCCCTCCCCACAAGTCGGATGTATGATGCAGGTTGTCAACAACCTCTTCTTGAAAACTGCAAACCCACCCACCTACCCCCCTCCCCTCCCACCACGATCTCCCCTTTTGCCAGTGCTATGTAATAGGCTTGGAAAAGGTATGTCTCTCTACGGCCCAGCTGCCTTATTCCTTCAGCCCATCTCAATGGAAACCCTGGGCTGGATTTTTGTGAATGGAGGGTCACATGACCCAGACTAGGTTCTTTGTCCTTGTTTCTTGAATAAACAACAGGTGAATGGGGGTGGGGGGAATTAATACGTATATTATATATCTATAATAATGCTCAGGCTGTAATAAGGGGGAATGTATGTATACACACACACACACAGAAGATCTCATTTCCCCCTTCCCCCCACACCTCTAGGGCTTTAAAACACACACACAAAACCAGAAACAATCTTAGATCCTTCCACTATGACACAGCTGGCTTAACAGCCCCCGCTCACCATAACCCCCCCAATCCAAAATTGACAGGCAAGAAAATAGAAAATGTAGCCCACCATGATGGATCTTATAGATAACTCAACCCTGCCTTTTTATGAATGAATCCAGATGCAAATGGCTTTGATTCACAAACAAATAGACCCCCACCCCCTTTTTTTTTGGTGGGATCGAATTTCATTCATAAAAAAAGACCCACCTTCATCTTTTGAGGAAAAAGAACGTTTCATTGAAGAAAAAAACCAAACCCATACACCTACATACATACATGTATATGGGATATAAATATCGTTTAAAAAATAAGAAAAAAATACAGCTAGACCTGACAGACGTAGGCTTTAAAGCAAAACAGTCGAAAATAATAAAATAAAGAAAAACGTGCAGGAAGACTTTAAAAACATGCAGATTTTTATGAATGAAGGTGATTCCTCCCCCCCCCCCCCCCGGTGCCAATCTCTTATTACTTGGCAAAGAAAGGGTGGGAAAAATAACACCACCACCTTTGTGATTTTTATATATATATATTTGCAGGAGAGGTACTCTTTAAGAAAAACACCACATATGGAAAAAAAAAGAATGACTCACTGTGAATCGATGGCTGTTACAGCTTGCACATTAGGTTTGCATATTCACGTTGAAGGGACACCCCCCCACCTCCCCATCAATTAGAATTTCATATGCATATATAGATACAGATATATAGATATGCATAGGTTGCAATTCAGCATCATAAAGGTGATGAGAATCTAGCAGCCATTTTTCCAGCTAGTACAAATTAGCATTGTTTCTACCCCCCCTCGCCAATCCCCACCCTCTCTTCCCTCTGCCCACCTCTGCCTAGAATCCTGTCCCCACCCCCCACCCCCGCCCCTTCTTCCTTCCTTGCACCTGTTTTGAATTGCATAGCCCAAGGTTGATACTAACCAAAAACGGGGTGCAAGGACCGGGTCGCTTACACTGATGGTGCAGGGCCAGAAGCTTGGGTGGGGGTGGGGGGGCTAGGGGAGGGAAAAAAACAGAATCCAAAGCTGAGAAAGGAAGAGAGAGACAGTGGTTTCCACCTGGTCCTAATGCCCTGGAAGAATCTGAAAAGAGATCAAAAGGAGAGGGGGGGAAGGAGGCAGACCAGAAAGAAATAGTAATTCATCTATCCGTGGCTTCAACAGAGAAGCCAGCTAGAGCCAGCAAACTGGAGCAGCGGCTTGAAGGTGTATTGGTGTGTAAACAGCATCCCTGATCCAAATTCAACTCTCTCTCCTCCCCACTTGCCATCTCTTGTGAAGGCCATCTGGACTGGCATTCTAGGGCTTCATTTCGAGCTATACAAAATGGTTTGGAGATCTGGTTCTGTCAGAAAGAAAGGGTCCACGTGGCTGGAGGTCAGGGTGCATATACCAAGTCAAATCTTTTTACTTCAGTTCTGATCCATCAGTCTGGAACACGGATTGATCAGCATGGACTCAATGTTTGCACAGAAGGAGGATTAAGACAAGTTAAGGGGGTAAACCAAGTAGCAAGGGGCTTCTGAATACGCAGCATGCATTTCATACTGTAGGTCTCCGACGGACCTACCTTTGTTTTGCCAGGGAAGAGGTTCCCTCTGCTCTCCAGAGGGTGGCAGAGAGGCCTGGAAGTGCACTTTGCCCCAGAAACCAGTGCTCACAGCAGTGCCAGCGTCACTGGGCACCTGCCGAGGGCCACGCTCCAACTGGCCCCCCCTGTGCCAGCCCCTGAAGTTCCTTGGCCCTGCTGCTCCTCTGCCTCTTTCCTGTCACTGCCTGTTGGCCTGTTGTTGTTGTTCAGTTGTTCAGTCGTGTCCGACTCTTCGTGACCCCATGGACCACAGCACGCCAGGCCTTCCTGTCCTCCGCTCTCTCCCGGAGTGTGCTCAGGTTCATATTCATTGCATCGGTGATGCTATCTAGCCATCTCATCCTCTGCCGTCCCCTTCTCCTTTTGCCTTCAGTCTTTCCCAGCATCAGGGTCTTTTCCAGAGAGTTTTCTCTTCGCATTAGGTGGCCAAAATATTTGAGCTTCAGCTTCAGTATCTGTCCTTCCAACGAGCACTCAGGCTTGATTTCCTTTAGGATGGACTGATCGGACCTCCTTGCAGTCCAGGGGACTTGTAAGAGTCTTCTCCAGTTGGCCTGACCACTCTCTAAAGAAGCGAGCAGTGACAGAGCCAGAGGAGGAAGGGCAGCAAACTCCACCCATCTTGCCTGCTCCCCCTCTGGGTGGCCAGGCCCCAAGGGAGTGGGTAAGCAAAGGGGCAGTGGGGATAGCAGCGAGGAGGGGGCCCATTCAGACGGGGGTCCCATATGTTGTCCAAGCACCCCCTGCCCCGAAACCTGAAGCCGGCACTGCCTCATGGGTCGTCATATGCTGAAAAAAGGTGGGCACCACTGAACATTCAGGACTTCAGAGTTAGGGTGCACAGGTCTTCAGGTACAACAGGCATGACATGCAAAAGCCAAAGAGAGGTCCAAGGATTGGGCACACACATGCACACAAAATCAAACCAGGTTTCCCTTTCTGGGGAAACGGCAGGAAATGTAAATCATCATCACCCCTTCACTTCAGCTCACAGAGGGCCACCAGGAGCCTGGCATAATTGCTTTGCAAAGCTGGATTTCTTCTGTGGGCCGCTGGCTGGACAGCTCTGATACAGGAAAAACTGGTGCCCAGAAGACTCCAAGTTGGTTGAGGCCACCTCTTCTTCCAGAAGTTCCTTTTAAAAGATAACAACAACAACACACACACAACCTGATGTTGAAATGTAAGACACTTCTAGATGGGAAGGCCATTTCTGGCAAGGCATGAGCACCGGCCAACTTTTACTATTTAAAAGATATTTCATCGTTTTGATTTCTGTGCTTAAGGCAGGATTTCCTGCAGACAAAGGACATAGGTAGGAACTGCCATGCAGGGTCAGAGCAAAGAGCCCAGCTCAGCTAGATTCCTTAAGGGAAACTTGCAGCACCATCCTAGGCATGTCTACTTAGAAGTAAGTCCTACTGAGCCCTTTAGTGTTTTAAGCCCCATTGAACTTAGTGGGGCTTACTTCTGAGTAGATATGCACAGGAGCGTATAGTTAGGACACATCTGTGGAAAAGAATGGGATCTATCAATGCATGATGCATGTTCGCTACACAGAAACTCCACATTCAGAGGCAGGATAACTCCAAGTACAGCTTGGTGGGGACAAACAAGAGGAGAAGGCCATTGGAGTAATGGGTTGGTTCTGACTTTCTAGAGGCTCCTGGCAGGACGAGATCAGGGGTGGGGAACTTCAGGCCTGGGGTCCAAATCCAGCCTTGAGGGATTCCCCCGATGGCCCCACCCCCATTCCCCCAACTATCGATCTGTTTGGTGACTTCCAGGCTTTTGTGCAGCTCTCCCCTCCCCTTCTGAAAGGTTGACATGCTGCTCTTAAGGCTTAATTCTGGGGTGCAGAACCTCTTTCAGCTTGAGGGCTGGGTTCCATTTCAGAGAAGCTCTCGGGGGCCACATTCCAGTGGTGGGTGGGGCCAAAAGTAAAAAGGGAGGAGCCAAAATACCCCCAAACCCAACTGTATTTTCTTTTACAGTTCGTACTGCCTTAGGAGAAGCGTTTCAACCTTCAGAATGAGGAATAACGACACAAAAGCTGGGCCACTGGCAAACTCTGGGTGGTGGGGGGAAAGGGGCGTGGACTTCTTGGGAAACCCATCCCCGTTCCCTGGACCGGAGGCTCTGCACTCTGAGCTTAGTTTTGGACTGCAATATTCTGGGATTCTGGCCCTGTCCCCCACCAGAAGGTGGCCCCCAAGAGCTTCGCAGGAACTGAATGTAGCCTTTGGACTGAAAGGGGCTCACTGCCCCTGGGCTAGATGGGCCCATGTACTTGCCCAGCAAGAACAATGACCATGTTCATAGAATGGTAGGGTTGGAAGGGGCCTACAAGGCCATCGTTGGTTCATATTGGTTCATGCAACCGTATATAAAAATGATAACACCCAATATTACCCTTATATTACACATTTTATAAATTTCATGATAAAATAATTGGATATAATTATATAATTATATTAATATATTCATTAATATATTCTATATACAATACATTCCATATATATTATTTCCATTAATATATTTCATTAATATATTCCCTTCCCCTCCAATATAATACAATTAATATACTTTTTGGCATCTACCGTTGATAATAATTATAATAAATGTCATGTATATGAAATTTACATACAGGAGCCTGGGAAAGGAGGACCAGCCAGCAGCTGCACCGGGTGGATCCTGAGCCTGCTTCTGCCCCCGCCCACAGGTACTTAAGGCAGGGCTGCCAGAGGCTGCTTGGGAAGGAGCCTGGGGAAGGAGGACCAGCCAGCAGCTGCACCGGGTGGATCCTGAGCCTGCTTCTGCCCCCGCCCACAGGTACTTAAGGCAGGGCTGCCAGAGGCTGCTTGGGAAGGAGCCTGGGGAAGGAGGACCAGCCAGCAGCTGCACCGGGTGGATCCTGAGCCTGCTTCTGCCCCCGCCCACAGGTACTTAAGGCAGGGCTGCCAGAGGCTGCTCGGGAAGGAGCACTTAGCGTCGCACAGGTGGAAGACCTACCCACCTGCCTCTCCAGAGACACCAGCAGCCACAATACCAGCAGCAAATAGCAGCAGCAGAGGGCAGCAGCTTTAAAGACAAGGGGAAAGGGGCAAACGTGGACTATCTGCTCCTTCTTAGCTGCTGTTCTCTTTTATCTCTTTTATCTTTTATATTCTTTTAAACTGTTGTACATTTTATATCCTAACATTTTAATATGTGCCTGGGAGGACTATTGGGGAATTCAGGGGGTTGGGGAGGTGCCACCATAACTGTGGTCATGGGCAGGGGGAGGTATGGCATTGGGGGATTAACAGGCCAGCTGAGGAGAAGAGGGGCTAGACACCTTACAGCTGTCCCCTCTTCTGGTTCTTCCCCCAACCTGATGGTTCCTGGCAGCCTTACCAGTCTGCCCTCGGGTCTGGTGGTGCTGCTGCTGAATGCCAGGTCGGCCCAAAATAAAATCTCCCTCATCCATGATTTGATTGTGGATGAGGGGGCTGACCTGGCATGTATTACTGAGACCTGGGTGGGGGAACTGGGAGGGGTCACTCTCTCCCAGCTGTGCCCTCCTGGGTACTTGGTGCAGCACCAACACTGACTTGAGGGTCGGGGAGGGGGGGTTGCCATGGTCTATAGGAATTCAATCTCCCTCTCCAGGCTTCCTGCCCATTCGAGCGCAGATCTTGAGTGTTTGTACCTTGTGTTGGGTACCCGGGACAGATTAGGGATTCTGTTGGTGTACCGCCCACCCCGCTGCCCATCAGACTCCCTGCCTGAGCTGACGGAGGTGGTCTCGGACTTGGTGTTGAGGACCCCCAGGATGATGGTCCTGGGGGATCTCAACTTCCATGCCAAGGCCGCTGTATCCGGGGCGGCTCAGGACTTCATGGCTGCCATGACAACCATGGGGCTGTCCCAACATGTCATCGGCCCAACGCATATAAAAGGACACATGCTTGATCTGGTTTTCTCGACTGGGCAGGTGGATGGTGATCTGAAAGTGGAGGACTTAACATCTGTCCCTTTGTCATGGTCAGATCACGTCCTGCTGAGGTTTAGACTCCTGGCGGCCTTTCCCCTCTGCAAGGGTGGGGGACCTATTAAAATGGTCCGCCCCCGGAGATTAATGGATTCCGATGGATTCCAGAGGGCTCTGGGGGATTTTCCTGCTGGTATGGCTGGTGCTCCTGTCGAAGCCCAGGTCACTCTGTGGAATGCAGAGATGACTCGGGTGGTTGACACGATCGCGCCCAAGCGCCCTCTCCCTCTGAGCAGAGCCCAGCCAGCTCCTTGGTATACACCTGAGCTGAGGGCAATGAAGCAAGAGGGGAGACGGCTAGAACGCAGGTGGAGGAAAACTCGTGCTGAGTCTGACCGAACACAGGTAAGAGCCCACTATCGAGCCTACTCTGTGGCGGTGAGAGTGGCAAAGAGACAGTTCTTTTCCACCAGCATTGCATCTTCTCAGTGTCGTCCAGCGGAGCTTTTCCGAGTGGTTTGCAGCCTGTTACATTCTGGGCCAGGGAGAGAGACAGTGGAATCCTCGGTAGCACGCTGTGACGAGTTTGCACGGCACTTTGAGGATAAAGTCGCTCAGATTCGTCATGAATTGGACACCACCATTAATGCAGTTCCATTGGTAGAGGCGTTCAGAGCACCGTCTGGTCCAGTTTTATTGGATGAGTTTCAGTTACTGAGGCCTGAGGATGCGGACAAGGTGCTTGGCCAAGTCCGATCGACCACTTGTGTGCTTGACCCTTGCCCTTCATGGCTTATTAAATCAAACAAGGAAGGGATGTCCGGCTGGGTCCAGGTGGTTGTAAATTCCTCCTTGAGAGAGGGCGTGGTGCCTGCTGCTTTAAAAGAGGCAGTAATTAGACCACTCCTGAAAAAGCCTAACCTGGACCCAGAGGATGTTAACAATTATAGGCCAGTGGCCAATGTCCCCTTCCTGGGCAAGGTGCTTGAGCGGGTGGTTGTAGGACAGCTCCAGGCACTCTTGAATGAAACGCATTATCTAGATCCATTTCAATCGGGCTTCAGGCCTGGTTTTGGAACGGAAACTGCCTTGGTCGCCCTGTGGGATGACCTCTGCCAGGAGAGGGACAGGGGGAGTGCGACCCTGTTGATTCTCCTGGACCTCTCAGCGGCTTTCGATACCATCGACCATGGTATCCTTCTGGATAGGTTGTCTGGGTTAGGAGTTGGAGGCACTGCACTACAGTGGTTCCGCTCCTACTTGGATGGCCGATTCCAGAAGGTGGTGCTGGGGGATTATTGCTCTGTGCCATGGCAATTGTGCCATGGAGTTCCACAGGGCTCTTATTTTATCCCCCATGCTGTTTAACATCTACATGAAACCGCTGGGGGAGGTTATCTGGAGGTGTGGGCTGAGGTGCAATCAATATGCAGATGACACCCAGCTCTACCTCTCTTTCTCATCAAAACCAGGTGAGGCAGTGGCTGTTCTGAATCAGTGCCTGGGCACAGTAATGGACTGGATGAGGGCTAATAAACTGAAACTCAATCCAGACAAGACGAAGGTACTGTTAGTGGCTGGTTCGTCTGCCCGGCTAGGTGATATTCAACCTGTTCTGGAGGGGGTTGCACTCCCCCTAAAGGATCAGGTTCGTAGTTTGGGGGTGCTCTTGGATCCAGAACTGTCACTTGAGGCACAGGTGAACTCAGTGGCACGGAGCACTTTTTATCAGCTTAGGCTGGTATACCAACTACGCCCTTATCTGGACAGAGATAGCCTAGCTACAGTTATCCATGCTCTGATAACTTCTCGTCTGGATTACTGCAATGCATTATACGTGGGGCTGCCTTTGAAAACAGTCCGGAAACTTCAGCTGGTCCAAATTAAGGCAGCAAGATTGTTAACAGGGACTGGCCTGCGAGCTCATATTATGCCAGTACTTTTCCAGCTGCACTGGCTGCCAGTCCATTTCCGGGCCCGATTCAAAGTGCTGGCGTTAACATTCAAAGCCCTTAACGGCTTGGGGCCAGGTTACCTGAAGGATCGCCTCCTCCCATATGTGCCTGCCCGGACCTTAAGATCATCATCAGCGGCCCTTCTCCGTGAGCCCCTGCCAAAGGAAGTGAGGCGGGTGGCTACTAGGAGGAGGGCTTTTTCTGCTGTGGCACCCCAGCTCTGGAATGAGCTCCCTAGTGAGGTTCGCCTGGCGCCTACATTGTATTCCTTTCGGCGCCAGGTGAAGACCTTTTTATTTTCCCAGGCATTTTAGCATTTTAGCTTTCTAAATTTTTATCTTTGCTGTTTTAAATCTGTATTTTAAACTCTTGCACTGCTGCTAGGTTTTATTGTGGTTGTATTGTTATATTGTGGTTTTAATGTTCTATATATTTTAAATTGTTTTATTGGGTGTTGTTTGGTTTTAATTTTTGTGAACCGCCCAGAGAGCTTCGGCTATTGGGCGGTATAGAAATGAAATAAATAAATAAATAAATAAAAAATATACATTAGCCAAGGTTAATGAGATGGTTATTAATCAATATAAAATTATGACACCCAATATAACCATGTTGGTTCATCATGAACTGCTGCCTTCCTTTCATCACAGCCTTCAGAACATCTTGTGGCAATAAGTTCCACAGGTTAATTATTTACAGAGAAGTTACTATTTTGTAATTGGCACAGAGGTGGGGAGATGATCAGGAGAACTCTTGGGAGCCCAGAAGCAGCATCTGCTCCAACATCTGTCTTTATAGGGCAGCCTTCCCCAGTGTGGTGCCCTCCAGATGTTTTGGACTATAGCTCCCATCAGCCCCAGCCAGAATGGGCAGTGCTCGGGGATGATGGAAGTGTTAGTCCAAAACATCTGGAGGGTATCAGGTTGGGAAAGGCTGTTATAGAGATTTCTTTAAGAAGTGGCTTCTTTTTGCCAAGAGAGAAAGACACTCTGCATATGCTCAGTGACACTTTGCCATTAGATCCTTTTAAAAGGAGTACATAAAACTGCTTTATACCGAGTCAGACCATATACAGTCAGGGCCAGAAATACTGGAGGAAGGATAACTGTTTTGGCAGTTGGCCTTTGTACACCACCACATGGAAGTTGAAAGGAAACACACCCAAATGGGAGCAAAGTCAGGACTTTCAGCTGTAGTTCAAGGGGTGTGACAAAAGTGGGGCACTAACCATTCAGGAAGTACAGCCAGTGGCATAACACACCCCCATCGTTGGTGGCCCATAAGTAATGGAATGAATGGCTGACAAGCAGCTGTATGGCCAGGTGTGGCCTGTTTCCTGGGTACCCCATGACCAATCCAGCAGATAAAAGGCCTGGAGGTGGTTCTGAGTGTTACATTTGCATTTGGTAGCTGTTCACTGGAACCCCCAACGTGAGGTCCACAGAGGTGTCCATGCGAGTGAAGGAGGCCATCATTAGGCTGAGGAAACAACATAAACCCATCAGAGAGATAGCAAAAACAGTGGGGGTGGCCAATACAACAGTTTGGAACATCCTGAAAAAGAAGGAATTAACTGGCAAGCTCAGCAACAGCAAAGGGCCTGGAAGACCACGGAAGACAACTAAAGTGGATGACCGCAAAATGCTGCTCATGGTGAAGAGGAATCCTTTCACAACATCTAGCCGGGTCAAGAACGCTCTTGCGGAGGTAGGCATGTCATTGTCAACATCTACAGTCAAGAGACAGCTTTATGAATGTAAATACAGAGGCTTCACAACAAGGTGCAAACCACTGGTAATGCTCAAGAACCGAAAGGCCAGATTAGCCTTTGCCAGCAAACACCTAAAAAAGCCTGCTCAGTTCTGGCATAAGATTCTTTGGACTGATGAGACCAAGATTAACTTGTACCAGAATGATGGGAAGAGAAAAGTATGGAGAAGGAAAGGAACAGCTCATGATCCAAAGCATACCACATCATCTGTCAAACATGGTGGGGGCAGTGTTATGGCATGGGCATGTATGGCTGCCAATGGAAGTGGGTCACTGGTGTTTATTGATGACCTGACTGCTGATAAAAGCAGCAGGATGAATTCTGAAGTGTCTAGGGCTATACTTTCTGCTCAGAATCTGCCAAATGCTGCCAAACTGATAGGACGCCGCTTCATATTGCAGATGGATGATGACCCAAAACATACAGCAAAAGCTACCCAAGAGTTTCTCAAGGCAAAGAAGTGGGATGTTCTTCAATGGCCAAGTCAGTCACCTGATCTCAACCTAATAGAGCATGCTTTTCACTTACTGAAGACAAGACTGAAGGCAGAAAGACCCACAAACAAGCAGCAGCTGAAGGTAGCTGCAGTAAAGGCCTGGCAAAGCATCTCGAGGGAGGAAACGCAGCATTTGGTCATGTCCATGGGTTCCAGCCCCTTCATGGATCACTGCCTTGTTGTGGCGAAGGGGCTTGTGTAACTCAGTGAAGCCATAAGCTATGACGTGCAGGGCCACCCAAGACGGACAGGTCATGGCAGAGAGTTCTGACAAAATGTGGTCCACTGCAGAAGGAAATGGCAACCCACTCCAGTATTCCTGCCAAGAAAACCCCCTGGAACGTATCACAAAGCTAAAAGATATGACGCCAGAAGATGAGACCCTCAGGTCGGAAGGTATCCAATATACTACTGGGGAAGAGCAGAGGGTATTTCCAAGTAGCGCCAGAAAGAGTGAAGCAGCTGGGCCAAACCCGAAAGGACACTCAGCTGTGGATGTGTTTGGTGGTGAAAAGAAAATCCGATGCTGTAAAGAACAATATTGTTTAGGAACCTGGAATGTCAGATCAATGAATCAAGGTAAGCTGGAGGTGGTCAAACATGAGATGGCAAGATTGAACATCGACATCTTGGGAATCAGCGAACTAAAATGGACTGGCATGGCCGAATTTAATTCAGGTGACCATCATATCTACTACTATGGGCAAGAATCCCTTAGAAGAAATGGAGTAGCACTCATAGTCAACAAAAGGGTGGGAAAAGCAGTACTGGGGTACAATCTTAAAAACGATAGAATGATCTCAGTATGAATCCAAGGCAAACCATTCAACATCACAGTAATTCAAGTCTATGCCCCAACCACTGAGGCCGAAGAAGCTGAGGTCGATCGGTTCTATGAAGACCTACAACACCTTCTAGAACTAACACCAAAAAAAGATGTCCTCTTCATCATAGGAGATTGGAATGCTAAAGTAGGAAATCAAGAAATCACCGGGATAACAGGCAGGCATGGCCTGGGTGTACAAAATGAAGCAGGACAAAAGCTAATAGAGTTTTGCCAAGAGAACACGCTGAACATAGCAAACACTCTTTTCCAACAGCACAAGAGACGACTCTACACATGGACATCACCAGATGGTCAATATCGAAATCAGATTGATTATGTCCTTTGCAGTCAAAGATGGAGAAGCTCTATACAGTCAGTAAAAACAAGACCTGGAGCTGACTGTGGCTCAGATCATGAGCTTCTTGTTGCAAAATTTCAGCTTAAATTGAAGAACGTAGGGAAGACCACTAAACCATTCAGGTATGACCTAAATCATATCCCTTATGAATCTACAGTGGAGGTGAGGAATAGATTTCAGGGATTAGACCTGATAGACAGAGTGCCTGAGGAACTATGGACGGAGGTCCGTAACATTGTTCAGGAGGCAGCAACTCAATCCATCCCAAAGAAAAAGAAATGCAAGAAAGCCAAGTGGCTGTCTGATGAGGCTTTACAAGTAGCTGAAGAAAGAAGGGAAGCGAAAGGCAAGGGAGAAAGGGGAAGATATATCCAACTGAATGCAGAGTTCCAGAGAATAGCAAGGAGAGACAAGAAGGCCTTCTTAAATGAACAATGTAAAGAAATCGAGGAAAACAACAGAATGGGAAAGACTAGAGATCTCTTCAAGAAAACTGGAGATCTCAAGGGAACGTTTTGTGCAAAGACGGGCATGATAAAGGACAAAGAAGGCAGGGACCTAACAGAAGCAGATGAGATTAAGAAGAGGTGGAAAGAATACACAGAAGAACTATACAGGAAAGATCTTAATGTCCCTGATAGCCATGATAGTGCGGTCACTGAACTTGAGCCGGACATCCTCGAGAGTGAAGTCAAGTGGGCCTTAGGAAGCATTAGTAACAACAAAGCTAGCAGAGATGACAGCATTCCAGCTGACCTATTTAAAATGAAAAAAGATGATGCTGTTAAAGTGCTGCACTCAATATGCCAACAAATCTGGAACACTCAACAGTGGCCACAAGACTGGAAAAGGTCAGTTTACATTCCAATTCCAAAGAAGGGCAACGCCAAAGAGTGTTCAAACTACTGCACAATTGCACTCATTTCACATGCCAGCAAGGTGATGCTCAAAATCCTACAAGCTAGGCTTCAGCAGTATGCAAACCGAGAACTACCGGAAGTACAAGCGGGGTTTCGAAGAGGCAGAGGAACTAGAGATCAAATCGCCAACATTCGCTGGATCATGGAGAAAGCAAGAGAATTCCAGAAAAATGTCTATTTCTGCTTCACTGACTACGCTAAAGCCTTTGATTGTGTGGATCACAACAAACTGTGGCAAATTCTTAAAGTGATGGGAGTACCAGACCACCTTACCTGTCTCCTGAGAAACCTGTACAAGGGTCAAGAAGCAACAGTAAGAACCAGACATGGGACAACCGATTGGTTCAAAATTGGGAAAGGAGTACGACAGGCTGCATATTGTCACCCTGCTTATTTAACTTATATGCAGAGTACATCATGAGAAACGCCGGGTTGGATGAATCACAGGTCGGAATTAAGATTGCTGGGAGAATTATCAACAACCTCCAATATGCAGACGATACCACCGTAATGGCAGAAAGTGAAGAGGATCTCAAGAGCCTCTTGTTGAGGGTGAAAGAGGAGAGTGCAAAAGCTGGTTTGAAACTCAACATTAAAAAAACTCAGATCATGGCATCTGGCCCCATCACTTCCTGGCATATAGAAGGGGAAGAAATGGAAGCAGTGACAGATTTTACTTTCTTGGGCTCCAAGATCACCGCAGACGGTGACTGTAGCCATGAAATTAAAAGACGCTTGCTCCTTGGGAGGAAAGCTATGGCAAACCTAGACAGCATAGTAAGAAGCAGAGACATCACCTTGCCGACAAAGGTCCATCTAATCAAAGCTATGGTTTTCCCAGTAGCAACGTATGGCTGTGAGAGCTGGACTATAAGGAAGGCTGAGCGCCAAAGAATTGATGCTTTCAAACTGTGGTGCTGGAGAAGACTCTTACGAGTCCCCTGGACTGCAAGGAGGTCAAATTTAAATTAAATAAATTAATCAGTCCATCCTAAAGGAAATCAACCCTGACTGCTCATTGGAAGGACAGATACTGAAGTTGAAATATTTTGGCCACCTAATGCGAAGAGAAAACTCTCTGGAAAAGACCCTGATGCTGGGAAAGACTGAAGGCAAAAGGAGAAGGGGACGACAGAGGATGAGATGGCTAGATAGCATCACCGATGCAATGAATATGAACTTGAGCACACTCCGGGAGAGAGTGCAGGACAGGAAGGCCTGGCGTGTTATGGTCCATGGGGTCACGAAGAGTCGGACACGACTGAACAACTGAACAACAACAATGGGTTCCAGGCTTCAGGCAGTCATTGACTGCAAAGGATTTTCATCCAGGTATTAAAGGCGATCCTTAAATTTGAAATGATGTTGGTTTGTTCCATTACTTATGAGCCACCAACGATGGGGGTGTGTTATGCCACTGGCTGTACTTCCTGAATGGTTAGTGCCCAACTTTTGTCAAACCCCTTGAATTACAGCTGGAAGTCCTGACTTCGCTCCCATCTGGGTGTGTTTCCTTTCAACTTCAATGTGGTGGTGTACAGAGGCCAACTGCCAAAACAGTTATCCTTGTTCCAATATTTCTGGCCCTGACTGTAGCTCAGTATTGTCTATATGGCCACACTGACAGGCAGTAGCCCTCCAGGGTTTTAGACAGGAGTTTTCCTCAGCTCTATCTGGACAATATCAGGGACAGAACACAAGGACTTTCGGTATGAAAAGCATTCTCTCCAGACTGAGAACGGGCATCGAAATGGCAAATGCGGTTCAACATATGCAAGTGTAAAGTGAGGCATGTTGGGGCAAAAAATCCCAACTGCAAGTATAACCTGATGGGATCTGAGCTAGTGGTGATCAACCAACAGATCTTGGGGTCGTGGAGGAGTGCTCGGTGAACATGTCACCCCGGTGTCTGGTGCTATGAAAAAGGCAACCTCCATGTTAGGCATAATTAGGAAGAGAATCGAGAATAAAACTGCCAATATCATACTGCCCCTATTCAAATCTATGGTGTGATCACACTTGGAATATGGTGTACAGTTCTGGTCACCACACCTAAAAAAGCTATTGCAGAGCTGGAAAAAGTGCAGAAAAGGGCAACTAAAATGATCAAGGAGCTGGAGCATGTCCCCTATGAGAGAAGGTTACAACAGCTGGGATTATTTAGCTTGGAAAAAGGGAGTGTAAGGGGAGACATGAACTTAAGCACACGCCGGGAAAGAGCGGAGGACAGGAAGGCATGGTGTGCTATGGTCCATGGGGTCATGAAAAGTTGGACACGACTTAACGACTGAACAACAACAACAAGGGGAGACATGATAAAGGTGTACAGAATTATGCATGGTGTGGAGAATGTGGATAGGGAGACATTTTTCTCCCTCTCTCAAAATACTAGAACCCGGGGTCATCCTATGAAGCTAATTGGTGGGAGATCCAGGACAGATAAAAGGAAGGACTTCGTCACATGGCACATAGTTGAACTATGCAATTCAGTTCCACAAGACGTAGTGGTGGCCACTAATTTGGGTGGCTTTAAAAGGGGGTTGGACAAATTCCTTGAGGAGAAGGCTAGCAATGGCTATCATAGAATCATAGAATAGTAGGGTTAGAAGGGGCCCACAAGACCACCTAGTCCAACCGCCTGCCCACTGCAGGAATCCAAGTCAGAGCATCCCTGACAGATGGCTGTCCAGCCTCGTCTTGAATGCCTCCAGTGTGGGAGAGCCCACTACCTCTCAAGGAACTGGTTCCATTGTCGTATTGCTCTTACAGTCAGGAAGTTTTTCCTGATGTTCAGCCAGAATCTGGCTTCCTGTAATTTCAGCCTATTATTCCGTGTGTTGCATTTTGGGATGATTGAGAAGAGATCCTGGCCTTCCTGTCTGTGAAAACCTTTCAAGTACTTGAAGAGCGCTATCCTATCTCCCCTCAGTCTTCTCTTCTCGAGGCTAAACATGCCCAGTTCTTTCAGTTTCTCTTCGTAGGGCTTTGTTTCCAGTCCCTTGATCATCTTTGTTGCCCTCCTCTGAACCCTCTCCAGCTTGTCTGCATCCTTCTTAAAGTGTGGTGCCCAGAACTGGACACAGTACTCTAGATGAGGCCTAACCAGTGCTGAGTAGAGGGGAACTAGTACTTCCTGGGATTTGGAAGCTATGCTTCTATTAATGCAGCCCAAAACAGCATTTGCCTTTTTTGCAGCCACATCACATTGTTGGCTCATATTCAGCTTGTGATCTACAACAATTCCAAGATCCTTCTCCCTTGTAGAGTTGTTGAGCCAGGGATCCCCCATCTTGTAACTGTGCATTTGGTTTCTTTTTCCTAGGTGCAGAACTTGGCATTTATTCCTATTAAATGTCATTCTGTCGTTTTCTGCCCAGCGCTCTAGTCTATCCCATTGAGAAGCACTCTATGAGTCTGCTGTAGCAACTGTGGATCCACCGGACCATTGTTTCATCTAGCCCACTTTGAGCTAGTTTGCTCATCAGGATATCATGGGGCACTTTGTCCAACGCTTTGCTGAAGTCAAGGTATATGATGTCCACAGCATTCCCACAGTCCACAAGGGAGGTTACCTGATCCAAAAATGAGATCAGATTCGTCTGTAGTTCCCAGGTTCCTCCTTTTTACCCTTTTTGAAGACAGGGATAACATTAGCCCTCCTCCAGTCATCTGGCCCTTCACCTGTCCTCCATGATTTCTCAAAGAGAATAGACAGTGGTTCTGAGAGTTCTTCTGCCAGTTCCTTTATTACTCTAGGATGCAGGTCATCTGGCCCTGGAGATTTGAACTCATTCAAAGTAATTAGGTGTTCCTTGACTGTATGCCTATCGATCTCAAGCTGCAATCCTGCCCCTTCAGCCTGTACTTCGCCTTTGCCAGGGGGCTCACAGACCCTCTTTTGGGAGAAGACCGAGCCAAAGTAGGAATTGAGCACTTCTGCCTTTTATTTGTCATCTGTTATCGTTTTGCCATCCTTATTTAATAGCTGAACCACCATATCTTTCCTCTGTCTTTTACTATGCACGTATTTGAAGAAAGCCTTTTTGTTGCTTTTAGCATCCCTCACTAAGCTCAGCTTTAGACTTCCTGACGCCATCCCTGCAATTCTGTGCTACCTGCCTGTACTCTTCCTTTGTTGCTTGTCCTTCCTTCCACTTCCTATATGTGTGCTTTTTTGTTTTCAGGTCATGTCTAAGCTTTTTGTGAAGCCACTTTGGCTTCTTCTGTTGTCTTCCACCTTTTTTTCTCATTGGAATGGTTTGTAATTGTGCTTTTAGAATTTCCTTTTGCTCTCCCTGTTTGCTCTCCGTGATTGCTCTCTCTTTGGGAGCTTGCTCCCTTGTATAGTCCCTAGAACAGCTGGAGCAGCTTCCTCTGCTCTGCTCAGCTAGGAGGCAGGAAACAGACTGAAACTTCCTGCCCACACAGCTGCTGGGAGTACTCAGGCCACACCCCCTCAATTCAATTGGAGCTCTCAAGAGCACCTGGTAATCTCACAGCCACTCAGGAGGGAAAGGATGGCCACCTGGGCTTACTCCAGCCCACTTACCTCTTTGCCTTTGTCTCCTCTTCCACTGCAACTCCCCTGGCCAACTCCTGTTTGCTCTCCCTGTTTGCTCGCTTTCTGGGAGCTTGCTTCCTTGTATAGTCCCTAGACCAGCTAGAGTAGCTTCCTCTGCTCTGCTCAGCTAGGAGGCGGGAAACAGGCTACTAGTCCTGAGGGCTATGTGCTACCTCCAGCATCATAGGCGGTATGCCTATGTACACCAGTTGCTGGGGAACATGGGCTGGAGGGTGCTGTTGCAGTCATGTCCTGCTTCTGGCTTTCCTGTGGGCAGCTGGTTGGCCACTGTGGGAACAGAATGCTGGAGTAGATGGACCCTTGGTCTGATCCAGCATGGCTCTTCTTATGTTCATGTGCTCTACCACTGGGCTACAGCTCTTCCTTTTTAATTCCCCCCTCACCCCTTAGGAAGAAAAGCACTCTGTACACATTCAAAGATATTCCACTCAAGATGCCAGATTTTTTTTTTAAACATAGAAACTGGCAACATATTTCAGTTTTTCAGCCACTGAGATATGCATTCAGTTTAGCAGAGAAGTTACCTGAAGGAAGCAGTAAACCACAGGTGATCGCACAGTGTTTCCTCACGCTATTGTGGCACAATTAGGTTTGGTCCAAAAGCCACTAAAAGTGGAGGTGGTGGGAATCTCAAGCTGTTTACAGTGGTCTTCCTCAACCTGGTACCCTCCAGATATGCCGGGACATAGGTCATGCTGGCTGGGGGATGCTGGAAGTTTGGGGAAAGCTAGTTTTACAAGGGGCATAGAAAGAATTCATCACCAGAAGATGTGGTGATGATGCCCACCAATTTGGATGGCTTTAAAAGGGGATTAGACAAATTCATGGAGGAGAAGACTATCAATGGCTACTAGTCCTGATGGTTACATGCTACCTCCAGGATCAGAGGTAATATGCCTCTCAATGCCAATTGCTGGGGAACATGGAAATGGTGCTACTCCATTCACGTACTGCTGTGGGCTTCCCACTGGGGCATCTGGTTGCCCACTGTGGGAACAGAATGCCGGACTAGATGGGCCTTTGGTGTAATTGAGCACAGCAACTCTTATGTAAGCTTTTTTTCTTCATAGTGACAAAGTAATATATATTCACTGAATTTGCAATCAAAGGGGCGGAGTGGGGGGAGGTGGAAACTGCTATCTTGACCCTATGGGACAGAGCAGAACTAGAAGCAAAGGAATATGGGGATTTTGTACCTACACTGGTTGTGTAGAAGAGGGAATTTCTATGAGGACTACTTCTTTCTCACCAGGCGTGACAAGTTAAACCTGCTAAAATTCCCTCTACACAACTATTAAGGGTACAAGAACCCATTGCATTTGGTTACTGGTTTAAAACAGGATGATTAATTGGCAGATTAATCAACTACAGCCTTAGTTGATTAATTGGTAGGGGAGCCATTTTAATCTATGGCACCACAACTTAAGGGTAAAAAGGAAGGGGGGTATTTGGGTTCTTATTCTCTCAGAAAGGCACCTCTATTGGTTTTGGGGAGCTTGCAAAATGCATTTTAAAATGTAGCCAATCATGTGACTCATTGTGGTTGCTGGGCATAGGTTTTATATACTGTTACTGGTTGGCTTTGGTTGGAGTGTTAGTTCAACTGGGCTCCTTTGGATTTTTTTTGTGGTAAAAACCTGATCTTGCATTGAAAGATGAACGGCTTTTTTTCTTCCTGTATCACAAACACAGTGCGGCAGATTAAACAATGCTTAGCGGGAAAAGATTAATCAATTTTTACCACATGCATTTAAGCTGAACCATTTGTTTGATTGGTTACAGCAGCCTACCCCAACCTGGTGTCCTCTAGATGTTTTGGACTTCAGCTCCCATCAGCCCCAGTCAGCATGGCCAACAGTCAGGAATGCTGGAGGGCAGCAGCATCATTATGGAGGGGGGCCCACCAGGCCCCGGATCTTTTTTGAGCTGTGCTCCAGATCTTTTGAGCTGTCCTAATTGCCATTTTTTTTACATTTTCCCATTGACTTGCATTGGAAAACAAAAATGGCTATAACTTTTTTAGTTTGTATGATACATACATGAAATTTGGAGCCTTGGTAGCCCCCGTGGAGCTGATGGAACCTGCCAAATTTCAGGCAGTTATGTCCAGTGACTTTTGTGCTAGTCACAGGTAACGTTTGCTATTTTCAAGAAAATGTGTCAAAGCAAAGAGCTATATTTTTTGTGTGCTTCCACATATATGCATGGAATTTGGGGACCTGGAAGCCCACACAAAGATGACTGAGCCTGCCAAAGTTCAGACAGTTATGTCTAGTGGCTTTTGTGCTAGCCACAGGTAAAATTTGCTTTTTCCAAGAAAATCTGTCAAAGTAAAGAGCTATAATTTTTTTGTGCTTCCACATAAATTTGGGGACCTAGCAGGCACTATGAAGCTGACTGAACCTACCAAATTTCAGACAGTTGGCAAATTTCAGACAGCTGGTCCAATGGCAAAGCCTAAAACAAAAAGTAAAAACTGTCAAGTCACCCATGGGATTAGAGATCCTAATCAGAAGGTGTTTAAGGTGACCATTAGGAAGTCACTATCCCTAATCTAAGGTGGGCCTTAGTAAGCATTACTAACAACAAAGCTAGCAGAGATGACAGTATTCCAGCTGAGCTATTTAAGAGCCTAAAAGATGATGCTGTTAAAGTGCTGCACTCAATATGCCAACAAATTTGGAACACTCAACAGTGGCCACAAGACTGGAAAAGGTCAGTTGACATTCCAATTCCAAAGAAGGGCAACGCCAAAGAGTGTTCAAACTACCACACAATTGCGCTCATTTCACATGCCAGCAAGGTGATGCTCAAAATCCTACAAGCTAGGCTTCAGCAGTATGCAAACCGAGAACTACCGGAAGTACAAGCTGGGTTTAGAAGAGGCAGAGGAACTAGAGATCAAATCGCCAACTTTCGCTGGATCATGGAGAAAGCAAGAGAATTCCAGAAAAACGTCTATTTCTGCTTCATTGACTATGCTAAAGCCTTTGATTGTGTGGATCACAACAAACTGTGGCAAATTCTTAAAGTGATGGGAGTACCAGACCACCTTACCTGTCTCCTGAGAAACCTGTACGAGGGTCAAGAAGCAACAGTAAGAACCAGACATGGGACAACCGATTGGTTCAAAATTGGGAAAGGAGTACAACAAGGCTGCATATTGTCGCCCTGCTTATTTAACTTATATGCAGAGTACATCATGAGAAACGCCGGGTTGGATGAATCACAGGTCGGAATTAAGATTGCCGGGAGAATTATCAGCAACCTCCGATACGCAGATGATACCACCCTAATGGCAGAAAGCGAAGAGGATCTCAAGAGCCTCTTGTTGAGGGTGAAAGAGGAGAGTGCAAAAGCTGGTTTGAAACGCAACATTAAAAAAACTCAGATCATGGCATCTGGCCCCATCACTTCCTGGCATATAGAAGGGGAAGAAATGGAAGCAGTGACAGATTGTATTTTCTTGGGCTCCAAGATCACCGCAGACGGTGACTGTAGCCATGAAATTAAAAGACGCTTGCTCCTTGGGAGGAAAGCTATGGCAAACCTAGACAGCATAGTAAGAAGCAGAGACATCACCTTGCCGACAAAGGTCCGTCTAATCAAAGCTATGGTTTTCCCAGTAGTAACGTATGGCTGTGAGAGCTGGACTATAAGGAAGGCTGAGCGCCGAAGAATTGATGCTTTCAAACTGTGGTGCTGGAGAAGACTCTTACGAGTCCCCTGGACTGCAAGGAGGTCAAATCAGTGAAGCCTAAAGGAAATCAACCCTGAGTGCTCATTGGAAGGACAGATACTGAAGCTGAAGCTCAAATATTTTGGCCACCTAATGCGAAGAGAAAACTCTCTGGAAAAGACCCTGATGCTGGGAAAGACTGAAGGCAAAAGGAGAAGGGGAAGGCAGAGGATGAGATGGCTAGATAGCATCACCGATGCAATGAATATGAACTTGAGCACGCTCTGGGAGAGAGCGCAGGACAGGAAGGCCTGGCGTGCTATGGTCCATGGGGTCACAAAGAGTCGGACACGACTGAACGACTGAACAACAACAACAACGTACGGCTGTGAGAGCTGGACTATAAGGAAGGCTGAGCGCCGAAGAATTGATGCTTTCGAACTGTGGTGCTGGAGGTCAAATCAGTCCATCCTAAAGGAAATCAACCCTGAGTGCTCATTGGAAGGACAGATACTGAAGCTGAAGCTGAAATATTTTGGCCACCTAATGCGAAGAGAAAACTCTCTGGAAAAGACCTAGATGCTGGGAAAGACTGAAGGCAAAAGGAGAAGGGGACGGCAGAGGATGAGATGGCTAGATAGCATCACCGATGCAATGAATATGGACTTGAGCATGCTCCAGGAGAGTGCGCAGGACAGGAAAGCCTGGCGTGCTATGGTCCATGGGGTCATGAAGAGTCGGACACGACTGAACGACTGAACAACAACAACAACAATGTATGCCTGAGAAGTCCCATTATCTTTAATGAGGCTTACCCTCAGGAAAGTGTGCATAGGATTCCAGCACAAGTTACTTTTGCAGGGAGGTTTGCACCCTGATGTTCTGCATGTTTACTCAGAAATAAGTCCTGAGTTGTGAGCATGGTACTGCAGGCTTAATACAGTGCCTACCCAATTCTGTCTAATGAATTGACTACCCTTTCAGCTCAGTCCTATGCATGTTTTATCACTTGTGGGTTTGGGTTTTTTTTGCATGAACTCTAGCTTCAGTGGTGAGGGAAAGGCACTTAGTGCATGCTCAGAGTTTCTCCATAACTGAGCCCTAGTTTTGAAAACAGACTCATTGGCTGAATCCTCATGAAGTCTTGGCACAAATGAAGTTATGAGGAGGAAGATACAATGACAGCTTGTGCATAGAGAGGAGTTGCACAAAACAAGACATCTGTTTTTATGAAAAGTTGCTGGATGATGGTAAGATGAGGAAGGACGGTTGCATGGAGGGGAATAGAATTGGTAGGGGGAGAATGCAAGTGCTAAGTGCTGAAAGAAGAACATTCTGCACATGCTCAGAGGCAATCTCTATTTAAGAACATAAGAAGAGCCATGCTGCATCAGACAAAGCTCCATCTAGTCCAGCATTCTGTTCACACAGTGGCCAACCAGATGCCCACAGGAAACCCACAAGCAGGACATGAATGCAATAGCATCATCCCACCCATGTTCCCCTGCTGCTAACATTGGTGAAATGGAAATAACTTCTAGTAATTCTAAATTAGAATGCATGTATATCCTTCAGAAACTTTGCAGGTTTCTTGCCTGGGGGACACCTCTAATGACCTGTGCATTTTCATACAAACTTACCCAAAAACTATTGGGGAAGGGGTGAATGGAAGGGAAAGCAAATCACTCCCTCCTCCAAATTGGAGAATTCCCCTTCCACATGAACTGCTGCACCTACCCTTCTGAAACTTTGCTGGTTTCTTACTTTGGGGCAACTGTAGGCTGTCTGTAACTTTCAGAACAATGGTCCACAAGGAACATAGGGAGATAAGTATGTCTTCTTTTGGAGACCTGAAAATGTCAAGGCCACCCTTGCACAAAAACCCTTGTGGCTAGCATTCTGAAATTTGGCAGACATGATCTCCTCTGATGGGGCAATGAATCCTGACATTTTTATCCAACTCTTCCAAGGAATTAAAACGTTATTGGCAGTTCCTTTTAAAAGAAAATCAAAATATAAGCCCTGCACCTATTTTTCTGACACTGGGCAGGTGTAATCCCCTTCTAGGGGGCTACTATGCCTGAAATTATCATCCAGTTCTGAGCAAGAGAAAAAAGTTAGTTTTTTTTTTCCTAATTTCCCATGGTAGTCAACAGGAAGCATAAAGACTCATTTTTCCAAACATTGACTCAGGTTTGGTGCTGAGCTGAAGGGGTCCAACTACAAATTGGCCCGAGCAGGAGCGGGATGTTTTCCAAATGCTGAATTGGGCTCTGAGTTGAAGTGGGGTGGGGGGGTCAGTGCACACTTCTTATGTATGTATGTAATCTATACACACATGCAAGCACACTGCATGCACACACCATACACACATATTAGACATGCGCTAAGGCGCGCGCGCACACACACACACACACACACATATGCAAATTTATGTTATGGGCCTGTGCCCCAGATCTTTTAAGAACCTAGCAATGCCCCTGCTGGAGGGCACCAGGTTGAAGAAGGCTGGGTTTCCCAGTAGTGTGGTGTCATGGTTAGAGTGTGGGACTGAAACTCTGGAGGACTAAAATACCTCACAGGGTTGTTGTGAGGATAAAATGGAGAGGAGGAGGATCACGTACGCCACTTGGACACCTTGGAGGAAAGGTGGGATTTAAATGTAACAAATACATAAGTAAATAAAACTCCATTTATTCCCCAGCTGAATTATGGGAGTTGCAGTCCAACACATCTGCAGGGCACCGGGGTGTGGGTAGGCTGCAGCAGATGATCTAACCAGCTGTTTGCTTGCTTAAATCCTTATTGTTTAATTATGCCCCCCTCCCCAATTAGGTGTCCCCTGCCTGCACCACCTCTAAGAGCTGCAACAATCCTATGCACACTTGCCTGGGAGTAAAGACCCACTGATCCAAGTGGGGCCTTCCGTTCCGTGTAACGGCACATAGGCTCGTGGGTCGACAGCATCGCTCCAACCCCTCCTCCGCGAACGCGGAAAAAGTGGGCGGGGCGTCCGTTGTATCCGTTGCGGCTCCGCCCCCTCGTTCCACTCCCCCAGCTCCGTCCGGGAGCAGCCGCAAAGCCAGGCGGTGAGTGGGAGGGGCCGCAATTTGGAGGAGGAGGCGGCGGTGGCCGAAGGACCAGGGGGAGGAGCCCGAGGGACAGGGGGAGGAGCCCAGTCTTTAGGGGCGGGGCAGACCTGGGAAGGGTGGGGAGGAAGATGCTTACTCCACTGAGGAGAGGGGAAGGGGGCATTTTTTATTAGTGAGTAGGATCTGGTGGAGTGGGCGGAAAACAAGGGGAACATTTTTAGTAGGATCCAGTGAGGAGGGAGCCAAAGAAACACCTTTTTTTTTAGTCAGTAAGATCCAGTGAGGAAGGATGAAAAGGGGTGACACGTTAAAAAAAATGGTAATGAGCAAGATCCTGTTAGGAGGGATTCAAAGAGGAAAGACTTTTTAAAAACTGGTTGGATCCAAAGAGGTGTGGATGTGATTTGTTTACTCAGTGAGTAGGATCCAGTGGGGAAGGATCAAAGCAAGGGTTGTGTCATTTCCTCCTGGCTCACTGAATGGGATCTAGTGAGGAGGGATCAAAGGCTATGACAGACATTATTTGTTTGTTTTTTACTCAGTGAGGAGGGATCGAGAGGGGAGGGATTGAAGCGAGCAGAACACTTTTTAAGAACAAAACAAAATTCAGTAAGTGGGATTGAATAGGGAAGGCTCAAGGTGTGAGCATGAGAGGTGACATGAAAAAGGGTGGCTCCCAAAAGGCTCCGCCACTGTATACGCAGAGAACCCAGGTATCCTGGCTCCTATCTATTGTTACCTCCCCTCCGCCGCCCCCACATCCCTAGCTTCCTCCACTGTAACTATTAAACCTTATTCCTTGCCCACACAGAGGAAATAGGGAGAGAAGTGGTTCCAATTCAACCTTCGGGAGACCAGTTCCATCTTCTGAGATGATGGTAAAGAGTAGGATTATTTGGCCCTCTGCTCCAGTGCTTTCACAGCAGGCTGAAATGCAGACATGTAGGAAGCGGTGATTTCTAGGGAGAAAGTGAGTATCCAGCTACTGTTAAAAGCACAGGAGCAGGGCTAATGAAAACACACACACACGTTTGCCAACTCTTCCAAGGAGTTGCCACTGTTAGCTTCCGTTCCCCCTCCAAAGCTGTGAAGAGAAAGGAGGAGTCTCGACCTCCCAGCTGTACATGCTAGGCCCCCACCTCCTTCATGGGTTTTGGATTTGAACCCAAGAATCCCCCCTTCCAGCCCATGTTTCAGTTGTAAGAGCTGACGATGGCTGGTACAAGTAGCCCACTCCCCTCTCAAAGGGAGCTGAGTTCTCTGTCAGGTCGGTGCTACTTCCTGCACCCACAGATACCTGCGGCCCCCATGTCCTCCTGGTCATCACACTCTCTGCGCCACCTACTTTAACCGTTCCCTCCTTCTTTGTGCCTCCTCCTCACACTCCATCCTTTTATGCCTAGGATGACTGTATATAATGGGCAATGTCCAGTCAGAAGCAACACAGGAATCAGAGGCTGCCAAAGACGGGGAGGAGAAAGCCAACCCGGACAGGAGCAAGCCGGATCGGGGTCCGAGTGGTGCTAAACATGAATCGGGGAGCCGGTCCCCCGGTCCTCAGGCCTCTGAACAAAAAGCTGCCAGTCAGCCTCTGAGCGGCGAGCCAGGAGGAGGGGACAGGCAGGCAGGAGCCGTAGAGATGGGGAAAAACCATTCCAAAAAGTCCAAGCTGAAGCTCTCCTCCATGTGGGCCCATAACTCGGCCAGTGGCGGGATGAAGGAGGCCAGCCTGTGTGATAAGGACCCAGGGGCAGAAAAACGGGGGCTGGCTTGTCTGAGCAGGGCTGACCTCCAGAGTTCCAGATCTGTTCTCCACGAGGAGCCCAAAGGGCTGAAGGTGGCTCTGAGGCCTTCCCAGGCGGTCGCCTCTGACCCGAGAGACTTGAGCGCCAAAAGAGCACCAGCTAAGGGGAAGGGCAAGCCAGAGAATGCTCACCTGGCCAAGAACATGGACGGGCTGCTGCTGCAGCCAGAGAAATTGGCTGAACTGGGCCAAGTGCCAGACGCCCCCAAGGATGTGGTGGAAACGGAGGCATGTTGGACACAGCACATCAAAGCAAGTGCTACGGACGGTTTGGACCCTGAGGGGTGGCTGCCAGAGTCCCTGCCTCCCGCCAAGAAACAGGCTGCGAGTTTGACACAGGGCACCGAGTCTTTCAAGATGACTGAGGACACCTTGGCAGACCCTCGGTCTCTGACTGAGAGAAACGCAAGTCGGCCAGCTCTGTACAACTGTGTGGCTCCACCTGGAGTGAAGAAGGCCCTTCTGTCGTGGGGGGCTGGCCAGAGGGAGAAAGAGCGAGCCGGCCAACGGGACAGCGCGCCCGGGAGTGACGGTGACTCCAGGGGCCTGGCCTTCCCTTCCCAGCTGCCCGTGGAATGTGTGAGGGCCTCGAGTGGCGCCATGGAAAAGCCTCAAGCCTTTGGGAGCGAGGTGAAGTCTGGGGCAAAGAGCGAGGCTCTGGGAGCGGAGGCCGTCAGTTCAGAGACAATGCAGGAGCTGCTGGAGAAAGGGCTCAACTTCCTGTACAAAGTGACCATCCAGCCAGGACAGTGGCCATCCAGCATCAAGGCCGTAAAGCAAAAGCCCAGCGTCATTTCCTCTGGCATCTCCTATGCCGACGTCCTGAAGCAGTGCCCTCAGAAGAAGTCCCCCGCCAGTGCCCCGGTGTTGCCTAAAGCTCTGCATCATCTCACCACAGCGGGCAAGAAGCTCCCATCGTTCAAAGGGCTGGAGAGGAGCAACCCCGAAGACTTCTCTTCACTCAGCCAGTTGTTTCTAGAGCACTTCAAGAAAGTCACCCCCCCTAAAGAGCCTGCCCCCCACACATCTGGTCAGCAAGTGGTCACTTTCTTTGAGGAACTGTCCAGTGGCAACACAAAGCGGCCAGAGTGGCAAAGGCCTCGGCCGCCCACTCCGTACCCTCAGCGCCGCAAAGGTCAGGGCAGAAAGTTGCCCAAGTTTGGGACTGCTGTGACCCAAGTTGTAGCCTTCCTGGGGAGCGACCCAAAATGTGACTGGTTTGTACACGATGAGAGTCAGATGCCCCTGAATGAGGCCGTGGTGGCAGCTGAGGAAGGGGTCAAGGACTGTGTCGGCTCACCCAGTGCTGGTGACAAAGAGGCTGAAGCGGTGGGCACCTCTCAACCCACTGTGACCCTCTTAATGGAGCAGGAAATGGCAATGGAAGTTGACAAGACTCCCCAGAGATTGCGAAGGAGGCCGCAGGGCCTGGAAGAGGGTGGAAAAGAAACGACTCCCGTTAAGTCGGCTCCATACAGTGCTGCGCAAGGCATGCTTTCCCCACTGGCCGATACCCAGTCTCTCCAAAAGGAAGAGCGCTCCCCGGTACCACTGCTAGGTCCAGTTCCACATTCTCCCAGGGAGACGCTGGAGGCGCCCAATCCTGCTGTCTCTGCCCCGTCGTGTGCTCCCGTGGGACTGATTGCAGACCCTAAGGTGCCAGCTCTGACTCAAGCGAGGCCTAAGGTCCGGAAACAAGGCCCTGCTGCTCCAAAGTCTAAAGAGAAACTCAAACCTTCAGGGCAGCCCAAAGTGAAAGCACCTAAGGGTAAAGGGCAGAAGCAATGGCCCCGTGGTTATGGAATGACCACCCCACTGAGGTTAGAGGGTGTTCCTCTCTTCCCGCCGTTCGAAAAGGTTGCAAGGCCTTTTTATTTCGGTGAGCCTTCGGTGAGTCTCGTTCTTTTGGCTGCATTTCGTTTATTTGGTTGATTGCTGCTGCTACTACCCAATGTTTTGACTTGTTTTTTTGTGAAAGATTATTTTGATCCTTTTCAGTCTGGTTTTAGGCCCGGTTCTAGGAATAGCAACTTGCCTTGGTCACCCTGCTGCATGACCTACACTGGGAGGTGGGCAGTGCAAGCACAACCCTTTTGATCCTCCTGGACCTTTCTGTGACCATGACATCCTTCTGGGAAGCCTTGCAGGGATGAGACTGGGGGAAGTATTTTGCAGTAATTCCACTCATTCTTGGAGGGTCGATCTCAAAAGGGTGGTGCTGGGACACCACTGCTCCACGCTGCGGCCATTGCCTTGATGGGTGCCATAGGGTTCCACCTTGTCTTCCATTATCTTTAACATCTATACAAAACTGCTGGGAGAAGTCACAGGAACGTCGGAAGCTGCCTTATACGGAGTCAGGCCGTTGGTCCGTCTAGCCCAGTATTGTTGACACTGACTGGCAGCCGCTCTCCATGGCTGCTGGCAGGATTCTTTGCTAGCTCTACCTGGAGAAGCCGGGGATTGAACCTGGGACCTTCTGCATGCAAAGCAGGGGCTCTACCCCAAGCTACAGCCCAAACAGTTTGAGGTGAAGCATCATCAGTATGCTTCAACTCTTCCCTTTCATTTCCATCTTCTGATCCTAGGGCAGCAGTGGAGTTGACGAACCAGTGCTTGAAGTCAGTTCAGGAATGGATGTGGGTAAAGGGGGGTGGGGGTGGAGCTCCACAAACTGCCACTTCAGTGCGCTCCAGGCTCTCAATGGAACTAGGTTCCCTCGCCCCCCGACAGGCGTATGGGCTTTCCCTAGGAATCTGGTTGGCCATTGTGGGAACACAGTGCTGGACCAGAGAAGCCTTTGGTCTGATCCAGCATGGCTCTTATTTTTAGAGGGGTCGCCATGTTAGTCTGTTGCACCAAAAACAACGGAGGGTCTTGGGGCACCTTAAAGACTAACCAATTTATCACTTCATGCATCTGATGGACAGTGTCCACAGAAGCTTATGCCAGAATAAATGGGTTAGTCTTTAAGGGTCCATGAGGCTCTTTGTTGTTTTGGCTCTTCTTAAGTCCTTGTGGCCAAAGAAAGCCTTCAGGAACCACTGATTCCAGGTGCTCCAGTTGACTCGAGGCAACATCTCCTGCTGGAGTTGGCTTTCCTTGCCCCTTGTGCGTTTCCTCCCTCGAGATGCTTTGCCAGGCCTTTACTGCAGCTGCCTGCAGCTGCTGCTTGTTTGTGGGTCTTTCTGCCTTCAGTCTTGTCTTCAGTAAGTGATCTCTATTGGGTTGAGATCAGGTGACTGACTTGGCCATTGAAGAACATCCCATTTCTTTGCCTTGAGAAACTCTTGGGTAGCTTTTGCTGTATGTTTGGGGTCATTATCTATCTGTAGTATGAAGTGGCGTCCTATCAGTTTGGCAGCATTCAGCTGAATCTGAGCAGAAAGTATAGCCCTATACATTTCAGAATTCATCCTGCTGCTTTTATCAGCAGTCAGGTCATCAATAAACACCAGTGACCCACCTCCATTGGCAGCCATACATGCCCTTAATCTTGGTCTCATCAGTCCAAAGAATCTTATGCCAGAACTGGGCAGGCTTTTTTAGGTGTTTGCTGGCAAAGGCTAATCTGGCCTTTCGGCTCTTAAGTGTTACCAGTGGTTTGCACCTTGTTGTGAAGCCTCTGTATTTACATTCATAAAGCCGTCTCTTGACTGTAGACGTTGACAATGACATGCCTACCTCCGCAAGAGCGTTCTTGACCCGGCTAGATGTTGTGAAAGGATTCCTCTTCACCATGAGCAGAATTCCGCGGTCATCCACTTTAGTTGTCTTCCGTGGTCTTCCAGGCCCTTTGCTGTTGCTGAGCTTGCCAGTTAATTCCTTCTTTTTCAGGATGTTCCAAAGTGTTGTGTTGGCCACTCCCACTGTTTTTGCTATCTTTCTGTTGGGTTTATTTTGTTTCCTCAGACTAATGATGGCCTCCTTCACTCGCATGGACACCTCTGTGGACCTCATGTCGGGGGTTCCAGTGAACAGCTACCAAATGCAAATGTAACACTCAGAACCACCTCCAGGCCTTTTATCTGCTGGATTGGTCATGGGGTACCCAGGAAACAGGCCACACCTGGCCATTCAGCTGCTTGTCAGCCATTTGTTCCATTACTTATGAGCCACCAATGATGGGGGTGTGTTATGCCACTGGCTGTACTTCCTGAATGGTTAGTGCCCCACTTTTGTCAAACCCCTTGAATTACAGCTGGAAGTCCTGACTTCGCTCCCATCTGGGTGTGTTTCCTTTCAACTTCAATGTGGTGGTGTACAGATAACTGCCAAAACAGTTATTCTTGTTCCAATATTTCTGGCCCTGACTGTACAGTGGTTTTCACATAGGACTGCCTTGAAAAAGTCCATAACCTTTAATTAGTGCAAAGTGTGCCTGCCAGACTATTTTTTGGCATCCAAGGTCAGAGCATTTAAGTCTGATGTTATTTCATCTTCACTGGCTGCCTGTTTATTTCCAGGCTCAATTTAAAGTGCTGGGATTGGCCTTTAAATGGCTTGGGAGCAGGTTATTGCAGAAACTGCCTGCTCCCATATAAATCTGCCTGGTCTTTGAGATTGGCCTGGGAGGCCCTGCTCTTGGTTTTGTCCAAACGTGCGTAGACAGGAGATCACAGGCAGGTCCTTCTTTGTGATGCTGTATCTGTCAAACTCTGTCCCCTGTTTTTTCACAGATGGTAAAACCTTTTTAAAATTATTATTATTTAGGCTACCTTTAATCAGCAACCTGCTGTTTTTGTGATGTTCTGGATGAAATTGTAGTACTGCTACCCCTTGGTATTTGATTACAGATGTTTTACTATTGTTCTGTCTCTTAATGCTGTATAACAGTGGTTCTTAGACATTTTTTTGCGCTCACTTGAAAGTTGCTGGGGGTATCAGCAGATCGCTTAATAAGCATATTTTGTTCTACAAATCAAGGCATGTCACTCATATAATCATCAAAACTGTTGCCATATTATGAAAATCATGGGCCCTAGGCTCAGCCACTGAGAACGGCAGCCTCTTTAATTACTAGTTTTTAAGGGGAAAATGAGTAGGCAGCACCGGTGCCATATTATGAAAATCACAGGCCCTAAACCAGGGCCTTGTTAGCCTCTTTGATAATCCAGCCCCAAACAGTCTAGATCTCTGTCATCAGAAACAATAAATCAAGTGCTGTTTGAGAATCCCTGTATAGCTTCATGTTATTAGATCATATTTCCCCTTTATTGTAATCTGCCTTGGTTATTATTTTAATAGAAAAGCAGGATGTTAAAAATAAACTAAATGGAACTGAACATCTCTGCAAGCCACCTCGAGCATAGGAAAAGCGGTGTATCAATGTCTTAAGTAAACAGATAACTGTGTGTCCAGGAGATGCCCCTTTCTCTGGACAAACCAGCTGGCATCGACCAGGATGCAACCTCCACCCAGGCCAGTCCCGAGCAAGATCGAGAGGCTGACCGATCCCCCGCACACCAGTGGCCGGCTTTCCAGGTAGCGGATTCATGTTCTAGCAGGTGCTACTGCAAACACCAGCATCAGAGGAAGCTGCCCAAGAATGTCATGGCTTGGTGAGTAGAAGAGGGCCTTGCATGCAAATCCTGCACAGCCAGTCACAAAACAAACAGGGATGCATCTGCACAACAAACGTCTTATGCTTAAACTTAACTGTCATGGCTTCTCCTGAAGAATTCTGGGAATTGTAGTTTAAGGAGGATGCTGAGAATGGTTTGATCCTTCATAGATATTCCTGCTTCCCTCACAAAAAAAATACATCCGACTGTTCACAGGATTCTCTAGGAAGATAGAATGACTACAAAGCCAGTTTAAATCTGCAGCTTAGCAAGTAAGCCTATGGGCCCTAGAGACAACATCTGAGGGGCCATAGGATAGTTCGGATTCCTGGATCCGAGGCTGGAGACATCATTCTGACCTCGGACTCAGGAGTCCGAGCTCCTGGCCCTCTCTCCTTCCCCCTCGCAGCCAGCGTGGAGAAAACCTCACCAGAAACCTTGGAAAGGAGGTGATTCTGTGGGTGGGGTGGGGACTGGGGAGACTGGCTTATGAAAAATCCTCTGGCCTCTGCAGCCTCCTTCCCTTCCGCTCCGCAGAGCCCCAGCTAGGTGAGCAAGAACGGCCATCTAGCCAAAATGCAGAGCTGGAGCCACACGGAAGCAACGATCCCCTCCGCGCTCCTCCCACTCTGTATAGAATGCCCATCAGCCTCCGCGTTTGGAGGCTGACAGGCATCCCATCTGATAGGATTGTACCCTTAGATCTGTCCATAGCTTTGCAAGGGGCTCAAAGACTACAGAGGCTTTCCGTATGCCAAAAAGGCAGGATACTCGCTTGCTGATCATCCTCTTCCTTGCCCCAACTAATTCATGCCTCTTAACCACTATGCCACTTCAAGGCAGCAGGCCTGTGGCTGCATTTGCATGGCACAGTAAACCAGGATTTGAGGGAACCCTGGCTTACCATGAACGAACTGCATGCTGGTGTATGTAGAGCCTGTTTGCTCCCACTTGGCTCTTCCTGCTAGCATGAGCAGCTAAACAAAGCAGACATGGTTTGTTTTGTGTGTTGTCCAAACCATGGATCCTGGCTTATTGCATCCTTTACAAGCCAGTTTGTAAACAACGGTTTGTTCTCGCCTTATTTGGGAGCAATAAGCCAGGATTGCCAGTTTGGATGACATGCTGAACCAACCGTTTCTGGTTTGTTTAGCCACTCACACTAGTGGGGGGACCCAAGTGGGAGCGAATGGGCTCTATGCAGTGGCATGCTGGTTGTTCATGGTAAGCCAAGTTGCCCAGAAACCTGGCTTACCATCCTGTACTTTGTGGTAAGGCTGCACCATCTAACGCATGAATTTGTTGGACTGATTAAAAATCAAGGTGCCCATGATTGAGAAGTTTTAAAAATAACACAATTACGCAAGTTTGCTTTTACTCTCATATGTAAGTTTAGGTAAACTTAGGATGCAATCTGGCTGGGGGATGCTGGAAGTTGTAGAACTTAGTTCTGTCTAAACATGCATAGGATTGCGCCAATTGAAAGCTCCTACTAAGGTTTCTGTGATCAGCTATCCTTTGCAGTTGCATTTGAATGAAACCACTACAAAGGACGAGCTGTGTGCAGAAGCTCCACTGTTCATCCCCATATCTCTGCTTTTCTTTTCACCCCTTCCATACAGGCTGAACCCCTCCACCAACCACCTGGCAGAACCACCTTGGGTTGCCACAGCCATGCTGGCTGTCTCGCTGGTTGCCGGGACCAAGTTCTGCCTGGACTCTTATGAACAGCAGCGGGCTGACAGCGAGGACTGAATCCCCTTCTCCAAGCTTCCTCATCAATAAACCTTGTACATCATCAGCTGGGCCTGCGACTTCATTCATGTGCTGGGGTCTACTGCAATCTGCCACGACTGCAAACATTGGGAGTGACACCGTAGCTATAGAAGGTGGACACTGTACGGTCTTGGTTGGCAACTCATTTTCAACCGTGCAAGGGTAAAAGGCCCGGTAACATTGGTGCCACTCCCTCCCTCATGAACAAGACACAGGCAAGGGGCTCTTTCAAACACAGAGGCTGTGGCAGGCATCCCACCCCAGCCATATGCACTTCAGCTCCTCACTCCCATCTTCCCATGTCTTGGCTCACGCATAGGAGCAGCTGAGCTGCATAAGGGTGAGGAACAGGTCTGTCACTGTATTATCAGGGGTGGGCAGACTTCAGGCTAGTAGTAAACAAACTTTTGAGTCCCGCAATGCACCAACCAGAGCCTGCTGCAAAGGACAGATGCTCAGAATGAAAGAATCCTGAGCTCTGAAATTTGTTTTGAGTGCCAGAAGCGAGTGAAGCCATGTCCTTCCACACACATTAAAATGTACTCTTGGTTACCCCAAGCTTTCTTCATTTCAGCAGTATAATTTCAGTGCAGGTGGCGTTTTTCACTGCTACTGTTAAACAACTGGGAATCTACTGCACTTGGGATCTACTGCAAATCACACAGAGAGCTCTCTTCTGCCCACCCGCCGTGCATGATGGAAATAGGAGGTGACAGTGCCCTTTACTCATATCACCACATCAAGATTCAGGAGAGGGATTTTTTTTTTTTTAGACCAGGAGGCCATGCTAAAATCCATGGACCACCTGTTGCCTCTACCTACGGCATCCTTTGCCCTAAGAGGCCTGAGGACAGGAGAGACCGGACTTCATAACCGAGGTAGAGTTGGTCATCTCTTGCTCTTACCCAGCAGCTCACAAGGGTTGACTGTCTTCCTTAGGGAAGACAAGGATGCAGTCACAACAGCTGTTTGGTTTCCATATAAAAGGCAGAGCTACAAGCAGCTTTGGAAAGGAAATTTGCAGACTCCCCCCCCCCCCCCGGCGAATTTCACATGCATGTTGTTAAGTTAAAACCCTATGCTTCAGCTTCACGTAAATATTTGAAGTGAACAGACTTTCAATTCTGCAGAGAGCAGGCTTTGGAAGGTCAAATGCGTGCAGCTGGGTTGGGTGTTTTGGGACCTGATGACTGCTGGGTAGCCCCCCTATAGCTGACCCCTATGGGGCTGTGGAATTCACATGGCTGACATCTGACAGAGCCCAGAGGTGTCCAAGGAGAAACGGCATCTGCTCATGACAGTGCCCATGCAGGAGTAGGGCAAGTCCTTACTCACCACCTCTGAACTCCAGAGGCTGCAAGCTCTGTGAATTCCATAGCCTCTGCTTGTCCTGCAGCAGCTGGAGGGAGTCCTGGGGCTGGTGAGATACACACCACCAATTTGGTTTGGGAAGCTCAGCTTAGGTGGGTTGTCCCAACTTTGGCTATTTAGCATGTGTGGTTGCTATGAGATTCCTTGCTGGATCAAGACTAGGGTTGTACCTGGGGTAGCTGAAAAGCTCTTCATCCTCACAGCTGATGGTAGCAGGTCACAGTTGGCTGAGCCTGCATGTGAGTTCTAGGAAAATGTAGCCGTGAGAGCAATGTCTCCCTTTTGCTTCTGGACTTCTGCTCCTGCCCAGCCTTCTTTGGCTCAGAGTCTTAAGAGAGGTGTGTATGGAAGAATGACATATATACGTGTGTGTGTGTGTGTGTGTGTGTGTGTATGCGCAGTGTAGTCTAGGTCAGCAGCATACAGAATGGCATGCTCAGACTGATCTCAATTATCTGATGTCTAAGTGTACATGTGTGAATTTAAGTGAAAGCACTGTGGCTGATTTTCGTTACTCAAAACATTCTAGCAACTGACCTGTTGGTCAAAGTGCGAGCTGGGCTTTTTTTTTTTTTTGCCTGCTTGACAACCAAAAGTACATCAGCCCAAAGCAGCATTTGGTAGTCCAGGACCCATTTCCCAGCCACCCCTGTTCGCCTCTAGCATTGGCACTCAGAAATATATGGAGGTGTCTTTCTTCACTACCGTGGCTGGTAGTCAAACAGAGCGAGGACAGAGAGAAGGGTCAAGACGGAACCCTAAATCATAGTTGAGCATTACATGCACAAGCATGCTCCTGCCTCCCAGCTCTTCCAGCTGCGGCAAGGAGACTGGGAGCATCTGCTTCCATGTTGAACTAAGCACAGTTTATCCCGGTTCGACCAAGACGAACCGTGCTTTGTTCAAAATGCAAGCAGATGCTTCCAATCTCCTCATGGCTGTGCTTTTGGGTGGGGATGAGAGCAGGCTCACGCACATAAAGCTAGACCACGGCTTAGCATCACACATCTAAATCAGGTGTTACTAGTTGAGCCTTCTCCTGTTCTAGTAACTTTGGGATTTATTTATGACAGGAAATTGCATTTGTAGAAGAAATTGTGTTTATTTAACCTACAGCCATCCCTTTAAGTGGCTTGCACAAAAAGATGACAGCAAGGTACCAAATTAAAAAAAACCCCAAAAGTCCGATCGTAATTCTGAGAGGCCTGTTTAAGCCTGTGCTGACCAGGAAGCAGAGAGAATCTGTTTCCGGTGAAACCACAAGGTCCTGCAATTATTTCTGAACATTAGCAAAGTTAGGCTGGTGCATGTCACTTTCCAACTCCCCCATAAAAGGGAGTTTCCACCCCTTGGGAGGCCAGAGAAGCCCGAGATCAACCAGTCTCCCTTCTGTATCCACAACATCTCTCCACCTGGGACTAACAAACAACGCAACTGTTAAGGACACAAGGATAGGTCCAGTTTACAATGTTTACTCCGGCATCCCAGGAGAAACAGACATAAAAAGAATCCTGCCCCTCTCCATATAAGTAAAAAGGCCGCCAGCTGGATGCATACAGAAGCAAAGAGACTAAAATGGGGAAAAGCAGCAGCCTACAGTCCCAGCCTGCTAGACGATCATCTCCAGCTGCCTGGCATATTCGATCACTTGTTTGGCTAGCTCCGTCGAGGGGATGGTAGCATCTTCAGGTTTCTGCTGTTGGCCCGTGAAACAGTAGTGGCTGTTTGGGCCTAGAATCCAACCACGCTGAAAGGGTCGAGAAAAAGTTAGATAAGATGTTTGGTTTTTTTAAAAAAGGTTACAAACCCCACAAGGCACACACGGGTTTGATGCATAAATTACAAAGGATTTCCTCACAAACAAGGGTGTGCAGGATCAAAACCTTAGCTACTGCAGTGTACCTTCTCATTCTAAAACACGACAGAGCCATAAAACAGCCATCTTTTATTTCAGGGGGGAAAAAATGCCACCAGATCCCCAGCAAAGCAAGTAACGTCTCCAGAATGCTGCTTATTTCAGGGCGTTTTGATAGAGCAAAGCTCCTTCCCCTGTAATAGGGAACAGTTTCCCCATTTCCAGGGTTTATTTTTTAATCCAGAAATTCTTTCCTATTATATTGACCCTTCAATAGGCTTATTACAAAGGATGGGAAACATGTGTCTCCTCCAGATGCTGCTGGACTACAACACCCATCAGACCTAGCCATCATAGCTCATGGTGAGGGATGATGGGAGTTTCAGTCCAACAAGATCTGGAGGTTCCCCATCCCTGCTTTAGACCAAAGATTAACATAGTTAACTAATAAGAGAACATGTTCCAAAAGGTAGCTGGGATGGAACAGGTAGTGGCTTGACCGCCAGTGCCCAAAATGCCTCCTGTGCACAGCTTGACTTGCAAGCTCAGCTAAAAGCATTCTGGAACAGAGAGGCTCTTAAGTAGTCCCCTGAAGGATCAAAGCGAGTAGGCCTTCCTAAAAGAAGGTCTGTTGTCACAGAGAAAGCCCTTGTGGCCACCGGCCTAACTTCAGGCGACCCATGGCACTCAGGGGTGAGCCAGAGACTGAAGTCTCCACAGGAGGAAGCCAAGGACAGATCAAGATAACCCGGCAGTATTATCTGCATCTCAGGGATAAAGGGGCGTTGAACCGCTCTCAGCCCGAGGGCTGAATTCTGTTTCAGAGAAGTCCTTGGAAACCCCACTGGAGTGGTAGGCAGGGGCGAAGCCCAAAATACCCGCATGTTTTAAGCTTAGAACTCTTACTGCCAGTAACTCAGCCTTACAAGAGGGATTTCAACCTTCTAGAATGGGGAAAAATGGCATAAAACCTGGGAAACCACAAACAATGGATGGTTGGGGGAAAAGGGTGGGGCCAGAAGCAGGCATGGCTGTTTGGAGAAACCCAGAGCACTGGATTGGGCCCCCAGACCTGAGGTTCTGCACCTCTGATATAGAGGGAACAGCCAGGCCACCCCAAGTGAAGCACGGTCCAATGCCGGCAGCCTCACCTTCTTGGCATAGTCGGTCATCTTCTTGGGGGTGAAGAAGAGCATGCGTGTGGCCTCGTTGAGCAGGATCTTCTCATAGGCCTTCTCGATGCAACTGGCGATTTCGTCCCTGGGGTAGGAGAGAAGAACATCAGCCAAGCCATTCACCCAAGTTGGATAATTAAGGCACAATCCAGCCCCTCTTGAGTACTTGTAAGCCCCATTGATATCCATGGGCGAGTTAAGCAGATGCTGAACTCTCTTCCATGGAAACTGACGGGACCTCGAAGCGCTTGACATTTGGCTGGATTGTACCCTTCCTAACTTGGCATTTCTACAGGGCTCAGGGCGTGTCACATACATTCTCTCAGTAACCCTTACAATGACTCTGTAGTGTAGATCAGCCTTATTACTACACTGCAAAGAGAAATTGTGTGTGTGTGTGTGTGTGTGTGTACACACAAAGGCTACTAGATAAAAATTTCTGATAGAAGAGGAACTTTCCCCTGAATTCAAATTAGAGGTATACCTTGCCCTTAAGTGTACATAAGAGTAAAAGTCACCCACCCTTGTGTTTTCAAATGAATTGCTGTCCTGGGTGTGCCTCCTCTTTGGAAACCAGCAAGTGGAAGCAGCCCACAGGAGCCATGGCTCAATGGAAGAGCCCCTGCTCTGCATGCAGAAGGTCCCAGGTTCGATCCCTAGCATCTCCAAGTAGGGCAGGAAAAATGCCGGCCTGAAACCTTGGAGAGCCATTGCCAGCCAATGTCGACAGTACTGGGCTAGATGGATCAAAGGTCCAACTAGGCAGCGTCCTACGTTCTTCCTCCAAGGTTGGCCAATTCTAGGGTGCCTTTGTGTCAAGAGCGACTGTATGATCCAATCATACCAGATGTCAGCAGAATTATGTGCCTGCCTCAGTGAAGGCCAGCTTGGAAAGAGGTAGTGGCAGAACAGTGAATCACGCAGAGACACAGAGGGTGCCCTCCTTTTTTGATCCATGCTTTTGGCTAACTTTAGGTTATTTAAAGAAAAACACACTTCTTGTGGCTGTGTTGTGGCACATGATCTGGCAACTATTGGACATTATGACCGAGACAAGAGTTGAATACAGAACTTTTTGGTTCGCTGCTCAGTCTGTTAACCACTATACTATAACACCATCTCTGTTATCACCTATAAAATAAACTCAGATGAAGGCAAGAAACTGAAAAGGACTTATTTTTGAGGTAGGTACATGTTATCTTTTACTGGATTAACAAAGCGGTTTTCATGCTCTACACCAGCTTTCCCCAAGCTGGTGCCTTCCAGATGTGTTGGACTGCAATTCCCATCATTTAATTCCCAGCCAGCATGGCCTTGGCAGGAGTTGCAGTCCAACACATGATGGAAAAGATCCAACACCTCTGGGGGGCATTATGTTGGAGAAGGCTGCTCTATGTATGTATGAAGCATTTCTTCACGCAATGCATCATCAACATGATTCCCTACCAAAAGATGTGTTGGTAGCCATAGTCCTGGATACTTTTAAGAAGGATAAGACCAGGGGTAGACTGAAGATAGACTGGGCTCTACTGGTAGATCTCTCGGTGATTTGTGGCAGACTGCCCCTAACTGGTTATAAAAATCCCACCTAAATCAGGCTGCTGAAATTTAAAAAGTTTGGGATCATCAGGAGGGGACTTTTCTGTGAAAGGATTGTAAGCTCTGTTCTGTTTTGGTAACGAAAACAGATCAGAGGCACTCTGTTCTTCAAGTCTAAGTGTAATAACTTTTGTATCTGACTCTGGTTGGTGGATCTTGGTCTTCTAGTGAGAAAAAATCCATGGAGGCCTGAACCACCATCTATAAAAGCAATATACCCGGTCTGATCCAGCAACTCAATTTGTGTGTCCTTATGCCCACACACATGCCTGTTAGCCTTTGGAGATGAGCTGCCCCACAACCCAAGTGGGCATTCCATGGACAGATGCAACGTTCCTGCTTGTATGCCTGATGCCTGGCAAGGAGCTCTCATTGGGCTTCTATCAATCACCCACCCACACCAATGAGGCTCAGAGAACATGACTAACCTGACAGTGTCCAATAAGATGTCAATGAAGAAAGCGTAGCTCTCTGCTGGGATGTTGCCTTTTGCCAGGAAGACTTTGTTGTAGCTGCCTTCCATCAAGTACTGGGGGTGGGGGTGGAGAAGGAGGCGGAAAACCACACAGATAAAATCCATCAGTCACCTTTCCAGGAAAACCTGCCCAGGCCATGTACAGCTGATAGCACAGCAATAAAAAAAAAAAAGGATGTTTGAAGCCCCTCACTCGCTCAAAAAAAATGCTATCCTTTTGCCATCGCTGCCGTTTATGGCCTGAACTGCTCCACAGAACAATTTTTTCCCATCAAACCTTTGGGACATTACTTTGGGGGAAGAAATGGAAGTGTGGGAAGTATATGCATTTATTTCAGTTACATGCAATTAAAAGTTAAAGGCAGCAAGACAATCCAGCCCACTTACCCCACCACAATAATGCCCAAGCAAACCTAACTGAAGTAAATGCATGTTCTTCCCCTGCCCCCATCTTCATCCATGTCAAGTTCTCAGTTGCTGCTCCCAGGCTCTTGAACTCCCCGCCGTGGGTGGCTAGGTTTGCTCCCTCTCTGCTGTCAGGCAAATGAGTTTTTATTCAAGCAGGCCTTCGGCATGTAAGCTGGTCTGCTGGGTCAGCTATGGTGCTGTTTCTATTATCTTATTGTTGCTTTTTTCAGGGCACAATCCTATGCATGTTTAGACAGCGAAAAAGGCCTACAACTCCCAGCATGCTGGCTGGGGAATGCTGGGAGTTGTAGGACTTTTTTTTCCTGTCTAAACATGCATAGGACTGCGCCCTAAATGTATTTATTTTATTACTATTTTAACTCAGTGTTTTATTTTAAATGCAGGTTCTGAATATTGTTAGTTGCCTCGAGCACCATTGCCTTGGAAGAAAGGCAGGGTATAAAACAAATAAATAATACTAAACTGCAAAATCCTCAGGGCAGGGACCTTCTCTTTTTGTACGTTGTGAAGCATCACACACGTTGATGGAGCTATGTCAGGGGTGCAGGAGCTATGTCCCCCGGTAGTAACCTGGCCCCTGGAGGCTCTGCATTCCCCCTCTGCAAGCCCTGCCCAACCAGGGGTGCAGAGGATAAAGGGAGGGGAATCCTCACTGTCATCTCCGATCACAGATCATTATACAGCAGCTATATAAATAAAGATGACCGCCCCTCTTGCCATTCTCGTCACTGCATCTTCTGGGCCACAGCTTGTTTATTTCATTTACGATATTTCTATAGCGCCCCATAGGCGAAGCTCTCTGGGCAGTTAACAAAAATTAAGAACCATTAAAAATACATTATAAAAAGTGCAAAGCCATTTACATAAAATGTATAAACAGGTAGCACACACACAGACAACAAATATCTAAAAACAATTTTTAAACAATCAGCCAAAGACAATTTTGCATGTGATTAAAACCTCATTATATGCTCCTGAAGGCCTGAGAGGAGGCAATTTTAATCTGGCATCAAAAAGACGATAATGTTGGCACCAGGTAGGGCTCGTCAGGGAGATCATTCCATAATTGGGAGGTCGCCACTGAGAAGGCCCTCTCCCTTGTTGCCACCCTCTGAACCTCTCTCAGAGGAGGCATGTGGAGAAGGTCCTTAGATGCTGAACGTAGTGTACAGGTCGGTTCATGCTGGGAGAGGTACTCCATTAGATATTGTGGTCCCGAGCTGTGTAAATTTATCATTGCAGGAGCTCTGTTTTGAATTGAGGGAAGGCTGAAGGACCAACAGCAGGGGGTACCCTCAGCTCAGCACAAGCTACCATGTGGAGGAAGGGATAATTTACTCTGCTCACCACCTGACACTGGGCTCCACTGAGAAGGACCCCATGGAGTGTGCAGTACATTTCCATGTAGACTGAAGAGCCAGACATTAAGAACGTAACAGCCTTTCTGGATCAGACCAAGGTCCATCTAGTCCAGCATCCTGTTCACAAAGTGGCCAACCAGCTCCCCACAGGAAACCCACAAGTAGGACATGAACACAAGAGCACTCTCCCACCCATGTTCCTCAGCAACTGGTGTGTATAGGCATACTGCCCCTGATAATGGAGGTAACATAGAGCCATCAGGACTATAGCCATTTCTAACCTTATCCTCCAGGAATTTGTCTAACCCCCTTTTAAAGCCATCCAAACTGGTCACAATCTTGTGTTAGCGAATTCCATACTTTGACTATGCATTGTGTGAAGAAGTCTTTCCTTTTATCTGTCCTGAATCTCCCACCAATCAGCTTCTTGGGATGACCCCATTGGGTTCTAGTGTTATGAGGGAGAAAAATGTCTCCCTATCCACATTCACCACACCAGGCATGATTCTGAACACCTCTATCATGTCTCCCATTGCCTTTTTTCTAAGCTGAACAATCCCAGCTGTTATAACCTGCCATCATATGGGAGATGCTCCAGCCCCTTGATCATTTCAGCTGCCCTTTCCTGCACTTTTTCCAACTCTACAATGCTCTTTTTTAGGTGCATGTGCACAGGTGAACGAGCGTGTGCGCACCCTCCCCCCCCCCCCAGTATATATGGCCTAGGCCCTGACTGTCTCAAGAAACACCTTCGCCTATACAACACTGCCCCTCTCCGGGTTTGTTTTTAATATCTACTGATTTATTTATTTATTTCATTTCTATACCACCCAATAGCCGAAGCTCTCTCTCATCTCTCTACTGATGAATGTGCTGTCTTTTCAGAAACCATTAGCTGCCACAGAGAGCAGAGCCTTTTTGGATGTGGCTTTCTCGAGAGGATTGTCTATGTTCTTCCTTTGTTTTGTTTCAGAGACAAGCAAGGATTTCAAATTTAACTGGTGCTTTTGTTGTTGCATGTGTATTGTATACATTAATTTTCAAAGTTGTTATATGTTATCACTTACTTCCACGAAAGCAGCGAAGAACTGCAGAAACCAAATATACCCCCTTCCCCACTAAAGAGGGGGATTTCTTTGTCAAGAACGTATTCTGCACTTGTGAGGAAAAGCCTCTGATTTAACAGCAGGTGGCCCGGGCAGAAGAAAAGTGGGAAGGTGAAGAGTTACCTGCTCCAGAGACACAGGGTGCTTGATGTAAACGTTGGTCTGAATGTCCTTTGCCGGCAGCCTTTCAAGCTCAGTGTGGAACTCAGCAACGCGGTTCTGGGACAGCAGGAAGAGAAGGTTCAAACCCAGCAGCTGGTGCTTGTAGGCTGACTCCGGCAACTCGTCTCTGAGGCAGGAAGGGGAAAAGATGCTGAATGTGCGTCCAGGGAGGGATGTGCACACACAGGATTATTGGAGCCCAAGGAATGCTTTTGCCACGCCCCGTAAGCCCATCCTCTGCACATCATAGAGGCTTGGGGCAGGCAGTTATGGTCTCATCATTTGTATCGAGCTGCTGGGATGTTGGGAGTAGCATGAGTGCAAAGCGAGGGCACTCCACCCCTGCACCCCAGGGAACTTGGGATGCCTTTGTCCTGGGAAGCTAAGAAAGGTCAGAGGCTGCACAGGAGACACCTGTCCTGCTTGGTGCAGTCAGCAGGGGGCTGCTGCTAACAGCCCCCCGATATTTATTTTTTGTTACATTTATATCCTGCCTTTTTTCCTCCAAGGAACTCCCTCCTCCTCTCCATTTTAACTTCACAACAACCCTGTGAGGCAAGTTATGCTGAGAGTTGGTGGCCCAAAATCATCTAGTGAGCTTCATGGCTGAGTGGGGACTAGACCCTGGATCTCCCCAGTCCAATGCTCTAACTCCTACACCACGGTGGCTCTCCTTTTGTCCAAGGCTGCTCATTTCTGGCTGACCATGCAACCTTCCCCAAAAGATCCCCTGAGGATGCCCTCACATGCCACATCTTTTCAGTGGCAGTGGTGCAAACTGGCTTCCACAAATAGAGTTAAAACATGCACACTCCTTTCCCTTTGGCTCATTCTTTTCCACAGCAGGCCTGCCTAGGTGAAGGAAGAACTTCCTTCACCTAGATTGAAGGAACTGGACTGAAGGAACTAGACTGGAGCGCTGGGCAGAAAACAACAGAATGACATTTAATAGGGACAAATGCCAAGTTCTGCACCTAGGAAAAAGAAACCAAATGCACAGTTACAAGATGGGGGATACATGGCTCAACCACACTACAAGCGAGAAGGATCTTGGAATTGTTGTCGATCACAAGCTGAATATGAGCCAACCATGTGATGTGGCTGCAAAAAAGGCAAATGCTATTTTGGGCTGCATTCATAGAAGCATCACTTCCAAATCCCGGTAAGTACTAGTTCCCCTCTACTCAGCACTGGTTAGGCCTCATCTGGAGTACTGTGTCCAGTTCTGGGCACCACACTTTAAGAAGGATGCAGACAAACTGGAGAGGGTTCAGAGGAGGGCAACAAAGATGATCAGGGGACTGGAAACAAAGCCCTATGAAGAGAGACTGAAAGAACTGGGCATGTTTAGCCTTGAGAAGAGAAGACTGAGGGGAGATATGATAGCACTCTTCAAGTACTTGAAAGGCTGTCACAGAGAAGAAAGCCAGGATCTCTTCTTGATCATGCCAGAGTGCAGGACACGGAATAATGGGTTCAAGTTACAGGAAGCCAGATTCCGGCTGAACATCAGGAAAAACTGCCTGACTGTAAGAGCGATACGACAATGGAACCAATTACCTGGGGAGGTGGTGGGCTCTCCCACACTGGAGGCCTTCAAGATGAGGCTGGACAGCCATTTGTCAGGGATGCTCTGACTTCGATTCCTGCGTTGAGCAGGGGGTTGGACTCGATGGCCTTGTAGGCCCCTTCCAACCCTACTATTCTATGAATCTATGAAACTGATTACCTCTCACCCCCCGGACAAATCAACATGCAAAAGGAGACACAGAGAGGCTATCTAGCAGCACTGAGGTTTATGAAACCCCGAGGCATAGATGATTAATGAATAAAGGGCCACAGTGCTGTCGTGCCGCTTCTGTTCATTTCAACAGGGTTTGTGCAGAAAACTTTGAGTGGCTTGGGTCTCATAAGCAAGCTCTGTGTTCCATTTGACCATCTGGCCATGCCTTACAGATGCGCAAGCAGATAGCAGAAGGGGTGCCGACAGAATCTACCCCCTGTCTCCCCATGGAGACTGGCATGTTTTCTTAGGAATTCGGCAATGGTAAAACCTTGCTTTCAGCCAGCCAAGATATTTGATTAAATTCAGTGCTTTACAACACAGTTGCCAGCAGTGACATAAACTGATTCTAGTGACCACAGTGAGCACCTTCCCGGGACACCCAGCATTGAGAGAGTGTCCCCCCCGCGCCCGTTCTCTATTCATCACAGAGAACCTGGATGAGGGGTCTGGCTTCCTGCCTGGTTTTAGAGAAAGTTAGAAGCACCAGGAGATTTCACTGCAAGTTGTGACCTTCCCAAATGCTCGACGTAAATGTCCAGAGGACTCCAAGGAGGCAAGCTCCCTTTGAATCTCATCCCAGAGACATAAGGGGATGGGGTCATGGTTTAGGCTTCCAAACCCAACCAAGATTTTTCTGCTCTGGAGTTACAGCCAGTCTACAAGATTTTTATTTTGTTGGAATGGGCGGGTCTTTGCTCTTCACGTTTTACAGGCTCCTTTTCTAGAGCTTTGTTGTTGCTGTTGTTCAGTCGTGTCCGACTCTTCGTGACCCCATGGACCATAGCACGCCAGGCCTTCCTGTCCTACGCTCTCTCCCGGAGTATGCTCAAGTTCATATTCATTGCATCGGTGATGCTATCTAGCCACCTCATCCTCTGCTGTCCCCTTCTCCTTTTGCCTTCAGTCTTTCCCAGCATCAGGGTCTTTTCCAGAGAGTTTTCTCTTCGCATTAGGTGGCCAAAATATTTGAGCTTTAGCTTCAGTATCTGTCCTTCCAATGAGCACTCAGGGTTGATTTCCTTTAGGATTGACTGATTTGACCTCCTTGCAGTCCAGGGCACTCGTAAGAGTCTTCTCCAGCACCACAGTTTGAAAGCATCAATTCTTCGGCGCTCAGCCTTCCTTATAATCCAGCTCTCACAGCCATAAGTTACTACTGGGAAAACCATAGCTTTGATTAGATGGACCTTTGTCGGCAAGGTGATGTCTCTGCTTCTTACTATGCTGTCTAGGTTTGCCATAGCTTTCCTCCCAAGGAGCAAGCGTCTTTTAATTTCATGGCTACAGTCACCGTCTGCGGTGAGCTTGGAGCCAAAGAAAATACAATCTGTCACTGCTTCCATTTCTTCCCCTTCCACATGCCAGGAAGTGATGGGGCCAGATGCCATGATCTGAGTTTTTTTAATGTTGCGTTTCAAACCAGCTTTTGCACTCTCCTCTTTCACCCTCAACAACAGGCTCTTTAGATCCTCTTCGCTTTCTGCCATTAGGGTGGTATCGTCTGCATATCGGAGGTTGTTGATAATTCTCCCAGCAATCTTAATTCCGACCTGTGATTCATCCAACCCGGCGTTTCTCATGATGTACTCTGCATTTAAGTTAAATAAGCAGGGTGATAATATGCAGCCTTGTTGTACTCCTTTCCCAATTTTGAACCAATCGGTTCCATGTCTGGTTCTGACTGTTGCTTCTTGACCCTCGTACAGGTTTCTCAGGAGACAGGTAAGGTGGTCTGGTACCCCCATCTCTTTCAGAATTTGCCACAGTTTGTTGTGATCCACACGATCAAAGGCTTTAGCATAGTCAGTGAAGCAGAAATAGATGTTTTTCTGGAATTCTCTTGCTTTCTCCATGATCCAGCGAAAGTTGGCAATTTGATCTCTAGTTCCTCTGCCTCTTCGAAACCCGGCTTGTACTTCTGCTAGTTCTCGGTTCACATACTGCTGAAGCTTAGCTTGCAGGATTTTGAGCATCACCTTGCTGGCATGTGAAATGAGCGCAATTGTACGGTAGTTTGAACACTCTTTGGCGTTGCCCTTCTTTGGAATTGGAAAGTAAACTGACCTTTTCCAGTCTTGTGGCCACTGTTGAGTGTTCCAAATTTGTTGGCATATTGAGTGTAGCACTTTAACAGCATCATCTTTTAGGTTCTGTGTATTCTTTCCACCTCTTCTTAATCTCATCTGCTTCTGTTAGGTCCCTGCCTTCTTTGTCCTTTATCATGCCTGTCTTTGCACAAAACATTCCCTTGAGATCTCCTTGAAGAGATCTTCATTTTCTTGAAGAAGTCTCTAGTCTTTCCCATTCTGTTGCTTTCTTCGATTTCTTTGCATTGTTCATTTAAGAAGGCCTTCTTGTCTCTCCTTGCTATTCTCTGGAACTCTGCATTCAGTTGGATATATCTTCCCCTTTCTGCCTTGCTTTTCGCTTCCCTTCTTTCTTCAGCTACTTGTAAAGCCTCCTCAGACAGCCACTTGGCTTCCTTGCATTTCTTTTTCTTTGGGATGGATTGAGTTGCTGCCGCCTGAACAATGTTACGGACCTCCGTCCATAGTTCCTCAGGCACTCTGTCTATCAGGTCTAATCCTTGAAATCTATTCCTCACCTCCACTGTATATTCTAAGGGATATGATTTAGGTCATACCTGAATGGTTTAGTGGCTTTCCCTACGTTCTTCAATTTAAGCCGAAATTTTGCAACAAGAAGCTCATGATCTGAGCCACAGTCAGCTCCAGGTCTTGTTTTTACTGACTGTACAGAGCTTCTCCATCTTTGGCTGCAAAGGACATAATCAATCTGATCTTGATATTGACCATCTGGTGATGTCCATGTGTAGAGTCGCCTCTTGTGCTGTTGGAAAAGAGTGTTTGCTATGATCAGCGTGTTCTCTTGGCAAAACTCTATTAGCCTTTGTCCTGCTTCATTTTGTACACCAAGGCCATGCTTGCCTGTTATCCCGGTGATTTCTTGATTTCCTACTTTAGCATTCCAATCTCCTATGATGAAGAGGACATCTTTTTTTGGTGTTAGTTCCAGAAGGTGATGTAGGTCTTCATAGAACCGATCAACCTCAGCTTCTTCGGCATCAGTGGTTGGGGCATAGACTTGAATTACTGTGATGTTGAATGGTTTGCCTTGGATTCGTACTGAGATCATTCTATTGTTTTTGAGATTGTACCCCAGTACTGCTTTTCCCACCCTTTTGTTGACTATGAGTGCTACTCCATTTCTTCTAAGGGATTCTTGCCCACAGTAGTAGATATGATGGTCACCTGGATTAAATTCGCCCATGCTTGTCCATTTTAGTTTGCTGATTCCCAAGATGTCGATGTTCAATCTTGCCATCTCATGTTTGACCACCTCCAGCTTACCTTGATTCATTGATCTGACATTCCAGGTTCCTAAACAATATTGTTCTTTACAGCATCGGACTTTCTTTTTACCACCAGACACATCCACAGCTGAGTGTCCTTTTGGCTTTGGCCCAGCTGCTTCATTCTTTCTGGCGCTACTTGGAAATACCCTCTGCTCTTCCCCAGTAGTATATTGGACACCTTCCGACCTGAGGGGCTCATCTTCCGGCGTCATCTCTTTTAGCCTTGTGATACGTTCCATGGGGTTTTCTTGGCAAGAATACTGGAGTGGGTTGCCATTTCCTTTTCCAGTGGACCACATTTTGTCAGAACTCTCAGCCATGACCTGTCTGTCTTGGGTGGCCCTGCACGGCATAGCTTATGGCTTCACTGAGTTACGCAAGCCCTTTCGCCACAACAAGGCAGTGATCCATGAAGGGGTTTCTAGAGCTTATTCTTCTGCTTTTTGTTTCAGTGTCACAAGCTGCTCCAAGCTTTCGAGATAAAATGAGTAGAGCAATTCTCTGTAAAGCCCCAAAACAGGAATGCTTACTTGTAATCGAAGTAGTAGCACTTGAGCTGGGCCATGTATCTCTCAAAAGATGGGATGTCTTTCTTCAGGATACTCCACTGTGCTCCAATTTCTAGTATGTCTCCTTGAATGGCAGGAAGAGAAATGAGGCACACAGCATTAACAAAGAACAACAAAGGAGCGGCAATATTAGGGCAGAACAAAGTAACCAACCCATTATCTGGTCTCCAACTTGTAAAGCTTCACTCAGTTCAGAGCATGCAACACAGAGGAGAGGATAAAAGGGCAAATGAAGTTATTTAACACACTGTCAAACTGTTGCACCATAGCAACTTTTATTCCTCATGGTAGCCCAACATGTTTCGACCCTGCACCATATATTTCTGGGCCTTCTTCAGAGATGAAATTTTGAAAATGTAACCTGCAGAGAACTCTGACCAGTCTCAGGATTTATTCTCAGAGAAATATTTTTTCAGAGATCTCTGCAGACTATATTTAAAAATGTTAACTCCTGAAGAAAGTCCAGAAATATATGGTACAGGGCAAAAACCATTGAGCTACTATGAGGAATAAAACTCTTATTTTTTTACATCCCGGGACTTTGTCTCTCCTTTTCACTGTGTGGTCTTGGATGTTTTCCAGTTTCGCTTGACTTTGCAGCATAGCAACTAGCAGAGTAATCTTATGGACATCTACTTAGGAGTAAGTCCCATTGAATTGAATGGAGCTTACTCCCAGGAATGTGGGGATAGGACTGCAGTCTAAGAGACTGAACTACAAATCAGGAAGTGCCTGGTTTGTACCGTGCCTTTGCCACGAACTCACTAGATGGTCACAACCTCCACAGCTGGTAATAATAACAATGTTACGCACTTTGAACGCTACATAGAACAGCCTTCCCCAACCTGGTGCCCTCCAGATGAGTCCGACTACAACTCCCAACATGACCCAACTAGCCATGCTGGCTGGGGCATGCTGGGAGCTGTAGCTCAACCTATCTGGAGGGCACCAGGTTGGGGAAGGCTGACACAGAAGCTTAATCCCACGTGCAATCTGAGGCTCATGGTGCACCAACTTTGCTGAAGTCAAGCAGGTCTGTATCTAGCCAGTGCCTGGATGGGAGATCACCTGAGGACCCTCTGTAAGTGGCCTCGAGTTCCACGAAGACAGACAGAGTTTAAATTTAATAAATACATGCTCAGCAGAAAGCCTTTCTTGAAGTTCAGACTAGGGGAGAGGGAGTTTTATTTCCATTTCAGCTTGGGAGTAAGGGGCAAGGTGAACTTGGGGGGGGGGGCGTTCTTGGGATCAGGGCCTAAGCAGAAAGCCTTTGGGAGCTGGATTTGTCTCCTAGGCTTCTTCCTACATTAGGAGTTCCTCATCAGTCTCAGGCCCTGGGGATTACTGGATTGTACTCACTTGCCAAAATGAGCTGCTGTTTAGTCAGTTTTGTGCCTGTAGTGGGCAGAAAGTTGAGTTCAAGCAGAGCTAGCTGGAACAGAGGAGAAGGAGAGACAGCAGTTACAGATAAGCCATTGGCAACCAAGCCTTGCCCTACCAATCCCACAGGCTCTCAGGATAAATGAGAGAACTATACTAACGAAAGACTGCTTCTCATTTCAAAGGCCCACATTGCATAAGTGGATAGCACTGTCCACTGATAGGCAACTGGAAGCCAAGCTGCCGAATCTGGCCAGGAGACCATTTTTAGTTGGCCCACCACTCACCACTGCCCTTCTCCTCTTAATGAAAGGGTGGGCAACTTGTGGCCCTCCAGATTTTTGGTCTACAACTCCCATCACCCCTAGCCAGCACAGCTAATGGTGAGGAATGATGGAAGCTGTTTCCCTCCCCTGTGTTAAAGGGAGTCTTTTAGCACCAGGTAGCTTCAGAAGGGAGGGCAAACATGGCAACAAGAACAGCTAAAATGACACATCAATGGGACTCCAGTGCTGTGGCTAGTCTCCAACTAAAACTTGCCTTGTAAAGGGTAACCAATGCCAGGCAAACAGGGCAGGGGGGAATCGCAGCTTACACTATCCAGATTGTGCTCTTACCTCACATATGGGGGCTTTCAGTCAGGAGCCACGTGCATGGGGTTTCCCCCTCTCAAAACAGCAGCGGTTTTCAAACTTTCTACTTTCGAGGGATCTCTTCCCAAAGACTTGTCTGCCAAGGACTGTCTCCCCCTCCCCCATACATTGTAGAGCAGGGACGGGCAACCTGGTGTCCTCCAGATGCTCTGGACAACAATTCCCACAAATCCAGCCAACATGGCCAATGGTCAGGGATTACGGGACTTGTAGTCCAAAAATCTGCAGGGCACCAGGGAGCCTATCCCTACTGTAGAGCAAGTGTGCGCAGAAAGTGGATCTCCAGATGTTTTGACTTCAACTCCGAGCATTCCTGACCATTGGCCATGTTGGCAGGGGCTTCTGGAATTGGAAGTTCAAACGATCTGGGGAGCTTACCTTCTGTCCAGCCCTTTTGTCGAGGATCCTGGGGCACATTTTAGGGTGCACGACCACATGGAGCACCTGTTGGGCCTTACTGTTGCCTTGTGCAATCTGAGGGTGCATCCTAGAACATACCTGCAGCAGTGGAACGTCAGCTGAGGTATGGCAAGCTGTCTTTCAGGAAAGTTTCCCAAGACTGACCTTCTCAATGAAGAAGCTCAAGATCCCCCAGAAGGCAGTTCTAAGACCAGTGCTGTACTGCGGAGCACCCCTGGCTGTGATGTGCTTCTTCCCTACTTCCAGGACAGGCATAGCTAGTGGAAGCTTTGCACCTTGGATAGCTCCTTAGAGTTCTGACTGGTGCACCCTGGATAGCTCCTTTAGAGTTCTGACTGGTTCTGACTGACACCTGGAGTGGATTCGCCACCCCACTAACATTGGAGCCACCAGCCTCCACCGGGCCTGGCTACTCCAGCCTCAGCAAGCTGTAAGTTTCCTGGTAGTAGAAAGAAGAACAAACATGCTTTCACCCTGACCCCTCAGTGTCTGCTGGCTAGCAGCCATTTGAGCATGCCTTCCCCAAGTCTCAAGCAGCGGTTCTTTTTAGCTATGCAAGCTTCCCACCACATCTACAGAGCTCAACTGCAAGAGCATCCTCACTAGCAATCTAGTGTAGAATCACTCCAAGGAGGTCACATAACTGCTGCCGGATACTGCCATAGGAAGTTTAGAACTATACCACTGAGGGCTTTCAGCCAAGAGAAAAAGAAATGGAGCCTCCATCTTCAGAGGCAGTATACTCTTGCTTATAAAATGCTGGGGAGGGCTCTGGCACCTGGCCTCATTTGAGAGCTGCCTGGCCACTGCTGGAGGCGATGCACTGGGCCAGCTGGGGTTTTGGTCTGTCTTAGCAGTGGCAATTCTCTGCACCCTGACTCAGCTGAGAGGCTCATAAACAGGTTTGGGCTCAGGCAAATACAGCCCAGCTGAGTCATTCACCGCCCTTCCGGCTGCCTCCGGGGGACAAGAGGCCATCTCTAGGATTGGGCGCCAATTGCAAAGGAGGTGGACATCCATATGACCCCTGCAGAGCCACCTTCAGCCTTCCAGGATCCACTTCCGATTCTACCATCCCACCATGTCAGCTTGTAGCCCTCCTTCCCTCACCACAATAAAAAATTCTCACTTTGTTTCCCCACAGTCCCTTCCTCCTCCAGGCACACACATCCAGCTCTACTTTCTGCTCCCCTCAGACTTTTTGGTGCAAGATGCAACTTTCCCTTTCCTCCGTAGCTGCACATCCAGGCAGCCTCGGCTACCCTTAAACCACGGGCAGACCACTTGGGCTCCCCCCCCACGCCAACCCAGATGTCTTAGCCTGCAATTCCCACCAGCCCTAGCCAGCATAACCAATGGTGAGGGATGTGGGCCAAAGAATCAGGGCTCTCCTCCCTCCCTTTCCATCGCTTCTCCACCACTGCCCATTTCCAGAAGCTCCGCATTTGTTAGTGCCTGGTGCAGGGGTGGGCACCTTCAGCCCTCCAGATGTTTTGGCTGACAACCCCCATGATGCCTTACCACTGGCTAAGGCTGATGGGAGTTGTAGGCCAAAGCGTCTGGAGGGCCACAAGTTGCTCACGCCTGGCCTGGTGGCTGCCACTTCTCTCCCGCTTCCTGCTGCTGCGCCAACCCCTACCACCCTTCCCCTGCTCTGGGTGGCAGCTCCCAAGAGTCAAGAGATCACCCCCCCCACTGCCAAGAACCTCCTCCCTTTAGGTGCCACCCCCCCATCTCCCCTTCGCTGCGGTGCCTCTTCTTCATCTTCTCCCCCTCCCATCCCCTCTTCCAGCATCCCCCTCCCATAGAGACCAGTTTCCAGGCTCCTCCAACCTTCCCACGCCTATGGTGCTGCCTCCTTGGCCACCCTATGCCCGCTCGCGCGTCCCCTCCTGCGCCTGTTTCCAGTATCCTTCCGGCCCTTTCTTCCTTAGATGCCGGTTTCTAGTGCCTCCACCGCGCCCTTAAAGGCCAGCCGTCAGTTTCCAGGCTCCCCGCCTCCCACCCCGCTGGCCGGTTTCTAGGGTCTCGCGCCGGTTTCAAGATCCCCCCCCTTCTTTTTTTTTTTTTTTTTTACCTTGAGGCGGCCCAGCAAGTCGCCGCACTTGCTCAGGTTGAGGTTCTTGCGGTTCCACTCGGCCCGCAGCTGCTCGTACATGCCCGCCGCCTCCTTCAGCCCCGCGACGCCCGCGTCCGCCCCGTTCAACACCGGCCCTCCGGACGCGGCCATCATCGTCGCCACCGCTGCCATGAATCGGCACCCGGCGGAGCAGCTGCGGCGGTCGCAAGGGTGAGCGCGACCGGCCTCGCTTTACGGCCGCGGTCCTCGGCGCTCGCTCAGTCTCTATGGGAACCGCCTCGAGGCCAGCCCCCGCGCGCGCCTCAGCAACGCTCCAACGGCTCCGCCCATGAGTGGTCCGAGGGCTGTAAGCGCATGCGCGGACGGGAAAGACCTGCTTTTGAGGCGTAGAGCGAACCGAGCCAAGGAATTTTGAGGGAGGCTCAGGTTGTAAGGGGGGTGGGCGAACAAATAGTTGGGGGGGGGCAGCGGGAAGAGGGCCCGGGAAAGAGACGCCTGGGAAGTATGACACTGCGAATAGCTGTGACGTTATACGGCGCCACGGTGATGACGTCACTAGTAGGCCCGCCGCTGGGTGAAAACCCGTGACGTCAGGAGTCAAGGGCCTAGGCGTGTGAGGTCATAAAGCAACCTATCCCAACCTAGGGCCCTCCAGATGTGTTGGACTACAAGTCTCATCACCTGCAGATACCATGGCAGCTTCCCCCAACGTGGAACCCTCTAGATGTGTTCGATTACAACTCCCGTCTTCCCCAGCCAGCATGGCCCTGGAAGGCTCCAGGTTGGGGAAGGCTGGCCTAACCCCGGCAGCCTGATTCCATACTTACTTAAGTTCATTTAGAGGTATGCAAATAAAAAAACCTTCCATTGCCTATCAATAACCTTGATGTTAAACACACGTGCACACGCAAAGGTATGCGTACACACAAATCTGGTCATGCCAGACATGTGGCACGCTGAAATAGGTGCTGACACATTTCTGACCCTGGTGGTCTTGGCTCAGGACTTCATGGCCTCCATGGCAACAATGTTATTTCAAAAGATCAGCCCCAGTCATTCACCAGGATGAACGTTGGATCTTTCTGTGCAGTGTTATGTCAAAAGTTGGAATGTTGGATCTTTTTGTAGGGCTGGCTGGGCAGATGGTGATCTGGAGGGCAGCCTAAGTCCACCGCAGTCTTTCTGTTACACCTGTTTTGTGGCTACCTGCCCTGTCAATCTGCCTCGGGAATGATTGGGTTACCTCAGCCTTCCCCAGCCTAGTGCTCTCTCGATGTTTTGGAAGACAGCCCCCATAATTCCTGACCATTGGCCATACTGGCTAGGACTGATGGGAGTTGTAATCCAAAGCATCTAGAAGGCACAAGTTTCAGGAAGGCTGGTTTATTAAATCCGTGCTCTTGGATGGGGTCTGTTCGAATGACCCACAATGCTGCTGCCATCTTATCAGCAGGTACATAACAGTTATGGACCAAATCTGTTTAGGGAGAGTATTATTATGTACAAATATGTACGTTATCATATGCATGTTACAAAAATTCAAAATAGAAATCTAATATTAAATGCCTTTCTGTTTCTTACAATTTAAAGCCACAGGTTTTTTAATAAATGAAACTGGACAAATCTTAATTAAATTACACCAGATATAATTGCTTTGGGGGTTGGATCCAGTCTGTGTGCTGCCAATTGCTACTGAACCCTGTTCTAGAAGATTCATGATGTACCCACATGCAGAGAATAACAGCAAACAAGGCTTCCCATGAAAGTTGTCTGTTTAATTCAGGGGACATTGCATTAAAACACTGGTGGGCAACTTGTGACCTCAAAATGTTTTGGCCTACAGTTCCCATCATCCCTCATCATTGGCTATGCTGGTTAAGGCTGATGGGAGTTGTAGGCCAAAACATCTGAAGGGCCAAAAGTTGCTCAACTGTGTATTAAAATAATCCAGATGTCTCTCAAGCAAGTTATCACACACTAGAAGTTTTGGCAAAAGCCAGCAAACAAAAAGTACAACCTGATATGTTTCCTCCTCTGCAGGATCCCCGTAAGTGAAGGCTGGACCACACAGCATCAGAAAGGGATGGGCTGCTTTTGCCTCATCACAACATCGCAATGCCTGCCAGCATGTTACTTTCCCCTCTGGGAACCTCATCACTGAGTATTGAGTCAGCCCCAGTCTTCAAAGCCCCCTCTTAGGTTCTGTTTGTTAGTCACACTAAAGTGTAACCAAATGTTGGTCAAGGGGGCCAGACAGCTGGGAATTGCCGTGTGTGTGAAATGTGCGTGCATGTATATATATGATAATACACACATCAAAGGTGTCATTAAAATAAGAATCTGAATTCCAGATTTATTTTTTGGGTAGGTCCCTTTGTAAGAAGCATCTGTGATGTGGCGACCTTTTGTGCCCAACCTGCTCCTTCTCCTTCTGTCTACGAAAGTTTGCTTGTCAGTGACAGATTGCCAATGGATAGCTGTGGTCAATGCCTTTGAAAGCCTTGGGGGCGACCGACATGTCTTCTACAAGCAGCATGAAATTCGCAGTGTGATTGGGGTCTTCCAGGAGCTGGTGGATTCGGCCATAGACCCCAATGACAAAGATGCCGTGAGTACCACTTCTCTTTTGGGAGTGGGAGACGTTGGAAAGGAGAAAGTTGTCCTTTGCTCCCATGTCCAGAAGAGCTGCTGAGATTCCATATGTCTTGAACTGGAGCTGTTGTGAAGCTCAGCTGTAGGCCACTTAGAGAGTAGTGTGTATGTGTTTATGTGTTTGTGCATAAAGGGGATGCAAGAGTCATAAGAACATAAGAGCCATGTTGGATGATACCAAAGGCCTATCTAGACCAGCATGCTGTTCCAGGCAACCAGATGACCCAGTGGGAAACCCACAAGCAGGACATGAACACAATAACATCCTCTTGCTCATGTTCCCCAGCAACTGGTTACAGAGGAATTCTGCCGCTGATGCAGTATGTAGCCATCATGACTAGTAGCCACTGATAGCCTGAGGATGCATGCCTGTACCCGCTTACTTAGGAGTAAGCCTAACTGAAATGAATGGAACTACCTTCTGCATTATCCTCTCTGAATTTGTCTAATCCCCTTTTAAAGCCATCCACGTTGGTGGCCATCACTATGTCTTATGGTAGCGAACCCCATAGGTTAACTATGCACTGCGTGAAGAAGTCCTTTTATTTGCCCTGAATCTCCAACCATTCAGCTTCATGGGATGACCCCAGTACATTCTAGTATTATGAGAGAAGGAGAAAAATGTCTCCCTATCCACTTTCTCGATGCCATGCATAATTTTACATGAAGTTAGATGTTTTTGCCCCAATGTGCATCGTTTATGCTCACTTTGCTTATATTGAACTGCATTTGCCATTTTAATGCTAATTTTCCCCAGTCTGGAGAGATCTTTTTGGAGCACTTTAATTGCCCTTTTTTGTTTTAAGCCCCTAAACAATTTGGTATTGTCAGCAAACCTGGCCACCTCACTGCTCACCTCTAACTCCAGATTAGTCCCCAGAACCAGGCAGGGCCTGATGTGAGTCAGTCATCGAGGTAAGCAATAGGCACACACATGCTCAAACGCCAGGCCTAGCAAACTAGGCTAAGGGGCTGAGCCTCCTGATCTGGAGGCTTTTATAGCTTTTCCAGTGAGGGAGCCAGTGGGCTGCCTAGATGGGTGGAGTCATCCTGGATGGCATAGGATGTCATGAGGACATCTTGAGGATGTCAGCTGTAGAAACGGCTCAAACTGCAACTGTACACTGCTTGCCACAAGGGGGCAGCAGTGCACAAATCTGGAGGTTCTCATTTCCAGCCCCAACAAGGCCAAGTACTTGAATTCCTCCCCCACATTCTCAGATACTTGTTTATTTTATTTTGTGTTTTAAATAAACTATTTCATTCAGGGCTGCAACTGGCTTAAGTAGTACATCAATATACTTGCTTACTTATTTGTGAGTATAAATCTCTTACATCTAAAGATTTCAAAGCAGTGTACACAAATAATAAAAGCATACAAATAAAGACCAGTACATTGAATATATTGTATCTGCATAAAATGGAAGGCTACTGTATACCAGGAAGGCTTGCAGGGATGGGTCTTAGTCATCTGCCTAAAAATAATAAGTGTTGGTGCGTGTGTAATGTCAGAGGGAAGATAATACTACACAGTGGGTGCCACAACTACGCTAAAGGTGTGATCCTATGCATGTTTAGACAGAAAAAAGTCCTACAACTCCCAGCATGCCCCAGCCAGCCATGGCTGGTTGAGGAATGCTGGGAGTTGTAAAACTTTTTTCTGTCTAAACATGCATAGGATTGCACCCTGAATGCTCTGCTCTGAACAGCTGTGGGGCGGACCTCAGATGTATGTGGCACTGCCAGGAAGGCCTCACCAGATGACCCCGAGGGTCTATAGGGGAGAAGGCCATCTCTCAGGTAATCAGATCCCAAGTTGTTTAGAGCTTTATATACTAACAACAACACTTTAAATCTGGCCTGGTAGCAAATCGGCAGGCAGTGCAGTTCCTTCAGCACAGGTGTAATATGCTGCCCATAGGTCACCCCACTTGGCAACCATGTCGAAGCATTCCACACTAGCTGCAGCTTCCAGATCAGCCTTAAGGGCAGCCTCATGTCTAGTACGTTACGTAATCCAACTTTGAGTATACCAGTGCCTAAATCACTGTAGCCAAGCTGTCTCAGTGGAAGAACGGCTACAGCTGACATACCAGCTGAAGCTGATAAAAGGCACTCCGAGTCACTGAAGCTACTTGGGCTTCTAGTGACAAAGATGGATCCAGAAGTATCCTCAGACTGCACACCTGATCCTTCAGAGGAAGGGCAACCCCATCCAGAACAAGTAGCCTACCTGTCTCCTGGACCTGGGAACTACTCCCGTTCAAGGCCTCCATCTTGCCAGTATTCAGGCTCAGTTTATTAGCTCTCATCCAGCCTACCACTGCATCCAGGCACTGGTTAGGGATCTACACAGTCATTCTTGATTCATATGTAACTGAGAAACAGAGCTGCTGAAATAGAGCATGCTGATGACACTTTGCGCCAGATCTCCTAATGACTTTTCCAAATAGCTTCATGTAGACGTTAAACGACATTGGGGACAAGATGGTGCCCTGCAGCACTGCAAGATGGTGCCCTGCAGCCAGGAGTCCAAGAAACAGTCACCCATTGCCACCCTCTGGAAGTGACACTGCAGGTAGGAGTGGAACCACTCCTACCTGCTCCCAAATCCCAGCCCACTGAGCCCATTCAGAAGGATACCATGGTCAATGGTATCAAAAGCCGTTGAGAGATTGAGCAATGGGGCAGCATTCCCCCTGTCCTTCCCTCGTTAAAGGCCATCCATCAGGGCAACCGACGCCGATTCAGTCCCAAATCCAGGCCTGAACCCAGACTGAAATGGGCTTATCAAAGCTTTCGTTGTTTACTCTGTGGAAGCTAAGCCAACCATTTATCTGTATGATCTGATAAAGTTGCCAAATGCTATGTCCTCCAAGTGGGAAAAGCTCTTGAAATAACTGTCTGTTTTTTTACAGAATTACCTGGGATTTCCATATTACCTGAAACTTAATTTGACCTGCAGAAACCAGGTAAGGGAAGAGCTGCATATTTTGCGGGGGTCTACCAAGTGTGGTGCAGTGGCTAGAGCGTTGGACTGGGAATTGGGAAATTCGGATTCTAGTCCCCACTTGGCCATGGAAGGTCACTGGGTGATTTTGGGCCCATCACAGACTCTCAGTGCAACCTACCTCACAGGGTTGTTGCTATGGGGATAAAATGGAGGAGGATTATGTACACTGCCTTGAGTCCCTTAAGGAGGAAAAAAGGTGGGATATAAATGTAATAAATAAATAAGTCATTGGCGTGAGACAAATTCTACTTTAAGGGGCACTTCCTGACACTCCTCTACTGCTCCAGCAGCATGCACATCTGCACTGCAAACGTAAATGGGGTTTAAGCCACCGCTTTTAAGTGGCATTGTTGTTACACCAAGTTCTCAGCGATGTCTTGTTGCTGGTAAGATGGCACAGTAATTTCATACTCAGCAATGAGAAGCCAGCCTAGACAAGTGCTGTGGGCTGTCATGAGGGCTCACCACCCTGTGTGAGACCAACTGCCTTCCCCTTCCAGGACTCCGAAATGGCTCTTCGGACAGCTCACTACAGTGGTTTGAGACCAATTGTGACGGTCACTTTTGAAGAACCGGTCCACTCTATGCGTCAGAAACAAGAGCAGTTGCAGATCGAGATGAGGGCTGCCCCTTACAGATTTCCAGGTATTTTGTGACCATTAGGCTGCTTCAGCATGTCATCCTGAGAGGGAAGGACCTCATTAAAGAGGTACTTCTTCTTTAGGCACTTTGCAGCTCCCTTTACAAGGTCTGGTAGCCTCAGGCAGCAGGTTTGGGGTGTCATTAATGGCCTGAGTAGCAGACAGACCACTTGACCCAGGTTGGCATAGCTCACCAGTAGGTTCTCCTGGCCAGGCTTGCATCAGAGAACTTCCCCATGGATTGTGCTGTAGGTGAATTAGCAGAATGGGGCGTGCTTGTTTGGACTTTCTGTCTCTGACTCTCCCAGATGATACTAGCTTGTTTCCGCCTCCTAGTATGCATTGACTAGCAGAGGTCAGAACAAGGATCACCATCCAAACATCTGGACTGTGTGTGAATCGTGTTGTAATTTAGAGAGATGGTCACTTATAGTCTTACTCCTCTGCTAATACAAGTATGATTTTTTTTCAAGGCTCTGCCCCCACCTCTGGGTAGAGCAAACATGCGCTCAGGTGTAGTAACCCTCTCCTAGCTTCAGTGCTCCTTCGACTTAAAAAAAAATGGTTTGCGGCCTCCAAGACTGCTTTCCTTAACACCGTCATATTGGGCAGGACACAGTGGTTGATTCCATACAAGAACCCTTTAACGCTGCTGTGGCATAACTTTTCCACCACTATCTGAAAGTAGAATTAAACTGGTGAGGACACATAACACTTAATGTAGTGTTATTTTACCTGGTAATGCCCACCTCCAAGGCCAAGATCTTTCTCTAATTTTGACACAACAAAGGTCCCACTTCTCTCTACCACTGTATTTTATTTTTTATGAGTGCAATTTTGCAATTGTGATAATAAATAAATTAAATTAAAATTAATGCACTGTTGCTCTGCTTGCAAGGAGAAAACCAGTAATTAAATACTCAGGAAACAGGAACTAACTAATTAAGGGATAGTTTAGGAATGCTGGCTATGTGAGAGTACAGGAAGCAACTAATTACAGAAGCACAAGCAGCCTTAAAAGAGAAGGACTAGATGGAAGCTACTGATTCAAGGGCAGTAGCCCTGAAAAGCATCAGTAGCGGTTTATAACTCGGGGACAGGCTGGTGTTTGCAGTTGCTTTTTATGTGAGAAAAATTCACCAGGTCTAAAAAATATGTGAGAACATACGGAAAACACTGGTGTGCAGTGGTTTGGCTACAGTGTCATCTGATTTCTTCCTAAAAACAGAGTGAGAAATTATGCCAGTTCCTGAGAAACCCGTTAATGTGGTAGCAACCAGCAAGTACTTTTGTTAAGTGGCACCAGTCCCAGCAAAGAAGTACATGAAGTCACTAGCCCATAACAATTGATACTAGTCAATCTGCTGACACATGTTAGTTAGTTGTTGTGGCACATAAATGGCCTTGAAAGTAAAGAGGAAGAAAAGGGTTTAAAACAAAACAAAATACTACTTCCCCTGTCTAGTCACCTGGAGGACATTCCTGCTCACCACAGGCGACCAGACAAGTGGCTGTTTACAAGTCTGTGTGGCATGATTTGTTTTCCATGTCTCCCCAATCTCCAAAAGGTTGTGACAGTGAGGAGGTTTGCAAGATGTGCTGGTACACACCGATGCCCTTCATGAATGGCAGCGTTGTGATGGATGTGATGGTGGAGAGCAATGGCCTTGGTCTACCTGTGGAAAGCAAGAGGTGAGGGAGATGTTTGGGTTTGGGCTGCAACATTCAGGTTTAGGACCCTACAAAAAAATGTTCAGTCTTTGCCAGCATCTTACTTGGCCTATCTGTTGGAGAACCTTTAAAAAAAACAACTATGCTGCAACAAAGGAAAAACTGATAGCAAAGCTTTCTCCATCCATTCGGCTGGGACTAACTGTTGTTTGGCTCAGAACTGCCTCCTGCAGTGACCATAATGCAACTTTTATAGGATACCATGAAAACATTGGTGACTTGAACTTGCTGATCTGACCCTCTTCTCTCCATTCCCTTTTCCTTTTGTATTTTCGTCTCTCAGACTGCAAGCCGTTATTTTGAGACGTAAATCGCCTTGATGGCTCTCAGGTCGAAGTGGCATATAAATGTAGGAAATAATTAGAGCCATTCATACACACATACACTCATTCTTTTTCCTAGGTTCTCCATCAACATCAATGGCTATGTGGAAGAAATTCAGAATACGGCTTTCTTCAAAATTGGAGAGAAGGTGAAATGCTGGGGTCAGTAGGGATTCTTTGAGTAGGCATACAGTGCTAATAGGGTCAACTGGTGGTCTTAATAAATGCAGATTGCATTCTGCAAATGTAGATGCATCTTTTGGGCTGCTACTGACAATATCCTCTCACTGGAAGGGGATTTGTGTGGAAGCTCAGGGGAATGTCCAGAGACCAACATTCCCAAGTAACGTGTGGCCTGGACTGCATGAGGTTCTGTGTTTTTATATCCCTGCCAATTCCAGGCATCTATTTCTGCAGTAATACTCATTCTATTGACTTTTCTGGCTTCTACTGGGAATTCCACTCCTTCACTCTCCTTAACTGATTGGAGGGTGTGAAAGGGTAGCACAGTCTTACCCAACTTGGTGCCCTCCAGATGTGTTGGACTACAACTCCCAGCATCCCTTGGCCAGGCTGAAGGGCACCAGGTTGGGGAAAGCTGTCTTAGACTACATGTCTGCTAAATGTCAGGTTTTTTGGTTGTGTACGTAACTATTTTGAGAGCCCCATGAGTCACTCAGTTCCAAGCATCATTACATTCTGCTAGTATGTGAAATTTAACTCTTGCAAGCATAGATCCACATTTGTGGCTGCTACTGGGAGTTCCCCTAATGCTGACTGACATGTAGGAAGAGACAATGGAGCTCCTGCAGCTCAACATCTTGTCCCATATAGGGTTTGGTTTGCTGCTGCCCTGGATTTGACTTGTTGCTTGAGTGCTGCCCCCTTTTATGAGGTAAACCTCCCAAGGTTAGACTCTTAGAAGTAAACAGATCCTAACAGGGGTCCACAGGCATCAGCTTGGCTTGCTAGCCAGCTTTTCTTTATCCTGGGCCCCATGTACACGAGCCATTTACTCTGGGGCTGCTGCAGTTTGAGGTCCTTCAGGACATACGACATAGTCGCCACTTCGCAGCCAAACCATGGCTTTCACCCACAGATTCCAAAGAGGCGGATTTCCAAAGAGGTGTTTTGCTGCAATATTTTTGGTTTGCTGTGGATGCCCCACGGTTGCAAGTGTCTGTCCTTTCCCCGAACCAACTTCGCATTTTGTGGTGGGCACGTGGTAGGTGTGCCTAGTGCTTGCGTCACTCTGTGATGCTCCTTCACTCCTCCCCGTTCCTTTGTGGCTGCGCAGTTACAAAGGCATGGAGAAGGCCGCTCATTTCTTCAACCACACCTTTGCACACCTTCGCAGGTTCGTATCTTTGCAGCGGCTGCTTTGGAGTCAGTGGCCTGGGGGGGGGGGTGTCGCGGGAGCAGAAGGTCCAGGACCAACTTCGCTCCAGCCATCTTTTTGGAATGAATGATGGGTAGGCACGTACCTCTCATGGGCACATGCGTTGGCGTGTGTGAACCAGGGCGAGAGTCTCGGGCTGGAGAACTGCCAAACAGTCGGCATGGTAACGCAGGAGCAGACCACCCACATTTTACCTAATGAGGAATGGACAGACACAGAAGAACCCCTAAAATACAAAATAGCCACTAAAACCAGAAGTGTTGCACCCCCACCCTCATGTGCCGGCGCAGCTGTGCATTTAAATATAATGGTAAAAAAAAGAGAGTCGTGCGACTGCCACAGTTTACTTCGCTTCAACGGCTATATGTCAGGGCACAGCGGATTTTCCCGTCTGAGAGGTCCGCAGTAAATTGCACATGTACTGCAGCAGAAGTGAATTCGCAGCTGCAATGCTGCGCAGTTGCAACGGAGTGAAGGTTGAAAGCGGTGCCGTGTAGATGGCCCCCTGGTTACCAATCCCATCCTCTTTCCTCAGTCCCCCAGCATGTGTTTTGGGGGCGGGGGGCAGGGGAGACACACACACACACAGAGGCAGGGATTTCTCTGCCTTGCGGAGAATCCCTGGGGTAAGGAGAAAGCAAGAAACAGCTGGACTTGCCCTTGCTTTCTTCCTTCTCCAAAGTGCTATGCAAATGAGAAGAAGTGCTGCCTCTCTACCAAGCCCCCCAGCTGAAGCTTGGAAGAGGGTTGGGGTCTTGTCTCACTCTTGAGGAGCTTTGGAGGAGACAAAAAAAGAGGAGCAGCTCCTGCTGTTTCTTCCCTTCCCCAAGCTGCTGTGCAACTGAGAGCCCATCAGAAGCTGCCATGAGTTTGTCTCACTGTTTGCCCCGGCAAGAGGATCTGTGGACACCTGTGTGTCCCAGGCTGCTGGTAATTATGGTGGTTTGGCCTTCCAAGAGAAAATCTAGGTTTCTGGGAAATGCATAGGTCCCTGGCCCAGAGGAAAGCCAGACCAAGCTCTTCCTCCCTCTTGCTTTAGGGTACAGTCCTTAACATAGTAGCTTGGAAACAAATCCTGTTGAAATCAGTGGGACTTCTGAGTAAACATGTTCAGGATTGAAATGTGCTCCCAGAAAGGTTAGTGAGCCTGCAGTAGGTTTTCTCAGTGGTGATTCCTTGGGGCACAATCCACATCTCCCCCAACTGAACAGAGTGGGGAAATGTATGTCTAGAAGCAGGCGGTTGTATCTAAGATGAATTTAGCAGTCTTGCCCCTTCCCCTAGGGAAACCTAAGGATTTGTCATTTGGTGGTTGGGGGTGGTGCTGGTGCTGTTGAATTCAAGCACTTCTGCAGTATGTCAGATTCACTAGGATGGGGATGTGTGGGGCAGATGGACTTAGACGAAGTGAAGGGACCAGCACTTGCTGCTGGCTGAGCCTTCAGGAACGTCACCCCTGCCTCTTCTGTCATCTTGGGCCCGGTTGATACACATAGCACAACCAAGTGGTAAAGCTTTTCAATTGGAGGCTGGCATAATTGAACACTGCCATAGCAAAACACAAACAAAGAAGCACTCCTTGTCATGTAGAAAGCTAGCATGTCAGGGAGAAGGGTTCAGCCTAACTTTCTCCTTGCCATGCTATTTTTATTGGTGCATGGAGCTTTTCTGTGGCGCAGCGCTGAAATATCCATCTCCCAAATGTGCAGCCTGGAGTGGCACAGTCCAGGTAAAGTCTCGCCACTTGATACTGCGGAATGTGTCAGTTGGACCAAAGTGGCTCCGGTGTGATGGACAGCTGCTAACCATGTCCTTACTCTTTCCTTTCTGGTCCCCCTGGCCAAGTATAGTTGACCAGTTTGAAGGCCTTCCTGTCTCTGAGAGACCCGTCACGTCCCTTGTGGCATACATACCAACGCACTCCTGTGAACATCCTCGGTGGAGTCCCCAACAAGAAGATCGTCTTAATGTCAGACTCGGGGTTTGAAGATTTCTTTCCAATAGAGGTGAAGGGGGGAAAAAGATCCCCCTGTGTGACGCATCTCTGATGGCGTCTTCTCTGCTAGTTGTGGGCAGCAGGGCTTCCTCAGCGGCTCACACAAGCCTGGTGATGGCATGTGAAATTGCCCGCTCTCAGTTTGACAAGAGCAGGTTAAGGGTTGTGGGCCAGTACTTGGGCAGAGCATAGGCTTTGTCTGCTGAGGCTCCTAGGTCAGGAGCCCAACCTCCCCAGCTGAAAGGAGATCTGGTAGTAAAGCTAGGAGAGACCTCTGCGGTGGAGAGCGGTTGCCAGGCAGCGTGCATATTCCTGCTTGGCAACTGAATCTTCCACGGGGGCGTATTTCAGCCGAATAATTGCTGAAGAGCCTGAGCTTGCCCACTAAGTCACTCCTGAGCCATAGGGCTCCTTGCCATGAGAGGCCTCAGCAGAATTGTCCCCTTATTATGCACTCAGCTTCTCCTTCCAGTTTTCCTGGGTCATGGCTCACACAAGGGAACTGGCAGCTGAATTGTCTTAAGAACACAGGGGAAGAGCAATGATGTTATTGTTATGTATTATCCATCCAGTCCCAATGTACATGGTTCCTTACAGAGTTTAGTTGGTAAAACTAGACAGGCCTGTCTCCAATAGTCTAAACATATAGAGCCTTTGCTACTGTTCACATGGCGCAGGGGGAGGCACAGAGCCAGTGTGGTGTAGTGGTGAGAGTGTTGGACTGGGAGCCGGGAGATCTGGGCTCTAGTCCCCACTCGGCCATGGAAGCTCACTGGCTGACTTTGGGCCAGTCACAGACTCTCAGCCTATCCTACCTCACAGAGTTGTTGTGTGGATAAAATGGAGAGGAGAAGGATAATGCAAGCTGCCTTGGGTTCCTTGCAAGGGGAAAAAAGGTGGGATATAAATGCAATCAATAAATAAATAAGGATGAAATGGCCTCAGTTGCTAAAGCATAGAATAGATACTATGCTATGTAGACCACAGACCTACCTCAGCATAAGACAACTTATTATGTTCACATATTCCATTTAGAAACTTAGTGGATGATGAGAATTTCCAATTTTTTTGGGGGTGTCATTTTTTGTTTTGTTACCTTCAAAGCAGTTGCATGGGGCTACTGATTGGATTGGGCCCTTTGATCTATAGGACAAGACTTAGGAAGCAGCACTCATAGTTTTTCAAGCTGTTCTCAACAGCTGTGGAGAGTGGCCCTGTGTGTGAATTACACCATCATAGTGTACTGAGGAGAAAAATACATGCACCCCTCCTGCCCCTGAACCTTTGCCATGTGGCACAGTCTCTGCGGCCATGTATATTTTAAAAATATCCCTTCCTAAAGGGGTCCAGGGCATATGACTGGAAACAATCTCTCTCTCCCCAAGGAAAACTGGGAAGTATAGGTCTGTGAGAGGGGATAGTAGAGAATTCTCAGCCCCCTACCAGGCAATTATTCCCAGGTTCTCTGACAGTTGTTATGACCTTTAGTCATAGAGCAGGAGTGGGGAACCTGTGGCCCTCCAGATGTTGTTAAACTCCAGCTCCCATCAGCCCCCATCAACATGGGCAATAGTCAGGGTTCATTGGAGCTGTTGCCCACATAGTGGATGACAATGCAAAGTAGTATGGGAATTCAGTTTTCCCTGTTGCTCTCAGCCCATTGGGAGCTGCCCCCATCTCTCTAGCTATAAGATAAGGCTTGCCTTCTTTGGTCTCCTTTTCTGCTGTAGGTGGGCATTGACAGCTGCTGGATTGGCTCTCTCTCGTGCCCACAGGGGACGTTCTCCTCCTCTATTATTGATGCCATCGCTACCGAGAGCACCCTCTTCATCCGACAGAACCAGCTGGTCTATTACTTCACGGGATATTACCCGATCTTGTACATCAACACCTCAGGGTCTGGTATGTGAGCATGAAAAGCTTAGGGCATTTCTGCACTACAAAGCTATATTGGTTTCATGCCAATTTTAACTATCACGCCTTCCCTCAAAGAATCTTGGGCGTCTTAGTTTGGCAAGGGCATTGGCAATTCACCCTGACGGACACGTGACCCCCCTAGTTTTGTGCTGGTGGAGGACCTACTCTGCATGCAGAAGGTCCCTGGTTCAATCCCCCATAAAAGACTCCTGCCTGAAACCCCAGAGGGTTGCTGCTGCCAGTCAGTGTTGGCAATACTGGGCTAGATGGACCCAGGATCTGACTCAGTATAAGGCAGCTTCCTAGGTTTCCGTCCCCTCGGTCTTCAAGGGAGGGGATAGCATCATTTTGCATGTTAGCTTGATCCCTAATGATTTTGAACCTTGACAAGATACAAGAATGTGCATGGAACCATAGGACTCGAAGCGCAAAAGAAAACGTTCTTGAGAGGCAATGCGGGTAGCATCCCCTCTAGTTGTGAATATTCTGTAGAGCAGTGGCTTTCAAACTTCCTGGCTTCAAGGAACCTTTTTGCCTTGCCATGTGTGCCAATGAACTCCAGCACATCTGCCTTGGAATCTCAACATACTGCAGAAGATCCCTGGGCATGTTTGAAGGCGCACGCTCAGCCCCATGTGGGGCACTGCTTGCCTGGCTTGAATGTGAACCCAGCCAACCCTTTTCCTGTAGCTGCACATTGCAGGGAGAAGTGAGTAGTAGTGGACAAGCTGTCTTTGTAAAGGGTCCAAGACAACCTTCCCTGAAAATATGTCATACTTTTGAAGGGCTCCCTCCATCCTATCCCCCTGCTTGTGAAATGTTTGCCCTATTTTAATGAGCATTCAATTTAAAATGGTTTTAGATATATGTTGTCTGTGTATGTGCTGTCGGTTTATATGTTTTTATGTAAATGGTTTTACACTTGGTATAGTGTGTTTTAATCGTTTTTAATTTGTGTAAACTGCTCAGAAAGCTTTGGCTATGGGACAGTATATAAATGTTAATAATAATAATAATAATAGAACTGCCCCAAAGCCTTCCTTTGAAACTTGTTTGCCGAAGTCAGGGTTGCTGGTGATGGACTAAAGTTGAAGGAGAAAATCCGTCTGTTTTCAGGGGGCAGGGGGAAGTTACAAAATTTTCAGAGGCGGGAGGCTTACCAGTAAAGGCAGAAGCAGGAGCCCCTTTTAAAAAACCTGCAGCATGTAGTGGCTGCATTCAGCAGCTAGCCAGGCTACTGTATTCCTCCACAGTCTCTCTCTCTCTTTCTGTTGTTCCTTTAGAACTGTGGACGCGCATATTGAACAATGTCTGCGTGAGGAAGTTAAATCCGGTGTTTTTTCCTAAGAACAACTCTGAATATGTGATTGCCCTTGGTGGTGGCTGGCAGGAAGGAGAATTCTTTCTTATTACTACCAAAGGTATTTTTCTCTTATGCCACACAGACTACAGGGCAGAATGGATGAGGCATGGCTCAGTGGGCCATTCTCTCCCATTGTCCGGTGCCATGAGCTCAGCTGAGAGGAAGGCTTTGACAGGGGCTGTGTTTTCACGACAATGGAAGGAGAAGTGAATGGAGGAGTACCGGATTTTTTAAAAGGAATCAGCTTTGCTGCACTTTGGTCCATGCAGGTCCTTCACCAGCAGGTTCTCCGCACCAGTAAAAATCGCTTCATAGAACATAGTACTTCCTGGTGGGGGTTGGAGTGAACATCATCTGACTGGCAGGGGCTGCTCAACCAATAAGAGGGGCTTCCCCCTCCCCCCCCTTTCTTCTTTCCCCTGAAAGTCCAGATGCACCTGCATTTCAGGAGCAAGCCTCATTAAGCACAATGGGAGGAAACACCCCTTGACCGGGGTCACAGTGAAAGGCACACCCTGGGGCAGGGCTAGCATACCTGAGGTCAATGTGTAGGTTGGGGCTCACAGCAACTATACCGGGGAGAACCCGACTTGAGGAAAAGAATTGGACTTTAAGCAGTCTCAGGAAATCTGGTTTTTCTCTGATAAGCTCTGAGCTGGCTGCTGGGTGGCCATGACTTTATGTATCCCTAACGACCACCACACGCAGCCAGCTCAGAGTAAATCGCTGGTGGAAACACCCCCTTGGTCCAGATAGACGTGGAGTTACCTGGCACTGATCAGCAGGTAGATGTTGTTTTTATGGGTGGAGACTAGAATGTCCTTGAGCTTGGTCCTATGCTTAATGATACTTTTGATAGTTTTCACTGTTTTAGGTGTGATTGTATTTTTATTTTATATTATATTATACATCACGTTGGGTACTATTAGTGAAGTGACTAATCAGGTCATAATTGTCTTATTGTAATTGTTTTTTACTATTTGTATATCACCCAGATAACTTTTATTGGGCAGCCGGTAATTTGTATATAAATAAATGCAGCTGGTCAGGATGTGCTAGAGCATGGTGCCAGGGGTGAGACCGTAAGCAGGGTGTGAATCAGCTGGCATCTGGAGGCTTTGTCCATTGTGGGGGAGAGGAAAGGGGGAACAATCCACCTATGTAACCCTGTCAATTTGCTTTATAGATGGAATTGTGAAGGTCTCTGGCTCTCTGAGGTCTGAGAAGAAGACGGTATGCAACTTTATGAACAGTAGGTCCTTTTTATTATTGAAATCTGCCTCCTCCGCGCACCTCCCAGGTAGCTTCCATGCTGCTGTGGTGAGTTTTGGTGAGGGATGAGTAAAGCCTTAACAGTCTCGGTGTTGTCTTTGTTTCCCAAGTCTTGACTAACCACCATTCAGAACCAAAAATCACTTATGAGCATGTACTGAAAAAATGTATATGAGCTGGGTTGGAGAGCTCCATTCTGTTGTCACTGTTGAACCACTATTTTAAACCATCCTTGGCATATCTGGAAGTTGGTTAAGCTGATTTAACAGCCCTTCCCTCTTCCCAGGGGAATCCTAGGAGTTATAGTACCTTGGATACACCACTAAGGATATCTTGCAGTGAAAACTTCTGTAATCCCCAGGGCTGTTTGGGGAAAGCCATGAGAGTAAAGCTGGCATAAAACCAATATTTTGCTTTGAAGAGAGCCATAACATTGTGAGGTTCCTTCAGTGAGTAAAACCAGCATAAGTCCTACTTAGAGTAGACCAATTGAAATGAATGGGATTTCAGTTAGTCATAACTAAGTTAAACCCCATTCATTTCAATGGGTCTACTCTGAGTAGAACTTATGTTGGATTTTACCCACTATGTTCTTGCCGGGGTTGGGGGAGGAATGTTCTGTAAATTTGTAGCAAAAGCTGACTGTGGCTGGCACTGCTTGGCAAGCATGTGTGACATCACCAAGACTCTTCCGCCACAATTTTGTAACCATTAATGTGTTTCCATCTCCGTTTTTAAGGTAAAAGGTGAATATAAATGACAGCATACGTGTGAAGCCTGAACCTTGGGGAAGTGGCAAGACTGCCAATGGAACCAGCGTTCCATTTGCTGGTTTGTCTGTTGAGCAAATGGCCAGGGAGAAACTGGGCACGCACCATGGGTGCAGAGCACAAGTTTTCTTTCTAAACATTTTAGTACCCTACTTTTGTAGGGTATGAGCTTACAGTGTAAGCTACCCAGTGTAGGGTATGAGCTTACAGGTTTGCACACGGTGGCTTATTTCTCCTGCGGCGTGTGCTGCTTGCGTTTGGGTCAATTTCCTGAATTACCCCTGCTGGCTTGCTGTTGAACCTGGGTGGCATGGCTTGTTTGTGGGGGCAGCAACCCTCCAATAGCCCAACAACAGCCCATGGGTCTCCCCTCAAATAAGCCATGCTGCCTGGGTTCAGACAACATGACAAGCCACATCAGCGAGGATCATTAGGAAAATTTGGCTGGCAGCATGATGAGGGAAATAAGCCACTGTGGCTTGTTAATCATGCTGCGATTGTGTGAACCGGGTCACTATCTAAAGAGTTCTGCCACGGATAGCTTAGCTGGCAGTTCTGCTGAGGCCTTGGTTCCTGCCGGAACAGGGAGAGTATTTAGACAATCGATATGATCGCTCCCAAGCACCCTTGGGAGCTGTATCACCTTGGTATCCTGAAGAGCTGAGAAGAACAAAATGTTTGGGTCGATGATTACAGCACAGATGACAGAAGACTTGCTGTGAAAATGCCGAATATAGGTGAGAACCCATCTTGGGCTTATTCTGTGGTGGTGTTGATGGCAGTGAAGAAGTCTTACTTCACCACCACCTTTGTGTCAGTACAACGATGGCCAGCCAGCAGAGCTTTTTCCGGTGGTAAAAAGCCTCCTTTGTAGAGGCCAGGGGATCAGGTGGTGGAACCCTTGAAGGCCTGCAGTGGCCAGTTTGCTTTACATTTTGCAGATAAAATTGCTTGCATCCACACCCTCTAGGATGCCATTATTTTAACAGAATCAGAGACGGATGTAGCTAGGACACCATCAAGTCATGTTGTAATGGATAACTTTCAGCTTGTGCAACCTAAGAATGGTAGAACAAGGTACTTGGGGGTTTAAAGCCTACCACGTACTTTGGATCTCTGTCCATAACAAATATTAAAAACTACCAGGGCAGAGATGAAGTTCTGAGAGAGAGTATGATCCCTACTGTTCTTAAGGAGGCAGTAGTGAGGCTTTTGCTAAAGAAACCAAGCTTAGACCCAATGATCTGGGACAATTATTCTCCAGTCTCTAACCACTTTCTGGGCAAAGTGCTGGTAAAGGTGGTGGGCTCTTAATTCCAAGTGGCTTTGGATGATACTGATTATCTGGATCCATTCCAGTCTGGATTCTGGCTGGTTTCTGGACAGAAACAGCCTTGATTGCCAACGTACGCTGGGACATGGATGAAGAGAGTGCAAACCTAATGGTTCTTCTGCACCTCTCCATAGTTTTGATACTATTGACTATGGTATCCTTCTGGACCATCATTCTGGGTGTACTTAGGAGGAACAGTGTTGCAGTGGTTCTGGTCTTTCTTGGAGGATTGGTTCCAGGAGGTGGTGCTTGGGGACCTCCGATACATTCCATAGCTGTTGGTTTATGGAGCTGCTGGTTTAACATCTGCATAAAACTGTGGGGGGAGTTATCTGTAAGTTTGTGTTGTGATGTCACCAACATACAGATGATCTGCAGCTCTATCTCTCTTTTCTATCTAGAAATCCCTGGGTGGTTGTGGGTCTCTTGAACAGTTGTCTGGAGACAGTTTTGAGATGGATGTGGGCAAATAAGTTGAAATTTAAGCCTGAGAATATGGTGCTCTGAGTTGGAAAAGTCAGCCAGACTGTCTAAACATCCTATGCATGTTTAGACAGGAAAAAGTCCTACAACTCCCAGCATTCCCCAGCCAGCTATGCTGGAATGCTGGGAGTTGGAGGGCTTTTTTCTGTCTAAACATGCATAGGATTGCACCCTAAAAGTGTATACTTTTATTTTATTTATTTATTAATTGCCCATCTGGCTGGTCACCCAGCCGCTACTTCTTTTTCTCCTTCAGGGAAGCAATTCTATCTTGGGTTGGTAGCCCTGTGCCACCAAGGGATCATTCTAAGGACACCAAACATCAGGATTTCATAGCACAGGCATAGGGGACCTCGGGTCCACAGATCAGATAAAGTCTGCGAGGGTTCCCCATCCAGCTGACCAGCTTCTTCCTCAGGTTTTGCCCCCTCTTCCCAACAGAGCAAAGCTCTTATCTCCAGTGAAGAGTTGATTGGAGACAAGAGGCTTTTTTTTCCTGCTGAGCCCTGAAAAAGGCTCCCTTTCTCAGCACTCAACAGAGAAAAGCTCTTATCTCCAGTCAGCTGGTGATCAGAGATAAGAGCTTTTCTTTACCAGGGAGAGGGGGGTGAAGGCGGGGGGGGGGAATCTACTGAGTGATTCAGTCCTGCTTACTTCTGAATAGACCTGCAGAAACTAGTCCTGCTTACTTGAGAGTAGACCTGCAGATGCTGGTCCTGTTTACTTGTGAGTAGGCATGCTGCTCATGCTGACCTCTGAACAGACATCCAGAGGCTTGGCATTTGGGATGCTATTGAAAGAGCTGCTGAGTGATTTAGTCCAGCTTACTTCTGAGTAGGCTTAAAGTTGGTAAGAATAACATTTTGGGCATGCCCACTTCGTTTATAGTCACGCCTGCAGATGGAATGAGGCCCCTGAGACCTTTCTTAGTTTGGAATTAGGCTTTGAACTAAAATAGGTTTCTCACCCCTGCCATAGCAGCTACTAAATGATGCATTAGAGCAGGGCAGCATGTATGGCCAATTCTGCCAGAGCTCAGACAGCATGAAATTTGGCACTGAGTGCAGCTTTGTTTACATTTAAAATAGGAATCAAATTTCTAGCTGTGATGAAATGCTTAAAAATGTGTGGGCAGTGCCTGCTGAAGTGAAAGAAAGGTGGCAGAGCAAGATTTCTGCTGGTTGGGGTCGGGGGTTTCCCCATTGGATATACCTTCTTGCCCCTCCTCATGACTAGTGGGACCAGAAGAAATTATGCAAAGCCATAAAAATGGCAGAGGGTATTATGCAAAATAAGAGAAGTGGTCCCAATTTCATAATCTATGGCAGGCTGTTGAATCCAGCTTTTGTAGCACAGAATTTCAGTTTATTTATCTTTTGCATGGACAATGCCTTTTTAGCTGGAGTTCTTCACTCTTTGGTACAACTGCAGCATTTCTGCAGAAATGCTGCAGTTGGTAGTGGAAGGCACCAGCTGCAGCATGTTTTATCTTTTCATCCAGGTCTTCCTTGACTGATGGTGTGACCCAGCTTGCTGAGTGTTAGTTCTCTGATTCTAAAGTTTTAATTGAGGGTTTTATCTATAGATCTTGAATGTTTTTAACTGAGATATTTTGTATTTTAAATGTTTTAACTGTGGATGCCTTGTATTTAAAAAAAAGTAATTTTTGAGATGTCTTTTTAGTTATAGTCAAGCCGTTTATAAATCGATTAAATAAATAATAAATACATTTTCTGAATGTGCACACACATACAGCTCATCTTTCCACTCTCAGTGCAATCTTGAGTCACATTTTCTCCCTTCCAGTTGCAAAATGCTCTATTGTGTGGGCCCTCTTCTCTACAAATGAGAACAAGTTCTATTTGCTGGTGTATGACCTGACATTGGACAATTACTTTATTGTGGCATACTACCAAGGTTAGTCTGACATTCTTGAACATTATGTGTTGTAGTAGTAGTAGTAGTAGTAGTTATTTCTTGCATTTAGAATTTAACTAGGCACTGTAAAAATAATTAACTGGTCCCTGCAAGAATGTCTTACACTCTAATGAGCATAATACAAAAAGAAAAAGGGACAATGGGGTGCTGGTGGGGCAGGGGGCATGGAGAGGAGAGTAAAATGAGCAAATTCAAGTTATATAATGGTCAGGTGGAATGGCTGCTGATTAGAGTTGGGCAAATGGATTGACCCAGAAAGGAGCCATAGCTCAGTGGGGAATCATAGAATCATAGAACAGTAGGGTTGGAAGGGGCCTACAAGTACTTGAAGAGCGCTATCCTATCTCCCCTCAGTCTTCTCTTCTCAAGGCTAAACATGCCCAGTTCTTTCAGTCTGCCTTCATAGGGCTTTGTTTCCAGTCCCCTGATCATCGTTGCCTTCCTCTGAACCCTCTCCAGCTTGTCTGCATCCTTCTTAAAATGTGGTGCCCAGAACTGGATACAGTACTCCAGATGAGGCCTAACCAGTGCTGAGTAGAGGGGAACTAGTACTTCCTGGGATTTGGAAGCTATGCTTCTATTAATGCAGTCCAAAATAGCATTGGCCTTTTTTGCAGCCACATCCCATTGTTGGCTCATATTCAGCTTGTGATCTACAACAATGTCAATATCTTTCTCGCTTGTAGTGTTGTTGAGCCAGGTATCCCCCATCTTGTAACTGTGCATTTGGTTTCTTTTTCCTAGGTGCAGAACTTGGCATTTATCCCTATTAAATGTCATTCTGTCGTTTTCTGCCCAGCGCTCCAGTCTATCAAGATCACTTTGAATTTTGTTTCTGTCTTCCAAAGTATTATCTATCCTGCTCAATTTTGTATCATCTGCAAATTTGATCAGCATTCCCTGCACCTCCTCCTCCAAGTCATTCATAAAAATGTTGAAGAGCACTGGGCCCAGGTACCCCACTCGTCACCTCTCCCCAGTTTGGGAAGATCCCAATGATAAGCACTCTTTGAGTCCAATTCTGTAGCCAACTGCGGATCCACCTGATCGTTGTTTCATCTAACCCACTTTGAGCTAGTTTGCTAATCAGGATATCATGGCCAACTGTGGATCCACTGGATTGTTGTTTCATCTAGCCCACTTTGAGCTAGTTTGCTCATCAGGATATCATGGGGCACTTTGTTGAAAGCTTTGCTGAAGTCGAGGTATATGATGTCCACAGCATTCCCACAGTCCACAAGGGAGGTTACCTGATAAAAAAAATGAGATCAGGTTCATCTGGCAGGATTTGTTCTTGACAAATCCATGTTGGCTTCAAGTAATCACAGCATTGTTTCAAGGTGCTTACAGATGGATTGCTTTATCATCTGCTCCAGAATTGTCCCAGGGACTGATGTCAGACTGACTGGTCTGTAGTTCCCAGTTTCCTCCTTTTTACCCTTTTTGAAGACAGGGACAACATTAGCCCTCCTCCAGTCATCTGGCCCTTCACCTGTCCTCCATGATTTCTCAAAGAGAATAGACAGTGTTTCTGAGCGTTCTTTTGTCAGTTCCTTTATTACTCTAGGATGCAGTTCATCTGGCCCTGGTGGTTTGAACTCATTCAAAGTAATTAGGTGTTCCTTGACCATATGCCTATTGATCTCAAGCTGCAATCCTGCCCTTTCATCCTGTACTTTGCCTTTACCAGGGGGGTCATAGACTCTCTTTTGGGAGAAGACTGAGCCAAAGTAGGAATTGAGCACTTCTGCCTTTTCTTTGTCATCTGTTATCATTTTGCCATCTTTATTTAATAGCTGAACCACCATTTCTTTCCTCTGTCTTTTACTATGCACGGAGCTGAAGGAAGCCTTTTTGTTATTTTTAGCATCCCTCGCTAAACACAAGTCACTAGCTCTGCGTCTGATTCAAGGAATGGTGAATTGGAGCTATTTGGCCAGTTTGCTTGATCAAAACAAGCCACCATGGGTTATTTGAGGGTAGTTTAACCCTCCAGAAAGCCATGCTGCCTGGATTTGGACGACGCAACAAGCTGCGGTTGGGCGGTGATTATGCAAATTGTGCCCGGCAAGGATTGTGGTTCATGACAAGCCAATTGTCGCTTGTTTTGATTGTGCAGACCTGGTCACTGTAAGGGAGCTGGGGGTTGATCTTCAGAAGCACTCAGTGGCTGGGTTCGCATGATCAGTTTGAGCCATGGTGGCTGACATGAGACAAGGTGGCTTAAATGAGCCACCATGGCTTGTGGCACATGCCAGGCACTTGTGGGCTCTTCTGTGACCCAACCTCTGCTCATAGGTTGTTGTGTTGTCCAAACCCGGCGAGGGTGGATTGTTGGCATGGTTAACAAACCACCCAGAACCTATGGGCTGTTTGAGGGTTGTGGGTGGTTTGTTAACCAGCCAACAACTCACCCTCATCCATTTTGGATGACAAGTAACCTACGAGTGGGGGTTGGGTTATGGAACGAGTGCCAGGGGCACCTGGCATGTGCCACAAGCCACCACAGCTCAAATTGTGCAAATTGAGGCTTTCAAAAATAGGCTGAAGACATGTGGTTGGGCAGGAGCCAATTACCATAGGAAGCAGCTGGTTGAATGATGAGCTTCATTTTTATTCATATGAATGATCTTTCCTTTATTTCACATTTTAACATTTGGCTGTTTTCTCTGCTCAATCTGCAGCCGAAGAGTATTTTGAGTTGGTTTTTGACATCCCTCAGTTGGTACCCAAAGGTAAGAACCACAGCATCTATGTTGGCAGAATCTGTCACTGCATTCAGAAGTCTGCACCTGTGCCCTCTGCATTCATTAAGACAGAAAAAATAACCCCCAGGAATCTGAACTTGCTAATGCAAGTTACCACTGCCGTTTCACCCATTTGCACGCGTCGAAACAGTGGAGGAAAATAACAACCCTTGAAACACTTTGAAACTGCCCCTTGGTAGAAAGGCAGTACAGAAATGTATTAATATATAAATAAATAATAGATAGGTAGAGGAGGATAGTTAAAAGGGAATCAGTTTGAAGAGACCTTGAATAGGTATGCTCCCTGTCGTTTGCTAAAACTCCAAAGTTTTGCATTGCAGGGTATTCAGACTTGCACTTCCATAAAGTATTTATGGAACTTAACTTCCATAAAGTTATGGAAATTTATGGACACATGGGAGTATATCTGTGCCTACAAATCAATATCAGTTTCATCCTGTAAACTACCCAGAGAGCTTTGGCTATGGGGCGGTATAAAAATATAAATAATAAAAATAATAATAATAATAATACCACCATTCTGTCATTGCTGTTCACAAAGCATCCAGGGAAATTTAGTTTGGCGAGGGTATACAACATTTCCTACTTCAGGGCCAAATTACACATGCCTTTAAATGCGTGTCAGGATTTGACATGGATGATTGTTTTTCTTTCAGTATCAAGTCCTGGCAGTGGATGGGGGACAAGAGCAGGGCTGGACCATGCATGGAGGAGGCTATGCTATTTCCATATGTGCCATGGGACTGTCAAAAATCACCCCTGCCCCTAGCTGACGTTAACCCTGAAAGAGAAACTTCCATTGATGCGAATGGAAGCTTCCCTTTCAGGGCTAATAGTTGCAGGGGGAGCAGCTTTGGTAGCATCACAGTGCACGGGGAAAGGGCTAACCCACCCACCCTGGCCCCCATGTGCTATAGCCCTGATCCTGCCTATCCCCACTCCTCTGGGTGATAGTTAGAAAAAAAATCCCTCCACATTATATGTGTAGTTTGGCCTTGAGCTCCCCAGCAGTCCCTCACCACACCACAGTTTATTTATTAGTACATTTTATATACTGCCTTTCTGCCAATGCATTCAAGGTCATTCACAGTTTAAAAACTGGCTTGCAATCATATAGACATGATAAAAAAAAAAGAAGAAGAAAGACAGGAGGGGAAGAGGAAAATACGGAAACTCAGCGACTATGGCCACTGCGAGGGACAGTTTTTTGAGGGGAGAAGCCAAATGGCAGTTGGTCCCGGCCAGGCTGAGCAAGGGGGTCTTGCTGTCACCACTCCCTCGGTGGTATGTTTATCAAGCCAGTTTATGCCTATGCTGCAGATACTTCCAAAAGTGTCCTGCAGCTGCCACATAAAGGCAGAAGGCTTCTTTTGCTGGAACTGGCAAAACAGGTCAAAAGGACGCAATGGGCAGAAACCACCAGAAAGTTCTCTTGCACGAGAGAACTGGGGCTGCTCCAGTGCAGGAGACAAATCTGGGTTTTTCATCTAGGCCATTTCTACATGAGGCATTTATCGTGCGCTTGTGATTGGCCACTCACAGATGTTTGAGGATCTTTTACATGACGTCGTCAACCTCCAGGACATCTGCTGAGGTTTTTCCCAGCGACCCCGCCTTTAAAAAGATAGGAGATATGCTGGAATATAACCCCCCCACCCGCCATTTCCGCAGTGTGAAGTGCCGGCATAGCACAATAATTCTTCCACTAGATGGCGCTGTTTCATTGACAACTATAGAAAACCCCATTAAGGCTGCTAAGAAAGGGCATTTTCAATTCCACGACACATTCGTCATCTAAAGGAGCCAGTCCTAATTGCGCCACAGAAATGGAAGCAAAATGCTCCGGTGAGGCTGCGGGATTTTCCATTAATGTAGAGACACCCTATGTTAAGAAGAAGGAACCTTTTGAGCTTGGAGCAGGGCTTGTTGTCCAAGGACATGCTGTTTGCTTTCGGGGGAACTCTTTGTAGAGGGCACCATTGACCTTTTTGTCTGTTTGGGCATTTGCCTGCTCCCTCAAACTTAACTTGTATGTTTGGCTTAAAAACAACAACTTAAAACCAGATCTCCAGTGCTCTCTCCTCTCATGGAAACTGACCCAGTAAAAGGCTGCTCACTGAAATCTCCTCAGAGAAGCAGGCCACTTAGGGCAGGGGCAGGCAGAAGGAGATCCCGAGATGTTCTGGATGAAACTCCCAGCATTCCTGACCATTGGCCATGCTGGAAGGGGCTTCTGGGAGTTGAAGTCCAAAACTTCTGGTGATCTACTTTGTGCCCACCCTCTGACTTAGGGTGGCCACTTATGCATTGCTGAACGAGAGAAAATGCATCACCAAAGAAAAAGGTTTAAAATGGGCAGAGATCTGCTTAAAATTTGCATATGCTAATTTATATGTCAAGATGCAAAATTGGAAAGAACTACTATAAGCTAAACAGAAATGGAAATACAATGCATCTCCCTATAAGGGAGAAGACTGTGACTAGGTGATCTGTGTACCTGCTTGTTCTGCTCTCTGGGGGCTAACTGTTGACGGGCAACTTCAAAGCCCGTGCTCTCTCTTCTTACGGTTCTTTGTTGTTAAACCGGACTTGGACTGGACAGCCTTTCAAACAGAGGACTGTCCTCTGTGACTATAGGTCACTTGGCCACCGTTACACACACTCCTCTTCCAAAAACTCAAACTGAGTCATGAAACCTATAGAGGGGAAGAAGGCGGGGGCAAGAGAGAGGATCTCTTCAACAGCATCCCTTTTTTGTAGTTACCAACTGCCACCCCACCCCTGTTTTGTGATTGCCTCCCCTCCCCTCCTTTTTCCCTTTGCAGCCTCTGATAAAGGGTTTGTGATGCTGCTGGGGCTAGAGCAGTATACCAATGTAACCCTCACCCCAAGAGGTTTGGCTTTCAACCCTAGCAGTAAGATGTTCTACGTCTGGGGGAATGTTATCTTGCAAAGGTAAGACCCCCTACTCAAAACCTGTGTTCGTCTTTAGAAGATAAAAACTCTGCTGCCCAGAAAGCAAAGTCTGTAGATTTGTGCCTGTACACTAGTAGTGGTAGGCTATCCTATGGTGTACTAGTGTAAATCCTGTGTTGCCATGGGGGCTAGTAGTCTGGCAACTGGAACAACTTTACACTTTTAAAATAAATGTACTACAAATAAACTGGCAAAGTGAAAACAAAAAAAGATGTTCTTTTTAAAAAGATCATTTATCATTTCTTTGAGTATGAGGTCAAAAACATGTGTTCTAATATTTTTCTCTTCTCCCTCTGGTGTTCTTTCAGCTCTTTCTTCTCAGTTTCTCTTCTTCCTACTCTGTCACTAACTGTCTTTTCTTCAGAATGTTTCCCAATGTTCTGTGCCTGTCCTGTCATTGGCACAACACTCTAAGAGCTCACAGGAATAAGCATTATCATACATGCATATGCACACTGTCACATGTTACATTACATACACAGTGTGGGGCATATGCATTGGCCTCCCCTTTGCCTCATCCCTCTCCCTTCTCCTTTCCTGAGCTTCCCAAAGCTCGAGCTTTGAACTTTTTCCAAGTTTCAACATTTTCTGCGTGTCTACAGTACTCAAGCTTTAGTTTTTTAAAGAAAGAGCAAAATTGGTCTGATAGATTTCTAGTAATAAGCCTTATACTACCACATTCTTATATAAGATTGTTTTTCCATTCTCCTATTCTTTATCTTCAGTTTTCTCCTTGTGCTGTTTCTTATAAAGCTTGGAATAGGGGGCAGCAAATGGTCTGTAGGTTAGTGTCTTCAACTCGTTTGGCCAAATGTGCTTTTGAGGACCCACTTCTTAATTTTTTTACCATTTTTTTTTATAATGCTGCCTTTGTGACCTGGCTGGGACACTTGCCCTTTGCGCTGTGCTGCCTGTGAGCTCAGCAACCCAAGCGGTCGTGCTGGAGCCTGCCAGAGGCGAGGGTCTAACTTGGAGAATGGCAGCACCATGGAGTCCATCCTTGGCACATGGAGGCAGCCTTCATTCTGGGGGCTAGTGCCCCAACAGTATCAGTGTCATTTTTTAGCTGAATAACAACAACAACAATAATAATGAGAATAATAATAGTTTCAACCCGATCTTGATGCTACATTTCCTGGAATGAACAAAGTAGGAATTCATCTCTGGCTACTTCCAAATGTAACAACTGCAGTTCTTCTTCTTCTTCTTCTTCTTCTTCTTCTTCTTCTTCTTCTAATTATCACTGAATAAATAGAATTTTATGTTCGAAGAGAAATTACCTTCTGCCTGGTAACTTATTTATTTATTTACAATATTTATACGCTGCTCCATATCTAGAACAGATTTCAGAGTGGTGAACACAAAAGATAAAACAGTAAGAGCATAAAAAGATTAAAACACCACATTAAAATTACACTTGTTTAAAAAAGACTTTTGAATGAATGAATCATTTGAATGAATTAATAAGTGGTTGAGGGACTAGAACTACCGGATAAGAAGGGACTGAAAATGGATGCGCTGCATGTGAGAAGCCATTAAAGTAATTCATGCCCTGGGAATACTTATTGGCCACTGAAGGGCAGGATATACATTTCAGAAATAAATAAATAGAAATAAATTAAGTTGGTTGTGCAAACTTAACAACAAGAATACAAAAGGGATGTGAATGTAGCTGCAATTAGTTAAAATGTAAATCAAATGAAATAGTCATTAATATGAAAATATTTTGTGTTTTAGTTTGGTGCAACACAGCCAAATTTGCTAAAGGCAAAGGTTCTCACCCTCCAGCCTCCTCACCACCCTGAAAATTCAGATACCCCACCTAGTTTTTGTTCCTGCAGACAACAACTGCTGCAGCTCATCCATCTGTGACCCAGACCTTGCCTGAGGCTCACCGGGCTCTTTGCTTGCACTCCTGGCCTCTGCTGGGATCTTTTTTCTTCTTCCTTTCCTCTGGGAAATACCAGGATCTACAATCCTTCCTTTTGCCCTCCGCTGTTCTGAAATGGTAGAAAGATGTGCAAGAAAGCCCCCATTAACTGCTGCTACCAAGTGCCGCCCTAGATGGCTGCTTAGAATCATCTGGCAGGCCGGCTGGCCGGCTGGTCATGCGTCTCTGTTTTCAGCCCTGTGCAATGCTTGACGTCCTTCTCCGACATCTCCACTAGAACCAAGTCAGGCATGACACCTGCAGAGCAGCAGGGCTGTTTGGAAGCGCTGTTCAATACAATATTGATTTGTTTATGTGTGTATGTGTGTATGTATGTATTACATTTCTATACATTTCTATACATTTCTATATTTCTAATAGCCAAAACTCTGTGGGCGGTTCATAAACATTAAACTCCTAAAATAACAAAAGCTGAACATGGGCCAGAAGTGCTGGCATTACCATTTGGAGTGAATGAACGAGGTAGCCTTTTTTTGCCTATGACACTTGTAAAATTATTAACCACAATTGCCATTGGTAATGAGTAGCTTTCACACCTTCATTGCGTCAAAAATAGCCAAAAATACATACTACTTGTTTGAGGCTATAAGTTTGACACCCTTTGCCCATTTAGGGTCCCAGGGGGCTCAAATTGATTGAAAAGATCCAAAATGTATTGAACTAATTTTGGGAGCATCACTGTAAGGACGCAGAACAGAATCTGTAAATCATGGATGGGAAAAATCTTGTTTTTTAGATTTCATGTATGGATAAAATTGTTCGTAGAAGCGGTGGTGCTCCCACCCCAATCCCTGCCAAACTTCCTCTCCTTGCTTTTCTTTTCAGCAATGACATGGTGAGTTACATATACCTCTCCAACTTCCCAGGTCATTCCTCCATCAAGTATTTTGTCCTATCATTTACTGGGGAGATTGCCTTTGTGACGGACCTAGAGGAGGTATGTCTGCTTATCTTCCTTATGGATCCAGTGGTTGGCCATTTTAGAGAACAGGGCTCAGTATTGCTGTGGGAAGTGGGGTACTGTGGGGAATCATGAGCCTGAGGGACATTTGCTCCCCGCTCCTGCCCAATGTGATCTAGCCTCTGGGCATTTCTACAGAGCTCCTCCCCAAGGAAGGGCCAGCCCACCTCATAGACTTTGCTAAGAATCAGACCAATGAGGAGAGTGGCCAGCTGGGTGCAGCTGTTGGATGGTGCTCCAGCAGCATCCGATCCACCCATGTCCACCTTTCCTGCTCCAGTGGAAATATTCCCTGATAGAAGGAGCAGATGTGTGTCTTCACTTGCCTCCCATTAGAGTATTGCTCCCATTTGTCAGTGGATCCCAACCTGAGGAGCCTGAGCTTCAGAAGGTGACAACAACCCATTGTGATCTTCCTAGGCATTACCGTATTTTTATTTTATTAGTGGTATTTCTCATACAATTAATAAATATGCAGCAGTTAATTATATGATTAATAATTCTGTGTAGCCCCCAATTTCTTTTTTTCTGTGGCTCAATGGCCCATGATACAATGTATATTAGCAGTGAGATATGAACTGGGGACTTCATAGTGTGCAACCTGGCCCTGTCCATGTTCTTTCAGAAGGAACCTTTTACAGCATTTAAGCAAGAAAATCCCACGTGTGTTAAGAGAACCTTTTTTTCCTATCAAGGGCCATTGAACCACACGAAGATCATTCAGAAGGAAGTCCCAGTGATTTCAGTGTGTGTGTGTGTGTGTGTGTGTAATAAAGATTCTGCTTGAGCATTACTTTTTTTTCTACATCTCATTCTAGGTCTGGGTTAGCAGAGAGAGTGGCACAGACATTAAAAAAGTATATCCATCTCAAGCCTGGGATGTGTACAATGCCCTGCAGGTGATGGAAGGCACACCAAATTATGGCTTGCTTTTGAAACAGGCCATAGTCAGCATTTTCTATGACAGGGAAGGGATGCAAGAGGTGGGTGTCTCTGGTGGTGGTTGTACTGGTTGGGAACCCAGCAGGTGGCTAGTGAGAAAGGAAGCCCAAGAGCCCACTCTGAAACATTTTACTTAAAAGTAAAGCTGGAACTGCACATTGCTGGAAACACTGTCCTCTTCTTGCGGTGTTGCTTGGATTCCGATCATGTTTGCAAAGCCAAGGAGCTGCCCAGCAGGTTAAGGCGCATATCTGTGGCAAGTTACCAAAGCAGCAAAGGAGCTGTCAAGTGCAGGGGTCACCCAGTACTAGGAACTGAGCAGCGTGAGGTGGGAGGCCTTGTGCTTCTAGATGTGCCATGCACCTTCTGCTTGGACTCGTTGCCATCTCTGCTCCTGGGGGTGATTGTGGAGGGTCTGGAGCTGGGGTGTGGTGCCTGTCAGTATCTATCATATCCCCTAAATCTGTAGCTTCCCCAGGTGGGGCACCTTCCCTGGTGGTGGTCTCAGCGGTGCTGATTGTCAGTGTCTATTAACCCCCAGTAGAACCCAGATGTGCTGGGGACAATAGTAGGGTCCTCCAAGGAGAGGGTCCCATCTGATTCTGAACTGGTCCTGATTCTGAACTGATTATGGGATGTGGCAGACATACACTACTGCAGGTAACAGCAATTCTCTTCCTCTGACTTACAACATTCAGTACAGATTGCCTTGTGTTGTGACATTTTGCGTTTCGCTGCTTCCACGAGTGGCAGCCAGTGATGTGGGGCAGGGCTAGGGGGAAGCCCAGCATCATAACACAAGGCTAAACTGTCAGTCTTCCACTGATGGGTTGAGACCTACAGGCGGGGTTCTGCCCCAACCTAGGTAGATGGCAGCACTGACATCGTTGCCACTTTTGTTGTTCAAGGACTTTTTCTCCAGAGAAAAACAGAGGCAAGGTGACAAGCAGCGAAGGCAGCCAGGCCTCCCATACTCTTGAGAGCTGAGTTGAACAGGGGAGGGCAGACATCAAGTTTGTTGGATCAACTTGGTTTTTTTAGGAGAACCCCAGGATCCACCTACTAGAAACAAGCACAGAGGACAAAGGATTAAGGAGCAGTGTAACTCTGAGCACATTCTAAGCCTAGAGATGTACTTTTAGTACCAGAACTGAACTGAGCTCAGCATTCTTTCCCACAAAAGTCCACTTTCTTTATTTCAGCAGCAAAGTTAGGTGGAAAAAGTGATTTTGTTGTGGCAATTAAACAAGCGGGGAGTGGGAAACCCTTGACAATCTGCCACAAATCACCAAGAGATCTATCAGCAGGTCCCAAAATACCTCCCCCCACTCCCCTGTAGAAGAGGGAATTTCAGCCAGAACATTATCCCTGCATGAGAAATCTCAGTTTCTTTGTAGCTGTTAGAGGACAAGAGCCCTGCCTTGCCTTGCGGCTGGTCAGAGAAAAGTAGGATGAAAAGTAAAATGCTACATTGTTTTGTCCTGTTTTGGAATGTATTTATTTATCTTGATCGCTAAGGGTGCTTCTAGATGAGGCTTTTATCACGCTGTCGCCCTGCCTCATTCACAGAATTTTACAGAGGATCCAGACAACATCGGCTTCCACTCATAACCCTCCTGTGTTTTCCCACTACTTCCTTTTTTTTTTTTTTCTTGCCATGGAAAATCCATTAAGGAAAAAAAGACAGGATAGCTACTCAGTGACTTTGGATTGTTGGTGCTAGGACCCGAGGCTGGTGCCAGACTCCAGTGGGCCATCCGCATAGTGCTGCGGATCAGCCCCTGCTGCCGTGCCCCCTGCTGCCAAAGCCTCCCTCCCGCCTGCCCACCGGCCAGAGCCCCCTGCCCACCTGCTGAAGCCCCCTGCCCTCCCCACTGCTGCCTGGCCTCCCGTCTGCTCACCCTTCCTGCCTGCTCACCCAAGCCGCTTGCTCGCTTGCCCACCCTCCGCTCCCCTTTTTCAATCTGGTGGCAGTGGAGGTGGATCCTGCTCCTCCTCACCTCGCGTGGCTGGCAAAACTCTGAGCATCCGCTGGCCAAGTGCAGCAGCCCCCCCGCACAATTTCTAAAGGTTTTCTTATGAGTCTGAATCACTCAGATGCTGTCTTGTGATGGCGGGGAGTGGGGGGTGGGATTGGTCAATGAAGGGAACAGGTATGATGTGAAATAATGGCCGTTACTCACTGCTACTCAAAAGGTAAGTTTACAAAAACCTTTTGAAATAGAGTGCTGTGGCGCCTGGAGGCTTGGCCGTGGTGATTCCAGTGGGGCTGGCTGGGAGGGCGAGGAGGAGGATGGTGGCAGCTTGGGCAGGTGGGCCCTTCTGAGCCTGCGGGCCCTTGGCAGCTGCCTGCCTGTGCTGACTGCTAAAGCTGGGCCTGCTAAGACCCCCCTGGCTTGAAGGACCCTGACGCCCGGCCTTTTGACCGAGGCGGCTTACAACAGATCGCAAAACACCTACCCGGCAGCCCTTGCTCCTTTGACTGGTAGCAAAGGCCAGTGTTCCTTCCTCTTGCTTCTGCAGTCCCAGGACAACTGGCAGTCATATATCTGGATTGTACTGTTTTACATTTTATTTCATTTCTTGTTTTAAATTCTGTAGGCCACTTAGAAGAATAGGGTAAAGATGATAGCTTACCCACCTGCCTACCTATCCCCCTATCTGTTAGAAATGGGTTCCGTGTTGTAGTTCAAAGCGGGCCCTGTGTCGGAAAGGTTGAAGGCGCAGTTGCAGCGTGACTCAATGTGACTGAGTGTAGAGTGAGTAAACGTTACCGAGGAGAGGGCAAGAGTGAGAGTATCCAGGTTTTGGATACCTGGCTTCAAAGCCAGCATCATGGTTGGGCACCTGCCAAGGGCCCACACCCCAGCACAGGGCCCCCTGGCAAGAGCCCCCCGGCGTTGCTGCTCCTCTGCAACAGTGCAAGCTGCTTGTTCGCCCGCCTCTTGCTCTGGCCCAGACAACAGAGGTGGTGAGGAGGAGGAGGAGGAGCAGCAGCAGATGCCGCTGCCGGCTTGCTCACTGGCTTTCTGCCTGTGGTAGCCATGATGAGAAAGAGGAGCAACGGGTGGCAGTAGTGGTGAGCAGGCAGGCTCACCGGAAGAGAGGAGCCCATTGAGGTGTGCTGCCCAAGGGCCTTCCAAAATGTGAAGCTGGCACTGCCTGATTGTTCCAGCCTATGTCTGTTGATCTGGGCTTTTCTTTCAGCTGGTTTATATGGAAGAAGTTAGAGGCAAGGGAAGATTAGTCAAAAGAGCGTTTCCTTTGGATTATGTCTTGACTTATGACCAGTTGATCAGCACCCCTCACAAAGGGATGACAATCGAGTAAGTAGAACACGTACAGTGTAGCGTCATCGATTCCGAACTTGTCTCAAAGATCTGGCAGGGCAGAGATTGTTTGGCTAGCTGTTGCCAGTTTACGCTGCCCTACATTGATAGCCCTGACTGGAAATGGCTCTCCAGAGTCATGGACTTAGTGCCCTTTCATTTGTAAGCATTGCAAGGTTCTTGGCTTCCTCCATCTTTTGAATCTAATTTCTGTCCTATCTGAGCAGTTCGGGCAACAGCAGACAGTTGGCTTCTCCCACACTGCTTCTGAGCTGGCCATGTGTGGGGCCTTTTCTCGGATTGTGGTAAAGACCCTCTAGTGGTATATCTCTTCATAGAAGTGCTGCAAGAGCCAATTTATACATGTAGCAGAATCAAGTGGTAAAGCTTTTCCTGGAGGTACCACTTCAGTTTTATGCAGGTTACAAGCTACCTCACAAAAAACCTCACCCCAGCTCCCTGCATAGAGAGAAAGAGCATAGAGTTGCAACGAAAATGATCCCCTCTAATACCAAACTTTGGTGTCCTGTGCCTACATGTCTGGAAAGGAAACTCAGTCACCCCAAAATAAGGCTGTGCGTTCTGCATATTCGGAGGACTACCCAGGTATGCAGAAGTATATGAGTTTGTACATTAAAAGAAAAAGATTTTTCAGAATAGAAAACCGTGAACAGCCCATCAAGGACTTATGCTGAGTGACTTCATGATCTTGGTAATGTTGAGGGTAGTTGAGCTATGGAATATCCAGGGTATCTGTTGATGGGGGGGGGGGGTGGAAATCAAAGAGGAAGAGGAAATTAGCTTGCCTGAGGCCCTAAGAACTTATATTATGCTGTAGGGAGGAATTGAATTAGGCTCCTTCACACTGGGTTTTTATCCTGCAATTGAGATTGCTCCTTCATACAAGTTTGCGGGCCATTTACATGATGCAGTGAGCATCCAGCCCTTTGCTCTGTTTTTAATTAGCTTGCAGATAATGAGCTATCAAATTACCCCGTTGTGTTCCGCTTCAGTTTCCTCCCTGAAAAGAGTAAAAGTGGCAAGAAGAGGAGCAATATCAATGGAAGATAATGGAAGACTCAGATACAGGGAGAAGGAGGGGGAAAGGGGTGGGGGAAAAGGAAGCATATGAAAAAGGGAGTCGTCGTGATCCTGCATTTAAAACGGAAGCAGAAAGCCCTGTTTTAAATGCGGGTTTTTAGGCTGGTGTAGAGATGCCCCCTGTTCACGCCTGAAGAACTTCCTCTAAGCCCCTCCTCTGAGGCCCCCTGCTATTCAAAGTAAGATGGGTAGTGACTGGAGATGGGGCCTTTTCAGTTGGGGCACCCTGAATCTCCCCTGTCTGTGTTAGATGAGGAGGCTTGAGGAGGGGGAATAAGTCAAAGTACACCTTCACCCATCACTCCCAGCAGAAGACTTCTCCCTCTCTACCTAGCAGTATAGCAGTAAAGCACTCAGGGTGGTGGCTAGGGTAGCAGCCAGACCAAACCTGGGCCCTTTAGTGCTATATGACATCGGAACATTTCAGGAGTGTGGGAAAGAAAAAAGTTGCTTGTTTTTTTCCTTTCCCAGCTTCTGAAATGTCCACTCCTCTGTGTGGCTCCTATTCCAGGCTGGCTGGAGCTCTGAACAAGAGTGCCTCTTGTTAGAGGCTGGGGAAGAAATAACTGCAATATTTTATTGTGGGGCCCCCCACTTGTTTTTTGGCCTAAAGACAGATTCAAAGTGAATGACGGTTCCTCCTCAGGTGAAACTTATTAAGAATTTCGAAGAAAGTCAGAATAGTTTCAGCTTCAAGCTAATTTCTCAGAGTGGGGTGCGGTTTGATGTTCCACATGTCACCATGTTTCATCTAGAGCTGAGGTGTTGAACCACTTTCAAACTGAGGGACAAATTCAGTTCCAGAGGAGGGCTCATTCCAGTGGGGCCAAATTTATTCATAAATGATCTGGAATTAGGAGTGAATAGTGAAGTGGCCAAGTTTGCCAATGACACTAAATTATTTTGGGTGGTTAAAACAAGAAAGGGTTGTGAGGAGCATCAAAAGGATCTTTCCAGGCTGGGAGAATGGGCATCTGAATGGCAAATGCCGTTCAGCGTAAGCAAGTGTGAAGTGAGGCACGTTGGGGCAAAAAATCCCAACTTCAAGTATAACTTGAGGGGATCTGAGCTAGCGGCGATCTTGGGGTTGTGGTGGAGAGCTCAGTGAAAATGTCAACCCAGTGTGTGGCTGCTGTATAAAAGGCAAACTCCGTGTTAGACATAATTAGGAAAGGAATTGAGAATAAAACTGCCAATATCATACTGTGCTTAAACACATCTATGGTGCGATCACACTTGGAATACTGTGAACCATTCTTGTCACACATAAAAAATGATACTGTAGAGCTGGAAAAAGTGCAGAAAAGGGCAACTAAGCGTGCAATCCTAGGGGGAAAGTTGGCCACCTCCGAACTCGGAAGCGACCGATGCAGGGCAGGCGGAGCGTGGAGGGGATCTTCACCTCTGCACACTGGCTGCCCTGCATTTGTGGCAATTTTGGCCGTCTAGCCAGAGCTCCTTGAAGCGGTGTGTGTGTGTGTGCATAGGAAGCGTTGTAACGACGCTTCTGCCATCCCCACCCCTCCTCGCCCCCAGGAACACCCCCTTTTCAGCTGCTCCACATTGCTCTCATGAGCCGGGGACAAACTGTACCGCCTACGAGGGGGCAGGGGGAGGGGAGCTGGTTCTCTGGGAACTGACCTCGAAGCGCTGGCTCCAAGCCCGGTTCCCAGAAAATGAAAAATCCTATGGCCATCTAGACGCTGTCTAGTGGCCATATGATTACACCCTAAAATGATCAAGGGGCTGAAGCAACTCCCTTATGAGGGAAGGTTACAACAGCTGGGGTTGTTTAGTTGGAAAAAAGGAGAGTAAAGGGGAGACAAGATAGAGGTGTTCAGGATTATGCCTGGTGTGGAGAATGTGGATAGGGAGCATTTTTCTCCCTCTCTCATAATACTAGAACCCAGCGGGGCCCTCCCATGAAGCTGATTGGTGGGAGATTCGGGACAGATAAAAGGAAGGACTTCTCCACACAGCGCAGAGTTAAAGTATGAAATTCGCTTCCCTACAAGATGTAGCGATGGCCACCAGTTTGGATGGCTTTAAAAGGGGGTTAGACAGATTCCTGGAGGAGGAGGCTATCAATGGCTGCTAGTCTTGATGGCTATGTGGTGTCTCCAGTACCAGAGGCAGTATCCCTATGTACACCAGTTGCTGGGGAACCTGGGCGGGAAGGTGCTGTTGCACTCCTGTCCTGCTTGTGGTTTTCCTGTGGGCAGCTGGCTGGCCACTGTGTGAACAGAGTGCTGGACTAGATGGATCCTTGCCCTGATCCAGCAGGGCTCTCCTTATGTTCAAAGGCAAAAGGGGCAGGACCAAAATACCATATTTTCACTTTAAGCTGTTACTGCCAGTAACGAAGCCTTAGGAGAGGCATTTCAACCTTTTAAATGTGAAAAACCACAGAAAAGGCAGAAAGCCACAAATGATTAGTGGCCAGGGAAGGGGGTAGAACCAGAGGAAGGGGGCATAGCCATCTGGTAAACCCCAGAGGGCCTGGGGTTCAGCACCCTGATGAAAAGCGAGACCCAAATGAATCTGGAGGTTCCTCAGGCAAAGCATCTGAGGAATTCTAAGGGAAGCCAACAGTGTTTTGCTAAGCCTCACAACATTTCTTAGTGGAAGGGTTTGAGTGTCTCCGTGGTGTTAGGGGGATGTTTTTGCCATGGAAGAACATTCCATCATGCCTTCCTCCCGCTAGCCTGATTTAGTCCAGGAAAGGCTTCACCCTGTGATTCTGCTGCATTGATAAAGTGGCTCTCACATTTTGTGGCACAGGCCGGAAGAGGAGGCAGGGAAAGGAAACGGCAAGCGGAGCACCAGGCTAGCTTCTCCTCACATCCTGGTGGAAAGAGCTTTGCCAAGTGCTTGAATGTTAAACACAAAACTCTGCTAGACAATATTTGGCTGTGGTACAAATTACATGAGTGTTTTTACCAGCTGGCTTGGAAAATGTAATAGCTCATTCTTCCCATGCATGGTGCTCTGGTCCAGGTGGGATTCCTATTGGGCAGGGGCCATGGGGCTTGTGGATGGTGTTATTGGTTTGCCCCTTTGTTCCCAGTGGAGTAGACTACATCAGATTCACCCACCGTTGCCCGTTTGCCATCATACGCGTGGTGGACCTGCCATTGCCACAGCGCTTCACCCGCATGGAACATTACCGTGCCAAGCCACCCGAGATCATGGAGAAAACAGGCTTCCATGACGAGAAGTCACTGACCGTGTACCAGGGACTGGTCTACCAGCTGCTCCAGTTACATTCGTCTTACCACCGAGTGAGAACGCTTTTTGTTCCTCTGGGTCAGGAGTGGGCAACCTGAGGCCCTTGGGCTGCATTCTGCCTTCGGGCTAATTTCAAATGCCCTCTGTAAGCGATCAGTTCAGACTTCCGGCAAGAGTGATCTCTCTGTCCCCCAGCAGTCTGCTGGGCGAGGAGAAAGAGGGGGAGGGAGAGAGAAGGGGTGTCAGGAACAGAGAGAGAGAAGGGGTGGCCCTGCCCACTTTTGGTTCTGGCCCCACGCACTGCTAGCCTCAGCCCTGCCCACTGCTGGCTTGCGCCCCCCCATTACCCCCCCCCCAAGGGAATGCAGCCCTTGTCAGAGAAAAGGTTCCCCACCCCTGTTCTATGTAACCATTGGGAGGGGGGTATGAAAAGTGGGAGGCCTCAGTGCCGCCACAATCTGCTTAGTAGTAGTGAATTAAAGATGACAGCCCCTGCCTGCAGGCTTACAATCTAAAAAGACATAACATCCAAGGAAAAAGAAATGGGGAGGGAAGCGGAGAAGAATATTCTTTTAGTAGGGCTGGCGGAACGGCCCTGCTCTCCCTCTCAGCCCCCTCAGTTCAGCCTGGAATTCTCCCGTTTTGGCCCCGCAGCAGATAGCGAGCATCATGGCTGGGCAGAGATTCCAACACTTCCCGTTATGCCACATCTGCCCTCAGCGCTTTCCTGTGCCCAGGACAACTATGCACTGCAAGCTGAGCCCATAAAATCTACATGTTTGTTGTGTGCAGAATTTATTCTGACAACGTATCACATTATGGAGCTGGGCCAGTTGGCTGGTGGCCTGTGGGTAACAGTACCAAATGCTGGAGGCTATCTTGTAGTGTGTGCATGTGTGGGGAGGGAGGGGGAGGGGGCAGTGTGAGATTACATAGATATGTGGCTCCCATTTGTTTATTTATTTATTACATTTATATCCTGCCTTTTTTCCTCCATAAGGAACCCAAGGCAGCGTATGTAATCCTCCTCCTCTCCATTTTAGCCTCACAACAACAACCCTGTGAGGTAGGCTGGGCGGAGAGTCTGTGACTGGCCCAAAGTCACCCAGTGAGCATCATGGCCTAGTGGGGACTAGAACCCGGATCTCCCGGCTCCCAGCCCAACACCCCATTTGTTTATATCATCATCATCATCTTCATCCTATACAAGAAAGGTCCCTTTGGCCATGTTGGATAGGCATGATGGGAGTCGCAGCCCAGAACATCCGGAGGGCACCAGGCTGATCTAAATGTAGGCCTCAGAGGGCTCAATCCACATTCCAGCAGCCCCTCCCCACCCACACAGGAAAGGGGGTGTCTTTCTCAGCAGCCTGCAGGGAGCCATCGTAGGCCCCCAAGAATCTCCTGCTTCTGCCGTCTCTAAAAGAGCACAGCAAGCATCCACCCGGACAGCATTTCCCTCTGGCCACTGAATGTTCAGGGATGGATGCGAATTTGCTGGCCCTGGCCTCGCCGCAGTCCTGGCTGCAGCTGTTTCTGGCTCTAGGGCTGATTCAGCAGTCATCAGCCATCCCGGCTGAAGCTGCTGTTGTAACTGGGGTAGCTGCAGCTGGGCACAGCTGAGCAGCTGTTGAGCTCCCTCTCCCTCCCTCCCTCCCTCCCCTCCCTCCCTCGCGTCACCTTTGCTCACCCCTCAGCCCCTGCCCACTTTGCCCTTTCCAAGGCTCGGGCTGATCCTGATCGCAAGAGCTGCTGCAGTCATTGCACCTCCCTTTGGATCATCATTCCTGGTTTGCTTGGCTGGACTAAGGAGGCTCTCTGGGGTTTTTGCACTGATGCCATTTCACTAAGCTGAATTGTAATCCCTTGCTGAGTTTTAGGCAGATTTCGATGCCAGCTTCGTCGTGCTTCTCTCTCTGTTTTCAAAGACCTAACAAAGTCTTTTCATCTCCCTAGTCTTATGCTGACCCAGTCCACGACCCCACATGGCGCTGGTGGAAGAACAAGAAACAAGATGCGGTAAGAAAAAAGACCTTGGGAAACATTCCTCAGAACAAACCTTGCCCCTACCCAGATTAATGTTTGCCTTGGCTTAAGCTTGGAGGGACAGTGTTGTGTCGTGTCAGCTGAAGACACAACCATCGTTCGTATGACTTGATTGCTTACCAATAGCCATTGACAGCCAGGGTGCCTCTAGATGGGGGGCGGGGTGGTGGTGGTGGTGTCTCAGCACCAACAGAGAGAAGGCGTTGCGCGGCTATTCCAGCTTTTCCTAGGTAACTGATTTTCTGCCGTAAGAAAAAAGATGGAAGAAGTGGGAAAACATGGGAGGGTTATAAGAGGAAGACTGTGTTGTCTGGATCCTGCCCCCATCCCTGGTAAAATTCTGTGAATGAAGGAGGGGAATAATGGGACAAAAGCCTTCTCCGGAAGCGCCCACAGGGAATGTCCAGCACAGTAAGAGTAGTTGGAGAGAGAACGCCTGTATCTTCCACCTAAAAGACATCAACTCGGTCACCTTAAAGCAGGGGTGGGGAACACATTTTGGGGTGAGTGGGGCCAAATGACCACCTGCCTGTCTCTTTGTGGGCCAGCTGACATCACGGGATGTGGCCATGCCACTGACCTCATCCGGTCCCTGGTTGACGTGCTGGCTGGAGCTCCAGGCAACATTTTGGCTGCAGACTGGCTTAGTTGTGTGTGGGCTTTTGCCAGCTGGGGACAGCTTGTGCACAGAACAACTGCCTGGACTGAGGTGGCAGCTGGAGGGCTGCATGCAAAGCTGGGGACACTTTGCTGTTTGACACTGTGCATCATAGCCAATTCAGAGAGCTGCAGTGTGAGCAAAGGCACCCTGACTCAGGCTAGGTCCAGCTGCTGCCTTGGCCAGGGATGCTTTGCTGCTTCTCCTGTCTGCGTCCTTCCCGATGGAGGAAAGCACAGCATGGTCAAGTCCCCAGGTTTGTGTGGTGTGCATCATAAGCATGGGTGTGGCACATGAAACAACTCAGTTGGCACTGGGTGAAGCCACTCCTCCTTACACCAGCGGAGTCTACCATCGCTTGCGTTCCTGCTGTTACCTCCAATCTAAAATTGCGGATAACAGCGAGGATTGCTCTAGCAGAGATTCCTTCAGGCAGCAGGGCTTGTGAAGGCTGAGCCCTCAAGGAATCCAAAAAGGCTCTGCCAGCTGGATGGGGCACCTCCTTCCTAAGGCCTGGCTAGGTTTTGGCCTGCCAGGTGGCAGCAGAGCTATCAAGAAGAGCGCAAAAAGAGAGCAACATCCTAGCTGAAAAGATGCAGATGAAGGTGTACCATAATGTCATCATCTTGTTTGCCAGTGGAGGCATTTTCAGTCTCTGCTATTGCTAGGTAAACTTTAAAGTACATTTTCTTGAAAACTATAGTAGCTTCAGCAATAATTCTTGTTCATCTTGCTGTTTTGAGTATGTAATTGGATGTAATTATTGGACTGACCCTGAAATCTGAGAGTTAGGAGATTTTCCCCATTGGGTCCAAACTAAGGGTTTCTCTGCACCAGGCTTTTTATCCTGCAACTTACCAGGGCTTCTGCTTCTGGATTCTTTGTGGGATTAAACTCGGCTCCTTACACTGGCTGACACTGGCTTCCCCCCCGCCCCCCAGGACTTCCTTTGTCTGTAAGTTTGTTTATTTATTGCATTTCATTTCATTTTATTTCATTTCATTTCTATACAGCCCAGTAGCCAAAGCTCTCTGGGCAGTTCACAAAAATTAAAACCAAAGAGCACACAATAAAACAATATAAAATATATAAAACATTAAAACCACAGTAAGTTCTACATGTTTTATTATACAGCCACTAGTTGGCACTGTGGTATAGCAGAACTGTGCAATTTCACATGACCATTAAAATGGTCATTTATTACCACATTATCCTCGATTTTTTAAAAACCAGGATAAAGGTCAGAAAGTGCAGGAGAGGTTCACAACATCATGCAAAGGACCTGGAGGTTCACAACATCATGCAAAGGACCCGCAAACTTCTGTGAGTGACCAATCATGAGCGTGCAATGAAAGCCTCATGTAGAAATGCTCTAAATTGGTAGCCAATTGGTAGCCAATGACGTTGGTATAAGACTGGAGTTATATGCCAACAGCAAGCCTGGCTAGAAGACTGGCTGCTGCATTTTGAACCAGTTGCAGTTTCTGAACACTCTTCAAAGGCAACCCCATTAGCAGTCCAACCTGGATGTTACCATAACATTAATGACTGTGGCCATTCAAAATGGCCACATAAGGAGCCTGAATCTGGAGCAGCTGCTCCTGGAATGTCCAGCTGCTCAGCAAAGTAGGGAGGTCAGGAAACAATATGCTTTGGATATTTGAAACCAGGGGTGGGGAACATCTTTTGGTCCATGGGGTCAAATTGTCTCCACCCCCCACCCCCTCGCCTGACCAATCCGGTAGGCTGAATGATGTCACAGGGTGGGCCCTTTTCCCGAAGCCCCTCCCTTCTCTTGACATCATCCCCCTGCCCATTTTTCCTTTCCCCATTCAAGAGAGGCATGGAGCTCTCTGCACAGAGAAGGGGACTCTGCTGGCACTGGGATGGTCCTCCATGCACCAACCAAGGGCCTTCTTGTGCTGCTTATTGTCTTGAGGGGGATCAGCATGCAAAGGAACCCCTGGCCTGAGGGTGGGGCCTGGGACAAGGATGGGGCCCGCAGGAGTTCTTCTGTGGCGTGGATGGGGAACTACTATTTGTGGGAGGTTCTTCATCCCTCTTCTAAATAGGCAAGGGTTCAGATTAACCACAGAGGACACTGAGGTCACTTCCGGTCATCACTGTTATTTTTGACACTTTGAGACTGTGAACGTGATCCTTCCACACCGCTTCTTTGCGTAGTTTGTGTTCAAATATCTGCGGAATCTTTTGGTTTGGGCACATCTCATGTGTGGTAAGAAGAGCAGGGAGGAATGAGGATGACGCATTCGATGCCAAGGACTCCTTCTGATCTCTTCTTCCAGATAGGTAAAGTGGGGGAAGTAACAACTAAGCAGGTCCTTTTGTTGCAGATCTGAAATGGGAAGACATCCAGGCAGGGCTGCATTTCTGTGGGAGCACGAACCACCCTGACCCCCACAGAATGTGGCACTGGCTGTAGAATTCAGCATTCTGAGAATTTCAGTTTTCAATTTAAATAAAAACATTTCAAGATTCTAGTCCCTATAGGTGCAAAGTGGCATGTCTGAATAAGATTTCATTTGGTTGGAAGCAGAGTTTCAATTCCCGGCATAGTGCTTTTCTCCCTTCCCTGTGACTGGCAAAGCCAGAATTACGCAAAACAGTAAAAATGGCAAAATAAGAGAAATCATAATTTGCACAGATTTTGGATCTCAGCCGTTTTTGCCTCATGATTTGTGTTATCTGAATACAGCATTTATTTTTTAAAACATGGAGTACACACAGCCCTACCTTTTCGGAAAGGGCCACATGTCTTTCATTTTTATAGAACAGAATTAGTGACACACAGAGAGCACAAGAGAGGGTGGGCTGTAAGCCTAACATTCCCCCACCCGCGCTTTCCAGGAATACTACTCCTACGTGGCCAGTAACTGGAAATCCTCGGGAGGCATCTATGTTGACATGGCCAACTACATCAAGATCTACAACCTGATGCCCAATAATATGCTGCCAGGCAAGATCTACCTGGACAAGAAGACAGCCTTCACCTTCAATGTGTATTTGAGCATCAGGACAACCAAACAGAGCAGTAAGCAATGGGGAGCCCGGGAGCCGCTGTAATGAGGCAGGAGGGATGGGTATTTATTTATTATTACATTTATATACCACCTTTTTCCCACTTGCAAGAAACCCAAGGCAGCTTACATGATCCTCCTCCTCTCCATTTTATCCTCACCACAACCCTGTGAGGTAGGTTAGGCTACAGGTCTGTGACTGGCCCAAAGTCACCTCGTGAGCTTCATGGCCAAGTGGGGACTAGAACCCAGGTCTCCTGAGTCTCAGTACGACACCCTAACCACTACACCACTGAGTTGATTCACATGATCAAACAGCCCACCATGGCTTATTTAAGCTACAGTGGGCTGCGGCATGTGCAGGCTGCCATTTCGAATATTGAAGCTGCAACTGTGGCTTGTCGTATCATCTGAACCTGGTGGGGGTGGGTTGTGTGAAGATTAAACAACCCTCACATAACCCATTGCCTATTTTAGGATTATGTGAGGGCGCAGAGTGGTAGGCGGCAGTATTGCAGCCGAAATTCTCCCCATGACCTGAGTTCGATCCCAGCAGAAGCTGGGTCCCAGGTAGCCAGCCCAGGTTGACTCAGCCTTCCATCCTTCCGAGGTCAGTAAAATGAGTACCCAGCTTGCTGGGGGAAAGGTAGTCACGACTGGGGAAGGCAATGGCAAACCACCCCCCTATAGTCTGCCATGAAAATGCCAGCGTAAGCGGCATCCCTCTAGGGGTCAGTAATGACCCGGTGCTTGCACAGGAGGAACCTTTCCTTTCCGAGGGTGGTTTAACCCTCAGACAACCCACCCCCACTGTGTTTGGACAACACAACAAGCCACAGTTGTGGCTTGGCTGTTCAGAAGCCACCCAGCATGTGCTGCAGCTCAGCATGGCTCATTGAACCCATGGCGAACATGTGAACCAGTCGCTGGCCCTCTCTGGGTAGGTCACTTAAAACACAAGTGTGTGCATGGGTGGTGGTGGTGCCAACAGAGGAGATGGAGACTATATGTTGCATTATGAGAGTTTTCTTCTTGCAAGCCTGCAACAGCCAGGGGCCAACAAACCCCTGGTCTGGTGTTTGGAGAGTCATTTTAGCTGTTGCAGCATTGTGGACTAACATAAAGGAAAACTGCTTAAATAATAGTTTAAATCACCAAGCAAGGAGACTGAAACTGTGTAGTGCCTAAGGGTATATGTTGTGTGTCAGGGGGGAAATCCCCATTTGAAATGTTGCCTCAGTTGCAAACTCATTAGGTGGCCTTGGGCAATCCAATCTTTCTCAGCACAGAGTATGTGGATAAAAAATAACCCTATCCTGCTTTACAGGGTTGGCATCAGGATCTCTAAGGTGATGTATGTGATGTGCTCTGAACACTCCCTGAAAGTGCCACATAAATGCTAAATAGTGTTAAATATTCTGATTAAGTTTACCTGGTTTCTAATCAAAGCCAGGTACTAATTGGTTGGTACAAAGGAGTGGTTTTGTCAACTAAAATATGTTGATTTCCATCGAAATAGAGTCTTTAAACTACCAAGGAAGTACTTTAAACTACATTTTAGTGAGCTATAGGGTAGTATCCAATGTTAGGCCTTTGTAGAGTAGACCCATTGCAATAAACAGAAGTTAGTCATGATTATCTTAAGTCTCATTAATATCAGTAGGTCTACTTTATGTGGGACTAACATTGTATCCAACCCATACTTTGTTATGTATCATTAAATAGTTTTATTATTTTAGGAAATGCTTCGTTTCTAAAGCTATTAGATAACTTTGTTCCTGATTTTTGTAATGGCAACAAGTTGTTGCTTGCACATACACACATTTACAATTACTCTAGCTGCCTACGTCACTTTCAAATCTAGTAGATGAGGACACCAAGTAAGACCATTGACTTGAAGACCTAAGTCCATAGTCTGGCAGGGAGTTAGGCATACAGAAAACTATTGGAAATCAAACTTCTTCAAAAAAAGAAAAGAGAAGCTTTGGTGTTTGCCTGAAAGGAAGATGCCCCTTGTTCATTTTAACTGCCCTTTTCTAAACATATGATATACTTTCTGAAACAACGTGTCCAGAACTGCACACAGTATTCCAAATGTGAACATACCATAGACTGATATGGGCTGGTATATCTTCTCTTTTGCCTGCAGTGGGGGAGACAGCGGAGGAGAATTCCCTCCATTACATCTGGCTCACCACTATATTAGCCCATCCTGAATATGTCCAAGTAAATCTGCAGAGGCACGAACTCATCAGCAGAGGCTCAGTGCTGTATCGGGTAAGGACCTCTCAGTTCCCAGCAGATGGAATAAGGTGGGAGTCATGCCTTAAAAATCAGAAATGCAGCCCTGTTCTGATCAGAAGTCTGAAATGTGAAAGTCCTGAGCTCCATCGTTATACTGAGATACATTTGAAGCTACATTTGCAAACCTTTGCTTATGCAAATTTTCTGGAACCTAGAGCAGAGTGTCTCTGAGCATGAACAGAGTGCCTTTCTGGAAGTGGAAAGAATACTTACCGAAAGGGCCTGTGAAAAATGCTATTCCTCTGAAGGGAATGTAGCCTTTCCTGCCTGTAGGAATCACCCTTACTGCCAAACTAAATATGACATGCAAATGTGTGTAATTCAGCCCTGATCACTGTTTTTTCTAGAGAAAAGCTGCTTCAGGAGGGTGAGATTTTCACTAGAAAAGTAGTTTAGGGAGTGGCATTGGAAAAGCAGTGAGCAGGGAAAGGGTTTATCACCCCCTGCTTTGCCCCTAAAAAGTGCCCCCTCTTGGAAGCTGCGTTTAATACATGCGTCTGTAAGTAACATATAATTTGGCCCTAAGCAAACATGCCTAAGTTGGTAGTAGTTCCTTAGACACTGTGACACCTGAGCACTAGCCTGGGGTGAGATGTCAGCCATTTATGTGACCTCGTCAGGGTCAGATAAACTTTCAGGTAAACCAGTGTTGAATTTGGCTGCTAGCATAAGAAAAAAAAGGGTCTGCAGAGCTGCAGCCCTATGAAAGGTCTGTTGCTTCAAAGCAGGATGGATTGGAACGGGGGAAGGCTCTTTGCATTGAAGGAGACCCTTCCACTGAAGCACAAAGTCATTTGCATAGCCCTGCCTACTAAGCAAGTGGGAGGAGTAGCTCAGCCTTGGATAACTTCCAGCCCTAAAGGAGAAAGCAACCATGTTCTCCTCCCCCCATGATGCCTTAGTGCGCAAGTGCGCATGATGACAACAAGGATGTGTGCAAGGATGGCTCAGCTGGATTTTGTTTTCTGGCAGCACATCTTCCAATTCTGGCAACCAGCCAGGAAGATTCTGGCTAACCGGCAAACTTAATTGAAGCTCTTCAGGGTGGTGGATGACACACGTGCCAACAGGTTCTGCCATGGAAGAAAATGGAGGCAAGCCAAATCCATTACTGTGGGGCTAATATAGTACTGGAAAATGGGAGCAGACGGGATCCAGGTGTTTTTGGCCATCCATTCTGCAGCTTTGAACGATTCACAACAAGGGGAAGCCAGCAGAGGGTGCATGCGAGGAAAGAGCATTTGCTTTAAATCCTTATTTCTTTTGTCCCATCCCTTCTCTGCAACCAAAAAACCAGGTGACAATCAGTGACAATGGCATTTACCCAAGACAACAGCTCAGTGGAAAGAACCTTCTGAAGAGCTCCATTAGTTTAAAGGTAAGAAAGCCGTTCTGGTCACCTCCAACTCCAAAGCTCCATTGTCTGCTTTCGTATTGTATAAATCATTCTTCTTGGGCTAGGATGGGCTGTCTCATGACACCTGCGTGTGCCAAATCTGGCATCTGGGACCAGCGTCTGACCATCCTGCTTCATGGTTGTCACAGAGAGGAAGGCCAGGATCTCTTCTTGATCATCCCAGAGTGCAGGACATGGAATAATGGGCTCAAGTTACAGGAAGCCAGATTCCAGCTGAACATCAGGAAACATTTCCTGACTGTTAGAGCGATATGACAATAGAACCAATTACCTAGAGAGGTGGTGGTGTCTCCCACACTGGAGGCATTCAAGATGAAGCTGGACAGCCATCTGTCAGGGATGCTTTGACTTGGATTTGTGCACTGAGCAGGGGGTTGGACTCAATGGCCTTGTAGGCCCCTTCCAACTCTGCTGTTGTATGTTTCTGTGCCCCTGACCAATGAGGTGCGCTCCTGTGGTATAAGTGGCTAGAATGTACCTGTTCTCTGAGATATGTTCAAGTTGTATTTACTTTTCCCAGGTTGCTCATTCGGGAATGAACTGCTATGAATACACAGGCCGGGGACCACGGATAAAGGTAACAATGCCTTTGATTCCTTGAGGGGAAGCCTGTTTGCCTTGAACAGTCTTTCTTTGCAATCTGCAGCTACGGGAGAGGTTTCGGTGGATGGTTGCCAGCTTGACTGGCCTTGCACCTGTGCCTTTATTGGGAGGCGATAAAGCAAGGCAGTTAAGTGAGGGATGTTTTTCTTCCACATAGTCTCCCTGCCAGGAAAATTTAACTTTATCAAACTCCTGAAGGGGAGGTTGCTCTTTAAAGGCACAGGAGCAGAGCCAGTACAAAAAGGTTGCAAATCCAATGTGAGTGTATTCCAAGGGGCCTTATCTCAGGGTGCGGGTGGGCAACCGCAGCCCTGGGGACCAAATTCGCCCCTCCTGGCATCCCGCTCTGGCTCTCCGGGGTTCCCCAGATGGCCACGCCCCTTTCCCCCAATCACCAATCGTTCCCAGCTTTTGTGTCATTTTTTCCCCAATCAAAAAGTTTGAAATGCCTCTCCCTAGGCTCAGTTACTAGCAGTAAGAACTTTAAGCTAAACCATGCTGATATTTTTTGTATTTTTGGCCCCACCCTTTTTGCCTTTGGCCCCACCCACCGCTGGAATGCGGCCCCCGAGAGCTTCTCCAAAATGAAATGCGGCCCCTGATTGCTGAGAGAGTATCTGCACATTGGACTCAGGGCAAAAGCACTGCGTAACAGGCACCTCTGTTACCCAGCATCCACTGAGGGGCCCTCCTAGAACTTTTCTGAAGAATCCTTTGCACTGTACAGGGGTTCTGCAGCAGACATGACAGACAGACAGACAGGCAGGCAACAAGGGGTCCCCTGCAGAGAGGAGTTTGGAAACCACTGCTCTAAAACACCTTCTGTTTTCCTCTTTATCTGCCCCACAGGGTAGCGTTGTGGTGGGGATTAATATCGGATGCCCCCCAGGCAAGAGACTGGCCTTTGACATCACTTTCACTAAGAATTATACCACCGAAAAGAACAAGCGCTACTTCGACTGTGTCATCCCAGACCCCGAGATGCCATGCTTCTTCTTTAGTGACGGTAAGGTTGGGATGGGAAGGAACACTCGGATGTACTGGGTTTCCCTGTGTGGCAGGAGGACTGGAGGAATCCATAATGTTAATTTCCCCTATGGTCTTTTTTGCTGATTTATTGTAAACTGTTCCAGGGGGCTTTTTTTTTATTAAAGGAATGGGATAAAAGTACGTAGGTACGTACACACACACGCATGTGCACCCAGGAAAGGCAGGCATTGTTGTAGCCCAGATCCCTCAATCTCTTCCTCTCCAGTTCATCCCTGCCTTTTGCTCCTCCCACCCTTCAAGACAGATCCTTGCTCTGGGAGATAACAGAGCAAGAGAAGGTAAGGGGATGAGAGAGGTAAGTTTGCTAAAATCCCATCACAATTCCATCTAGGTTGCTATCACACTTGGATTCCAGATAACATTTTTGCAAATTGTTGCTGTCCAGTATCTTCTGCATCGGTCTCCCTTTTTTCCCCAGGCCTGATTTTTGCAGTAAAACTAAATTGCATCACCACACTGGACATTCAAAGTTTTATTGAGACTTTTCAGGGTCCTGTGCCTTTAATTAAAATTTTCCTGTTTGCAGATCTTGCTCCTTTCACTGCTTCACTGTTGGGTATTCATGCTGAATAGTGCAGAATAGTCCTTCTGTCAGTTTCTCTGCCACTGTGTCAGTTTCAGTTTTCACAGAAGGTAGAGAAGGCTCTAATAATGATGAAGGAAATGAATAATTAATGGTTTCTCCAGCTCCTGTTAGAACAGAAACTTTTGCTGAGTGGGACTTACTTGTGAGTAAACATTGTAGAAGGATCTTGGTCATGGGAAAAGTATTGTTGGATAATATTTTCAATATAGATGGCAATCTACTTCGAGGTAATTCCAGAAGAGTAATGCCTCAGCAGTGCTAAAGAGCTTAACTTGGAAGGAAGCGTAGTAGGGGAAGGACCTTTTTGCACTCTTATGGAAAACTTATCAAAATCTTGGCTGTGAGTAAGGGCTTTTGTTGACATGGGAACAAAGTTTCTGGCAGCATCTTTGTGGCAGAAGAGAAATACAGTCAGTCTCCAAGTATTTCATTTCATTTATTTCATTTCTATACGACCCGATAGGTAAAGTTCTCTGGGCAGTTCACAAAAACTGCAAAACAAAAACATAAGATGAAAAAACTTTAGCATACAAATTTAAAAACAGTCTAAAACAGCTAAAAACATTTACTATAAGATACCAAGACCAGATTAAAAAAACCCTGATTGTATGGGATGGTAGCTGGTGAAGAACATGTCCTGTGCTTGCATCAAAAGTCAGCAAAGAAAATGGGGACTGGGCCATTGTGCCAGGAAATATAGGTTAGGATTGTGGATAGTATCCAATATTAGTCCTACTAATTATTTAAATAAATGGGACTTAAGTTAGTAATGACCAACTTACACCCCATTCCTTTCAGTGGGTCTACTCTTAAGTAGGACTAACATTGGATGCAACCTATTGGAAGCAGGTGCACTTGGAGAAATCTGTAGCTTACTCAGAATTCTTTCTAGGTATCTCTGGGCTTGAAAAAGGTGGGCCTTTTCTGCTGTGGCACCCCAGCTGTGGAATGAGCTCCCTAGAGAGGTTTGCCTGGTGCCTACATTGCACTTCTTCTGGCGCCAGGTGAAGACCTTTTTATTCTCCCAGTATTTCAGCATTCTAGTTCCCTAATCTTTTAGCTCTGGTGTTTTAAATCTGTATTTTTAATCTCTGCATTGCTGCTAGATTTTATTCTGGCTGTACTGTTATATTGTGGTTTTAAGCTTTTGTATTTTGTATTGTTTTATGCTGCACTCTGTGGTTTTAATTTTTGTGAACTGCCCAGAGAGCTTTGGCTATTGGGCGGTATAGAAATTCAATGAAATAAATAAATAAATATCTTCCATGAGACCAGGGGAACATGGAAAGGCAAACTATTAAGCACTCTGGTCAGGAAGGCTCCCGTCACAGTGTCTTGAACTTTTGATTGGCTGATGTGAGAAAGGGGTGTGTCGCAAAGGGGATTTGCTAAGCTGCCTTCCCAGCTGTCAAGATGTCTTAACTTGAGCAGCAACCCAGGAGATGTGAATGTTGTAACTCAGCAGGAGCATCTCCCTGTGGCCAGCTGCCAGGAACTGTTTGCTCCAACTCCAGCTGCATTGCACTCCGTTTGCCCATGTGGCTGATTCCAAGGCTGCTCTCCGTCCAGTCGTTGGAAGGCGTGTCGCGAAAGGTGGTTGTATAAATGCAGTAGCTCCCGAGCTAGAATTTGTGTTTGATTCCAAACCCACCTCAGACAAGACTTCAGGACGGTTGGGAATGGAGTCCCAGCTTGCCCCATTGGGGGCCTTGGAGCCAGGCAGCAGACAGATGGTGAGACTAGACGTGCTTGCTTTGTTCGCAGTGTTTTATCCTTTCTTTTTGATCCAAGACATGGTGACAGGAGACTCGGGACGTTTCAACGGAAGGTAAGGAGGGCTGAGTGGAGCTTTTCCTGGCACTGTAGCACTGCTGAGTTGGGGTCAGTGGGGTCCTCACTGGGCACTTTGTTCACAGGCCTGGGAAGTAAGACAGAGGCAGCTAGGTCAAAACCAGGACATTTGCACAGGTGGGCTTCCAGGCCAGGCTGAAGGCCAGTTGGAGGAAGGCCTGCTTTTACATGGTGCTCTGGAAGGCAGGACATAGGAGAGATCTATGAATAGGATGTGCCACCTTAAAAAAATCCAAAAAAATCTTAGCCATGGAGATGGTCGGGTTGGACTTTTAATCAGGATCATGGTCAGTCCTGGTGAGGCTCATCCCCCCAACCCAATACACACACACTGCTAGTTCTCCAACAGGGCAAAACACACAGGTACCATCTGGGGCTAATAGCCTCTGTGGGTGATTTTCATTGGGCGTCTGATAGAGAGGAAGGAAAGGCAACTCCCCTGCTCCAAATGGCAAAGTTCCAATTTGTTTGCTCCTCCCTCCAGCTGCATTTCATTTTTTTAAAACTGCAGGAACTCCTACATGTGCATTTCCCACATCACATTATTTGTGATGCCTGTCATTTTGATATTTTTTCCCCGTTTGTTTTCTGATTGCCATTGGTTATGTTTTATTTCTATTGTATATTTATATTTATAGTATGGTTTTATTGCTATACACCACCTGGATATGTTTTACATGACATACTTTAAATGAGTAAATCGCATCTAGTAAGGCCCCAAGACAGTCACCGGCTGCCACCCCAATCCGCAGCAGGGGGATAATAACCCTGACAAACCTGTAGGATTGAACTGCTGTAAGGATAACTGAGATAATGCATATAGAATCATAGAATCATAGAATAGTAGGGTTGGAAGGGGCCTACAAGGCCATCGAGTCCAACCCCCTGCTCAATGCAGGAATCCAAGTCAGAGCATCCCTGACAGATGGCTGTCCAGCCTCGTCTTGAAGGCCTCCAGTGTGGGAGAGCCCACCACCTCCCCAGGTAATTGGTTCCATTGCCGTATTGCTCTGACACTCAGGAAGTTTTTCCTGATGTTCAGTCGGAATCTGGCTTCCTGTAACTTGAGCCCATTATTCCGTGTCCTGCACTCTGGGATGATCAAGAAGAGATCCTGGCCTTCTTCTCTGTGACAACCTTTCAAGTACTTGAAGAGTGCTATCATATCTCCCCTCAGTCTTCTCTTCTCAAGGCTAAACATGCCCAGTTCTTTCAGTCTCTCTTCATAGGGCTTTGTTTCCAGTCCCCTGATCATCTTTGTTGCCCTCCTTTGAACCCTCTCCAGCTTGTCTGCATCCTTCTTAAAGTGTGGTGCCCAGAACTGGACACAGTACTCCAGATGAGGCCTAACCAGTGCTGAGTAGAGGGGAACTAGTACTTCCCGGGATTTGGAAGCGATGCTTCTATGAATGCAGCCCAAAATAGCATTTGCCTTTTTTGCAGCCACATCACATTGTTGGCTCATATTCAGCTTGTGATCGACGACAATTCCAAGATCCTTCTCGCTCGTAGTGTGGTTGAGCCACGTATCCCCCATCTTGTAACTGTGCATTTGGTTTCTTTTTCCTAGGTGCAGAACTTGGCATTTGTCCCTATTAAATGCCATTCTGTTGTTTTCTGCCCAGCACTCCAGTCTATCCAGATCACTTTGAATTTTGTTTCTGTCTTCCAAAGTATTAGCTATCCCTCCCAATTTTGTGTCATCTGCAAATTTGATCAGCATTCCCTGCACCTCCTCCTCCAAGTCATTAATAAAAATGTTGAAGAGCACTGGGCCCAGGACTGAGCCCTGCGGTACCCCACTCGTTACCTCTCCCCAGCTTGAGAAGGTCCCATGGATAAGCACTCTTTGAGTCCGATTCTGTAGCCAACTGTGGATCCACCGGATCGTTGTTTCATCTAGCCCACTTCGAGCTAGTTTGCTCATCAGGATATCATGGGGCACTTTGTCGAAAGCTTTGCTGAAGTTGAGGTATATGATGTCTACAGCATTCCCACGGTCTACAAGGGAGGTGACTTGATCAAAAAATGAGATCAGATTTGTCTGGCAGGACTTGTTTTTGACAAATCCATGTTGGCTTCGAGTAATCACGGCATTGTTGTCAAGGTGCTTCCAGATGGATTGCTTTATGATCTGCTCCAGAATTTTCCCAGGGATTGATGTCAGACTGACTGGTCTGTAGTTCCCAGGTTCCTCCTTTTTACCCTTTTTGAAGATAGGGACAACGTTAGCCCTCCTCCAGTCATCTGGCACTTCCCCGGTCCTCCATGATTTCTCAAAGAGAATAGACAGCGGTTCTGAGAGTTCTTCTGCCAGTTCCTTTATGACTCTAGGATGCAGTTCATCTGGCCCTGGAGATTTGAACTCATTCAAAGTAATGAGGTGTTCCTTGGCCTGTCGATCTCAAGCTGCAATCCTGCCCCTTCAGCCTGTACTTCGCCTTTGCCAGGGGGGTCATAGACCCTCTTTTGGGAGAAGACTGAGCCAAAGTAGGAATTGAGCACCTCTGCCTTTTCTTTGTCCTCTGTTATCATTTTGCCGTCCTTATTTAATAGCTGAACAACCATTTCTTTCCTCTGCCTTTTACTATGCACGTAGCTGAAGAAAGCCTTTTTGTTGTTTTTAGCATCCCTCGCTAACCTCACCTCGTTCTCCGCTTTAGCCTTCCTGACGCCATCCCTGCAATTCTGTGCTACCTGCCTGTACTCTTCCTTTGTTACTTGGCCTTCTTTCCACTTCCTATATGTGTCCTTTTTTGTTTTCAGGTCATCCCTAAGCTTTTTGTGAAGCCACATTGGCTTCTTCTGTTGTCTTCCACCTTTTCTTCTTGTTGGAATTGTTTGTGATTGTGCCTTGAGAATTTCCTTTTTTAAAAGTTCCCATCCATCTTGGACTCCTTTTCTCGCTAGCATTGCTTGCCATGGGACCTTACTGATCATTGTTCTGAGTTTATTAAAATCAGCTTTCCTAAAATCCAGGGTACGCGTTTGAGTACACTCGGCTTTTGCTTCCCTTAGAACCAAGAACTCAAGTACAACATGGTCGCTTTCCCCCAGAGTTCCTGTAACTGCTACTTTATCCACTAAGTCATCTCTGTTGGTTAGGATCAAGTCAAGGATAGCCGATCCTCTAGTTCCTTCCTCTACTTTCTGTAGGAGGAAGTTATCCGCCACACAAGTCAAGAATTTCCTGGAGGGGCCATGTTTTGCAGAATTTGTCTCCCAACAAATATCGGGGAAATTGAAGTCCCCCATTACTACTACATCATGCTTCCTTAAAACATTGGCTATTTGCTTTTCAAAAGTTTCATCCTTGGCTTCTCCTTGATTGGGTGGCCGGTAGTAGACTCCGACCACCAGGTTCCTTTTATTCTTTGCTCCATTTATTTCAACCCAGATGCTCTCGATGGGGCTACCAAGCTCCTCCTCCTGTATTTCTGTGCAGAGATATGTATTTTTCACATACAGTGCAACCCCGCCTCCCTTTCTGTTCCTCCTGTTCTTTTTGAACAAGTTATATCCTTCAACTGCTGTATTCCATTCATGAGAGTCATCCCACCAAGTCTCAGTTATACCTATCAAGTCATAATTTCCCTCCTGTATTAAGAGTTCAAGTTTGTTCTGTTTGTTTCCCATACTCTGGGCATTAGTATATAGACATCGAAGACCATGTGCTTCATAGTCTGGCTTTCTTCCTACCTGTGTCTGAAGACTATTATTGGGCGCTATCAGCGCTGTTCTCTCCATTGCAGTGCATGCGCCTACGTCCATTGTTACCCCCAACATTACATCTCCCTTCCCCGTAGGATTCAGTTTAAAGCCCTCCTGATGAAGTTCTTCATGCTGTGGCCAAACACATTCTTCCCAGCCTTTGTGAGGTGCAACCCATCCCTAGCCAACAGCCCATCTTCCAGGAAGTATAGCCCGTGGTCCCAGAATCCAAATCTCTCTCGTCGGCACCACCTTTGTAGCCAGTCATTCACCCGGAGTATTTTTCGTTCCCTTTCTATCCCTCTTCTAACTACTGGAAGGATGGATGAGAAAACTATCTGGGCCCCAAAGTTCTTGAGTTTCCTTCCCAAAGCTTCAAAGTCTGACGTGATCTCTTCGTAGCTCCGCTTGGCGGTATCATTTGTTCCCACATGGATGAGAAGAAAGGGATACCTGTCAGTGGGCTTTATGAGTGCAGGCAACCTTTCAGTCACGTCTCTAATCTGTCCTCCCGGGAGACAACATACCTGGCGAGTCCACGGGTCTTCGCGACATACTTGGGTCTCGATCCCACGCAGCAAGGAGTCTCCCACTACTACCACTCTTCTCTTCTTCTTCTTGTAGGCCTGGGTTTCATCGCCTCTGTTTGACTGACCTTTAGCCTCTTGCTCACTCTCATGCAGGTTCCCCTGTGATTCTTCCTCTGCAGGCTGTCCTCCAGTCTCATCTGCAAGTACCTGGAATCGGTTCCACAGCTCCACCGCTTCCACTGGTGCAGAGTGGCGTCTAGTTCTTCTTCTCCTAACTGTCACCGTTTTCCAAGGAGTATCCTCTACTCCATTTTTCTTCTCCTCAGCATTTCCCACTTCTGCCTCATCTTGCTGTTGCTCTTCAAGCTTCTGGTCTTCCCTTTGCTGCTGTAGTTCCCCCATTCTGTCCAAGAACTCTTCGTGTTCTCTTATTCCCCGGAGGGTTGACAGTCGCCGCTCCAGTCCACTTACTTTTTCCTCCAGCAGCGTGATCAACTTGCACTTGTTGCAGGTGTAGGCCATGTTGTTCTCAGGCAAGAAAACAAACATGGCACACACCTTGCAGGTCACCACCACTGGAGAGTCTTGTCCTTCCATAGCCCCTTTTCCCTTTTTGTGTCTAGCTTTGTGATTGTTCTAGACTAGCCTGTGCCTGCTCCTCTACTCAGTAGAGGTTAAAAGCAGAGTCCCACTGGTGTGGAAGTGTGTGTTACAAGACAAATAAATGGGAAAAAGTTAGTTAAAAAAAAAATGTTAGGGGCCTCCCCCTTGACCTCCCCTGCCGAACTCCCCTGGCCAACTCCTGTTTGCTCCCCCTGTTCGCTCGCTCTGGTCGCTCGCTCTCTGGGAGCTTGCCTGCTTCTGTAGTCCCTGGACCAGCTGGAGCAGCTTGCTCTGCTCTGCTCTGCTCAGCTGGGAGGCGGGAAACAGGCGTCATCCAAATATGAAGTGTTTGGATCATTCCAATAGCGGTATGTACCTGCTGTGAGTTATGGAGCCCTCCAGAAAAAGCGGAGAGATGGCAGGGCTATGCGAATGACTTTGTGCTTGGTCACCATCACCGGGAGGAGCCTCCCGCAGTTCCAGTCCTGCCTTCTTCAAGGCAGCAGGGCTTTTGCAGAGCTCCAGCTCCGTGAACCTTTTAAAAATCATGTTAGCAGGCAGATTCAGCATTTGTTTACCTGGCAGTTGATGTAACCTTGATGAGAGCAGCTTTTGTTGCATGTCTACTGTCTGCCTCACGGAGAAGAAGCCAGTCTGGCTGCAAAGAGGGGCGTCGCTCCAGAGGTGGTTCCAGGAAGGACAGGAGATGCAAGCAGCTCAAGTCAGAAAGCATCCTTCTTTTGACCGGCAGAGGGGCCAAGTCTCCTGTTGGAAGAAGCAAGCCAGCTCTGGTCACAAAAGGAGTTTTGCTTCCAGGCTACTTTCTAGCAAGGAAGGGCAACTTGCATCCCTGGCAGAGAGCATCAAGCACCAAGTGACGAGCACCAAGGCCAACTCTCCAACATGGAGGAAAAGCCAGTCTAGCCACTAAGAGGGGCATAGCTCCTGGACTAGTTCTGGCAAGGAGGCAATCAGTCCCTATTGTAGCTAAGCCTACAGTAGCTGCTTATAAATGTCTTTTGGAATGTAATCATGTAGATGTTCAGAATGTTAGAGAGGAATGGAACAGGGAATTAGAATGCTCTGTGCAGCCTCATCAATGGAAAGTTGCCCTTGCTTCCATATGGACCATTTCTGTAGATTTGAAATTGAGGCTGATTCAACAAAAATGGATGTTCCACGTATATCGGACACCACTGAGGCTTGTTAGGAAGCTGGCTAGCTCTGCTAGATGCTGGTGATGTAATGTGGACAATGCCTGGTTGAGGCATATGCTGTTTGCGTGCCCTGCGGTGGCTTTTTGGGGGGTTGGAAGTCATTGCCCATATAGATTTTGTTTTTGAAAAAACTGATAATTGCAGATGTTCATGCACTTTTAAATTATATTCCCTGTGATGTGGGGATTAACACGTGGACAGCAAAAAGTGGACTTTGAGAGCCATTACAGTTGCAAAGAGACTCATACTTCAGGCCTGGAAGGACAAACGCCCACCAGACTATTCAATGGTCTGGAGATTTTACTGCACTTGCTACCTTTGAACATGTATCTTACAGTTGTCCATTTTGTATGGATGCTCATTTAGAGATATGGACTGCTTTTATTAATGTATATATTTGAAACAGAAGTGTCAAATTCTTCCTCCCATTCTTCCTCCTTTTATTATTATTGTAAATGATAGTTGCGAATGGATATGCTTTTATGTTATGTTCTTCCTTTTTTACCTTCCTTTTCCCTCTTTCATTGCTTTTTCCCCCCTTTTTTTTTTTTTTGGTTTCTGTTATGTACACACTTTTTTTTTTAAAGGAGCAGTCCCAGACAAGGGAGTATCCTCTTTTTGGCTGCCAGCAGGCTGACTGTTCTGTGCCAGAGCCCAGCCTAGCAGTGCCGCCATTTGTGGGCAACACCAATTCAGTCACTGGACTGAGGTGTAAAATGACAAGCAGAGCCAAGTAGGAGGCAAGTGGGGAGATCTCTCCTTCAAAACCAGGCCAGCTTTCCTTATGTGCCCCAATGGCGGATGTTAATCCCTTCACACCCAGAGTTTGGATAAAACAGACTGCCATTCAGGGAATTGGAAACTGAATAAACTGGCACAGGAGAGAAGCATAGGCTTAGTACAGGTTGGGATAACCTTCCTCCTTTTCATCCAGCCTTGAAATCCCAAGGATTTGTCTTAAGGAGCAGAGCTGTTCAGTTTTGTATAGAGAAGTGTGCCAACCTGGCATGTGGCCATGCTGCCTGGCGATGATGGGAATTATAGCCCAACACATCTAAGAACATAAGAAGGGTCCATCTAGACCAGCATTCTGTTCTCACAGTGGCAAACCAGCTGCCCATGGGAAACCCAAAAGTAAGGCGTGAGTGCAGCCGCACCCTCCCACCCGTGTTCCCCAGCAACTGGTGTACAGAGGCTCACTGCCTCTGGTACTAGAGGTAGCATGTAGCCCTCAGGACTAGTAGCCCTTGACAGCCTTCTCCTCCAGGAATTTGTCTAACCCCCTTTTAAAGCCATCCAAATGGGTGGCCATCACTGCATCTTGTGGAAGTGAATGCTGTAGTCTCACTATGCACTGTGTGAAGATAGCTGTCCTGTGGGCCAGTTTTCTTTCTTCTGTAGTGGCTCAGACAACCTTATTAGGTGGTGATTTCAACTCAGCATCATCTTAATGTACCGTCAACACAGGGCACGACTGCAGCTTACAAGTGGTGGCTGACATGGACTTATCTATCTGTGGGAATCCCTTTCAAGGGTCAATCCAGGCCCAGATAATAATGTATAAAGGCCTATTGGGAACCTACTGTGAGTCAGATCTAGTAGCTCAAAGCAGGTGGTTTCATAGCAACAACTTGGTTAAAACTCAGGGTGACTGGTCTGGCTTGTCCAGTCTTTGGTCTGTGTTGACACAGAGACTTGTGCTGGTTTGATCAGACAATACAGTGGCAAAACACATGCGAACGGGCAAAGGGGGCCAAGATCCAGGTCTCCTTATTTTCAGGCAACATCCTCTTTCCTTCGCTGGGCAGTATGTCCCTTGCACTCTTTAACTTTTTTTCCCATTAAGTGAATGCACCACACTGGAGAAGACTGGCCGAGTCACCAGGTTTTGAACAAGGGAAGTGGACTCCAAACTCTCAGTGTTCTTTCTCTGACCTGCAGGTTTGGTCTCCTGATGATAGACTTCTTTCCCTTTTCATTCAACAACAGACTTCACAGATCCTTTGCAAGTTACGGGAGCAGAAACAGTAGATGCACTAAACACCATGACATCTGAATGTCCTGTCTTCCCACCCCACACCTTTTCTCTCCAGGGTTCTTTGAAAACGTTATTTATGTATTACATTTCTATACTGCCCAGCAGCCAAGGCTGTTAGATTTCTTGGATTCTGTTTCTACTTAGCTGTATTATGTCCTGAAACTGAGGGAGGCTCCTCCCACCAAAAGGGGCCAAGCACAAAGTCATTTGCATAGCAGAAGCAAGTGGAAAGAGTAACTCACTCCTGGATAACCTCCTTCCACTGAAGAGGGCTAGGCTAGATGTGCCTGAACTTGTCTGGTCTTGGAAGCTAAGCAGGGTCATCCCTGGTTAGTACTTGGATGGGAGACTGCCTGGGAATCAGGCTTCCTGCATTGAGCAGAGGGTTGGACTTGATGGTCTTGTAGGCCCCGTCCAACTTTGTGATTGTGTGTACATTCATCATCCATCCAATGTTCCTTTTCCATAGCCCCCGCTGTGGAACTGAGCAGCATTCATCTTTTCAGCTACTGCTTCACTACTGATATATCAGTATCTTTGCCATGTGCGGTATGGGAGAGAAAAATAGAAATAGAAGTGGAGTTTTTGTCCCAGCGTTTTGGAATCATATATGGAGGGGTGGGTGTGCTTTGGAGTGCTAAAGCCTATGTGAACTTACCTTCAGTTTCCTTGTTCTAATGGCAGCTACATCTTCTCAATCATTGGCGGGGGACCGTTTACACTAGACAACATCAGATATTTCACCCCAGAGGAGATCTTGCGCTACAACACCGTGAATGGCAGGTGACTGCAATACACAGGCTACAGAGTGCCTGGCAGTGCAACATTAACTCTATAGCAAATGTGGCTTACTCAGATGTAATATTTAAAAGACCAGGATGTGAGACTAATTATTCCAAAGCCTCATGCTAGCCACGGCGGTGTGAGAGAAGCGCTGGTCTGCGGGGAGATGGACATTGCATAAATCATCCAAGGCTCCTGTGAGCCCCAAAGTACCCATCCTCAAAAGGAGCCGGCCTGCTGCATGCCTGCATGATTCACTGCTTTGGCCTGGCCTCGTTTGACTCAGTTTTCAGTGGGGCCGAGGAATCCTATCTCTTTACCACCTGTGACTGAATCATTGAATGCTCCCAGTGTTGAGACCTGTCAGAAATACCCACTTCATGCAATCCTCTGCCACGCATAAGTCGGACACGACTTAACGACTGAACAACAACAAAATTTATAGACACCTCTTTTATAGACACCTAAGCCCATTTTAGATGCCTTTTTTCTAAAAGAACACCCCCAAACACTTTGTCCTTTTCTTCTAGAAAAATGCTCCAATCTTGCAATCATTTTGATAGCCCTTATCAGTACCTTTTCCAGCTCTGCAATATCCTTTTAAATTACTGTTTTCCTTTTGTAATTTCCCCCTTTTTGTTAAGTGCTATCCATTTTAATTCCACTTCCAGCGACTGGGGAAAAGCAGGCCCTGCTGTGAGTCACCTACACCTGGGTGGAGTGGATCTGTTCCAGCCGTGACCACCTGGGTATTTAGTGCAGCACTAAGAGCCTTTCTACATGAGGTCTTTATTGTGCACTCATGATTGTGCACTCACAGTAGTTTGCAGCTCCTTTATACGACGTCGTCATCCTCCAGGGTCTCTCCTGCTCTTTGCAACCTTTTCCCCAGTTTTCTTTAGATTGAGGAAAGTGTGCTATTATTTAGAAATGGTGGAATGAGACTCTCATATTTGTGCAATTTTGCTTTACAACAGCGCCACCTAGTAGTTGTGTAATGAAACATGTAGAAACATAGAGAAAGAAAGCTCCTGGAAAAAAAAACACGTGTAGAGGAGCCAACCCCTTCATGGATCGCTGCCTTGGTGTGGCGAAGGGGCTTGCGTAACTCAGTGAAGCCATAAGCTATGCCGTGCAGGGCCACCCAAGACGGACAGGTCATGGCGGAGAGTTCTGACAAAATGTGGTCCACTGGAAAAGGAAATGGCAAGCCACTCCAGTATTCTTGCCAAGAAAACCCCATGGAACATATCACAAGGCTAAAAGAGATGATGCCGGAAGATGAGCCTCTCAGGTCGGAAGGTGTCCAATATACTACTGGGGAAGAGCAGAGGGAATTTCCAAGTAGCGCCAGAAAGAGTGAAGCGGCTGGGCCAAAGCCGAAAGGACACTCAGCTGTGGATGTGTCTGGTGGTGAAAAGAAAGTCCGATGCTGTAAAGAACAATATTGTTTAGGAACCTGGAATGTAAGATCAGTGAATCAAGGTAAGCTGGAGGTGGTCGAACATGAGACGGCAAGATTGAACATTGACATCTTGGGAATCAGCCAACTAAAATGGACAAGCATGGGCGAATTTAATTCAGGTGACCATTACATCTACTACTGTGGGCAAGAATCCCTTAGAAGAAATGGAGTAGCACTCATAGTCAACAAAAGGGTGGGAAAAGCAGTACTGGGGTACAATCTCAAAAATGATAGAATGATCTCAGTACGAATCCAAGGCAAAACATTCAAGGGAGAAAGGGGAAGATATATCCAACTGAATGCAGAGTTCCAGAGAATAGCAAGGAGAGACAAGAAAGTCTTCTTAAATGAACAATGCAAAGAAATCGAGGAAAAGAATAGAATGGGAAAGACTAGAGACCTTTTCAAGAAAATTGGAGATATCAAGGGAACGTTTTGTGCAAAGACGGGCATGATAAAGGACAAAGAAGGCAGGGACCTAACAGAAGCAGATGAGATTAAGAAGAGGTGGAAAGAATACACAGAAGAACTATACAGGAAAGATCTTAATGTCCCTGATAGCCATGATAGTGCAGTCACTGAACTTGAGCCGGACATCCTAGAGAGTGAAGTCAAGTGGGCCTTAGGAAGCATTACTAACAACAACGCTAGCGGAGATGACAGTATTCCAGCTGAGCTGTTTAAAATCCTAAAAGATGATGCTGTTAAAGTGCTGCACTCAATATGCCAACAAATTTGGAACACTCAACAGTGGCTACAAGACTGGAAAAGGTCACTTTACATTCCAGTTCCAAAGAAGGGCAATGCCAAAGAGTGCAAACTACCGTATAGTTGTGCTCATTTCACATGCCAGCAGGGTTATGCTCAAAATCCTACAAGCTAGGCTTCAGCAGTATGTGAACCAAGAACTACCTGAAGTACAAGCTGGGTTTCGAAGAGGCAGAGGAACTAGAGATCAAATCACCAACATTCGCTGGTTCATGGAGAAAGCAAGAGAATTCCAGAAAAGCGTCTATTTCTGCTTCATGGGCTACGCTAAAGCCTTTGATTGTGTGGATCACAACAAACTGTGGCAAATTCTTAAAGAGATGGGAGTACCAGACCACCTTACCTGTCTCCTGAGAAACCTGTACGAGGGTCAAGAAGCAACAGTAAGAACCAGACAGGGAACAACTGATTGGTTCAAAACTGGGAAAGGAGTATGACAAGGCTGCATATTGTCGCCCTGCTTATTTAACTTACATGCAGAGTACATCATGAGAAATGCCGGGTTGGATGAATCACAGGTCGGAATTAAGATTGCCGGGAGAATGATCAACAACCTCAGATATGCAGACGATTCCACCCTAATGGCAGAAAGCGAAGAGGATCTAAAGAGCCTCTTGTTGAGGGTGAAAGTGGAGAGTGCAAATGCTGGTTTGAAACGCAACATTAAAAAACTCAGATCATGGCATCTGGCCCCATCACTTCCTGACATATAGAAGGGGAAGAAATGGAAGCAGTGACAGATTGTATTTTCTTGGGCTCCCAGATCACTGCAGACGGTGACTAGCCATGAAATTAAAAGACGCTTGCTCCTTGGGAGGAAAGCTATGGCCAACCTAGACAGCATAGTAAGAAGCAGAGACATCACCTTGCCGACAAAGGTCCGTCTAATCAAAGCTATGGTTTTCCCAGTAGTAATGTATGGCTGTGAGAGCTAGACTATAAGGAAGGCTGAGCGCCGAAGAATTGATGCTTTCGAACTGTGGTGCTGGAGAAGACTCTTACGAGTCCCCTGGACTGCAAGGAGATCAAATCAGTCAATCCTAAAGGAAATCAACCCTGATTGCTCATTGGAAGGACAGATAGTGAAACTGAAGCTCAAATATTTTGGCCACCTAATGTGAAGAGAAAACTCCCTGGAAAAGACCCTCATGCTGGGAAAGACTGAAGGCAAAAGGAGAAGGGGACGGCAGAGGATGAGATGGCTAGATAGCATCACTGATGCAATGAATATGAACTTGAGCACGCTCTGGGAGAGAGCGTAGGACAGGAAGGCCTGGCATGCTATGGTCCATGGGGTCACGAAGAGTTGGACACGACTTAGCGACTGAACAACAACAAAGGAGCCGATCTTAATCCTGCAAAGAATCTGGAAGCAGAAGCAGGTTAAAAGCCTCATGTAGAAAAGCCCTAACACAGGCACTGGGTTTGAGTGTTTGTACTTGGAAAGTAACATTGGGGGATTTCTGCTCCACCTCATGGCATTTAAACTGTGGGATCCCCCATGCTCTTTAGATCTAACAACCAGTGAAAGATAACCAGAGAGGAGCTATCTGTGCTTCCTGGCCAAAGTATATTGGTGCAGCTACTGGGAAGGCCCTGTGAGCCTTATACTGAGTTAGACCACTAGCTCACGATTGTCTACTCTCTGACAAACAGTAGCTCTCCAGGGTTTCAGGCAGGGGACATTCCTAGCCTTTCTATCTGATACAGTGCTTTGCGTAGGTGCTCATGCCCCTTTGACTTTTCCAGATTTTGTTGTGTTACAACCTGGAATTAAAATGGATTTAATTGACATTTTTACCATTTGAGTTACACTACTTAACACATTGAAGGTGCAAAATATTTTTAGTGTGGCACAAAAGTTAATTAAACCAAACCAAACTGGCATTCGTTGGTTGCATAAGTATTCAAACCCTGAGCCAATACTTAGTAGAAGCACCTTTGGCAGCGATTACAGCAGTGACTCTTTTTGGGTAAGTCTCTACCAGCTTTGCATATCTGGATCCTGCAACTTTTGCCCATTCTTCTTGGCAAAATTGCTCAAGCTCTGTCAGGCTGGATGGAGACTGTTGCTGAAAAGCAGTTTTCAAGTCTTGCCACAGATTCGCAGTCCAATTGAGGTCTGGGCTTTGACTGGGCCATTCTAAGACGTTCAAGTTCTTGATTTTAAACCACTCCAGTGTAACTTTGGCTGTGTGTTTAGGGTCATTGTCTTGCTGGAAGGTGAACCTCTGCCCCAGTCCCAGGTCTCTTGCAGATTTAAACCGGTTTTCCTCTAGAATTGCCCTGTATTTGGCTCCATCCATCTTGCCCTCAATCCTGACCAGTTTCCCAATCCTTGCCGATGAAAAGTATCCCCACATGATGCTGCCACCACCATGCTTCACTGTGGGGATGGGGTTCTTAGGGCGATGAGCACTGTTGGCTTTGCACCACGCACAGTGTCTTGCATTAAGGCCAAAAAGTTCAGTTTTGGTTTCAACAGACCAGAGAACCCTTTTCCATGTGTTTGCTGTGTCTCCCACATACTTTTTTGGCAAAATCCAAATGGGATTTGATACAGTGTTTTCCCCCGCAATTATTATTGATTAGATTCATTAGCCGCCTATCTGGCCAGCTACCTGGCCACTCTTCTTCTCGCTACTCTTCCATAAAGCCCAGCTTTCCGGAGCATCTGGGCGATAGTTGTCCCATGGACGGTTTCCCCCAACTCAGCTGCGGATCTCTCCAGCTCCTTCAGAGTTACCATTGGCCTCTTGGTTGCTTCTCTGATGCCCTCCTTGCCCAGTCACTGAATTGGCTGGCCTTCTCTAGGCAGAGTCGCGGTTGTGCCATATTCTTTCCATTTTGTAATAATGGATTTAATAGTGCACAGGGGGATGTTCATAGTTTGGGATTCTTTTTCATAACCCAACTCAGATTGGTGCTTCTCCAGAACTTTATCCTGGAGTTGTTTTGATAGCTCCTTGGTTTTCATGATGCTGTTGGTTTAGATATGCTCTCCAACAAACTCTGGGGCCTTCAGAAAAGGTGTATTTAATCTGAGATCATGTGACACTTAAATTGCACACAGGTGGACTCCATTCAACTAATTATGTGACTTCTGAAGGCAGTTGGTTGCACCAGAGCTTATTTTGGAGTGTCACAGCAAAGGGGGTGAATACTTAGGCAATCCAGACTTTTCAATGTTTTATTTGTAAATCGTTTTGTAAAACGTAGAGTTTTTTCCCACTTTGACATTATGGACTATTTTGTTTAGATCAGTGACAAGGAATCCTAATTAAATCCATTTTAATTCCAGGCTGTAACACAACAAAATGTGGAAAAGTAAAACGAGGGTGAATACTTATGCAAGGCACTGTATACTTTAGCTGGAGGTGCCAAGATTGAACCTGGAACATTTGGAATACAAGGCAGGTATTCTAAATACTGAACTGTGGCCCCTCAAGCTGTGGCTTGTGAATGGCCTTACATGTCTGGTCTCCTGTGATGAGTAGGAATTGCCTCCAGGTGATCAAGCTGAGAAATCGTTACAAAAAGTGGAAGATATTTGATTCTCACTCCCCCCAGGTTCTCTTTTGAAACCATTAATGAGCCATAATTGACTATCAGGTACATGTATGCGGAGTGTCTGGCTAGTAAGTACGTGAGTGGACCAGTAACTTGTGTGGACTGATTTGTGAAGCTTAACTGTCTTGATCTATGCTTCATTTCCTTTTCTCTTCCTAGTGAAACATCTAGTCTGATCTGGCTTAGGGCCACCATCGAAGAAAACATAACGAACCATGAAGGTTTCCATGTCCTTTCTCAAGCCAGCTCTGGAATTGTGTAAGACGTAACACTGAAAAGAAATATCCACCATGTCCTTGGGTGTGCGTGCCAGTTTCCCATTTGGTGTGAGGAGGCATCAGAGTAGTTATATTCTGGCAGGGATTGAAACGGAAGGGAGGAGCTACTGGGACTATGACCAAGGCAGAAGATCTTGGTCACATGATCCCTGCCTTCTTTGTCAGTGGGCGAGGGGACACGCAACCCCCTCTGATGCCTTCTTCACACAAGCCTGGACCGAAACTTCATGGTAAGTCACCCACTTTCCATTTCTGACTTAAAATCTCCAAATGCTCTCAAATAAAATGGGCATTTATGGCATATTTTCAACAATCTGCTTCATTTCACTTCAATGCAGAGTTGTTTATTTCCCGCCCCATTGGGTCAGCCATCCAAGGCTTTGCCGAAAGGCTTAATTGGCTCCTACCCAGAAATGTGAAGCAACCCGTTGTATAACCCGGCTGAGACAAAATCTCCTTCCTCCTCTAGGTGGGTTTGCCAGTATAATTCTCCATGTTATGACATTGTTCCCAGAGATATGTCTGCTCCTGAGTACTACTTTGTGGTGAAGGTATCAAATAGGTAATTGTGATTTTTAAATTTGAAATTAATTATTGTTAACATTAATTTAATTAATTTATAACTTAGTTATATTAATAGTGCACCTTTCATCCATAAGGACACCCAGTTGTTTCACAACATGTTTTAAACAATTTATAATGAAAGCAATTACATTCAGGGCTGCAGATCAGCCTTCCCCAGCCTGGTGCCCTCCAGATGCGATGGTCTGCAATTCCTAGAAGGGATGGGGGATTCTGGGAATTTTAGGCCATCACATCTGCAGGGCACCAGGCTAGGGAAGGCTGTTCTAGAACACAGAATGTTCTAACTGGTGGTGGATGGAGGAAGAGGATCAATGTATGGGAGAAGGAAGGGATATATGTCTGTGGCAAGGGGAACGTGGGGGAGGGATCACAGATCAATGTGTTTATTTACTTATTTGGAATATTTATCTACCACTTTTCAACAAAAAGTTCTCAAAGTGGTTTACATAATAAAAGTGCCTTACAAATAAGAGCCTTTCTACATGAGGCATTTATTGTGCACTTGTGATTCCTTACCCCTGATAGTTTCTGGGTGTTTTACATGGCGCTGTCATCTTCCAGGGCCTCTCCCGCTCTTCACAACCATTTATGCGGCATCTTTTTTATTGAGGAAAGTCTGGTATTATCTGGAAATGGCAGCATAAAACCCTAGTGTAGTTGTGCAATTCCACTATATCACAACACCACCTAGTGATTGTGTAATGGAACATATAGAAAGGCAGAGAAAGAAACCCGCCCAGAAAAAAACCTGTATACACAACCCGATCTTAATCCCATGAAGAATCTGGAAGCAGAAGCTTCAGGAAAGTGGCAGGTTAAGAGCCTCATGTAGAAAAGCCCTAAGTCACAGTCAGTTTGTTTATAGTCTCAGCAGGGGCCGGCTTTCACTTGTCAATCTTCTACCCTTGAACAAGAACAAAGGAACAGACTTCCTCACCTTCCACCCAGTTATCTATGCAGGTTCTGGCTGCCTTGGACAGCAATCTCTCCCTGGAAGTACCCATTCCCTCCCTGTGTGCCCCCCCTTCGGACCAAATTTGGGAACAGATCAGATAATGTCCAGGCGAAGAGAACTGCTCCTGCTGTCATTCAGTTCTTCCCTCAGACAGCTGACTTGATGGCAGTTGGAGTCCTCAGAGGAAGGGGCTTGGGAGAGTTGTTCTCCTCCTGTACCCATGTTTGACCCATTCTAATCTCTTATCTTTTTGTAGATAATCTACCCTTTTGTAGATGCTGAGATTCTTGAGGTTCTGTGCTTTCCAGCAGATCCTGAATGACATGGCAGGATAACAATCCACCCATATTTTTAGATTCCACCAGCACATATCTAGAGGGCTCCCCCCACATCTAGTGCCTTGTAGGCTCCAGGGCTTATAGGCACCCTGTTCTGGTACAACTTGGGGTAGCTGCCCCTCATAAGACCCCTTCAGAAATGGGAAAGGTTGAGATGTCTGGTGAGGATATGAACAAGTTCTAGAATTTTCTGCTGCGGAGAGTTTCAGACTCCTCTCGGCAACAGAAGGGTGGGCGAGCTGTATGTATGGAGAGGAAATAATTCCTTATCATGCAGTTCTGTGTCAAATAAGGAACTAGGAAACAGCATCTGACTTGTGTTTCAATTGTTGTTTCTTTTTTAAATGTCAGCTTTATGAGTCGTTTTGAATATTTTGCAGTTGTGACAATGGCTACCGATCTGTAGTAGAGTATTACTCTAAGAACCAAGGGTGAGGCTGCCAAAGGAGCAGAGAGAGTGAAAAAAAGCAGGACGGGGGGGGGGGGGGAATCTGGTCATGGTAGAAAGGCTACAACACTGTTTTCCAAACTTTTGATAGCATTCCGCCTGCCCCCCCCCCTATTAAAATGGGAGGTAGACATCTCTTATGCCTGAAAAGATTTACCTTTAGACTGAGTAAGAGTGAGACTCTTGTGTTACTGAACAAGACACAATTTTGAGCAGGCCTCTGGATTGGAAAGAAGCAGTAACTTGTGCAGAGACATGAAAGGGCACCCTCCTCTGAAGGCAAGTAATTCTGCTGCATGGGGAAGGATAGAATCATCCGGTCCTGCATCACGCAGAGAGGTGGCAGAATTGCTGACCCTAGCAGAGGCTGGTGCAGTAAATCATGCAGAGAGGCATCAGGCAACCTCCTTTCTGGGTGGGTGCTTTGGGCTCGCTGGAGCATTTCTTTATTGAATTGGGGCTGGACTTGATGGTCTTATAGGCCCCTCCCAACCCTACTTTTCTATGGTTCTGTGATGAATAGATTTATTTCCTGTGTGGCAAACTAGCAATGGTCACGACTCATGAAGTTCACTGTTATGCTCCAGCACATGGATTGGAATATTCTGGACTAGGAGCTTGATTAATGAAGTAGAAAACCAGAAGGGGCTTGTGTAAAGACTGAATCTTCGTGATGCGAGAGAAAGATTGAAGCAGAGGAATTGTCCAAAGGCAAGAGGCTCTGCTCCAGTAGCCAACCCCCATCCTTCTGCTTTTGCCCCCACAGGGGCGTAGACCAAACCACCTACTGTGACTATGCCTTGGAATTCATCATCCACATCCATGGCCTGCGCCTCAGCCCCACCCGCTCCATCTACCTGTTGAAGGTAATTGTCGCTGCACCTTGGGTTCCGTGGGGCCTGGCACTCTATCAGATGGAGAGAATATTTGAACTAGAGACTGCAGAACTGAAAGGAAGCACATTCTGGCCTTTGCTGTAGGTCAGGAGACCGAGGGCTGCTGGGAAGCGGCTCCTGCTCCCTGCCTCCCTCTCAGGAAAACCATCCTGGCAAGGGGGAGACCAGCTCTCTTTCTGGCTCTTTTTGGCTCTATGTAAGCCTCTGGGGACTGAAGAGCAAGGTAAAAATGCTGCTGCTGTTGTCTTTGCTGTCACTGTCCTCCTCCTTCACAACATCTACCATCCTCCACTGTCACTGTCCTCCTCCTCCACAACATCTACCATCACCTGCTCGGATGACATGCTGGAAGGCCTGGTCAAATAAACAGGCATTTGCCTGGCACCAAAAGGCAGTGGAGGCAGGTGGCTTTGGTATCATAGGGGCAGTGAATCCTCTCCAGGTTTCAGTCAGAACCAGTCAGAATTCTAAAAGAGCTGTCCAAGGTGTGGATAGCTCCTTTTGAGTTCTGACTGGTTGTGACTGAAACCTGGAGCAGATTCAGAGCACCACTGATACCAGAGCCACCCGCCTCCATTGCCAAAAAGGCTTCAGGGTTGGCATCAGCAAGACTCCCCCATGGAGGGCATTGCCTGTATCTGCAACAGCTCTTTTCCCTGTCATGACCCACACAGCGTCAAAAGGCAGGGGGGCTTGGAGGGGGCCTGTGATGATGGCCACAGGTTTTGGGCAGGCTCACGCGAGGGAAGGCGGCCCTGAAGATACCTACATCCCGAGCCATTCAGGCTTTCAAGGGAAGCCCTGGCACTTTGAATTGGGAATGGGAATGAAAAAGCTGCCAGTGCAGTTGTTGAAGAACTACTTTGGAGCAGGGATGTCGAACCTTGGATGTTCCCCCCGACCCTGTGCGATTCCCCAGATGCCCCTGACCACTGGGCGGTTTCCCAGCTCTTGCAGGGCCTGTGTCCCATTCTCAACGGTTGCCATGCTTCTTCTAAGGCAGTAAGAGGTTTAAGTTAAAATGTGCCGGCTTTTGGTATTTAGCCTTCAGTTCCACCCACTGTTAGAATGGTGCTTCTCCAAAATTGGATTTGGCCCTTGGGCTGACATAGGTCCAGCACCCCCACGTCAGAGATAGACAGATACAGGCACAAGTGCATGCATAGCTGTTGCTCAGAGGAAGGGTGGGCAGCAGCAGTTTGGCCCGCTGAAGCCCACCTCCCGAGCCAGCCCAGCCCACGCCTCTTGTCTATTTTTGTAGTTACCTCAGCGCCACTCTCCACCCCTCAATCTTCGGCTATTGGGCAGCTTAGAAATGTAATCAGTCAGTCTTCATGCGCCCTGCCAGTGCGTTTAAGTGTACTGTAGTGGCTCAGAATAAGCCAGAAAGTTCAAATCATGGCTCAGTCATGAGTTCACAAGATGGTCTAGGCCCTCAGCTCCAGTTCTCTCGTCCCCACCTGCTTCCTAACTCCACCCCAGTGTGCAATTTAATTTGGGGTAATAATATTAACTTACCTAACTGGGTTGTGAGGATGATTGCAATAATGCCTGTGAAGCACTCTGACAGCTCTCAGTTCCAATGGGCAACGCTAAGGGAAGGGCTATGATTCAGTGGTACAGCACATGCTTTGCCTGCAAAAGGCCCAGGGTTCATGCCCTGGCCTCTAGCAGTAGGGCTGGGAAAAGCTCCATCCCAGACCCTGGGTGGGTTAGCCTGATGTCCGAACATGGATCTCTGGAGACAACCCAGACTTGTGACCTCTGGTTTGTTCTTGGGTTAGGACTCTGGGTTCTCTCTCTCCCAACACCCCAGAGTTCCATGTTTGGACATCATGCTAAACAACGCAGGGAAGGGCCATCCTCGAGTTGTTTAGCTCCACCCGGCCGCAGTGGGAGTGACTGGGCGACGAGAAGCAGCGTGCTCATTTATTCATTCCCGCTTATCTTGCAGTAACCCAGGTTTTTAAAAACCCTGGGTTGTTGTGATGTCCAAACTGGGTCTCCCTGCTGTTTCTGCTGCCTCAGACTAACATTCTACCCCTCTGGAAATTCTTATCAAGGAATTATGTCTCCACCATTTTTCTCTCTCTAAGATTTCAGTCGCTGTGGTACTTTGTTTGCTTCTTACGTACATAGTGATTCACATCATGGCCCCCAAAGTCCAGGTCTTCGTCACCAGAACGTTCCGGAGATTGGAGGAAGCTTTTGCTTTTCGGGCCGGTGAGTTGGCAACCAGCAGGGACCTTGAGGAGGAGAAGATCTGCTTGGGACTTTTTATTTGGCAGTGGAGTGGCGGTAATGCTAATGCCCCTTCTTATGCTGTTCTGTTTTGCATGATCATGTTTTTAAAGATTCTGAAAATAGGGCTTTTAAGAAAATTCCTGAAAACATAAAACAGTTCTTACTGCTTACAACTGCCTTTTGGGTCCATTTGGGTCCCTGGCTCCCCCTGGCTCCCTTTCAGTGACTCACAGAGACTGTTCCACCCACATCTTATCCTCACTGCACTGGATTCCTGGCCAGCTCCATCTTTTCATCACTGTGATGCCTTGCGATAGTGCTGGTGGCAGCGTGGATGCCATTTTCCTTTCTCCCCACAGCTGGTTGTAAGCAGTGGAAACACATGTGTCAGGATGGCACAAAGAAATTAAGGCTCCACCTGCTTCTGCCATGGAGTGGGGAACCTCAATCCAGGGGTGAGTGTGGCAAATCTGGCCGTCCCCGGGGTCCCAATCCAGTCCTCTGGGATGGCCTAGATGGCCTTTCCCCCAGCCCCATCCCTTTCTCTTCAATCATTTGGTAGTTTCCTGGGCCTTTGCTAAGGCTTTGTTGCTGGCAGTAAAAACTTTAAGCTGAAATACTTTGGTATTTTTAGCCCCCATCTCTTTTGCATTTGGCCTCCCGAGAGCTTCTCCGAAATTGAATTTGTCCCTTGGGCTAAAAGAGGTTCCCCACCCCTGATCTATGGCCAGCTAACGATACAGCCCAACTCTATTGAGGTGTGTGCACTCTCATAATTGCCATACCAGGCCCACCTCCTTTTCTGCATTGCTGATCCCAAAGCTGGAATGAGGTATATTTCATGGCAGTGAACACCTTGAACCTCGCCTTTTAATAAAAGTTGCATTTTAAGCCCGCTGTTTCCGAGAACCCTTTGAACATTACTCCCCTCCCTCTTTTTACTACTAGAATCCAGCCTCACCTTCTCATCTTCATTCACCAGTCAAGGATCCCTGCAGCACTTGCCCTCTGAAGTCAGCCATAACAGCTCACCACAATCTGTCTCCAAAGCGAACACAGAAGCATCAGTCTGAGGAGTGCAGTAATGCCAGCCATGTCTTGCAGGCCTCTTCTGCTATGAGCCACATCCTATGTCTGGATGCATTTTCTTTCTATGGCCCTGCCTTCTCTGTCAAGCAAGGGCTCCTGTTTGCTTTCAGTTTTTACACCCAGAAGGTTTCTGGAATTAACTAAGAAGCAGCCAGCTTGAACAAAACAGTTCATGACAGCTGAATGACTTCTGGATCACATGGCCAAAACGCAGGGACCAGCCACACAACTTGCTTGTAGATGTTCCCAGAAAATGCGTCCAGAAATATCTGTGTTTCATAAGATGGTCTGTGAGCAAGTTGTTTGGCTGGCCCATTCACAAGAGGCTTGTGAATGAGCCATGGGAATCGCTCCAGAAGCCATCCGTTGTCTGTAAAACTACTCAGACCAATTGGTGGGAGATACCCAGAGACTCTCACTCTAGGAGCTAGCTTGTAAAATATAGCAGAAATGTCTTTTTCATCAGGACCAGGAAGACTCTAATGAAAAGATGTGTTCTTGTTTTCATGTGTTAATTTGCTGTTTCCCACACGCTTTCCATCACCCAGGGGCAATACACGTCCTTCTCTAACGGTATGTGAATTGTGTTCCCTTGCTCTGATGCTTTCCCAGTTGCTCTGTACCCCCTGATGCTGTAAACCGTCATAGAACAAAACCAGGTAGAGTTGAAAGGGTAACAGTTAAAAGAAGAAGCTGTTATAAAATGCCTGTGTATAGGCAGTTTGTGAATGGGTGGAAACCCTTTGCATCTATTTCTAGAATGTATTTCTACAATAAGGAGGACATTATTTTTTTTCAGATTTCCTCTTACCTGTGTACCCTTTCCTCTTAATGTTGTTATTTGTTTTTATCAGTCATTTCAGTGTCCTGCATTGTTCAATAAACACATTACTGTGCAATTTGCTTTTGTAAGGAGTATCTGTTGCTATCCAGTTTCTGCAGAATACAGAGGTGGAAAATCATCATCTTCCCCTCAACACGGATGTGATCTATGTGCAAGTGTTGACAATCCCATTGCCAGCACACCAGGAGTGAGAGCTTTCCCCCCTCTGACGAGCTTCTGTTCTGATCCACGTTCCAAATTCCAAATCCACAGTTGGCCAGTACCATTATTAGGACCATATTAGGGCCTGATGAAGAGTTCTGGAGAACTAGAAAGCTTGCTCACTATTTTGTGACATTTTGGTTGGTCCTAATAAAGGTATTGCCCAACTGTGAATTTTGGTGTTTTTTTTCTTACGGATCACTAGAGCTTCCTTTGCTTTTTATGCATTTCAGAGAATGCAAGAATGGGGGAGATATCTGTCCTTCCTGATGCTCTCCTGCTGCATTTTATAGGCAAATATATGGGAACAGGAAGGTCTGAGCAGAGCCAGTGGAGAATAGGCACATTGGCATGGTAGTTTAGTCCTCCCCTGAGGCTTTTTTGAGGCTTGCCCGGTAAGAGGAGCACAACAAGAGGATTCTTTTCAGGCAGGCCTATCTATCAACTCTCTTTAATTGTTTGCAAGAAGGATTACTTCAGAAGGAGAGAAAGGAAGTGTCAGGCCCAGTTCTTCCTTTCCCTTTGTAGTCTGGTATTAAAGTACAGGACCCCCTGTGCAAAAGTCCTGATAGCAGCTCTGTCTCTGTCCCTACTTCTGAGTAAATATATATACGATTGCACTGCAAGTCTTTTAAAATAGTACTATTCATTTATTAAGTGCCTAAATACAACCAGCAATCCATTTTAAGGTGTAATCCTAAGCATGCTTAGAAGTAAAACTCAATGAAATGGTGACAGAATTGGACATAGCAGCTGGCTACAGTCAATAAAGCCTTGCTGACAAAGGTTCGCGTAATCAAAGCTTTGGTTTTCCCAGTAGCAATGTATGGCTGTGTGAGCTGGACTATAAGGAAGGCTGAGCGCCGAAGAATTGATGCTTTCAAACTGCGGTGCTGGAGAAGACTCTTACGAGTCCCCTGGACTGCAAGGAGGTCAAATCAGTCAATCCTAAAGGAAATCAACCCTGACTGCTCATTGGAAGGACAGATACTGAAGCTGAAGCTCAAATATTTTGGCCACCTACTGCGAAAAGTCACTGGAAAAGACCCTGATGCTGGGAAAGATCGAAGGCAAAAGGAGACGGGGACGGCAGAGGATGAGATGGCTAGATAGCATCACCGATGCAATGACTATGAATTTGAGCACAGTCCGGGAGAGAGCGGAGGACAGGAAGGCCTGGCGTGCTATGGTCCATGGGGTCACGAAGAGTCGGACACGACTGAACAACAACAACAGCAAGTCCTCCAGCCACATTTCCTTAGAAACCTCCCCCTGCCCCCGCTCACACTTCCATATTTAGAAACCAACCTAAGGCTGAAATAAGGCTTTACAGAGTAATCTTTCTTGAAGACAGTGGGACATAGTTCCATGGAGCCATGCTGCAAGTGCCGTCCGCGCCCACAAATGTTGATCATATGAAAGCAAAGCACCCCAAAGATAGAGAACATTTCATTCTCCATAGAGGTGCAGGAAGCAGGTGAACCTGGGTGTTAGCTATCTAGTGCAGCATTCTAGCCACAACACCACACAGCTAGGATGCAGTAAGGCAACTGCAGGCGCATCAGCAGAAGGGCGTTGTTTTCATTTAGTTCAATGTCAGCAAATGCTTAGTGTCAGGGCCGACCCTTGTCCCCCTCTGCTCTGTGCCAAGCTGCATTTTTTTCAATATGTAGACTAGAAGGCTATATAGATGGATACAATCCCATTGCAGCCCCATACCCTTAGAACCAGGTGTCAGGGTTCCCTGTATGACCTGGACCCCTTGAGCAACTCCTTAAGGCTCACTTGCCTCTGTCCCACCTTCTTTTAAACTTCCCCTTCCCGGTAACGTGGAGGTTAGGCCATAGTCGTGGGGTGACTGACATTCTAGACACAGTTTAACCACAACGGTTTACTGGTAGATTTAAAGCAAATTACAGCTAAAGGTATTTACACAATACAGCTGAATGGTACAAAAGGCATTAAAAGGAAATAAAATTTGCAAAACACAAGTTCCTTTACCCTAGCTGCACATAGACTTTTCTAGGCTGCTTCTTCCTGCTCTCTCTTCAGACTCTGCTCTCTCTTCAGGTTCTGGCTGTTTCTCTCTGACTCGCTCTGGCAGCAGCCTGGTCTTTCTGACTCTTACTGGCTCTCTCCCTCTCCTTATATACCCACCTCCCTCAAAAGTAAAAGTACTGCTTCAAACCTGAAGAAATGAAACTTACAGGGGAATTGAAACAGAAACCTAACCAGAGAAACGAGACTACTCCTCTCAGGGTTACCCCCTCCCAACAGAAAACTCCGGGTCTCTAAGCTTGGCCACTTTTCCTCTTGCCTCTATAGACCTCAAATCGTCACATCAGGTTTTTCTTTCTTTTAGGCCTGTGCTACTGCAGTATCCCACGAGAGGGCAGCACATGTCCACTGCTGACCCAACCCTTCCTGCTGGGGGGGACAGCAGCATAGAACAGGAGATATTCTGTAAGAGTTAACAAAACAATAAAAGGAATTTCCCGTGGAGTGATGGGGATAAAACGCATCTAACTGCTTTGCCCAGACTTCTGATAGCTGATAGACACATCACCCCCACCCCAAATTAAAATTGGGGGCAAGCTTCATGTACCTGCAAAAGTCCAGTTCTGTGTATGTGTACTCAGAAGACACCCCCCACCCCAGATTTCAGAGGGACAGATTCCCACGTGAGTGTGTATGTGTGCGTGTAAATGACTGCACAGGCCGAGTCTATGCATGCTTACTTGGCAATTAGTCCTGCTGAGTTTGAGGGGCTTTACTCCAAATTAGCATGCATAAGATTGTAGCTTTAGTGTGGGAGATTAGAAGGTGACAAGTTTAGAGTCATGACTCATGGAGAGATGCAACAGACAGCCTCCTCTGGGGATGGGTAATTTGCAGACATGGTTGGACACCCCCTGGAGGGTCAGGGCCGCATCAGTAAAGCAGGAGCCTGGAAAAGGCTTAAGCACCCCACCTCCCTCTCTAAACCTAAACATAAGAAATGCTGGGGTACTTTCTCTCATTGCCTAGAGAGGGGACTTCCAGATTTAATTTTAAGGACATTTGGGGGGCTCCCCTGAAGTGAAAGTGAGAGCTGCCCATAGAGCTCAACGAAGAAATCTGTATCTTGGTTGTCCAGAGAAGGTTTTGTTCAGCTTCTCTCACTCGATCTCACCCATTTCCCAGAAAGCAAACTGGTGAGCCTAAAAGAAAAATAACTTGTCCCAGAACCTAAATATGAGGCAGAGTTGGAGTTTAAGCTCCAGAACACAAAGCCACTCTTTTGAACCCAAAGATGGTGCTGGAGAGTAGAATTTCCCTTTACTGTATTCCAGCCACCCAAATAAAAATTAATTATTATTTTTATCTGAAGAAACAGAATAAAAATCAGGAGGGGCATCAAGCCTGGTGCCAAGGGAGGTGTCCATGGGCAGAGGCCTCAGAGGTAGATTGTGATCTACTGGTAGATCTCTGGGTGATCTGCAGTAGATAAGCAAAGGTTTCTGACTCCCAGGGAGCAATCCTATGGCCACTAGACACTGTCTAGAGGGCCATAGGAGATGCTCATTTCTGGGAACCGACCTCGGATCCTGCGCTCTGAGGTCGGCTCCCGGAAAACCGACCTCCCCCCGTCGTCTGTGCTGCCTTCGAGGCAGCAGGGAGAAGCCCCGTCCTCCGTGCTCGGAAGAGGAGTGCAGAGTGACTGAAAAGGGGTAGGGTTGGGGGGCACTCTGAGCTCGGAGGCGGCCACCTATCTAGCTAGGATTGTGCCTTCAATTGTCCAACAGTAGCAACAGTTATTGCCAGGCATTTGGCCGCATATAATCAGTTTTTTTTAAGCAGGTCCTGGATTGTCTTTGGTTGATTGTTTTAAAATTGTTTTTAGATATATGTTGTCACTGTGTGTGCTTTCTGTTTATATGTTTTTATGTAAAGGGTTTTTGCACTTTGTATAATGTACTTCTAATTCTTTCTAATTTTTGTAAACTGCCCAGAGAGCTTCAGCTATGGGGTGGTATAGAAATATAATACATGTAATGACATGAAACTAAAAAAGCTTTCTCCCCACTCCTTAAATTAGTTTGCTGAAAAATAACACTTGAGGGGAAACCAGGAGTGTACGTGTACGTGAAAGCCCTAAACAGCATAGGGCCTAGTTGTCTGAGAGGCCTCTTATCTCAGTATGAACCTGCTCAGTTATTAAGATCAGCAGGAGAGGCCCTTCCGAAGAGACTCTCGTTTGCAGACACATGGGGAAGAGCTTTCTCCTGTGATGCTCCCAGACTCTGGAATGCACCCCCGTTAGAGTTGTGCCCTCCCGACAACTCCCATGGTGTTCAGGAAAGGGGGTCATATATATACCCAGGCGACATCTAAGATCAGAGGAGGTCTTACTGGTCATTCCAAAATGAAAGGAATGTCTCCATGAAGAACCCCGACAGCAGGCCTTCTCTGTAGCAGCACCCACCCTCTGGAAAACCCTCCCCCATGCAGTCCGGGAGGCAGAAAATGTGGCATCTTTCAAACGCCTCCTAAAAACGCATCTTTTCACCCAGGCTTTCCGTGTTGTAACTGCTGTTGGGTTTTACTTGGTTTTACATGCTACTTTTAAACTTTAAAAGTCTTATATTATGTTTTATCATGTTGTATTTTATGGTTTTATTGTTGTGAACTGCCCAGAGAGCTGGGCAGTATAGAAATGTAATACATAAATAAAGGGGCATCTTCTAAACTTGGCATTTAAAACTGTTCTCACCGTTCTCACGATTGCTTTTATTATTTTATTACCCTTTTATGTGATTAATGTTTTCCTTTGGGAGTTTTTTGTACACCGCCATGGTTGGTTTCAGGAAGGCAGTCTAGAAATAATCTTAAACAAAAAACAGACAGACGAACATGCCCTGGGATATGGTGCTAAGCCTTCAACTGATACTCAGGTTGACTTGTCTTCCAGCTGCCCTCCTGCGTTCAAACATGAGCTGACTTATGGTATCATCAATCAGTTTTTTGGCACCTCAGCTGCTAAGGCAGGGGGGCTTATATGTACCTTGGTCAGGAAGATCCTGCCTTAGACACCCAGCATTCCCCAAGCCTGCCCAAGACTCGATGCAAAGGTGAGCTATCTACAGGCCATCCTGAAGATCTGATGCTTTGAGGCCAGTGACTTGGATCTTCCCACTTAGGGGCCCAAAGCATTCACTGTGCTAGCGTACCACCCTCCCATTGCCCCTCATTCTCCTGGAAGCCCTGTGCTAAGAGAAGGTAACCCTGGAGGCCACCTACCAAAGCAGGAGCACCAGGCCCAGCTGTTTAAGAGTTCTGTTTGACTTTCACTGGAGCAATGTCTGGGACCTCTGGGAGCTCTCCAGGGTCCTGAAGAGTCTGCTGTGTGTCTCAGGCAGCTTAATTTCCTGCGGTCTGCTGCTTGCTGCTTACACATACTGCTTGTGATTGCAAGTCTATTGCTCCCAAGTCTGGCTCAGCACGGGTATGTGGGCCTCATCCAGACTGGCACAGGAGATCGAACCACTCCAGCACCAGTGCAGAGCCCAACATTACTTTAGATCCATTCCAGGAGTAAAGGCCTCTGGATGTTGAGTCCACCCTTCTCGCTGTTCTTCTGTTTCTTTTATCCAAAAAGAAACCAGGATCTCAGTGACAAGATCTCTCAAGACTGGCTCCGGCTCTGTAGGGCTTGGTTTTTATCTGTCGGCAGCAGCATCACATCTTAGCTGGCAGATAGCAATGCTGCCCACCCCAGGGACCCAGCAAGACAGAGGGAGAGAGAGGATTCTCCATTCAGTAAACTCTTTCAAGGGTTAGCTCCTTTTCATCACTGGCTGCCATATATTAATCCACAGCAGTTCTTTGGAAGATAAGGGGTCTGGGAAGGGCCTTTTAGCCATCCCTATGATCGCTCCTTTTTGGTCTCCCTTTCAGAGAGAATTATGAAAGTCTGAACTCCCCAAAGGAGGAGGAAAGAGTGTGAGAGTAAGCAAAGATAAAGAACACCATGTCTGCATTACATAATGTGCCTCGCCCCCGCTTCCACTAGGGCCTGTGATGGCCAATTGAGTTGCTCATACTGCTACGGCTGGGCTCCTTTGGAAAAAGAGCCCAGGGAAGAGTTGGGGGGATTTCCAGAGGACTCTGTGCTAGTAACCATGCATGACCGACTCGCTCTTTTCCTCTTGCCCACAGATGCTGCTTTTTGCTCAAGGCCAACGGGCCAAAAGTTTAGATGATTAATCAGTACATCCTAATAACTCAAGAACCCACCTGTCTCTTTGTTAATGCTGTTTCTGGTTCTGCTGTAAATATGGATCAACAAAGAAAACATTGCAGATGGCCTTTCAATCTAACAGTTTTTGTATCATAAATTGTAAGGTATCTCATGCTTCCTTTGAATTTCAGGGAGGCACCTATACTGAGGGTTTGAAAGTGACGCACCTTGGATAGCTCCTTTAGAGTTTGGACTGGTTTGGACTGAAACCCGGAGCAGATTTGCTGGCCCACTGAAATAGGAGCCACCAGCCTCCACTGGTGCTCTTATACCACTACATTAACCTCAGTTCAGATGCTTCTCTTTTGAATTGCAGATGCCCGGGAAACAGTCTTGTGATTTCAGTGCATCAGTAGAGGCCAGCGGTAATACTCTGAGGAGTCTTGCGCAATCTGGATCCACTTGACACTATAAATGCTCCAACATGTATCCCAAATTGACTATTAACTCTAATGGACATTTTTTGGTGTGTCTCTGTGTGTGAATAATTACCCGTGATAAGGCTGGCTGAAGTCCAGCTAAACAGGGGTGAGGGAAAAGGAAAAGAAAACAGCTGGGGCAGGGGTGGGGTTAAATGTTTTAGCAATATTGTGTCTAAAAATGTAAGCTTTTGTCATTTTAATTGATAGATTAATCAACTGAAGCTTTAATCCCAGGTTAATATTTACCACTGTTAGTGGGGGTCAGCCCAAAGAATTCATGGTTGCAGGCCCAAAGGACTTTCTGGTTCCCTCATATCCCCAGGCATCTTTGATGGGAGGAAAAACACACACCCCAGTGTTGTATTCTTATATCCGCTTAGCTGGGTGGAAGCCCATTGAATTCAATGGGACTTATTTCATTTCATTTCATTTACTATATTTCTTTCCTCTCCCATAGCTGAAGCTCTCTGGGTGGTTCACAGAAATTAAAAACCATTAAAATACATTATTTGTTGTTGTTGTTGTTGTTGTTCAGTCGTTCAGTCGTGTCCGACTCTTCGTGACCCCATGGACCATAGCACGCCAGGCCTTCCTGTCCTGCACTCTCTCCCGGAGTGTGCTCAAGTTCATAAAATACGTTATATAAAATATAAAAAACCATTCACATAATGACATAAAACAAATAATGCACAACAACGACGTATATCTAAAACAGTTCAAAATAATCAGCCAGAGACAATCAAGAGACTCATTATACACTGCCAAATGCCTGAGAGAAGAAGGCAGTTAAACTGGCACCAAAAAGATGACAGTGCTGGCGCCGGGCAGGCCTCGTCAGGGAGATTATTCCATAAATGGGGAGCCACCACCAAAAAGGCCCTCTCCCTTGTTGCCACCCTCGGATCCTCCCTTGGAGGAGGGTCCTGGAGGATGGCCTTAGATGCAGACGTAGAATGATGTATTTATTTATTTATTTATTTATTCATTCATTCATCCATTCATTCATTTCATTTCTATACCGCCCAATAGCCGAAGCTCTCTGGATGGTTCACAAAAATTAAAACCAAATGGCACACAATGAAATGTATTATTTATTTGTTACATGTATATCCCATCTTTCCTCCAAGGAGTCCAAGGTGGTGTACATGACCCTCTTCCTCTCCATTTTATCCCCACAACAACAGTGTAAGGTAGGTTAGGCAGAGAGTCAGTGAGTGGCCCGAAATCACCCAGTGAGCTTCATGGTTGGGTGGGGACTAAAACTCAGGTCTCTCCAGCCCCAGCACTCTAATCACTACAGCACACTGGCTTTCAATCAAAGAGCCATAGAGTCTGAAGGGATCTCAATGGTCATCTAGTCCAGCCCTTGTTGATACATCACAGCCCCTGCTAGATCATCCCTGAGAGATGGCCATTCAGCCCCTACTAAAAAAAAACTCTAATAAAGGAGAGTCCACCAGCTTCCAAGGAAGTCTTTTTTTCTGCTGTCAAACAGCTTCTTCTGTCAGGACTTACATCTGAGCAGACATGTATTGTGCTCTCTTGAGCATAACTGACATAGTTTCTTCTTGGTTCTATTCTTCACTGAAGCTTGAAATCCCGATCACGTTATTATTTCTGGGAGTGAGATACCACGTGACAATATATATAAAGTCGAAACATGCAAGGGTTTCATTGGACAGGGTCTGTGTCCTGGAACTGGAAGTTTCAACTTTTTGAGCTGGCTCTACTTCCATGAAGCCATGAAGTATTACTGAAAAGCTAGGAAGTCGGCCAGGATAACTAGAAAAGTTTGGGCGCTTTGGGGAAGACAGGAGTGTTCCTAATCTCCCTTCACCTGTCCTCTTGATCACCAGCATTCAGGGCAAAATGCTTGCAAATCCCTTGCCAGTAAAACTAAGGATGTATGGAATTCTTAGAATTGGTTTCATCTGTGTTTCATGAATTGTCCGGCATCTTTCATTCCGTTGTCTGCTCATTGATGGAATCACATATTTTTTTTTACTAGAATTTCATTCTACTCGAGCTAATTCTCATTAGTGCAAGTGCACATTGCCGCAAGTGCACATTAGCGCTAATACACACTTGTGCAAATGTGAATTGGTGCAACCCCCCTGGTGAAAAAACAGTCCACAAGTCTGCAAAATCCACATGACTTGGAAAAATCCAGTCGGCTGCTGAATGCACAGTTTGGATTCGAACCCATTTGAATCTGTTGCAGATTTCTCTGGCATCCCTAAGTAGAGCTCCCTGTGTTGGGTGCATACAGCTTTTGCTAAGTGTTCATGGAGAGGATCCATTCACTTGATGATAAACAAAATAAGTGTGTATGGAGTTCAAGAAGACTGTGCCCTCCAGAAACCCCGCAGGCCCTCCAAAGGCTTTCCCTTCCACCTCTACCCCACTACGAATTAAGGAAGATTGTACTTTGCTCTGTGTTCCCTACATGAGGTCCTTACCAGCAAGCTATTTTTAGCTGCTATTAACCTCCCGCCTCCCACCGTTAGGGCCTCTCTGCCATCGCTGGAGGCTGCGGCCAATTTGTCTAATTAAAGAGAATTAAGGAAGAAGTGTCCCCAATTAAAGCAGGAGAAATCGTCTATTTTGGAGTAGGTTTTTGGCCACGGGTGTCAAATGGAATTAGCAGAGATGGAGACCTGTTCCAGCTTTGAAGGGGTTCAAAGGGGAAAAAAAGCCTCCGCTGCCTTGAGAAGAAGGACCTGGATTAATTGGAGATGGTCTTGATTTGCCCAAGAAAGAGGCCTTGGGGGTGATTTCCAAGCAAAACCCCAAAGGCAAATTAAAACAAAAAACAAAAACAATCTTCGAGTGTTGATGAGTGCGTGTCATCTTCTATCCCAAAACTGTTTCCAAGACATGGTGAATGCATTTCTGCGTTTGCCATACTAAGACACTCTTAGCATTCAAGACTCTAGGGCATAATCTCATAAACTCAGGAGAATCTCAACTAATCTCAACAAATTGCAGATTAACTACCTCATAACATGGTTTAATCTGTTCTCCGTACTCATAAGGGGGTGACTGGCCAGTGAGCTAGGACAGAGCTGTATTATTATTATTATTATTATTATTATTATTATTGATTTCTGCAATTCCTCCAAGGAGTACAGAGGGACACACATGGTTCTCCCTTGCAACCATTTTATTCTCACAACAACCCTGTGAGGTAGGTTAGGTTGAGAGAGAGAGGGAGAGGGGGAGAGAGAGAGATGACCGGCCCAAGATCCCCCAGTGACAGTGAGCTCTCTGGCTGTGTGGAGGATTTCAACTTTACTCCCAGGCATTTGACAGCATATAATAAGGCTTTTTAATGGGTCCTGGGATTTTGATTGTTGATTATTTAAAATTGTTTTTATATTTTCATGGTTTTCTTTGATGACATCATATTGTATTTTTACGGTTTTAATCTTTGTACAACACCCAGAGAGCTTTGGCTATTGGGTGGCAATAAATGCAGGAAAGAGTGAACCTGAGTCTTCCGGGTTTGGGTCCTAGTCCGACACTGTAACAGCTACACCACTCTGGCTGCTGGGCCTGTGGGAGCTGTCCTGCTCCTTTCGATGCAGGGAGATGATCCATGTGTGTAAAGGAATGTGCATGAGAATGTGGTTGCTCTGTTGAAATAAAGGAGGCACCTTGCACAGGTAGGAGCTCTGGATGTCAGATGGGTTTCTACCATCTGTCTGATACTGGCCAGGCTATTCTGTTGTGCCAAACAGAGAGAAATTAGGTCCTTCTGTAGCCAGCTTGGTGGTGGCAAATAATAGGCATTTTCTGAATGGCCCCTCACGCTGGCCTTTATTCAACACCCCCTGCCTCCCAACATTGTGGAAGGTACCTGAAGACGAGCCTCCCTGAAAGTTTGGGCTGGTTGAATTTGAGCAGAGAGAAGGAGAGGCAAATCAATTTTGGTTTTTTGAGGAGCTGGCTGGCAAGCAGCTTGGGATGCAACAGCATGCTGTTGCTGGGGTGGGTGGGTGATGCTGTTTTAGGGCTCACTGCCTGGTTCATTCCTTCTTGACCTGTATAGCTGTAGATTAGCAGACGAAGATGCCACAGGTATCTCCTTACGAAGGAGAGTCAAGATGCCTTGGGAATTTTCTACCACTTTTGTGAGTGAGAAGCAGGAAAAAAAGTTATATATATATATATATATATATATATATATCCCCCCAAAAGATACCCCAAGTCCAATCCAGTCACCTTGGTCAAGGAGATTGAGGAGAAGGTTTTGGGGGACTGCAGAGGTTTGAGAGGCAGGTAAAAGGTCAAAGCAGGGGCCTCAGGAGCAGAAAGAAGGAGAGGAGCCTAGAGAAGGAGCTTAGAGCAGACAGAAGAGGCTCTTTGGGGTGACACTGGCCCTTTATGGGCACATCTCCTGCACTCCAACAAACGTCACAGCCATCCATCCATCCATTGACCTTGAAACTTCTCCCCCTTCCTCATGAAAACTGGCCACCACCTCTTTGCTCCCCACACGACCCTGTTTAAAAGAAGTCACACTTTTGAGCAAGCCAGGCCTAGGAAGGGCAGAGACTGTGCCGCTGCTGGGCAGGCTGTTTCTCCGCTGAGCCACTGGAGGTCTCTAGCAAACCATGGATTCCACTTGGGATGCCTGCAGATACAGCGCAGATTCAGCTTTGCCCAAAGTTGCCCAACCTTTGGAAATCCAAAAGAGGTCCGAAGAAAGATGTCACTTCCCCATTTCCACTGAAAATGAAATTGTGAAACTGGATTAAAGTGGCCTTAAATGTTGGATTCATCTTGATTTGGGAGACTTGCCGCCTTGGCACATCAGCAGCAAGGCACCCCCCCCCCCCGTTCCCCACTTTTTAAAAAATGGCTCTCTGGAACAGCTTGATGCTGACCAGGGACCTAGATGGTGCCTTGTTTGGGGTGTGTGGTGGTGATGGAGGGCTTCTGATTCTTGAACTAGGAACCTTCCTGGTGAGGTTGGAAACTAGCTGGGAAAACCAGCAGAAGCTGGTGGAATCCAAGCCAGAGAGCCTTCTTGAGGGGCAGAAGGGAACAGAGAGAACCACAGTGAAGGCTGGCTGCTCCGATGCCTATGGGGCAGTAAATCCGCTCCTGGTGTCAGCCTGAGCCAGTCAGAACACTAAGGGAGTTATCCAAACACCTTGGATAGCTCCTTTAGAGTTCTGACTGGTTCGGACTGAAACCCGGACCGGATTCACTACCCCACTGGCATCGGAGCCACCAGCCTCCACTGGGTAAGCAACATTGTTCCTTGTGATTGGCAGGCAGTATGAAGCTTCTGGATTGGCCATGTCAGGCACATTGCTAGGCACTTAAAAGATTTGGGGCCCAGGCCCAGAGGGCAGAAATCTCTATAAAATCTGCATATGCTGGTTTATATCTGTATGCACAGTTTTAGAAATAATTGCTAGGATTTATTTGAATTTCACAGGAGGCAATGCCAGCCCATTCCTTTCCCATCCAGATCATCTCAAATAAAATAAAACCTTCAATTAATTTGTACCCTGATCCAGTTCATCCCCAACGAATGTGGAAAAATGGGGTTTTTAATTAGCTTAATTGCCATGAAGGGGAAGACTTTTATGAGGGGTTGTTGCAGCATGTTGGAAGGGGAAGGTTAGCTCTTCACTTTCCAGCTGCAATTCCCCTTGAAAATTGCCCCCTGCGGGGCAATTAAACTGAGAGAGAGAAAAAAATGAAATCACCTGTTCCATCGGCATCAATGGACACTCAGGGCTCTGTGGAATAGATCTGGAGCCCTGAGAAATAGATCTCTAGCAACGTGCTGGGACGAAGCCTGGTACAAACACAAGGGGCCTGCCCTCCTTCTGCTCTTGACTTTTCAACAAAGTGCCACCTTCTGACCTTGGGGATCCTGGCCAGGGAACACCCACTCTAGGTCACAGGACCAGCCCAAGCTGTTTTGCCACCTGAGGCAAAGTTGTGGCGCCCCCTCCCATTCCATGGACAAAAATTGACTGGATGGGCAGTTTAATCTTTCTTCAGGAATGGGACTGCATCTTCCACCACACCTGAAGGCCACAGGCTAGCTTACGGAGCTCAGGGCACGCTGTGTGGTCTACAGCCCTCTCCTCCAACACCGTGCTGCCACATGACAGCATCTGCCGCCTGAAGCAACTGCTTCACTCTGCCTAATGGTAGGGCCGGCCCTGCTAGGTCTAGATTTAGGGATAACCAGCTCCTGAAAGTGTCTGATGCAGCCTTCTCCAACCTGGTGCCCTCCAGATGTTTGGGGCTGCAACTCCAATCAACCCCTGGCCATTGGCCATGCTGGCTAGGGCTGATGGGAACGGTAGTCTGAAACATCTGGAGGGCATCAGGCTGGGTAAGGGTGGCCTGGCCCATCTCATTTTCTGCTTGGACCTTCTGTGGAGATCTCTGAACTGAGGGAAGACCGGGGGCAGCAGGGCGGGGGAGAGGTGTGATTTGGGGGATCCCTTCTGTGTATCAGCTTCTTGCATGCACCTTTGGGGTGCTCCACATGATAGAATTTGGTTCTGTGCATAGATGAACCCCCTGCAGACAAGGGGCAAATATTTTCAAATGCAGCGTCGACGAGCTTGCAGAATGGTGGGGGAGGAATTGTGAGTGGAATGTGCAGAAGAGGCGCATCATGTATTTATTCTGTTTCCTTGCCCTTCTTCTAAGTAGCTCAGGGTGGTGTACCTGATCCTCCTCCCTCTCCCCCTTCCATCCTCACAACAACCCTATGAGGTAGGCTATGGTGGGAGAGACAGGACGAGGGACTGGCTCAAGGTCAGCCAGGCTTCTTCTTGGCTGAGTGGGCATTTGAACCTGGGTTGCCCGAGCCCTAGTCAGACAGTATAACCCTTCCTTCTCCAACCTGGTGCCCTCTAGATGTGTTGGACTACAACTCCCATAATTTCCAGCCAGCATATTCCAGCCTAGCCCAACCTGGAACTCTCCAGGTGTTGGGACTACAGGTCCCATAATTTCCCGACAGCATCCTGACTGAGGATGATGGGAGTTGCAATCCCAACCCATCTGGAGGGCACCAGGTTGGGGAAGGGTGCTCTAACCACTCCCTGTGTGCTTAATGTAAAACGAGTGCACCTTTCTCCCTTCCCTGTCTGAGAATATGGGGTCTGTGTTTGATGGGAAAGATAACTGCCCTCCGCCCTGACACCCCTGAGTTCTGGATGGCTATAAATAGCTCCCTGAGTCTCCCCTCCCACCAATTCCCTCTCCCTCACCAAAGTTCTGTGGGATCTCTCAGAGCTGGGGGGACTTGGCTGGTCTCCCAGCACAGATACGAGGCATGTCGCGAGGGGCGGGGGCGGAGAAAAACCTAATATAATGGCCCGGGGGTTGCTGGAGAATAGCTCTGAAAAGGCTGCATCTCCACTGTCCTTTGCTATTTATTTACATTGCCCCAGGCGGACCCCGGGGAGGAAGGATGACTGGCAGCAGGAATGAAAAAGAGGTGTAGGAGCAAAAAGGGAGCTGTCTTTGAGAGGTGTGCCTGTGCATGTCTCTGAAAGGGTGGAGCCAGAAACAGGTGAGAGGTCTGTGCCGCGCCATTGCTACAGATGTATGAGAAATTTGTTTCAATTTCTTTTTGATCAGGACTCTACCCGGTTCTCACCTTCCAGACCGAACACAGACTCAGAGGCAATCTGGAGCCAAAGTCTGCACGTTCCTGAGCTTGCAGTGTGATTCGCAGATGCCCCAAAATGCTTTAGACACCATGCGTACTTTTGAAAAATGCACATGAAAAAATGTGTGCTTTTAAAAAATGCGCACAAACATGCTTTAATCAACAGGAGAAGAATGTGTACATTTCAAAGATGACAACAATGGATGTGTACATTTGCAAACATATGCACGAAAATACGCACAGATTTTCACGTGAAAAGAAAAAAACTAAAGCTCGCAATCTGATCCGGACTGGAGTCAGAACGAGCTTCAAGATGGAATTTGGGATAACTTCAGTGAGCTCAAGTTTTGCTGATTCTCACATCCCTACGAAATGTCAGTCCTACAGCCTCACCTGGTTAGTGGTGCAGGTACAAAGAACAGTCTCTTCCAGGTCTGAATACAGGTCTAACTGCAGCTATCAGCCACCAATGCTAAATAGAACCCCCAGGCTCTGAAGCAACCTACCTTTGGAAACAGGATGCTGAGGGCCGCAGGCAAGCATGAGGAGGAGATCTGTTGCCGTCGTGTCCCGTTTGTGAACTTCCTGGAGGCATCTGGCTAGCCACTAGGCAAGCAGGATATTTATTTTCATTTATTTAGTATTACATTTATATTCCACCTTTTCCCCTCTTGCAAGGAGCCCAAAGTGGCTTACATGGTCCCCTCCTCCCCATTTTATTTTCCGGCAACCCTGTGAGGTAGGCTGGGCTGAGACTCAATGACTGGCCCAAAGTCACCCAGTGAGCCTCACGGCCAAGTGGAGCCTTGAACCCGGATCTCCTGCGTCCCAGTCCAACACTCTAACCGCTACACCACACTGACTTTTCACCCAGGATACTAGGCTAGATGGACTTTTAAGTCTGATACAACACAGCTATTCGTCGGTTCTTTTTGACGCTGTCTTGGTCTTAAGCCCCACCCTCTTTCTTTAACCACACCCACTCACCTCTGCCCTCTTCCATCTTTGGCCAGGCCCATCCTTTAAAGCTGGGGTCTCCAACATGGTGCCCCTGGGCACCAATGTGCCTGTAGAACTGTTCTTCGTGCTCCCTGCCTCTCCTGATTCTCATTTTATTTCTTAATAAATAACTGGGAGGCTGGCATCATTCATTCATTCATTCATTCATTTATGTACAATAAATACAATAAATATGTATTTATAAATATTATTTATAATTTATATTATTAATTTATTTAATAATAATAAATAATAAATATGTGTATATTAATTTATACTATTAATTTATTTAGATATAATTTATATTATTAATTTATTTATATTAATTATAAATATTATTTATTTATTACATTTACAGTATACCCATTTTATCCATTTTATCCTCAGAACAACAACCCTGTGAGGTAGGCTGGGCTGAGACTCAATGACTGGCCCAAAGTCACCCAGTTAGCCTCACGGCCAAGTGGAGCCTTGAACCCGGATCTCCTGACTCCCAGTCCAGCACTCTAGCCACTACACCACACTTGCTCACTGCAAAGCAAAGTGCTGCCTTCCTGCGCCATCCTTATCTGGGTTCATAAGTGTGGTTTTATGTTTTGGAGCTCAGCCCCCACCTCTGCCTTCTACTCAGGTTCTTGGACAAGTTACTTTTCTGTTAGTCCCATCAGTTTGCTTTCTGGGAAATGAGTGTTTTGCGATTAGTCACAGCCACCATGGTAGCCATTTTGTGAGAGTTCTCACAACACTCTTTCAAGATTCCACATTTGGGGACCCTTGCTTTAAAAGGACTGAGTGTCAAGTGAACTCCAATGTATGATATTTCTAACTCCAAACCAGAGAGAAATTGGTTTATCACTTCAGGTTTGTTTTTGTTTTTTAAACAGGGAAATGACTAATATATTATATAAAGTAAATTATAAAAAACGTGCCCTGCCTGTGGTTTAATTATCTTTAAAAAAAGAAAGAAATATTTATATTCTGCTGTTCCACAGTATGGTTTACCAGGCAGCTAACGTAAATATCTAACATCAATTCAAGGTTGTTGTTGTCGTTGTCGTCTTTAAAGCACACTAAAAACACATTAAATAAGTAAATCCAAATACCAGCAACAGCTAAACATTTAAAAAGCAACAGAAGGCTCCAGAAGCTAACAATAATTAAGAACACTTTCTAATAAAACAGTTTTAATGGACAAGGAGCAGGAGCCAAGCAAATAGTTTTTGATAGGCTAATTTGCATCTGGGTGCTACCACTGAGAAGCTCCTATCCCTGGTAACTATCCATGTAAACTCTGAAGGCAGCCCAAGGGCAGGGCCTCAGGTGATGGCCTCAGTATGTGGGGGGTTGGGAGGGAGTTCATACAAGAAGAGATGGTGCTAACCTGAGGTCATGGTGGTTCTAATTAGAGGGGAAAAAAGATGGTTCGAGACGGTTCGAGACGGTTCTAATTTGAAGTGTTGATGGTTCTAATTTGAGGCAGGGCTCAGCCGCGTTCAGTCCTGGAACCTGTTTTCGCTACTTCAGCCAAGCCCAGGAAAAAGTAATGAGCAGAAGCGGCTCTGAGCACATATGAAGTGCCTTTAGGAAGCAGACCGCTGGTCCATCTATGGCCTGCACACTGACCACAGGCAGGGGCTCTCCTGGCTTTCAGACGGGACTCTTTCCCAGCTGTACCTGGCTATGCTGGAGATGGAACCTGAACCCAGGACTTCCTGCATGCGGAGCATATGCTGTGCCACTGAGCTACAGCTTCCCCCCGCCTTTGAGTAACTACAGCAGCCTCCCCCAATCTGGTATCCTCCAGATGTGTGGGCTGGGTGTAATGGAAGCTGTAGTCCAACACATCTGGAGGGAGCCAGATTGGGGAAGCCTGAATTACAGCCTAACGTAGAAAACGAGCGCACACCCACTTCGATTCCAGGTCAGCGGGGGATCTGTAGGGAAAAGAATTGTGGCAGCAGCAAGGGCAAAAAGGGTGTGTGTGTGTTTTTTGACATCCCGAGCTTATGGGGATAGTCAGTGCCGGCTCCAGGATTTGGGGGGCCCTTGGGCAAGGCCCCCGCAGTGGGCCCCCTCCCTCTATCAGTCTGCCTTCTCACCGCCCTTGACACCAGCTGCTCCCGCTCCCGCTCCTTGCCCCCCCTTGCCTGCTTGACGGGCAGAGAGCCAGGGAGCGAGGCGGCTGCGGCATCTCCCGCTCCCCCTTCCGTCTCACCACCACCGCTGTCTGGGCCAGAGCAAACAAGCAGGTGGCAATGGTGAAAAGGAGGAGCAAGGCGGGGGGCTCTTGCCAGTGGGCCCCTGCTGGGGTGCGGGCCCTTGGCAGCTGCCCCACCATGCCCACCCTTGACGCTGGGCCTGGAGAGAGTCCTGCACCACCATATCATGGCCATTCGATCGATGGTCGGTCCAGCTGGGTGCAGTGGCCCGTTTAGCTCCTCCTCTTCCAGAACTGTCGGCGCGGTTCCGCCCGGCCGCCAGAAGATCAATGAGGTGACCTTACTGTTATGTATCCCAGGGGGTACTGTGGGTCAGTTATTGTTTTTGAGCCTTGGCAGCTCCTGTAGAATTGGGAGCGGCAGCAGCGGGTGCAGTTTCTGCTAAGCCCTCCCTTCTGTGTGCGCTGAGTAAAGAACAGTTGTTTGAGGCCTGCTGACTCCTGCAGTCATTCCTACTATCTCCGCAACAGTGACGTAGCTTTTGGGAGCCGGTACCTGAATTTGCTCCTTTTCCTCTTCCCCCTCCATTCCTTTCTCCTTACAAATCTGTTCTGTTGACATACGAAGCCCTAAATAACTTGGGACCAGGGGACCTCAGCCTCGCATATACCCCCAGCCCGACCTCTAAGGTCTTCAGAGGAGGCTTAGCATGTTGCCACATGATAACCTGAAGGCAGGACGTGGGACCCACTCTTTGGGAAGCCCTCCCCGGTATGGTGCAGGAGGCCTCAATGAACCAAGAAGAAGATTGTGGTCCATGGGTGGAGCTCCGGCCAATTTCTAGAGGATCGCTTCATGTCCCTTGGTTGCTGGGATTCTTGCAGAGACGCCTCGATTGAATGGATCCAAGGTGTTTCCTTGGTTCATCAAGGGAGCCTCACCATTTTATGAAAGAACCACCCCCAAAGGTGACTGGACCACTACGACCTGGAAGTAATTCCATTCTATATTAGCTCGGTCCCTCCTAAGATGGCATAACAGATTCAGGACAGACAATAGGAAGGCCTCCTTCACTCAACCCATAATCAGGTCATGGACTTTGCAGCCACGAGGGGTGGTGACAGCTATGGGCTTAGACGTCCCTAGAGAAGGGCAATGGACACATTCCGGAAGGCGGCGTCTGTCAGTGCCTGCTAGTCTCGGGGGTTCTGTGGAACCTCCATGTCCAGGGGCAGCCTATCGCTGAGTTGCGAGGGTAGCATGAGCAGGGCAGGGTGATACTGTAGGCTTCCTGGAAGCATACGCTTGGCCTCTGTGAGGAGCAGGAAGCTGGACTACATGGGCCTCTTGCTCAGGGGAGGCTGGAGGCTCCCGTCTCAGTGGGGTGGTGAATCTCAGTAAAAATTCCCTCCAAATCTTCAGTCAAAGACTCCAATTTTTTTGGATTTTCAGTCAAAATCCATTTTTTCAGTCCAAATTTCACTCAGAACCAGTCAGAACTCTAAATGATTTTTGTACCTTGGCTAGCTCCTTTAGATTCTGACTGGTTCTGACTGGTTCTGACTGAAACCCAGAGCAGAGTCACAGCCCCACTGACCTCAGAGCCACCGGCCTCCACTGCTCTGGCCTCATCTAGCAGGGCTCTTCTGATGTTTTTAACTGTTATGAGAGCTGTGCAGAACCTCGGACCTGCAAGCTAAACCTGGTCCATCTCAAATCCTAATCCAGTCCTTCAGCATTCCCTAGATGGCCACACCCCCTTCCCTTGGACCTTTCTTCCTGATGGAGGTCCACAGAATCATGCCTGGTGTGGAGAATGTGGATAGGGAGACATTTTTGTCCCGCTCTCATAATACTAGAACCCAGTAGGGCATCCCATGGAGCTGACTGGTGGGAGATTCAGGACATGAAAGGAAGGACCTCTTCACACAGCACGTAGTCGAACTCTGGAATTCGCTACCACAGGATGTAGTGATGGCCACCAGCTTGGATGGCTTTAAAAGTGGGTTGGATAAATTCCTGGAGGAGAAGGCTATCAATGGCTACGAGCCCTGAAGGCTCTGTGCTACCTCCAGTACCAGAGGCAGTGAGCCTATGTACACCAGTTGCTGGGGAGCCTGGGTGGGAGGGTGCTGTTGCACTCCTGTCCTGCTTGTGAGTTCCCAGTTCACAGCTGGTTGGCCTCTGTGTGAACAGAATGCTGGACGAGATGGACCTTTGGTTTGATCCAGCAGGGCTCTGCTTACGTTCTTATGACCACTGATCATCTGTTGGTTTCCCAGCTTCTGTGCAGTTCCCCCCATTCTTATAGATTGAAATGCCTCTCTGAAGGCTTAGTGACTGGCAGGAAGCGCTTTCAGCTAAAAGGATGCTGGTATATTCTGCCCCTCCCCTTTGCCTTTGGCCCTGCCCACCCCTGGAATACGGCCCCCGAGAGCTCATACAGCGCTGAATTCGGCCCTCGAGCTGAAAGAGGTTCCCCGCCCCCCCTCTCGTGCAACCGGGTTCCCCCCATGAAAACCCGCCAGGCCAGTGCTTGCTATTGGCATTGCGTAGAGGTCAATTATGCTACCGCTACGTCAGTGGGGTGAGCGGAGCGGCAGCCTTGGGCACTGCCACAGGCCTGTGGCAGGCGACATCTCTCCTCCATGCTCTCGTTGCTTCCGTTCCCCCTTCACCCCAGCATCCATTTGGAATATCCACTTTGTGGATTCTTTGGGGCCGAGACCTTTTCTTACACTATGCATGGCGCTGCATTCCCTGCACAGTTCGGATATTGCTGTAAATAGCACGATACAACACTGCGGCAAATTCTTTGCTCCCAGACAGAGGCTTTACCGGAGGGAGCACTACGCTGCACTCCTTCCAGGGCCAGGTGAAGACCTTTTTATTCTCCCAGTATTTTAGCATTTTCGCTTCCTCATCTTTTAGCTCTGATGTTTTAAATCTGTATTTTAAATATTTGCATTGCTGTTAGGTTTGATTCTGGTCATACTGTTATATTGTGGATTTAAGCTTTAATATTTTATATTGTTTTACGCTGCATTTTGTGGTTTTAATTTTTGTGAACCGCTCAGAGAGCTTCGCCTACTGGGTGGTATAGAAGTGAAATGAATGAATGAATAAAAAAATACCTCTGAAGAAAGAGAGAGAGAGAGCTTTCCTTCTTAGGCTGACTGGTATTCTTGCTGGGCAAAGGACCCTAATGTATTCTCTCTCTCTCTCTCTCTCTCTCTCTCCCATTCTCTCTCTCTCTCCAACCTCCTAGACCTGATTTGTCCTCTACACGATTCCTTTCTCTCCCCTACCATCTCCGTCTCCGTCTCACCCCAGCTTCGCATAACACGATAACGGTGGGGACCTCTGACAACAATAGGGGGATTGTGAAGCCGAGAAAGACGAGGAGGGAGATATAATAGAGACATCTCGGAGGGATATGATTTTGCCGACATCCAGGGCCTGACCTCCATAGCTCCTTCCATTGTGAGCTTTTATGCCCAAAATATGATTTCCAAAAGGGATTAACAACTTCAAAAGGCAACCAGGCTTTGATGCCAATGCTCCTAAAACCTTCATTCAAATCTTTTTAGTGGGGTTCTATATATATTTTATTTCGAGCAAACCTGATTAAAGTTCCCCATTGTCCTTAACGACATGCTTCTGTCCTCTCATTTTTTAAAAAAAATTATAATATTAAAAAGTGACAGAGAAAACTCTTTCTTTCTTTCTTTCTTTCTTTCTTTCTTTCTTTCTTTGAACTTAAATGCTGTTTAAAAACGGATGCTTGGTTACCTGCAATTCAATGCTTCTCTTCCATTTTGATGTTGCGTGATTGCTAGTAAAATCTCGAGAATCCGTATATTCAAGTTTGTAGGGAACAACAAAAAGGGTTGTGATCAGGAAATGAAAGGCAGATGGAAGAGTTCCCCTTCCCTTCTGTCACAGGCCTTGCAAAAAATGGGGGGGGGGACACTTTGCCCCTCCTGGAGGTTTTCCCAGTTGCACCTATACAAAGCCAGTTTTCTAAACTGCAGTCACTTTGAATGTGCTGTGTGACCACAATTATGACCACCACATGTGTTCGGTGTCTATGGTGCTAAAGACCAGTTTGAGAACCACTTGAGATCCCATATGAGTATGGAAGTCCCAGTTCTTTTTCTTTATACAGTGATTTCCAGTATTTCCACAGACTACAAAATGCGAGGATCACAATTCCGTCTGTTGCGACTGTAGGATCTTTGGAGGCAGAGAATTGTCTCTGGCTTGGATGGTTAGGGCTGTTCCGGAGGTGCCAACCCTTCAGCCAGGTCAGCTGGAGGCAGGATTGACCCTGCAGTCTAGTGGGTGGAGGTCAACCCGGTTACGTGTAATTGGGAAAGGTCGTATTTCCTGGGCAGACGGCGTGGATACAGAGTTGACCTTTCACCTTCAGCGTCATATGGAATTGATGGCTCCCATATGGGCTGGGCTGGGCATGTGTGTCTGAAGATACCCCAAGTGAAAATAAAAGTCGGAGAGCTTGTCTCCATGCGTTCTAAAGAAGTGTGTTCATAAGAATACAATGAGCAGAGAAAAGCATTATTCAGTCTTAAAATGCTTATGGGCATCGCTTTGCAGATGCTAGGGTTCTGCAGGACTACAGGAAAAAAACAAAGCATAGAATGTGCTTATATCAGACACATCGTCTGGCTTCCTGAGAATATCAACTATTTGTTTTTTAAAAATAAATAAATAAAAGGAAGTTTCTAGCCCTCATTGTTCTGGAGATATGCTTGAAAGAGTATGAGCATTGTTCTGTGAAACCCAAGGAGCCTGAATGGAAAGGGACTTCTGGATTCACTTTGTTGTCCCCCCCACCGCCCTGTCTCTGCAACTGTCATTGTGGTCCAATAATTCTTTAGGACCTAAAATGTTGGTGGTTCTTTTGTAAATCAATTTTGCTGGTCTTGTGACCATAATAAACTATTACTTACTTTGTAAATCAGTGACACCTTTGTCCCCAGCAGTGGTGTGAACGTGGGTTTTGTAGTTGTTGGCACTGAGCCAAAGGGCTCAATGAAATTATGGATGTTTGGCAGTGGAAGAACGTTTGCCCCAACCCCTGTGCCATTGGGGGTGGGGGGGTTGTCCTGTGCCTGCCAAGCCAGACTAAATACAGGAAGTGGAAGGTCACATTCCCAATGACCGCATGCCTAAGTGGGCGACAGGGAAAAGACGAGGAGGCTGGGGGTGATACCCGCCCCCCTGGGCATTCGTTCCTGCCCTGGCTGGCTCCATTAACTGCCAATCCAAACAGTACAAATAGCATCATTTATGAACTGGCTGAAATCCAAGTCCCGCCCCCCGACTTTGTAAAGGGCAGAGACTGCACAATTAGCACAAGAGAGGGGCTATGAGAGCGAGATATCCCCCTCCCCAACCCTATTGCCCTTGTTCAAAAGGACTATTGTTTTTGTCAGGGCGCCACAATCTGAAGTGTGTGTCTGGGGGTGTGGATAAGAAGCCAGACTGTGTGTGTGTCATATGCATGTGCATCTTCAGACATGCATGTTCAGGACTTGATCCATGATTTTCACCCAAGTTCACAGTACCACAGATTCGATTTTTTTTTTTTAAGAACATCTCCCATTCCCCCCCACTGGGGTGTGCATGTGGGGAACCTCCCCATCACACCCCAAATGCTAAAAGAACAACTCTTTTTGCCAAAGGATGAATGCAAGATTACTGGTGGATACGATGCACGTTATGCCTTAAAACTGCTGCTTTTTGTTGCTGATACCCTCATTATTCCCGTAGCTCAGGGGTAGAGCACCTAAAGCTGCCAGTTTCAGCCCCGTCATCTCCAGATAGGGCTGGTAAAGATCCCTGTCTGAAACGCTGGAGAGCTGCTGCCAGTCAGTGTCAACAATACTGGGCTAGAGGGAGCGATGTTCTGACCAGTGGAGTCTGATGGCAGCGGGGAGGTGGATCCACTCCGGGTTTCAGTCCGAACCAGCCAGAACTCTAAGGGAGCTCTCCAAGGTGTGGATAAAGACTCAATGCCCCGCTGAGATCAGAGCCACCAGCCTCCACGGGCCCTGTCCATCCAAACCAGAGACCATTCTCTGTCCCCAAAGATCCTACAGTCGAAATGGACAGAACTGTGATCCTCCCATTTTGGAGTATGTGGAAATATGGAAAACCAGAGTATAGACTTACAGCCTTGGCCCACCTGCAGCAGGGCACCCCCTCGCCCCCCACTTTTCTTAAAATGGCTCTCTGGAACAGCTAGATGCTGACCAGGGACCTAGATGGTGCCTTGTTTGGGGGTGGGGTGGTGATGGAGGGCTTCTGATTCTCGAACTAGGAACCTTCCTGGTCTGAGGTTGGGAACTAGCTGGGAAAACCAGCAGAGGCTGGTGGAATCCGAGCCCTTGAGCCTTCTTGAGGGGCAGAAGGGAACAGAGATAACCACAGTGGAGGCTGTGGACCTGCTCTGGGTTTCAGTCAGAACCAGCCAGAACTCTAAGGGAGCTATCCAAGGTGCGTCCTTTCTTCTTCTTAGTAGTCTTCTTCTTAGCCTTTGCCCCAAGAAACCTACAGTCTAAAGGATGTTAGTAGAGACAGATCAAAGAATGCGGGTGGGTGGGAAAGGAAGATATTCTCTAGCACACTTCTTGGACTGATCTAAACCAAGATATTTCATATTTTCCATGAAGCCCTTGCTTTCGACCCCTCTTTTTTATCCCTAAAAAGCAAGTCTAAGTAGGTACAGAGGCATTCGTTCTTGTTCTTGTTCTTGTTCTTCTCCTACATCTTCATATCTTTACATTTTTTAATACCACAGGGATTTTTTTACATGAGGCATTTACTGTGTGCTTGTCATTCCCTACTCACAGTTGTTTGCGGGTTCTTTAGACAATGTGATGACCCTCCAGTTTTGCTTCTGCATCTAACCAGCACTTTTGACAAGTTTTTCTTAAGAGCAGGGAAAATGCAGCATTTAATTGTGAAAGTGAAAGAAAGCACAATTTCCTCTTGTGTATTTTCCCTATTCCACTACACCGCAGTGCCACCTAGAGGTGATGTAGCAGAAAAGCAGGAAAGGAAACACTCCTTGTGTAGTGCTTGGATCTCAATTCTGCAATGAAACTGAAGGTAGATACATCAGATTAACAGCCTCATGTAGAAAAGCTCATCGTCTCTGCCCTCCCTCCCTCCCTCCCAAACGGCTGATTGTAAGGGTTTTGTTGATTCAAGAGCTGTTCCCATCGCCTTTTGTAGCACTACATGTGACCTTGAGGTTCCCTTTCTGGCATGCACACTGCTTTGTTTGCGCCCCTAAAAACTGAATTCAGGCAACCATGGTTTTGGGTTAACTTCTGCAGTCAGACCAGTCCTGTATGAGATGCATGGGCTGCTAAACGAACAAACCCAAGAAATAGCACCCTTGCATCAGACCCAGGCAGACTGCTGAAAATCTAAGCCCCTGAAACCCTTTTACCCTCTTGATCCTGCTCTCATAACAACAAAATGGGTTAAAGAATAGATAGTTGACTAGTTCTTGCAGGCCATCTCTCTCCTAGGAACGGGCGAACCTGTCAGTTTTCCTTTCTCCCACTTTTGAATATTTTAAAGCTCAAGTATTTCTCTCCCGAATATGAAGGACTTCTGGTAAATTCTGATCAAAAATGAACTGAAATGAAATTCTCACTCATCTGCATCAGCCAAATTCAATAGGCACCGTTATGCCCAGGATGGAGAGGAAAACGATGACTTTGCCCGGCGTATAGCTCTTAATGATGAGGACTAGGGATGTCGCAGATGCCTGACTGGGTCCAGGAGTCCGTCAGGGCCCCCCCACTCACAACCCCTGGACCACGCCCGCCGAGCCCCTGCCCTCACTGGCCCCTGTTTGTGTCCTCCCAGACTCACCCTGACCCATCCGGCGAGAGCCCACTATTTTGCCACTTTTTTTTTAATGGAAAAAAGGGAGCTTAAAATGCGCATATTTAAATATGCACAGTTTAGGGCCGGGAAAGCTTAATATGGCAATATTAGAAGCATAATGCCTCTAATATTGCGCATATTAAGCTTTCCCAGCCCCAAACTGCGCATATTTAAATATGCGCATTTTTAAGCTCTCTTTTTTTGTAAAAGAAGAAAAAAGGCGACAATGTGATGGGTGCTCGCTGGATGGTCCTGGGGTGAGTGGAGGCGACTTGCCAAGCTTGTGGGGGCTTCAGCAGGTCGGGGGGTGAACGGGGGCAAGCGGGGTGGCGCTTCAGTGGGCGCTCCAAGAACCCGAGCTGGGGTGGGTTCGCACATCCTTAATGAGGACCCTGTCAAAAGAAAGAGGCAGCCAGTGGAGGCTGGTGGCTCCACTGTCAGCAGGGTGGTGAATCCGCTCCGGGACTCAGTCAGAACCACTCTGAAGTCTAAAGGAGCTCTCCAAGGTGCTCTGCACCCAGAGTGGATTTGCTGCCCCACTGACATCAGAGCCACCAGCCTCCACTGTTATTTGATGATATTTATGAGCTGCTTCACATTAAAGAACTTTCTAAGCGATGTACAAAAACAAGTCTTCATACAGAGGACGAGATTACTTTCCTGGGAAGGCCTGTTGGAAAAAGTATACTTTTGGTAGGCACCAACATCCCAGAAGGGTAATTCCTGCCTACGTTGTAGTATTAAAGAGTTCCAGTGTGGGTGTTATGACACTAAAAGCCCCATCCTGAGCCACGATGAAGCAGTCCTCTAACATCTTGGGCGCTACCAGGAGGGTATCTCTCCGTGGCCGGCGAGGATTCCGGGGGGGACGGATCACCTCCCCGCCCGTGGACCCCCCGCGGACCCAAGGTGAGGGGGTTTCACGCACCCCTGCGGCCCGGTTGCCGACAGGCCACTGACTGGTCCCGGTCTGCGGCCCAGGGGTTGGGGACCCCTGAATTATATGATATGATATGATTACATTTATATTCTGCCTTTTTCCCTCTTGCAAGGAACCCCAGGCAGCTTATATGGTCCTCCTCCTCTCCATTTTATCCTCACAACAACCGCCTTGTAAGGTAGGTTGGGTTGAGAGTCAGTGACGGGCCCAAAGTCACCCAGTGAGCTTCATGGTCAAGTCGGGACCTGAACCCGGATCTTCCGAATCCCAGTCCAACACTCTAACCTTCACCACACTGGTATCATTTATGATGATTTTATATTATATGAACTCCAAACTATGCCTTGCCTCACCTGCAGAGAAAATGTTAAGGTGGTACCCCGCCCATCCTAAACCTTACACAGGTGCTCCATATCTGCCCAGATCTGCTCACTTTCACCTCTGCATGTAGCTGTCTTGGTTTTGCTGAGGGAATACCGAGCTTGCCTCTTCCTCTTTCAGCTTCTAAGAGCCCTAATCCCATGGCTGGTACATCCCAACTTTAATCCTGCTTTAAGCTCTTTAGAGATTGTTTGCTCAGGGGGAATCCTTGAACTTGCAATTGGGGGAGGCGGAGAACATGGGGTTTCTTGCCAATCTCCTTTGGGACTTTGCAGGATTTAAGCATTTGGGGCTTTCTTTCATTGCTCTTTTTGACAGGCGAATGAGCAATGTGCCTCTAATACAGCCCCCTACTCCCTGTGCACCTCGCTTTCAGTCGGACCCTTCCCCAGAAGAGGTCCCACAATGTGATTAGAGCCAAAGCATGTCCCCCCCGCCCCAAATGTACACCTCGGATTTGAAACGTTTCTCTTCCTCTTCAGTGTCTTTTGAACGTTCTGCTTTTCGTTTCTGCTTGGATTAATCATCGTTGTCCCTTGCATTTGCACAGCACTTGCGGCTGCTAAAAGCTATTTCACAATCATCAGCTTATCCTGACAACAACCCTGGAAGGTTGGCCAGTGTTATTATTCTTCACATTGCAGACGGGAGTGGCTGAAGGGTGATGGTTTGCCTGTAGTCATTCAGGCAAGAGAGAGAAGGGCGCGCACTGTTTTTCTCTGAGAGTCAAAGGCCGTGTGGAAGGGGGATTGCTATTTTTGTGGTGTGGACACTTTTCCTACTTTCACTTTTCATCAACAGCTTCTTTTTGTGTTGGTTCAAAGCCTGCCAAACCTTTTTGAACAGCGATGAAAGCCAGGCCAAAGAGGCGTGTAGGGCGTGTGTGTGTATACACCATGGGATGGGAGGAGAAACCTGACCCAGGCCACTTTAATCTTTCTTAAAAACGATGGTCTGTTTCCAGCCTGAGTTATTTGTGGCCAGCTAAGAGTTGAACTTGGACCTCTTGTTTCATAGCTCAGTCTCTTTGCTATCATGCTGCAAAAATTGATCACATCAAGTCTTTTGTACAAGGCTGCTGTCAGGGCATCCCAATTTCTGCTGACTGCCACGAGCACCCAGGAAGTTCTCCCATGGAGCAAGCTTGGGCACTCTTGGTCACTATGACAGGGGGTGTGAAGAAGAATTGTCTGGTCTGTTGTGCGCCCCATCAGCCACATCTCTCTCTCTTCTCTGTTGCCCTTGATGGTGCCTGAAAACTGCCTTGTCATGGGCTCTAGGTCAGTTCAGCCCCCAGAAAGTCCTTGATTCAAGACCTCCTGTAAACCAGCAGACCTCTCAGGTAGGCCTTTCTGCAACAGCCATTGGAGCTGTTGATGTTGCTCCCATTTTACAGATAAAGGGCTGTTCAAAGGGCTTGCAGGAACAACTGCTAGCGCAGTGAGAAGCTGGTGCTGGGTAGCACAACTAGCCCGAACCACTGCTTCTGGAATGGGACAACTTAGTTTCCAGAATGTGACAAGCTTTCAGAATGTGACAAGTCAGCTGAGCTTGTGGAAAGGAGCTCTGCTGATTGGCCTCGTTCCGGAAGTGGTGGTCTGGGCTAGTTTCCAGGGTTGTGCTATCCAGCGTTAGCTTCTTGTTGCACTGGTGGCCGTTCCTGCTGGGACAACGTGTTTAGAACTGAGGGATTGTTGGCATTGGATACTGGCCAAAAGAATTTAAAGCTGTAAGGCCAGAGGAAGTTGCTAAGCTGTGATCTGAGCCAACATGAACCTATCTTCCCACCCGTAACCCCAGCCTTCCATTCCAGATTTATCCTTTCCCAGTTATTCAGAATGGCACCTGCAGCTTCATGCAGGGTTTTGGAGGCTCACCAGGAGAGATCCTTCGATAGGCCTCTTTCAGCCTGGAAGAGGTGGGGTGTGAAGAACAAGAAATTTCTCCCGCAGCCTCTGACTTCCTTGGGGGTCCAAGGAAAGTGAGCACAAGTGGTACGGCTGGGTGTTGTAGCGTAGGGCTTTTTCTGGCGTTGCTTCCTCAGCTGGTGTCAGACCTCAGCACCCTCTGGAGCCTGCATTGTGAAGCTTCCCGTCCCATCCAGCTTGTCTCCAATCATATATAATCCACAACCTATTTCTGATTCAGCTCTGCAGCTCCTTAAGAGATACCCCTTTGGGAAGATTTCCTTTCTCTCTGTGTTTTTGGGCAGGGCATGGGGTGTGTATGAGGTTCTGGACTTATCTCTTGTTGTTACAAAATCTTCATTTTTTTTTTTAAATGATGATTATTATAAGACACAAAAAGGAGAAGAAGCAGAAGAAGAAAGAGGAGAAGGAGAAGGAGAAGGAGAAAGGTAGAGGGCTGCTATGGCTTTAAAGGAAAGAAGGGGGGAAGGCAGACTTGCAGCTTTGCGGCACCTGTCAAAGGTTTTCAGAAGGCGGCTAAGAAAAATGGAAGTGAAAACCGCCTTCATTAACATAAAGCCATTTAGGTGATCAATGGTCCCCAGCCGTAAACAACGATTTCAATCCATAGAGCGGTTGATTGGTCTTTGCCTCTCTCTGGCTCGGCACGAAGGCTCGGCTGACAGTAGGGAAGAAAAATGTTGCGATTGACCCAGGAGTTGAGCGCAGCCTGGAAAATTAAAAGTGCCGGAGAGGGAGAAAGCGAGAGGGGGCTAAGAGGTTGGAGGCAAGGGAAGGAGAGGACGGAGGGCCGGAGCCAGGCAGGTTGGCCTGGGCCAGCTATGCTGGCTGGGGGATGCTTGGAATTGCCGTCTAACCCATCTGGAGGGCCCCAGGTTGGGGAAAGCTGGCCTAGACCTCTGCCTTAGTGGGCCTCCCCAAAGAGAGATGCGTGATGGTTAGGGCAAGGGCAAGGCGATCCTTAACCTCTCTGTTCACCTCACCGTGTCTCGAGTTTCCTACATGGAAGGCTGCCGCCATTAGGAAGGTAGTGCTGGGTGCTTCCAAAATGGCTGCCACTGGAGAAGGCCCACCAGCTGGATTTAGGCCTCTGAATGCATGGTATCTCCACCCCTTCTCCGTACTTGAATTAAGGTCTGGTCAAACATTTCCCTTTTGTTTTGCTCATAAGAAAAAGAGACAAATGTTTTTGAGAAATATAGAGACACGTGTCCCACACTTCAGTGTTACGATCTGCAACAGGTGCTTGGGCTCTGTGGTGTGGCAATGGCATAATATATCGTCACCATGCTATGGGCTTTCTGTGGCAAATTGGGTCCCTCCCCACTACTCCTCACTTAGCGGTAATTCTTTCAGATAGGAAGGGTAGTGGAGAGGCCCCCATTCCCCACTGGAAGGCCATGACAGGGATTGAGGCGCGAGACACTGCCACACTGGCATGTGAACAGGGATGGGCAAATCTACCCATTTTGATTTCACTCCGTTCCTCATTTTTCCAATTGTGAGTTTGGTTTGTCTCATTTCCACATCACAGTTTGAGAATTAGAAAAAAAAAGTGCATGTTTGTCCTAATGCATGCATGTTTGTATACAGTTGTTCCTAATGTATGCATTCTGGCAAACAGTGTCCCCCAATTTAAGCATTCCCCCAGGGAATGCTTATCAAATTTGCAGATGGCACAAAATTGGGCAGGATAGCTAACACCCTGGAAGACAGAAACAAAATCCAAAGTGATCTGGATAGGCTGGAGCGCTGGGCAGAAAACAACAGAATGACATTTAATAGGGATAAATGCCAAGTTCTGCACCTAGGAAAAAGAAACCAAATGCACACTTACAAGATGGGGGATACGTGGCTCAACAACACTACAAGCGAGAAGGATCTTGGAATTGTTGTCGATCACAAGCTGAATATGAGCCAACAATGGGATGTGGCTGCAAAAAAGGCCAATGCTCTTTTGGGCTGCATTAATAGAAGTATAGCTTCCAAATCATGTGAAATACTAGTTCCCCTCTACTCAGCACTGGTTAGGCCTCATCTGGAGTACTGTGTCCAATTCTGGGCACTGCACTTTAAGAAGGATGCAGACAAGGTGGAGAGGGTTCAGAGGAGGGCCACAAAGATGATCAGGGCACTGGGAACAAAGCCCTATGAGGAGAGACTGAAAGAACTGGGCATGTTTAGCCTTGAGAAGAGAAGGCTGAGGGGGGATAGGATAGCGCTCTTCAAGTACTTGAAAGGTTGTCATGGAGAGGAAGGACAGGATCTCTTCTCGATCATCCCAGAGTGCAGGACATGGAATCATGGGCTCAAGTTCCAGGAAGCCAGATTCCGGCTGAACATCAGGAAAAACTTCCTGACTGTTCAAGCAATAGGACAATGGAACCAATTACCTAGGGAGGCGGTGGGCTCTCCCACACTGGAGGCATTCAAGATGAGGCTGGACAGCCATCTGTCGGGGATGCTCTGACTTGGATTCCTGCATTGAGCAGGGGGTTGGACTCGATGGTCCTATAGGCCCCTTCCAACCCTACGATTCTACGATTCTATGTATTTTTGTGCAACATTTTTTGGTTGGCAAACTGCATTGCAAAATTCAGAGAGGTGTGAATTTCAGAGATAGCTGAATTTCAGTTTGCGTATAGGTTCAAAAGTGCAAATTAGGTAAGTTCGCATTAAAATGCAAACTCAATGAATTTCTCCCCCATCCCTACATGGGAATTGGGAGTAATGGGAAATACATTGCATAGACTTACCAGCATCTTTGGGGATACCTAGGGATGTATGGATTTTGTTAAATCTGTTCCTACTGTGTTTTGTGGATTGTCAGGCGTATTTCACTCCATCGTCCACACATTGACAGAATCAGATATCTCTTAGGGATGCATGAGAACTTTGTTCCACTTGTGCTAATGCACATTAGTGCAAGTGTGAATTAGTGCTAGTGCATATTAGTGCAAGTGGGAATTTGCACAAATCCCTCCTCCAAGTAAAAGAAACGGTCTGCAAGTCCAGGAATCTGCATGACTTGGAAGAAGCCAGTCTGCTGAGGAATCCACATGCCAGAGTCACAGAAATCCGAATTCATTTGAATCCGTTGTTGATTTCTCCGACATCTCTAGGTACACCACACATCTGGAGATGCATAGCAGCAGCCAGGATTCTGTCGCTACCGCAGCCTTCATGACTGCAAACAGAATCCTTCCCAGGGCCAATCTACATCATGCCCACCATTGCAACGAATTCAGTGTCCTGTCAGGTTAAACGCTCTTGCATTAAAACGTGATTAGCCACACTCATCCATTTTCCCTGTTGCGGTGCTTCATCAAATGCGCGAGCTTGGTTCACACTCAAGCGCTGTGCTGTTTTCCTGCTCTTGGTGGCTCTCATTGGAGGATCAGAAACTCTTCCTGTTTCTGCTGATTCCATGCCCACTGTGCGGCAGTGGCGCAGGAGAAGCTTGTTGTTTTCTGCATGTTTTCTTGGTCTTGGGGAAAACGACCAGCTTGTCCCTTGCCGCTGCTGCTGTAGCAGGTGGGAGTGGAGGGAAGAAGGAGGTACCTATCCTCTTCAGGGAGCAGCTTCACATCTTCGAATCTTTGAATCTTCAAAGATCATGCCTGAATTAGAAAAAAAAAAAAAAACATTGCGGAGAAGCCACGATTCTTTGAAGATAACGCCTTAATTAAAAAAAAACACACATGAAGCGGGGGATAGAAGGGGGTAAAAGTAAAACTTAGTCTCACTTTAGTCTCAATGCAGGAAGCCTGATTCCTAGACGGTCGCCCATCCAACTACTGACTGGGACCGACCCTGCTTAGCTTCCGAGATCAGACAAGTGCACACATATCCAGCCCTTTGTTTGTTGCTGAGGAAACATTGCGCGCTGAGGAAGCTATGCGATCAGTAGCCGGAAGACGACATGGGGCCATTGAGAGCTGTGATTGGACAGGAGGGAAATACAAACACCGCCGTATATGGACAGGCAGGGGAGGGGACTACGACCAGATATGGTAGCGAAGGCAGAAAATCAGAGCACATTAAGGGGAAATACTGGGATATCAGGGTATTGAAAGCGGGAGCACGGAAGTGGGAAATTCTGGTTCCAATTCGAGTCGGGTACTGCATAGTGTGAAAGACAGGCGGTGAAACCTCATTGGAAGCGAAAAAAATCCATAAGTGTAGATCAGCTCACATTGTTCTGGCTGCCCCACCCTCATCCCCCCCGGCCACCAGTTCATCAAAGGCATCAAAGGGTGTTTGGTGCAGACCCATCTTTGGACAGGATCCCAGAGACTCTCAGGTCTGTTCTGAGAATGATGCTTTAGATTTGGTGTCTACCTCTCCCCCCAATTTTGGCATTTTTTTGCCATCTCTTATTTGAAGTGCAACTCCCTGCCCCAAGCCCTTGGGATGGGGTGGGGTCAAATTGCTAGCACATACATTCGTGCTTGAATTATTATGCGGGGGAAGGTAGGGGGATCCTGCCCCCTGACCTCCACCAATTTGAGCAAAATCAAACCCACCAGTTGCCTTCTCAAAAGAGTCGCTAATGAAGCCATCTCCAAAGGCAGGGCACTTGGGTGTGTGTGCGCAAACGAGCACTGCACATGGCACACAGCTCGCTTGCTGTGTTTGGACTGGATCAACATTGGCCCCAAAGAAGTGTGAAAAAACCACATGACCTCATCACATGGATGATCTTGGCTCTATATGACCAACAAGTCATTGCTTGTCATCTCCCTCCCCCCTGCCCCCACCATCGTGCCTCTCTCCCGCTTCCCAGAACTTGAAGGTCAAAAGCAATATGGGACCCCAGCCACATTTTTCTCCACCACGGCACGGAGTGACCTTCAGCCACGTCGGAGTTCCCCTTTTGTTCCATTAAACAGCATAATTAAGAGTTACGGCAGAGCAGGCGTCTCCGTTTCCAGGAAAGTGGCATCATTCTCCTCAAAAACGCAGCCAAGATCGCGGCCGTATTTTTTGGGCCCTGTCCACCTCCCGCCTCTGCTCGCGCAAGCACAATAAACTTTACCATTATGACAGGTTCTGCTGAAGGACTGTAGATCAAAGAGTGTTGCCCCAGTCCAACTCTAGCCGTGCGCTGTGATGCGTGACGAACTGTACCAGAACGTGGAGGGGGATGTGCAACTGGAGGTACATGCAATAGGAAGTAACGCAGCCTGGACAGATGACCTCTGCTTTTAGAGAAATATTTTGATGCACATTTCAATGCATGTCCAAATGTGGACGCCATCTATCCATGCTGGGGTACTTTTGATTGGATGTGCATTGGGATTTGCAGCCCGTCCATATTTTGGTGCGGCTCTTCATGCCTAGCTATGCCCAGCTACAGCTGGATCAGTGCAGCCTTGATTAATCCAATGGGCCAGGGGCAAGGAAGTCTTTGATCCTGGATAGCCAGAATGCTCAGGGAAGGACGTTGCGCTCCACCAGCTAAGGGAGGCTGCCAGAAAAGCCTGGAGTAGATTTTCGGGAGAGAGTCTGTGTTCTCTGCTTCTGAATAGCATCTCCAAGGGTTTCTTTCTTTTTTCCTCCCTTCCCTTTCTGGGAACACTGTCCATCTGATTGGTGGGGTGGGTGGACTGGGCACATTATTGTCATTTTCTCTCTGGTGCTTTCTCTCCCTCTTGATGTGGAAAGCTGCTTCCCCACGAGTCTCTGGATGCTTCCAGACAAGGCTTTTATGGTGCCATTTCCCCACCTTATTCACAGAACCTTACTGGGATGGAGGTGTCCACATGCCATTCAGCTTATAACCTTCCCATGTTTTCCCACAGCTTCTACCAACTTTTCTCTTATCACTGATAATCTGTTAAGAAAGAGGAGACAGAATAGTTGCAGGATGCCTTCTGACTGCTAGCACTAAGAGCCCTTGGTCTGGAAGCATCCTCTTTTCTTCCCTCCCCCAGTCCTTTCCTCCTCCTAAAGAACTTTTGCAGCCTCAGCCTCCACTCCTCATCCTGAGAACATATTCCTTCTAAATACCTCCCAGGCAAAAGGCTCTTGTCACTTCATTCCAATTGCAGGATGGGTTTTGTTGTTGTTGTTGTTTGAGAAACAGCAGAAAGTTCGCTTTGTAAATTGATTGACTGACTGGATGGGAGAAGGCAGAGGGCAATTTCAAACTGTCCTTTTCTTCCCTCAGTCATTTACTGTCTGCTTTCTTCCTACATTTCCCAGCTCTATTTGCAACTGGCTTCTCTCTCTCTCTCTCTCTCCAACTTTCCACATCAGAAAGAAAAACAACAACAGTTTTGCACCAACTCTGAAGGCTGATGAAGAAACAAAAAGACTGGGTTGTGAAGGGGAGCTGCTGCAGGGAAGGAAAAAAAATCTGGAGTGGATTTTTTTGTGAGGGGGGAAAGACCGTGTCTCCTAGCCTTTTAAACCCTGGCTTTGAAAACAGATGCTTGCTGTGCTGGAGCTTCCCAGGGAAGTGAGCGCAATGTTAAACTTTCAGAAAGAAATCTGCCGGGGACTCAGGCTTATGGAGAACTATGCCATCTGTGCTATTAGCCCTTCTCCTTAACTATGTGGGAGGGACAGGCTGCTACTTGGTGGGTGGGAAGGGAAAGGCACTCTACATGTGTTCAGAGGCACTTTACTATTGTACTGCTGGCTAGTCGAAATAATGTGTAGCTACTAAGCTCAGACATAATTTGTGGACCCCTGTAGGAGTTTCTTGGGGGAGGGAAACAGCATTTGGAGGAGCTGTATATGTGTCATTTTTGCAGACCACAGTGTCTTTGCTGTTTCTGATTTGCTCCACTACGGTTGAGATGAGGACTGATGGCTGTTACTACAACTGCTTTCTCAGTAGGAGCCCCTTGTTGGAAACAGGCCAGAACCATTTATGTGTAGCTCTACCCAAATCTAGACTGGAACAGGGTTGTTCTCCAATCCAGGGTTCCTGAGACCAATTCCTAGAACTTGATGTTGAGCAGGCAGAAGGTCCTGCTCTGGAGACCAGGCAAAGTCTGACAGGCTGGGTCCTAGAATTTGTACCAGGCCTGGCCAGTCCAGTGACTTCATGCTGCCTGCCAACTCCAGGGGCCAATGTTGCTTCTCATCAGTATTCCCTTTGCCTCTGAAGAAGACTGTGCTCAAACACATAGGTGATTCACTAGACTAGGCCTCAGCCACCAGCCAGGAAGTCTCTCCAAAGCCAGTGGTGCAGTGGAAAGTATGGAAGTGCAGGCACCCCCAAGGGGAGGCCAAAATTGCAGGCAGCGGTTTGGATCTATATCAACAAACCAGTTCTAGTGGTTTTCGTCACCAGGAGCAGCTCTTTTGTAAAGCTAGCAAGTCCTAATTGTCCATTCAAGACCAGGCCACCCCCAAATACTTTAAACTACAACAATGAGCAATATATGGTTGCTATGAAAATCCATTTTCTTCCAGTCACTGTGTGGATGGCAGCTAAGCTCAGAGGGAACAGGGAATTCTGAGGGGGGGTGGCAGGTGATGGCAGTGTCCCTGCTAATAAAAGCATGCCAGTGTTGGGCCCCTGCCAGCCCGGCTCCACTACATCACTGCCCAAAGCCCCCATCCCCCCAATCCCACCACCAGTCGTTGTGCATCTGGTAACAGCTGCCTGCCACATATCATCTGTCTGGCTTGCCATGCAAAGATGCAAAGACGCGGGCCTTGAGCATCCCACCGTTAGCCTTGCCAATGTGAGTTACAGCACAGGAGCCAAAAGGGTGACAGAAAATGAATGTGCGCCAATGACATGTCTATGCAGTGGAGGCTGGTGGCTCTGATTTTGGTGGGGCTGCAAATCCATTCCAGGTTTCAGTCAGAACCAGCCAGAACTCTAAGGAAGCTATCCAAAGTGCTGAACCTATTTTGGGGGTAGGGTTAAGCACCTTGGATAGCTCCTTTAGAGTTCTGGCTGATTCTGACTGAAACCTGGAATGGATTCATGAAATCAGAGCCACCAGCCTCCACTGTATCACATTTAATTTGGGGAGACTGGTTTTATCATGTTTCGTAACTGCCAGAAGCTCTTGGGAAGAAGTGGGATAGAAATGGTAGATGAATCCTGATCCTAGACTGCCTTTTGGCCATAAAGCCCTCAAAGGAGTGCTGCTTATGACCTGTTAAGCCCTATATGGCTTGGGACCAACCTACCTGAAAGGCCACCTTTTCCCATATGAGCTTGCCCAAGTCTTAAGAACTTGGGAGAAGCCCTTCTTTCAAGACCACCACCTTCAGATGCATGCTTGGTGGCAAAGCGAAAGAGGGCCTTCTTGGTGGTGGCTCCCTGGCTGTGAAACTCCCTGCCGAGGGAGGCTAGGCTGTCCTTCCACCAGCAGGCAAAGACTGCTTCATTCAAGCAGGGCTTTGATGTGTAAATGGGTCCGTTGGGTTGGTTACTCTTTTTACTCTGTTGGTGTTGTTGTGTTTTTAATTGTGTTTTAATGCATTTGGTTATTATTGTTTTTATCAGTGATGGTAAGTTGCCTTGAGTGCCATTTTTGGTAGAAAGGTGGGGTACAAATCAAATAAATACATAAATAAGGAGGTGTATATAGAAATAAGGGGCCGCGGTGGCTTAGTGGTTAAGATGCTGAACTGCAGACTGGAAGGTCAGCAGGACAGCAGTTCGAGACCCGAGTGCCGCGTGACGGAGTGAGCTCCCATCTTCAGTCCCAGCTCCTGCCAACCTAGCAGTTCGAAAGCAAGAAATTGCAAGTAGATAAATAGGTACCGCCTCAGTGGGAAAGGTAACAGCGTTCCGTGCACCTCGGTGTTCAGTCATGCCGGCCACATGACCACGGAAGCGTCTTCGGACAGCGCTGGCTCTTCGGCTTAGAAACGGGGATGAACACCGCACCCTAGAGTCGGACACGACTGGTTGGGGACACCTTTTATATAGAAATAGGGGAGCATCTCCTCCTATATTTACTTACCTGGACACGAAAGTCATCACCTGAGGCCTTCCTCCAGGTGTCTCCACTAAGTGAGGCGAGGTGGCAGGCTACAAGAGTGAGCATCTTTTCAGTGGTGGTACCCATCTCCTGCATGTCAACCCCACAGAGGCTCATTGGACACCTGCGTTCTGATCTTTTCACTGCCAGGTGAAGACCTGTGGATTCTCCCAGGCATTTAAAGACCTCTTTTTAGTGCATTTAGATCACTGCACTTTTATTGCTGCTGGTTTTATCTTGGTTTTGTTACGTGCTGTTTTTATTAATTATTTGCATTTTATGTTTTTAATGCATTGTACACTGCCTGAAGAACTTGCGTTATTGGGCAGTTTAAAATAATGGCCAAGCAACCAACCAACCAACCAACGAAGTACAGAACAAAGGAACTCCTATTGAATTCAATGGAAAGGAGATCTGAAGTGGCCAGAAATTAGATTCATGCCTATTCCTGTGCCTTTCACAGCAGCTTGTTCTGCAGAAATCACCCCTTTTACTACATGGGGAATGAATCTTATTGCTTCTTAGTTCTGGTGATCAAGTTGCAATTAAGAGCACAGCAGCAGGGGCCAGTAAAAAAGCTGGCAACCCTACGTCTGGGAAAGCGCACTTTACATGCCTATGTACATTTGGTTGCCGATTCCCTCCTACTCCCCCTCCCCATGCAAACTCCCCCTCCCCAACAAAACATTTCACAATTTTATCTGGTCATAAATACCTGGCTGGGGGTGAGGTTTCCCTATCAAATTCGCAAGCACAAAAGAAAGCAGAAATTTAGAGAGGCGGCCGAGCGAAGGGGGTGTGGGGCTGAGAAAGAAAGCAAAGAGAAAACAAATTAAATCTGAATAAAAATATGATTAGCGCTGGGGATGGGTGGATGACAAATTAGAGCTCTAAACTTTGCAATATAAAGCTATTTCCCATGATAAATGTGCCCAGACAGTAATCAATGGCTTTAATCCATACGATGGGAAATCGCGTCCTGGAGTCTTGATTTGGAGTTTGGAGAAGGGTGGCGGTTTTCCCAAAGACAAATGTTTTCTCCATTGACCGGCCCGGGCTGGAACGGGTGGCGAACGGAATTTAATTACCAGGTACCCTTGCAGCGCGATTCATTCTTCCCTCGGAATGAAACTTCATTGGCAAGATGGATGGCTACTGCTGATGGGTGCCGAGTGCAGTTCAATCTTAGCCAGATTTATGGCCTGTAGAAATTTCACTAGATTTGTTTTGTTAAAAAAAAAAAAAAAAGTAGAAGGGGAGGCGGTGGCTACAGCAGGCACCAGATTTCTCTCTCTCATTACTGATGGATTGCTCCCTCTCTGAGGGATGATAATCCAAAGGTGGAATTTAAGGCACTGAGCTTCCATAATCTGCCCTGGAAGGGAAATTATGCCTAGTGGTCAAACCCTGATTTTATCCTTTTGCTTTCCCCAAGCTGGTGCCCTCTGAATGTGTTTATTTTTATTATTTTTAATTATATTACTATCCCACCTTTTCCCCCGCCCCCCTTGCATGGAGCCTGAGCTGGCTTAAACGATCCTCCTCCTCTCCATTTTATCCTCATGACAACCCTGTGAGGTACGTTAGGCTGAGAGTCAGTGACTGGCCCAAAGTCACCCAGTGAGCTTCATAGGGAGGACTAGAACCTGGATCGCTGGAGTCCCAGTCCAACACTTTAACCATTAGAACACATTGGCTCTCCATATTTGTATTCCCTTCATTTCCAACCAGCATGGGAATTATAATGTGCATTTTTCTCCAAACTGTGCATCTTTCCCTGAACCTTGAAAGCAGGTGCAGGAGTTGAGCTGGTATTTAAACTTCAAATGTAGAATGATGTCCTGAACATGAGGACCCAATTTCATTTTGATGCTCAGTATTCAAAAGGGAGATCTTGTGTTACAAACAAACAAACAGAATGTTGAACCAGTGAATTAAAACAAAGGCTTAATTTTACCAAGATAATATAATCTTGCAAGAAAGTTTTCAAAAGATTCACATTGTTTTTTGGAAGGGGGTTTGGGCCTGAACCCCAACTTTTGAAGATAAAAAAGAAGCAGCAGCAGATGTGTAGCATTTGAAACTGAAATCCTTTTCTGGTACCCGATATGAAAATCCCTTTGAGAAGATTGATGATCTGAATTTTGGGGTGGTGGGTGGGGTTAGTGGTGGGATGCACACAGCGCATAGTTAGACTATGGAATTTGCTACCATAGTCTAGTGATGGCCACCAATTAGAGTGGCTTAAAAAGGAGGTTGGACAAATTCCTGGAGGAAAAGGCTATTCATGGCTACTAGTCGTGATGGCTATGTGCTACCTCCAGTACCAGAGGCAGTGAGCCTGTGTACTCCAGTGGCTGGGGAACATGGGTGGGACGGTGCTGTTGTGCGCATGTCCTACTTGTGGGTTTCCCGTGGGCAGCTGTTTGGCCATGGTGTGAACAGAATGCCGGACTAGATGGACCCTTGCTCTGATCCAGCAGGGCTCTCCTTATGTTCTTATATTCTTATGATGTGTCAGCTTTCAAGATTGAACATTCTGCATCTTTCAGGAAATCCAAAAGTGTAGCAATGGTTGACAACCAGTTGACAGATATTGCTTCTCCTGGGCCGCAGTAGAAGACAGTGTTCCAGGCAGGCCTACAGCCAGAAGTGTTGTGGTCAGGGGAGTCATTGCAGAAGCTTGAAGTTCTTTAATGGTGCTACACATCTAGGTGAACCATTAGGTGGTATCCTGACTGGATGTTTTTCCTTGTATTTCCGTGAGTAAAAGAGCATAAAGACTTATATTTACAAATGAAAAATGAAAATTCAGGAAGGGCCCTGGAATATCTTTAGGGGAGCCAGACCCCCCAAGACTTCCCCCACCCAGGGCCAGCGCCAAAGTTTGGCATGGCTGGGCACCTGCCAAGGGCCCACACCTTAGCAGGAGGCTCACTGACAAGAGCCCTTGCAGCCTGTTTGTTCACCTGCCTCTTGCTCCGGCCAAGAGAATGGTGGCAGCGTGAAAGAGGACCTCGCCACTGCCTGCTTTCTTGTGGAAGAGGTGACCATTGAGGGTGTCTTGCCCAAGGGGTCGCTAAAACCTGGAGTCAGCACTGCACCCTCCTCCCCATAGCTACAGCCCTGGTTCCAAGCTTAATCCATTCCTGATGCTTGGCAATTTCTAACGACCCATCTGTCTGGCTCAAATGCACCTTGTCCAACCTTGCAGTCCGGAGAATGGAGTTTATTGCCCTCTTAGGAGATCCTGAAGTATAGCAGTGGCTGAAAACTAGCTGACAGATTGCTGCTTCTGGTTGCTTGGGAGTGATTTTTACACGCCATAGGGGACCAGGCAAGTGCTATTTAAGCCTGCTGGAGAACGTGGCTCTACGCTGGGCTTTGGCTTGGCCTTTGCCATGGGTATGAATGATTCTAGAGGAAACATCACACCCTTGTTCATGGTGACTAGCGAGGTTTAGAGTCTGCTAGGATGGCCCCTTAGGCATTGCTCCCAAAGAGGACATCGGTCAGCAAGAAAGACGGCACAGATTTGCATAAAATGTGCATATGCTAATTTATATGTATAGATGCAAACCTGAAAATCATGCGTATAAATTTAAAAGAAATGCAGCGCATCTCATAATAGTGGGGAACGACCAGGTGACCTGTGTGCTCGCTCAGTCTCCTGGCCACGGGCTAACAGTTGGACGGTCAACTCCAAGGCCTCTGCTGCTCTTCATTCTTAGGGTTCTTTCTCTTTAAACTGGACTTGGGACTTGAAAGCCCTTCAAACAGAAGACACCTTCAAATAGATGGCTGTCCTGTGTAAAGTAGGACACCCTAGAATCTACACTTCACCCATATGTTGAAGCCAGTGGAGGCGGGTGGCTCCGCTGTCAGTGGGGCGGCAAATCTGCTCTGGGTTTCAGTCAGAACCAGCTAGAACTCTAAAGGAGCTGTCCAAAGCACTGTGGATAGCTCCTTTAGAGTTCTGGCTGGTGCTGACTGAAACCCGGAGCAGATTCGCTGCCCCACTGACATCGGAGCCACCCGCCTCCACCAGTTGATGCAGTCTGTGCCTTTTGCCTTCGTGGTCGAGCATGTGGTAGACTGATGATTGACGAAGGCTCAGCACTAGCTAATCTGGGTTAAGCATCCTTGAATATGTGTCCCATTGTACGCGCGGCTGGTGCCGAGAGGCACAGGGCAGATGCACGGTAAATATTTTTGCCAGATGAGTTTGGGTGGCACCTTAGAGGGAAGGTATGGTGGTAAGTGAAACGGTGGAGAGAGAGAAGGATCAAGATTGGGGGGTTGAAATTGGGGTCGGGGGGGGAGTAGATGCGAATGGAAGTGCTTTTCACCATCAACCGTCCCTACCATAATGAGGGGCCTGTGAAAATGACAGAGGATGTCTGAGAAAAGAGGAGGGGGCAATTAAGCCGTCAGCAGAGACACAGCGAGGGTGGGTGGGGGGCGTTCCCCCCTGTGTTTCATGCCTGGCTTCCTCCAGGCGGTTAATTGAGCCGTCTCATTAAGGGGGGGAAAAGGGTGGGGGGACCCTTGACAGCTTTCGAGTGCTAATTCCTTAATGGGTCCCTCCTCCTTTTGCTGTTAGATTATGGTGCTGTATAATTCCACCCCCCACCCCCACCCCGCTTAAAAAAACATCCCTCTTGTGTGAGAATTTGCGTCAGCACTGATTAAACCCTTGAAGGGCTCAGCTTTGGTTTTCAAAAATTCCAGCACCTTGGGTTGAGTGCCCCTGGGCATGTGCTGAACACAGAGCCCCCTCAAGGGGAGCAAATACTGTGTTGCTTTTCAGAAAGACACTAATGGTGAAATGCCTCGGAGAGCGTGCAGAGTGTGAAGGAGCCGCGCTCAGTGGAAGAACATGCGCTTTGGAAATTCAAGATTGTAGATTTAGCCTCCCCCACCTCCACCCCCCTGCAGTATCTCCAGGTGCAGAGGGTCTCAGGTAGCGAGGCTAAGAAAGATGCTTGCCCAGTAACCTACAGAGCCATGGCCACTCAGCGGAGACAGAACTGGGCTAGGCAGACTGATGGCCATGCTGGCCAGGAATTATGGGAGCGTTTGGAGAGTGTTAGATTGGAGAAGGCTGATTTACATGGTGCCTTACAGAGTTTCAGAGTAATGGACTAGGTACATAGGAAGCTGCGTTATGCTGAGTCAGATCACTGGTCCATCTAGCCCAGTATTGTCGACACTGACTGGCAGGAGTGGCTCCCCAGGCTTTCAAGCAGGAGTTTTTCCAGCCTTACTTAGAGTTTTTCCACACAAGAGGGTGAATCAGCTGTATCTGCTTTTGGTTTGGTCACAAAACTGAGATCCGAGCATGACACAAAAAGCTTTTCCTTTCCTGCTTTTCTGCTACATAATCTCTAGGTGGCACTGTGGTATAGCGGAATAGGGCAAATACACAAGAGGAAATCATGCTCGCTTTCACTTTCACAATTAAATGCCTCATTTTCCCTGCTCTAAAAGAAACTTGCCCAAAGTTCTGGTCTAAAGAACCTGTAAACAACTGTGAGTAGGGAATGATGAGCGCACAATAAAGGCCTCATGTAGAAAAGCTCCCCGAGATGCCAGGGATCGAACCTTGGACCTTCTGCATGCAAAGCAGGGGCTCTGCCACTGATCTATCTCCCTTCCCTGAGTGGGACCAGGGAGATCTGGTTTCTAATCCTTACTCAGCCATAAAGCTTGCTGTCCCTCTCTCTCAGTGTAACCTACTTCACAGAGTGGTTGAGAAGATAACATGTGTGTGTGTGGGTGGGGAGAACCTTGTACTCCACCCTGAGCAACTTGGAGGAAGGTTGGAATAATGGAATGTAACCAATACAATAGGTTCCCTGCCTCCAAGGAGCTTACAAACTAGACCGGGGGGAAACAATGAAATATGAATATCAATGTGGACAAATGCAGTTAATTCTTCATTACTGTGGCTTTTTTCTTCATCAAAAGCAGTTTTCACAAGCGCCTGTGTGTATACATGCACAGATACACACACACGCGTGCACACGCAGTAAGAAATGAACATGGGAAGAAGGTCAGCCTCTACAGCAGGGGTGGAGAACCAGTGGAGAACTTCAACTCCTATCAGCCCCAGTCAGCATGGCCAATGATCAGGGCATGATGGGAGTTTTGGCCCAACAATATCTGGTTTCACCAGCTAAATTCTCTCCCCTTGGCTCATGGGCCAAGTAGGCCCTTCTTTTGAGGTGCTCTTGGTGGTGATGCAAGACAGGGCCGTTTCAGTGGCCGCTCCCAGGCTGTGGAACGCCCTGCTGAGGGAGGCTAAGTTCACTCCCTCTCTGCTGTCCTTTCACAAGCAGGCAAAGACATTTTTATTCAAGCAGACCTTTGGTGTGTAAACAGGTCTGCTGGGTTGGATGCTCTTTTTATTCTGTTATTCTTGAGTTTTTAATTGTGCTTTAATGCGTTTGTTTTATTATTGTTTTAATTAGGTTTTATTTTTGATTGTAAGCTGCCCTGAGTGCCATTTATTTTGGTAGAAAGGTGGGGTAAAAGTAGGGATGTCCGTCGCTGGAAAATCTGGCTCTTTTTTGATTTGACGGAGTTCTGTGGTGTATATGACTCCATTTGTCTTTGCGAGCTGAACTGCGGGCTTTTCCTCGAACTCTGGGCACTATTTTTGCCCATTTTTTCCTGCAGGTTCTGCAATTTTTGCAATTTTCTGAGCAGTTTGACCAAATTTCTGAGCACTTTGCATAAAATTCTCAGCAATTTGTGCAAATTTTTGAGCACTCTGCACAAATTTCCAAGCAATTTGCACAAAGTTCTGACTAATTTGTGCAAATTATGGCTGAATTTGCACAAATTTAGCTGTGATTTGTGCAAATTACAGTTTAATTTGCACAAATTGCTCAGAAATTCATATGAATTGCTCAGAAATTCGTGCAAATTGTAGAACCTGCAGAAAAAAAGTGCAAAATGCCTGGAAAATCCATGAACTGGCCTGACTCTCTGCAGATTGAGTTGAGCACCACAGCGGGCACTGGAATGGAGTCCAAAGGTCTGAACCAAGGAAAACCCATTGAACTCCACCCCAAAGGGATTTCTCTGACATCCCTAGGTACAAATCAAATCAATAAATAAGCAGTAAATAATGATGAAATCAATACATAATAATTAATAAATATTCAATAAATAATAAGCAGCAGGGATTGGTGCAGACAGCAAGGCTAGTGGTCAGGTGACTTAAAAGGTCTCAGTTCCCGAGGCTTGCTGGAGAAGGCCTATAAAGCCATAAATAGCTTGTGGCCCAGCATGATGGAGAAACCCTTTTCATCCGTGTATTCCATCACAACCATTAAGATCAACAGAAATTGCATTCACTATAGATACACTGTGCTTTCACAAAGGGGCGGGCCTTCTCTGTGGTGGCAATGTGATTTTGGAATGCCCTCCCAAAGGTGATACAATTGGCACCAACTTTATTTTCTTTCTGGCACCAAAATAAAAGGTTTCTTCCCCGCACCCCCCACGAATTTTAACATTTCAATATTTTACTATTTAATTTATTTTTAAAAACTGAATTGATGGTTGGGTTTTTGCTTGGCTTGCTGGTTGAAGACTCGCTGACTTAATTTGCCTTTTTAATGTGTAATTGTATGGTTTTTATATTGGATTTTTTTGGTTTGTTTTTAATGTTGTGTACAGCACCCTGAGGTCCCTTGTGGGTGAAGGGTGGTTTCTACATGTTAGAAATTAAGGCTCAATCTTATGCATGTTCAGACAGAAAAAAGTCCTACAACTCCCAGCATGCCCCATCCAGCTTGGCTGGCTGAGGCATGACGGGAGTTGTGGACCTTTTTCTGTCTAAACATGCACAGGATTGTGGCCTTAATTAATAAACTGAGAATGCTTTCTGAAGTACACCATCAGTGTGAGAGACCACTGAGAGAGTGCACAGGAAATCCACTTTCAGTGTGGCAGCCCTTCAACAAGGTAAATCTCTTTACCTGGAGATTCTCCAAAGCCACCCTCTAAGCCTCTTCGAGAACTGGTCTAAGATTTCCTTTTTTTCCATGCTGACTTTTGGTAGACACAAATAGGCTGGAATAATTTTTACTTACCAAAATAAATTCGAACAAATGTTGTGTTCCACTGTTAATTTAATTTCTTGTCCTCATTGAGAGTCCTAGGTGGGATGATAAATGGGAGAGAAATTTTAATCATCATCGTCATCTCAAAGAGCCCTGTGGCACCTTAAAGACGACCGCATTTATTATGGCGTAAGCTTTTGTAGACACTGTCTGTTTCAGCTGCATTGACTTCAGCCTGTCCATGAAAGCCAGACTCCCCCAGCCTGGCACCCTCCAGATGTGCTGGACTGCAACTCCCATCATCCTCAGCCAGTGGGCATGCTGGGTGGGAATTATGGGAGTTGCAGTCCAGCACATCTGGGGGGTGCCAGGTTGGACAAGGCTGCGCTTTGCACATGGATGGGTGCACTCTTGCTCTCTCATCGACAGACAGACAGGTGAATGCAGACAAACAAATGGAAAGGCCAGAATCCAGCTCAGAGTCCAGCGTCTCAAGGTCCCTGAACTCAGAGTAGTCCCAGTCTGTACAGCTGGTTGTCCCTGGCCCATTTGTTGGACTTGATGACCCCTCGCGCTTGCCTCTTGTTGACTTCTGAGCAGTGGAGGCGGGTGGCTCCAATGTCAGTGGCGCCGTGAATCCACTCTGGGTTTCAGTCCGAACCAGCCAGAACCCTAAAAGAGCTATCCAAGGTGCAACTCTGGGTTTCACTCAGAACCAGTCAGAACCTTGGATAGCTCCTTTGGAGTTCTGGCTGGTTCTGCTGAAACCCGGAGTGGATTCACCGCCCCACGGACATCGGAGCCGCCCGCCTCCACTGCTTCTGGTGCTGGGCTTGTGGACGACATCTGTGATTTCACATTTGCGTTGGGGAAGCCTGGCTTACGCCAGGATCAATGTGTCAGTCTTTAAGGCATCACAAGGCTCGTTGTCGTTTGTGCTGCAACAGACTAACACCGCTATGCCTCTGGAAAGAATAACACAACCGTCATGTTCCTTGCCTGAAGCCCGTGGGGTGAGGTGGACTCGAAGTCCGGTTCAGTGTAAAACAGTGTTTTCAGAAGTTTGCAGGGACGGACATGGCTCTCGCCAAGGGCACAGCCCAGCAAGGGCGCCGAGCTAGCCACTGCGTGGGCGGCGGTGCGCTGTGGTGGGGACAGTGTTCTGAAAGCTCTTAATGACTCCGTCAGGGAGGGCTTGGGTGGGCCATTCCCTTGGCACTCCTCAGGTTGCTTTTACAGCTAAATGCAGACCCTGGCTGGGTGCCCAGCGAGGAGAGGAGGGGAAGAAATGTTTTATGGCTTGAACATGGCGAGGACGACAGCCTGTTCTCTCTTGCGGTTCCAGCTCCGTCCTGACCTTCACGAGGCGGCCCTTGAGGGCCTGGGTCGTTTCTCCTTATTGCACAGACGGGAAGACTGAGGCCAAAAACTCTTGGCCTAGTGAATATTCACGGCCACGTAAATGGAAATTAGTTACAAAAGCCTTCCCCAACTTGGTGCCACCTAGAGGTTTTGGCCCACATCCTCCAGCACTCCTGAGGATCAGACGTGCTGGCAGGGGCTGATGGGAGTTGAAGTCTAAAACATCTGGAGGGCATCATGTTGGGAAAGGCTGAGTTAGACCTTGTGCATCATGGAACCTCCCCCTGTGGCTTGCATTCCATGGGTGAAGAGGGATTTCGGGACGGTGTTCGTGCTCGTCTGTGCCAGCAACCATGAATATGGAACTGGGTGCTTCCATGCTTGCAACTGAGCCCTTTATTTTCAGATGGTGCTGACCTCTTCTGCATGTGTATGTGCAGAGTGGCTCTTTCCTTGATGGCTTCATGCCCGTGTTCTCTTTGGGTTTGTGCTATGCAGGCCCGATGGCTGAGAGCACGCACCCTGATGAGTCGCCGCAGAGGTGAGTGCTTTGCTTGCACCCCTTTGATGGGAGAAGATAGCGTATTGTGTGCATCACACCCACCACCCTGCTTATAAGCGGGCGCAGGGATGGCACTGTGCATGGAGCCTGATTCCCATCCCTTGCCAGCCAAGCGAACGCTCGCTGCTGCTGTTGGAAGGACACGGGGACACAGGACGTAGCCTCCCAACACGGAGCCAGACCGTTGCTCCACTTGGCTCAGCGCTGTCGACACTGACTGGCAGTGGGTCGTTGGGGTTTCAGGCAGGATTCTTTCCTAGCCCTACCTGGAGATGCCGGGGATCAAACCTGGGGCCTTCTGCATAAGAACACGAGAAGAGCCCTGCTGCATCGGACCCAGGGTCCATCTAGTCCAGCATTCTGCTCACAGAGCGGCCGACCAGCTGTCGACCAGGAACTCACAAGCAGGGCATGAGCGCAACAGCACCCTCCCGCCCATGTCCCCCCGCAACTGGTGCACATAGGCACACTGCCCGTGATACTGGCAGTAGCATAGAGCAATCAGGACTAGTAGCATGCAGAGCACTTACTCCTTCCACTGAGCCACAGCGCACAGTCAGTAATCATGTGTAAACCCAGGACTTGTTTATATTGGCAGATGGAAGTGACGACTAGTAGTTAAAGTGGTTGCAGGAGCAGGGGCTAAATTGAGGAGACTGGTTCCAATGTGGAAACCTGGCTCTTCATGAAGATGTGCTTTCCAAGAGTTAGGTTTGCCGTGGCTTCTCAGGGCTGAGCCTGGTAATGGATGGAGACTTCTGGGCTGCAGAATGCAGGGGGAGAAGGGCAGGCTGGCCGGGCAGGACAGGAGGAAGGAAACACGCACACTGCAAGAAGGCTCCAGTGGTGAAACCCCTTTTAAGGCAGGGTGGCTGGGAGCCATCCCTTCCCCCTTCTCACCCAGCTCCTGCAGTGACAGCTCCCTCCCAGCTCTCATGATGGATGGGAACCCTCCATGCTCTCTCCAGGTGGAACGTGGGCTGTGCGTAGACGATAAGAAGCTACCCATAAATCTTAAATAGAAAGGAACCAGAACTCTGGCATGGGAGGGTGGCGGTGGGAGACAGCATTCAGTTTTCAGCAGCGCTCCTAACCAGGTTCCCGTGCAGCCTTCCACCCTCTAGATGGCTTGGACTGCAACTCCCTTCACCCCAGCAATGCTAGTGCGGGCAATGGGAGTTGTAGTCCGACCCATCTGGATGGCGCCCGCTTGGAGAAGGTTGCTCTATCGTCTAAGACATTGCTTAGACTTTATTGACGCATTGCATTGTTCTCGGCATGCGCCTCAGCATTTTCTTGGTCCTAGCTGCCCACCTAAAAGTGCATGACTGTGACAAACGGGTGTTTGAAAAACGTGCGTTATCTTTCAAGTACACTTGTCAAGGATGAGTCAGCTGCAGCGCTGCGTTGAGTGTGCACTTGGTAGCAAACCTGGGTTAGTTGTCTCAGGATATGTGAAATGGCCCTGAGAGAAAGGAAACCTGGTTTTGTGGTGTAAGCTGGTCAGACGGTGGAATTTTAGCAGATTTATTCAACTATGAGGTAGCCAGTATGGCAGACACTTTTCAGAAAGTAAGCTGGATATCCTTTGGGAGCCAGTATTCCTGGGTCCTGTCTCCAGCTACTGGAGAAAGGGGAGGTTTGATTGGGACTCTGTTCCACAGAAACGAAACACACGCACGCACACACACACACACACACACACACTCCCAGCCATTTATCATGTCCAAAGTATCTTGCACAGTTTTTATCTTGCAGTTAAGGGAAGCGTTGCAAAGGATCCGTGGCACATCAAGTTTAAATCTTATTAGCAGAGGAAATAATGTAGAATACTTTTTATGAGACTTCTGCTCATAAGTCTCTGCTCTCTGCCTCAGTTTCCCCATTGGAATGGGATGCATCATTTTGCAAATTAAACAACTTACAAACCAGATTTCTGGTTTGGCGCTACCAGACAATGTTGCTTATCTTTAAATACAGTGGTTGGCTCCAGATGATAGCTAAATCTTACTGACGCTTGTAGAGTATGTAGATCAGGACATGGGTGCTGCTAGCTCAAACCAAACTAGGGCAAACACTTAAAAAAAGGCTTCTTGCACTAGTCAGACATCAAATTCCTGCCTTCATCTATTTCCCCTAAATTGCTGCATGGTAGGATGCCCCAGTTACAGGAAGTGGGGCGGTTATCTCTCCCACAGAGTGCGGCAAATCTCAAAAGATGCTTACACGCCTTTTTATTGAAATACTGCAGAAACTCACAAGGGGAAACACCTCAGGCAAGGGACATGGGCTGGTACTGTGGTAGCCAAGAGATATGGCAGTAAACAAGGATGTTTTCTGGCCAAACCTTGCAGTGGCCATGAAATTCCACTCTCTGTGCTAGGGCTCCCCTACCCATTGGGCCTCTGTGTACATTTGGAATTTGGAGTGTTGTGGGTGCTGTCACAAAATGGCTTTCATGGGGGGAACTTCCCATTCCCAAAATGGCTACCAAGGTGGGCATCTGCAGCTACAAAACACCCATTTTCCAGAGGGCAAACTGGTGAGGCTAAAAGAAACTCACCTGCCCCAGAACCGAAGTGCAAGGCAGAGGTGGGCTCTGAGTTCCAAAACACAAAACAGTTTGTCCTCCAACACCTGTTTCACAGGAGACATGCTTCAAAATAAAGCGCTGGGCTGCAGCCACCCACCATTTTTATTTTCTAGGAATATCTTTATTTGGAAATAAAGATGGAGCCAGGCTGAAAGCTTTGCAACATGCACGCCTCCCAGTTATTCTTAATTTTTTTTAAAATGGAGACCCTAAGCCTTCATCTGCAATGCAGGGATAATGATAATGAACTACCTTACAGAGTTGTTGTAAAGATTGCAAGATAACATATCTGAAGGGCTTCAAACACTTTTAAAAACATCGTATCAATGACCAATCCCTAAAAGAAGAGATACATTATACTTGAAATGACACCATTAGGGCACAATCCTTTGCATGTTTAGACAGAAAAAAGCCCTATAACTTTTGGCTGGCTGAGGAATGCTGGGAATTATAGGGTCCCCCCCCCCATCTAAACATGCATAGGATTGTGCCCTTAATGTTTTTGTGGGGGCACCCTTCACAGTTTTTCTTTCTTGATTTGTTGGCTTTGCAAAATGGCCCTACCTTCCTTTTTTCATGTTGCCTCTCACCTTAGCTGTGGCTTGTGCCTAGGATACTATGTGGACGAGTTCAACAAGCAACACATTGGCTGCACCTGTTGAATTTCTGCCATCCAGAAATTCAACCGCCTGGAAAAAAAAAATTCAAAAAAAGGGAAGGAAAAAATTCAACTGCCTAAAAAAAGTGGCAACCCATCAACCTTTCTATCCCTCACATTTATAGAGTCACCAGCTTTTTTTTAAAAAAAATGCTTCTACACCTTTAACAATAGCTCAGTAAGCAGAAAGTAAGCTGGCAAAGGTTTCTTCTTCTTTTATTGGGCACAGAGATGGATGCTTATTTCTTTGCATTGCCTCACCTGCTTTAGTTCTTTGTGCCAGGCTGCTCTAAAAAGCGAGGGAGCAAGGCCTGCCAGGAAAAGGTGGCAACCTGCCTTATAGTGCTGGTTTATGAAATGCTCATCAACATGCCCTTTGGGGCTTTAGAGGTGCTACCACAACTTTCCCCAACCTGGGGCCCTCCTGATGCATTGAATTACAACTCCCACTATCCCTCAGCCAGCCCTGCTGGCTGGGGGATAGTGGGAGTTGTAGTCCAACACATCTAGAAGATCCCCAGATGGGGAAGGCTCTGCTAGTGAGTCAAGATTAAACTCCTTGGATTCTCAGTCATGGCTTTTGGTCTGGGCCCAGCTGGTCTGTGGCCTTCCCGGGCTCCGCTGCCTCCCTTCCACCTCTAGAACCGCCCGCAGAGTGTGTTTGCCACCAAGCGCTACCAACATCCTGACAAACACAGCCCCCCCCCGCGCGCCTCGCCTGCACCCCCACCCCGCCGCCCTTAAATGGTGATTTATGGATGTTGTCTGCCACAACAGCCCAAGTGTCCCTGGAGAAATCACTAGAGTGAATTAGACTCCCCCACCCGGTCCTCCCCTCCCAGCAATGTAGCCCACAATCTAATGTCATCCAGGGGATTAATTAGTGACTGTTGATTAAATCCTATCTTAACCCTTTTCCAGCCAGGGTTTACCCGGCAGATGTACAGCAACTTTCGTGATCGCCCCCTCCCCTCCCATACTTCATCGCTCTTTTCTGCTGCATGCATTCCCTCTGCATCCCTCTTCTTGGCTTGACCCCCACGCTCCAATGCTGTTTGGAAAGGCAGGGATATCTATCAGTATGACTTTGCTGATGGTAAGTCTAGCTTGCAAGGTTTGCTTCGGAGGGCTGGACCCAGGCAATGATCAGGGAGGTCAGGAATTGAAGAAGATAGTGCATTGCACCTAGGGATGCTGAAGAAATCTGTGGCGGATTCAAATGAGTTCAGTTTTCTATGAATCCAACCAGAAGATTCCACAGAGGACCAGCTTTTTCTGCGACACATGGATTCCATGGACTTGCAGACCGGTTTTTCACTTTGGGGGGTGGGGGGATTTGCACCAATGCACATTAACACATTTGCGCAAGTGCACACTGGAGCTAATGCATACTTGTGCTGGTACGCACTTACGCAAGTAGAACAACATTCTGCTAAAAAAAAATCCTATTCTGTCAACAAGCGGATGATGGAATGAAAGACACTCGACCATCCTCAAAACACAGACAAAACAGTTCTAACAAAATCCATACATCCCTAATTGCACCCTGTTGATTTGAGGAGTTTGTGCTTTGCTTGTACCACACTGAAGGCCTAACTATGCCTCATGTGCAAATAGAGGTTATAAGGTCCAGGTGCCTCCCATCTTTCTAAAGCCACTTGTGAAACGGGAATTTGGAGCAGAGAAGTGTTAGGTGCTGATGAGCCACTTCTATGCTCTTTATCACCCCCTCCATGCAGCATTTTCCCACCATGTCCCCTTGCTACATCTTAGCTTTAAATGCCACCCCCCATTGTGATTTTCAAAGGGGAGCAGGTAGGAAGTCATCAATGGCTTTGTTGCACTCTTATATGTTAATGTGCAGGTAGCTCCTGAACATCCAGTTTGTGGTGAGTGTTGATAGAAGAGCAAGATGGCACCCTCTCCCATTCCACGTACAAATGCTGACTGGACTGGCAACTGAGTGCACAGCGCTCTCCTCCAGCACCTTGCTGCCACCTGAGGGGACTGCCTCACTCTGCAGAATGGCAGGGCCGGCTCTGGTGCAGGAGCCCTGTCTTCTTTTGCACCTGGCCACCCCAGAGGAGTTAATCACCAGTGTTTTCTTTGCACCATTCCAAATGTCCTATTTATAGAGATTATAGGTAGCTGGGGACACTTTCTACAAGCTAGTTTAAAATAACCTAGTTGGGGTTATTTTAAGAAGTGGGGTTGCCCACTGTTTAACCTGCTCCTTTGCATCCATCTGCTTGATCTGCAGACATTAGCAAGTTAACACTTATCTCCATTCTGTGAAAAGCTTCAGCTGCTGATTCTGCATATCATGGTGCATTTAAGGCACTGGAGCCAACCTGCTCGATCTGGGCCAGTTGGCAACCTTCTCTACATCACAGGTTCGTTGTGTGGGTCTGACATCTTCTTTAAATGTTGCTTTGTAAAGCGCCACACATCCTTATTAATTAAGTGCTTTGCACATTATCATTTTAATTGATCCCTGACAAATACTCCATATGCCTTAAAATCTCTTTGCCTTCTGCTTCCTTGGTGGGCAGCCTCTCCAGTAATGTAACTGGACCTTTCCTCTTGTTTATCAAGGGAAATTTAATTTACCTAACTCATGTCTTGCTAAATAAGTGGGAGTCTGCCTTGAGAAAACAGTTACAGAGGCATTTCCTGCCTTGCACGTTCCAGGGAAGAGAACAAATCAAAGCACCTTCTAGGACAAAGCCAAAAGGGTGAGTGGCTTTTCCTGAAAGTGTCATCAGCTGTGAAAAAAAGCACCTGGTGTTCCAGTGTTGTTTTTTAGGGGGGTCTTCAAAACCGGGGTGAAAATATTCTCTCGTTCTCAGTACTTGCAATGCTGATGGAGGAATCCTTCCCGTCACTCACAGTTGGCATTGTGATGTCATTGCATAACCGTATCTGATTGGCTACATGGCATCATAGCAACATCACACTCGCTATGTGATCTCTGATTGGTTGGGAGGCGCCAGCTTGGGTAAGGGTGGTTAGAATTTCGGGCTAGGACGGCGGAGACCCGGCTTCAGATCCCTCATCAGCCATGAAGCTCACTGGGTGACTTTGGGCCAGTCGCTGACTCTCAGCCTGAGCTACCTCACAGGGTTGGTGTGGAAGTAAAGGGAGAAAAAGAAGTCATGTATGCCACCCTGAGCTCCCAGGAAGCGGAAGGGTGGAGTAGAAACATTGTCAATAAGTGCATGCTGGAATAAAGAGAGGCAAGTTGTCAAAATCATGGCATGGTGGGCCTCAGAGGGGCTCCCCCATCCCCAATCTTTCCAATACCATCCCAGGAGGTTCCAGGCCTGAGACTTCTGCACAGTTAGCAAAGGGTTACAGCCTCTATTCCATTCATGCGCCGCTGTTCTCCACTTGCCTGCTATATTTCTCTCTCTGTGTTTCTTTTTTCGTTCTTTCTCCTTTGCCCAAGCCCTGATCGTTAATCAAGGCCGCGCTGGGAGATGTTGGTGAGGGGCGGGGGGAGTTTGCATGGATTGTGGAAACAGGGCTGCAGCAGCAGACGAAGGTTTTCACCCAGCATGGGGCTATGTTGGTGGGTTAAGAGGGGTAAGAAAGAGGCATGCATGGCGTTAAAGGGGGCATCAAAAGAGTTTGAAGGAGGAGATATTAGGGGCAACTTTGTTTTCTGACTCCGGAAACCCTGACTCCAGAAAACTTAGTTTTCGGACTCTGGAAACCTGGGAGAGCTCCTGTGCTTTTGAGGAGTGCAACCCTGCACTCATCCTTCTTCTTTATTTCTTATGTTTCCCCACCTTTCCTCCAAGGAGCTTATGGGTCTCCTCCTGCCATTTAAACCGGGGGGCTTGGGGATTTCTTTCAGCCCGAGGGCTGAATTCAGTTTTGGAGACGCTTTCGGGGGGGGGGGTGCGCATTCCTGGGGTGGGGCTGAACCCTAAGAGGGTGGAGCCGAAGACAAAGGAGGCGGGGCTAAAATTACAGTCCCCTCCCCCAGCACATTGTAGCTTCGAACTCTTCCTGCCCGTAACTAAAGCCTTTGGAGAGGCATTCCGACCTCTCAGACGGGGGTACGTGTGTGGCATTGCACAAAAGCCAGGGAACCACCCAGTGATGAGTGGATAGAGAAACGGGTAAGGGGGCATGACCATTGGGGGAACCCTGGAGCCAGTGGAGGCTGGTGGCTCCGATGTCAGTGGGGAGGTGAGTCTGCTCCAGGTTTCAGTCAGATCCAGTCAGAACTCTGAAGGATGTGACTGAAACCCAGAGTGGACTCACCACCCCACTGACATCGGAGCCACCAGCCTCCACTATCTTGAGCCCCAGCTTTATTTCTTTATTACATTTGTATCTGGTCTTTTTTCCTCTTGCAAGGAACTCATGGCAGCTGACATAGTTCTCCTCCCCATTTTAACCTCACAACAACCCTGTGAGGTAGGTTAGGCTGAGAGTCAGTGACTGGCCCAAAGTCACCCAGTGAGCTTCATGGCCAAGTGGGGACTAGAACCTGGATCTTCCGAGTCCCGGTCCAAACTGTAACCACTACACCACACTGGCCCCAGGAGGGCCAAATTTGGACCCTGAGCTTGAGGTTCCTCACACCTGTTTTAAACCTAGTATTTTCTCCCTCTCCCATCATACTAGAACCCATATTAGATACTTTTTAAGAGATGTTTCCTCTTCCCTGGCAGTGTTAACACTGTGGGTGAGCAGGTCGAGGGATCTTGAATGGAAGGTCCTGTTCCCCTCATCAGACTACAGTTCCCAGGATCTTCAGGGCAGGGAAGCTGTGACAGCTAACAGTCATGACAGCACAATCTGAAATAGGTTGAGCTCAAAGGACATACTCTCAGGTAAGTATGTATATGGACTGCAGCCTAAAACTGGTTTGTTTATTACATTTCTATATCACCCATTAGCTGAAGCTCTCTGGGCAGTTTACAAGTATAAAAACCAACCAACATTTGTCAAGTAGATATACAGCCCAAATGCAGCATTTCCAATGAATCTGATAGCTGATTCTATCTATCTATCTATCTATCTATCTATCTATCTATCTATCTATCTATTGTATATATATAGCCTGAATTAAAATTAGGGATGGTTTGGGGTGAAATCTCGATGGATTTTACTGGTTTGACCCTGGATGGATTTCATTCTGTTTCCCCCTGCTGGCATCTACTTAATCTGTAGTGAGTCAATCCAATATGCACATTCCAGATTTATTTTAATGGCGGTGGCAATTTGGGATCTTTTTTTCCTTTGGGTCTTTGAATTTGCGTAAATGGGGTCATAATTTTTTTTTAAAAAATTAATTGGGGGTCTTATGCGAGTCTGCATGATCGCGAGTCTGCCTGTCCGCTATGTAGCCCTGCAGAGGCATATTCCCCTTGTAAATACCCTTGTCGGCTTCATCCCTCCTCACAGTACTTCATTTAGCCCACCAGAGCCATATTCTGAACTTGTTAAATAACTTGTCAGTTTCATCCTCCCCTTCTGCACTTCTGCTTTGCCATTTGCGCAAATCATAGGACCTGAAAATGCACACAAAATAACATGAACATTTCCAGAATTGGAAAACCCCCCAATCCACTACAGTCCGCCACTGCTTATCAGAATGGAAACACTGTGAAATCCGACTGGGTGTAAATGGAACGGAATTCCGTCGGGGATGCTCCGACTTGGATTCCTGCACTGAGCAGGGGGTTGGACTCGATGGCCTTGTAGGCCCCTTCCAACCCTACTGTTCTATGACTCTAGGATTTGATGAATTCCCAGCATCACGCATCCCTGATTAAAATTGGAGGCACAATTCATCCTTGCACCCAAAAGGGTTTACTTTGTGACCTGCACTGGCTCCAGCTTTTTGGAGGGCCTTTGGGCAAGTCACCCGCAGCGGGCCCCCTCCCTCAATCAGCCTACCGTCTCACCACCATTGTCAGCAGCTGCTGTTGCTCTTCCTCCTCCTTGTTCTCACCTGCTCGCTTGACAGGCAGACAGCCAGGGAGCAAGCAGGCGGGGGCCTCTGCTGCTTCTCCTCCTCACCGCCACCGTTGCCTGGGCCAGAGTGGAAAGGCAGGTGAACAAGTGGGCTGAAATGGTGAAAAGGAGGAGCACGTCCAAACGGGTCTCATTGGTGGGCCCCCGCCGGGGTACAGGGACTCAGCAGGAGCCCGATGATACCCACCCTTGACATTGGCCCTGTGATAAAAGATAATTACCTGCCCTCAGACAATCCCACTCTGTGTTTAAGTGAGTCACTAATGGTGCCTGCTGGTTAGGAGGGAGAAATGAAGCACAGATGTCACGGGAACCCTCCGTGAGAGATTTCACTGGCGACGAGGACGGGACCCAGTGAAATATATCTTGAAGAGAAGGCCACACGGAGGATGTGAAACCAGCAACAGCTACTACTTTAATAAATAAGGCTTATTGAGAACAGGCCCAGAGTGGTAGTACATTTCCCAACTGTGCCAGGATCAGGTGACGGGGGAACCAATAGGGTGTCAATAAGGTGCAATCAAGTTGTATTGATTGGCCTGGCTTCTCAGTTGGGATTCTCCTGTTCCTCAGGAGCAGACTAAGCCACTCGCCCATTTGACTACCTGGGGAGCCAGCCTCATATTCGCACTTTAAGATCAGAAAGAGAGGTCCTTCTCATTTGCCCACCCGTGAGAGCATGTGATCACACATGAGAGGGCCTTCTCTGCAGTGGCCCCACACCTTTGGAACAAGCTGCCATCAGAGGTCCGCCACACTCCATCATTGCAGGCTTTTAAGAAGGCCTTGAAAACATAATTTTACCATGGCCTTCTCTTGATATGATTGCTGTTGTTGCTATTACTGCCATTCTTGTTGTTGCTGGTTTTATTGTTGGCTTTTATTGTTTTTATTTTTTATGTTTTTATCGCTTTTAATATTTTAAGTGTTTTTAGGTATTTTCTTTCTGTAAGCCGCCTTGAGAGGGCTTCTGCCCTGAAAAGCAGCCAAGGAATGCTTTAAATAAATAAATGGGAGGGGGGGGGAGTTTGAATCTTGCCTCGGTTTGAATGCTCTCCTGTTGGCTATGGACTCAGTCTATGGACACAAAGTGGTCTAGTTCTGGCCTCATTGAAAGCCCACACCAGACATAGATTTCAGTTGCTAACAACAGTCAGTGCTGACTCTAGGGATCTCAGGGCCCTTGGACAAGACACCCTCAACGGGCTGCCTCCCTGAATGAGCCGACCTTCTCACCGCTGTTGTCATCCGCTGCCGCTCCTCTTTCTCCTCCTGGCTCCCACTGGCTTGCTTGGCAGGCAGAGGGCCAGGGAGCAAGCAGGCCGGGGCATCCACCGCTCCTCCTTCTCACCACCACCGTTGCCTGGGCCAGAGTGAGAGGCAGGGGAAGAAGCAGGTTGCAGGGGTGAAGAGGAGGAGGAACTCCGGGGGGCCCTTGTCAGTGGGCCCCTTGTCAGTGGGCCCCTGCTACGGTGTGGGCCCTTGGCAAGTGCCCCGCTATGCTTCCCCTTGACGTCAGTCCTGGACAGAGTGGAGGGGCAAACTCATACTAGAGAAACTGAAGAAGTGTATCCTGGGAAGAGCTGAGCTCCATCCGCAGCCTACAGAAGCAGACGCCATCCTATGATGTCAGGGGCTACAGGCCAAAGCCTCGCCCTGGGTGACTTCTCAGGCATCCTATGAGATTAATCGAGTCTTGCTGAGAGGCCCTGAATGAGATGGCTGTTTGGTGATGCTCCATTGTCACATACTCAGACCCTGAAGTCAGCCGGCGTGCTGAGGCACTCGGCACAAAGACTACATCATGGCAAGGTGAAGCAGCTGGGTTAGAAAGCATCCATCTTCTTCATGAGGAAACTGAGGCACAAGGCAGGGAAGAAGAGACCCCTGGTTTATCTCGTAGCTGGCATTAGAGGACTGCATACTGACCCTAGCTGAGAAATGCCATAGTACTTCTTGCCCCAAAGGGATTTACAGTCTGCCTTGGACTGAGAAATCTAGGGTTGGGTGTCATTCGGCGAGATAACGATTTGAAAAACGAACCATGCAGCTGGGGTAGGGGAAAGGGGGCAAGAATTTCCTGGCTGGGTCAGACCATGGGCTCATCTAGTCCAGTGTTCTGTTTTTGACAGGGGTCAGCCAAACACCTCCAAGAAGCCTGCAAGCAGGGCATGTTGTTTGCCCCTAGCATCTGCTACTTGAAAGTCAGGTATACTGTCTCTGAACACAGAGGGTCAGACAAATGAATGGAGAATAGGTCTGTCAATGGCTGTTACTCAGTGTAGCTTCAACACAGCCTCCACGTACAGAAGCAGTCTATCTTGGAGTGCCAACTGCTGGGGTCAAACAACAGGGCAAAGTCATCAGCTTGACATGCTGCTTGTAAGTGGCTCGGGACCACTGGCCTCTGCACTGCTGGAAACCGAATACCTGGAAACAGAAGAGGCAGACCGTTGTCCTGATCCAGCAGGTCTCCCTTGGCATTTTTATTATGCTACTAATATAATAAAATTCTATATGTTTATATATATATATATATATATATATATATATATATAAAATTGTATAATATTATTGCACAATTTAGAATCAGACTAAAGAGAATAGGGAAGACCCACAGAGCAGTTAGATATGAGCTCACTAATATTCCTAATGAATATGCAGTGATTATGCAGTGGAGGTGAAGAATAGATTTAAGGGACTAGATTTAGTAGATAGGGTCCCGGACCAGCCCACGCCAGAGCTTCCTGTCGGCCGTCGCCACCCCCAGCTCCCCCAAGGTCGAGTCCATCACCTCCAGAATATCATCCATCCATCTTGCCCTTGGTCAGCCCCTCTTCCTTTTGCCTTCCACTTTCCCTAGCATCAGCATCTTCTCCAGGGTATCCTGTCTTCTCATGATGTGGCCAAAGTACTTCAGTTTTGCATTTAATATCCTTCCTTCAAGTGAGCAGTCTGGCTTGATTTCCTGGAGGATGGACTGGTTTGATCTTCTTGCAGTCCAAGGCACTCTCAGAATTTTCCTCCAGCACCACAGTTCAAAAGCATCTCTCTTCCTTCGCTCAGCCTTCCTTATGGTCCAGCTCTCGCAGCCATAGGTTACTACGGGGAATACCATTGCTTTAACTATGCGGACCTTTGTTGTCAGTGTGATGTCTCTGCTCTTCACTATTTTATCAAGATTTGTCATTGCTCTCCTCCCAAGAAGTAAACGTCTTCTGATTTCCTGGCTGCAGAAAGCATCTGCAGTAATTTTTGTGCCTAGAAAGACAAAGTCTGTCACTGCCTCCACGTTTTCTCCCTCTATTTGCCAGTTATCAATCAAGCTGGTTGCCATAATCTTGGTTTTTTTTAGGTTTAACTGCAAGCCAGCTTTTGCACTTTCTTCTTTCACCTTTGTCATGAGGTTCCTCAGCTCCTCCTTGCTTTCAGCCATCAAAGTGGTATCATCTGCATATCGGAGATGGTTAATGTTTCTTCCAGTGATTTTAACTCCAGCCTTGGCTTCATCAAGCCCAGCACGTCGCATGATGTGTTCTCCATACAGGTTGAATAGGTAGGGTGAGAGTATACAACCCTGCCGTACCCCTTTCCCCGTCTTAAACCAGTCCGTTGTTCCGTGGTCTGTTCTTACCATTGCTACTTGTTCGTTATACAGATTCCTCAGGAGGCAGACAAGATGACTTGGTATCCCCATACCACCAAGAACTTGCCACAATTTGTTATGATCCACACAGTCAAAGGCTTTAGAATAGTCAATAAAACAGAAATAGATGTTTTTCTGAAACTCCCTGGCTTTCTCCATTATCCAGCAGATATTGGCAATTTGGTCTCTAGTTCCTCTGCCTTTTCTAAACCCAGCTTGTACATCTGGCAATTCTCGTTCCATGAATTGATGGAGTCTACCTTGCAAGATCTTGAGCATTACCTTACTGGCATGAGAAATAAATGCCACTGTTTGATAGTTTGAACATTCTTTGGTGCTTCCCTTTTTTTGGTATGGGGATATAAGTTGATCTTTTCCAATCTGTTGGCCATTCTTGTGTTTTCCAAATTTGCTGGCATATGGCATGCATCACCTTGACAGCATCATCTTGCAAGATTTTAAGCAGTTCAGCTGGGATACCGTCATCTCCTGCTGCCTTGTTATTAGCAATGCTTCTTAAGGCCCATTCAACCTCACTCTTCAGGATGTCTGGCTCTAGCTCACTGACCACACCGTCAAATCTATCCCCAATATTATTATCCTTCCTATACAGAGCTTCCGTATATTCTTGCCACCTTTTCTTGATCTCTTCTGCTTCTGTTAGGTCCTTGCCATCTTTGTTTTTGATCATACCCATTTTTGCCTGGAATTTACCTCCGATGTCATGTTTCTAATTTTCTGGACGATGTCTCTTGTCCTTCCTATTCTATTATCTTCTTCTGCTTCCACGCATTGCTTGTTTAAAAATAATTCCTTATCTCTTCTGGCTAACCTCTGGAATTTTGCATTGAATTGGGCATATCTCCCCCTATCACTGTTGCCTTTTGCTTTCCTTCTTTCTTGGGCTGCTTCCAGCGTCTCAGCAGACAGCCATCTTGCCTTCTTGGTTTTCTTTTTCTTTGGGACGTTGTTTGTTGCCGCCTCCTGAACAATGTTGCGAACTTCTGTCCATAGTTCTCCTGGGACCCTATCCACTAAATCTAGTCCCTTAAATCTATTCTTCACCTCCACTGCATATTCATTAGGAATATTAGTGAGCTCATATCTAACTGCTCTGTGGGTCTTCCCTATTCTCTTTAGTCTGATTCTAAATTGTGCAATAAGAAGTTCGTGATCTGAACTACAATCAGCTCCAGGTCTTGTTTTTACCAACTGCATAGATGTCCGCCACCTTTGGCTACAAAGGATGTAGTCAATCTGATTTTGGTGTCGACTGTCTGGTGAAGTCCATGTATAAAGTCGTCTCTTAGGTTGTTGGAAGAGAGTGTTTGTTATGCACAGTGAGTTGTCTTGGCAAATGTCTATCAGCCTATGTCCCGCTTCATTTTGTTCTCCCAGACCATGCTTGCCTGTAATTCCAGGTGTCGTTTGACTACCCACCTTAGCACCTTGCAGTCTCCTGCAATGAAAATAACATCTTTTTTTGGCGTACTACCCAGTAGGTGCTGCGAATCCTCATAGAACTGATCTACTTCTATTTCTTCAGCATCTGTGGTTGGGGCATATATTTGGATCACTGTGATGTTAAATGGCTTACCCTGAATTCAAATTGAGATAATTCTGTCATTTTTTGGATTGTATCCAAGCACTGTGTTAGCCACTTTATTATTAATTATGAAGGCTACTCCATTTCTTCTGTGGTCCTCTTGTCCACAGTAGTAGATCTGGTGGTCATCTGATGTGAAGTGGCCCATTCCAGTCCATTTCAGTTCACTGACACCCAGAATGTCTATATTTAATCTTGACATCTCCCCAATAACCACATCCAATTTGCCCTGGCTCATAGATCTTACATTCCAGGTTCCTATGGTGTGTTGATCTTTAGAACATCGGATTTGTCGTTCACCACCAGTACCATCGGCTGCTAGCTGTCCTTTTGGCTTTGAGCTAGCTGCGTCATCACATCTGGGGCTAGTTGAACTTATCCTCTGTTCCTCCCCAGTAGCATTTTGACCATCTTCCGACCTTGGAGTCCCATCTTCTGATGGTAGACCGACATATCTCTGGTTGTACTGATCCATTTAGTTTTCTTGGCAAGAATACTGGGGTGGGTTGCCATTTCCTTCCCCAGGTATCGTATTTAGTCTGACCTCTCTGCCATGATCTTCCCGTCTTGGGTGTCCCTTCACGGTTTAGTTCATGACGTCATTGAGGTGCTCAAACTCCAGCACCACGACAAGGTAACGATCTCCTTTGCTGAAGTCATTGTTACATACATTCATTTTTTCATTCATTTTTTTTTATCATTGTTACGTACATTCATTTTTTATGGCATGCAGTTTGGAAATTATGGGCTTCATTATGCAGACGTAAGCTCTGTAGATTTCAGTAGCATTTAAGCCCATCTGTGACATTTCTGTGATACTACATTGCCTAGATGAGCTCCCAGGAGGAATAACTTTTTGCCACCCCAGCAAAGTAAGAATCTCGGCGTCATTGCTGTACGCTGGCTCTGGTGTGTGGTTTGCGTGTCCTACACATGATCCATCTGGGGAAAGGAACGCTCTCAGTTCAGGCAGTTATTTTGATATGTTGTTAATCTCGTCTAAAGCACACCTTTCACCTCTGGGTATTGGGGATGTATTGATTGCAATTAAATCCCAATGAACACCTTCCAGGGCTTGTTTATCCCAGACAGGTGGGTTGCATTGGTTCCTAATTAGCGTATTGATCCTCAGGCTCATAATGAGATGTTTCCTTTGAAAATGGCGACCCAACTCGGTGCACGCAGGGAGCTGCTCGAAAGGAGATTGAGGCCTTGGTTGCTGATTCCTTCTGGTGTAAAGAGGAGTAAGTGGATGGAGGGAATTGATATGAGGTTTGCTCCTAGTTCAGTCTGCTGAAGAAAGTGTGTGTGTGTGTGTGTGTGTGTGTGTGAGAGAGGGAGAGGGAGAGGGAGAGGGAGAGGGAGAGGGAGAGAGAGAGAAAGGAGGGAAGGGAGGGAGGGAAGGAGGGAGGGAGGGAGGAAGAAAAGAAAGTGGCCACCATCAGCAGTGAGTGGGATTGGGGCCAATGTAGGGATGTACGAAACTCCCCTTACCTGGCTCCGCCGGCTTCCGCTGGGGGGGGGAGGTGCTCTGTCCCTCCCCCTGGAATCCTTGTCTGGGGGGAGGCGCTCCGCGCCTCCCCCCCCCGGAATCCTGGCTGGCTGGCTGGCTGGCTGGCTCCGCTCCGCGGGGATTCTGCGGAGCTGCTGGCCGGCTCCACCAGCAGCCGGACATCCGGCCGCTGGCTAGCAGGGACGCAAATGGCAGCGGCCGTAGCTGCTGCTGTTTGTGTCCCTGTAGTCAGCCGTGATAGGCTATCTAAAGACTTACGTAGCCTATCACGTCTGGCTTTAAAAAAACGCAAAAAACGCGCGTACGCAAATGGCAGCAGCTACGGCCGCCACCATTTGCATTCCTTATTTTTGGCCATCTTAGTCTACGTAAATATTTATGTAGACTAAGACGGCCAAAAATAAGGAACGCAAATGGCGGCGGCCATAGCCACTGCCATTTGCGAACGCGCTTTTTTTTTTTTTAAGCCAGACGTGATAGGCTACATAAGTCTTTACGTAGCCTATCACGTCTTGTAAAAAAACACACAAACAAACCCCGACAAGACTGCAAATGGCGGCGGTGGCCAGTCGGAAGACCAGCCACCGCCGCAGCCGCCACCGCAGCCACCCAGAAGATCCGCCCCAGGTAAGTCTTGTCCAGGGGGGGATCCGCGGGGGGGCAGGGGGGGTGGCAGGCTATTCCGCCACAGATTTCGGGGGGCTGAATACACGGGCATTCGGCCTCACCAAGATCCGTGGCGGAATTCTCTGCCATCCCTAGGCCAAAGACACTTCAGATTAGGGTAGCCACTTATGAATTGCCAAAAAAGAAGAAATACATCACCAAAAAAAGAGGACACCAATTTGTGTAAAATTAGCCTATGCTAATTTATATGTCTAGATGCAAATTTAGAAATAATTCTTATAATTTAAGGTGCAATCCTATGCATGTTTAGACAGAGCAAGTCCTATAATTCCCAGCATGCTCTGCCACACAGCCGGTGTGGTGTAGTAGCTAGAGTGTTGGACTAGGAGTTGGGAGATCTGGGTTCTAGTCCCTACTTGGCCATGGAAGCTCACTGGGTGACTTTGGCCCAGTCGCAGACTCTCAGCCCAACCTACCTCTCAGGGTTGTTGTTGTGAGGATAAAATGGAGAGGATTATGTACACTGCCTTGGGTTCCCTAAGGAGGAAAAAAGGCAGGACATAAATGTAATAAATAAATAAATAAATAAATAAATACAGTGTAGAATAGAGTAGAAGATTGTGGCCAGGTGACCTGTGTGCCTTTCTTAGTCTCCCATCCAGATGCTGTTGATGGACAGCTTCACAGCCCAGCTCTTCCTTCTGATGGTTCTTTAACTTTAAACCAGACTTGGACGGTACTACTCTTCAAAAGAGAGGATGGTCCTCTGGCAGCCCTTCAAATAGAGGATTGTCTTCTGTAAAGTAGGACATGTGGCCAACCTAGTTGAAACGCCGACCACTGGTCCGTGCCACTTTCTTCTTTACTGGTGCGCATGCATGGACTGTGTTCTGCAGAAACATTAGGAATCTTTGGCACAATCTACAGGCATAGATTTCATAAACTGATGAGATTGATGATTGATTTGATTTCTATCCTGCCTTTCCACCAAAAATAAAACGGCACTCAAGGCAGCTAACAACAATAAAACCACGATTCAGACAAACACTTAATCGTACAAACAAATGTACACAATAGAGCTGAGTGATACAAAAGACCTTAAGAGAAAATAAAAGTTGCAAAACCCAAGTTCCTTTACACTATCTGTACTTAGACTTCTCCCAGCTGCTTTGTCCTGCTCTCTCTTCCTGCTCTGGTCTCGCTGACTCTCTCTCCCTTTTTATATACCTTCCTCCCTCAAAACCGAAAGTACTGTTTCAAACCTGAAGAAATGAAACTTAACTGGGGAAATGGAACTGAAACTTAACCAGGGAACTGAAACTACTCCTCTCAGGGATACCCCCTTCCAACAAAAAACTCCAGGCCTGACCTTTCCTTGCCTCTGTTGGCTTCAAACCTTCAGAAGCACAATTACAAACGCAATAAGAAAAGAAATAAAGCACACCAACCCAATAGAACACCCTTCAGCAGCAGATCAGCTGATGTGCCAAAGGCCTGCCTGAATAAAAACGTCTTTGTTTGCCGGTGGAAGGACAACAGAGAGGAAGTCAACCTAGCCTCTCTCACCAGGGAGTTCCAGAGCTTAGGAGTGGCCACTGAGAAGGCCCTCACCTGTGTCCCCCACAAACATGCCTCCGATGGGACCAAGTGAAGGGCCTGCCTAGACCATCTTAAAACCCGAAACCAACCCTTTGCCCTGGAAGCTCCTTCTCCTAATCCCAAAGTGATTTTTTTTTTAGGCTGAATGGGGCTTATAAAGTGATAAGGGGAAAAGTTGCACATTCTCATGAGCAATGCTTCCCTTTTTAAAAAACACGGGTGGGACAAAACTAGAATAGAAGGCCTCACTGGTAGTCTCTTTCCCCAAGGGCCTGCAGAACCCCGGAACCCATGGGGGAAGGGAGACCTAACTTCCTCCCCCTCTAATCCAGCCTTGGGCCTATCAAGAGTAGCTACTTGGCAGGAACCAACACATCCAGGTCTCCTGCCATTTTCCCCTGTATAAATCTGTAGTAGCTGAAGCTCCACTGGAGTAATGGGAATCTCAACAGACATAAGCATGACCCAAATCCCAGCCAGCAGTATGTATTGGCAGACATGTAATTTTCACAATCCATCTCGATGGCCCTCTTACCCAATAATAAATCAGTCACTGTGATGGATGACCGTTTCTGCCGACTGTATTATTAATAGATCTGGGGAAGCATCCTTCAACCAGCTGGTGTTTGGAATGGGATCAGAATCCTGCTGCTGGGCACTGGGCAATTCCAAGGCTATTTTATTATGATTCTTGTAGGAGCGGAAATGTGTAAAGTTTTCTTAAAAGGGTGCGGGGAGCCAGCAAAACAAGCTGGGTTTCCGAATAACTTCTTCCCAGCAAGTTCCGCTGTCAGTCAATGACCGGGGAAACTTTGAGCCATGCTTAATATCCCTACAACAACAACAACATATTATTATTATTATTATTATTATTATTATTATTATTTAAAAGAGGGCAGCAAGACTGTTACAGGGACTGGCCAACAAGTTCCTATTATGCCAGTACTTTTCTATCTGCACTGGCATCTAGTCCATGTCCAGACTCGATTCAAAGTGCTGGTATTATAACATTCAAAGCCCTAAATGGCTTGGGGCCAGGTTATCTGAAGGATCGTCTCCACCCATATGTACTTGTCTGGATCCTAAAATCATCCTCAGCGGTCTTTCTGGGAGTCCCTGCCAAAGGAAGTGAGGCAGGTGGCTTCCAGGAAGAGGGCCTTGTCTGTTGTGGCACCCCGGCTGTGGAATGAGCTTCCCAGAGAGGCTTGCCTGGCGCCTGCGTTGTGCTTTTTCTGGCGCCTGGTGAAGACCTTTTTATTTTCCCAGGCATTTTAGTCTTTTAGCTCTGTTGATTTAAATCTGTTATTGAACTTTAAATCTCTGTATTGCTGCTTGGTTTCATTTTGGTTTGTGCAGTTTTAAGGTTTTACATTTGATGTTGTATTTTATGATGTATTTTGTGGTTTTAATTGTTGTGAACTGCCCAGAGATCTTTGGGTATTGGGCAGTATAGAAATGTAATAAATAAATAAATAAATAAATAAATAAATATTTGATACATTTCATTTTTGTCTCCCACATTGTTCAAGTGACTAACTTTTCTGACGTGCGTCACGATGAGCTGAAAACTGACCCAGCTGTCTGGCACAGCAATCTGACCACCGCTTTGCTGCTGGACCAGTTCCTTAACGAACAAGCAACTAGGGTAAGAGACCTGGGTTTAGGCAGTGGTGTAGTGGAGGCAAGACTCACAGGGATGCAGCACCAGTGCCTTTTTATTAGCTGACATCATCTGCCATTCCCCCCGCCCCCGAAGGATTCCCTGTTCCCTCTGAGCTTAGCTGCAATTTTCACAGTAGCTGGGGAGTGGTGGGGGCAGGAGGGGGGATTTATTTTCCCAACAACACTATATTGTTCCCTGTTTAATGCAAAGTATTTTGGGGCAGCTTGGCCTTGAATGGGAAATTAAGACCCATTCACTTTACAAAAGACCTGCCCCTGGGAGAAGATGAAAATTGCTAGAACTGCTTTGTTGATATGGATCAGCACAGATGCCTGCATTTTTGGACTCTCCTAGGGGGCGTGGCTCTGGGGACTGTGGTGATGAGTGCCTGCCTGTCAAAACTTACCATTTCACCAATTGGATGGGGTAGGTATTAGGAGGGCAGGATGAGTGTGGGGGAGTTAATCCGATAGGAGATTATATGGTGTAAAAACAGTGGGTCTCCATAATGGAGTAAAAGACCAAACGACAAGTAAAACTTAAATGGTCCATTCTCTCTCTCTCTCTCTCTCTCTCTCTCTCTCTGTATATGTCTCTCTCTCTCTCTCTCTGAGTGTGTGTGTGTGTCTGTCTATCTTGAACTATCTTGGTGTTTATCTAGGGAAAGCCACACCCCAACAGGGACCTATTGACAAGATCCCTGCTGGAGTTGCTCCTCCTCTTCACCACTGCAACCTGCTTGATCACTTGCCTCTCACTCTGGCCCAGTGGTGAGAAGAAGGAGTAGGAGGCATTTGAGATGAGGCTGGACAGCCACCTGTTAGGGATGCTCGGATTCCTGCTTTGAGCAGGGGGTTGGACTCCATGGTCTTATGGGCCCCTTCCAACCCTACAATTCTATGATTCTATGATATATAGTCAACTCATATATATATATATATGAGTCAACTCATATATATCTCTGTATATATATAGGGAGAGAGAGATGCCTACTCAGAAGTAAGTTCCATTGGGTTCCCTGGTAAGGGAATTACCAGGGACTATGTCCCATTGAACTCAATAAGATTTACTTCTGAATCGACATGTACGATTGCACTCTGAGCTGACTAGTGTGGCATTGCTAGGGATGCTGGAGAAATTCCAGATGGACTATAGTGAGTTTGGATTTCTAAGAATCTGACCTGTGGAATCCACTGTGGACTGGCCCCCTCTGGCCGTGCAGAGTCCGTGGACTTTCAGATCTGTTTTTTTACTTTCCCAAAATTTACACAAATTTATTTGTAGGAAAATATGCACGTTTCTGCTGAGACTGGAAAATATACGTGGGAAAGAGTTGAATTGAATGGGGGACAATATGCTAAATGTTACAAACTAACGTAAATTACATAAATTGTAGCAAAACCTCTTACAGAATTATTTGCGTATTTTTCTGCATAATGAATTTTCTTTTGAATCCATCTGTGAATGGATGCTCGAATGAGCAACAACAATGCACAGTCCATGAAACACACATAGGATGGATCTCACACATTCCGGACATCCCTAGGCATTGCATCTATGGCTGCAATCCTATAGCCAGTTTGCTGGAAGTCCAACTAAACTCAGTGGGATTTACTTTTGAGTAGAGATGGATAGGACTGTAGTGTAAAAAACCAAACTGTGAACTTCTGCAGAAGCTCAGTAGGTAACTTTAGGGAAGCAGTTGTTTCCTGAGCCTCAGTGCCCAGTCTGTAAAATGGGCACGATAATACTGGCCTATTGTACAGGGCTATCGTAAGAGTTACTATAGTACTATATATGAACTTCTTTGAATACTCCTGTACAACAATATGTACATTCTAGGGCTGCCACTCAGTTAAATAAATATTAACTGATGAATCATGTGAGTTTTAGCTGCTTAATTGATTTATCTAGTGATGAAATTTGCATATGATAAAAACAATAATTCTGAAACCAGAAGCATGCTTTCCCGTTTTTTTTGTTATTTAATTTATTTACATGAAACATTTGATACCTCACCTTTCCTTTAAAAAGCTCAAGGTGGTGAGCGACAATAAATTAGAAACAAACAAAACCCAAATGACTAAAAGTGGCAGAAAGCAAAAAGATGCAAGGGAGGCGTGAAAGCAGTGTGAAATCTTTCAACAGTGGAAACAATTCAGTGCAGCATGCTTGTTTGTTTTGTTTTTTTAAATGCACAATTTAGTGCAGGAGCTTAAAGCAATAAATGTCCTCAAAGCCCCCCCCCCCCCACAGGAAGGTTTGGGCCATCCAGCGAAAGGCCATTAAGGGAGGTACTATTAAAATATAAGCAGCCCTGAACCTATGGCAGGGGGCAGGGTATATATTTAAATAAATGCATAAACAAATGCACACTAGTGCCCAGTAGCAAAATTAATTTATCAAAGTGCTTTTCCGTCCAGTTATTTTGCATCTATTAGTCAGAAAAGTGGAAGGCAGGTGTAGGTGAACTGGTTATTATGGAACAATAAGGTAGAATATTGCCTGCATTTTATTCCTCATATTGAAGTAAAAGAAAGGACTAGAGTCACCTCCCATTTTTTTAATGGAAGCTGAAAATTCAGAGAAGGGGTTTGTATTATCTGATGAGGTTTTCCCCTAGTCCTCCATGCCTACTACTCTGAAACAAGCAATATGTCTTTAATTTGGAATGATTCTAACGTATCTTCTGCTAATACAGTATTATTAATTAAATAGCACTATCAATGTGCCTGATGCTTTCAGAGTACAGGAGGACAGTTAAGAACATGAGAAGAGCCCTGCTGGATCAGACCAAGGGTCCATCTAGACCAGCATTCTGTTCACACAGTGGCCATCCAGCTGCCCACAGGAAACCCACAAGCAGGACAGGAGTGCAACCGCACCCTCCTGCCCATGTTCCCCAGCAACTGGTAAACATAGAAGTTCCCTGCCCCAAGGAGCCTGTAATCTAAAATGCGGCACAGGCGAAGCAACAGAGGAAGGGGAGGAAGGGGTAAACAGCAACGGAATATGTGGTTCTCTCTGTGCATGAATCTGTCAATTTCCATTTCTCATTTTTCCAATCTTAAATTCGTTTCATTCCATTTCCCCATCAGTTTCAGTTTTTTGTTTTTTTAAAAATAATTGCACAAAAAATCATATGCATTTTTGTGAGCATTTCTCCTAATGCATGCATTTTTGCACACCGTTTTGCCCAGGGTATGCATTCTTTCAAGCAGTTTCTCCCAAATATATGCATTTTTCACCACTTTTTTTGATGGGAGACGTCCATTGCAAAATTCGGAGCAGTGCGAATTTTGAAGAGTAAATCCGTTTGAGATCCCATAGAGGTTTGAAAATGCGAAATTAGGAAAGGGGACATTACAGTGCAAGCGGGATGGTAGCACCCCTGCTGTTACACAGGCTTAGTTATACAGCATGAGTACAGCATGGGACCTAGCGGCTTGTGCTAAAGGATTCACTGAAAAAGTCCCTTTTGAGGAGGGATCTGAACAGAACAAGAGAGGTGCAGTGGTGTAATGGAACCAGGGCCTGCAGGGAAGCAGCACCAGCACTTTTTTATTAGCTGGCGTCATGCGCCACCCCCTTAGAATTCCCTGCTCCCTCTGAGCTTCGCTGTAATCCTCACAGTAGCTGGAGGGGAATGCATTTTTGCAACAACAATATATTGTTCCTGGTTGTCATGCCAATTATTTTGGGGTGGCCTGGTCTTGAATGGTCAATTAAGGGTGCAATCCTATGCATGTGTATACAGAAATTTATTTATTTATTTATTTATTTATTTATTCATTCATTCATTCATTTCATTTCATTTCTATACCGCCCAATAGCTGAAGCTCTCTAGGCAGTTCACAAAAATTAAAACCAAAAAGCACACAGTAAAACAATATAAAATATAAAAACATTAAAACCACAATATAACAATACAACCAGAATAAAACCTAGCAGCAATGCAGAAATTTAAAATACAGATTTAAAACAGCAAAGCTAAAAGCCTAGGAAGCTAAAATGCTAAAATGCCTGGGAAAATAAAAAGGTCTTTACCTGATGCTGGAAAGAATACAGTGTAGGTGCCAGGTGAATCTCACTAGGGAGCTCATTCCACAGCCGGGGTGCCACAGCAGAAAAGCCCTCCTCCTAGCAGCCACCTACCTCACTTCCTTTGGCAGGGGCTCATGGAGAAGGGCGTCTAAAGATGATCTTAAGGTCCGGGCAGGCACATACGGGAGGAGGCGATCCTTCAGATAACCTGGCCCCAAGCCGTTAAGGGCTTTGAACGGTAATACCAGCACTTTGAATCGGGCCCATAAATGGACTGGCAGCCAGTGCAGCTGGAAAAGTACTGGCATAATATGAGCTCGCAGGCCAGTCCCTGTTAACAATCTTGCTGCCCTATTTTGGACCAGCTGAAGTTTCCGGACTGTTTTCAGAGGAAGCCCCGCGTATAATGCATTGCAGTAATCCAGATGAGAAGTTATCAGAGCATGGATAAAAATTCCTACAACTTCCAGCAGGCCCCAGCCAGGGGCACATTAGCTTTACAAAAGAGCTGCTCCTGGTGGAGATCAAACTGCTAGAACTGGTTTGTTGATATGGATCAGCACAGCTGCCTCCATTCTGGGCTCTGCTTGGGGACATGACTCTGGTGACGCCTGCACTTCAAGATGTACCGTTATACCCCTGCTCATCAGTTAACCCATATGAGGAATCAATCAGTGCTTCAAAGCCAATTTCCCCCTCACCTAACAGGGGTTGGATTAGAGGCTGAACCGGGGCACAAGATTTGCGGGGGGGGGGGGGAGGAACACAAGTGTGCGTGAGCCAAAGGAAGTTCACTGTACATGCTGAAGTCTGTAATGATGAGTCCACACCTGTCTTTTGGACACCCCCTCACCCTGCCCCGGCCAAAGCTGTCTCAGGAGCAGTGGAGAAATGCAGTTCTACACAGCTGCCTCAATCCTGGGCTCTCCTCGGGAGTCGAGCTATGGGGACTGTCATGATGAGTGTCTGCACATTTCCCATAGACCACTGCAGAGATGGCACCACACAGGAGTTACAGGAGCCAGTTCCAAGCATATGGGAGAGCGGGGGAGGAAGGGCAGAGGCCTTCCAGGGAGCAGGAGACCTTCAGACAGCGGAGGGTGGTAGAGCACGAGGAGTGAAGATCACAGGCAGGGATGTATCAGGATATACCGGGTGGGTGGTGGTGGGTGGGGGGAGGCCAAGGAGGTAAGAGCAGTGGGGGCTGGGGACTCTGATTTTGGTGGGGCGTGAATCCATTCTGGGTATTGGTCAGAACCAGCCAGAACTCTAAAGGAGCTATCCAAGGTGCTGAAAACCCCCCCACAATAGGCTCAGTGCCTTGGATAGCTCCTGTAGAGTTCTGGCTGGTTCTGGCTGAAACTCAGCGTGGATTCACAGCCCCACCGAAATCGGAAGCAGCCGCCTCCACTGGGTTAATGGGAACAGCAGAAGCGGCCTTATACTGAGGCAGACCCTTGGGCCAGCTAGCCCAGTATTTCCAACACGGACTGGCAGCAGCGGCTCTCCGGGGCTTCAGGCAGGAGCTTTTTCTGCCCTACCTGGAGGTGCCGGTGATCGAAGCTGGGGCCTTCTGCATGCAGAGCAGGGCCTTTGCCAATGGTCTGGCTTGGCTAAGGCAGCTTCCGATGTTCCTGTGTTCCATCTTAGGGCTAACTGATACCACCAGTAGAATCCATTGATGAAGGTGTTCCTGAACTCAGGCTGCAGGTGGGAGTTTGCATGTCTGAAATACACCCCTCCCATAGATTAAACGCCTTGCTTGTAGAAAACCAGCAGCTCAGGGATAAGGCTTGGCTGAATCCTACTCTCTGCTGTGCTATTTTACTATATAATTTATTTATTTATTTATTTATTTTTAAATTTATTAATCGCCCGTCTGGCTGGTCACCCAGCCACTCTGGGTGATGTACAGCGCACAATAAAACAGTTTAAAACAGTAAAATTCTACAATAAAAACGTTTTCTAAAATACCCTAACCCACCCCAAATGCCTGCCTGAACAACCACTTTTTAATGCACGACGGAAGCTCATTAAAGAGAATATAAAATTAGATGAGAGAGGGGGATGAGAGGGGAAGCAGGAATATCCCGCTAGCCCTGCAAAAAGACTTCTCCCAGGATGTCTCCTCAGCGGTGTAGTGCAGCCACAGTTCAGAGGGACACAGCACCAGCCTCTTTTTATTAGCAAGGATGCTGAAGTCACCTGCCATCCTCCTCAGACTTCCCTCTGAGCTTTGCGGCAATTTTCATAGTAGCTGTCGGGGGGGGGGGATTAATTTTCCCAGCAACAATATATTGTTCCCACTGCAATGCAAAGTATTTTGGGGTGGTTTGGTCTTGAATGGACAATTCAGACCAATTCACTTTACAAATGACCTGTTCCTGGTGGAGAAGAAAACGGCTAGAACTGGTGTGTTGATATGGCTCAACACCGCTGCCTGGATTTTTGGACTCTGCTTGGGGGAGGGGGGGTGTCTCATGATGAGCGCCTGCACTTCAGCATTTACCACTACACCACTGTAGCTCCTCCTCTCTCAACTGTCCCCACCAGCAGCCATTTCACCTTGTTGTACAGAGGGAGATGAGAGGGGAAACAGGGCCATCCCACCAGCCCTGCTGAAAGTCTACTTATTTTTTTTCCTCTTCTCTCCCCTTCCCTTTTTCCTTGCATGCCGTGTCTTTTTAGATTGTAAGCCTGCAGGCAGGGGCCGCCTTGTTTTACTGATTGCTTTTTTGGCCGAGGAGTGGGGTAAAAAATACTTTAAATAAGAAATGAATGAATAAATGAATGAATGCAGGGATTTCCCCCCCGCCCCAATACAGGAATATTCATACAGGTAGCCCCCACGCCCATGTGCAGCCTGAAGTGGTACAGACTAAGATCCAGGAGAAAGTTACTTCCTGAGAGTGCTGCATGTATAGATGGGTTCCGATAATCCCACACTCTGGGTTCAAGGAAGGAAAAAAAAGGGGGGGGCGTATTCAAAGCAGTTAATCTTTGTTCTTGAGGATTCAGGTCGCAGGTGAAGCATTTAACACCTAAGGCCTAACCCCTCTTGTTTCCTGCCCATTTTCAAAGCCTTTTCTATTTAACATGTTGGCGAAACTGGGATGCTGTTGAATTGAACCGGCCAGCCGCCAGTCGCTGCCCCAAGTTTAACATTTAATCATGTTTCTCCTGGGTTCTGCCCCCCCCCCTTCTCTCCTTTTGGCAGAGTTGCTTGGCATATGGGGAAAAAAATCTGCTACTTCCAACACTCCATCCACCCTATTATCAATTAGGGAGCGAGTGATAAATTCGACACAGCTGGGGGCATTTTTGTCCTTTTGTTGAAATGTACAGAAACCAGACTTCCCGTGGGTTTGCCTTCAGATGACGCTTAAGGATCACAAAATAGAATTCCTCCCCCCAGCCGGGGTCAAAGTGCACCTAGATTGGGGAAACAGTGGGGTATGAAGTCGAAAGGAAGAAAATATGGGTTAAAACATCGAGTGTTTCTTTCCCCAAACATTGCCTTGTCGAGGAACCTGAAAAGTTACTGAAAGAAAGAATGAAAGGAAGAAAAAGATAATGTAAAACAGAAAAGGCCTGGAATTAACGCATGTGAATGATGTAACTCAGGTGATAAGAAATCTATCACTCATGTGAAGTGTGTGTGTGTGTGTGAGAGAGAGAGAGGGGGGGGGCGGGGGGCAGTGTTCCCCAAATTTCTGCTAGCTGAAAAAAACACCCACCACTATTTTTTCTGTATTAAAATCAGAGGCACAACTTGATGCTTACAGCAGAAACAATTCACTTTTTGAGCTCGTAAGAGGAAGGGATGCCTACCTTCAGGGGAGCCTGAGCAAGTCGCTGCTCTTAATCTGAGTGGAAGGAGGCATGGCCAGAGCACTGACTCATGCAGGGATGCAACAGGCAAACCACCTCTGAGTGGGTGATTTATTGTGTCTCTGCACTGGGAGTGGTGAAATGCTCCAGTCACCCTTGATGCAGTGGCACAATAGGACAAACTGCTCTCAGCAGATGTTGATTGGAAGGGGACATGGACATCTGGATATGGACATTTGGATGATTTGGCCCCCAGGCCTGAAATTCTGTACCCCTGTTATACTGAGCCAGACTCTTGGTCCATCTAGCCCAGTATTGTTGACACTGACTAGCAGCAGCTCTCCAGGGTTTCAGGCAAGTGTTTTTCCATCCCTACCTGGAGATGCCGGGGATTGAACCTGGGACCTTGTGCAGGCAAAGTGGGTGCTCTACCACTGAGATGTGGCCTTTCGCCACTTTAGAAGAAGCACGGTGATATTCTGGAAGGAGCACCAGACATAGATACTGGAGAGACCTGCGCTTGAATCCTTGTTAAGACATAAGGCTGCTTGACTAAGTCATGGAGGATAAATCCACCAATGACTCTTAGTCCAGGGCAGATCCACCATTGACAGGAGCAGTATACCTCCACGTACCATTTGCTGGAGACAAGCAACAGGACCATCTCCCCCTGCTTGTGAGTGTCTAGCTGGTTCCTGTAGCGCAATGTGAACGTCTGCATACCATTTGGCGGTCCTAATCAAGGCATTCTTTTTCTGTCCTCGTACATTTTGAAACTGGCTTGTGGTCGTTTTTCTTTTCATGTTTTTTTTTTGGTCAAGTTTCTGTTAAGGCTTAACCCAGCCTTTGATGGAAAAGAAAGAATGAGTCTCCGGATGTGGGGAAATAAAAGTTTTATTCTTCAGAGTAGCCCAAAGTAGTGTTGGGCTTCTTTGAAGAATCAAACTTTTATTTTCCTACATCCTGAGACTTGTTCTCTCTTTTCCATCAGGTTATTTTGGATGTTCTCCAGTCTGACCCTTAACCCAGCCTTCTCCAACCCAGGATCTTCCAGGTGGCCCCAACGACAAACCCCATAACCCCCAGCCAGCACAGCCATGGGCTCTGCTGGCTGGGGATGATGGAGTTTGTAGTCTGGCCTGATCTGAGGGCCCCAGTTTGGAGAAGGCTGGCTTAGCCTTTTAAAACACTCGTAATGAATAATATGATGTGGGAAACTGTCCCAGCTCCCTCCCCTTCGTAAAAAGATGCTTTTTGGTGAGAAAACCCTCTGGAATCTATCTAGCAGTAAAGCAGGGTTCATGCATATTCACACCCACCAAAGCATACATGCACCTATGGTGTAAAATATTTTCATTAATTCATTCTAGCACATCTTTGGCTTGCACCTCTTTACTCCTCTCCTGCCAAAACTGAACCAGCAATCTCTTTCTATTTTTTCCTTTGAAAGGATGAAAGGTGGGGGTGGGTGGGACGAAATATTGCAAATAGGGAGGAGAATTACTGCAATCCCCCACCCCCAGCAGTAATAACAATCATTTTCTTAGAAGGAAGATCTGTGGTATGCGTTTAGCAGTGCCCTTTTCCATCTCTTCACCCCCTCTTTCTCATTCTCTCTCTCTCTTTCTCTGCAGTTCTATCCATCTTTGTGAGAGTTTATTTTCCTAAAGGAACCCTGACACTAATTGTCTTCCTAAATAAACGGGTCTGATAAATATTTAACAGTGTGGCGGAGAAGCAGAGAAGGTGGTAAAGCAGTACACTCCATTCATAACAGCCAAGGAAAATAAATTAATCAGGTTTTGCTGATAGGGGGTTAAAAATATCCTTTGCCGATCCCATTGCATGGGTCAAATTTGCTTTATTGTTTAAGGTTTGTCTGGTTTTTTTAAAAAGAAGAAAAATTTGTGTAGAGTCCTTCTCACTAATCAACTTGCTGAATTCTGTCGGAACATTGGCATGAAGAATTTTCGTGTTCTCCCTCTCTCCTGCCCTGCTCCAAAAGCGATTTGCTGAGTATTGCAAGGGCACAATCCACTGGGATTTTCTTCTGTGCAAACCTCATTGAAATGAAAGAGAGCAGGACAAAAGCACTACTCCTGCGCAAACCTAATTGGAACGAATGGGCTCCCATAGATTCCAATAAGGCTCGTGCAGGAGAATGGCCTGGTGGATCATGCCCACTGAGTTTTCTTTCTTCTGATAGCTGGGGGGTATTTTTAAATTTCAAAAATCGAGAGTGAGCTATTCCTCCTGCCCCTATTTTTGCTGCTAGGCATGTTCAAAATATTTTTGGGATATCACTTCTTTATGTTCATGTCATAGCATTCTTTACATTTTGGGATTGGGTCTGGAGCAATTAATTTTTCACAGTTCTCAAGGGCCGCAATTAGATTGCATCTTTAAAAAAAAACAGTGGGAAGGATATAGCAAAACGATGCTATCAAAAAGAATCACATTTATTTACTCTTTTGAAAATAGCCTCCTCTGTTATTTTATTTGCTCTGTTGGGTCGTGTACAAGGGAAATTGAAGAATGTGTATTCCAAAGGTTTGAACTGAATTTTCCAACCAAATGGATCATTCTCTCGCTATAATACAGATCTTGGAGTCATTGAAAGTTACAAAAACATCAAAGAGTCTTGTGGCCCCTTAAAGACTAACACATTTACATTTTGCATCTGATCAGATGCATCTGATGAAGTGGACAGTGTCCATGAAAGCTTATGCCAGAATCAATAAATTGGTTAGTCTTTAAGGAGACACAAGACACTTTGTTGTTTTTGCTGAACACGGCTACCCCTCTGGAAATTATTAAAAGTTACAGTTATCCAACCTCCCTAGATGGGGGGAAATATCTAGATTTATTTTACTGATTTTTGAACACAGGTGAATCTTCAATGTTTTATACTAGCCTTGTGCAAAACTGTAGCAAACTCCTGGACGGTTCCCTTCCATGCTGGCCTGGCCTGTGGCTGCCGGCATCCTTGGGCAGACCTCGGAACCTCCCTCTCCACCTTCTGCTCTGCATTCTCTCCTTGCCTTCTGCATCTTTGCTGTCTCGACATTGAGCTGTGATTTATTTATTGTATGCTCCGTTCTCTTCCTCCTGTTTGCCTTTGCTTGTTCCTCTTTTACTATGCAGAGGCCACTTGAGGGGGTAAAAGCTCACATCTCCTCCCTGCCCCCACCCCAGATTCCCAGTAATATATTTCTGCAAGCAAGTGGCATCTTCAATCCATTCCTTCAAAATTCCTTCATGTCTTTGAAGGCACGGAGGGGAGGCGACACAAACACACTCAAGAACCGATTTCCATGACTGGCCTGACCACAAAAACAGCCCAAGTAGAAATATTGTTAGGAGGATCCGTAACACAGCAACCTCTGCGTCTAAGCATTCCGTCCCCATACCCTCTTGACTTTGTGGGTGACCTTCCTTCCTTCCTTCCTTCCTTCCTTCCTTCCTTCCTTCCTTCCAGGGCCTAATAGAGGTTTATAAAATTATGATTGGACTACAGAGAGGGCAATTTTTCTCCCAGCCCCATAACACTGGAACTTGGCTTGCTTTCCCGAAGAAGAAGGGTGGCAGGAGGTTCAGGACTGACCAAAGGAAGGCCCACTTCATCCAAGCCAGAATTAGCTTGCGGAATTCACCACCGCAAGATGGCCACAACCTTAGATGGATTTGAAAACGGATGAGGCCAATGCATAGAGGAGAGTTCTGTCAACAGCTGCTAGCCACAATAGCTAAATGGAGATCCCATGTAAAGAGACAGAATACTTCGAAATACCAATGGTTGGGGACGAAGATCCAGGAAGAGCTATTGGCTTCACACATGCTTCCTAGAAGCATCTAACTGGTCATATTGGAGACAGAAAACTGGGTTAGTTAGACCTTTGGCTTCTTTCTTTCTTTCCTTCTTTCTCTCCTCCTATTTCCTCTGTACACGTATGTGTGCGCGTGTGTGCGCGCACTCACACACACACACACACACACACTCTTTCTCTGTTTCAAATTCCTCCCCCCCCCCGCCCGAATTCAAAGTACATGGACTTGTTTGTTTAATTGCCAGCCTGTAACTTCCCATCGCCTTATCAGCCCCGGATCTGAAGGAATTAATTGAGTGTTAACGCATTTTATCTTTGAACAAACGAGGCCCCCAAATCTCTCCACTAATTGCCTTGGCCTGGCTGAGAGGCAGTAATTATCTCTACATTAGCTGGAAATTTCTCCCCTGACTTGGAAAAGAGCAAGGAGGGGAGGGGCGGGTGGAGAAAATAACTGTGCAGCGGTGAAAAGGGAAAGCAGGGGGAGGGAATCTGTGTTACAACGCACTCTGGGTTCACTCAACCCCACACATAAGAAGCGCACTGCTGAATTCGGCCGAAGCTCCATCTTGTCCAGGGTCCTGTTGCTTGTCCTGTGGTCAGCCCAGACAGAGTGGCTTTCATCCAATGTAACTCTAACTTAAGTCCTGTTCATTTCAATGGGTCTACTCCAAGTAGGGCCAATGTTGGATCCAGATTTAAGCTAGATCACCTGTGCTGGCAGGAATGGATTGTTCTGCTCCCTCCTTCCCATGGCAGCCCCTCAAGCTCCCTGAAAATGGTACATAGAGAATCAGGAAGCCCTGCAGAACGGGGTGAGCTGTGGTGTGGTGTGGAGGATGGGGGAACCCCCAAAACCAGGCAGAGGGACCTTCTGCGAGCAGAGGCTGGACCCAACCCATTGTGTCCAGTTGCAATCTTGGTACTGTAAATCACTTTAAGTGGGGTGGGTGGGCAAAAGTGATTAATATCCAGGCAGGGTTGTCAACAGGGATGTGGTTCCATTGATGCCCATGGTAGCTAGCTCCCATTTCAGGGCTAATATCAGCTTCAGGGGAGTACAGCAGCGCAGAGGGTTAAATTCCTCTCCTTATATTCAGAGCCCATCCCGTTGACACATTAAAGGAAAACAACAACAACAGACACATTAGATGGATTCATTCATGCGTTTAACATCACGTCTGTTTTGGCCTGGTGCGGTACCTGTCAATCATGGAAATGTGATTGAAGTGTGGTATAAAAATATAAAAATACTTACAATAAATGAAACGAATGATACATGTGTTTGCAAACACAGGTTTGTCTCATTCAAGCCTAACCTTTCTATGGACCTAAACTTTTAATTGAGCCTTTCCCCAGTCTGGAGCCCTCCAGATGAGTTGGACTACAACTCCCGTCATCCTAGATGGGAATGTTAACAGATGTAGTCTAAATCATCTGAAAGGCCCCAGGTTGGGGAAGGCCGATTGAGTGCATAAAGTGGCAATTTTGCTGAGCAGTGGTGTAAAATGCTGCTCCAGCTTTACCCCTTTAAACTTTGCTAAGTAAAAGGATTAGGGATTTGGTTTACTTTTTTCTTTCCTTTTAAGACTGAAAATCCAAGGAAGCAACCTGGATGGGATATTGCTCAGGGGGAGCGTGGGACAGGATCCTGCTGACATCCTTGCCCCAGAAGGGGAAAAGTCCCTCCTTGTGGAAGCATCTTGGAGCTCTTACACAAATGGAGGCCAAACTCTTTAGCACAGGGGTGTTAAAGAGCTGATGCTGTGTGAACAAAGGATTGTGATGTGTGAATGAGGCCGTGTGGGGGCCATTTGGCAAAGCAGCATCCATTTAGTGTGTCAGTTTTGGGAGGGGGGAAACCACGGCCTGTTTCCATTCCCAGTGCTTTGAAACTTAGAACATATTTGTCATGGGTTTTCAAAGGAGGAGAGGGGAAAAGATATAGGTCTGGATGGAGCCCTCTTGTAAATAAATAACCTCTGATCCAATGAAGTTACTGATTACAGCATGTCTTTTTTCTCTACAAGCGTTTCTGTAAAAATTCTTTCTCCCCATTACTTTTGTTTTCTAATCATTTTTTTTTCTATTGGTCTCTTTCTTTTCGCACACATTCCTTAGCCTTGTAGGACAGATGAAGCCCATATAAGAGAAACGATCTCCAGCCACACAGAAGAGACAGCCTCTAACCCAAGTGCCAAGACACCACGATGCTCCTAGAATGGATCCCCCCCCCCCATTACAGGCAAGAATAATTAGGGCTGTTGTCTGATCAAAGCATTTTTGTTGATTAATCATCTGCCTTTTTTCTTAATCATTTGCATTGAAATTTATTTGCTTATTACTACCCCCAATAGAGATGTCTTTCTGAGATCTTGATGGGAGTGTGAGATAATTTTACAATTCAATAAATAAAAGTATTTCACATTTTCGTTTTCATTCCCTGTAACACGGGAGGACCAGGGTCACTCCACCAAACGAGCTTGCTCTTCAAGTTGCAATCCTACTGATGAATTGTCCTGTTAATGAATGAATGAAAATGAATTAAAACTGGCCCCCACCAATTGATTTAGCAAAAAACTTGCGCTGATTAGTCTACTAATTAAAACAATTAAGGCTCATGACCCAAGTAATAATAAGGAACAGAGGGACTTTGAGCACGTGCAGAGTGCCTTTCCCTCACTACTCAATAACTGAAAGGAAGTACTTCTTCACACAGCGCATAGTTAAACTATGGGATTTGCTACCACAGGATGTAGCGGTGGCCACCAATTTGGAAGGCTTTAAAAGGGGGTTGGACATATTCCTGGAGGATATGCCTGTCAGTGGCTACTAGTCCTGATGGCTATGTGCTACCTCCAGTACCAGAGGCAGTGAGCCTGTGTATACCAGTTGCTAGGGAACATGGGCGGGAGAGTGCTGTTGCGCTCATGCCTTGCTTGTGGGTTTCCTGTGGGCAGCTGGTTGGCCACCATGTGAACAGAACGCTGGACTAGATGGACCTTGGTCTGATCCAGCAGGGCTCTTCTTACGTTGGTATGTTCATAGCCAGCAGGACTGGGATTTTAGATCGGAGGCCATGAGTTATAGGTCTCTTTGAGCCCCAGCACCAATCATTGGCAGTGATGTCACAGTTGTGTTGGCTATCCAGAAAACATGGACTGGATTATTCATCTTGACTTTAGTGTCAGTGTATTCCTATATCCGTGATGCAGAATTTTTTGTATGTATGTCGTAGTATTATTTCTTTCTCCTGTTGCGCATAGCTTCCTCCCTTCCTTTGTTGTTTCCTTTTCTTAGTGTCTTTTTTTAAACCCCAATTTCTCCCTTTCTGCACACATTCCTTTGTAACACATTTTGTAACAAAACCATGTGGTACGGTTTACAGTTCACATGAATCACATATGAAGACCTGCTAAATAAATGCACCTTTCTTTTCCACAGCAAAGGGTGTATTTGAAGCGTAGAGGCGTAATGGAACTTCATCTGTCTTCCCAAGGGGAGAATTCCCTTGTGGGTCACAACCTAGTGGATGCTGGGTTGGAAAAGAAGAGCCAGCAAAGATGGTTATTTTAGGACAATGCTGCATCTGTCTTCAGTGTGGAGGGCATGCTAGCTTAAGCTAACCCAGGATGGGATCAGGTGGGACTTGAACTGAGAGACTATGAGGAGGTGCATAGGGGCACCCCTTGTATAGACATGGGGGAGAAATACATTCAGTTCACATTTTAATGCCAACTCACCTAATTTTGCACTTTTGTACCAGTACTGGAGCTGAAACTCAGCTATCCTTCAAAATTTGCGCTTCTCCAAATTTTGCAATGGAATATTCCAATTTAAAAAAAAAAAGTGTACAAAATTGTGTATATTCAGGAAAGGTGCATACCAAAATGTGTATATTAGTGAAAATAACATGCAAACATTTATTATTTACAATTTACAAGATTTATATACCACTATACATGCAATAAAATATCCAAGCAGTGAACAATAAAAAGGGGAGGAAATAACAACAATTGAAATACAGAATTAAAACCTAAAATCAGATTGTACCAATAAAACTGTGGCTGGTTAGTCAGGGAAGCCTTGTTTAAATAAAATGCATTGTATTAGGAAAATTGCTTAAAAGAAATACGTATAGTAGGTGAAATTGCATACCAAAATGTGTATGAATTTCTCAGTTTGGGCCAAAGCTTAGATTAGAAAAATTCCCAAAGTTTGGGACAAACCGAACATAAGATTGGAAAACTGAAAAACTGAGAGAAACCAGAACTGAGGTCACCCATCCCTATGGCTTGTGGTATGTCCCTTGAGGCAAAGGAGATGTGGTCGAATTGTCTTCCCAGGATCTGGCATGATTCCACCCACCTTGCCCAGGTGCTTCTGCTCAGCTGGCCCATTTCTAAATGCTTCTGGGGATGGCTTGGTCCTTTTGCTTGCCCAACAGCTGGATTTTGCCCTTGTTGATATGGCATTGTAGTGATGCTCCCATAAGCAGTGCCCCTTCCCAGTTAACTATGGCCACACTATAATGAAAGAAAGTTCCTTCTGATGTGTTTGGCCTCAATAGGGATCAAACTCTTCAATAGGGATCAAAGTCTTGAGATTCCTGTGGTCTCCTTTGCTCAGAAGTATCCAGACAGATATTTGGGGTATCTTCAAGAGGCCTCTGATAAAAACTGACTGCAGGTTGACACTGCCCCACCCACGCAGTCCTGCCAGAGAAAAAGCATACATTATATAAACAGAAAAACAAAATTAAGATAGCAGAAGTCACCCAACATCTGTCCCTTTCTCTTGACAAGAAAGCCACTTGGCTAAGCTTCACAATAATAAACAGGAGGAGAGAGAGAGCTCCACAAGAGTGTGTTAGGAGAAGTTGTGAAGAGAATTTGAAAGAGGGAGAAGGGGAGAGAGAGACACACACACACACACACACAGAGAGAGAGAGAGAGAGAGAGAGAGAGAGAGAGATGTTTCAGCCCTCTGTGCCAAGTGGCTGAAATAACAGTCATTTCTTTTGTATGAATTCTTCCAAAAACCTGCCTGTGTCAGGGGCAGATATCTCCCCTTGAACACAAGAAAACCCTCAGCTGATCGAAATGGGTTAAGGAGTTTGTCCAAACTGAACACTCTGCAGAGAGCAGGAATGGGCAACTTGTGGCCCTCCGATGTTGTGGCCTTCAGCTCCCATCAACCCTTACCAACAGAGCCCATGGTGAGGACTGATGGGGGTTGTAGGCCAAAACATCTGGAGGGCCACAAGTTGCCCACTCCTGGTATAGGGGGAAAGAGGGCTGTCATCATTAACCCATTTGGTTCGGAGCAGGCGCATTGAGTTGGATGGATCTGCTCTGGGGTAAACAGGTTGTGGATTGTAGACCCAAGAAGGAGGAAATCAGCCTACCCTCCTGCTTGCCGAAGCCCAATGGCCATGCCAGAAGATGTACTGAATATAGTTGTGGGAAAAAGTGGATAGAAAGAGGTTTTGGTTACTCACTCATAATACTGGAACTTGGGCTTTATCCAGTGAAATTGAGTGGCAGGGGATCTGTCAATTTTGTTTTCTCCAATTAATTTGTAGAGTTCACTGCCATGAGGTGTGGGGATGACTGTTGGTTTAGATGGTTTAAAACGGGGGTTAGGCAATCAAATAAACAAACAAACAAACAAATAAATATTAAAGATTATGGTGCTGTAGAACCTCCATGTTCTGAGGCAGTATACCAGTGAATACCAGTTATAGGGCGAGCAACAGCACTGAAAGCCTATTGCATCAGGCTTTGCTCGTGGACTTCCCAAAGTCTTCTAGCTGGCCACGGAGGTTAACAAGATCCTAGACCAGATGGACCTTTCAAACACCACGTGTAGCTAGGGATGGATGAACCTGCCAATATTGGTTTTTTCCACTTTCTCATTTTTCCAGTCTTAAGGGCAGTGTGTGCATTTTTGCACACATTTTCCTAATACATGCATTTTGTATGCAATTTTGCCTAATACACACATTTTTTTGCAAGTGTTGTTCCTAATGTATTTATTTACTACATTCCTAGACTGCCCGATAGCCAAAGCTCTCTGGGCGGTTTACAAAGATTAAAAACATTACAAATACAGTATACAGAGATTAAAAACCATTTACATAAAAAACACACAAACAGACAATATATACAAATGAAACACATATCTAAAACAACTTCAAACAAACAATCTCAAAAGCAAACAACCATAACCATAAGACATTCCAGGATCGATTCAAACTTATCATATGCTGCCAAATGCCTGGGAGAAGAGAAAGGTCTCAACCTGGCACCGAAAAGATAACACTGTTGACGCCAGGCGGGCCTCATTGGGGACATCATTCCATAATTTGGAGACCACCACCGAGAAGGCCCTCTCCCTTGTTGCCTTTTTGATATAACGCCTTTTTGGACATTATTGTCACTAATATACAACTGTTTGTGTGCACTTTCCCCATATCTATGCAGTTTTGTATGCAGATTTTGATAAGAAAACATCGCAAAAATTGGACAGGTGTGAAATCTGATGGATGAGTGGGTGTTGGTTTGCTTATTGGTTGGAAAGTGAAATTAGGTAAGCGCCTTAAAATGTGAATTGAACAAATGTCTTCCCCATCCCTAGGGGTGGCTTATGATGATATTTTCCCCATAAGAAGTTCTGCCCCTAATAACCTACATCTGGGCCCTCAATTTTAAGTGATAGAAATTTGATTTTAAGTGATATACATTTAAGTCAAACAAATACTGTGTGTTATGGACATGTGTGGGGAACACCTATTTCCACATGTTTCATGAACACATGGATCTGAGTGATTACCTCCCAAGAAAAGATATCATGTGATAAGTATGGGTACTGTGCAATCATTTCTGTCATCTTTCAAGATGGAGGTCATTGCCTGGGTGTTAAGAATGCTGCTTGGATGACCCAGCATGCTCTTGGGGAAGGAAGGGCATCCTTCCCATTTGAGAGCAGTTGTAAAAACTAAACAGTGTTTCCTCTTAGAATATCCTCTATGGCTGTTGCTGCCTGAGACAGTTTTCACTCCTGACATGTATCTTCCTGCTCTCTACTCTTTTAGGGAAGTGTTTTTAGATTTCTGGTGCAGTCAGGATCAGCCCAGAATTGAGTTAGGGACCCCATGCTGCCTATGACTCAGGGCTCCCTGACCCTCCTGATTTTAATTTTATTTCTTAAGACTTAAAAAAAAAAAAAAATTACCTGGCGGCTGACAAAGTGCTGCCTTCCAGTGCCATCTGTACTTCAGTTCAAAAGAATGTTTCTGTGTTTTAGCATTCAGGCCCCATCTCTTGCCTTGTATGTAGCTTCTTGGGCAAGTTACTTTTCTTTTAGTCTTATCAATTGCCTTCTGGGAAACGAGTGATTTGTGACTGGCCAAACCCACCATGGCAGCCATTTTGTGAGATTTTCTGTAACACCATCTCTAAATTCCAAATGTGCTCACCGACCTAAAGGAGTTGGGGACCCCTGGCCTATTGGTTCTGTCCTAGGTATCAGTGCTTGAGATTGATTCTGAGCTGGGTCTTTTGCCCAGGCAGTGGTGGAATTTAGGCCTCATCTGGCTGCTCGCCTACCCTCTTGCAACCATCTCCAGACTGTCTCTTTCCTTGTCTGCTGCCTCTGTACACCCTGCTCCCTTTGGGCTGTTCCTATGGCTTTGACCCTGGCCAGTGAATAATGTGGTTTTGGATAGCTCTTTTTTGCACAACACCTTCAACTTCAGAGCTATTGCTTCCTGTGGAGCTGACCACTAATGCTGGCTTCCAATCTTGCAGAGAGGTACTCAAGTCTGGCTTTGTTTTCACTACTTACAGCCCAGTGCTGAGAATGGCTCAGAAACGGACTGTGTTTCTTAACTCAAGGAATGGCAGGCAACCTTTTATTTTCCCAGGGAACATAAGCCACTTGGGACCAAGCCTGTAGGAAGAAGTGGTAAAAGGAATGCCCCCCGAAATGTAACTTAGTTACATTCCTAACAACTAGTCCCAAGGAATGATGGTCCTTTAATCTATTGTTAACTAACTTTATATGTTTGGAAAAATACAAACCCATATGAGAGGCAACGCCGTTGAAATCCACAGTTGGGCCAATATCTTTCTTAGAGGCAACTGAAATTCCACAAAAACATACAAGCTTTCAAGTTCTCCAGAACTCTTCATCAGGTGAGGTGGTACAAACGGCAGGGAACCACCTAGCCTGATGAAGAGTTCTGGAGAACTCAAATACTTGCACATTTTTGTGGAATTTTGGTTGGTCCTAATTAAAGAATGCCCAAATGTGGATTTTGGATTTTTTTTTTCATGGACCAGCACGGCTATCTGTGAGGTTGTGTGTGTTTTTAAACATATTCAAGTTTGTTCCAGAAATAAAATACACTTCTTCAGCATCCGCATCTTATAAAAGTATGCCCTGCATCTATACAAATGTACCCCCGTATCATACCTATTCATTCCACCACTTATTTGCTCATTTCTGAACATGTACATCCTAATTTTTCATTCTTGTCATACATTTATGTCATTTGCCTTCTTCCCCCTCCCCTTTCCCTTGTCTTCAGTTATTTTCCCCACTGCCTCACAACTGTATGATCTTGGGGGCAGAGGCCTGTCTATCGTGCCTGTGTAACGCATTTAGGTGCTATGTATACTGAAGATGCTATATACATCATCAGCATTGCCATTAACATTGCCATCATGTTTTCAGATTGGTTGAGTCCTGTATAGTAACTCTGAACTCCGATTAAAGTTTTTGCCAGCTTTAGAGGGCAGTGCTGTTGAAAGAAAAAGGAAAATTAAGCTCCAAATCCTCAGGGAACTGAAAGGCGAGCAGAACAGAATTCCTATGGAATAATAGAATGGCGGCAAATATTGTGTGCCCCTGTTGGTGTCTGCATTTTTTAAAAAACAAACAAAAACAACCCCCCTCTTTTCTACCATGAATATGTTTTTCCATTTCTTTCAAATAGTTTACAGAAAGTACTGCTGATACTCCAAGTTCTCTTCCTGAGTCTTTGCTTCATTCTTTCAAGAATTCTGGAACACTCCTCCTCTCCCCACCCCCCGGTGAAATGGTAAGTGAAACAAAACTGGATTTCACAAAGATGAGGCCTGTTCTGTTCTCCATTGTCATACATTTCTGGTAGGTATAAAACCTCAATGCACCAAAGAATAAAATAACTATTTCCAAAGGAATATAACACACATTTCCCCCCATTCTTTCACACTTTCACTTTTTTTCTCATAGCAGAGCTGAAAAGTGAGATTTGACTTGCAATGTGATCCCAAATATTTGGTCAAGACAGCGATTTCAAGGGGATTCCTTGGGAGTTGATCAATGAGAAGATGGAGGATAAACTTTCTCATCACTACTGAATATGCAGATGTAGGAGAACATTATGTGTTCTTGGTAGGGATGTTCGTCGCTGGGAAATCTGGTTCTTTTTGGACTTGAGGGAGTTCCAGGGTATGTATGACTTGCGTTGTATTTGTGAGCCAAGCTGTGGGCTTTTCCCCATACCCTGGAACCTTTTTGCACATTTTTCCCTGCAGGTTCTGCAATTTGTGCAAATTTCTGAGCCATTTGAAAAAATTCTAAGCAATTTGCGAAAATTATTGCCAAATTTCCACAAATTCAGCCATATTGTGCACATTTGGCCATCATTTGCATGAATTGCTCAGAAATGTGTGCAAATAGCAGAACCTGTGAAAAAAGAATGGGCAAAATGCCCGGAAAAATCTGTGAACTGGCTCAACCTACTGCAGATTGAGTCAGGTGCCACAGTGCCAAAACGAAGTCCAGGGGGCCAAACCTAAGAAAACACATCGAACTCCACCCCCCCAAACAGATTTCTCTGACATCCCTAGTTTTTGTGGTGTTGTATGCTCAGTTCATTTGGGGGCAATGGATGAGGCAAACAGGATGGACCAGTTAGGAGATCATCCAGAATCATTTGCAGCATGCAGACTTGATATTGAAAGGATTCTTTGATTGGGGGGGGGGGGAGTTGTGGCACTCTAGATGTCATTGGACTACAATTCCCATCAACCCTAACCACTAGCCATGCTGGCTGGGCTGATGGGAGGGCAACCGTTTCCCCACCCAAGCTTGACAGGTTCAAAACCCACTGCATGCATTATGGCATCTGACTGCGCCATCTTAATGCCATGTTTTCTGTAGTGTTGCAACTCTTTCACTGATGAATTGGGGCAATTGAGCAGTGAAAAATATTAAGAGCAGATTCAAACTGGGCTCCCCTAATAATAGTTGCAGGTACTGATGCCAAAAGAAGCATTTGCTCTGGGCCACTGGAGCACTATTCTATCTTACTCATATGAACAGTGATTTTTTTTTTGTAGGAGGCAAGTCCTATTTCAGTTAGGGTGCAATCCTACGCATGTTTGGACAGAAAAAAGTCCTACACCTCCCAGCATTCCCCAATCAGTGCTTCTTTTTTCTGTCTACTTTAAACATGCCTAGGATTGTGCCTTTACTAGTTGGTTAGTAGTAGAGTAGCATTTACTGAATTAGTTCATTCAGTGAATAAAAGCTAAATGGCTTACGGGGCCCATCTCCTCAATGGATGAATTTTGCAGTAGCGACTTTGTTTCCTTGCATTAAGAAGAACAGCTTGTACATTTATTATTTAATTGTTGTGAACCGCCCAGAGAGCTTCGAATATTAGAAATCTAATGAATAAAATAAATAAATACATACATACATACATTTGTCTGGGAGTGGTAGGGATGTGTTTCTTAAGTCTTCAGCATTTCTGATGCTTTTATTCCAGTTTTCTCCAACCTAGTGCCTTCCAGATGTGTTGGGCTCCATAGCTGGTGGAGGATGCTGGGAGCTGTAGTCCGAGACATCTGGAGGGCACCAGGGCAGGGAAAACTGACCTATGTGGGGTCCTGCTCTCTCTATCCCCCTTCAAATGTGTTTACTTTGCATGCTGCCTTTTGGCCCATACCAGAACACCACCCAAGGCAGTTCCTCAAAGGCCCCCCCCCCCCCCAGGTTAGCCTTTGACTTAACACCTCAGTTCTCACCCACAACTGGGACAAAGTGTGCTTCCAGATGGGCTTTTATTGGGCAATCGCACTACCTCATTCACAGAATTTATGGAGGGTCCAAAGTCAGATGTTGTCATCTGTTTGTAGCTGTCCCATGTTTTCCACCCCTTTTCCTGTTTTTGTTTTTTTTCCTTACCAGAAAAAATAAAGAATCCTCAGGAAGAAATGACAGAATAGCTGCGCAATGCCTTTTGATGGTTAACTCCAAGAGCTCACTCCATCTGGAAGCATACAAACGCCAACTCCCTGTAACTGCATCTGCCTGCATCCATGCCTTGTTCACCCTCCTTATTGTCGAAATTCATACTGTAGGCTCCTCGGGCCAGAGGCCTGGCTTTCCTTTGCTGATGTTAGCTTGTCACTCAGATGTACTGCACCAAATAAAAAACGATAATTGAATCAATGGGGCTTACTTCAAAGTAAATGCACTCAAGAACAGGAAGGAAGGCAGAGGAGCTAAGGTCAGAGATATACCATGATGGGAGGCATGTTTGATCATGAAATTCCATCCCAGCCATCTTGCCTCCCCCCCCCCCCCGCCTTTTCTCTCCCAAACCTTCTTGTTCTCCAAGGAAGGTGATTATCATCCGCTTGCCTCTGCATGATCTATTTACCATACTAAAGACAGGAGCCTTTGAACTTTTATTATCCAGTACCAAGACTCTTTCTCCTTCCCCTCTGCTTTTTCTTTTGGAATCCAATCCTTAAAATACTCAAAGGCCGTCCCATGGAGATTTACTTTAAGAAAGAGGTTGAGCAGGAGGGAGAGAGGGACCACTTAATTTCCAATTCTGTTGAGTTTTTTCTCTTCTCTCCCCCACCCCTCCTCCATGGCATCCAAGGGGAAAATTGCTTTCAGCAATATTAACCCCGTACCCACTCCCCAACTCACACACACACACACACACACACACTCCAGAATAGCTCCAGTTTGCTCCAAGTTCTCCTTATCTGATTTGGGCATGCTCTCCAAGTGCAGTATGGCAGAACTGTGCAGATGAGAGCGTGTGTACACAACGCGTATACTATAGAGAAAAATAGCTCTCCCAAAGAACAAAACCTGAAAGAGTGAGCAGACTGCTGCAAAAGGCATCTTATACATGTGCGGGCATTCAAAACCATACATTGCTGCACCCTAGGTAGACTTCAGGGTCTTGTGCCCACCCTTAAAAGGCTGGAGCAAAAGGGGTCATTGCAGTGAGGGTTGTAAGTCATCTGCTTAGGAAAATCTTAATCAATGAGGTTTCAGTTGATTCACCAATCAAATTGATTGATTAAATCTGCATATATTTGCATAGGGGTACAAATACAAACAATGATTCTGTAGAGGGGAAAAGAAGCTTTCTTTCGGACAGAGCAATCCCATGGTCCTGGGGGAACATCCTAGGGACCATAAAATTCTTTGGAGTCCCCCCTCTAAGACCGTAGACACTGCTATGACCTCGGAAGGGGGACTCCAGAATCTGATCCCTCCCCCTGTCCCTGCCCCATCCCCTCGCAGCTGCCATGGAAAGCACCGCGCCAGCTGTTTTTCGAGGTTGCAAAAGTGGCCTTGGAGGACCTCAGAGAGGTCTGAAAGGGGGCATTCCAGTGGGCAGGGAGGGGAGGGGCAGGGAGAGGTGATGTTTTCTATGGCCTCTCCAGCCCCAGCTGCATTCCTGGCAGAGGGACTCAGGCTCAGAGGCCTGTCTACTGGTCTTGAACCAGGTGATAATGTTTATTTTCATGCTGTGAAAACAATAAAATAATAATCACTAGACATGGGGGAGAAATTCAATCAGTTTGCATTTTACTGCAAATTTACTTAATTTTGCACATTTGAACTGCTATGTAAACCAAAATTCAGTTATCCTTCAAAATTCACACATCTCCAAATCTTGCAATGGATTTCTCCAATCAAAAAATGGGTACAAAAATGCCTGTATTAGGGCGAACAACATTTTAAGAACCATTATATTAGACAAATTTCATGTATTAGGAGAAATGTGCATGAAAAGCTTATGAATTTTCATGAGAACTTAAAAAAAACCCCTCAAAGTTCAGGATAAACTGAATTTAAGACTGAAGAAATTCTCAGAGTTTGAGATGAATTGAACTTAAGATAGGAAAAATGAGAAACCGAAATTGACAGATTCATCCAGCCCTAATAATCACCTGCTCATATCACACTATCACAATAATTGCCCTATAGAACCAGTGTGGTCTAGAAAGCCAGTGTGGTGTAGTGTTGGACTGGGACTCCAGAGATCTGGGTTCTAGTCCCCACTTGGCCATGAAGCTCACTGGGTGACTTTGGGCCAGTCACCGACTCTCAGCCTGCCTAAGAGTCCTACTTCAAACGATTCTTGTGAGGATAAAATGGAGAAGAAGAGGAGTATATGAGCCACCTAGGGTTCCTTGCAAGAGGAAAAAAGGCAGGATATAAATGTAATAATAAATAAATACTATTTACATTTGCAGGTATACATATAAATTAGCATATGCAAATCACTCTTTTTTGAGTGATGCATTTCCTCTTTGGGGGCAATGCATAAGTGGCCACCCTACCTGTGCCTCTCCGAATGTTTTGTGGCCTTCAGCTCCCATCAGCCCTAGCTAGCATAGCCAATGGTGAGGGATGATGGGAGTTGTAGGCCAAAAAATTGGGAGGCCACATCCTCAACCTCAACCCATTTGCTTCTGAAGCTGTTCCACTGAGTTGGATGGATCTGTTCTGGAGGAAACAGGTGCTGTGAATGATGCAAAAGCATGGCATACAGTGAGGATTCGGATCCGTAGGAAGATGAAGCCAATCACAGCAAGTTAGAAGCACACATGTGGTTTACAAGACAGAGATAAGCCTGAGGTGAGAAGCATGCATCTGCAGACATATGGAATTGCTGCAACCTTTAATTGGTAATTTGGTCGATCAATCAACAGCTACAGCTTTATTTGTTTGATTGGTAGGGCTGAGCTACTACGTGTTAAGGGCACACATGGTTTTTTGTTGTTGTTGTTCAGACGTGCTACCGCAAGGGAATGAAAGCAAAAATATTAATGGCCTCTCCTTCTCAAATGGAGCTTTTTGCTTATTAAATTGCAAGTGATTTCACAAGGCTGGTAATAAGTCAAGAAGGCACCTGTGTTGAAGTTTGTGCAATATGCAGATTTCTTTACATATAATCTATGATCAGTTCATTAAATTGGGGAAAGGCTGATAATTAATTGGCTAAAACTATTTAATGAGGAGGCAGTTCAGGTCCCAGAAGCAATCAGCTGATATGATAATACCAGTCTGGGAAAAAAAAAAAAAAACTGGACTTGCTTTAATAGTGTACACCAGCTTTCCCCAATCTGGTGCCCTCCAGATATGTCGGACTACAACTTTCATCATTCCCAGCCATGGGAATGATGGGAGCTGTGTTCTAACACATCTGGAGGACAAAGGGATCCATTGAGTTCAACTCTGTTGAGTTCTTATAAACAAAATATGTATTATGTGTTGATCCCTCCCACCTCCAAGATGATTTTCCCAAGCAATCCAAAGAGATCTCCGGATCACTTAAGTCTATTTAAAAAAATCCACACCACTAGAATAATAAATTATCCTTAAAGGATCATCTGTACAGAGATATTGTAATATTTATTTGAACTGGCAAATCAGTTGATTAAAAGCGTGGAGCTCAGCTACAGAAACCTTTAAATGCTAACAGAGAAGCTTTGGCAAAGTTTATTACTACAATTTTCATTTTTTGCAAAGTTTATGATATGGGGGCATGTTGGACATTTAGATATGTAACTGGAAATCAGGGAGATGGACTTAAAAATGAAGGAACGCCGTGTAGAATTACATATTACCTTTTTTTCTTTTTTCTTGTTCATTATCCATGTAAGCAAGATAATTCCTGGAACACAAAATTTGGTCCTCCAAACCTGTTCCTGTCTCCCCAAATCCGTTGTCCTATTTAGATGATCATAAGGCAAAAGCTCTGGGGCTGTCACCGCACTAAAGTAATCTCAGTCAGTTAGGGTGCAATCTTATGTACGTTTAGACAGAAAAGGTCCTGCAGCTCCCAGCATCCCCCAGCCAGCATGTAGAACGTTTTCTGTCTAAACACCCATAGGACTGTGCCCTTAGTTGATCTGCATTGGGGTGTGTGTGTCCTTATTTTCTTTGTTTTGATGTAGCACACACAACAGTGTCACAGCAAATGCCATTTTAGAAGAGGCATTCTGTCCCATGTGGGTGAAAAGGAGGAATGCCTCTTCTAAGATGGCCACTGCTGCACATGGCTTTTGTAAGCACTTAAAAATAATGGCTTGTATCCAAATAACTCCTTATGTGGGTAGAATAATAGAATAGTAGAGTTGGAAGGGGCCTACAAGGCCATCAAGTCCAACCCCCTGCTCAATGCAGGAATCCAGGTCACAGCATCCCTAACAGATGGCTGTCCAGCCTCGTCTTGAATGCCTGCAGTGTGGGAGAGCCCACCACCTCCCTAGGTCATGGGTCCCATTGTCGAATTGCTCTAACAGTCAGGAAGTTTTTCCTGAAGTTCAGCCGGAATCTGGCTTCCTGTAACTTCAGCCCATTATCAGAAGGCCCTTCTTCTGCTCACATCAGTAGGCTCACCAATTTCTGCCAATTCCTTGTAGCCCTGTTGCAGCCCGTGACACAGCTGGGTAATTTTAGACCATAATGGCCTTATAGAGGCCCCTTTTAGACAGCCGTGTGCGTTGCTTCAGTTGTGGGGCACACCACGAACGTTTCTCTATCCCTCCCCTCTGACTGCCATTCTAAGTTCTAAAACCGCATCTGCATTCCTGATATGTTAGAGCAATGGCAACAAAACTGTTTGCCAACCCTGATTTAACCCCCCCCGCCAACATCCTCTGAGCACGTGCAGTTTTGCATTCTGAACTCACTGAAATCACAGCACCATCAGCAATGAAACAGAGTTTGCTTGTGCACCTGCCGCTTTCTGGGTGTTCACCTGGGCCTACCTGGGCTGTGGGGCCCTCGGCCTGGGCCCTACGTTTCAACCACTGGCGGCAGCTTCCCACACCAGCTTCCCACACTGTGTGTTCCTCATGGAAGGCCTTTCCGGGGCTGCAGTGGGAAGGAGGAGGTAGGAAAGCTCCACGGCACAACTGGAATTCCAGTTGTGATCCAAACAGTGGAGGCGGGTGGCTGCGATGTCAGTGGGGTGGTGAATCCGCTCCGGGTTTCATCCAGAGCACCTTGGTTCTACAACTTTTCAACTTCCTCTGATCATGGAGGAATTGATCTAGTTGCCATGGCACGCAGCCATCGATAGACCCTCCCTCCCTGTGTTTCTAAGCTAGCAGCCTGCAACACATCTGGCGTTGAAAAGATCCCCCCACTCCATTCCCACAGGAACGGAACGTGCACCACAGAACCCTCCACGCCATCACACAGAACTCTGGGGCATCCAGTCCGTCTGTTGTGTGTTGCCCCGGCTGTGGGCGTTGAACTACTAGGTTAGAGGTGCCAAGATAGTGATAAATCAGATTCAAAGGTTTACTTACAAGGAGACTTTATTGGGTAACTTACAGCACACAAGCGTACCCAATGGTTGGATCAGACAGCTTCTCTGAACCCCGAGCCATGGGGTACAACGGGTTTTATACCATGCATGTTAGCAATAAGGCAGCATGACACTAGCAAGCGCCCCTCGCATTCATTCCCAGCATAGGCTAGAAGTGTTTGGTTCTCAAGTACAGCCACCTGCAGCTCAGCATAAGCACACAGCTTCACTTCTCAGGCACCACCTGATCAGGCTTTCTGCTTAATAGCAAGGAATGCGCTGGGGCTGTTATCAGCCTTTTGGCTCATCTGCACATGCTCAGAGGCTTACTAACAAGGGAATTGCACCAATCATGAACCTAAGCGAGCGTTATGGATCTCTAGGCCCCTCTAACACTACAAATGACTTGGCTGCGCTGGGGCGCCAGTTGTGCCAGCGTTCGCCCGACAGCTCAGACTCGTGCGGTGCTTCCAGCATCCCGGGCAAGCCTTGAGCGGCGCCACCCTAGATGACCATCTCGTCTGCCTGTGCAGCAGGGACCAGAGCTCAGCGCAGTGGAGGCTGGTGGCTGCCATGCCGGTGGGCGGTGAATCCGCTCTGGGTTTCAGTCAGAACCAGCCAGAACTCTAAGGTATGAAACTATCCAAGTTCTGACTGGTTGTGACTGAAACCCGGAGTGGCTCCACCCCCCCACTGACATCGGCGCCACCAGCCTCCACCGGTGTAACATTTTCATGGGGCTAGAAGTGTTGCTGTGGGGGAAGCAGGGAGCAGGTCAGCTTCTCCCAGCTCAGTTCCACATACATCAGTCTGGATCTAGCCCACTCTGTCAAAAGCACTGTCAGCTCCACACTGTCCTGCCAAAGATGGCTGCCGGTTTAAGGATTGATACTCCTTCCTTGATCACTTGCACCCCATTCTAGCAGCCCAGAACTACTGCCATAAATTGAGTATTTATTTAATTTAATTTATTTAATTTTTATACCTCCCAATAGCTGAAGCTCTCTGGGCGGTTCACAAAAATTAAAACCAAAAAGCACACAGTAAAACAATATAAAGTATAAAAACATTAAAACCACAATATAACAATACAGCCAGAATAAAACCAGAGTAAATCCTAGCAGCAATGCAGAGATTTAAAATACAGATTTAAAACAGCAAGGCTAAAAGTCTAGAAAGCTAAAATGCCTGGGAAAATAAAAATGTCTTCACCTGGCGCCGGAAGGAAATCAAAGAACACCAGAAAAGCCTTGATGGGCCAGACCAAAGGTCCGTTTAGCTGGCAGCCTGCTTTTCACAGTGGCCACCAAGATGTCTCTGGGAAGGCCAGAATCAGGACATCAGGGTGGCAGCCCTTTCCTGTTGTTGCTCTTCAACCCAGATTTTGTAGCCTCTGAGCATGAAGATGCCATTCAGCCCAGGCATGCAAAATCTCTTTCAGCCCACTGCCATGGCAGAGAAGTTCTCAGGGGCTGCATTCTAGTTGCGGGCGGAGCGAAAGGCACAACATCCATTGCACTCCTTCTGGTGCCAGGTGAAGACCTTTTTATTCTCCCATTATTTAGCATTTTAGCTTGCTAGTCTTTTAGCTCTGGTGTTTTAAACCTCTTTTTTAAACCTTTGCATTGCTGCTAGGTTTTATTCTGGTTGTACTGTTATTCCATGGTTTTAAGCTTTCATATTTTATATTGTTTTATGCTGCGCTCTCTGGTTTTAATTTTTGAGAACCGCCTAGAGATCTTTAGCTATTGGGCAGTATAGAAATGAAATGAATGAATGAATGAATGAATAAATAAATGGCAAAAGGGGTGGGGTCAAATACCAAAGAATACCAGCACATTTTAGTTTAAAGCTCTTCCTGCCAGTAACTCAGCCTTAGGAGAGGCATTTCAGCCTTTTAGAAGATGGGGGGGGGGGGGGCTGCACAAAAGCCAGGACACCAAGAATCGGTAGTTGAGGGAAAGGAGGTAGGGCTAAGGAAAGGGTGGCATTCTGGGGAACTATATGGTGGTTCCTCGTGGGCCTATGGCCTGATTGGAGTCCACCTGGAGAAGAGCCTTCACCGTGGTGGCCCCCTTCCAAGGGAACTCCCTGCCTCTGGAGATCAGGCAGGTGCCAGCACTGTGTCATTTTTGGTGCCTCCTGAAAACATCTTTATTTCAAAAAGCATTCCTTGAATGACCAGCCACGTTTTTTTTTTATCAGAATTCTGTTTTCTCAAAATCATAACAACAATTTTTGACATGGAGTTTTATTCGTTTATCTTATCTTTGTACCTTTTATTGTTCACCACTCCAGAATGTGTCTAGATGTGGAGCAGAATATAAATATTGTAAATAAATCAATAAATCAGCATGGACTCTCCACAGACTATATTTTAGTCCGTGCAGATTCCATACAGTCCCCACGCTGTCTCTGTTAGCGAGGGGCAGTTCCTTTTTTCTGATCCCTGTTCCTGGTAAACTGTAGTCTTACGAGATACCTCATTACAAGGTGTAGTGTGTGAGCTGTCATTCTTCAGGGCTCAGCTGTTTCTCCCAGGGTTTCTAGAAGTTAAGTCTCCAAGTCAGAAGCGGATAGATCGTCTCGAGCGTCCTTGCACGTGCATGAACATTACGTTGCCACACAGTGGACAGGCTGCCATTTTGCACATTGCAGGCCCTGAAGTATAGTTTGAACTGTTGGTAACATACCATAGCGCAATTCCATTGCCTAGTCCACCTTAGACCAGGAGTGGGCAGAAAGTAAACCTCCATATGTTCTGGACTTCAAGTCCCAGCATTCCTGACCATTGGCCATGCTGGCAGGGGTTCTGGGAGCTGAAGTCCAAAACATCTGGAGATCTACCATCTGCCCAACCTTGTCCTAGACTCCTGTAATGCAGGATAGACTTCCTTTAAAGACAGCATGGAAACTGCATTTAGGTCATTCATTCATTATATTTCTATACTGCCCCATAGCTGAAGCTCTCTGGGAGGTTCAGAAGCATTAAAAATACATTATTTAAAGTATAAAACCATTCACATAATGACGTAGAACAGATAGCACACACAACAACATATATCTAGAACAAAAAAATCAGCCAGAGACAACCAAGAGACTCATTATACGCTGCCAAATGCCTGCGAGAAGAGGGCAGTTTTAACCTGGCACCAAAAAGATGACAATGTTGGTGCCAGGCAGGCCTTGTCAGGGAGCTTATTCCATAAATGGGGAGCCACCACTGAAAGGGCCCTCTCCCTAGTTAAAAAACAAACAAACATCTGACATATCACTAACTGGGATGGGGTGTTGACAATCATATTACACTGGGGTTTCACCAACTGCATGGGCTCCCAGTCTGTTTCTGAGTTCAATTCAAAGTGTTGATTCCAGCTTTTAAAGCCCTTCACAGCTTGGGAACAGGGTACCTGATGGACTACCTGTGCCCCCATGTGCTTTCACCGTTGCCAAGTTCTTCTGCAAAGCCTCTTTTCTGGGTCCCTTTGCTGGGCAATGGGCAGGAGGGGGCTACATGAGACAAGGCCTTTCCAGTGGTGGCTCCCTGACTTCGGAATGTTCTCCCAAGGAGGTTTGCTTGTGCTTGTGTTGCTATCATGCCAGTGCCAAGCAAAGACCTTTTAATTTCCTCAGGCTTTTTACCTTGAATTTCTGTTGATTCAGTTGTTTGAGGCTGCTGTTTTAGGATGGCTGCTTTTAATATATTGTATATTGTTGTATGTTTTAAGCCAGAACCTGTTTCAGCCCAATGGCCCAATTCAATTTTGGAGAAGCTCTCAAGAGGTCCAATCCAGTGATAGGTGGGTCAAAAGAGAAAGAAAGAAAGAAAGACCAAAAATACTGGCATCTTTTAGCTTAAAGCTCTTACTGCCAGAAACTCAGCCTTAAGAGAGGCCTTCCAACCTTTTAGAATGGAAAAAACCTGGGTAAAGCCAAGAACCTGCCAAACAAATCTCAGCTGGCTGAAAGGCCATCTTGGAAACACCAGGGGGATGGATCGGGACCACGAGCCTAAGGTTCAACAGCCCTGTTTTACACGATGCTATTTTACTTGGGACCTTTGTAAACTGCCCTGAGAGCTATATCAAAATGTGGGGTAAAAATACCTATAATAAATACAAAAACGAAAATAAAGCTTGAACTTAAAGAACAAACACGCTCCTGGCTTTAAGGTGGAGGCTTGGTGACTGCAGAGAAGAAGCAGGAAAGCTTCAGTAATGTGTAACAGAGTTGGGAGTCAGGCGAGGAACCCCTAGGGTGAAAACTGGAGAGATTACAAGTGTGCAACAACAAGAAAAGGGATCATAAACAGCTGTAAAAGCCAAAGTAAAACAAAACCGCACAGTCTTTGTAGTTCCTGATTGGTTTCAAGAATATCTCTTTGTCAAGGGAAACTGTAAAGCATGTAATACAAAAGAATAATTCACCTACTTAAGAAAAGAACAGTGGAGGGAGCAATCCTATGGGGAAAGGTGGCCGCTTCCAAACTCAGGGGCAACCGCCTATCGGCTAGACAGCCGATTTCAGCTGTCTAGCCACAGTGCTTCAGAGTGTGGGGGGGATGCCCAGACAACGCATAGGAAGCATTGTACCGGCCCTTCCAAGGTCCCCACTCCCCCTGCCCCCAGGAACGCCCCCTTTCCTCCCACTCTGCACTGCTCTCATGAGCGCAGAATCTGGGACAATCTGCACCACCTACAAGGCGGCGGGGGCGGGGAGGTGGTTTTCTGGGAACTGACCCCGGAGTGCAGGCTCCGAGGTCGGTTCCCAAAAACCGACTAATCCTATGGCTGTCTAGCTGCTGTCTAGCAGCTACAAGATTGCACCCTTAAATACATATTACAATTGAAGACATACCAACAGTGGTAAAGTGTTTAAGAGTAACTAAGAGTAAGGACTAATATATAAGACAAAAATATTTCAAATATCACAAAACAAATCAAACCTGAAAACTGAGTTCTTGATTTCATCCAAATTTTCCAAGTGATACTTCAAACCTCTTGCTTTTCACTCTGTCATGGAAGACTAAATACAGCTAGGGTGCAATCCTGTGCATGTTTAGACAGAAAAAAGTCCTACAACTCCCATCATGTCCCAGCTAGCATAGCTGCCTGGTGTATGCTGGGAAATGTACGACTTTTTCTGCCTAAACATGCACAGGATTGCACTAGTAACCTCCCAGAGTGATCTTATATATTAGTTTGTGGGCTGTGTATCCAGTGTTAGCTTAACTTACGTCGTATTTGTTTCAATGGATCTTTTGACTAGTGTCTGGAAAAGCATCTGGGGTAGCAGTAAGAGTAGCCTTCCCCAACCTGGAGCTCTCCAGATGTAGTGGACTGCAGCTCCCATCATTCCCAGCCAGGAGGTGGCCATGTGTCCGCTTTTACAGAAGACAGTCCTCTATTCGAAGGCCTGCCTTGTCCAATTCCGGTTTAAAGATAAAGAACCCTAAAAATTGGTGCTGATCACCAGTTAGCACCTGGAGAACAGACTGAACAGGCAGGTACACAACTCACCTGGTTATGGTCTTCTGCAGTCTGGTGAGATGTCTTATATTTCTATTTAAATTATAATATTTATTTCTAAATCTGCATTTAGGCATATCAACTGGCATGTGCAAATTTTATGCACATAAAATTGGTGCCCCCATTTTGGGGTGATGCATTTCCTCCTTTTTGGCAATTCGGTCAGTCCCAGATTCAAATCCTGCTCAGCTGTGAAGCTTGCTGGGCATCCTTGGGCGATCACCCTCTCCCTCAGCCTAACCTATCTTGCAGGGTTATTGTGAGGATAAAACAGGAAGAACCTTGAACACTGTCCTGACCTTCTTGGAAGCAGGCCAGTGGCTGTTTACAAGCCTGGGGCAGCTAAGATGCTCCACCAATTGGCACTTTTGCCGTCTTAATGCCTGCAGGGCTGTCGCTAAATTTCATCCCCCATCACCCTTAAAAAAGAAAGGAAAGCCTTTCATTTTGTTTCAAATTTCAAGTAATGCACCCTTGTAATCCCGCCTCCCACTTTTATCTTCCCTTCTTTTTCTCCCCCCCCAACCCCCAAAGCCATCCAGAGCTGCCCAATGCTTGGATACTTTATCATAAATTACAAGTGTGCTAGTCCATAAAATCAACAGGACCCAGAGTGTTTATGTTGCTGCGTTAAAGCAGCCCCTCCATTACAGACGAGAAAACATGCCAAGAATGCCGCCTTTGAAATGCCCCACCACGTAAAATATATTTATTGCATGGCAGCTGTGAATTTAAAGGTGCAGTACTCACATTTATGACCTCTCGTTACATACAATTTTCAGTTAAAAGAAATCTTTTCTCTGCTTCTACCCTCCGCCCCCTCTTTCTGCCCATCCAATAATTCATTCTTGGGCTGAAAGCAAGGGGCGAAAGCAACTCCCCGACACCAGGCCTCCTCCCTGACGAATCACTTTTCTGTCCAGATAAATTAAATAAAAGGGGAGAACGTTGTTTGCCATTGTCATTTTTAAAAGGGAAAAATCAAAATGTTTCCTTATCCCCCTGCAATGGAAAAATTGAGACTGAAATTTTGTAGACGTTTTACAGGGCTCTCCAATTGGAATGGCATAATTAAAAACAACAAGAAGAAGAAGGAGAAGAAGAAGAGCAGGAGGAGGAGGAGGAGGAGGAGGAAATGAAAAAGAGTGTCGTGATCAATCAATAGAAGTGATCCAAAAATTAACGAGGAGGGTTGGGAAGAAATGGGTAGGCCATGGTTGCCACCTTTTTTAAACTGGGTCTGCTCTTGTGCTTGGAACAGCAGCCCTGATCAGCAGGAATTTAACAGGCAAAGATATCCTTGCACAGAGACAACAGGAAAGAGAGAGATTCCAGCAACACCAGACAGGCCGCTTAACAAGATCAGCCTCGGATGGCCTTCTCTCTGTCCCATCAGCCAGGACAGCTAGACTGGTGGGGACGAGGGAGAGGGCCTTCTCTGTGGTGGCCCCCACTCTGTGGAACTCCCTCCCTAGGGAACTCCGTCATGCCCCCTCTTTAATGAGCTTCCGTCGTGCATTAAAAACGTGGTTGTTCAGGCAGGCATTTGGGGTGGGTTAGGGTATTTTTTAAAAAAAAAATTTATGGTAAAAGTTTATTGTTTTAAATTGTTTATGGTGGGCTGTACATCGCCCAGAGTAGCTGGGTGACCAGTCAGATGGGCGATTAATAAATTTAATAAATAAATTAATTAATTCATTCATTCATTCAGTTTCTGTGGGTCACAAGTCTTTGTGGCACAAGAGCAGAGCTCATGTAAGAAAGGTGGCAATGCTATGAACAGATGATACATGATATTTGATTAAGTCTGCAACGTTTCATCAATTAATCAATGAGATGAAAAGATTCTAAACTGTGCAATGGATTGAAAAGTTGTCCCTGCCCCCTACCCCAAATTAATCAGGCAGCCCGTTTTGCAAAAGATGGATTGACTTGGATCCAGTGGGGGCTGGTGGCTCCGATGTATGTGGGGCTCCAGGTTTCAATCAGAACCAGTCACAACTCTAAAGGAGAAATCTTTTAGCTCCGTACCCTGGATAGCTCCTTTAGAGTTCTGACTGGTTCTGACTGAAACCTGGAGTGGATTCTCTGCCCCACTGACATCAGAGCCACCATGTCGGGGGGCCCTGTTGAATGGAGTGAGCTGTGATACAGGGTAGTGGTGGGGGAGTGTCCCTGAAAATCAGGCAGAGGCACCTTCTGTGAGCATGAACAGAAGGCAGATCCATGTGTCACAGCCACCACGCAGGTCCGCAGAGCACATGATGTGCCTTGGCTGCTCATCAATGTGTCTCTGATGTAAAAGCAATGTTCATTTGCATTTGTGGAGTCTACCTACAACAAAAGCCTTTTTTTTCTCCCAGAGATGTCAAAATAATATCCAAGGCTCATGTGTGCATACACAGATGCACTCATAACACCAACAAGATTCCAGATGGATTGCAGGGGCACAGTGTGTCCATAGCAACTGGCCCATTGCTCACAGGTGGGGCTGGGCATTTCTCCCTGTGCCACTTTCCCGTTAAGTCCATTCCATTTCTGCATGAATCTGCTATTTTTGAAAAAAAAAAAAAAAAACGAAAATCCCCTCAAAATATGTATTTAAATATGAATTGTGTATTTGCTCTCAAAAGACATATTGAAATGCATATTGATATGCTTAAAGTACTGAGAACTGAGTCACAACAGTTGGAGAAATGTGAAGTCCAGTGGATAGCTAAATTCTGATCCATACATTACTTCAAAGGGCATGGATCTGGTCATTTCATATAGGAATTCACAACTTCCTCAAGCATCCTTTGTCACAGAGAAGAACATTGCTCCCAAGTAGGGATGATGTGGGAGTTCGAAGAGGGGGTGGGGTCCCCCACCATCCGGCCTCCCGGACCCCGCTCGCCAAGCTGTGGGCTTCTGACGGGCCTGGCCACTGACCTCCCCGGAGCTCGGCGAGCGGCTGGGAGCGCCTCTGAGGAGGATTCATCCTGCCTCCACCCGTGACAAGCGGCACAGGCAGGAAGGGCCTCAGCGGCACCTCAGCACTTTCGCCCAGGGCGAGAGAGCTGTGGGGTGGCTGCGCCAGGACCCATCTTGCCACCACCGGCTGTCAAGGACGCTGTTGACAACCGGTGTGGGAGGAAGGGCCTCAGCAGCACCCCAAAGCTCTAGTCCTGGGGGGGGTGCCTTGCCGAGGACTCTGGCAATCAAGCCCTTAGCCACATAAAGCACAAGGACTTGACTGCGGGAGTCCTTGGCATGGAGAGGAGGGGCGGCTCGTGCAGCTTGGTGGGCGGGCAGGGCGAGCAGGGAGCCTCGCTGATCGGGTCTGGGCCATGTGAGCGTGGCGGGGGGGGGCAGCTTGTTGAACTCCCTCGTGCCCAGGATGGAAATGGATCTGTCCATCCTGGAAAGTGTATATATAATGACATTGTACCAATCATCAAACCCATTGAGGGTGGCCAATCAGCATGTAGAAATTTGACACCCAATCAGGGAAAAAATACCAGTGTAAAAAGCTTGGGAGGCACTCTTCTGCTCCTGCCTCAACTCATTGTCAGTGTATGCTGCTGCTGTTTCTGCCTTGGAGTTAAAGAGATCCATGTTGGGAGATTCTCAACGGAAAAGAATCCAGATAGCTTATGAGCCCCCTCCCCCCATTTGACCCCATGCACACAAAGCAAATTGTCCTATTCAGGAACTTTGTATCCAAGTTCCACAAAGGGGAATCTTAAATCCTTTCATTAAAGTTTTGGGCAAATGCTGTTTTTCTGAACCTCCTTATCTTTCCTAGGTGACAAATCTTCACCTGGCCGAATTCCCTCTTGTACACAAAAGTTGACCAGTGAGATCTTCAGAGAAGGCCTTATTTGTTGTTCTGTGGCCAAGGGAACATTGCCACGTAACGGCACAAAAGTGTTGGCACCCAACCTCTGGAACACTCTCCCACGTGTGGTCCGAGGGGCAGGAACTCCGCTGAGCTTCAAATGCCACTTGAAAAGGTATTGGTTGATACAGGCGATCCCTGATTGGAACCGGACTATGACACTGCTCTGCTATCGTCGTCTTTGCTGTAAAGTTTTAATTATTGACTCTTTTATATTGTTTTTATACTGTTTTACACAGGCATTTCAATGTGAACTGCCTCAAGATTTTATTACAGTAAGTGGTATACAAAAATAAGTAAGTAAGTAAATAAATAATGAGGAAAATTGGGGCTGAGGGTGATTTGTAATATTATGAAAAGAGTAGAAAGAAGGAAAATTTTATCTCATAGTACTGGAACTGATTGGCAGTTCAAATTTAACAAAGGGAAGTCCTTTACACATTATGAAATTAATTAACTTATAGGACACATTGCCACAGGACAGGACAAAGTCCACTGGCTTGGCTTTTTGTTCTGGGTGGGTGGGAAGAATCAAGACAACTTACTGCACCCTTCCCCAGCCTGGTTCCCTCCAGATGGGTTGGGCAACAACTCCCAGCATCCCCCAGCCAGACTGGGGCCTACGGATTTCTGCTTGGTGGTGACTCGGACAAGGGCCTTCTCTGCAGCGGTGCCCGCCCAGTGGAATCACCTCCACTCTCGGGTGCATCAGGACTCAGCACTGGCATGCTTTAGGTGTTTACTGAAAATGTTTCTGTTTAGTTTGGTTTTTCCCCATCCATGAGCTATCTTTGTAATAAATAGGGATGCAACGACATAAAATGAGTTCAGATTTTTATGAATCCAACTCACATATTCCGCAGCGGACTGGCTTTTCCCCTGTCGGGAGGATTCCAGGAACTTGTGGACTGGTTTTCTAACTTTCCAAAATGTTGTGCACATTTAGGAACAGAAAAATAGGCAAAGTAAGAAAAAAAAAATGGTTGAAAATGCTAATTTCCCCCATAGGCTAAAGGATGAAAATGCGTAATTTGGGGGGATTTGCACATTTTGGGGGATTTGCACATTTTTGCAGGTGCAAATTTCCACAAGTGTGAATTGTACAAATGCAAATTGGGAAACAAAAATGTTTCTGACTCTGTCAATGGGCGGACAATCGAACAAAAGGCACCTGATAATCTGCAAAATGCAGACGGAATGGCTTTTATACAGTCCGTACATCCCTGCTAATAAGCTTAGGATATGGGTGTGTGTATGTGTGTTTGTTTGTTTTTATTCTTTTGTAAACTTCTTTGGGATTTGTTTCAAATGAGAAGTGGTATATAAATATTGCCAATAAAAATTAGACAAATAAATGATCAATATCCTTTTCTACTAAGTCTGCTTTACCCAACATGGTGCCCTCCAGATGGGTTAGGCTACAACTCCCAGCATCCCTCAGCCAGTCCAGGCCAGATTTGGCCCCTTGGTCTGAGGTTCTACACCCCTGCAGTATATCTTTATTTATTTTATTCGTTTGATTTGTACTCCACTTTTCTACCAAGAAAAATGGTGCTCGGGGTGTATCTTTGAATACTCCATGCTAGGGACAAACAGGGGAACACCCCCCCCCCCGCACCATCACACCCAGCTTCACAGCTCCCAAAGGCACTGGACTGGCCCCAGTTGGGAATGTCTACTCGTCTACTGGATGAGATGGACCTTGGTCTGATCCTGCAAGACAATTCTTCAGTGCCCTCCAGCTGTTCTAGAATATTCAATTGCAGTCATTATAGTATATATGAGTTAGGGATGTCTGTCACTGGGAAATCTCTTTCTTTTTTTGGCTCAACATTGTTCTGTGGCATGTATGAGTTGATTTATATTTGAGATCCGAACTACAGGCTTTTCCCCAAACTCTGGGGAAAATTTTGCACATTTTGGGAGGGGGGGGAGTTTTGTTATTTGTGCACATTTCTAAGCAATTTGTGCAAATTTAGCTGAATTTGTGTAAATCTGGCTGCAATTTGAACAAATTGCAGAACCCTCCCCCCCACACACAATATCACAAAATGCCAGGAAAATCTGTGAACTGGCTCGTCTTGCTGCATACCGAGTTGGGCACCACAGTGGGAACCGGAATGAAGTCGGGGTGTGTGTGTGTGTGGAACGAACCTAGGAAAACACATTGAACTCTACCCCCCAAATGGATTTCTCCAACATCCCTAATAGGAGTCCAAAAATGGGGATTTCTGACTCCCCCCTATCCTGTTGTTGCTCTTCTGCATGTTTTTATAATTTCTCTCCCCCACCCCCAGCATCCCAACTCTTTCCTTCTCCAGTCCAGATGTGATCCCAACAGCTGGTACGGCTGTAGCAAGGGGAGAGAGAGAGAAAAAAAGATTCAAATGCTCTTACATAGCAACAGGGGTGAGGGGTGCAAGGAATGGTCATTAATCATTTCTGTAGGGGAAGCCTAACAGCCGTCTGCTCACGGCCTGGCACGGGGCGGGGGCTGGGGGAGGGAGGAGGCAGGCCAGACTCCCTTTGGTGACGTGGCAAAGACTGGGTCTGAATCCAGAGCCAAGGTCTGGAGCGCAAGAACCCGAGGCAATGAAGTCTTACAATTGGCTCCCCATCCACATTGGGGGAAATTATTTTATAAATTCTGTTTCCTGCTTATGAACAGGATGTCAGATGTATAAATGGCGGTACGGTGCAGGATTCCAGACTTCTTTTTCTCTACCTTGTCCGGGCAGGGAAGTGGAATCTGTGGATTAGAAAGGGGGCAAGAGAGCCCCCTGCTCCCATTCTGACCTATAACTGGAACTGAGATTACACCCCTGAGTGTGCAGCCTCGGCATTCCAATTCACCTGTCACTATGTCTGAACATCGGATTGCAAGGCGTTCCCACAGATCAAGGAATGGAAAGAAAGGTTCTGGCTTCCAGCCTCCCTCCCTTCCTTGGATTTTAATGATCTGGCACTCTACTTTTAGAGAGCGGCACATGGTTGTTTTGGTCTGGCCATGTTCCTGGTCCCAGGCCTGGTCCAAAGGCACAGGATCGGCCACGTTGCAGAGGCAAAGCAAGTCTGGGTCTGTGGTCAGTGCTTGGATGGAATGTGGCTTTGGGTTCCATCATGGGAGAAAGGCAGAATAGAAATAAATAAATTTAAACTCACAGTGTAGCATACCTGGAAATTAAGCAGGTCACCTTTTTCAAGGCATGCCGATCACTTTTTCACAAGTGTTGGTGAAAATTTCACCTGCTACCTGTTTGCTTGTCGGGCTGCAGTTACAGGCACAGGATCAAGGCCAGAAAAAACATTGGCAAGCCCCCCAAAAGCAGAACCAAGAGTACTGTTTCTCAGTACCTCGTGGTGCCAACCCAGCAAAGATCCACTGCATTCATGTTGCGACCTGGTCACACATGGTGTCCAGCTTCTTTTCTTGAACAGAGGAAAAATTGACATTTAACTTGGGTTGTCTTTTCTCCGATTAATAGTATTTTCACCTTCAAGTTTGCAAAAAGTACTTCAAGTACTTCCTAAGCCTCCTCTCAGGGAAGATAATTGAGCAATTAGTGACGAATTACCTTTGGTGGCTTCCCCACCCCCCAATGAAGGCTTATGTAACAAAGTGCCAATTAAAAGCCACTCCTGAAGAGAGAGAATGTTGAAGTGTTCCCCATTCTTTCCTGCTGCAGAGCTTGTTTCCATGCTGGCTTTCCTCGATCTCAGTCAGTGGTCTCTTTTAGTATAAGCTCCAACCCATTCTCTCTAGAGGGCATATATACATGACAGCCCTTAAACCGGTTTAAAGTCAAAGGTGAGCTAAAGAGGTGTGTGTGGGGGGAGGGAAGTAGTGATGCTGGAGGCTGGGAGGGAGGGGGAAACAGCAAGGCAGAGGGGGAGAGGGGAGAGAAAGAGCAAGGCTGGAGGCTAGGTGGGGGAGAAGCACATGGTAAAGAGGTGGGGAGAAAAATAGTGAAGTGAGAGGCTGGGAGGGAGGGGGAAACAGCAGGGCAGAGGGGTAGAGGGGAGAGAAAGAGCAAGGCTAGAAGCTAGAAAGGGAGAGAAAGAAGACTACTCTAACATTTTCCAAGATTTTTAGTTAAAAAAATTCTTTTTGAAGGGGGCAAGGGTTGGAGAGCTTTGTGGATGCTGTTGGAAGTCCGTATGGGTGCAATGGAACTTGTGGGCACCATGTTGGGGACCCCTGGAAAAGAGTATCCTAGAAAAGGGCATGGCTGGCTGGAACCCTGAACAGGCACACTCTACACTCCAGCATTTTGTTCGGGTCCCCCTTGTCAGTGACTGCTACCCATGATGGCCAGAAGAGCAACCTCCAGGTTCAAAGATTGTCTACCAAAGATGGTGCCCAAATCTAAGTAATCGATATCAGCATTTTAGGACTGTATGGAATATGTGCCCTGTGTCGTTCACAGCACTGACTGAAGCAGAGATCTGGGCTTGATTCACAGATGCATGCTCCCTGCTCGCTGGCCGTAGCACCAAGCGATGGCTTGCATGTGTCTGAACCATACCAAATTGTGACCACACAACACCCCCCAAATCTTTAGATCTATTTGCTCAGTCAAAAGCATGTTTTGATCTTCTTTTGGGGTCACTATGATTGTAAAGAGGCAGTTAGGGTTGTGGAAGCACAGAATGTGTAGATTTGCAGAAAATGCACATTTTTATCAAAGTTTCCTCAAATCAGATAAACAACGACAACAGATGAACCAAAGTTAATGCAAGTTTCAGTCTTTACAGTCTCTAGCTATTGGCTGTAAGAGATCTGACATAAGTATATTGGAATGAGCTCTCCCTCACTATGGATTCAGCTGCTGATGTGTAATGGAATGTGGATGAACATTCCCATGGCTCAGAAGTTTTGTTTTTTTAAAGGTGTCAGTACACAATGCCCAGGGACAGATGGGTTGTTGGTGGGAAGAGGTTCAACAAGGAAGAGATGTAAGAAATATTAGTCAAGAGACTGTGCATCGTGGGTTTTGTGTGCGGGTAGGGGAAGAGATTGTCTCTCCCTATCTAGACTTGTTTGATCACTACAGTTTTCAGCCAAGGCCTTTTGCCCTATCAAATCCTACAGAGTCCCATCTGGCAGCAACACGACAACAGGACTTCCCTGTGGTGGCCCCCACTCTCTGGTGTGACCTCCCCTCTGTGATACATCAGGCACCAATGATCATGTGCTTTCGATGTTTAGTAAAAACGTATTTGTTTAACCTGCCTTTTCCCAACTATTAATTAAGGATGCAATCCTCTGCATGCTTAAACAGAAAAAAGTCCTACAACTCCCAGCATGCCCCAGGCATGTTTAAGTCATGTCTGTCGGAGCCTTGTATTCTGTGATATTGTGTTTTATGGTATTTTGTTCTCTTATAATCTACTGTAAACCTCTTCAGATTTTTTTTAATAGGAAGCAATGTATAAATATTTTGAGGAATAAAATAATAATAAATGTATGTATATTTTATTTTTTATTTTGAGATATATATATAAATTGTCCCTCTGCTAAGTGAGCACTCAAGGTGATGCACAGTTAAAATGGACATTAACAAGATAAAAATTAATGCATCAAACAATCACTTAAAAACAGAAGCAAAAGTAAAATAGACCCTCATTACAATAAAACCAGAGAGCAACATTAACCATTGAAAGCCTGACAGAGCAGAACAGTCTTCGGTAACCATCTAAAGGACAAGAGCAAAGGAGCTAAGGTAGCCTCCCTAGGGGCTGCTACAGAAAGGGCCCTGTCTGAAATACCTACCAGCCTCACCTCATGGTTAAACAGCCAAGAGGGCCTCAGATGACGACTGCAAATTATGGGCAGGTTCAGATGGCAGGAGGCTAACTGGGACACAGCACTGGCACTTTTTGTTTAGCAGGGGAGTTGATATCATCTGCCACTCCCTTCTGTCTTCCCTGTTTCCTCTGAGCTTAGATGCAATCCTCACAGTAGCTTGGGGGAAATTAATTTTGTCAGCAACAATGTATTTCTCACTCTTGCAATGCAAAGTATTTGGGGGTGGCTTGATATTGAATGGGCAAATGAGAGTCATTAACTTTATGAAAGACCTGCCCTAGGGATGTTGGAGGAATCCGTATGGGGGGGTGGAGCTTGACGAAGTTCGCCCCCCCAGTCTTTAGTCCATTTTCCAGTAACTGGCCTGATCTAGTCTGCAGCAAGTTGGGCCAGTTAGCAGATTTCCCATTTTTTTAATTTGCACAACTTACAGCCACAATTTCCGCAAATGTGCATAATTTGCGCAAATTGCGCCAAGTATGGCTGTAAGCTGTGCATAGTATGCACATTTTGTCAGCAATTTGTGCAAATTACACAAATTTGTGCACATTGCAACCTGAACCCCCCCCCCCCCGGAAGAAGTCCCTAGAGTTTGGGGGAAAACCGTGGCTTGGCTCACAATGCAAGCTGAGTTGGTCAGGCAGCAGAAATCCATCGAGCCCTGAAAGGGCTGGATTTCCAGGTGGCAGACATCCCTCACCTGCACTTGGGGGAGATGAAAATAGGGATGGACGAGCCCATCTCCATCCGGGATCGGGGAGCTTGACGAACTGCCCCCTTGCAGCTTACGCAGCCTGGGCCTGCTCGCTGAGCTTCCCTGCAAGCCCTGCCTGCCCGCGAGCTGTGAGAGCTGCCCCTCTTCTGCGCGCTGGCTGTCAAAGGCCAGCGCGGGGAAGGAGGCCTTTGGCACAGCCACCCCCAGCCTCTCGCCCTGGCCTCCAGCAGGTGGCAGGGGGAGAAGAGGAGAGGTGCCTCCTTCTTCCCTCCGTCCCCACCTGCTACAGCAGCGGCAGCTGGGGACAAGTGGATCGTTTTCCGTAAGGCCAGGAAAACTTACGGAAAACTACCTGCCTCTCCCACGCCACCGCCGCTGTAGCAATGATGGGGGAAGGAGGAGAGGTGCTGCCTTCTTCCCTTCTCCCTGCTGAGGGAGCGGGCGCCTGAGCTCCTGCCTGACTCAGCGCGCCATGAGTTGGGCCAGAGCTGAGGTCTGCGAGCTAGTGTCTGGGGGGCTGAACCAGCAGCTTCTTGCTGGGCTTCGAGCCCCAACCGGATGCCCAGGACATCCCTAGATGAAAACTGCCCAGACTGGTTGCTTGACATGGATCAACACCGTGGCCTGAATTTCTGGACTCTCCTTGGGGGATATTCCACCTATGGGGACTGTCATGCTGAATGTCTACAGTTCAAAACATACCACCACACCATTGGGTCTTTCAGGGCCCCTGGCCCCCAAGCAGCTTAGGGCTTAATAGGTAAGAACCAGCACTTTGAACGGGACTCCGAAACAAACAAGCACAGCTGTTCCAAGACTGGTGTTATGTGGCTATAAAGTGCACCCCAGATAACTGTCTGGCTGCTGTGTTTCATGCTAACTGCAGTGTCCAAACACTGCTCAAGAGTGGCCCCATGTAGAGCACATTAAAGTAATCCAAAGGGAAGGTGACTGAGGCCTGAATCACTGTAGCCCCACTGATGATGGACGTTGTGTCTGACACATCTGGAGGATGTCAGATTGGGAAAGGCGGCTGCAGCCAGATAGGTACAGTATGTGAACAGTGTGAAGGGTGTGTAGGTTGTGTGAGAAAGAGAAAATGAAGGGGAATGAATACGGGTAAAGTGCAACACACACGAACATGAATGAACACAACCAGAGAATGTTGTAGGTTTTCCCTTTTAGCACCTGAGCTCAGTTCAAACCCAACTTTTTTCACTGCAGCCAGTCCACACATTCACTTCCTCACCATCGTGTGTGGAGTGAACAAATGATGTGAACGCGTAAGGAGGGATGTTTGGATTTTGATAAACCCACTCTGTCGGTTGCACAGATTGTTGGGAGTCTTTCAATCCATCATCTGCTCATTGACAGAATCAGATTCTCTGTACAAGCATTTAGTTTGTTTGCAAACACGCTAGTGCTCTTGTGCACCACATTTCCGCAGGTGGACTTTTGCAAATGAACAAAATTGTGCAAATATCCCCCCAAGGTAAAAAAAGAAATGGCCCGCGAGTCTGTGGAATTTGCGCAATTCAGAAAAAGTAGGTCTGCTCCGGAATCTGCAGGTTGAATTCACATAAATCCAAACTCATTTGAATCCACTGCTGATTTCTCAAAGGTCCATATGCATAATTGAACCAGCCCTTGGGTAACTGAACTCCTGGGCCCAAAGCAGGTGTCTGCCGAGCCTTTTCTAAGAGAGTTGGATGGAAGGCCCAAGTGTGATTACTGTTATCCATCACAGACCCTTCAAATCTGAAAGTAACAATCTTGGATAATCAGCATGTCAAACACGGGGCAATTTTGACTTGACAAATACTTCTCTCTCTCTCTCTCCCTGGGCCCTGACAGAAGAGAACAGGAAAACAGAATGGGTGGTGGTGGTACAAAATCTCTTTTCATTCAAATAGGAAGGCAAACATTAGGGGTGATTTTCTAAGAGAGGGTTGGTGGACCTTTCTTGCAAACTGTTTTTGCACAGAAAATGAGATAATTCTCTTCATCTCCTCCCCCAAACTCATAGACTTTATTGTTATTCTAAGAGAACTTTGGACATATAAAATAAAAATGTTGGTGTGCCCTGACCATATGAAAGGGTTTTACAAGAAGGAGGAGGACAATGAAATCTGAGGTTGGAGGTTCCTTGAAGGCAGGGCTCTATGTTTATATTTATTATTTTTATTTACTTATTTATTAAATATTTAGTCAATAAAATACTTGATACAATGTACATGTTCATGAACTTTTTCCCCATACCATGTTCTAACTACATGTAATTGAAATACATGCATATTCTTCTCTGCTTTTTCCTGCTTCCATTTCCCACCAATTTCTATTGACAAACCTGTGAATTTTGGTTTCTCTCAATTCCTGTTTTCCCATTTTAAATTTGGTTCGTCTCAGACTTTGAGAACTACTCCAGTCATGAATTCAGTTCAACCTAAATTTTTATAATTTTTTAAAAAGTTTGAATCAACATTCATAAGCATTTTTGCATATTTCTCTAATAAATGCATGCACACATTTTTTGCAAGCAATTTCTCTAATATAATGCATTTTTATTGCACTTTCCATAACTTATGCATTTTAGATGTGTGTGTTTTTTTTAATTGGAGAACTCCATTGCAAAATTTGGAGAAGTGCAAATTGTGAAGGATGTCTGAGTTTTGGTTCGCGTAATCATTTGAAAGTGCTAATTTCGGTAGATTCACATTAAATGCAAACCACCACCACCCACTTTTTACACATTCCTCTGTTGTCCCTGTGTCCAATTTTAGACTGTAAGCTCCTCAGGGAGGGACCTGTCCTGTTGCACTTTGGGAAGGGGGGGGTGTAGCTAACAGGAAGAGCCCTTGCTCTGCACACAGAAGGCCCCAGGTTCGATCCCCGGCATCTCCAGGTAGGGCTGGAAAAATGTCTGCCTGAAACCCTGGATTGCTGCTGCTGCCATTCGATGTTGGCAACACTGGGCTAGATGGACCAAGGGTCTGACTCGGTATAAGGCAGCTTCCCATGTTCCTATGGAAAGCACTATGCCAGCCTTCCCCAATTTGGCACCCTCCAGATGTGTCGGACTGCAACTCCCATCAACTGGAGCCAGCACAGATATTGGCTATGCTGGATGGAGGTGCCTATCCAGAGGGTGCCAGGTTGCGCAAGGCTGCACTATGCAAATTTTGTGCATCTGCTCTCGCTCTTATAGACAGACAGACAGACAGACAGACGGACGGACAATGCAGACAAACAAATGATGCAGACAAACAAATGTAAAGGCCAAAATCCAGCATCTTAAGGTCCCTGAAATCAAAGTAGCTGTAACCCGCAGAGCTGGTTGTCCCTGGCCCCTTTGCTGGACTTGATGGCCCCTTGTGCTTGAATCATGTTGACTTCTGTTGATGGACTCCTGTAGAATGTCTGGGGTTTCAAAGTTGTGCTCGTGCTTTCGTAAATTTCACCTTGAAAAATCAGTTTCTCCCCCTCTCTTACTTGGTCCATCACTTGCACAGAGACAAACATGCACCTTCTTCACCACCCATTTATATATAGCTGATGGAGTAGGCTTAACCTACGAAAGCTCTTGCTTGACCTGGTTGTTTTTGCTGCAACAGACTAACACAGTTAGAAGCAATCCTACGGTCCATAGGAGAGTGTTCCAGGGACCACAAGATTGCTCAGAAAAACCCTTCCAAGTCAGAGACAGAGCTCTGGCCTTGGAAGGGGGAGTTGGAGATCCAACCCCCTGCCCCCTAACAGCTAGTGTGGTTCTTTTTGGAAAAGTGACCTCAGAGGAGGAGGAAAGGGGGCGTTCTGGTGGGTGGGGAAGGGGAGGAGAATGCAGAGACCAGGATATGAGACATCCTGAGCCTCATCCAGTCTCTTCCCTCTCCCTGCAGAGTGCCTAAAATGAAGGAGAATGGAGGGTGGGGAGGCAAAGGTCACCTCCGCCACTCCTCCGGCCCTGCCAGCTCCAGCCCAGCAGGTCACAGGACCCTTGGAAATGGCCAAGTCCAGAGGCTTCCAAGCAGTGAGGACACAATCAGTAGGGGCTGTGCCTTTACTCTCCTACATTTATTTATTTATTTATTCATTCATTCTGCTTATTTTCCTCTGTGAAGGGCCACGCGCAGAGATTGTGACATGCTGATTAATTTACCTGTACATCTGGTGAAGTACGGATGCCGGGCTTTCAGAAAAGGCATCACTCTTCCTAATGTGACTTGGGCTCTTCGTTTAGGATCAGGAGCTACTTCTCTCACAGTCAAACTTTGATTTGGATCACCCTCTGGATGTGTCCCAGGTCTATGGGAACATTCACATCGGGGGCAGGCAGAAGGACAATCGGGATCTCCTGGTAGATCCCTGGGTGGTTCGCAATAGATGGGCAAGAGTTTCTTAATTCCAGTTGTCTAGCAGTAGCAACAACTCAAACCTTTCCTCCCTGCCTAAATTAGGTTGCTGATAAAGAATGCTGGAAGAAAACCAGGAATGGATTTTTGTGCAAAAGGGCTTGAGCTTGGTTCCGCTACCGATCACAAATTCCTGGGCTGAGCATGTGCCCACAAGCACCTTGCTCCTTAAGGGCGCAATCCATGTTTAGACAGAGAAAAGGCCTACAACTTGGGGCATGGCTAGTTGGGGAATGCTGGGAGTTGTAGGCTTTTTCTCTGTCTAAACATGCATAGGATTGTGCCCTAATGGTTAGCCAGTTGCTGGAGCCGCTGGGTTCTAGTGAAACCAAGCAGATCCCACAAGCCTGAAGTCTGCCTACCCCTGGTCTATACTGCAAACTTGACCTGGCTTGATTGCTGTGGCTTCAGCTGAGCATTGGTTTAATGCAAAAGCAGTGATGCTGTAAACTCATCTAGGGTTACCGTGCTTGCCAATGTTCCTCACAGCACTGCTCTGGTGCTGCTTCCATTGGGAGGGGCTGTGGCTGAGTGGCAGAGCATCTGTGTTGCATGTAGAAGGTGCTAGGTTCGATCCCCGGCATCTCCAGGAACAGCTGGAAAAAATCCTGCCTGAAACCCTGGAGAGCCATTGCTGCTGGCCAATGTTGGCAATACTGGGGTAGATGGACCAATGGTCTGACTCTGCATAAGGAAGCTTCCAATGTTCCTATGCACCTTGATCAGCAGAAATCTAGCAAGGGGATATAAGACCATAACAAGAGCCTCGCTAGACTGGACCAAGCGTCTGTCCCAGTCTACAATCCTGCTTCCCACAGGGGCAAAGCAGCTGCCTCCAGGAAACCCCAAAGCAGGGCAGGGAACTGGTATTCATTCATGCTGCCTCTGAACATGGGAGTTGCCTTCTAACCATCATGACTAATAGCATAGACCAAATTTCTCTGAAGCTGGAGCCCTCCAGATGTGTTGGGACTTCAGCTCCCAGAATTCCCAGCCAGGCTGGGAATTCTGGGAGCTGCAGTCCCAACACATCTGGAAGTGCTGGCTTGGGGGACATCTGGCCTAGACAGACCCTATTCTGCCTCTATAAGGCTTGTCAAATCCCTTCTCTCTCCCTGCTACATTTCCGTGTCTCAGGAGGGCCAGAAAACAACTAGAACAACAAAGCGACAATCTGATCCACCCAGGCTGGTGATGAAAAACAAAAGTAAAAAATCCAGAAAACGACCCACATCAAAAACAGGTGTGAAGCCTAAAGACTGGGGAGTGGGCCCTCTAAAGTACTGAAGAGGCAGAAGAAGGAGAAGAAGGAGAAGAAGAAGAAGATCAGGGGAAATTATGGGGCAGAAAAAGAGAAGGGTATGGGAAAAGAGACCGGAGGACTCCTGATGCTAAGGCAGAGGATCTCCAACAAACAGCTTCCCTGTTCAGCTGATAACCTCCGCTCTGGTTTCCTCCCCATCGGAGACAAGAGGCAGGCAGAGAATGAGTTAAAGAAAAAACCCTTCTACTTCCGGATGTGTTCATAGCTCAGGGCTGTGAAGCTGAGAGAGAGAGAGAGAGAGCGCATCTTTCTTTCTCTGTCTCTCCCCTCCTCCTCTTTTTCTTTCCACATATACAGAGGGGGAAGCAAGCAGGCGCCTAAGAAGCAAGCGCGTGCGTGCAACGAGGGGAAAACGCAGGCAACCTCTTTGATTATTTTTTTTTAATATAAAAGATATATAGAATTATCATCACCGTTTTGTTTTGTTTTTAAATTCCAAACTCCCAAGCAGAAGAGGGCGCCTCGTCAATTTCATCCCGCCCGCACTGCCCCCCCGCCCGCACTGCCCCCGTCAGATCTGCTGCTGCTTTAAAAGGAGGAGATCAGGAGAATCTGACAAACCCATCTTGTCTCCCCCCCCCATCACCACCTCTCTGTTTGCTGAGTAGAGGGGGCTGGGGTGGGAGGGAGCTGAATTCTCCTTGGTGGAGATGCTGGGTGGGGGGGCTTTTTGGAACCTCAGAGCCCCCCCACACCTCCCTTGCACCTTCTCTCTCTTTCCCCCCTTTTCATGCCTTGCATCCTGCTTTGATAGGATTGAAACCACAACCATTTAACAGAGAAGAGGAGGGAAAAGGAGGGGGAGTTGATTCCATGATTTAAAAGGAGAGAAGAAGAAAAGAAAAGAAAAGAGGGGGAAAAAGAAAGAAAGGAAAGAAAAGAAAAGAAAGAAAGGGGGAGAGAAAGGAGTGTGAGCCGAGTGAGTCTGTTTTGGAGAAGGGGGTGTTGCTGGTGTTTGATCATCACACACCCCTTCCTCCCCCCCCCCCCCCGATCCCTTTCAAACTACCACCGGGTTGTTGATATTTTTTTTTCCTACAAGGACCATAAGTCACTTGAGGTCTGACATCTCTCAGCACTTGATGGACAGCTACGACAGCAAAAAGGCAGAAGAAAAGGTCTACTTGAGAGAAAGGAGATACCTACAAGCAAGAAAATAAGCAACTATTCCCGGCCGCCTCTATACACAAACAAACACATCCAGGCTGATTTGTCATGCCGGCTTCTAGCTAACTAGCTTTCTTCGGTTTGTTTTATATATCTGTTATCTATATCTATATATATTTGGAAAGACCTTTGGAAGGTTTAGTTTTTGTAATTTTTAAATTATTATTATTAATTATTATTATTACTCCTCCTCCTCCTCCTCCTGAGCAATCGACAGATAAATTACCCCTTTCTGGGGGGGAAAATAGACTAAGGAAAGGAACAAAAAACCTTATTTGCAACAGTTTCTCTTTTTTCTTCGTTGATCTTGTTGGAGTGATGGGCTTAGGGAGAGGGCCAAAATGAAAGATCTCCGTTTTGGACGGAACTGAAGCTTCCCTGGCCCCCCCAAGAGCCAACTCCCCCAGGGGGGAGAAGCAACAAGGAAAGGAAACCCCGGAGAAAAAACTTCCGAGCGTCCAATGGCACAAAGGGTAGGTTCTGATTTTGTTGTGATCAGTCTTGTTTCTCTCACATGCTAAATCCTTCCTGGAAGATGCTCTGGGAATGTTCTGGCCTGGATTGATCTGTTACAAATACAAATAAAAAAGGCAATTACTGACTTGGTTATTTAAAAAAAGTTTTAAAGGGCCTTTCTTATTGCCTCCTCCTTTGCCAAAAAACAAAAAAAAAAACAACCCCAAGAAGAAATTTCAACTGTGTGAATTGTTCACACAGTTCAACTTCGAGTTGGTTCCTCTAGAATTTAAAGCCATCAGTTCTGTGTTGTGGGCTTGAACCTGTCTCTTTTCTAAGCTCATTTTCCCCACCTTCATCTCTGTCTCTGTCTCTGTCTGTCTGTCTGTCTGTCTCTCTCTCTCTCTCTCTCTCTCTCTCACACACACACACACACACACACACCTTCTCAACTTGTTATTTGTAAATATTTATCTCCCCACCACCACCCTGGTTTGGCTGGCAAGTGGGATTTTGAGGAGGGGGGGAGGGGGGACTACACCTTTTAAAAAACCCCTTTCAAAGTATTGCCTTTCAAGGGAGTAAAATAGCTGTCACTTCTAACTGATATAAATAGGTGTCGTTCTCCCCCACCCCCCTAACTTTGTGAGTTAATAGATCTGGCTTAAAAACCGACCAAACATTGACCGCTATGTTTGTGAGCGTCTCCATAGCAAACCATATGCATCGGGTATAACTTAAAAAAAAAAAAAAACTTATACAGGGGAAGCTATGTCTTGACTTTCTCCAGACTTTTTTGCTTTGATTTTCTGTTGCTCATTTGAAAGCCTCAATGGGGATGCTTTGTGGCATTTTGGGATGCCTTTCTAAAGTTTTTCCAGTCTCTTTTCTCTTCTGACCCCCTCCATGGAGCGGCAGAAAAGATGTGACCGGCTTGAAAGCCTGGGGTTAATGTCTCTTCGATGTGTCCGGTTGTAAGAAATTCAGAAAACTTTTCATGGGACTCTAATTCCAAAGCACCTCCACTTATTTCTACGGGGGATATTCCAGCCCCCATATTTTGAATTTCAGGTTTTATATTTGCGGTGGGGTTGTAGTTCCATGCAACCCAGAACGAACAACTTCCTTCTGCAAGACTAATTTTTCAGCCAGCTGCTCTTGAGTATTATAGTCTGATGGAAGGAAATGCAGCTTATATTGATATTTTTTTCATTTAAAGACAATCTTTACTGCTTTATAAAATACTCTGTCCATTCTGATAAAGTTTTTCAACTTTAGAAATCAATGATCTCTTTAAACAAGAGCGGAGGCGTGGGGGGGACGACACTCTTTACAAACTTACACCAAGGAAGCACGCTGTTAAGATAATTCAAAATATGAATATGATCAATATTTTTAGAACCAACATATGGACTATCGTCTGCATCCGAAGAATTTAAAAAAGATTCTTAAAACAACAACATCAGGATGCCTCGAACAGATCTTCCTCCCCAGAGTGTAACTGAGGAATTAGTGTTTTTTTTTTGTTTTTAAAATTGTGTATTTTGAAAACTGCGCCGGTAGAAAGAGAAGTCTGCAGAATTTAAAGGAAGGGTTTGTAAAATAAGAGAGAGCAAAAGAGATTAAACGGTTCTTATTCTTCTGTGCACGTAACAGCTGAGATAAGGCATGATTTAAATAAGAATAGTTGGCAGGGTGGAAAAATTTCACACTTTTTCTCGGGGAGAGGGGGGTAGGTGGGAGAGAATGTTTTTGTTCTGCTTAAAAAAGAAGAATCCTGAAATTTAAAGTGCCTTGCGGGGTTTAATTAATAATAGACGATGGCCGTGTTTCTTTTAAAAATAAAAAAGGGGGAAAGGAAAAGGAAAGACAGTCAAAAATGTGAATTTTGATTCCTTCTTAAAGGTAGCAATTGGTGAGGAAGGCATGCGGTCGGCCTGGGAAGAAGGTAGGGTAAAGTTAATTCAGAATGGAAATCAAGCTTCCTAAAAGTCTGGCTGCAGAAGCGTGGAAATTGAAATGGCTGGGGAGACGATACCGATTTTCAGTGTCAAAATTCCAACTTGGAAAATTCAGACCGCATATAGGAGGCGGTGGAGTGCGTGTGGGTTTAATTTCTCCCTCTCAAAAGTTCAGTGCCTTCCCTGTCAGGAAAAGGGTTTCCCACTTCTTTTAAAGCCCGCAAAGAAGCGATTCTATTCTCCGGTCCATGAGCAAAAACGCAGCCCATTTCGGATCTCTACATAATACAGATGTATATATGTATATTTAAAATATATGTATATTTAAAAAGGATTTGGGGGGGGGGGAGGGAGGAGTTTTGCAGTTGAGGGAGTATAAAACTGCAAGCGAATTAGGAACTTTCCCAGTTGATTTGCAAACAGCTTGGGTGTGTGTGTGTGTGTGTTTTCTTTTGGGGGTGTCTGATTTTTGTTTTGTTTTTTTGTTTGCCTATAAAAGGATATCGTTCACAGCGCGGACGGCGCTATGCTGTATGTATATAGGCTCTGGGGGTGGAGGTCGAAATTAACATGGCCGGCTTCGTGAAATTGACCAACAGTGGCATGAAATTGACTTAAGTGGTGAAAGGCACAAAAGATGGACATGTGTGTCTAGAGATGGAGAAGTTTAGGGCTGTTGTGGGTGGCGGTTAGAAAGAAATGCTCGGTGTTCCTCTGGACGGAGAATTCAGAAGCAGCCCTGCAGTTGGGTGAAGGAAAACTTTTTGGGTGGGTGGGTGGGTGGACAACAAAAACAAAACTAGCAAATGTTCACAGGAACGTCCTGACGTCAGTGGAAAGGGGGAAAGATCGAGATGGGGGAAGATAAGAACCAGTTTGGCAGTGTACGCCTATATCCTTGGGCTCCCCCCCCCAATACTTCACCCCAAGTTTGTCTCAGAGAAAACCTCCCACATACTTGCTTTAAAAGGTCAGTGACTTCAAAGGCACCTCCCCGTGTTTCCCCTCGACCCCGGTAAAATTTATCCTTAGATATGCTTAGATTTGGGGATACCCCGATATTTAGGGGTGCTATTTATATGGGGGTATGGTGTGGTGAGAAATTTGATATATGTGCCTAGATGGGATGTCTAAACTTTCTCTTTCTCTCTCCTCCCCTCTTTCGTACCTGGTTCTGCTCCCCTAGTACGATGAATTGGTACATTACGCCGGAATGGACGGGGTCTCTCTGCCGGGATTTGGAGACCCACATACGGGCAGGGGTCTGCAGCATCACGCTTTGAATCAGGGGTCCCCTTATGGATCCGCTGGGGTTAACCACCGGCCTGGGATGCCCCCGGGGCTTGGCACCAACGACGCCTTGAAGAGAGAAAAGGATGAAATTTATGGGTAAGTCGAGCTGGTGCTTCATCCCATATGAAAAGGGGGGTGGAGAGCGAGAATCGGATGGTGAGGGGCCGAAAGTTCAACCCCCCTCCCGCCGAATCAACAGGGCTTGAGATGGTCCATTTCCCCAGTTCGCCTTAAAACAAACTTGTGCGCAAAAAGATCTCTCTTTCGCATCTGAATCGTTTCTCTCCAAGCCCTCCTCGGATCTTGGATAGGGAAATAAATAAATAAATAAATAACTCACTCCAGAGCGTGTCCGTGTGCGCCTCAATCTTCCTAAGCATCTTTCCTCGGCAGTTAATCCCACTGTATACAAGTGGGCTTCCTTCCGACCAAGTCGGTGGGCATAGGAAGATTTCATTTCTAAAGAGCTGCAACCCAGGAACTTGCTTACCTCGGAGGGAAATGGGTCTGTATAGGATATAGTTTGTTGCTGCAACGGCTTGCTTCCGAGGAAGCATGCATCGGGGCGGTGCTGTAAAGTCGGAACCCCTTTGCACGCTTACTTGGAAGTAGGTCCCTGCAGACGAAGGGAGACGACTTCGACGACGAATGCAGAAGATCCGACTGCAAATCCTAGTTTTCGGTTGTGCTGGGACATTTCTCCATGCCTAAATTCTTCTGGATCTCTTGAAGCCTAGTAGGTCGGATCTTTCCCCTCTCTGGCGTCTCTTCAGTAGATCTGCCCACATCCTCCTCTCCCTTCCCCCATGAAACAGGATCATGATTGTGCTTGTTTAATGGATCGACTCAGCGCGATCCTGTGCTTTCTAGCGGCTCTTTCTCCTTCCTCTACCAGTTACTGTTAATAGTGGCTCTCTTCAGCTTTATGTTCTATAGCCTGATCCTATGCAGGTTTACTCTGAAGTAATTGCCACTGTATTCAGTGTTGCTTACTCCCAGGTAAGTGTGCGCAGGATTGTAGCCTGAATTAACAGACCTGTCCCTCCAAATTCTTATCAAGTTGGTTTGATGATTTCCATTTCAACCAGATTCCCACTAGATCTTTTCTACCTGGGTTCCCTATGGATCTTCTCACTTAAATCCCAGCAGGAGGTGCCTTGATTTCTATACTTAAAGATCTATTTGGACTTCAGTTGGATCCTTTCATGTTGTTTCTAAGACTTGCTGCTTAATACTGGGTCTTTCTCATTAGGATGAGAAGATCTGAGAGGCTTGTAGAATTCTCTCTCTCTCTCTCTCTCTCTCTCTCTCTCTCTCTCATATATCCTGTGAGTTTCTCCATGCAAAGGAATGACAAACCTGTGTTCCTTATTTCTAGCAGGCTGTTTTTCTTCCTCTTATTATTTCTAATCTCAGCTGGGGCTTCTTACTAAAAGATCTGTTCTTCTTTCGGCTGTGTCTCAGAACTTCCATACTAGATCAAGACCTGTTTCCTTTCCCCATCTCTTTCCTTTTTCTAGCAACCCTCCTGCACACATCTACTTTTTAAAGGCCTTTTTTGCGCTCTGGGAGAGTGATGGGAGTGAAAACACAGAAGATGGCAAAAATAAGGAATGGCAGATGTTTATATTACTATGTTAGAATTTTACTAAGGCCCCAGAACAGTAACAGCAACAACAACAAAAATCCAGAAGAAGTTAAAAATAAATAATAAAATCTTCTGATTCAAATACAAAGAGAAAGGTGCTCAAAAGTTTGAAGCCGAGCTAAAGGTACGGAACAGAAGGCGGTGCTGGTTTAAAAATGGCTTGGAGTGAACAAAAACAATCGTATTTCAATATCAGCCTGCAAAGGATTAGATATACCCACCGCCCCATTTTTCTATGCTTTGCAGAGACAGCATCTGCTTCAAGCGGCAAAATTCAGAGCATCATTCAGGGTGGCAAAGTGGGAGACAGATCTGACCCATGGGCCTAGCTCAATCGCTCTCTGCCTCAGCTGCCCTGTCCGTAAACCTGAAGAAGCCACCTACCTCCCAGAGTAAAGAAGATAGTTTTGTTTGTTTGTTTGCAGATGAAATGTGCTTTGTTAAGGAATTGTAGTAGATGCTTTTGAACTGAGTGGTCAGAATCTCAGCTGACAAATTCACGGAGCATTATTAGGCACAGTCATTCCATGGGACCTCCAGTTTCACAGGCAGTCTACCTATGAATATCAGACTGTGGTGGGATAAAGAGGGTGTAGCCATTACCTTCAGGCCCAGCTGGTGAGCTCCCCCAATGCATGCATCAAGGCTGAACTACGGCTGGAAACAAGATGCTGGGCTAAATGGCCCTCTGAGCTAATTCAGCATGGCAATACTTACGAATTCTAACAAGATTGCGGAACGGTGTGTGTGGGGAGGGAGGAGTCCTGTACATTGCCCACTCCCTGCTCAATCTCTCTCTCTCTCTCTCTCTATATATATATATAGAGAGAGAGAGAGAGAGAGAGAGAGAGATTTACCATTGCACATACAGTTGTTTTGCAAAGAGATTTTGTTGTTTCCTGCAATAGCCCTTTCTTAGAGGATTGCTCCATGCAAACAGGTGGGGAGATAGTGTGTACCACAGAGCCTATTGTGAGTGGGTTTGGATGTAGCATGCCCAGGTTCCCATCCTCAAGGACTTGGAGATATTTTGATACTTGACATGGACAATCCAAATTGCTGGTTGGTTTGTTTTGAAAAGGTTTAATAAGCAATGAATTCATTGTCAATTACTGCCCTATGATAGCATTCAAAACCGGCTCCCAGAGGTGGCTGCTATAACCACTCTGCCTTATAGTAAGGCTGGTGGAGTGTAAGAACCTTTGGCCTGATTGCACAGGGCTCATCATGAGTCCACCTAGCACAGTGCCCTGTTTCCAACAGTGGACAGCCAGATGGTCCTAGAAGTTCATAGCTCACCCCTGTCCTGTGTCTCCAGAATTCAAGGGTATATTGCTGGAGGCTCTATTTAGCTATGAGAGCTAATTTTGCATCCCTCCTCAGCCCCAAGGCTTGTAGCCTGGCTCTTGGGTTAGCAGGATGTGGCTTGGGTGGCAATAAATTCATAGGGTCAGTCCATGCATTACAGCTGCCACACAGAGACATTTAAAATTGATCTCTGTGGCAGATATTTCTGTGTGGATAGTCCTTTGTGTGCTATGGCTTGTTGCTGCATAAGCTGAGTTTTCTCTATGCTTCCAGGAAGGCCTTGCTTCAAGTCCATACAGAAAATACCCCAAATCACCCAAAGTGTTTTATGGTCTCAGATGGCTGCACTGCATTATTTTATTTTATCTATATAAAGGGCAGCTGGCAAGAATGAAAACCAACTATAAAATACAGTAACATTTGATAAAATAACAGTACTATAAAACAGGGACTGTAGGAAGAAAGGAAGAAAGAAAGAAAGACAGGAACCTTGGATGGAAAACTTGACTGGAGTAGTGAGCCTTTGATCCCTTGGAATATTGAATCACAGGCTCTGGCTCTGTGATGATGCAATGGGGCATCTTCTGGCTTGTGAACAGCTTCGTTGGTTCCCCCAGCAAAGTGGTGGTCCAAGCAACCACTTGGGTTGATAGTGCAGCTGGATCGGCCTTCTCCAAATGGTGTAATCGTCGCCATGGCCTCTAGTTGCAAAGGTGCCTTCACCCTCCTCTTTGAGAGTTACAGACCTAGTGCAGTTGCCCACCTGGAATCTCTCTTCTGGGGCTCTTTTGAGTATAAAAGGATAGGATGTATTGACAAGGGCAGGATCTAAAAATTGTGGGCCAAGAGAAAAGAGAAGAAGGTGATAGTGGGAAGAGACTGTCAATTCCTGCGCGACCCGAGGACAAAACGGAGCTGGAAATTGGTAACTCCTGAACTTTGTGTTTAATAATAATAATAATAATAAAAAATCAGAATCCCAGATTTCTTCCATGATAGAAGTAAATGCTACGTACCAAAATGATGTACCATCTAGGCACTGGCCAGTTATGGACTTGCTTAGTGTGGCAAGTTTGCTGCATCATGTGCCTTCAGATCATGCATGCCCTGGGAAAAAACATTACTTGGAAGCAACTGCCATAGATTTAAGAACACTTACTTCATGTAATAGGCACAATCCAGCAAAATATGCAGCATGATCCTATGTGCATGATTGGTACTCAGAAGTGCGTCCAACTTATTTCAACGGAACATATTCCCTCATTTCATAAAATATTTTTCTCTAGACATCTTACCATTTTAAAACATAATAATAATGATACAAATAAAAGCAGTCAGCAATATGCAACAAATAAACATGCTAACACAACATAAAATATAATATCAGGTCTAAGAAGTAAAATCACGTTGCAGGGACTAAAATAATAAAACAGATAGACTTTAAATGGCTGAAAAAACCTGGGAGGAGAGTCTTAACCTGACACTGAAAAGATATCAGTGTGGGCCCCAGGTGAGCTTTTCTTGGAAGGGGGAATCTAGAGCTTGGGGGGGCACCACCAAAAAAGCTTTCTCTTTTGTTCCACCCTCCAAGCCTCAGAATGAGGAGGCAGCTGAGGGAGGACTTCCATGGATGATCAGGAAGGTAAATATGGAAGGAGGCATTTCACCAGTTACTGAGATCAAAATCGGCACTTTGAATTGGGCCTGGAAACAAATTGAAAGCCAGTGCAGGCAAGAGAGGACTGGCATAATTGATCACAATGCCTAGTCCCAGTTCGAATTCTCACAGCCATCTTTTGCACTAGCCAAAGTTTCTGGACTGTGTTCAAAGGCAGCCCCACATACAACACATTACAGTAATCCAGACAGGAGGTCACCAGGGCATGAATCATTACAGCAAAGCTATCCACCTCTTATGGAGATCTATGGAACTTGTTTTTGAGCAAATATGGTTAGGACTGCGTTGTAGGTTTCTTTAACAGTGATGGGGTCGGTCTTAGCTGTGATTCATGAAGGGTCATTTCACATATCATGCAGAAATAAATGTGGGTTTTTTCATGAAATGTCCACTTGAGTTGGGATCTGCAGCCAATCCCAACTCCTTAACCAGTGTTCCTGAATTATACATTGTTGCATCCACACTGTACATTTTTAGGTGCACATTTAAAAATATAATATGTGCTGTCGTCCTGAAGGCTTATACCCTGATGCTATGCATGCTTACATAGAAGTAAGTCCCACTGGTTTCAGTGGGGACCATGTCTAACTCTTGGTGGATTGTGCCCAGTGTAGTTAGGTTCAGGGGCATTCAAAAATTTCTTCTCATCAACCAAATTTTCCAGTGCTAACATCTTTGACCCTGCAGAAAGATTTATGGGCCAGTCTAACTGGGCTGTATATTTTCAGTCCTTCTCCCCAGCCAGCTGACAGCTCTGTCATTAGAAGCAGAAAGGTGGTGGCGTGAAGAAGAGCGGGGTAGGGGGAGGAATTGCCCACCTTATAAGTCCTCCCCTTTGCCCATTGAAAGAAAACAGTCCAGATTTTTTCCTTCCTCCTTCAGTTTTTCAACTTGAGGATTCCTTGGATGATTGGGGATGTTCTGTTTCTGCACAGCTTGATTTTTTAAATGAATTTGCTGTATATTTGCTGTATTGAATAACTATATAAATATCTCTTTTTGACTGTAAAGCAAATATATTTTTAAAAGAGGAAGCTTTAAGGGGACAGGTACTGAGAATTGAAGACATGAACTTTAAAAGGCAAGCGTCTCTCCCCCTTTTCGCCAATGTCTTAGCAATGGGTTGTTATCAGGTAGAACCTTTGGGCACCACATTTCTTATCTTCATGAACGAAGCTAAGAATGCTGTTTGATGTAGATTGTGCCACTCAGTAATTCTAATGCACGATAGATATCTGCAAAGACACAAGTTACTAAATCAAAAGTGCATTTTTTTTCTAGCCAACTTATGCTGTAGGCTGGGAAACGCAGAAACTAGTTTAAAAGCGTCACTGGGAGAAAACGGCCTAAGAGAAACATGATGGATTTCCCTTCCTCTCGTCTTTGACTCGCATCTTACAGTTTGACGCTTTCCAGCCGTCTTAGAACAAATATTTTTTTCCACCCTATGAGACATTAAAGTACTCTGCCTACATTCCGCCCCCCCCAACACCCTACCCCCAAATCCCTGGTTACAGCTGGCAATGGTTTTAATTTGCAATTTTTCTCTTAGAAGGGGGGAGAGGGAAAAACCTTGCAGGATTTTGCCTTCCCATCTGTTTTTTTTTTGGGGGGGGGTGTTTTGTTTTACGTATGAGATCTAAAAGTTCCGTGGAGACGCTCACTTAACAGCTACACCGTGCGGGGCCCCTGCTACAAATATTTGTGTAACATATGGTGCGTGAACTTGTATAATGTATGGCTGGGAACACTCTGTGTCTCTAGCTATCCATCCAAATCTGGTAGTGGGGCGGGGGGAAGTGTGAGGGGAGGATTGAGGGCTGGGCTTCACTGGTCGGATGTTGAAATCACGAAGACATAAATTGCAGAACAGGATGGCGGTGCGTTCCCCCTATCCACAAACGGGATCTTTGAAATAACTGTGATCCTAGCAGAAATAGTTCCTTGTAGGACATACTGACCTTGTTTTGAGGGACTTCTCCCTATATTCCCCCCCCCCCAGGATTTGCTCTCTTCCTGGAACATTATAAACCCATTGACCTGCCCTGGAGTAAAGATCCTAAATTCCAAACTTTATACAGCTTTTAATTATTGTGGATTTACTTAAAAAAAACCCAATTTACTATTTGCCCCCCTTTTTTTGCATGGGGGAGTTGTTTCCCTAACACATGCATGTTGCTCCCTTGATGAGGGGTGTGCTGTGGTGATCTACCGGTGTGACTGTCCTATGTTCTCACCACACCACAGACAGAGCTTCTGTACCCTTTGCACAACCTCAGATGATATTGTCTGATGGAGTTGGCCAGTTCAGACATCTGGATTTCTCAAGTTGGTGGGATAACAGAGGGTAAGGGAGGTAAGGGATGCCACACACAGGTGTGAATTGACCGGATGCATTCAGTGTTTTAATCTACCTTTGTGGGCTTCAGTGGTTCTACTATTGAGCCTCCAGGGTCTACCTGTATATATCCTTTTTATGTCAGGGTTCACTCCTGTGGCATGTGCACTCGAAATGGGAGAAAGTGTGTCTTGGAGCATGTGCAGAGTGCCTTTTTGTTCCCAGCTAATGACCAGGGTCAGCCTTCCCTAACCTGGTGCCCCCCAGATGTGTTGGACTGCAACCCCCATCATTCCCAGCCAGTCGCAGTCCAACACATCTGGAGGGCACCAGGTTAGGGGAGGCTGGCTCTGGCCATCTCCATGGATGGAGAGCAGCAGTGAAGGTTTCCAGATGTTATTCCTGGAAATTCAGCACTGGGAACCAATGCACTTTCTTCCAATCATCCATGAGCTTTAATATGCTGTAGTTCCCCCCTGCCCGCCCCCTTTTGAATGGTCTTCAGACACTGATGACCCATGTGCCCTTTCGCCTTGCATCATGCTGGTGGTGCGGCCGTTCAGGAGAGCCAGTGTGGTGTAGTGGCTCGAGTGTTGGACTGGGAGCCGGGAGATCTGGGTTCTAGTCCCCCCTCACTCAGCCATGGAAGCTCACTGGGTGACTTTGGGCCAGAACAGTCTCTCAGCCCAGCCTACCTCGCAAGGTTGTTGTGAGGATAAAATGGAGACGAGGAGGAGGAGAATGTAAGCCACCTTGGGTTCCTTGCAAGAGGAAAAAAGGCAGGATATAAATACAACAAACAAACAAACAAATAAATAAATAAAATACACATGGCCAGCACGGGGCCATGTGGGAAGGGCTTGTGCTCCGAATCCTCCCTGCACTCCCCGTTGCCCTGGTTTCTGTTCTGAGCTGAAACGTTGGCTGGTATATTTGCCACCCTTCCTACGCTGTGCTGTAAGTGTCTCCTCTTGTGTGGCAGGCACCCCTTGTTCCCGCTGCTGGCCCTGGTCTTTGAAAAATGTGAGCTGGCAACTTGCTCTCCCAGGGATACTTCTGGCTCCTATCCAGGAGGAGACGTCTGCTCGTCGGACTCCTTCAATGAAGACATTGCCGTCTTTGCCAAACAGGTTGGTTTCTGGAGCATGGGAGGCGTGGGAGGGAGGGATACGCTGGAGGCTCCAGCAGTTGTGGTGGGGATGTTTGGCAGGGGAATGAATATGATGTTAGGCTAGGCTTTGCAAATACATCTTCTAAGATGCTAGTCCATAAGAATGTTGCCTAGTCTGCCTGACCCACTCATACCTGTTAGGTCATTTGTGGCCTTTGTAAATCAGTTTAAGAGAAAGCTTCTGTAAAGCTTGCTGGCCTGGTCACCTCAAGGCAATTCTCAACTCACCACAGGTGACTAGGCAACTGGCTGTTTGCAAGTCTGTGTTAGGGCTTTGGTCTCTTGATAAAATCAGGGGAAAGATTCTTATTGTTAAATAAAACTTTGTGCTGTTAAGAGGCGCTGTTGTGCAACCATTTGTTCCAGCAGGGCAAGCCATGTGAGTTGGTCACAGGGTATACAACGAAGAGGCCTCTGGCACTGTAAAAGACTGGCCCGTGCAGAGTGGCAGGAGCAACGCAAGGTTTCGTGTATCTGATGAAGTGGGCTCTGCCCTGCTGTAGTGTAGGCCACGATAAATATGTTAATCTTCACGGTTGCCACAGGACTCTTTGCAGTGCAGACTGGTGGCTCCGGTGTCAGTGGGGTGGTACATCTGCTCTGGGCTTCAGTCAGAACTCCAAAGGAGCTCTCCAAGGTACTTCTGACTGGAACCCGCAGCGGATTCGCTGCCCCACTAACATTGGAGCCACCAGCTTCTGCTGCCTCTTTGTTAACTCGGTAGCATAGACGCTTATTTTGCACGTGATCAGACGGGTGCTCTGTGAAGGAGCCAGTCTCCCAGCATGCCTTTGGGTGAGGCAAGCAAGGTGGCCCAGTCAGCCGGAAGCAGCAGCAGCCAAGAAGCCCCTGTCCTGATGTGGTAACCAAGAAGGCCTCAGTCCGCTGAATGCTGGCAGGATCAGACAGAATGCGGCCATTGTGGGCAGCAGCCAATGGCAGGGCTAGAGAGCTTACACTGGAGCGAGGCGGGGGCACCGCTCCTCCCTCTACACCCGACATCGTGCCACCTGGAGGCAGATGTCCCAGGACGTTACACCGGTCACTCGCTGAGCAATGTGGCCATCATAGCTTAGTGCGGTTGCTGCGGAGGCTTGGAGGGGCTGTGTGCGCCCCACGCAGTCACTGCTGGATCGCCAAGCAGCCGCCTCACAAAGCATCACAGCACATTATCTAAACAGCAGCAGGGGTGGGGGCTTCTGACAGGAAACCATTAGCCTGCTCCCAGGACTACACTCTCTGGCCTTCCTTGGGGAAGCTGAGAGTCAAATTAGTTTCCAGCTAAGTACTGGGGAGAGCAATCCTATGGCACCGAGACAACATCTGTGGGGCTATAGGATGGTTTGGACTCCTGGATCCGAGGTTGGAGACAGCGCTCCGACCTGGGACCCAGGAGTCCGACTTCCCTCCCCCTCGCAGCTGGCATGGACAGAACCACTCCGGCTGCCTCTCCAAGGTCAGAAAAGCAACCATGGAGGGAAGGGGAAAGTGGGCATTCCCATGGGTGGGTGGCTGGGGAAGCCACCAGACGTGGAATCTTCCAACCTCCCCAGCCTCCTGCCCTCTCCGTCCCTGACACCTTAGCTACATGGGTGCAAAAGTCCACCTAGAGGAATTACGGAGTGGGCAGAGCGCAGAGGTGGTGATTGCCTCCACTGCTCCTCCCGCTCTGCATTGGACGGCCGTAACCTCTCGGGTTCGGAGGCTTACAGCCATCCCCATAGGAATGCATCCTAAAGTAGTGGGTGGTTTGGGTTACTAAGTTAGGGCCAATCCACTTCAAGCTTGCCTTTTAAAAGCAACTTGATGTGCAGGCAGTGGTATGTTCGTGTCAAATGTTCCAACTACCCCATTTACCTGGGATACTCCCTCCCCACCCCCACCCCTGCTCTAAAGAAACACCAGGCCTGTGTTGCCTTTGGGGGAGATTTGAGGGATGCAGTTAAGGCTGCAATCCTATCCCTACGTACCTGGAAGTAAGCCCCATTGAACTCAGTCAGGCTTCCGTCTGGGTAGACACGCATAGGATTGTGCTTTATATCTCTTCCCCACCCCCACCCCAAACACACACACACACACACACACACACACACTTTTTTTAGTGTGTGCACATATGCATTCTCCAATACACTAGCTTCCCTTACTCACAGACACTCCACTTTTGCAGCCAGATAGTAAATGTTGCTGAATGAGTTGGAGTTATGATAGTGTAAGTGCAACCAGGGTTGCGCCATTCTGAGTATAAATGTTCTATGAAAGCACCTTGTGTTTTAAAAGATGTGCCCATCGCCGTGAGGGTGATAAAGTGGAGTATAACTTAAAACAAATAAATAAGGGTACAACCCTATACATGTTTAGATGGAAAGAAATCCTACAGCTCCCAGCATTCCCCAGCCAGCTGGGGAATGCCGGGGGTTGTAGGACTTTTTTTTCCATCCAAACATGCATAGGATTGCACCCTAAATAAATACATACACAAATAAGAAACTTATTTATGGCCAGTGTACCAGCACCCACCCAGTGCAGGACAAGGGTCTTCGGCAAGGTATAGCCAGGGATGTGGGGGTGGCGGGTGGGGGTAGAAAGGGGTTACAAGCAGCCCCAAACATTTTTCTGCCTGAGGCAAAAGATAAGATTGCACCTCTCTCAATTCCACATACAGAAGCCCACTGGACTGCAGTTGAAACTTATTTCAATACTGGCAATGAGACAGTGGCCACATAGTTGTGTCCTCCAACAGAGGGTAATGGCTAGGTGGGTTGCCACTTCACGCCACCCCAACATCCGCCGCCTGAGGTGGCTGCCTCACTTTTTACCTAATGAGTTAGGGCCAGTCCTAATTTACAAGTCCAGCACAGGTTGGTATTTCCATCAGTGGCAGCCTTCCCACAACCCAGAGCCCTACAGATATGTTGGATTACAAATCCCATCATCCCCAGCCCATGTCAGCTGGGGTGGTGGGTGTTGTAGTCCAACATACCTGGAGGGCGTCTTGTTGGAGGAAGGCTGATCTATGGAATGTTGGAACGTTTATCTCTACACTGTGGGGGGAAAATGTCACCCACTGATTTCTGCAGGTCCAGTTGCTCTTAAAAGCACAGGAGCAGACCTGGTTGTTTTTTCTCCTCCCATCAGTTGGCAAGCATAGTTGAAATTGTGTGCATGGTGTGAATGCTTTCTTGTCTTTCAGTGTCTATAAAGGGTGATGCAAACACTGTTTTTCATGATGCAGTCAGACACAGGGTATGCTATTCTACATAAATGTAAATGAGGAGGTCTTGGAGAAATAATGTTTGGGGTCATTGAACAATTAAATCCTTTTCTCGATGATCCAGTGGCGTCATTTATGATTCAGCAAGTCAGTCAAGCAGTAAGACCAAATATGGGAGTGCTAAAATATGTGATATGTTGGGAATATCGAATAACATCCAGTTTCTCCCCTAAACAGTTCAGATTTTTGCAGATGGAGGATATCTTACATAACCACCTTGGTTGCCATGTGATACTCAGTGTTGCCAAATTCTGTTTTAAATGAATTCTGGCCTCTGAAGCCAAGGGGCTCTGAATATGTGCAGAGGATTTTTTCCCCACCCCTGACAAGAGGAACAAAGTTTTGTTGATAGAAGGGCCTCAGGCCAAAATGCTTTTGAGCATATGCAGAGTGCCTCTCCCCTCTGCCAGGAAGCAGCTTTTAAAATTAGTGAATGTAAGGAGTACTTCTAAGTAGGGGCATTGCTAGGCACTTCAAAGATCCGGCCCCCAGCCTATACAATACAAAACTGCATGTAATCTGCACATTTTTATTTTTATCTATATATGCAAATTTAGAAATAATTACTAGGATTTATTTATATTTCACAGGAGGGAAAGCCAGCCAATTAATTTCTCATCCAGATAATCTCAAATAAAATAAAAATTTTCAATTAATTTGCACCCTGCCCCAGATCATCCCAAACCAATGGAAAACTTAATTGCCATGCAGGGGAAGACTGTGTGTGTGTGTGTGTGTGGTAGTTTGCAGCATGTTGGAAGGGAAGAGTTAACACTTCCCTTCCCAGCTGCAATCTCCCAGGAAAATTGCCTCCTGCATGGGAATGAAGCCGGGGGGGGGGGGGGACGGACCTCTTCTCTTACCATCAATGGACACTCAGAGCTCTGTGGAATAGATCTGGGGCCCTGAGAAATTGATCCGGGGCTCAGGCCTAGGATGGCCCTTGTTTTTAAGCATCTGCAAATGCCCCCACTCTAAAATGGGAGCTCCCCTCCTATGTCAAGTAGCAGCTTGGGGAGCAGTCAGATTATTTTTGTTAAGACCATGGTGTGGGAGGAAAGGGTTAAGCCCCCCTAACCCCCCATGCTGCAATCCTGATTAAACCTCTCCCCCATGCCTGCTATTTCTAGTTGAAGAAACAATCACTCAACCTCAAGTGACATGTTTCCTGTCGCCTGTCATTTGGTCTTGAGGATTGCCATCTCTTCCCCTCTCTTTCCTTTTAATTTTATGGAAATTAGAGAAACAACAACCAAAACATTTCTATCCCACATTTCTTTTCCAGCTGGCTTGATATCTTTCTGTTCTGGCAACTAGGCAGGAGGATGAAATTCTGGCAAATCCAGTTACGTCGATGATTTCCGGCAAAGTAGTGAGGAACACCCTCTGGCCGGGGATGCGGTTTGATTAAAAGTCCACATTTTGGATTGCGCATCAGCAGTGGAATGGGGTCAGGGTAGACGGGGTCGAAACCCTGGGGCATTTTGATTAGCGGAGGCGCTGACATCATCTTCCAGCCTGCTCAGAATTCCCTGTTCCCTCTGCGATAGTCCTCACAGTAGCTCGGAGGAAATGAATTTTACCAACAACAAAATACGGTTCCCAGTTGTAATGCAAAGGATTTTGGGGTGGCCAGTGAAGGCTGGTGGCTCCAGTGTCAGTGGGGTGGTGAATCCACTCCGGGTTTCAGTCAGAGCTCTAAAGGAGCTATCCAAGGTGCAGATTGGTTCTGACTGCTTCTGACTGAAACCTGGGCTGGATTCAGCACCCCACTGACATTGGAGCCACCAGTCTCCACTGCGGGTGGCCTGGTCTTGAATGGACAATGAAGACCAGTTAGCTTTACCAAAGACCTGCTCCTGGCTGGTGGAGATGAAAACTTCCAGAACTGGTTTGTTGATATGGATCAACACAGCAGCCTGCAGTTTTGGACTCTGTTTGGGCAGCATGGCTCTGGGGCCTGTCACGATGAACGCCCGCACTTCAAAATGGACCACGACACCACTGCTCAGCATTTAACCGATATGAGAAATCTATCAGTGCCTCAAGGCCACTCACCTTACTGGGGTTGGAGTATTGGTCGGACCAGGCCACAAGATTTGCCCTCAGGGTGAAACAGACAGTGTGTGGGGGCTAAACAAAGTACGCTGTACGTGCTAAAGCTTGTAATGATGAGTCTAAACCTTTCTTTTGGGCGGGGGGGACGACCCACAGAGCTATCTCAGGAGCAGGGAAAATAGAATGGAGAAACAACATGGGAGGGGGCACTGGATCTTTGCCCTCCATCTTTCCCTGCCTTTCTCTGTTCCAACCCGCCCCCACCCCCCCGCATCTCGTATCTTCTGGGTTTGAAATATTTTTCTAGGGGCAAATACACATTTGAAACCCTGTGGGGAGGGGCGACCTGAATCGGAGAAGTGGCAAACAGAGAAAGGGTTAAGCGCCTGCCTCATCTTCATTCCAAGTAACCCCCTTCCTGTTCTTCTTCTTCGTTTAAGGAAGGGCATTACGGCGCTGTTATGTGTTAGCAATGTGCCATTTGTCCTTGAGACAGAGCTAGGAATTAGAAAATCCCTTTTACTGGGATGTAACTTTCTTCCTTTGGGCCCTTTGCCAGAAAAACAAAGGGGGAAGTATGGTTCTTTCTCCTCCTTATATGCTTAAGTCAGACTTCCCCAAGTGTTCTCCAGATGCTGTGGACTACAAATCCCATTTTCCCTAGGCAATGTGGGCAAAAGGTTTTGCCCTGTGGTCTGCCTTCATATCTGCCCAAAATGGGTTTCACCCCCAAACTCACTCTGAGCTTCACCCAAAGGCCCCGCCTAGGTACCAGAATTCTGGATTCCCAGGGTTGGGAACCCTGTTCCTAGCCTCCAGAATGGGGAGTGTGAGGTTCAGAGCCTGGGTCAGTTTAGTGCTTTGAAACAGTTTACTGCTGGGATTTTGTCTCTTTCGTTCCTTAAAAGAGACATATGGAGGGAAACTGACCTTGCATTTTGGAAGAGGGAGGAGAAATGTTGAGGAATTTTAAAAGCACGGGGGGCTACCCGAGGGAGAGACAGGGAGGTTGCAAACTCTTGAAAGTGAAATATACATACTCCTGCCAGCTGAAAGTCTCCCGGGACGAGAGTCACATTTTTTGCCATTTCTTTACAGTTTCTGGGAAATGAGAGAAGCAGATTTTTCAGAGACGCTCATCTTATACTTCCCTCTATCATGGTTTCCCCCTACTAATGCTCCTTCTCTTTTCTTCTGTTCCTCCCTCCTTACCCCCCCCTCCCAAATGTCTATTTTTAGGTTAGGACAGAAAAACCTTTATTTTCTTCCAATCCTGAGCTGGATAATTTGGTAAGGATGCTTCTTCTTTCTTCACTGTTTTAAAACTTTAACACTGTCAATAAGGTTTAATACACAAACAAATATATTGTTCTTGTCAATCTGTCACCCTTGTCCATTTCACACAGGGCTGTGGGGTTCTCTCTCTCTCTCTCTGTAACTATCCCCCCTTCATACCAGTGTCCACAGAATTTGACATTGTCAAACGCACCTTAAACGCACACTAGCATTCTTCAAACTGGTGGTTGGTAACTGGCAACCAATGGGGCCAAATACGGCCTATGAAAGGCCACTTCCTGGCCTGCCATTGGCTGCCCAGTGCTCCTACATCTCAATGGGACAGCTTGGGTCCTTTCCCTCAGAGGTGATGCAAGGAAGTAAGAACGTGAACCATGAAAATAATGGTTCAGTGTTTACCTTGACACACTAGGAAGCCTTAAAGGAGCTGCGGCATCTCAACCTTAATCTGCTCCATCTGCAAAAGGGGAAGAATAATAGCAGCCTCCATTACAGGGCTGTTGGGCAGACTAATATGGAATGGGTCTGATGAAAATGGATTTATTTGGAGGACGCCTGCCAGACATTTGTAATTAACCCACTTTAAAATCAGACCCATTCTCAATCAGCAAAACCTCTTGGCCACATCGAGCTCCCAGTGATGTCACTACAAGCTACTGTGCATGGAATCCCTACCTCTTTCCCCAACTTAGCAGGAGAAGGGCGTGCTTGGCTAGGAGAGCTCCCACAAACTGCTTCAGGCCCCGGGTGCTGCCACGAGCTATGGGAAACAGTGGTGTTACATCGGGGCAAACATGTAATGTGTGAATGTCCAGGGATGCGGGGGACCATGGGAAGTGTAGCTCATCACACACATACCCTCCTTCCCCCACTGACTGAAGTCAGTGTTTATGTGGTTTTTCTGCTTTCTCTATCAGCCTTCCCCCAACCTAGCCCCCTCGTGAGGTTTTGGACTACAACTCCCATCATCCACAGCCAGCATGGATGATAGGAGCAGAAGTCCAAAACACCTGGCGGCCCCCTGTTGGGAAAGTCTGCTCTCTAAGACCTTTGGTCTGAGGCCTAAAAACGATGCTCCTTTGTGCCAGCTCCAGATATTACAATCACTGAGGGAAACAGTGGTGCTTCCTGCAATGAACCTGTAATGTGTGTATTTCATATGTGTGTACACATTTGGTATTCACGTGGCTGGGAAGCCGGATTGGGCCAGAGTTCTCAGATGCAGGGCCGGCATCAAGGGCAGGCATGGTTGGGCACCTGCTGGGGGCCCGCACCGCAGCAGGGGCCCACTGACAAGGGCCCCCCGGAGTTCCTCCTCCTCTTCACCCCTGCAACCTGCTTCTTCCCCTGCCTCTCGCTCTGGCCCAGGCAACGGTGGTGGTGAGAAGGAGGAGAGGCGGATGCCCCGGCCTGCTTGCTCCCTGGCCCTCTGCCTGCCAAGCAAGCCAGTGGGAGCCAGGAGGAAAAAGAGGAGCAGCAGCGGATGACAACAGTGGTGAGAAGGTCGGCTCATTCAGGGAGGCAGTCCGTTGAGGGTGTCTTGTCCAAGGACCCTCTGAAACCTGGAGCTGGCACTGCTCAGCTGAATGCATGTAACATTCACACATTACATGTTTGCCCCGATTTAACACCACTGTTTCCCATAGCAACTGGAATGTGTGGAACTGACCTAGCATAACTTCTGCAGTGAATTTACGTGAGTTAATTTTGAACACGGATTTAAGAAGCCAGCTGCCCTGCCTGTTTAACAGTCTGAGCTGATGCAAGTTCACTAAGAAGTAAGTCATCACATTCAGAGAGGCTTGCTCCCCAGGAATTACAAAAGTAAAATGGTGCTCAGTCTCTTCGTCGTGCTTTAGAGACAACCTATTTTTCTTTATAATTACAGATGATTCAAGCTATCCAAGTTCTGAGGTTCCACCTTCTGGAATTAGAAAAGGTACGGATGTTTGTTTTGCAGTTCACTTTATTCCTCTCCCCACTGTGGCTCTCCTGCCAATGGACAAAAAAATAGGATTAACGATTTTGCAAACTAGGCAGGGGTTGATTCCTGTTATATTAGTGGCATCCTTGATGGAAAGAGCTGTGGTTTCCTGCAATGGCTTCTGAAACCAAACTTTGGGCTAAATCATGTTTGCTAAGAAGTATAAAGCCACGGTGGCGTGTATTCCATGCTACAACAAATTTAAAATTCTGCACTGAGAAAAGCTGGATTTTTCAATCTGTATAAATTATGCAAACTGAACAAATTTTGCATATGTTTTCTTATTTCTACATCCATTATTGTTACATTTGAACTATTTTACACAATTTTGGGGAGAGGATTCTGTTTGCCATGGGATGGGGCAGTTTGCTGGACAGGGCCCTCACCTGTACAGCACTGAGTCCCCAGGGCCCACACCTCAGCATTGGAGACTTCAGGCATTGCCTATACACTTTCAAGCCCGTCTTTGCAGCCATGAGGACAGGAGGACTAGAAGCTCCTCCTCCTCCTCCTCCTCCTCCTCTTCTTCCTCTTCTTCTTCTTGTATCTGGCTCTCCAGCAGCTGAATTTTGGGCCTAATAATATGGTGTCCCACACATTTTTCTGTGTTTCTGCCAAATTGCAGTATTCACACAGGCCTGAGTAAAACCCGAGGTGGTCCTTGAAAAAAAAAAGAAGGAAAGTACCAGAGCCTCATCTAGGGGGGAAACCCAGCAAGCTCAAACGATAGCATTTAAAACAAAACCAAACCCAAACTATCCTCAAGCAAAAAAAAAAGTTTGCAAATAATTTCCCTTTCTCACTAGCAGCAGCAACAGCTGGCTCCAATTTTGAAGAATCTCCTCATATGGGAAGAAGAGGAGGAGAAGTTTTAAAAATAGACTCTGAGTCCAGTTCTCCATTATGTTCTATATTCTTTACCAGGATCGGCACCAGAATTCATGGGTGTCCAAATAAATTCTATGATGGGGTACCCCCTGGACATTCCTCATGGCCTCTTGTTAACCCTAGCCTTTCCTGGCTTGGCACTCTCCAGGTATGTTGGACTACAACTCCCATCATCCCCAGATGAATATTCCAACACATCTGCAGGGGACCAGGTCAGGGAAGCCCACTTAACCCTGAGAAGGTGAAAGAATATGTGAATAGCCATGCTTACGTTTATGATACTCCTGTAAGTTAAATTGCTCCATCCACAAATCACCTAGCCACTGCTGTGCTCAGATTTTCATCCACCCCTTTCTGACCTAGGCATCTCTGTCAAAGACAGTTTGTGAGACTTGAGATCTGAGCTATCCAGCAGTTCCAAATTTAGCAAAGCAACTGTGGCCTTGTCCATGGAAGTACTTGGATTTAGGGACTCGGGTTCGGCAGACCTCATTTAGGGCCCCAGTGTGAAACTGAGCTGGCTGGCTAGGATGCTGCGAGGTGCTCTGCCACACAGCTCATCTCCATTGCAAATTCATTGAGCTTCCCTTTTGCTTTGAGCTAGTGAGGTTCAAGCGTCATCTTGACAGCTTCAGTTGTTCTAGGGGAACTTTGCTGAAGCTGAAGCAAAGCACTAACTGAAGGGATCAGATTTCAAAGGCGAGGGGATGGAGGGTCAGCAGCTCCAGCCCGCTGCCAGCACTCTGCTTCTCCAGTCACCCATGCCTAGGCCTAAAAGGCATATTCTGACTTGAGGTCTGGGCCAGGAGGCTGGGGAACACATGCTGCCTACGCTTTAATTACAGGCCCGAAAGCTGGATTTAATCCTTTATCCTTGGGGGTTGTTCCCTAGCAACAACTCCACTTTAGGGGGTTCGTAGGCCTTTAGGCCTTTGTAGAAAGGCCTGGGCCTACAGTGTCCAGAAATGTGAACCACGGATATGCAAGGGAGGTGCTGTAGCTCAGTGACAGAACAGACACTCTGCAGGTTTGCTTCCCAGCATCTCCAGGTGGGGCTGAGAAAGAATCCACCTGAAACCCTGGAGAGCCGCTGCCCATCCGTCGACAGTACTGGGCTAGATGGGCTCAAGGCCTAACTCCATGTAAGGCAGCTTCCGATGTTCCTATGGTGACTGCCGCAGTGCGTAAGGTACAGGCTTTTTATTGGTGTAAGCCCCAACAGACTGTCGTCCTTTGGGCCAGCTTCCAGGACTGGAACATATAAAGCTGGGAGGGGATATGTACCCTTGCTATTTTAAAACCAGTGGCACTGCCCTACTGCAGCCTTCTCCAACCTTGTGCCCTTGACATGTGTTGCACTAAAACTCCCATCCTTCCTGACCATGGGGATGATAGGTCTTGTGGACCAACACATCTGGAGGGCCCCAAGTTGGGGAAGGCTACTCTACGGGATCACACCCAAAGTCCCTCTAATCCAGCCAGACAGGTCCCTCCAAGAAGCAGACATGAAAATAACGGCCCTACCTTGTTAACTGTCCCCAAGGTGAGGCCTACCATCACCTCTGATCCAAGAGGTTCCATTGAGATATCCTGGCTAATTTGATTATTTCTAATGTGTGCATGATTTAAGTAAAACTACCCTTCAGGAGCAGGAGTGCTATCCCTCCACTGGTTTAAAAGAAAAAAGAAAAGAAAAAAGAAACCGATGCCTGTCAGAACAAAAAGGCACTCTGTGCATGCTCAGAGGCATTGTGTCTTTGGCTCCTTTTCTCAAACAAAAATAAAAATGATTGTCCTTGATGAATTGGCATCCTGCACAACTTCAGAGGCACTTAGCCTAAGGTGCCAGGATTTCTGAAACAAAAAAATGATGAACTAAAGCCTAGTTCTCCCTGAGGGAGCAAACCTGTGTCTCGGGTGGCTGTATCACTTCAGGCTGAAGACATGGGACCACATGATGTTGTCCTTTATCCTCCCCAATAATAAATAAATACAAATAAACCCCTGCATATAGAAATCTAGCATGTTGGGGAGAAGGCTATGCTAGAACCTCTTTCCCCTGACATGCTAGATTTCTATGTGAATGAATTGTTGTTCTTTGTTGTAAGGAGGAACATTCAATCATGGGAGCCCCTACCTCTCCTAGTGATGTATGAGAAATTCGTTTCAGTTCATTTTTGATCAGGATTTATCCAGTTCGCATTTTCCGGACCGAACATGGACTCGGATGCAGTCTGTGGTCAAAGTCCTACATTTCCGGGCTTGCAGTGTGATTCACAGACCACATTGCATTTGACAGCATGCGTTCCTTTGAAAAATGCGTTTGAAAAAATGTGTAATTTGAAAAATGTGCAAAATACGCTTTAATCAATGGGAGAAGAACGCATACATTTCAACAATGCGCACAATTGATACATACATTTGGGAAAACATGCGTGAAAATGCGGATGGATTTTCATGTGAAAAGAAAAAAACAAAGCTCACAATCTGATACAGATTTGAGTCAGAACGAGCCTCAAGATGGAATTCGGAGGACTTCGGCAAGCTCAGGTTTTGCTGATTCACACATCCCTCTCCTCTCCTCTGAAATAGCCCAGATGCTGGGCGATCACCTCTGTGGGTTATTTGGTGGGGCCTGGGAGAGAGTAGGTGTGAGGGATTCTTTCAAGCTTCCCCTCAATTAAGGAAACTATTGGCTCAGCCCAGATCCACAAATACCCCCGCCGCCAGCCGCTGCAGGGTGCGGCGTGTGTGTGTGGGGGGACGACGAACCAACGGCACATGGAGTGGCATCCTCTTTGCCAGGGTAATGAGCTCGTTACCCACACAATAAATCTCTGTGTTTGTAACCTGATAAAATCCCTTGTTAATGTGATAATTAACCCTTTGATTCGCACAGTGGGCACCTGCTGTGAAGCAGCGGAGTCCAGAAGCTGGGGGTTTAGTCCTTTATCCTGGGTAAAGGATGAAAAGGGTTTTGAGTTCAGAAGAGGGGGAGCAGGTTGGCAGGGGGCTCTCTTGGTCAGCGGTAAGGTCATGGGGAGATGAAAAGACAGGGAGGGGAGCGGGAGGGACAGCTCCATTCAGATACCACTGAAGGAACCGGCAAGTGGCTCAGATCTTTGACATGCACAGATTACGGCTGTTTCAGGCTAGGTGAATTCCCCCCGCCCTGCTTTGTTTACTAGAGGCTAAAATGGTATGGAGAGGGCAACATGCTCCTTCAGGCACATTTGCAAAGTCTGTGGCTTTAGAATCCAGGCAATCTCAGCTATCTGGTTAACCCCCACCCCCGCAAGTTTCTAGACCTCAGTGCTCCAGAAGCAGCTTTGAAAACGTCATGTCTCATGTGTCAAAAAATGGCAAAGGATTAGAAATAATAAGGAAGGCTGTGAACATTTCATATCCCCCAGTTCCTTGCTTTTCCAGCACTCCCGTTTTCTTAGAGCTGGTTTATATAGTCTGCAGAATGAAACGGTACAGCGTTTCCTGGATTGTACGATTCCAGGCCGCAGGGGTGTATGTGAGGGTCCTCTGTTTGAATGCTTCCCTATGAAGTATATATATATAGCCCCTATTTGAAATAAAGTGAGTCCATTAGGAATTGCAGAGCGGGAGGCAGACAGATCTGTGTCCTGGCGCCAAATCCACTAGGAACGCTGTCCTGTGCAAACTCTGCTGCAGTGGACAGGAGCGGCAGTAGAGAACAATAGGTTAAAAAGTTCCCAGTTGGATCGTGCTCTACGTTAATCAATGGGAGTGGGGGGTGCAATTTGGATTTTCTGCCTCGAGTATTGAAATATCTGGATCCAACCCTGCTTATGAGTACAATGGTGGACACAGAGTTTGTGACACTTTAATTGTCAATTCAACAAGCCCAGTTGTGGCTGGGAACATAGGAAGGATTCTTTCCTAGCCCTACCTGGAGATGCTGGGGATCAAAACTGGGACTGTCTGTGTGCAGAGCAGGGTCTCTGGCCGCCACTTAGCTATGATGACTCCCCCCACTGATAAAATTGGCCTAGATAAAATGGAAACTGTAAGGACATAAGCACAGCCCTGCTGAATAAGGTCAAGGGGCCGTCCAGATGCCTCCAAGAAGCTCAGGATCAGAGCATGAGGGCAACAGCTGATCTCTGCCTTTGGTCTCCAGCATATAATATTCTGAGGTACAGTGCCTCTGAACATGGAGGTTCTGCCTAGTTCTCTTGCCTAGTAGCCACTGGGAGACCCATCCTTTATTTTTATTTTTATTTATTTATTATATTTCTATACCGCCCCATAGCCGAAGCTCTCTGAGTGGTTTACAAAAGTTAAAACATTAAAATACAATATACCAAGTTTAAAAACCATTTACATAAAAACATACAGACAAACAAACAACATATAACTAAAAACAACTTTGATATAAAAACAATATATTTTAAAAATCCAACAATAAAACACAGCTTAAAATAACACTGCTTTAAAATAATATACGAAAGTCAGCAAAAGGAACAAAAGTTCTAGAAAGGGAAGGCCTGCTGGAATAACAGCATCCTTAATGCCTGCTTAAAAACCTTCAACGAGGTCAGCAGGCGCATTTCAACCAGTGGCAGTTCATTCCACAGCTGAGGGGCGGCCAAGGAAAAGGTCCCCTTGCGTGTGGCTGCCAGTCGCACATGAGGCAGCCTCAGCAGAGAGCTCTTGGCGGACCTTCGATAGTGGCCTGGGATGCAGGGGAGAAGGCACTCCCTAAGGTACCTTGGACCTAGACCACGTAAGGCTCTAAAGGCAAGAACCAGCACTTTGTATTTTGCTCAGAAACAAATTGGCAGCCAGTGTAAAGATTTTAAAACTGGTGTAATATGGTCTCCATGGGATGTCCCAGAGACCAACCTGGCTGCCATATTTTGTACCAATGGAAATTTCCATACTCAATGTAAAGGCAGCCGCAAGTACAGTGCATTGCAGAAATCAAGCCTAGAGGTCACCAGCGTGTGCACCACCATTACCAGGTCCACATGTTCCGGGAATGGGCGTAGTTGGCGTATCAGCCAAAGTTGATAACAGGTGCTTCTCACCATTGCCTCCACCTGGGGTGCTAGGAGAAGAGTTGGGTCAAGAAGCACCCCAATCCTTCTTCTATGGATTTATCCAATCTCCTTTTAAAACAGGGCTGTTGAAGCTCTGGTCTGTGGGCCAACTCTGGCCTGCCTGAGATGCCAATCTGGCCCTCCGGGGTTCTCCAACTGGCCATGGCCCTTTCCCTGTCCCCACCCCTTTCCCCCAACTGCCAAACATTGGGCCGTTTCCCAGTTTTTGCATCCCCCCCCCTTCTAAAGGCTGAAATGCCTCTCCTAAGGCTCAGTTACTGACAGGAAGAGCTTTAAGCTAGGGAAGTTGGAGGAATCCATTTGGGGGGTGAAGTGAAATGAGCTTCCATGGTTCACCCCCCCCCCCCAGACTTCAGCCTGCTTTCCACTGCAGAGCCCAACTTGATCTGTATTGAGCTGGGCTGATTTGTGGATTTTTAGTATTTTTTAAGTGGTGCAAATTATGGCCGAATTTTGCACAAATGTGTGTAATTTGTATAAATTACACAAATTGCGGTTGCAATTTGCGCAAAACTCTACTTGCACGAATTATGGCTGCTTTTCTCTCTCTCTCTCTCTCTCTCTCACACACACACACACACACACACACATACACACTCACACAGAGTTACCAGAGTTTGGGAAAAATCCATGGCTCGGCCTACAAATGCAAGCTGGGTTGGACATGCTGCAGAACTCCATCAAGCGAAAAGAGAGACAGATTTCCCAGCAATGGACATTCCTACTTTAAGCGAAAATATGCTGGCTCGGGGGGGGGGGTTGGCCTCACCTCCATTTCCCTTTTCCCTCTGGCCCCACCACATCCCACCACAAAACAAAATACCTTATGCTGTGCCAAATGGGCACCAGCATCCCAGGGGCAGGGAGAGTACAGGACAGCCAGCAATTCCAGCTATTCAAACCATCCACTCCTGACCACTCCTTCAGTTTTAACGTTTTCCCTCTTTTGTTGTGATAACAGGTGCATGACCTCTGTGACAATTTCTGCCACCGCTACATCACCTGTCTCAAGGGGAAGATGCCCATCGACTTGGTTATTGACGACAGAGATGGGGGCTCCAAATCCGACCTTGAAGATTTTGGGGGATCTTGTGCTAGCCTCTCTGATCAGGTAGGGCGCCCGGCTGGATGGACTTAGCGTGATATGGACATAGGTTTTGATGGCTTCAACAGAACTCTTTCCTTGCTACAATCCTAAGACCTGAGGCAGGTGTTCAGGGCGTGGCCTGCTGACTTGGGTGTCCTCAGATGTTTCAGGTTTATGTCTGGATGCCCTATCAGGGATGAGTGGGATTTGATGAGTGGGATAACATAGCAAAGACAGCTATGTTACAAAACGTTTTAGAGGAGAGAGGGAGCACGATACGGATATGGGAATGTTATTTCCATACATGATTTTGCCTAGCCAAAAGGTGTATTGCATCTTCAGGACACTTACCTGCAATAGCAAGCAGATATGTGGTTTTGGCAATGTAGAGGATTTTCTGAATTGCTTTTTTCACACTTAATTATACTATTAATTTTAACTGTATTTTTTTGGTTTGTTATAATAGCACATATGCCATTTTCCTCTTGTGGAAACACATTTTTATTAATTAACTTATGTTCACTCTGGGTGTGTGATCTCAAGGTTTCTGACCAATCAGCTTGCTTGATCCTTTACACTTTGCAATAGTCTAAAATGCACAATATCTTGTACACGGCGGAGGCTGGTGGCTCCGATGTCACTGGGGCAGTGAATTTGCTCCAGGTTTCAGCCAGAACTGTAAAGGAAGCACCTCAGAGAGCTCCTTTAGAGTTCTGACTGAAACCTGGAGCGGAGACCCTGCCCTGCTGACATCTGAGCCACCAGCCTTCACAGCTTGTACAGCATCTCTGCTCTCCTCTCTCCTCCCGCCTTTCTTTTTGACTATTTGCGATAACTTCCCAGAACCACCTTGCAATATTTGGGACATAATATCTAGTCCTGGCGTTGTGTGATTCCCCACACACTGGTTTGGGAAATGATAGTCACAAATATTTCTTGCATCCCCCAGTGCTGAGCTGTGTTTTCAAGCATTTCTTGAACCAAGAAACGTGTCTTCCAAACGTACCCGACTCTCCACTCCGCTCTAGCTATCTGGTTCCTGGGCGAATGCAGGCGAGGGCATGTGAACCAGGGCAAAAGGCTATTAAAGTTCCCCAGAGCAGGTGTGCTACCTCATCTGTCTCCCCGGGTTCTCTTGTCTGGGAGTGAGGCCCCCCTGGCTGCAATAGGGTACCGCCGCAACAGGTAAGAAGTGGGGGTCCTCCTTCCGATTGGGGTTCTGTATATTTAATAGGGTGGCCTTTACAGTCCCCGCTTTGAAAGGCCGTCAGAGGACAGTCCTCTCTTGGAAGGCATCCTCTGTTTGAAGAGTTGTCCAGGCCAAGACTAGTTTAAAGATCAAGAACCTTTGAGGAGAGAGAGCAGCAGGGTCCTTGGCGTTCCCCATCCACAGTCAGCGGTTGGACAGCAGCCTGAACAGCAGGCACACAGCTCACCCGGCTGAAACAGAAACCAACCAGGTCACCTGGCCACATTCTTCCCTCACTATGGTGAGATGGGTTGTCTTTCTCTTTAAATGGTAGTCATAATTTCTAAATCAATGCCTTGACATATAAATTAGCAGATGCACATTTATGCACATCTGTATCCCCTATTGTCTTCCTTTTAGTTTCCTTTGTGGGGGCAGTGATGCATAAGTGGCCACCCTCATATTTCTGTCGTAAGTCCCTTTTGGGACTATGTATGTAGGGTTTTTTCCCCCAGGGTCATTTGAAAGAAAGGGATGGCTGTTCTTGATGGTGGTTCCTACGTCAGTGGGGTGGTGAATCTGCTCTGGGTTTCAGTAAGAACTGCTCAGAACTCTAAAGGAGCTATCCAAAGTGCTGAACCCTATGCCCAAAATGGGTTCAGCACCTTGAATAGCTCCTTTAGGGTTCTGACTGGTTCCGATTGAAACCCAGAATAGATTCATTTTGTTTCATTCATTATATTTCTATACTGCTCCATAGCCAAAGGTCTCTGGGCGGTTCACAAAAATTAAAAACCATTAAAATACACTACACAAATTACAAAAAAGAATTTGTGTAAAAACATGTGAACAGCTAACACACACAGGACAACATATATCTAGAAACAATTTTTAAACAATCAGCCAAAGACAGTTCAAGACATAATTAAAGTTAATTATATGCTGCTAAATGCCTGGGAGAAGAGGGCAGTTTTTACCTGGTGCCAAAAAGATGAGAATGTTGGCACCAAGGTTGGCCTTGTCAGACAGATCATTCCATAATTGGGGGCCACCACCGAGAAGGCCCTCTCCTTTGTTGCCCCCCCCCCCACTGACGTAGCAGCCACCAGCCTCCACTGTCTCGATGCTCATCCGACTGTAGGGACACAGGAAACTGCCATATGCTTAGTCAGGCTGTTGCCCATCTAGCTCAAGTAGTGTCTACCCTACCCTAACCGTACACCCGGTGCCTTCCAGAAGTGTTGGACTAAAACACCCATCACCCCCCCAGGCTGCATGGCTGGTCTACATTGATTGGCAGCCGCTCTCCAGAATTTCAGATGGGGATCTTTCCCCCGGCCTACCTGGTGATGCCGGAGTTGAACCAGTGACCTTTTGCATGCACAGCAGGTGCTCTGAACTACGGCCCCTCCCCCAACAGGTTTCGCAGGCTTCTTTCCAAACACCTTTTTGACCAGGAGCAATGGCTGGGGGGTTGCGGGGAGGGAGAAATATGTGTGCATCATAGGGAGCGAAACTTCTGTCTCAATCCACTTTCAACTCTCTCCAGCCTTATTTTAGGTACTGGGGGCAGGGCGTGATTAATAGTTTGAGGCAATAAATCTAGTTCCTTCCCTCCCTGTGACCCCTCCCTCCCCGCCCATCCTGCTACAGTCCCTTTCATCTCCCCGCTCCCCTTTTTAAAAAAGAACACAACACTTCCATCCTTGCAACATTCATGAGTTTGAAAGAAAAGGGCTCTGGCACTTGGAATATAATCACCCCTGACAGTGAGCTGGTAATGAAGGAGACACGGTCGCCTTTTGCGCTGCCCCTGATCTCCCCCTTCCCCCCGCCCCCACCACAACTTTTTCATTTTTTCCCAAGCGCCGCTAATGCAGTCAGCACGTTCATTTGCCTATAGCAACTTTCCTGCATTTTTAATCTGCCTTCGGGCTATCGGGCTGGGAGCTCTGCAGAGTGGAGGGTTTTTTGGGTGGGTGGGGGAAGTGTTTCCAGGGGCGGGGAGAGAAAGAGATGGAGGAGGGGGCTAATCCCAGCAACATCAGCAACCTCTCATCTAAGGACTTCTCTCCAAGTGGGGGCCTGGTTACTCAACACCCCCCTCCCTCCCCCCCTCCCTCCCTCCTTCCGCATGTTGAGCATAAGAACAGTGCTTGGAAGAGCCCACCGCTTCATCTCCAGCGACAGGCGGTCAGTTTCCTCTGGGTATGGAGGAAGCAACGGCCCTCTTACTCACGTTCCTCCTCCATTTATCAGAGGTATAGTACCCTTCTACATGGAGGGTTTCTTTGAACTCGGCCTTCCCCAACCAGGTGCCCTCTGGATGGGCTGGACTGCAAGTCCCACCATCCCCAGCTGGTGAAGATTGTTTGGGTCAAGCAGCCGCCCGCCACCCGCGGCCCTCTGGTTGTGTTGGGCTTACACCTCCCTTCATCCCCAGCCTCCTTGGCCATTGGTCATGGCTGATGGGAACTGCAGTCCCAAATATCAGGAAGGCGCCAGACTGGAACAGGCCGGTCTAACACTTAAAAAAAAGAAGCCATCTAAAAAACACGAGTGTTACCGTAGCTGCATCTTGCAGTAGCGAATTTCCCAACGGGAGAAAGCATTAATATTCCAGATCCCTGTTAATGTGGGGCTTTGGGGGGGTTGGCTTTCTTTTTCCCCTCCTCAGTCGCTGTTCTCTGGATTGCCCATTCAGCCTTGGCCCTGGACTCGACTCTTAAGCGGCTCTGATAGAAGCGCTTTGGGCAGCAGCTCCGGGGTCTGTTCTTAATTAGCCGCGAGTGTTGCTACCTTCGCTTCCTAGAGCTTGAAACAGCGACCCCCTGACCCCCTCCCCTTCCCGTTTATTGTGGGCTACAAGTGTTGGGTTCTCTTTTGAAATCCACAGCTCCTTAACCCTTTGAACCCCAAGGCCTCTCGCTTGTGGGGCTCCTGTGATCAGCTCTGCCAGGTTAATCAGGCAGGGCATGAGGAGGGCAGGTCAGGGGGGCTTTGTTTTAGTCCCCCAGCAAGTCGGGGGGGGGGTGCAACCTGAGCCCCTTCGGTAGCTGTGCAGTTCCTCCTGAGGGTGACGCCGAGAGGCCCCCTGTGTCCCCCTTTGAACTCTGTTCAATTGGGTAAGGGGGGGTCAAAATAATTACAGCCCCAGCGGAGGGATTGTGGAAATCCCTGTTAAAGCTCGGCCTCCCTCCTTAACGGATTTATGGGGAGGGGCACAGAGGCTTACACAGGAGGCAAAGGGGGAGCTGTGGGTAGTGCAGCCTTTCCCGACTGGGCACCCTCCAGATGTTGTGTACATCAACTCCCATCGGCCCAAGCTAGCAAGGCCAATGTTCAGGAATGATGGGGGTTGCAATCGAACACATCTGGAGGGTGCCAGGTTGGGGAAGGCCAGGGTAAGACAATTGCCACTTTCTCTACCCCTCTCCCTTACCTGGGCAGGGTTCCCGAGCTTTCAGCAGCCACGAAACAGGCAGAAATTCAATCTGTGAAGCAGGTGAAGGCTGGTGGCTCCAAAGTCAGCAGGGCAGTGAATCCTTGGATAGTTCCTTTAGAATTCTGACTGGTTTGGACTGAAACCCGGAATGGATCCACCGCCCTGCTGACATCGGAGCCACCAGTCTCCACTGGGTGAAGCTATTGCCATCGCTGAATCCCCTTGCCAGGAAAACTGGCTGCACCTGTTCAATTTCTGCCTGTCCCGTAGGGTCAGAAGCCCATTACTGGCTTGGAGGTGAGGCAGAGCAGGAGGTTTCCCCCCATCAAGTGGTTTTCCCCCTATTCAGAAAGTAGACATGCTCCTCTTCCATTCAAACCTTGCCTCTGTCATGACCTCACCTAGGTGGCCTCAGCTGAGAAATATGGGATAATCAGACTGTCCTATCTTGCAGGGATCTTGCCAGGGCCTTGCAAGGCTTTTGTTTTTGTTCGAAAACTCAAAAGCATGTATATTGTGCTTTCTTCTTACGGCTGATGGTGGTGGTTGTTCTTGCATCCTGTGGGGCTTTCTGGAGGTGAGGATGGGGGAAGAATGGGCTGGGCTTCAAACTTTCAGAATGGATTTCTGTGGTGATGACTTCAAGGGGGCCCGAGGGCTGGCTTCTGGCGACTTCCAACCATCGCGCCATTGTGTTTGACTCCAAGTGGGGAAAACAGCTGTCCTTCTAGATTGGCCTTCCTCAACCTGCTGCCCTCCAGATGCTTTGGACTTCAAGTCCCATGAGGCCCTGCCAGCATGGCCAATGATCAGGAATGCAGGGAGTTGTAATCCAAAACATCTGGAGGGCACCAGGTTGGGGAAAGCTGTTTTGGATGTTGTCGACATGGCCTGCTGGTTGGGTGGCCATGTGTCCTATTTTACAGAGGGCAGTCCTCTGTTTGAATGGCTGCCTGATCCAAGTCTGGTTCAAGAAGCCCAAGACGGGAGAGCAGCAGGGGCCCTGTGGTTAGGAGATGTTCTGTTAAATTATATTACTGTTGTTGTTGTTGTTATTTCATTTCTATACCATCAAATGTCGAAGCTGTCTGGGCAGCTCACAACCATTCACAAGATAAAATACAGCATAAAAATTTAAATATACATTAAAAAAAAACCCTATGTAAACAGTTAAAAACCATTTCAATGAAACACTAGAGATGTTCAGAGAGCTGGCATAAACGCCCCATCATATGCTATTAAATTCCTGGGAGTAAGAGGACCGTCAAAGATGACAATGTTGGCACCAGGCAGCCCTCAGTGGGGAGATCTTTAATAATCAGGGGGCCACCACTGTGAAGGCCCTCTCCCTTGTTGCCACCTTCCAAGCCTTCCTCGGAGGCAGCACTTGGAGGAAGGCCTGAGATGTTGATCTTAGTGTCCAGGTAGATTCAGGTTGGGAGAGACACTCCATCAGGTATTGTAGTCCAGAGCCACATAAGACTTTATAGGTTAAAACCAGCACCTTGAATTGGGCTCAGAAATGTACGAGCTGCCAATGCTAGTGGGCTAGAATCAGTCTTATATGCTCAGATCAATTCTTATAGTCATTATGTCTAACATTGCAGCTTTATGTGTGCAGTAGCATACGCAAATATATGCACATCTGTGTCCTCCTTTGCCTGCTCTTTTGGTGACGCATTTGTTCCCTTTTGGCAACGCATCAGTGGCTACCCTGCCTGCTTGTTGTTGGAGGGCATAAATGGGCATTTGTCTGTTCAAACTTGGGGGTGAGTTGCCCCTTCTGCGAGGGTTGTAGCTGAATCCTGTTATGTTTGGCCTGAGAGAGGAGCTTGGAGGTTTTGCATGGAAGCAGGTGTTTTCCAGTGGGAGTGGAGGGGATTTCAGGCTGTCGATGTGAATTTGGGACTAGCACATCCTGTCTGTATGCTTGCTTCATTGCCCTCTCGAACACCTCTTCATCCTGCACTAGGGATATCAGAGGAATCTGTTTGGGGGGTGGAGCTGGACAAGTTTTCGTTGGCTCGGCTCCCTCAACTTTGATCCATTTCCCACTAACTGGCTGGACTACAGGGAGTAGAGGCAATTAGTGGAGTTTCCATGTTCTTTTCTTTGCACCAATTACAGCTATAATTTGCACAATTTGTGCAAACTGCACAAAGCATGGCTGCAATTTGTGCAAATTACACAAATTTCAGCTGATTTGTGCAAATTATGCAAATTGCTGTCATGATTTGTGCAATTTGTGCAAATCTCTATATGTGCAAATTGTGGCTGACACCCAAAATAAATACAGAAAAAGTCCCTGGAGTTCGGGGAAACCTTGTGGCTCGGCTCGCAAATGCAAGCCCAGTTGGGCAAGCGGCAGACGTCTGTTGAGCCCCCAAAGGGCCAAATTTCCAAATACAAAGTTTGCACTGTCCATGTTTCCATCGTAACTTGTAGGCAGGTTCACCCACTCTTGAGAACAGCTCTCCTCTTCTAAGGGCAGATCTAGGTGTCTTGAAATTCAGGGTTCCCAACGTTTCAGGTCTGGATGCAAGTGTGGTTCAATCCTGGTTCATCTCATGGCTGGGGACAATCAGTGGCCATGCAGCTAGCTTCCCACAGTGACTGGAGAAGAAAAGAGGGCATCGTTATCCTAGATAACTATTCTCCTCCTTGTCATATGCTACAGGATGGGGGAATGCTTCAAGATCAATGAAGCACCCATCACAGGAAGGTCTAATGGGTTTGTGGAACATACCTGGGCCATATGAATTTGACTCAAGTTACGTTATACTGGAATATGCAACAGCTGAGTTCTTGCAAGGATCTCCCTAGCAACTTAACCCTTTGCAAAGCTTCTCTGAATAGCCGTGCAGCTTATCTTAATAGCCAATGTTAAGGAAACATCAAGGCATAAGAATTACCTTGCTGGAACACACCAAAGGTACCATCCTTGATCCACCACTCTGTTGACAACAGTTACCCCTGGGTTCTGGTTGAAAGGAAAGCATGTGCCTAGACAAGTAGCCTGGTGCCTCTTCTCAGCAAATCACGCCATGTGCACTCTCTTTGTGTGTAGAACAACTCCTGGATACGGGACCACGATGAGACGGGATCCACACATTCGGGAACGCCAGGGCCTTCCAGCGGTGGGATTGCCTCGCAAAGCGGAGATAACTCCAGTGAACAAGGTAGGTGGCAGAATGAGCTAGGAGGAGGTGATGTTCTAGCAGGGAAAGACTTTGCCTACATAGCCTGGGTTTTCAGTGTGGAAGAGAGTGCAGGCGCGAATCTTGCACAGACAACAAACGATTTTGCTTGTAGAATTCAGTACGCATCATAATTCTGATAATAGTTTTTAGCATTTATATAATGCCTCTAAGCAGGTCTACACTGGATATTTGCCCATGAATGTTTTTATGGTGAACAGAGTATTTTTGTAGGAAAGTGACGTTTCCCCCCGAATAACCCCCATACCTCATTCACCTTGTTCTGTGAATGGCACCATTGAGTATGGCTGCTGCAAATGTGCCATTTCTTTTTTCTTAACTCAGTTGCCTTCTTCCTGGGAACAGTGACATCACTATGTAGCCAATCAGACAACTTGAATGACAGCAAATGAAGCCAAATCGGAGTAAAGGCAACAGTCACATTGCCCTCGCTCTGAATGGGAGGTTGGCATTCCCTGCCAGCTGAATTAGGTACTGGGGAGGATTACACTCTGAATACTTTCTCTCTCTTTTGAGCCCCCCTCCCCCAAATCGATAAAGCCAAGGATGCTTTTTGCAGCAGATCAAAGGGTTTGTGAAAAGCATCCCACGCACCCACCTGGCTTTGGCCTAACTCTGCTTTCCAGTGTTCAAAGTGACTCTCATACCTTAATTTAGTCAGCTGTACAACTGCCCTGTGAGGTAGGCAAGTTTTTATGATCATGTTGCAAAATCTTTGTGTGGGTGCTGAGGCCAAGAAAACAGTGGCTTCACTACGGCTACCTAGTCAGCTTATAGCTGAGGTAGGATTTGAACTTGCAGGTGGCTATGCCAGGAGAGTCCATCTGAAAAAGCAGGGCTCCCTAGTGCAAAAGCAATGATACCCTGAAATATTTTCTGCAGTACAAGTGCGATGTTGTGAATAATCTTTTATCCGGTGATGAGCATGCATCTGCATTTGGGGCTGAGCTGACAGTTACAGTGACGGATGTGAGAGGCCATAGAGTCTGGAATAGGAGAACCTCTTTGCATTATTATTTACACAGCACTATCAAAGCACATGGCACTTCACAAAGGAATATTAGCAACAACAAAAAAAAGCAAGAAAAAATGCTTCCCAGGCTCCCTGTCCCATAGAACTTATAACCTAAATGTAAACAGTGGGTTGGATCCAGGGTTAAGCTGGATCAACTGTGCTGGCAGAAGTGGACTTCCTTGCCCCTCCTTCCCACGGCAGCCCTGCCCTGAAAATATTACACAGTCAGGAGATCCTGCTGAAGGCGTGTCTCCCAAAAAATCAGGGCGAGGGACCTCTCCTTCCTCTCAAGGGAGGCAGATCCTGATACAGATGTACGAGAATTTCGTTTCTGCTTGCAGAACATGTGAGCATGCCCAGTTTGCAACACCGAACCTGAGCAGGAGCAGGCGAATGCTTCTGCTGAAGCCTGAACTTGTCTGATCTCGAAAGCTAAGCAGGGGCAGCCCTGGTTAGTACTTGGATGGGAGACCGCCTGGGAATCAGGCTTCCTGCACTGAGCAGGGGGTTGGACTCACTAAGGCGCATCAGCACACAACTTTGAAACTTGCACAAGTTGAAACTTGCACAAAGCTGGGGAGTTTTTTGCACAACTTTCGCATTTGGTAGCTTTTGTTTTGCTCAATTTCCCCATTTGCACAAAATGAACAGCAATTCGGCTATTGGGCAGTATAGAAATTAAATAAATAAATAAATAAATAAAAATCACAGAGAGACAAGGGGCAAGCTGATGTTCTGAGAATCTTGGCTCGTTCTTTCACCCATCTCTAGATCCTGGATCCAACCCAAACTCTTTCTCATACAATACAAAAGGAAGAGAGAGGCAGGAGTGAAGACGGCATGAGTCTGAGCGTAGGCAGTTATACAATTTTGTCCTGCTTCTTGTGGCATAAAAATGGGGGCCAGAAGGCTCTCTGACAATGGGAAGGGCTAGCAGACAAAACCAGGGGCACCAGGTGTTGCAAAGTGGGGCATGGCCAGGAGCCGAGGGCCTTGCTCAGGGACATGGGAAGGGAAGCACCTTTGCTTCATAACCTCCACACACACACACACACACACACACACGCACACGCACATGCACACAGACACGCACAAATGTACACTGACTTGAAATGAGGCTAGGAATGTCCAGTGCCAGGAAATCCAGCCCTTTTGGGGCTCGCTGAACTTCCACAGCGCGCCTGAATTGGCTTGCTTTTGCAAGCCGAGCCATGCAGTTTCCCCAAGTCCTGGGAACTTTTAATACTTTTTTTTTTTGTCTTGGCCATAAGTTGCACAACTAGAGATTTGTGCAAACTGCATCCACGTATTGTGCAAATTTGCATAATTTGCACAAATCCTGCCTGTAAATTGTGCAAATTTGCATAATTTGTGCAGGTTATGGCTGTAATTTGTGTGACTTATGCAAGTTTGCGCAATTTGCAGCTGGAATTTGCACAAATGTTTTTAATGCAAAAAAATTATTTACAGAAATTCCACCAGCTGCCATGACTCGTTGTGCACTATGCCCAAAACAGATTCCTCTGACATCCCTAAATGAGGCAGGGTCAACCAAGCTTACCATGGAAACTAACTTCAATCTGGTTCAAGCTATGTGCGGACACTGTCCCTGTGCAAAGGGTTTCTGGGATAAGTTGGCTCACATCAAGCATTCTAGGCCTTCCAGAACTGAACATCTTAGAAAGAGATCCCCCAGCCTGGCTTCAGAGCATCCCTAGCAGGTGCTACAAGCACCTCTGTGCTGGAACCCACGCTGAGTGCCCTCCCTCTGGTTTCCTCAGTGTGTCTGAAGCCAGAAGGAAGCTTCATCCATGTCTCCATCAATGCATGACATCTGTCTGCACACACGTGTCAGGTGTGCGCAGGTGCACAAAGCATCTGTGTGCATGCGCCGCAGAGAGCCGGGGATCGTGGTTTTGCTAATTATAGCGTGTGTGTTTATGCACACACACACAGTGTTGTGCACACTCTCACAGAGTCCTCTGCATTCCAGCACTCACCATCTGTTGAGTAAATAGCCTGAGAATGGGGGCATCCAACTGAAGAAAAGGAGAGAAAAGGCAAGAGGAAGGGGGGGGGGAACTGGCAGACCTGAAAGCTGGGGGTCACTGCGGGGGTCACGGCTGCTGAGCTCCAAGCCGCCCCATGGAATCTCCTCAGGCTTGTCAGACCTTGCAAAGCGCAGACGTCAGGCTCCCGGGGGCGGGGGGGGGAGATTTGTCTGGGAAAACCTGGAAATGCTGTATCAAGGTTGGAAGCAGCGGGTTAGGCAGGCCATGGGGGAAGGAGCAGAACCAAAGCCCGGTCTTCCAAAAATGGCTTCTCTTTCCCTCTACCCTGGTCCTGAGACACTGGGCCTCACCCCTCTCCTGTGTGGGGCGTATAAGGACCCCAGCATATCTTGTATTCCATTTGCCCAGTGGAGACTGGTGGCTGTGATGTCAGTGGGGCGGCGAATCCATTGAGTTTCAGTCAGAGTGAGTCAGAACTCCAAAAGAGCTATCTGCACCTTGGATACCTTCTTTAGAGTACTCACTGGTTCTGACCGAAACCCAGAGCAGATGCACTGCCCCACTGAGATTGTGGCCACCAGCCTCCGCTGTATTTGCCCATGTGGAGTGCTAGAGGGTCATGATGATAGCCTGGGATGGGCTGGATGGCTGTGGCTGATCTCTCTCCAACTTCCCAGTCTCTGCAGGACAAACCTGTTACACTGGCAATTGAGGGCGGGGGAGCAGTGGAAGATGAGAGAAACATAAAACAAGATGGGACAGACGCTGGGGCGAGTGGTTGGAGTGGTGGAGCTGACAAGGGGCTTTTGGGCAGGGTGTTTCCATAAATAGGTTAGCTTTGCCGTATCATTGCCTCACTTGCCAACAGGCCTTTTTCCCCTTGCTCCCCTATTTGTATGACAATGCCTGCCTCCCTCTCCCGAAACCCACAGATGTCAAATGTGGATCATAATTCCTTTGGGCAGGGACCTGCTCACTTCTGTGTGCTGTCGAGCACCTTGAATGATCCTCACCCCACTTTCTGCCCAGAGCTGGGGTTTAGGTCTGGCTGAGTTCCATGCCCCGTCTCACCCATTATAGCATCGGACTCTTCCTCTCAGGCAGCAAACAACACAGAGGCCTGGATTCCAGTTCCTCTGCTCCATCCCCATGCTCTAACCACTAGGCCATATTCTCCTCTCTCCGACTGGAAATCAATAAACTTGGCTCCAGTTCGGCACTGTCTGGCATCTTGGGCCCCATTAATGGTGGCAGCAAGAGAAAGAAGACAGGCCTGGGTGTCCCCCCCTGCTTCTCCTCTCATTCCAAGCTGAATGGCAGTGTTCCAAGGGTCGAGGGGTCAGTGCCTGAATGGGAAAGGGAGGGGCAGTTGGCTTTTTGCATAGTGGAATGTGGGGGAGGGTTTTTGATGCCCATCAGGGGCTTTATGCGCCTACATTTTTGCCCAGCTTTCCATTCTTCTGCAGGGGAAGTCTGCCTCTCTGATTTTCAGGGGTGGGGGATGCAGTGGAAATTGTGAGGACAGAACGAAAAAGTAAAAGCCCCCCCTTAAATGGCAGTAGGTTAGGCAGACATGTAACATGTAGAGGAACCTGTTCATTAGTGCAGGAAACTTTCTCAACTTTCCCCAACCTGGTGCCTTCCAGATGTGTTGGACTGCAACTCCCATCATTCCCATGGCACCATGCTGGCTGGGAATGATGGAAGTTGCAGTCCTGCAATGGAAGGAGCCAAGTTGGGATAGGCAGAACCTACTAAAGCCTCAACTAGACACTGTCTTGGAAAATGTGTAGTCCCATCCATCCATCCATCCATCCATCCATCCATCCATCTAAAATTGTTTCTTGTCCGCCTTTAAGGATGGAAACCTCTCAAAGAGGCATCCAAGATAAAAACCATAGAAAAAATACATAAGAACAGAGATTGCCAATTCCAATACATAAAAGCAACAACAACAACAACAACAACAACAACAACAATAATAATTCCAATGGCCCAGGCTTAAGGGAAAGCTAGTGAAATCGGGTGGGTCTTCAGAGCTTTCCTGCATGTTTGCTGAGATATTGGGGATGGGAGGGGCATATGGGAGGGAGGGGCGCTTGACCTGTTCTGGACTTGTTGATTCTCCCCTGCAGTTGCACTCCAAGGGCCATTCACCCTCCCCAGGGGGGTTTAATTCTGATTTCAGAGCCTGGCTGGCAGGGGGGATAGGGACTAACCTTTTAAAAATTATTGTGGGGATTAGCAGGGGAGAATCAACACGTAAGCTAAAATATGCAGGTATGTTTAGTTTTTTTATCTCAACCCACCCACCACTGGAATGTGGCCCTCCAAAGCATCTCCAAAATGGAATTCAGCCCTTCTGCACCCCTGTGCGAATTCCTTACAAATCAGCGGAGAAGTAAAATTGACTAGATCAGATTTTGAGATGCTTCTGGTCTAGTCAATTTCATTCCTGCTCTTTTCTTTCTCAGTGTGTAGAACCGAATGAGTGCTCTGCAGAGGCACACTTAAAACACACCCACCCACACCGAAAACCAAACACAGGCTGCTATCCTCTGCATATGTACATGGGAGTAAGTCCTACTGAATTCGATGAGACTTACATTTGAGTAGACATGCATATAACTGCGCTACAAAACAGTTCCAAAAGTAGTCCCAGCAGTTTTACCAGGACAGAGTTGTATAAATCACAAGCAAAACTGAGTTGGGTGCCTGCAATATTCATACACCTAGAGAGGCCACAGAATTTTCTCCTAAAGCAAAATTCAGAACAAATTTGGATGACCCTCTTGCTTCAGTAGAAACAGAAACATGCAAGAGATTTTGAGATAAGTCAAAAACGTTTTGATAAGAGGAGTGAATGTTTTGGAAGGTGCAGAGAGGAGGATCTAAACATCCACAGTCCCTGCAAGACATGCTAATGACTCTTCAGCAGTGCTGGTCTTCAGCAACTCTGGAGCTTGTTTAGTCTTTTGGGCGGTAAAACTAGAGGGGCTATAAAAACCCACAAATCCATTTGTGGGTTTATAATAGACAGCTAAAAACAGCAACTATGATCCATACATAGTTCAATGTTTGAGGTCAAACTAGATCTTACCACTCCTGTAACACTAATATTGGGGGGGGGGGCTTTTGCAGGGAAAATCAATATGGGGGGCATTTGTAGGGATGGGACTGGGGTGTGCTTAGCATAGTCACAAACTGTGGATTATGCCAATAGACTAGAACAGCGTACGAGGGCAGCACCAGATCCTCTGCTCACAGCGTCTGAAATCCTGCGATTGGGGGAAAAAAATGCAAATACGCACTTCATCCAAACGGTTTTTGGCGAGGGCCTGCTGACGTTGTGAACACTTCACTGCAGTGATATAGCTGCTGCCGTTGGAACTTCAGCCTTTCAGTTTGCCTGGAAATGTCCAGCTCTGACATTCTGATTTTATTTTTTGTTTAAAATAATTTTGCCTCCCGGTTTTGTTCATCGATGAAGGGCTCCTGCATTTCCTGCTATGAAATGTCCCCCCACCCCCGCCCCGCCGCCTGCTCCAGCAGAGTTCTGGAAGAAAAGGGCAGTGGAGGTGGATTTAGTTTTGCATTTTGGGGGAGGAGTGGGGGGGCGAGAAGGAAAAGCAGGGTGGGGCTGGTGATCAAGTGGGGACATGGGCGATGGCTGCTTGAAGCCCCCGACAGCAGCGCTTTCTCTGATGCATAATTTACGTCCCCCTCCGGGCAGGGCTTTTAAGCTGCCTTTTAGCCGGAGGATATAAAAGCGTAGCAGCTGTTCTGTTGGGGTAAGATTGCGGGGTGGGGGGGAGGTGAGGAAAGAAAAAGAGTTGGGATTTTTTGTTTGTCAGGCCAAGCTTGTGTGCAATAAAAGGAAGGCGCAGCATGAGATAGTGGGGGCTCCGCACTGCATGGCCCCCCTCACCCTTTTGTCGAGCATGCACGGGAGGTAGGAAGCCCTACTTTTAATGGTTGGAGCCCTGCATGGAAAGAAGCTGGGGTGAATGGATGGGAGCCGGTGGTTTTTGCAAGCAGAACCACACTTCAGAACCGGGAGGCGGAGAGTAGTAGAACCATCTATTATTCTATTTATTACATTTTAATGCCTCCCTCCCTCCATGGAGCACAGAAAGGGCATGCATGGTCCTCCCCGCTTTTTTTTTTTTATCCTGACAACAACCCTGTGAGGTAGGTCAAGCTGAGAGGCAGAAAGACTGGCCCAAGTTCACCTGGTGAGCATCATGTCTGAGCAGGATTTGAACCTGGATCTCCCCAGTTTTAGTCCGACACGTTAAGCCAGCCTTCGCCAACCCACTGCCTTCTAGATATGTTGGACTGCAACTCCTGTAATTCCCTGCTAGCACGGCCAGTGGTCAGGGATTATCCTGCTCAGCCCAGGGCTGCCTGCTCAGGCTGGCGGGGCGCTCCAAGGCCTTCTCTGCGCTGTGCACTGAGATCCTTGGGACTCGAGATGCCAAGGGTGGAACCAAGACTTTATGCGTGTGGACACTGAGGTCGGGCCGTGGCTGAGTGGCAGAGCCCCTGCTTTGAATGCGGAAGGTCCCAGGTTCGGTCCCTGGCATCTCCAGGTAGGGCAGGAAAAGCTCCTGCCTGAGACCCTGGAGAGCCGTTGCTGCCAGTCAGTGTCGACAATACTGGGCTAGATGGACCAACGGTCTGAGTCAGTATAAGGCAGCTTCCTAGGTTCCTAGGACAGTGCCCAGTGGAGGCTGATGGCTCCAATGTCAGAGAGGTGGTGAATCCGCTTCGCACCTTGGAGAGCTCCTTCAGAGTTCTGGCTGGTTCTGACTGAAACCCGGAGCAGATTCACCGCCCCACTTGCATGGCAGCCACCAGCCTCCACTACGCTGAGCTCTGGTCCCTGCTGCACAGGCAGACAAGATGGTTATCTAGGGTGGCGCCGCTCAAGGCTTGCCCGGGATGCTGGAAGCACCGCACGAGTCTGAGCTATCGGGCGAACGCTGGCACAACTGGCGCCCCTAGAATCATAGAATCATAGAATAGTAGGGTTGGAAGGGGCCTACAAGGCCATCGAGTCCAACCCCGTGCTCAATGCAGGAGTCCAAGTCAGAGCATCCCTGACAAAAGGCTGTCCAGCCTCGTCTTGAAGGCCTCCGGTGTGGGAGAGCCCACCACCTCCCCAGGTAATTGGTTCCATTGTCGTATTGCTCTTACAGTCAGGAAGTTTTTCCTGATGTTCAGCCGGAATCTGGCTTCCTGTCACTTGAGCCCATTATTCCGTGTCCTGCATTCTGGGATGATGGAGAAGAGATGCTGGCCTTCCGTTCTGTGATAACCTTTCAGGTACTTGAAGAGTGCTATCATATCTCCCCTCAGTCTTCTCTTCTCAAGGCTAAACATGCCCAGTTCTTTCAGTCTCTCTTCATAGGGCTTTGTTTCCAGTCCCCTGATCATCTTTGTTGCCCTCCTCTGAACCCTCTCCAGTTTGTCTGCATCCTTCTTAAAGTGTGGTGCCCAGAACTGGACACAGTTCCTAGCGCAGCCAAGTCATTTGTAGTGTTATAGGGGCCTAGAGATCTATAACGCTCGCTTAGGTTCATGATTGGTGCAGTTCCCTTGTTAGTAAGCCTCTGAGCGTGTGCAGATGAGCCAAAAGGCCAATAACAGCCCCAGCGCATTCCTTGCTATTGAGTAGAAAGCCTTATCAGGTGGTGCCTGAGAAGTGAAGCTGTGTGCTTATGCTGAGCTGCAGGTGGCTGTACTTGAGAACCAAACACTTCTAGCCTATGCTGGGAATGAATGCGAGGGGCGCTCGCTAGTGTCATTTATTTATTTATTTATTTATTTATTTATTTCATTTCTATACCGCCCAATAGCCGAAGTCATGCTGCCTTATTGCTAACATGTATGGTATAAAACCCGTTGTACCCCATGGCTCGGGGTTCAGAGAAGCTGTCTGATCCAACCATTGTGTACGCTTGTGTGCTGTAAGTTACCCAATAAAGTCTCCTTGTAAGTAAACCTTTGAATCTGATTTATCACTATCTTGGCACCTCTAACCTAGTAGTTCAACGCCCACAGCCGGGGCAACACACCCACAGACGGACTGGATGCCCCAGAGTTCTGTGTGATGGTGTGGAGGGTTCTGTGGTGCACGTTCTGTTCCCGTGGGAATGGAGTGGGGGGATCTTTTCAACGCCAGATGTGTTGCAGGCCGCTAGCTTAGAAACACAGGGAGGGAGTGTCTATTGATAGCTGCTTGCCATGACAACTAGATCAATTCCTCCACGATCAGAGGAAGTTTACCTTGGAATATCCCAAACCGGGACAAACGGTGGATGGACATCACCTTCTAGCCAGGGTTGTGAGTGTTGAGAGGCATCTGTCTGGCTGCAGTTGGAAAGTGAATCCTGGAATAGACGAGATAAAAGCAATACCTGCTTCTACGTTTCTATCCCACCCTTCAGGTAGGCACCGTAGCAGCCGGTTCTGCATAGTTCAGTCAGCTATGAGTGTGAGCGGGGCAAAATGAGTATGGGGAGAAGGGAGGACAACTTAGTTTGGGCCCAAGTTACTTGAAGGAACATCTTCTCCCACACCAGCCCGCCTGCACTCTGAGGTCATTAGCAGAAGCCCTGCTCACCTGCCTGCCACCAAGGGGGGTTAGGCTGGTGAGCACAAGGGAGAGGGCCTTCTCAGTGGTGGCCTCATACCTCTGGATTCAGGTTCCATCAGGAGTTTATCAGGCCCTTTCTTTGCAGGTTTTCAGGCAAGCTCTGAAGATCTATTTGTTTTTGCTGGCCTTTCCATGGTCTGTGGGCTGCAGTTTTTAATGGTGTTATCTGTTTTTAAAAACAAAACAAAACAATATTTGATTAACTATTTGTTTATTACTTTTCTACTGTATTTGTTTTGCATAGATTTGTATTGTATTTTAAAATCTTGTACATTGCCTTGAGAGGCTTCTACCCTTAATGTAGACCTGAAAATAATTTTAAATTAATAAAATAAATAAAAAGTATCTAGCTGCCCACCATCATGAAGGGATTGGCTTCTTCATAGATTCCAATACACAGCACTCTCACAAAATGTGAAATTCTTCCATTTGCCTCTAGAGGGTGAGGTTTCTTCTGAGTATAATGCCATGTCTCCCTCTAGTGGACACATGTGGTATGATTCCAAAACTTCTCTGTAACTCAGCCTTCCCCGACCTGGAGTCCAGTTCCCACCATTCCCAGACATCATGGCCATGACACATCTGGAGAATATCAGATTGGGGAAGGCTGCTTTAACTGAACCATGATAGACTTAGTCCCACAGATCTAAAACATGGCTGGCTCTGGTTTCTGGTCTTCCGCCTCAGTGTTCTTTCTCTCCCTTTTCTGTTTCTTTCCCCCATCACAGGAGACTGTCTAGATAACAGCGTGGCTTCCCCCAGCACGGGAGATGACGACGACTTAGACCGAGACAAAAAACGGAACAAGAAACGAGGGATCTTCCCTAAAGTGGCCACAAACATTATGCGTGCATGGTTATTCCAACACTTGTCGGTAAGAACTACAGATGTCGAAGAAATCTGCAATGGATTCAAATGAGTTCAGATTTCTATGAATTCAACCTATGGATTCTGCAGTGGACTGGCTTTTCCTGAGTTGCACGGGTTCCATGGACTTACAGATCATTTTTTAAAATTTGGTGTAGATTTGTGCTAATGCGTAGTGTTAGTGTTAATTTGCTTTAATTAACGTGCATTAGCGCAAGTGCACATTTACGCGGTATGTATTTACGTAAGTGCGCATTATGACTAATGCACACTTGTGTTAATGCACTACTATGCACTTGCGCTAATGCACATTAGCACAAGTAAAATGACATTCTGGTTAAAAAAAACACCCCCGATTCCATCAATGAGCAGATGATTGAACAAAACATGCCCGACAAACCATGAAACGCAGGTGGAACGGATTTAACCAAATCCATACATCCCTGGTAAGAACCTGAAATTTTGTGGTATGAGAAACAGGTAAGAGAGAGGGTCGGGGGGACATGGAATCTAATGGGCAGAGACAAGGAAAAGTGCCAGAAGAAAAGGGCTCCTATGACATGTTCTCAATTAGGGAGGAAGGAGCAGGAAACAGGATATTAAGAGCAAAGGCTGATGGGAGTCAGGGTTCTGTGTCCTACATATAGCTTGACCTGAAGCATCCCCTGTTTGGGAGGAAAACCATCACATCTGTCTCCTAAATGTTTACATCAGCCTTCCCCAGCTTGGTGCTCTCCAGATGTGTTGGATGGCAACCCCATCATTCCCAGCCAGCATGGAAATTGAGAGTTGTGGGCCAAAACATCTGGAGGCTCACAACTTGCCTGCCCTTGCTTTAACTCCGAGAGAAATGGAGCATGTGCAGGAACAATCCTTTTCACGCCAACTAGGGGAGTGTTCCACAGGGGGAAGCAGAGCATTCAAATGCAAACTACTGCTCACCCCATCTTGAATACAGTGGCCCCAATCCAAGTCAGGCAACACCCCCCCCGCCCCGCTTGAGCTTGACCAAATTAGGGCTTGTACCCCACAATGCCTTATGGGGCTTGCCAGACCTAGAGGAAGAGGAGTGTATCAGACATACCCCTGCTACAAATCTCAAATGAGTGTGGAGCAGAGGATCGTGGAAATGCGCCTGCAGAGATTTGGGGAAATAAATTTCTGATAGAAGGGGGCAAAGTCAAACCGGCCTCGATTAGGGAAGGCATTTTAGGGTCCCTGTCCAGGGTTGTGTGTGTGTGTGTGGCATAGCTGCAGCTTATTTCTATCAGGGAAGCTGTTTTCTGCCGCAGCAGTGGGAGTCTTGGGGCATTTCTGTTTCCCTGCCTGCAGCCTGACAAGCGGACAGCTGGCTAGCACTGGGCATCTCTCCACGCCCGCCATCAGACGGGCGTTCTTCCTGTCCTCATCTCGCTCACTGTGGTGCTGCCAGGCAATTAGGCAGGGCCTCTCCCTGGTTAGTTAAACAAAGGCGAGTTAATGAGCGCTGGCCAATTAGTGGCTAATTGAAGGAGCTATAAAGCTATTAGAGGCTGGTGAAGGGTAATCAATTCTAGCCAATTACCCTGCACGCATTGGCAGAGAGTGAGGAGGGGGCTGTGGTGGAAAGAGGGGGCTTCCGCAGCTAAGCAGCTACAGCTAAGACCCAAAGGACTTGGGGGGTGAGGTGGGACACCCTAGTGGTCGCCAGGCCAGGCCAGGCCTTCCTCTGCTCTGCCGTGGGATAGCTAGGTGTGTTGTATTTTTCTTTGTTCATTACCTTGTTATCCCACCTTTTTCTGAAGAGAGTTTCAAGTGGCCACATCCATGGTTCTCTCCTCAATACCGCCAGCATGCACACATGTTGTTCTCACAACAATCTTGTGAGGTAGGATTAGTATGAGAGATAGCCACTAGGCTAACGCCATGTAGTGAACAGGGTGTGGATTTGAACCCAGGTCTCCCCAGTCTTAGTTTGACCCCCTAACCCAGCTGTCCCCAACCTGGTGCCCTCCAGATGTGCTGGACGGCAACTCCCATTATCCCCAACTAGTGAACCACACCGGCCTCTTGGGACTATTTTTTTACTTACATGGGAGAATGTGAAAGGCCTCACTTGGGCTAACCCTAATCCCTGCCCACTGGTGGCCCCAGCACCCCACCTGTCACTGAGAATCAAGCCTGCCCCTGCCCCTGTCTGTGCTGCCAGAGAGTCTGTTTTATGTAGGCATGTTGGAGAAATCCAGAATGGAAACAAGTGAGTTCAGATTTCTGTGGCTCCATCTTGTGGATTCTGCAGTGGACCAACATTTCCCAAGTTGCACAGATTCTGTAGGCTTACAGACCATTTTTTTTACTTTCCGGAATTTTAGTCATAGAAAAAGATGTAAATTTAAAAAAAAAAACACCAGCTGAAAATGCACATTTCCCCCATAGCCTAAAGCATGAAAATGTGTATTTGGAAGGGAGGATTTACACATTTGGGGGCATTTATGCATTTTTGCAAGTGTGAATTTGCGCAAATTTGTGAAATTGGAAAAAATCTGATTCCATCAATGAGCGGATAATGGAACGAAAGGCACTTGGTAATCCGGGAAACGCAGACAGAATAGATTTCTCAAAAGCCAGACATCCCTAGTTACTTGATTGTGCAGTAGCGTGATGAAATGTTGCAAACTTCAACTTAAGAATCTATAGGTTATAGCAGCAACTTGGTGCCCTCTAAATGTAGTCCTTGGTGTAGGACTACAGCTCCTAGCATTCCAGTCCATGGGCCATGCTGGGTGGGGATGATGGGAGTTGAAGTCCAAAACATCTGGAGGGCACCAGGTTGGGGCCATATGGGTTATAGATATGGAAAAGAAATGCAGGTGGGGAACTGAGGCTGAGGTAGTAATTGAGTAGCAGTAGTAGTATTTATTGTGATTAGTAGTAGCAGTATTTTTAATACTATTATTAGTATTTATTACTACTATTAGTAGTAGTATTTATTATTACCATTAGGAGTTGTAGTATTTATTATGATTAGTAGTAGTGGGAGTAGTAATATTTGGTGTTGGGAACAAAAGGGCTCCCAAAGGCAAAACTTGCCCGAGACCATGAGTCCAGGGGACTTGAATCATGTTTCCCTGGCGCACGTCTGACACTTTATCATAACATGACACATATGAGGCATCGACTATGTCAGACCACCGATCCACCTGGCCCCACAACTGCCTGCTTCAGCCGTTCTCCATGGTCTCAGGTAGGGGTGGCCAAGTGAGGCACTTTTCAAAGGACAGTCCTCTATTTGAAGGCGAACTCTGTTTGAAGGACTGTGCAATCCAAGTTTTGGCTTAAAGCCAGTGGAGGCTGGCAACTGATGTCCGTAGGGCGGTGAATCCACTCTAGGTTTCTGTCAGGACCAGTCAGAACTCTAAAGGAGCACTCCAAGGTGTTTTGCACCTTGGACAGCTCCTTTAGAGCTCTGACTGGTTCTGACTGAAATCCGGAGCGAATTCACTGCCCCACAGACACTGGAGCCACCCGCCTCCATTGCTGAACGCTACACCACCCTCAGAAGGGAAGACAGCAGGGCCTTGATATTGCCCATCAACAAGGGGGAGGCTGAGGAAGCCCCCAAGGTCACCTGCTCACCGTCTTCCCCACTATGGTGAGTTGTGCTATGTTTCTATTTAAATTATGCTAATTATTTACTATGACTTGCACTGAGGCACATGAAGTAGCATATGCAAATTCTATGCACATCTGTGTCTTCCTTTGTCCTCTTTTTTTCTCTTTCTTTTGCGATGTGTAGGGGGTCGCTCTAGTCTCAGTCAGGGCCTTTCCCAGCCTTGCGAACTGAGGGTCCTTTTCAGAGCATGGACCTGGCTGGGACCTTCTGCCTGCAACGTACCTGCGCCTTTACCTCTGAGCAGTGTCCTCTCCCCATTATCCACTGGGTGATATTGGCTCAGCCCTGCCACCCACCCTGAAAAGTACAAATGGGGCCAAAGCACATCATTTATGCAGAGTGGAGGGGTATGATGGTGGCAGCTTGCTTATAAACGAAGGCAGGTAGTGACCCGGTTCACACATAATGACAACCCAGTATACAGGAGGAGTATGGGTTGAATCGTGGGTTGTTTTTGAATTGTGGGTTTCCATTATGTGTGAACCCTGCACTGTTGTTTAACTATGGGTTGTTAACCATGAACAACTCAGAAAGAGACCCCACGGTTTGTTGTTGGGTTGTGTCCATGAGTCAATGAAAACCCACAATTCAATGACAACCCATACTCTGGGTTGTCATTACATGTAAACCAGGCCATTATTTTGAAGAGCGGGACTTGAGTATCAACACTGCAGGCTTAAATTGGCTTGACAGTCTTTTGCTCTTCGCAGGGGACCCTGGGAACCGCAGCTGTGCAAAGGGGAGCTTGGGAAACTCTTCATGCCTGCACTTCCCATCCTAATTTGTGGGAAGAAGCCATGACATTTAAAATGGGATTGGAAAATATTGATGCAAGTTTGTACTGCAGATTTCCCACTTTTTATGTTCAGGAGTACAGTCCCCTCAAGGAAGACAAATTTAATCATGTTTCAGGATATTCCAAAGGTTTTCAAACAGGCAAAATAGGGACATCAGGATATCAGCCTGTCCTGGGTAGTCTGGAGCGATGGCAGGATCTGTGGATGGATGTATTGATCTCTGTGACTGTGGTTCCAGAAGAAGCCTCAACAGGGGCACAAGGCCAGCCAAGCGGTGACCTTGAGAGAGGTGACACCGGAGCTTCGAATTGGGCTCCCTGGCCGTTGCTCTGCTCCTTATGACCCGAGAGGCCAAGCAGGGCCTTCGCTCATCCGTCACCAGGCTGTCAGAGTGGGGCCCCCATGGAGGACCGGCTGTGACCCATGGGCTAGGACCGAGCTCATCCATCATTTGGACTGGCAGCTAAAAGGCTGGGGCGGGGGACGGTGCCGGAGTCCCCAGCCTGACAAAGAGGGAAGCAAAAGGCAAACTCTGTATATCGGAACATCTGCTTGGGAGCTGGAAAAAGGAAGAGAGATTGTATTCATAAAACACATGGAAAAGGAATATGAGGGCCTAAGCAGACGTGACTTTAAATCTGTGTCTAGCAGCTGCGTCTTTTTTTCATCTTTACTCTAGAGGAGGTGCAGGGGCCTTGATCTGGATCTTTAAAGCCCCTCTACCGCCAACTCTTACTGTTGCTTCTTGACCCTTGTACAGGTTTCTCAGGAGACAGGTAAGGTGGTCTGGTACTCCCATCACTTTAAGAATTTGCCACAGTTTGTTGTGATCCACACAATCAAAGGCTTTAGCGTAGTCAATGAAGCAGAAATAGACGTTTTTCTGGAATTCTCTTGCTTTGTCCATGATGCAGTGAATGTTGGCGATTTGATCTCTAGTTCCTCTGCCTCTTCGAAACCCAGCTTGGACTTCCGGTAGTTCTCGATTCACATACTGCTGAAGCCTAGCTTGTAGGATTTTGAGCATCACCTTGCTGGCATGTGAAATGAGCGCAATTGTGCGGTAGTTTGAACACTCTTTGGCGTTGCCCTTCTTTGGAATTGGAATGTAAACTGACCTTTTCCAGTCTTGCGGCCATTGTTGAGTGTTCCAAATTTGTTGGCATATTGAATGCAGCACTTTAACAGCATCATCTTTTAGGATTATGATACCACCCTAATGGCAGAAAGCGAAGAGGATGTAAAGAGCCTCTTGTTGAGGGTGAAAGAGGAGAGTGCAAAAGCTGGTTTGAAACTCAACATTAAAAAAACTAACATCATGGCATCTGGCCCTATCACTTCCTGGCATATAGAAGGGGAAGAAATGGAAGCAGTGACAGATTTTACTTTCTTGGGCTCCAAGATCACCGCAGACGGTGACTGTAGCCATGAAATTAAAAGACGCTTGCTCCTTGGGAGGAAAGCTATGGCAAACCTAGACAGCATAGTAAGAAGCAGAGACATCACCTTGCCAACAAAGGTCCGTCTAATCAAAGCTATGGTTTTCCCAGTAGTAATGTATGGCTGTGAGAGCTGGACTATAAGGAAGGCTGAGCGCCGAAGAATTGATGCTTTCGAACTGTGGTGCTGGAGAAGACTCTTATGAGTCCCCTGGACTGCTAGGAGGTCAAATCAGTCCATCCTAAAGGAAATCAACCCTGAGTGCTCATTGGAAGGACAGATACTGAAGCTGAAGCTCAGATATTTTGGCCACCTAATGCGAAGAGAAAACTCTCTGGAAAAGACCCTGATGCTGGGAAAGACTGAAGGCAAAAGGAGAAGGGGACAGCAGAGGATGAGATGGCTAGATAGCATCACCGTTGCAATGAGTATGAACTTGAGCACGCTCTGGGAGAGAGCACAGGACAGGAAGGCCTGGCGTGCTATGGTCCATGGGGTCATGAAGAGTCGGACACGACTGAACGACTGAACAACAACAACCGCCAACTCTAGGGCGTCAATACAGATTAGCCCCTCTGTGCCTACTCTAGAGTAAAAATGGAGCACGGGGGGAGACATAGGTAGCTGCTAGGCACAGATTTAAAGTAGGGACTGTTTTGGCCCTAAAGGAAAGAGAAGGCAACAGGAGGGAAAAGCTTGAGAAGAAAACAAAGTTTGTAATGGCCTGTTGATATGATGGGTGGAATCACATAGTAAAGATAACGCTTTTTCCTGCACTGTTCCACGTGAGGCTGCTGATGGCAGGGAGTGTGCATGTTTGCATATGTCCCCAGGGGAAAAGACCTCCCTGCGTTAAGCTGGGTCTTCTCTCTGACATGCTTCTTTTCTGGGATAGCGGGGATGTGCAGGACCTTTTTCTGTGGTGGAAGATTCAAATATTTAGTCCCCACACCTCCAGCAGCCTGAAATGGTACGGTCCAAGAAAAAGGACTACCACTAGATTTTGCTGCCGATCCTAGAAATGGCCCCTTGTCAAGATAGGGGCAGTTGCATCGGGCTGGGAGTCATGGAGGCCTAGATCACTGAAGTTTGCATATTGGGTTTGAGACAACACGCTGAATGTTTGGCTGCAAGACCCTGTCAAGCTTCCCAAGGGATGGAAACGGCAAAAGTGGTTTGTGGGAAATGTTCGGCCATACCTAGATGCTCATGTGACACTCCCCACTTAAGCAGCGCGTGTCCAGGAAACGCTGGAGCGAGGAAGCGCTGAGCTCTGCCATCGTGATGGATGCACATCAGTCCGCTCCCCGCTCTCAGCTCCCTAAGGAGTCCAGAGTTTGGGGATTCGGTGCCACCAGAATGCTGATGACACCCAACTCTATCTCTCCTTTCCATCCAAATCCAAGGAAGCTGTTCTGGTTTTAAATTGGTGTCTCCTGCCAGTAATGGACTGGATGAGGGCAAACAAATGGAAGCTTAATCCAGACAAGACAGAGGTGCTCCTGGTAACTTAAAGGCAGCTTAGAGAACAGGGATTCAACCAGTACTGAATGGGGTTTCACTCCCCTTGTAGACTCAGGCTTGCAGTTTGGGTGTCCTCCTGGGCTCGACCTTGAGCCTGGGTGCCCAGGGTGGTGGCCAGGAGAGTGTTTGCACAGCTGAGGCTCATGTGCCAACTGCACCCATTCCTAGACATGTCTGATCTGTCAACAGTCACGCATGCCTTAGTTACATCCCATCTGGACTACTGTAACCCATCTGGAGTACCGTTACATGCTCTATGTGGGGCTGCCTTCGAAAACCGTTCAGAAACTCCGGCTGCTCTAGAATACTGCAAGCCAGACTGTTGACGGAGGCCAGTTGCAGGGTGCGTGCGACCCCCTTGTTACAGCAGCTTCACAGGCTACCCATCTGTTTCCAGGCAGAATTCAGAGTGAGGGTTATGACCTATAAAACTGTATATGGCTTGGGAACAGTGTACCTGAAAGGACGCCTCCTCCCATATGAACTTGCCCAGATCTTAAGATCTTCGGGAGAGGCCCATCTTTTGGGACCACTACCTTCAGAGGCGCATTTGGTGATGATGTGAAAGAGGGCCTTCTTGGTGGCTACTCCCTGGCTGTGGAACTCCCTGCTGAGGGAGGCTTGGTTGGCTCCCTCTCTGCCTTCCTTCCACCGGCAGGGAAAGACTGCTTTATTCCAGCAGGCCTTTGGCATGTAAGTGGGTCTGTTGTTTTTATCCTGTTATTGTTGTGGCTTTGTGTTTTGATGCATTTGTTTTATTGTTTTAATCAAGTTTTATTTATGATTGTAAGCCGCCTTGAGTGCCATTTTTCTTGGCAAAAAGGTGGGGTACAGATCAACTAAATCAATACATTAAATAAGTAAGATTTCCTCTCCTGTGCCAGAGGGAGTGAGGACTGAGGAGGTCTGAGAAGAAGCTGTACTGTTGATAGAAAAGAGCAGACAAAAAGCATTCTTGAGCCAAATGTTCTTGTCCAGAGTCGACATAAGTTGTCCAAATGGTTCCCAGAAGGAATCTTGACAATAGGTCACTGTGGATTGACCGGGGGTGTGGAGGAAAAGGGAGGATCAGAATTAGTGTGGAATCTTCCTGCTTAAACCTTTAAAAAAAAATCAGAACTACCATCAAGGATCTGTAAACTTTCCCATGGCTAGTGCACTCTTGTAGTTAGTTCCAGTAGTAAACTCTCGCCAGGGTTTGTCAGGCTCTCATGGCTTTAATGCCTAGTGTGGCAGGCAGGCAGCTCAGCCAGGGGAGCTTTCCCCAGCACCGCATTGCTGGGGTAGTGGAATTTGTTGAATTTCTGCCTGTCTGGAAGCTTTAAAAGCCCAGGAACCCGGCCTGGAAGAGAGCCAATGTGGTCTAGTGAATGTACTGTTTTTCCTGGAGCAGTGAGACCTGGATTCAAATCCTCACTCAGCCATATAGCTCACTGGGTGGCCCAAAGCTTGAATTTTGGGGGGAGGGGCAGGAACTGCTCGAGCCCGCCCCCTTCTTGAAATGCCCTCTTAGCTACTGTTTGTGGAAGACGATGGGTATGTGTGTGTGTGCATGGTTTGACTAAAATAGAGGGTGGTGGGCTTCCGGTTTTCATTAAGGCCCTCGCCCCCCCCATCCCATTCAAGCACTGGAATGGCCTTGGGCAAGCCACTGTATCTCAGCCTATCCTACCTCCCAAGGTTGTTGTGAAATGCTTTTCTGAGCTCATGGCAGAAAAGGTGGAATGACAAAGGTGCAAAGGTGGGAGATTATTCCAAAATAGATCCATGAACAGAAGAGAAACATCTCAGGATGCTGAAACAAATATTATATTTGTAGGGAAAAAAACCAATGCATTTCGGGCTATTGGTATTTTAAAGGCTTCTTCAGGGGGCTGTGAAATAATACAGGACAACACATTACTAAAATAGCATAGAATTTTTAGCGCTGGAAACATATAAAACATTGCAAACTGCAGATAGTTTGCAGACTTACATACAAAGACGTCTGCAGAAATTCTTGTAATAAATATCTCTTACTAAAATTCACTGGTGACTCAGAAAAGTGTTCAGAAGACTGTAGAGTATATTCTATCTGTAGAGAAAATCTGCTTCTGCATTACTGATATGTTAGAACAACAACAACATTGAACTGTTTGCCAACCTGGGTAAAAAAAAAAAAATACCCTGAGCATTCATTTATTACATTTCTCTACCACCCAAAGCTCTCTGGGCTGTTCACAAAGATTGGAAACCTTAAAAATACAATATTGTACATAATAAAAAACAATTTACATACAAACATGTAAACAGACAACGCACACACGCATGCGCACACACTGTCTGTCTGTCTATCAACAATTATAAACAATCTTTTTAACAAGTATAAATCATTTTAACAATCAACAATAAGAAATCCCAGGATCCAATTAAAAACCTCATTGTATGCTGCCAAATGCCTGAGATGTGTGCTTTTGCATTTTAAACTCACTTTTTGCACTTTAAATGCAAGGTGCAATCCTATGCATGTTTAGACAGAAAAAAGGCCTACAAAAAGTCCATGGCTAGCTGGGGCACTCTGGAAGTTGTAGGACTTTTTCTGCCTAAACATGCATAGGATTGCATTCTTACTCCCCGCCCCCAACCGGTCCTCCTTCAGTTGCTGGGAGTTGTAGGACTTTTTTTTCTGTCTAAGCATGCAGAGGACTGTGCCCTTAGTAGCACCACCATGACTGCAGGGATAAAATTGAGTTTGCCAGCCCAGGTGTGGACCAGTTTGCCACCTGTCCCCATCATCTGCTGTGTGGTGGGTGGTCTTTTGGGGGGCCTCCGGGGCTCCAGACTTCAGTCCTCGCTGCCCCACTGCTTCTTGTGTCGTCATCATCTTTTTGCTGTTGCAAATGTGGCTCGAGAAAACTCCAGGACGGCTCCAGGGAAGGTCTCCAAGTAAATGGGGGCCAGACTTCTTACCTCTCTTCTCTTTCCTTGGACAGCACCCCTATCCCTCCGAAGAACAGAAGAAGCAGTTAGCTCAGGATACAGGACTGACGATCTTGCAAGTGAATAACTGGTAAGGGCCTCTGTGTGGCCGCAGAGATGGGTTTGTGGGCCATCTGCCAAATTCCCCCCACACACACACACTCCTTCCCTCCTCGGCTAGTCCTGAAGTTACTGTGGTTGTTGGTGGCTGGGGGGAGTTCTACTGTGTGGACTTGCATGGAGGCAGACATGCTCGAGGTTTTCTCATTAATACATATTAGGATATGTTGTCAAGCTGCTTTAGATATTGCTTGTTAGAAAATGGGGCTAAAAATATACACGTAAACAAGTCAGTAAAATAAATCATAAAACGAGGAAAGGTATGGAGAGAGAACCCAACAGGGTCCTCCCATGAAGCAGATTGGCGGGAGAGCCAGGACAGGTAAAAGGAAGGACTTCTCCACACAGCGCAGAGTTAAACTATGGCATTCGCTACCGAGGGATGTAGTGATGGCCACCAGTTTCGGTGGCTTTAGAAGGGGAGTGGACAAATTCCTGGAGGAGAAGGCTGCTAGTCCTGATGGCTCTGTGCTACCTCCAGTATCAGAGGCAGTATGCCTGTGTACACCAGTGGCTGGGGAACATGGGCAGGGGGGTATTGTTGCATTCGTGTCCTGCTTGTGGGCTTCCCAGAGCCAGCTGGCCGCTGTGAGAACGGAATGCCGGGCTTGGCAGGCCTTTAGTCCGATCCAGCAGGGCTCTTCTGATGCTCTTCTCTTTTCTCCTGGCTTTTGTAGGTTTATTAATGCCAGGCGGCGCATAGTTCAGCCTATGATCGACCAATCAAATCGTACAGGTAGGAGGTCCTGCTGTCAAGGGGGAGCATGGGGCGCATTCTTGTGGTGGTGATGGGCTGCCAGCATGAACATTCCTGTGATTGCCACTCTCTTGCTGTACACAGTTCCTCTGCTTGAGCTGACCAGTGGAGGCTGCTAGCTCCGAGGTCAGAGGGGTGGTGAATCTACTCCGGGTTTCAGGCAGAACCAGGCAGAGCTCTAAAGGAGCTCTCCAAGGTGCACCTTGGTTTCAGGCAGAACCAGGCAGAGCTCTAAAGGAGCTCTCCAAGGTGCACCTTGGAGAGCTCCTTTAGAGCTCTGCCTGGTTCTGCCTGAAACCCAGAGTGGATTTCCCGTCCCACTGACATCGGAGCCACCGGCCTCCACTGGGTTGACCCAGATGGCTCCAGCTGGCACTCGACTGTCTGTGCTTCTGGGTGTAGCACAGTGTCCGGGCATCACACCCCAGCAAACGAGGGCCATTTTTTGTTTTCTTTTTTACATCCTGTAAAGTCCCAATGGAATGCAAGTAGGGGGATTTTTGCTCTCCTGTTCCTCTCTTCCACGCAGGTCAGGGTGCCCCATACAGCCCTGACGGGCAGCCGATGGGAGGCTACGTCATGGACGGGCAACAGCACATGACGATCCGTCCCCCAGGTAAGCGGAGATCAAAGTCGAGGGAGCGAAGGAACGGAGGGGCAGAATGCAAAGCATTGGACGGGATGCCACGATCGTACCAGTCTTCTCAGTTGTGGAACACCGTTTCTGCAAGACACCGTCTTGTCCATCCCATTATGCAAACTGTGTTCTGAGTTGCCCTGGCGTTCCACACAACTTTATTGGGGCTCTTCAGTAAGCAGCCTTGTACTGGCGGACATAGAATTGCAGAACTTTTGAGCCGGAAGAGGCATGGAAGCCATCTAGTCCAACCCCTTGCTCAACACCTCTAGCAAAAGAGAAGCTCCCCCCCCCCACACACACACAATCTGTTCCACGGTCAACCATCTCTTGCATCTAGAAAGTGCATTTATTTATGTATTTGTGATATTTATAGACCTCCAAATGTGACAAAATCCCTAAGCGGTTCACATATAAATACTCAAATCACATGTAATATACAATGTGAAAAACACAACATGAAAAGCTGTTCCAGTTACAGTAAAAACAATACAATACAAGGAGCAGTAAGATGGAGCCCCATGATTAATTTAATTGCAACCCCGGGGAATGCCTGGGTGAACAAGTGCATTTTCAGAAGGTGTTTGAAGGATGCCACATTTTCTGTCTCCTAAGGTTTAGCCGAAATCAGCTTCCCTGCCATTTCTACCCACTGGTTCTAGTCCTGCCCTCTGGGGCAGCATTTGCTCCATCTTCAATGGGACACATCTCAAAAACACTCTGTCTGTTGTCACTGGTCTTCCCAAGCGGGACGCATTCTAGGTGTGCTCCACCGTGGTGTCTCCATTCAAACTGGGCAATGAGAGAGCATTGCGGAGGCTGAACCGATGAGCCCCCATCAAAGGAGAGCACGCCTAAAGCTGAGAAGGGGGGTTGGGGACCTGAGCGACATTCAGAGGTTCTACACCAGGTGTACAAAGTGCGTGAACCGACTGGATAAAACATTGTGCTTCAGGCGATCTCCGTTTAGGCCAGGGGCTGGCAACATGTGGCTGTCCAGATGTTCTTGGACTGCAGCTCCCACGATCCTCAGCTAGCATTGGCCACTGAGAAGTTGCAGCTTGATACATCTGGAGGGCCCTAGGTTGGGGAACGCTGGTTTGGAACCAAAACAGGATTGTTCCCACCCGGTCTCTTCTGCAATTGGTTCCTGTTGATTTTCTCCAGGTCCAGTCAGAAAAGCTCCCGAATTTGAGCTCCCGAATTTGAATGCAACCATTTGCAGTCCACGTCTGAGTGGCAGAACTGGAAATTTAGCGACCTGTTGCTGAATGTTTGTGAACGTTAAATCTGGGGTCTAATGTCAGAGGCGGTATGCTCTTGAGCTCTATTGCGTTGTTTGCACACTTAGGGCGCAATCCTGTGCACGTTGAGACAGAAAAAAGTCCTACAACTCCCAGCATGGTTCGTGGTTCGAGTGTTGGCCTGGGACTCAGGAGACCCAGGTTCTAGTCCCCACCCACTCAGCCATGAAGCTCACTGGGTGACTTTGGGCCAATCACAGACTCTCAATCCCAGCCTACCTCACAGGGTTGTTGTTGTGAGGATAAAATGGAGAGGAGGAGGATTTATGGACGCTGTTTTGGGTTACTTGGAGGAAAAAAGGCGGGATATAAATGCAATAACTAACTATCTAACTAATAAATGCCCCAGCCAGCATGGTGCACCTTAAATACACATTCAGTAAATTACTAAAGGTGCAATGCTATGCATGTCTAGACAGAAAATGGTCCTACAACGCCCATTGCCTTAAATATGTGTTCAGTAAATGACTAAAGGTGCAATCCTATGCATGTCTAGACAGAAAAAGGTCCTACAGGCTGGGAGTTGTAGGACTTCTTTCTGTCTAAACATGCACAGGATTGCGCCCTTAGATGCTGCAGTCCCTGAGCTACCCACAGTGGGCACGTGTGAATCGGCCCTCCATAACTGCGCCCTTGCATGCGAGGTGAAAGTGGGCCCAGCTTGGCCGTGGTGCAGGAAGGCTTTGACCTCGGTGTTTCTGCTCTGCTTCCAGGACCGATGGGTATGGCTATGGGTATGGAGGGGCAATGGCACTACATGTAAAGCCCTGAACGTGCTGACGACACCAGAGGGGAAGTGAGTATCGTGGGAGCGTGAGGTGGCCGGGGCGCTCACTGGGGCTCCTCCTCAAGTCCTTGTGGCTAGATTGAGAGCCAGGCACACAGCAAGGCCGGGCTTGGCACCGGTGCCTGCCACGCAGGGCTGGCGGCAAGGGTCGGCGTGGTGGGGCACCTGCCGAGGGCCCACACCCCAGCAGGGGCCCTCTGATAAGAGCCCCCTGGAGCTGCTCCTCCTCTTCACCACTGCAACCTGCTCGTTTCCCTGCCTCTCGCTCCGGCCCAATCAACAAAGGTGGGGAGCAGGAGCCGCCGTAGCCTCCTTGCGCCCTGGCCCTCTGCCTGCCAAGCAAGCGAGAGGCAGCCACGACGAGAAAAGGGCGGGAGAGCAAGAGCAGCCGGTGACAATGGCAGTGAGAAGGTGGATTCGCTGAGGGAGGGGGCCCAAGGAGGGTGTCCTGCCTAAAGGCCCTCTGAACCCTGGAGCCGGCGCTGCTGCCGTGATGCCCTCCCCAGCGAAGTGGCCGGCCCTTTGAACTGCCCCTTTAGAATTCCCCACAAAGCTCTGGAGCGATACCACAGCAGCGGTATTGTGGGAAATGTTAAGTGGTGGCTCCCCTCGAACCTGGCCGGTGCATTTACGGATCGATTCAACATGCATCCTCGGTGCGGGAGTTGGATCTCTTCAGTCATTAACTGCCGCCATTCCAAGATTTAAGTGGTGGATGGACACAGCAAAGCGAGCTTTGGTTGCTGAGCGGTATAGAAATGCAATATTTTTTTTTTTTTAAGCCTCAGTGACGCTCATTCCTCACCCCTTCTTTGGCTCCCACAGGTTTCCAGACTCGGCTAGGTGTGCGGGCAACATACCCCACCAGATTTACGGACCCGAGACTCCTGGTGCATCAGGGCCCGGTGCGCCCGTCCTCCTGACCTCCCCTGCACTCTACAAGAAGGTGCCACGGACTGTCCTCCCTCTCCCCCCTTCACCCTCTACAGCCACGATGCACGGCCACCGTCCGCACTGCCACGCTTGACCAGAGGAAGCGGCCTCCCCACTCCCACCCCTCCCGGATGGACCAAGCACAGACAGAGCGTCCCACGTGGTTGTTCCCCACCCCCACACAGTTCCTTTTCCCTCTCCCTCCTTTGACAAAAGAAGGGCTGTCTTGACAACACGTAGCCAAAAATTTCAAGGGTCCAGGAATCTCCAGCAGCGTTTCGCCTGCCGAGGTCATAGGGGCCAGTCAACGGATCACAATAAGCAAGCTGAACTTTGATGGAAATGGATCCACCCCACCCCCCTGGCGTTCAAAGAGAAGGAGGGAAGCGGACAACATCAGTCATCTTGAAAGAGAGAAGTGGAGAGGGGAAGGCTGTGGAGTTAACTTTCAATTTGTTGGGGTCTGTGCTCTCCCCCCACCTCCACCCCCACACAGACCACATGCACTGTTCGTATGCTCCCCACCACTGTCTGAGGGGGCCAAAAGCCAGCTATGGGCACAATTGTCCCTCCACGGACCTCTTTTCAAAACAAGACAATGTTCCAAGCAGGGTTTTGGTTTCGGGTTTCTTTCCCCCCCGCCTTCCTCTTTCTTTCTTTCTTTCTTTCTTTCTTTCTTTCTTTCTTTCTTTCATTTCTTTTTTCTTTCTTCAGTCTGGATGTGATTAATTATTAATTAATTATTGGTGTTGATGCTCAGAAAGGGGAAGTAAATTAAATTGTACGGTTTTTTTTTCCCTTTTGGGGGGTTCTTGTTTTTATGTGCTTTTTGTTTTGTTTTGTTTTTGTTTTTTAAATGAGAATAATTCAAGAAAAAGAAAACCAAAATGAACTAACTGCGCAATCTGGTGTCTTTTGTTTTGTTTTGTTCTGTTCTTGTTGGCTTGTTGTTGTTCAAAGACAGAGAGGCAAAATGTTGTTTACCTCCTCCTTGTCATATTAGAACTGGAGTGTCGGAAGAATTCCCCTGAAAATGCTTCCAGGGGTGAAGAGAAATCAAAGGAGAACAGGTTGGGGGAAAACCAGCCACTTAGCGTGCAGTCCTATGGGGGTAGTTGGCCACTTACAAACTCAGAGGTGACTGACTATTCAATGCAGGACAAGTGGAGTGTGGAGGGGAGCTTCTCCTCCATGCTCCGGCCACCCTGCATTTGCCGATTTCAGCTGTCTAGCCAAGGCACCTCGGAGTGGGAGGGGGAGGCTGGATGGTGCACAGGAAGCATTGTAATGGTGCTTCTGCTGTCCCCTCCTGTCCCTGCCCCCAGGAACGCCCCCTGTTCACACGCTCCACACTGCTCTTCTGAGCGCGGAGCTGGGGACAAACTGCACTGCCTACGAGGCGGCGGGGGATGAGGTGGGGAGGGGTTTTTCTGGGAACCGACCTCAGAGCACAGGCTCCAAGATCAGTTTCCAGAAAATGAAAAATCCTATGGCTGTCTAGCTGCTGTATAGCAGCCATAGGATTGCACCCTAAGGGTGCAATCCTATGCATGTTTAGATGGAAAAAAAGCCATACAATTCCCAGCATACCCTAGCCAGCATGGCTGGCTGGGTGATGCTGGGAGTTGCAGGGCTTTTTTTCTGTCTAAACATGCATAGGATTTCACCTTTCAGGATCCTGGAAGCACTAATGTCTAATGGTCTGTCTACATCACACATTTTAAACCAGTTTAACTGTTGGAATGACTCTTCCTATGAAAACTGGGAATTATAGTTCTCTGAATTCTTTTGAGTAGCCTTCCTCAACTTGGTGCCTTCCAGACCTGTTGGACTGCAACTCCAGTCATTCCCATTGGCCATGCTGGCTGGGGATGATGGAAGTTGTAGTCCAACCCATCTGGCAGGCACCAGGTTGGGGAAGGCTGTGGTAGGGCAACTTTCGGGGCACCTCCACGCTACAAACCCATACCTGCTTTGTACCAGCTTAGGTGTCACAGCTGCCCCCAATCAATTCTGGTCATCGAAGTTTGGCATGGGGGCTGCAGATTCTCTTAGAGATCCCTTACTATTTATTTATTACATTTATATTCCACCTTTTTTCCTCCTTAAGGAACCCAAGGCGGCATACAAAATCCTCCTCCTCCTCTCCATTTTATCCTCACAAGAACAACCCTGCGAGGTGGGTTGGGCTGAGAGTCTGTGACTGGCCCAAAGTCACCCAGCAAGCTTCCATGGCTGAGTGGGGACTAGAACCCAGCTCTCCCAGCTCCCAGTCCAGCGCTCTAGCCACTGCACCACACTGGCTCTTGTCTGCCCCCATCTCAAACCTGCAATTTGCAGAAGTCCCGGCAAAGGAAAATGATGGTGGAAGTAGTTTAAATAGCCTATGGAATAGATATACTCTTGGCACTTTAGAGAACCATCCCCAGAGAGATTTTCAGATTTCCACCACCCACCCCACCCCCAGCTCCCTGAGAGAGTAGATTGTGTTATGATAGAGGGAGTTTATACACTTGTCTATACTTGTCATATGTGTATATATATATATATATATATATATATATATATATATATATATATATTTTCCACTATTTGCATGCACCCCGCCTTTCCATTGCAGTAATCAAGGTGGCTGACAAGAGTCTACTGAACATCTGCAAATAAAACAGTCTAACCAGAAATGCAGCTGCATCATTCCATGTAAACACAGCCAATTGTCCCCAGCCCAAAGTGAATAACAGAACAGATTTATTACGAAGCAGCCAGGAAGAAACCACATTGCCCATCTGTGGTGCCCTCCAGACATGTTGGATTTCAATTCCCATTGTCCCCTGCTATGGCAGTGCCAGCTGGGAGTGATCCAAGTTACAGCCACGCACATCTGGAGGGCACCGTGTTGAAGAAGGCTGAAACAGTCATTGCTGCTTGCCGAAAACCTAGCAGTGATGGAGCCCGTTGTAGGGGGCTATTCCATTGCCGTTTCTGGTCAAAAAGGTTCTTTGAGCCATGGAAGCACTACAGAAACCTGCAACACTGCTAAGCAGAATGTGCGCACCACAGGATGCCACCAGGCCTCTCTCCTCTGGCCTTTCAACGCTTGGAACTGCTCCTCTCCAGCCGATGATGGCATCAAGTTCACACGTTCAGTCCCAGTTTTCTCCCTCTGCACCCAGGATCGGTGCCTGGCACTCTTCCAGGTGTGTTGGACTACACCTCCCATAAGCCCCAGACAGCATGGCCAATAGTCAGGGTGATGGGAGTTGTAGTCCCACACATCTGGTGGCCACCAGGTTGGGGAAGGATGGCCTACAGTACCTAGCTCACAGTCAACTCACAGCAACATAGGAAACCTCCTTCTGTCTGGTGATACAAATTGTTCGCCTGGCCCAGTGTCTTCTGCTTTCATGCTCGCCCTTCTGAAGTTCTTCATTTCAGCCGAATGCATAGCAGAAGTCCAAACTGGCATGGCATGGCTGCCAGGCGCCCTGGGGTGCCCTGGAGTGGCTCTCACCAGCCTACGGTGACCACTGCCACAACACCCCCAAGGATGGCACCGATAGGCATGAAATTCGCATATGGTAATTTATAGGCAGAGATGCACATTTGGAAATGACGGGCAGCGCCCAACTGCGACATTCCGCAAACTCACATAGCGCAATCAGAGCTCCGCTGAATCTGTTGTGCAATCGGCACTCCATTAAGCTTGCACAATCGGTTGTGCGAGCAGTTGCACAACTGGTTGCACAACGGGTGCATTGCACAATGGGTGCAAGCAGTTGCATAACCAGTTGCACAAGCAGAATGCAAAACCGCTTGCGCCAACATAGCTTCAGTTGGGTTCTTCTCTTGTGCATAGTTTGGAACCTGGTTTCTGCCAGCACCACATCATTCACACCAACGGAATGACGCAGTTGAGGATGACCCAATGGCTATAATGGAAAGAGAGATGCAATGCATCTCCCCACAGCAGGGATGGCTGTGGCCAGGTGAGCAGCGCCCCTGCTGCTCAGTCTGCTGCTGTCCAGGGGCATGACTGTGGATGGGCCACTTCGAGGCCCCCCGCCTGCTCTCCCTTCTTGCTACGGCTCCTTATTTTGAAACTGGGCAGCCCCTCCAAGTGGAAGATGCCCCCAAGCAGCGGCTGTCCTTTGGAGATACACAGTTTGGATCTTGCCTCTGCCACAAGGCAGCTTTTTTAAACTCCTGTCTTTCAGCTCCCCATCTGTAATATGGGGATGATGCTGCTGATCTGCCTTACAGGGTTGTTGTAAGGATGACCGAGGACCACTTTGCACCATCTGAAGTGCAATATAAAATGCTAAAACAAGCAAGAATCTTGTAGCAGCTTAAAGATGAATATGTCTATTACGGCATAATCTTTCATGGCCTGGAGTTGACTTCATTAGACTCATGAAGTGTTGTCCTCAGTTTGGCAGGTACAAATGCATAGGCACCTGGGGGGCGGAGGGGGAGTACAGAAGGTGGGTCTGGATTGCTATCAAATGCAAAAAGTCTGGTCTGTGATCATTCCATTCAACTTAAAGGTATGCAAGACTGACACAGCATCCATTCACAACAGCAGCAGTGGGTGAGTGTTCCCAAAATAATCTCAGCATTGAGGAGTAAATGACCACCTGCAGTGGGAAGGAAACGACTGCCTCCATTCAGTCCCAAACAAACACATCAAACTTCATCATTCTTTCCAATTCAGCCATTTCACACCGGAGTCTCTGTCTGCAATTCTTCTGTTGCAGGAAGCAACTTCATATGAACTGCCAATAATTCTTCTTCTGAAATGGGAGAACTGGCAATTATCTGAATGCAGGATCTCCCTGACTCAGAGAGAGATTCCTTAAGACATCAATGCCACATGGTCTCCATTTACTCCACCCACCACCTATGGCAGCAGAGGCGGAATTAATAATGAAGTTTGATTCCATTTGTTTGGGTCTAAATAAAGACAATGGTTTCCTTTCCCACTGCAGATGTTCATTAGCGCAGCCATGTACCCAGAGTACAAATCCCAGGGACCAAGTAAGGTGGTGGCATGCTGAGTTCTGATACTTTGAACCTTAATACAGCCTTCCCCAACCTGGTGCCCTCCAGATGTGCTGGGACTGCCATGAGTGGCTGAGGCATGCTGGGAGTTGTAGTCCAACACATCTGGAGGGCACCAGGTGGGGGTAGGCTGCCTTAATGCGTACCGAAGCTTCCAAATATTACCTGCCAGATTTATCTAGATGGCCAGTATTCATGTTTGGCTGCCAGACCTCACGCTTTTTGTTTACTAGTGTACACCAGGGCCATGACGTCCACCTGGAAGCACCTTGCTTGCAGAACAAGCAAGTCCCCTTGGGACTGTGCAGGTGTGTGCGGTGGGGGTGGGGCCAATTTGGCTTTAGGCCAGGAGGGGGACCCAATGACTGTTCCATCTATGATATCAAAATGTTTAAAGCAGAAGCACGGAATCTCTTTCTGCCCGAGGGCTGAATTCCATGTCGGAGAAATTCTTGGGGGCTGCATTCTAGCTGTGGGCAGGGTTTAAGGCAAAAGGGGTGGGGCCAAAATGCCAAAAATACCACCCTATTGTAGCTTAAAGTTCTTACTGGCAGACATGAAGCCTTAGCAGAGGCATTTCAGCCATTTAAAATGACCAGGGGCGGGGAATGCACCAAAGCTGTGAAACGTCCAAATGCGTGGTGTTTGGGGGAAGGGGGCGGGGCCAGGAGAAGGGGGCATGGCCTTCTGAGATCCCCAGGGGGGCAGATAAATGTACATAATCACATTAGGCGGCTGTGGCCAAAGGGATGCTCAGATGTTGCATACCAGCCTATGGCTTTGCAGTGTTGTCGGAGTCCTGCCATCTTCAGCTATAACCATTAGGAGATAAGCTCAGATGTCGCATACCAGCCTATGGGATGCTCAGACATCAATGGGATGCTCAAAGCGATGCTCAGTGCAATGGTGCTCAATGCGATGATCCTATGGGATGCTCAGACACAGATGGGATGCTCAAAGGGATGCTCAGACGTTGCATACCAGCCTATGGCTTTGCAGTGTTGTCGGAGTCCCGCCATCTTCAGCTATAACCTTTAGGAGAGCTGGTTGGCCACTGTGTGAACAGAATGCTGAGCTAGATGGACCCTTGGTCTGATCCAGCAGGGCTTTCTTATGTTCTTATGAGATGGGCTGTTGTTTCAGAAAGCTATCAAGTGAGATGTGGGAAGTGCTTAATTCTTTGGGCCAGTTCGCAGAGGTTTTTGTATGTGTAAAGGCCAGAATTTGCTGAGGAGCAGCAACATTATCATCATTCCATGCCACTGTTCAAACTGCGTGATCCAGGCACGGGCAGCCTTAAGGCTTGCAGGATCTCCTTCTGCTTCTGTTTTTAAACTTGGATCCTGAGGTCCGCTAACCAGAACCAGGTGCAAAAGAAAGTGGCTAAGGACGGAGCTAGATGGTGGCTCAAGAGGCAGAGCCAATTCCCTACTTTACTCCAGGAGCCATTCACTGGGATGTCCTGCATAAACAAATACAAATAATAATTAAACGGCAATTGATTAATGATTATAATAATTAAATATTAATTAAATATTAAAGAATTAAATGTTAATTATTATTTAATGATAAACAGAATAAATTTTAAAAACTACATCTGAGTTACTACAGATCTGAGAATCTAAGAGCCTAATATTTGCCAGTGGGGAAGCCTTATTGTTGTGGCTACTGTTAAACAAATGGGAGACAAAAACCATTGCTGAGTGATGGGAAATGATCCAGTGGATCCTGCTATACCTTCTGCCCATCCCAGGTAAGCTGTGGAATTTATTTTATTTATTTGTTACGTTATATATCCTGCCATACACAGCCCAAGGCAGTGTGTATGATCCTTTTCTTCACTTTATCCTCACAACAATCCTGTGAGGTAGGTTAGGCTGAGCATCACAGGCCTAAAATCACCCAGTGAGCTTCATTGCTGAGTGGGAACTTGAACCTGGGTCTTTCCAGTTGCAGTCTACCACACTAATCGCTACACCAACTCTCCTGCTCACTTCCTAACAGTAACTCATTGGATGCTGGGGGCTCTGATATCAGTGGGGCAGTGAATTCGCTCTGGGTTTCAGTCAGAACCATTCAGAACTCTAAAGCTTCTATCCAAGGTGCAAACCACTCCATGGGTCACTCCGTGTTGGGAATCTGACCCAGTTTAAGGATTTTGTTTTTAGAGTTGACCAATCAAAAGAAGGAAGGCTGCATTATCACAAAATCTGATTGGGGGCTCGCATTATACAATTATCCTCAATACAAAACAAACAAATCCCTGCATGTAGAAAAACTAGTGTGTCAGGGACCAGGCTTCTACAGCCAAGCTTTCTCCTTAGCATGCTAATTATCTCAGGTGTGAAGAATGTTTATGTTTGCTTTTGGCCGTGTGACACTCACCTGTCCTGTCCCATTCCACCTGGAAGCAGAATTGCCCAGGCATGGGTTTACCACCGTCCTAAGAATTAGCCTATAGATCAGGCTTGCGGAACTTGGCGCCCTCCAGATGTATGGGACTACAACTCCCACCATCCCCGCTGATGGGGAATGTGGTCCCACACATCTGGAGGGTGCCAGGTTTGGGAAGGCTGATCTATAGAGAGCCTCTCCATGCTGGCAGCACCAGTTTGAGGTGTGCTGGATGTGGCTGCCTGGCGTCTCACACTCGAGGCAGCAGGAGAGAGAGGCTGTGGCTGCCCCTTCGCCTGCTCAGCTCTGCTGCCGCCATCGATCCGGGAGGCGGCTGGCTGTGATATCTCATCGTGGGTCAGCCTTGTCTTGATTAGAGGAAGGGGATAACGGCCCTCTCAGGGCCCGCAGCCAGACATGCTGATGGATAGCCTGGTGGCCCAGAGAGGGATTAGAGCAAGCGAGAAGCGTTAAGAGCTCTCTGAGTGAGCAGATCTTGGATCCATCAGGTCTGGCCCAACCTGCCAGCTCCATCTTTGTCCTGGAATTTGGATGCTGCAGTGTCCCACCTTCATGGGTACCATGCCAGGGGCATTAGAAGACCTCGGACCATAGGGCCCGGGCCCTGAATCTATTTCCTTGGGCCCAGGATCTATTCCCCATGGTACTGAGTGTCTGCTGGTGCAAATGGAAGGCTTTTTTGCTAAGCCTAATTGCCTTGCAGGGGGATTGTAGCTAGGGTGGGAAGGGTTAACTCTCCGCTTCCCAAATGCTGCAGCCCCCTCCCCAATCTCGGCCTGGTTTGGGATGGTTTGGGGCAGGGTGCCAATTAACTGGAATTTCTGTTGAAATGATTTGGATGAGAAATTAATTGACTGGCTTTGCCTCTTGTGAAATTTAAATAAATCCTAGAAATGATTTCTACATTTGCATACATAGATATAAATTAAGATATGCAAATTTTATGCAGATTGGTGTGCTATGGCCCTGGGCCCCAAATCTTTTAAGTGCCTAGCAACTCCCCTGCACCACGCCACATCCCCCCACTTCTCAAGGGGCCCCTCCATAACAAATGGTTTTCCTACTCTGGAAAACATAATTGCGTGTAGGAATAATAAATACGGAAAAGGTTTTTTTCCTGACAAGGGAAGGGCCAAAGCAAAAGCACTGGGGACACTTTGTTTAGGGAAACGTTTATAAAACTTTGCATGGTGCAGAGTAGGACAAATCTGTCAAGTTCAGTTTCTCATTTTTCAAATCAGTCCAGTTCATCTTGTCCATTTCCATATCCGTTTGAGATATTTTTTTAAAGAATTCCCACAAGAATCATATGCTTGTTTTGCTCATTTCTCCAAATGAATGCTTTTTTGTGCGCAATATTGCCAAATGCATGCATTTTTGTAAGACATTTCCCCTAAGATATACTTTTTTGTGTCCATTTCTTGACTGGAGAATTCCATTGCAAAATTTGGAGACGTGTGAATTTGGAAGGGGAACTGAATTTTGGTTTGTGGACATGATCGAAAGTGCAAAATTAGGTATGTTTGCATTAACATGCAAACTGAACAAATTGCTCCCCATCCCTAGTGTGGGGACAAAGAGATCAACCCTGCCCCCTAATAATTGAATTTGGGTTCATACAAAGAAGCTGATGGGCAAAAGGAAGCAATCCTTCTTGTGTGTCCTGCTTTACAGTCCTCTGTTCGAAAGGCTGCCCAGTCTGAGTACAGTATAAAAATAAAGAGCCATAAGGAGGGAGTGCAAGTGGTTCGACAAATTCCTGGAGGAGAAGGCTAGCCGCGGCTACTAGTCCTGACAGATCTATGCTACCTCCAGTATTAGAGGCAGGATGCCTAAGTACAGCGGTTGCTGGCGAGCATGCGTAGGAGAGAGCTGTTGCGCTTGTGTCCTGCTTGTGGGTTTCCCGTGGGCAGCTGGTTGGCCACTGTGTGGACAGAATGCTGGACTAGATGGACCCTTGGTCTGATCCAGCAGGGCTCTTCTTATGTTCTTATGAGAGGATGGTTCTGCTTGCACAAGATGACCAGTGGAAGTGTAGTGGCAGTGTAGGACATTGCCCATTGTCATTGCTTCGGCATTGATACCTGAGCACCCGCAACTTGTATGCAGATCTGTGTCCTTTTGGTGATGCATTTGCCCTATTTTGGTGATGCAGCATAAGCAGCCACCCTAACTTCTTCAGGCAACGCACAATTCGCTTACAGAATTGGCTGGTAGTGGCTTAGAGGTGGTTCGAGAGAGGGCAATTTGACAAATTTGTGGGCTTTCCGTGGCTATGAGACAGGCTGGCTGGGGGGAACCTCCCTATGCAGGTGCAGTCTACCACTAAATACCAATGCTGGTGACAAGGAATAGGGCATGGCCATGAGCTGGTGATTTCCTAGGGAAATCTGGCTCAGAGCAGCTAAAAACAGAATGCTGAGACTGGATGGACCTTGGCTTGATCTTTTTGTTTTAGTTTTAAACAAAGACGGCCACACATGTGCAATGGCTGGACGTGTGTGCTGGGCGCCACGTGCAGTGCAGACTGCATGTTTATTTCCTACATGGGATTGCCTTTTGGAAGCCTGGACCCTATCCCTTTCTCATTCCTGGAAACACTACAGATGCATATATCCACCGATAGACTGCTCTCTCTCGCTCTCTTGCTCTCTCTCCACACACACCCCCACACGCATGCACGCAACACAGGCCAACAACCGCTGCTGAACCATTTCCAATTCCAAGCCTTTGCTAGGGACAGATTAACAGCAAACAAGGGGGCTGGGTTCCGAACTAGGCTGTGCTAATTTACGGGGCATCCATGTCCCATTGTTGGCGGCGTGATTCATACCAGCAGGCGCAGCAATTGGTGGGTAATGTCAGTGAGAGGCTCGGGGTGGGGGTGGAGGAGAGAGGGGGAGGAATGATGGATGGGCCGTGCCAAAGAGGTAGAATTAGGTGTCGGGGACCCTGGCTTTCTAGAAGAAAAAATAGGAAGGGGTGGGGAGCTGGGGAAATAAGAATCATAATAAAGTCATTTATCACCAGGCGATGCTCACCAGTCAAGCTGCCGATCTCTGGGGAGCGGAGGGGGGGGGAGAAGAAGAGGGGGGCGGTGGGTGGGAGCAGCTTGGACTGAGCGCGCATTTTCTGAGCCACTGGTTTTTAAGCAATGTTGTTGCTTACTAGAGAAACGGACCAGGGTCGGGAATAGGGATGCTTGTATGCCTCATTTTTTCCGTCTTCCAGATATGCCCGAGGGTTATGATATCAGTGGTGTCGTTTATACAGTGTGTGCGCGTGTGTAGAACATTTCTGGCTCCACTTCTCCAGGTTTTGGACCACATTTAGCGATTCCTCAGAAGGCAGCATCCCCCAACCAGTTGCCCTCCAGATGTGTTGGGATGAAGAGGTGATTCAGCAGATCTGGAGGGCGCCAGGTTGGGGAAGCCTTATCTATACTGAATCTATACAATTCACCAGTTCTACACAGCAGCCGGGATCCAAAGACCCCCTTGTGCACTTGGAAGTCACTTTTGTGCAAGCATAGGAGGGTTTGCCGGTTCTTCCCCACACTGGACATGCATCGGGGGGTCTGCCAACCCACAGGAGTGGTTTGCGGGGAGGCATGAGGGGATGCAGTGGGGAAGGACAATCACTCAGTGGTAGAATGCAGGCTTCACACGCAAAAGGTCCCAGATTCAATCCCCAGCATCTCCAGGTAGGGCTAGGAAAAAATCCTGCCTGAAACCCCAGAGAGCTGCTGCCAGTCAGTGTCAACAGTACTGGGCTAAGAACATAAGAAGAGCCCTGCTGGATCAGACCAAGGGTCCATCTAGTTCAGCACCCTGGTCACACAGTGGCCAACCAGCTGTCGACCAGGAACCCACAAGCAGGGCATGAGCGCAACAGCACCCTCCCGCCCAGGTTCCCCAGCAACTGGTGTACATAGGCTCACTGCCTCTGGTACTGGAGGTAGCAAAGAGCCATCAAGACCAGTAGCCATTTATAACCTTTTCCTCCCGCAATTTGTCCAACCCCCTTCTAAAGCCATCCAAATTGGTGGCCTTCACCACATGCTGTGGTAGTGAATTCCACAGTTTGAATATGTGCTGTGTGAAGAAGTCCTGAATCTCCCACCAATCAGCTTCATAGGATGACCCCATTAGGTTCCAGTATTTTGAGAGAGGGAGAAAAATTTCTCCCACCCTACATGGACTCAGGGTCTGACTCTGCATAAATCAGCTTCCTGTGGTCTTTGTTCCTAAATTCCTGTGCAAAGCCCCAATCCGTGCATGGAACAGCAAACATGGGCCCTTTGATCCTGTTGTTATGAACATGGAAATGGGCCTGCATAAGAGGTACGCATGCTAAGGCACGTATCTCTTAGCTTAGAAATAAGGGTGACATTTGATAACATTTGTAAGAGTGAGGAGGAGTTCTAAGGAGAGAAATCACAATGCAAGAACATAAGTTACAGCTTCTCTCTCTCCCCTTCCCCGCCCCATCTTGAATATGTGCAAGGGAGGACCTTGAAACATTGCAAATCTATTTATTTTAAATTTTTTATGTTTCAATTTTGTTGTAAGTCACCTTGAGTTGTTTTTGAGAAAGGCATCTAAGAAATCTTAATAATAATGATAATGATAATAATTCTTTGTCCCCTCCAAAATCTGGACTGAGGCACCCCCTTAACCCTTTGCCATATCCCAATGGGGCAAGGGAGAAAGCCTTTTCTTATTTCCAAGTGAGAACAGGTTGGAGTTCCACTTTGCTCATTGCCAAGTGTTTTTTTCTACCAAGTGGGAAAACCCCAGTGAAGCAGGGTTGCCACTTCTTTGTTTATTTTTCAACTGGCCCAGCTCCTGTGCTTGTGGCAACAGCACAGCAGGCAGAAATGTAACAGGTGAATCATTTCCTGCCACGTATTTCAGGCCTGAACGAAGTGTGACTGACCCCCGCAGCCCCAGATGCCAGACAAAGTCTGTACACTGCCTTGATGCTTTTTCGTGTGGGGTTGCCAACTTTTTTTAAAAAAACAGCTCCTTCACTTTTAAGGGGAACTCCTTCTGCTGGCATGATGGGCAGCAGGTGATAATGGTGATCTCCATGCCATGAAAACCTTTACCTGGTGGGAGATAGATGTTACCTCTAGGAGTAGCACAGGCCTGTTTCTTGCCCCGGGCAGTTGGCGACCTTATTAATTTTCAAGACACTAGTGATGGTCACGAATTTGGATGGCTTTCAAAAGGGGTTAAACAAATTCCTGGAGGAGAAGGCTAGCAATGGCTACTAGTCCTGATGGCTCCATGCTCCCTCCAATGTCAGAGGCAGTCTGCCTATGTACACCAGTTCTTATCTTCTTCTGTATTTGTGTGGCCAAACCACACTTTCCTATTAGCTGGATCCCTTTAAATATTGCTCAACTTTTGCATCCAAGCCCAGAAAAGGTGCCTACAGCAGGACTTTAATAGGAGCTGGGGTGGCTTTGAGTTGGTGAGGATGACAAAAGGTTTAAACAGATGGGTGAAAGGCAGCTTCGCACCCCCCCCCATTCCCCTCCATGGTCTCTGGGAAGGCTTAGACGCAATGCGTGGCCATCCCTGGTTCAATCACAGGCTAATGAAGCCACATTAATCATCCAATTATACACCTGTCAGGCTGGGAACAATAGCACGAGCCTCTCTGAATGAGACTGGGGGCATCTGAGCTCACTGGGCCCCCATAGGCAGAACAAATCCAAGGGAGACAATAGGAAACAAACCAAAGATGACTCCAAAGCGGGTTGGAGATGAACCATGGTGGGGAGGGGGAGTTAAGCTCATGGGGAGTTCTGTCTGCTCCCCCCTTCCAACACACTGCCTGAAAAAAGGACACCCAACCCCAAAATCATGGCTCTTGCATCCAGGCACAGAAGACTCTGCCAGCCAGCTGCAGAGGAATTCGCCTCACCTGCCTGTTTGAGGATGATAAGGGGGAACCGGATATGGCAACCCCCAGAAATACTTTGGGGTGTGGGGAAGCTGAGTGTGTGTGTAAGAGTTCAGGATTCCTTTGGCATTTGCAAGCAGAAGAAATAGGGTTAGGGTTAAGAAATAAGAACATCAGAAAAGCCCTGCTGCATCAGATCAAGGGTTCATCTATTCCAGCACTCTGTTCACTCAGTGGCCAACCAGCTGTTGACCAGGAACCCACAAGCAGGGCATGAGCACAACAGCACCCTCCCACCCATGTTCCCCAGCAACTTGTGTACATAGGCTCACTGCTTCTGGTACTGGAGGTAGCACGCAGCCATCAGGACCAGTAGCCATTGATAGCCTTTTCCTCCAGGAATTTGTCTAACCTCTTCTAAAGCCATCCAAACTGGTGGGCATCATTACTTCCTGTGGTAGCAAATTCCATAGTTTGACTATGCGCTGTGTGGAGAAGTCCTTCCTTTTATCTGTCCTGGATCTCCCACCAATCAGCTTCATAGGATGACCCTGGGTTCTAGAATTTTGAGGGAGGGAGAAAAATGTCTCCCTGTCCACATTCTCCACACCATGCATAATTTTGTAGACCTCTATCATGTCTCCCCTTGCCCTCCTTTTTTCCAGGCTAAACAATCCCAGCTGTCGTAACCTTCTCTCATAGGGGAGATGCTCCAGCCCCTTGGTCATTTTAGGGAGCAATCCTTTGGCCACTAGTCAACGGCTAGACAGCCATAGGATATCTGGTTTTCCAGGAACTGATCTCGGAGCCTGTCCTCCGTGGTTCCTGCAGGTAGGGCAGAAAAGCCCCATGCGAGAGGAGCACAGAGCAGCCAAAATGGGGCCTTCCCAGGGGGCGTTCCCGGGCGGGGAGGGTGGAAATGCCCGTACGACACATCCAACGTGTCGTACGCAAGCCTCCTCCCGCGCTCAGCCCTCCTACTGCTAGACAGCCGCAATTGGCTGTCTAGCCGAAAATGCAGGGCAAGAGAAGCGCAGAGGGAATGATCCCCTCTGTGCTTCTCCTGCCCTGCTTTGGATAGGTGGTCACCTCCAAGTTCAGAGGCGGCTGCCTATCTGCATAGGATTGAATTCTTAGTTGCCCTTTTCTGCATCTTTTCTAGCTCTACAATACATTTTTTTAGGTGTGGTGACCAGAACTGTATGCAGTATTCCAAGTGTTGCTGCACCATAGATTGATACAGGGGCAGTATGATGTTGGCAATTTTATTCTCAATACCTTTTCTAATTATGCCTGGACTTTGACTTTTTTCAGCACCCGCACACTGGATTGACATCTTCATTGAGCTGTCCACCACAACTCCAAGATCTCTTTCCTGGTCAGTCACTGCTAGCTCAGATCCCATCAGGCTATACTTTAAGTTGGGATTTTTTGCCCCAATATGCATCACTTTACAACTTTTGTTGTAAACTTTTTTCTCAACTTTTTCTTCCTTTTTACTTTGTCTGGCTGTTGTGCCTTTAACACCAGCTATCTTTAATTTAATTTAATTTTATTTTATTTTTGGTGCCTATACTTTTAGACTGCCCCATAACCAAAGTTCACTGGGCTGTCTACAATACATTCAAAACATCACGTGCAAACATTAAAACAAAGTATAAAAACAGTGCAACCCCCCGCCCCAAGATAAATTCAGCAGCTAAGAATACAACCATCAAAACAGCAGCAGAATAAAGTACTAAAACAACTAAAACAACAACAAAACCCCCCAACCAGTTCTTAAAATGCCTGGGAGAATTAAATAGGGCTTTGATTTGTGCCGAAAAGACCACAATGTAGGCACCAGGCGAGCCTTTCTGGCGAGGGTCTTCCATAGAACTGGTGCCACCACCGAAAAGATCCTCTCCTTAGTAGCTACCTGCCTCAACTCATTTGGCAAGGACACCTGAGGAAGAGCCTCAGATAATGATCTTAATGTCTTGGTAGGTAATATGTAGAAATGCAACCTGAGAATTTTTCTCCTAGCATGGAGCTAAAGCCATGGGGTGGATGAGATTTTTGAAAAATGACCTAAGGATGCAACTCTGCATGTTTAGACAGAAAAGGAGTCCTACAACTTCCAGCATTCCCCAGCCAGCATGGAAGTTGTAGGGCTTTTTTCTGTCTAAACATAAATAGGGTTGTGCCATAAATGTGCTCTAAATGTGTCAGATGTTAAAAATATGGGAGTGGGACCGATGGGGAAAATGGCACCATGGGGAGGTGGAAGTTCTGGAGTCTTAGCAGCCTTGGTTGGCAACCAAGTGGGCAAGCATCTCTCTGTAGTTTTGCCTCATGCCAACTGCCTGCAGACTGGATTAAAACTACACACAGACACACGCAATATATCCACCCTTGGAATAAACTCCTGCTTTGTTGAAATCATGTACAATCGCTGGGAAGTCATAAATATTCTCTCTTCAAATCTGTCAAGTCTCAAATCCATTCTTTATCTAGATCTTGGGGTGGGAGGAAAGTAGAATTGTTATGTCACCTCTTTTAGACTGAATACCAAACTTGATTGCAGCACATTTTTCAACAGCACAAAATTAAATAATAAAAACAAGAAAGTTCTGGGGTGGCAGTGGCAGCAGCAGCGGTGGGGGTGGGTGGGTGGGAGGGAATGATAAATAGACTCCTATGTTAACGTGCAGGGGAAACCCCCTGAAATGAGTGCATGGCAGGAAAGTGGGAAGGTGATACTATACCAGCTGGGAATGATGGGATATGTAGTTCAACATGTCCCATCATGTGGAGTGTCCAAGTGTCCAAGTTGGGCCAGGTTGTTACATGGTCCAACTCCTGTATAGATTATGGCACAGATGTGGTCTTTATACTGGTGGTCAGCAACCAACAGCCTGTACCTGAACTCCCTCCCTGGAAAAGTCAAACCAAAGAAGGTTCAGTAAGGTCACTATTTAGTAACACAAACAATAGCGAATCAAAACAACTTATGTTGTTGCCTAGTTATTAATTAATATCTTAAGTAGTGGCAACATTTAGGGCTCCTTCACACCAGGCTTTTATCCTGCAATTGAGATTGCTCCTTCACGGAAGTTTGCAGGCTCTTTACATGATACTGTGATCATCCCAGGCATCTCCTGCACTAAATGTCCTTCGTTCTGTTTTTAAATAGATCGCAGATAATGAGCTCTCAAATTACCCCGTTGTGTTCCACTTCAGTTCCCTCCGTGAAAAGAGTGAAGTGGCAAGAAGTGGAGCGAGATCAGTGAAAGAGAATGGAAGACTCAGATATGGGGAGAAGGAGGGGGAAGGGGGAGGGGAGGGGGGAAAGAGGGAGTCGTGATCTTGCATTTAAAACATAAGCAGAAAGCCCTGTTTTAAATGCAGGATTTTAAGGCTGGTGTAGAGATTCCCTTAGATCATATCTAGATAAGATATTTCGGCAATTCCTGGAATTGTCCAGGAACTAGGTAGCATTCAGATAATATATTTTGGACTCTAACCTTCTTTTGCTGGACAGATTGTTTGGGGTCGCAACTGACAGGAGTTTTGTTTCCCCTGAGAAGTGCCATTTTGCCAGCCAGTTATCAACCGGGGACCCATCCAGTTTATTTATTTATTTATTTATTTATTTATTCATTCATTCATTCTTTCATTTTATTTCATTTCATTTCATTTCTATACTTCCCAATAGCTGAAGCTCTCTGGGCAGTTCACAACGATTAAAACCATAAAATACAAGATGATAAAGTACAATATAAAAGTTTAAAACAACAGTATGAAATAAAAATTAAAAGCCAAAATAAAACCTAGAGGCAGTGCAAAGACTGAAAATGCAGCAACGGAATTTAAAACAACAGAAACGGAAAGACTGAAACGCCCCGGGAGATAAGAAGGTCTTCACCTGGTGCTGAAAAGAGCACAATGTAGGCAACAGGCAAGCCTCTCTGGGAAGCTCATTCCTTCTTCCCCTTAACATACAACATTTGGGAGTGGGAAGGACGGGGAATTAGATGGGGAGGAGACGGTAGCTTTGATGGGGCGGCCATGTGTCCTGCTGTACAGAGGACGGTCCTCTATTGGAAGGCCTCCAAGTCTTTAAAGATCAAGAACCATAATTAGAAGTGGGAGCAGCAGGGGCCTTGGAGTTGCCCATCCGCAGTTAGCCCCTGGACAGCAACAGACTGAGCAGCAGGGACACCGCTCACCTGGTCACTATGGTGAGGAGTGCTGTACTTCTATGTACATGATAATGATTATTTCTAAGTTTGCATCTATCCGTACACATCAGCACATGCCAATGTTACTCAGATCTGTGTCCTCTTTTTTGGTGACGCCTTAATGTCCACCCCAGACTTTCACAAGGTTGAGCTGACCCTAGAACTCCTTGGAAATGTGGGGCGGTGGGAGAGGAGAGGGGCTGGCTTCCCATTAGGGCTGCCAACTTTTAATCCGGCCCCTGTTCCTGTGTGGTTAACACAGGCAACAAATCTAATCTCCTAGCCTTGAAAAAGTGCCATTTTTCCATTTCTGCAGATCACAAGGCCCGGCGATATTTCTGGTCAGCAGGTGTCCTTGTAGTGCCACTCCTTACTCAGTCCTTCAAATGACACCCAATCACACGCCCTGACTAGCACAGGCAGTTGCAGATGGTGTGATGAATTGAATCTTGACTGTTGAAAGCAAGTCAGTCTACTCCACTAACTCCACTAATCTATTTATTTACAAGGTCATATAGAGCTCCATGGCAAGGTTCCTAACATGGGCCTGCAGCAGGGTTTCTGCTAGTCAAAGGAGAGCAGGGTGAGAGTGGTGCTTAGAGCAGGGGTGGGGAACCTCTTTTAGCCAAATGGGCCACATGCCATTTTGGAGAAGCTCTTTGGGGCCATGTCCCAGTGGTGGGAGGGGCTGGAAGCAAAGGGGGTGTGGCCCAAAAGCAAAGGGGCATGACCAAAGGCAAAAGGGGTGGGGCCAAAAATACAAAAATGCCAGCCTATTGTAATTTACAGCTCTTACGGCCAGTCGCTAACCCTAGGAGAGGCGTTTCAACACTTTTAGAATGGGGAAATACTAACCTGCACAAAGGCTGGGAAACCACCAAATGATTGGTGGATGGGGAAAAGCGGGTGGGGCTGGGGCAAAGGGGCATGGCCATCTGAGGAACCCTGAAGGGCCTGATTGGGACCCCAGGAGAGACAGATTTAGCCCCCAGACCTGAGGTTCCCCACCCCCAACTTAAAGGCACAGTTAATTCCCTGCGCCTGTATACAAGGAACAAGGTAGGTATCCAATGTACGACGGCAGAACGAAGAGGTAGTAACAAGGGTGCAAACGTAGGGTGACCAGATGCAAAGCAGGAATCATGTACTGTTAATTGTTGGGTAGAAGAGGGGATTTCTGGTAGGTGGTCCTTTTTTCAACTAGGATTGCCAACAGGCAGACAAAACCCACTTGGCCTGTTCCTGTGTTCTTAGCAGAGATTTGATATGTGAAAATCAGCCGGTTAGGCTTTATGTAATTATCCTTTTATTCATCAAAGGTATATCCTACCTTTCCACTAAAATAGTTTTTGAGGTGGCTAGCGACAAAATACAGGGAAAAAGAACAAAGGTTATAATGAAAACATTAACAGTTAAAAACACATCCAACAAAACACAAATAAAAATTAAAGACCAATAAAAGCACATCAAAGAAATAACGGCACCCACGAGATTAAAAATCTAATTTGGCGGCAAAAAGCCAAAAGATGCCAAAAGCCTGCCTGGATAAAAATGCCTTTGCCTACTGGATAACAGAGATGAAGCTAGTCTGGCCTCCTTTGGCAGGGAGTTCAGAAGCGTGGGAGCAGCCACCGAGAAGGCCTTGTCTCCTGTGTTCCTGTCCAGTGTGCCTCTGATAGTGGCGGGACCAAGAGAAGGGCCTCTCCCATAGATCTCAACCCTCAGGATGCCAACTTTTCAATTGGCCACCGTAGCTGCTTCATGTGCAATCAGTAGCAGATGATAACATTCTATCAAGACACTGCCAAAGGGTTCCCGTGAGGCTGGCATTCAAGGCAGGCCTGCCGAGGGCCCACGCCCCAGCAGCGGCCCGCTGACAAGAGCCCCCTGGACATGTGCCTGCCCTTCAGCTTTGCCACCTGCCTATTCTCCTGCCTCTTGTTCTGGCCTACCTTGTGGGGCTGGTGAGGAGGTGGGAGAGCAGTGGCCACGGCCTGCTTGCTCCCTGGCTCTCTGCCTGCCAAGCCAGCGTGAGAAAGAGGAGCAGGCAGTGACCATGGTGGCGAGAAGGGAGACTCGCGGAGGGCGGAGGGGGCCCACGGAGGGCGTCTTGCCCGAGGGCCCTCAGAAAGCTGGAGCCGGGGCTGGCTTCACAGAGAAAAAGGCCATGATCTCTTCTCCATCATCCCAGAGTGCAGGACACGGAATCATGGACTCAAGGTACAGGAAGCCAGATTCCCGCTGAACATCAGGAAAACGTCCTGACTGCTGGAACAATATGACAGTGGAACCAATGACCTCGGGAGGCGGTGGGCTCTCCCACACTGGAGGCCTTCAAGACGAGGCTGGACAGCCATCTGTCAGGGATGCTCTGACTTGGATTCCTGCATTGAGCAGGGGGTTGGACTTGGCCTTGTAGGCCCCTTCCAGCCCTACTATTCTATGATTCTATGATATCTGCACCTCAAGCTGTTGTTAAGGCACAAGAGGAAACCAGCCTGGTTTTATTCTAGTTGATCAACAATCCTTTTCCTTCACTGCACTCTCACCCAGTGGAGGTGGGCGGCTCTGATGTCAGTGGGGCGGTGAATCCGCTCCGGGTTTCAGTCAGAGCCAGTCAGAACTCTAAAGGAGCTGAGTTCTGACTGGTTCTGACTGAAACCTGGAGTGGATCCACTGCTCGGCTGACATCAGAGCCACCCGCCTCCACTGCTCTTGTCCCTACGCCCTTGTCTCCCTCTCTAGTGTGCCCCGCCCCCCACCCATCTCCTTCCAGTCATGACTGGAAACGGGGCGCTGGCCGAGATGGGCGCCTGGTGTGACCCAGCAGGGCTCTTCTTACATTCCCTGCCTCCTTCCTCGTATGGGCTCTTTGCGTTCCCTGTACGAGCCGCCACCTCATATTCCGTCTCATCGGACACACCTAAAATGGTTAATTCTCATGTCCTTTTATTGTTGCACCCAAAGAAACTGGATTCCCCTTGCTCTCTGTCTGTGCCTGCACCCACTGTGATTGTGAAATATTAAACATCTCACCTGAGGACAAGGATGTGTGTGTGTGTGTTTCTGTGTGTGTGTGTTTATATATCTATATCTACCTATATCTATATATAAACCAGCAGCTGAGCAAGGCAAGCCAATGCAAACATTGGGGCAATAGCGCCACCTTGTGGCTGGAATTTTACTTCATGTAGTTGAAGACTCCAGTTTCTCCAGGTTGGGGCAGTTGAGGACATCTGGGATGGCAGGACTTTGGTGCTTTAATAGCTTCCATCCTGACAGCCAGCAATTCAAAAGGTGCAGCTTTTCTCATCAAGGAGAAGATGTGCCTCTACATCTGCTTTCCCCAACCTGGTGTGCTCCAGATGTGTTGGACTGCATCTGAAGTCATTCCCAGCCAGCTTGGCCACACTGGCTCGGGATGATGAGAGTTGTAGCCTGACACATCTGGGAGGCATCAGGTGGAGGCAAGCTGGTCTAGATCACCCCCCACCCACCCCCACTGAACTTAAAAAACTGGATCAGCTCCTGGGGAGACAGGGATTGGTAAGAGAGGGAGAAGAGAAATATCCCCCATACAGAGCGGTGTGGCCAAGCTGAAAGCGTTCTTTCTGGATTCCATTCAAAGGTGTCTGTCCCTCTCCAGGGTCGAATGCTGGGGTGGCAAAAAGATTGTGCAAATTTGCAGCAACAGCTGGATGCACAGAGCACTGATTGGCTAGTAGCTGTAACTTAACCAAGGCATCCCCTCCCACCAAACACTTCTGTACTTTTAAACAAAGTTTCTTTTTGTTTCTTTTTAACTGATAAGGATAAATATACACATGGCACTTAAAAAAATAAAATAAAGGGCAGGTTTTGTAAAATATGGGGAGAAGACCAAATGCCGAGTCAGGATTCTTTACGTCGATATGCATGTCTGGCATTCCAGTTGTGAAGCTGGGCTCCCTGCCCCCCAGCCCCATAGCTGAGAGAGGCACTGCATCTAATGTTCTTATTAAAAGGGGTTTGGATAGATACATGAGGGATGGAGGTATCCATGGCTACTTGTCTCTGAATGGCCATATACTACCTCCAGGATCAGAGGCAGCATCCATCGGGATACCAGTTGCTAGGGGGAACCTGGGCGGGAGGGTGCTGTTGCACTCGTGTCCTGCTTGTGGGCTTCTCACAGGCATCTGGTTGCCTACTGTGAGAACAGAATGCCGAATTCGATGGACCCCTGGCCTGATCCAGCGGGGCTCGTCTTATATTCATGTGCTGTGAGCTCTCTCTTGAGTTTATTTCACCTGGAGATCAGTATTGGAACAGAGACAGCTTGATAATGAACATGGCACATCAAACCACCACCCCCAACATAAGGACATGAGAAAACCCATGCTGGACCAGAGAAAGGTCTGTCTAGCCCAGCATTCTGTTCATGCAGTGGGCCACTGCCCACGGGAAACCCACAAGCAGGACATGAGCGTACCATGAGGCCTCACCGCTTTCTGAAAGATCCCAGAATGTTCTGCCAGGAAAAGTTTCACCTGTTGAATTTCTGGCTGTCAGGCTGCTGGTCTTGATGTCAGCCATCATTGTGTTTGGTCTTCCGAGACATCTGGGTTTATTTGCCATGGGGCAGGACTCATTACCCAGGGCTTTTTGCACAGACATTCTGCAATGATTGTTAACAAGCCTGTGCATTTGGGTCCTTCCTTGTATTCACCAATCCAAATTTGTGCCTTAGTTCAATGACCTCACTTGAAATTAGTTATTTAATGTGCCTTAGTCAAATACCTCACTCCAGCCCCCCAATGCTACCTCCACATTCCAAGGTTGTTGGGGTTCTTTTGCTGTTTGTTTTTTGTAGGCTGCCATTAAGGTAGTCTTTCTCAACCTGCCTCTCTGCAGATGTATTGGACTACAACTGCCACCATTCCCAGCATCCACACCGTGGGTAGCTCCTGTAGAGTTCTGACTGGTTTGGACTGAAACCCAATTTAGAAAAAGAAGCAGTAGAAGGAGATTTCTCTTTTCCCCACCTCCCCAGAGCAACATGCAGGGAAACCTCTGTTGTTATCTCCAACCTCTGATCAGAGATAACGGGAGGGATTACTCCAGAGGGCTGGGCTTAAGGCCATCCGAATTAACCCCCCTTTAAATCTGGATGGCTTTCAAAGGGGATTGGACAAATTCATGGAAACTAAGGCTCTCAAAGGCTGCTAGTCCTCATGGCTATTTGCTACCTCCAGTATCAGAGGCAGTATGCATATGTACACCAGTCGCTGGAGAACCTGGGCGGGAGGGTGCTGTTGCACTCGTGTCCTGGTTGTGGGTTTCCCGTGGGCAGCTGGTTGGCCACTGTGCGAACAGAGTGCTGGACTAGATGGCCCCTTGGTCTGATCCTGCTTGGCTTTTCTTGTGTTCTTACGTTCTCATGGAGGCCAAGCACCTATCCCTGGAGGAACCCATGGCTATGTGGGCTGGAGTGGGAAGCTTGGCAGGCCAGATCAAGTCTGTAGGCCAGGGGTTCAGCACCCCTGCCCCACTGCAAGGCCCTTCCACACCGCCCCCCAACCCTAGGACACGCTATCACTCAGTAGCTTGACAGGTTGCTTCCACATTCACCCTTTTCTCCGGAGCCATCACCCTTTGCTCATTCGGTTTTTTCCAGCCATCAAGACCTTTGTCAAGTTGTTGCAGTCCACTGTGTTTTGTGTTGTCCTGTTGTGCTTTTTCAGACCCAATTTGTTGGTAATAAAATGCAATTGCAACACAACCCTGCCTAGCATGACTTCTAAGGGTGCCTTTGCCTCTTATTGTAGGCCCAGCCTGTTTTATATTGGTTCTTAATGAGTGCAGGTGAAGGATTATTGCCCCATGTCAGTTTCCATTTCAGAGGGGGGCAAGGGCAGGGATGGGGTGGGGGGCTTTAATTCCTAGCTTCTTCTCATTATTATTTAGTTTTCATATATTAAAAATGGCAAAATAGTGCTGTTTTGCTTCTTTTTTAATGAAAAGAAAAACCATCATAGGACACTGGAAACAGAAACTGTCTGGGGCAATTAAGAGAGGGTATGAATTAAGAGGCTATTCGTCACTAATCCCCCATCAGAAAGCCAAAAAACGGGCTGAACTTACACGGAGGAAACTTTTAATTAAAATTGCTGGGAACCTTTGCTGAACAGGACTTACTCATGAGTAAACATTATAGGACAATCTTGGCCATGGGCAAGGTCATTGCTGGATAATAAGAATTACGTGCTTGTGTGGAATCACTATGCTTATTCTTCTGCCAGCTCATTGTTGAAATGCAATGCCCCGGCTGTGCTCAGGGGCTCTACTGGTATCTTTCTTGCCCACTAATGAAGTCCTAAGAATAAAATACAGTTTTGTATGTATTAAAATCAGCCTTATTGGAACTTGTCTTTTAAAAAACGTTTTAACTGTTTTAATATGGTGTTTTATTATTTTATCTTTGCTGCTCACCTCTCCAAAATCTTTTGATGTGGAGCGGTACATAAATATTGTAAATGAATGAATGAATAAATAAATAAATAACATTATAAAAAATAGTCCTGGGCTTATCCTGCCACCTTGTGGTCAGCACCCTTCGTGTTTGCGTGTACATTTATTACTTTTAAGCATTACAAACCTGTGCAGAGTTTTTACAGCTTTAAATGTCATGGCTTCGCTCAAAGAATACTATCCTACTTTACAGAGGGCAGTCCTTGATTTGAAAGCATCCTCTGTCTGAAGAGCTTTTCTAGTCCAAGTCTGCTTTAGATAACTGCAAGAAAGGAGAGCAGAGGCCTTGAGTTTGCCCATGGACACTTACCACCTGGACTGGTGTGCCTGCAGGTTACCTCGTCACAGTCTTCCCCACTATGGTGTGATGTACTGTATTTCTATTCAATTTATAGTAATTATTTCTAAAATTGATTCTCTACCGTATAAATTAGCAAGTGCAAATTTAATGCAAACTGATGTCCTCTGTTTTGGTGATGCATTTCCTCTTTTTTGACAATGCATAAATGGACACTCTACCACTGTTGTCATCATTCATCATTCCCAGCCAGGAAAGCTGCCTTAGAAATATAATTCCCACTTTGTTTGTGGTGTACTTATGTTCTGTCTGTGTTTTCGTATTGTCAGGGATTTTTGTTCCATCATCTGCTCATTGACAGAATCAGATCTGGGAGAGAGGGTGTGCTAGAATTTTGTTCCACTTGCACTAATGAGCATTAGCATAAGTGCACATTAGTACAAGTGCAAATTAACGCTAATGTGCCTTTAGCGCAAGTGCAAATTTGCACCAATCTCTCCCCCCACCCCCAAGTGGGAAAAAAAAACGGTTTGGAAGTCCGCAGAATCCGTGTGACTCAGAAAAAGCTGGTACACTGTGGAATCTGCAAGCCAGATCATAGAAATCCACTCATTTGAATCCTCTGGGGATTTTTCCAACATCTCTGCTTAGAATCACTGTGGATCAGAAGCCAAAAGAAACGATGAACCAAGGTTTCATTTCAGGTTTAAGCATGGAAGAGATCTCTGACAACATGAACAAGAAGGTTGAGAATTTGCAGATCTGAGCAACTCCATCTTCCTTTCTGTTCCTCCATCCACTTGAGGGATGTTATTACTGAATTAAATAAGATCAGCCATATTCAGAAATGTTGCTGGAATTACCCCTCCTCCTTTGGCTATCCTCAAAATTCCTCCAGTGTTTCTGCCTAATGAAGAAACTCCACATTTAACTTCAAATGTTGCTTCAGGCTAACTTGTGACGTGTATCAAGGGACATGCAGAATCCCTGCTTGGAAATCTCACCCGTGTTATCACAACTTCTTTTTGAGATCCCGCAGAATGTCTCTATTTCACCAGAGAACCTCCAAATTTAGTTGCAGCAATTACTCCTCTGCCACCTCAGCTCCCTGTTGGCTTTTTAACCATTGATTCCCTTCCTGCTCTGAGTTACATTTTAGGCAGTTGGTTATTTTGAATGTGCATTATTTAACATACATGAATTCCCATTTCCAATGATCTAATTATACACTCCTGAGGATGCCACCCCCAAAGATGCAAATCTAAAAAATCAAAGAGAAGTTTGTCTTGGAAATAACCACACTCACTGAGGGTCTGGGTTTTGTTTTTTCCTTCAAAATAAAATGTATTCATAAAGTTGTTCATTTTCCTCCAGAGGGTATCATGCAAGCTTTGCTAAACAAGGTAATTTGTTGTTGTTGTGTGCAAAATGAAGAACAGGCGGAATTCAATATCTTATGGCAACCTGTACACGCACACATACACACAAAGAGAGGGGGGGAGGGAGAGAGAGAGAGACGATGCAACCGAGGGTTTTAAAAAATAAAAACATCTGAGCCAGAGAGAACTAGAAAAGAAGAAAAGAGACAGTAGCTGGGTAAAGATTTTTTCTTCTTTTTTTGCCCCTGCCCTGCTAAGCAGAAAGAAGCTACAAAGTCTCTTAGTTTGAAAGTCCTCTTCCATTCTATGCCAAAAGAGGAAGAAAACCAGATAGTTAAAAACACCACATTTGATTCCAACCCACTGACTGGTTAGCATTCCCACATACCCCCCCCCCCACAATGCGTTAGAAAATTGTTCCCATATTTTCTGTTCCTTAAGAAAGTCAGTGGGGAAGTTGGACAAAAGTTCTTTAAAAAAAACACAAAAAACCCACCAACGCTCAGCTGCAAGATGGCACACCCCTGCCACTTGGATGCAACTCCACTCCATGCTTGGAAAGTGTGGAAGAGGGCTTCCCAAGAGGTGGGGTTGCATCCAAGATGTGGACAGGCAAGAATCTGCCATGTTAGCCTTGGGTAGTGAGCAGAAAGGGCAGGAATGACAGAACGCCCTATGTGGCTTCGGCCCAACTATTCAACGAATGGGACATTTGGCCCAGCTGAGAGTACTGAAATAGGGACTAAGCAGCAGGCTCCTGGACCTCCTACGATGGCTGCAGTGAGCAAGAGGCCCAGCTGTACGCACACTAGTGGCAGGTGCATCTGAGAGAGTGACCTATTCGACACCCCAGGGCTTTCTTCAGCTCCCCCCTCCTCACTTCAAAAACATCTGGGTGCAGAGTCGTGAAAATAGGCCATTTTGCTGCCCTCCCCGCTTTCCCAGGCAGGTCAAAGTGGGCCGCCAGGGCAGAACAGTATTCATCTGTCAAAGTAGCAGAGGTGAGATGGAGGCTTCTGGTCTTACCTGTGAAGGGAGGGTGAAAACCCTTCCTGCTCTCTGCAGAGACTTTGCCTCAACCCCTTAGCCCTTGTCCCCAGAAGAAGCAGATCCTGCAACCCTTGTCACTCGCTGCCTCACTCATTCCTTCTCCTTCTCCTCTCTTCCTCCCGTTGTCAAAGTCTGGACTGGAAGCCCCTTGTGGGCAGGGACCTCTCTCTTTCTGCCATGTCACACTGTAAAGCACCATGTGCATTGATGGCTCTGGGTAAGTAGCAGTCACCAAAGGTGATATCTTAGTCCAGGAGCACCAAGCCTCTTTCAGCCCAAGGGCCAAATTCCATTGCGGAGAAGGTCTTGGTGGGGGTGGGGCTGGTGTTCCAGGGGTGGGTGAGGCTGAAGGCAAAAAGGGTGGGGCCAAAATACCAGCATAACTCAGCCTTGGGGGAGGCATTTCAACCTTTTAGGATGGGTGAGGAAATAAAATGAGGGGGGGACAACGGGGGGGGACTGCACAAAAGCCAGGAAACCACCAAATGATTGGTGGTTGGGGAGAGGGGGGACAAAATGGGGGGGACAACAGGGGAAAAATAGGGGGAACAACTGCACAAAAGCCAGGAAACCTCCAAATGATTGGTGGTTGGGGAGAGGGGAGACAAAATGGGGGGCAAGGGGACAATAGGAGGAACAATGGGCGGACAAAACAGGGGAAGAACGGGGGGGAATACTGCACAAAACCCAGGAAACCACCAAATGATTGGTGGTTGGGGAGGGGGGACAAAATGGGGGGACAAAACAATGGGGACAACGGAAGGGACAAAAAATGAGGGGACAATGGTAGCCACATTGTCCCTTGACCCCCAAACCCCAGCTCCCATCTAAATACACTCGGAGAAGTGTGTAGTCCAGTGGAAGCTAACAAGCAACCACCCCGTTGGCCTTATGGTTGCGCCATCATTCTCATACCCAGGCGACCTTTAAGATCAGCAGAGGAGGCCTTGCTGGTCATTCCGAAACAAACAGAATGCCACCGTGAAATACGCAGATGGCTGGCCTTCTCTGCAGTGGCACCGACCCTCTGGAAAACCCTCCCTCGTGTAGTTCGGGAGGCAGAAAACGTGACATCTTTCAAACGCCCCCTGAAAACATACTCGCTCACCCAGGCTTTCCCTGGGCTGTAAGTAAATTAATTATGCCGCTCCATTTTACTGCTCCTTGATTTTTAGTTGGAAGTGTTCTGAATGTTGTCTTTTATTGTTATGTTTTTAATGCTGTATTTTAATATTGTGAACTGCTGATTTTTTGTTATTATATTCTGCAGTATATAAATGCCACAAATAATAGATAGATAGATAGATAGATAGATAGATAGATAGATAGATAGATAGATAGATGAAACTAGTATTCCGGTAGGCTGACTCTACCAAAACTGCCAGAACCAAAACTGCATGCTCTCAGAGATTTCCTGGAAAAGAGCTTGGAGTGAGGGCTTCTTTGCCCCTCTGGGTCTCTTGCTGAGGCACCTGCCTTGTTTGTGAAAAAGAAACTGTCTATGCAACAATTGCCATGCACTGAATAAAATCAGGATTTGGAAGCCATGCCAGCTGTTGCCCCTCATTTCAGAGTCATCTCACCTGCTATGAACTACAGATATAGGCACCAGGGGTCCCCAACCTTTTTGGGTTGGTGGGTGCATTCGGAATGTTGAAAGGGTTTCATGGGTGCTCTCACAAAATGGCTGCCAAGGGGAGGTTGCCCTTTCACAAAAGGGCTGTAGTGGTGGGTGTCACCAGTTGCAAAACATTCATTTCAGATTGAAAGAAAAGTAACTTGCCCAAGAACCTAAGTACAAGGCAGAGGCGAGATCTGAGCTCCCGAAAACAAAAACACTATTTTGGACTTGAGCAATGATGGTTCTGCATGGCAGCATTTCACTTTGCAGCATTCCAGCATCCTAGTGCAATTTTTTAAGGGGGAAAAAACCCTTAAGAAATAAAATAAAAATCAGGATGGGCGGGAAGCCTGGCAGCACTAACCATATCGGTGCCCATGGGTGCCACATTACTGGGCATATTGGTGCCCATGGGCGCTGCATTAGAGACCCCCCAGATACACACCAAAATCAATCTCCATTGGGCACACAACCTAGTTTGCATGAAGTTTTCGACGAAGGGGATGTTCCAAATGAAGCATGCCCACTTGGAATACTTGGTGCCATTTGGGCTCTGCATTTAATCAATTGTGTCTTCCCAAAATGTATTAGATTGCTTTGTCAGCATGCATCTTGCTGACATTTTGATCCACTCCAGCCCCCCCCCCCCCGCCCCTGGCTTCCATGTTCAGCCCGTTTGCTTTTTCCTTCAGCAGCTCTGGAAAAAAACACTTGTACGCGAAACCAGAGAAGGGTCATTTAGACTTGATGCAAGTTGAGTCCTTGGAGCATATTATCACCCTGCCCCCAGCAGACGGATGGACTCTCACCTGGTCGGGGCTGTGCTGGACTGGTACTCCCACAGGACCATAAAGGACACCCACTCCCTCTTTGGCTTTGCAAACTATTACTGGAATTTTATTTCCTACTTTTCAAAAATAGCCACTCCACTGACAGATGGACATACTGTGAATCCAATCGGTAGTTGGGTGAAGTCCTGAAGCTCAGTGCATCTGTCCACCTTAAGCAGCAATTCAGCACAGTTCCTTTACCCTTGCCTAAAGAACCCATTCATTGCTGAGACTGCAGTTTTCAATGTAGGCATCAAAGCCATTGTCCACCCTCAGTGTTACAATCAGCAGGGGAGGCCCTGTTATCAATACTGTTATCCTTGGAGGTTATGGGGTGGCAACATGTGACAGGGCCTTCTCTGTGGTGGCCCCAAGGTTGTGAAATCACCTCCTCTCTGAGGTGAGTCTGACATGTTCATTGTCTGCTTTTCACTGGCAAGTCAAGGTGCACCTCTTTGCCATGGCTTTTGGAAGTGGATGAAGCTTTTGAGTTATTTGAAGAGAGCTGCTGCTGGTGGTTTTGTTTTGTCAGTATATATGCACCCTGCCCTGGGACTGTAAGGTGAAGGGCAGGCCATAAATGTAAGTAAATGTAAATAAATAAATAAATAAATCTATCTGTTGAATTGACTAGAACAGGGCACATAGGTTCCCACCTCTGCATTTCCATTTCATGGAAATTAAACCCTGCAGAACCCAACTATGAAATCTGCAAGAAGGAGCTGTTGTTGATCAAGGTGACCTTTAAGACTTGGAAGGTGCCCAACATCCCATGACTGTTTGGACTGATGACCAGAACCTCAAACATCATTATTTTTTTTTTAAGCTTATATCCTGCCTATTTCCCTGAAAGCGGTTGTAGTGAATTGTTGTTCAAGGTGTCAGATACACTTTCAGGGCTCCAGCCAGAAATCCATCTGTCAGTGGCGTGGCTATTTTTGAAAAACATCTTCAGACAGCCAAGAAACTGAATCAGTGTCAAATCCAGTGATCCTTGCTTTATGTCCAGTTTACTGTCTGTATCGTGTAAGTTCTGCATGCTCAAAATTGCCAAACCAATGCCCTTTCCCAAAAGCTGGAGTACTTGCAGAAATCTGAGATTCTGGTAATTGATCTGAACAGTCACGCATGCTGTCCTCTTGCATCCCAGGAACTTTGCTGCTACCATCGAGGACTCCCGATCTGGTAACATTTATGTGCCAACAACAGCAAAAGGACCCATATACCCAAGCACAGATCTTTATTCTGGCCAAGGAAAAGCGCCCCCCCCCCCCGCCGCGCCTGAAATCTTGAGTGCAATGGCCCTTTGCACTCCCACCTCCATGTCTTCGCTGATGTAGCTCACCTTCAAGTCCAATGTTTTTGGCATGGTGCAGAACGCCTGCTCGGACTCTATAGAGCACTTCACCAAGTAGACAGAGTTTTCCTGTGGCCCCAGGGGCAATTAGAGGTAGGATGCGACATCACCACAGGTGAGGCTTGCACCTGAGACAGGTGCAAAAGATCATCTGGGAAACCAGAAGGTCTCTTGCCACCCCTGCCTGCACCCGATAGGCCCTGGAAAACTGTGACCCTGGACTATGTTATGGGACTATTGCCATCCCAGTTATACTACAGTTTTAGAGGCAGTGGATGCTTTCACAGAAATGGCCCCCTTTGTCCCCTGTGTGGGCACTCCTATGACAGGCAAAACTGCATGGCTATCTGTATAATACCTTTCAACTACATGGTCTCCCTGACAAACTCATTTTTGACTGAGGGCCCCAGTTTGATTCTGGAAGGTGCTATTACAGTTGTTAAAAGCGGGGGCAAGCTTTCTTTTGTTCATCATCCACAGACGATGGACTGCACAACTCAAACCTGGGAGCAGTACCTTCACTGCTGTGAAGTTGACCAGCAGGACAACTGGGCCATGCTGCTAACCCTCAGTGAGTATGCCTACAATTCACTTCATGCTTCCACCCATTACACACCTTCCTCTGCAGACTATAGCTTCCATCTTTGCTACTTCACCAGTCACAAAGGGCTGTACCCGCAATGGGCCACTTTTTGGAAGAAATACATGCAGTACAAAAAGACTTCAAGGACTTGTTAGACCAAGCCAAGAATGTAGAGGTACACCAACAAAAAAATACCCCAAGAAGGCCAGCCCTTACACTTGGGGGAACATGTCTGATTCTCCACAAGTGTGGTGTAGTGGTTGGAGTGGGGCTCAGGGACCTGGGTTCTAGTCCCCATTCAGTCATGATACTCACAGGATGACTGTGGGCCAGTCATGGACTCTCAGGCTAACCTACCTCACAGGGTTGTTGTGAGCATAACATGGAGGGGAGGAGGATCATGTAAGCTGCCTTGGGTTCCCTGGAGGAAAAAAGGTGGGATATAGATGTAATAATAACTAAAATAAATAAAACATAATCTCTCTCTCTCCCCCGCCCCCCTTACATATCCATCTGGTAAGCTGATTCCTGGAAAACTTTTCCTGTGACCCAGGTCATCAGTCCTTTGGCTTTCTGTCCCTGCTTTCCCACCTCTATGAAAATCCACCCAGTCTACCATCAGTCTCATTCCCTTCACACTTAACACTGATCCCATCTGAACCCAAACACCTCCACCCCTAGTTCAGGTGGATGGAGAAAAGGAGTTTAGAGTCCAGGACATTCTAGATTCTAGGGTGCAGAAAGGAAAGGGTAGTCCCAGTTACTTCTGAAGAGAAAAGAATATGAACTGGAAGATAGGAATAGGAACCAGCCACAAATATCCATGCCCCTCCCCCAACTTCCGTGGAAGTTTTACAAACGGTATCTAAACCAGCCCAGACTTGCTCCTTTGGGGAGCATGCTTGTGGAGGGGGAGGGTGTCATGACCCCTGAACCCAGGGTCTTGGAATACCCCAAGGAACACTTAGAAGAGGATGAAGCACAGGCTGCCCCACCCAAGTGAGGACCTGATCCTGTGCCCTCCCCTGCTGGAGGATGTGGACCTACCATCATTCTCTGACTCAGATGAATCCCCAACAGTGCGTTCCACCTCCTCAACATCTTAGGACCCAATGAATACAGGATCAGGCAAGGGCCCTTTAAAAACCACAGCAACTTCCTCCCAGGGAGGTGGGGCCAGCTACAGTATAGGCCTGGTAAACCTAAATGGCTTCAGATGGCTTTAGCTCCTTGCTGAGACAACATCTCTCCATAGTTCAGCCAGTGGGGCCCTACAGGGAGGTATCCATGGTCTTGCTTAGAGAGCCTTGCTTTGACCAGACATGACCCACCCCTCTCCTCCCCACCCTTCCTTTCCCTTTCCTCCCCTTGACTGGGCATCACCCTGCCTGCCCAGAAGAGACTCAGCCTGACTGTTTCTGCTTCTCCTGTAAGCCTCAAGCCCCAGCAGAACAGGGTATACTGTTGCCACTGTCAAGATGGCTGTACTTCCTGTTTCTCTAACTATCATGTGGCTCAAAATGTCTTCTGGGTGAAGGCCCTTCTGTCTCACACTGGCATGCAGGCTTGTTCACCATGCTCAAATGGCTTACCTCAGGCTGAGAAACATCTACTGGAACAGAGAGCTGGTGTACCCAGTAGCTGACATTAACAAACATGTAGACAAAATAATTGCTCCTGAAAGAGAAATTCGGATGCCTGTGGAGGGAAATTTGATAAAGAAAATCTACACACACAGGACTGCACAATCAGATGACCAAAGCTAAAGAACATTCGCTCTGGACAGGATCCCTTGTTCTTGTACCATTCTCATGTTGTATGTCTATGAGAGGATATCACCTTACCCCATAAGAAGGATCATTTTCAGCAAAGGAGTAGATGCAGTTCATTTCTGGCTGGTGTGGCGAAATGTCCGTTTCCCCCTTACTGGATCCCACACTGCACTGACAGAATCACCTGGGAATGGATGGATCACATGGAATGTCCCACATTGGCATTGCCAATCCCAGGGAGATGAGGTGGTGGTGATGTGGGAACTTCCCATGTGATCCACCCATCCCACATGTGTTAATCACTCATCATCCTGGTGTAGCGTGTCACCCAGCTATGGGTCAGAAATGAACCGACTCTTAGGCAGGATATCCCAGAGTTTTCTTCCTACAGAGGAAGCAGTCCTCATCAAGGTGGACAAAAACGTCCTAGGCAGATCCGAAGGGAGAGGGGTTGTAGTCCTCCTTTAAAGAGGGACACATACACTTATTTTAACACCTTTTGTCAAGGAGAGCGAAGCAGAAGCGTGTTAAGTGGTTGTCTGAACTGAAGTCCCCACTCATGGGCATGACCTCACCCCAAACAGCAGGAGCCTTGGCTTGTCCATCTGTCCGCCCACCTTCAAAATCACAAAAGGGGGAGGGGGCTTATGCGGAGGTCAAAATGTTCTCTCTCTTTTTGTCATACTGAGCCTGGGCAATTGGCAGCTGTTCACTTCCCTTGGGCCTTAACATCACCCCAACTCAGCAAACCATTTTTTTTTTTAAACCACAAGAAGATGATGGCAAAGTCAGATTGTAAAAAAGGGAGAATAAATGGCAAAACTCCACTAACTCCCTGCTGACGTGGGCTTACCTCACTAGAGGGTTCTCGTCCCATCCCACAGGCCCCCCAGCTCAAAAAGAGAGTACGAGAGGGAGGGCAAGTGTTTCTGAATAACCTTTGAGGAAGAGGGGTCTTACTCCCCTCTGGTCCTTTGGTTCTAGCTGCAGCACAACTGCAGAACCACTGGAGGATGCTTTAGTAGATGTGTCACAGGGTCCTTTGGTAAGGGCAGGTGACAACTGGTTGTTAAAAGAGAACACACGCACACGCACACACATCCTCTGCTCCATCCCTCTTGGATTGCACACCGAGTTCCTGTGTGTAGGAGACCCCAGTTTTGGAATGTAGCCACCCCCTTGCTATCGTTGGGGTGAGAAGGGGGCAGGACAGGAGACTTCCTGCTTTAACTGCAAGCAGGGGAGAGGGGAAAACAAACAACAATCAGGAGATGCCTGAAAAATCGGTGATCAGGGAAGGGGCAGGCATCTGCTCTTGTGGTGAGGGGAGAAAGGGTATTCCTTGTTCGATGTGGACGATAGTTAAAAGAAAAAAGGAGGATGCTCTGAATGGTAGAGAAAGGAGCACGTAAGTGTCTCTTTGTACAGAGTGCCCTCTGGTGGCCAGTTTCCTCTCTGGCGTCCTGCCCCCCACACCGTGCACTCGGGTTGGTGGTCCTCAGAAGCCCTTGATGTGGCAGTAGGCCTCGAGGCCGGAGAAGAGGATGTAGAGGAGCCAAAGGCCCATGAAGAGGCAACTGGTCAGGATTTTGGCAGTTCGGGGTCCCCCCAGCTCACCCCCTATGTGCGGCCGGCGCCGGTACATGAGGACGCTGATGCAAACGAAGGCGAAGATGGTGAAGAGGGTGACAGAGAAGGCCAGGGTGCCCGTCTGCACCTCAAAGGTTTTGCCTTGGAAGGCCCAGTAAATGGCTGCCACAGACCACGCGACCCCCAAGCCCAGAAAGACGTTCACGGCGTTGCTGCCCGTCACGTTGCCGATGGAGGCGTCTGCGCATTGATCCTGCAGGGCAGCCACTTTGCTGGCGAAGGTGTCTGTGGGAAGAGGAGAGCCATGAGGAGGGCAGTCGGCAGCCCTTGGGGTGGGATTACCCACCTCACCCAGTGGAGGCTGGTCGCTCTGATGTCAGTGAGGCGGTGAATCCACTCTGGGTTTCAGTCAGAACCAGTCAGAACTCTAAAGCACAGCTCCTTGGACAGCTCCTTTAGAGTTCTGACTGGAACCCGGAGAGGATTCACTGCCCCACTGACATCGGGGCACCAGCCTCCACTGCCACCACCATTACTGATACCCTGGGGTCTCAGGCAGAGCAGCAAGGGGACCAGCAACAGGGAGGCATTCTGATAACGGAAAGAAAATCAGGTGACGAAGTCACAACAGGGCCTGTTTAGCGAGTGCTTTGTCCACCCAACGTTTCGGAGATAAGTCTTTTTCTTCTTCTTCTTTATGGGCTGGCTGCAGTGTAACAGAATGTAGACGTTTAAAAGCTTTCCACCATAAAGGCCATATGGCATACAGTTGTATTCTTTTTAATTGCATATGCAGCTCTGAATGTTCTCATTAATACAAAGGCCACGGTAGTGTTGTGCTGTAGGTCATATGCCTTTTACGGAGGAAGGTTTTTAGACTGTACATTCCATTAGGTTGCAGGCAGCCCATACGTGCAGCAAGTGGGGTAACACCAGGCACATGCCCCCCCCTCCAGAAAAAAAGATGCCCTTGGCAGAGCAATGTCAGTAGCACTTGCTGCATTCCCCCCAACCCAACCCACCCTGCCAAACAGGATCTGAAAACAAGATGGACCTTTCCCCTGCAGAACCTCCCTTCTCAGCTCCCCCATATTTTTCTGGTGACATCACCAGCAAGTGTATGGTAATTATTGAACCCCCTCCCACTTCCAGGGATCATCTGACTTTGCTTAGAATATTACTGCAATGCGTTATACATGGGGCTGCCTTTGAAAACGGTCCAGAAATTTCAGCTGGTCCAAAATAGGGCAGCAAGATTGTTAACAGGGACTGGCCAGTGAGCTCATATTACGCCAATGCTTTCCCAGCTGCACTGGCTGCCAGTCCATTTCCGGGCCCAATTCAAAGTGCTGGTATTACCGTTCAAAGCCCTTAACGGCTTGGGGCCAGGTTATCTGAAGGATCGCCTCCTCCCTATGTGCCTGCCTGGACCTTAAGATCATCTTCAGAAGCCCTTCTCCGTGAACCCCTGCCAAAGGAAGTGAGGTGGGTGGCTACTAGGAGGAGGGCTTTTTCTGCTGTGGCACCCCGGCTCTGGAATGAGCTCCCTAGTGAGGTTCGCCTCGCACCTACACTGTATTCTTTCCAGCATCAGGTGAAGACCTTTTTCTTTTCCCAGGCATTTTAGCATTTTAACTTTCTAGACTTTTAGTTTTGCTGTTTTAAATCTGTAAATCCTTGCATTGCTGTTAGGTTTTATTCTGGTTCTATTGTTATACTGTGGTTTTAATGTTTTATATATTTTATATTATTTTATTGTGTGCTATTTGGTTTTAATTTTTGTGAACCACCCAGAGAGCTTTGGCTATTGGGTGGCATAGAAATAAATAAATAAATAAATAGAATATATCCACACAAACACCATTCGGAGGTTGTTACTTTGAGGTATCCCAGATAGGGGTGTTGGAGAAATCCCAACAGACCCAAATAAGTTCAGATTTTCATGAATCTGACCCATGGATTCTGCAGTGGACCAGCTTTCCCCCTATCGGGTGGATTCCATGGACTTGTAGACTGGTTTTTCTAATTTTCCTGAATTTTGCACAAATTTCATCATAGAAAAATACGCAAAATAAAAAACCTGCCAAAAATGCACATTTCCCCCATAGGCTAAAGTGCAAAAATGCACATTTGGGGGGGAATTTGTGCATTTTGGGAAACAAAAAAAACAGAAATTTGGAAACAAAACAAAAAATCAGATCCCGTGGATGGGTGGACGATGGAACGAAAGGCACCTGCCAATCCACAGAAACACAGATGGGACGGATTTTACACAGTCCTTACATCCCTAATCCCAGGTCCTTCGCTTGAGTTAGTGTCCCTCATCTCAACAGCAGTTTTGGAGTGCTTTGGCTAGCCTAGTGGTTGCCAGCATGTCCACTGATCAGGGATGATGGGAGTTGGAGGTCCCACAATATTTGGAGATCCAAGGTTGGATGCCACTGAGCTAGACTCTGTGGCTGACTGTTCCTGGCTCTGAAGTCTCCCTCCCATATCCCCATCAGGCTTGAACATACAGCCAAACACCTGTCCACACAGTTCCACAATGCAAAGCGTTGCACATGTCCACCTCACACCACCCACAAGATCTGATGGTGGCCATTTGCTGAAAAAAAGAATAGACAAATTCATACAGGACAGTCTGTCGACAGGTACTAGCTTCCATGTACGGAGGAAGTATACCTCTGAGTCAGTGCTGCAGTGGAGGGTGTGCAGCTCGGGGACTTTTGGAGCAGGAGTGAGGCCATTATGTGCCAGAGCACCAGGGTAATCAGCAGTCTCTCCTACCTCTGGCAAGTGAATGAAGTGATAGTGAGGCTTTCAAGTTTTACTACAGTTTGTGTGCATAGAGGGTCAGAGAACAAGGGAAATAATTAAGGAGAGGCAGGATACTTCTCTCCTTTTCTTAAATGGGGCTCCTGCGATGTTAGGAACTGCTAGCAGTTTAAATGGTAACACTTCTTGGCAAAGTGGTTTGCATTTCTAATTCAAAGCTAAAGGTTCCATTTCATTCAGCTGAAGATCTTTGGTTAAAACTCTCTTTGCAAGGTGAGCCAGTGCAGGCAGATGTGAACGCCGCTGGGTTCAATGGAGGCAACTCCCAGGTCATGCACAGGGTTGCAGTCATGCTCCGTAAACTTACTTATGGGATTTTATTAGCAGCGGAGGCTGGTGGCTCTGATTTCAGTGAGGCTGTGGTTCCATTCTGGGTTTTCGTCAGAGCCAGCCAGAACTCTAAAGGAGCTATCCAAGGTGCTGAAACCTACCCCCAAAATGGGTCCGGCACCTTGGAAAGCTCCTTGGGAATTCTGGCTAGTTCTGGCTAAAACCCAGAATAGAATCATCACACACACACACATACCAAAATCGGAGCCACCGGCCTCCATTGTTTATTAGTGGTTATGTTTGTTTCTTTCTTTGTTTGAGATGTCTGTGTTTTATGATGGAGTTTTTAACCAGAGTCTTAGCTCCTCTGACTATAAATAATACAAAAACAGGATCTCTCTCTCTCTCCCTCCCTCTCTCTCTCTCCTGGGGACGTGGCTGTGGACTTTCCTTGGGAGCATGGCTATGGGGGCTGTCATGATGAGCTCCTGCAGTTCAAAATGCACCACTACACTATTGCCCTGAACAAATACCAAGATGCCTGGGGACAAAGAGCAGCAGAAAGCTGCCACCATCTTACCCAACCTTTGGACTGCTTGGAAACATCTGGTTGGCTGACGCTGGAAACAGTATGCTAGGTTAGATTAGACTTTGGTCTGATCCAGCAAGATGATTCTTACGTTCTTAGTATAATACCTGGTATGGAAGTGCCCAGGGCCACAAACACCACGGCATTGACGGAGTCCTTGAGGCCGACAGTACAGCCAAAGTGGGAGGCCAGGTCCCCAATGAGCGCTGTCAGCATCCCGATTACCAGGATGCTGACACTGAAGCAGGCCCAGCCGTTCCAGTACTCAGTGGGTGGCACACAGGCGAAGAGAACCTTCCAGAAGACAGTCAGGAAGTGCATGACGTAGTCAAAGCAGGACGGAAGCCTCTCCTCACGCCCGTCTTCTTCATCTTCCTCATCACCTAGGGTACGGGATGTCTGAGTCAGGGACTTAGCTGGGGCAGCAGTGTGTCATTATTCTTTATTACAAGTCTATACTGCCCCATCACCCAAGGCCTCTGCAGTGGAGCCAGGGCTCACAGGAATGTAGTGCTGGCACTTTTTGGTTAGCGGGTGTCAGGGATCCCAAGCCCTCCCACTGAGTAGTGAGGCGCCAGAGACTCGCTGTGAAATCCACAAGCTCTTTGATTCAGTTAGTAGCACCCCTTCACACCTGACATGACTGCAAAGGTGAGGAGCTGCCCTCTGGGCCTAATTAGCTAAACAGAGCTTTGGTTAAGAGAGCTACTGAAAGCAGTGCGGTTGCCTTTCAACTAATGGACGGGTTTCCCGCCGCGCTCACCAGGCTTTTTCTGGGCCCCTCCCTTCAGGCAGGATCCTCCCAACTTCTGACAGGCAGCCAATCTGGCAGGAAGTCTCCCACCTCCTCTCAGCTCCACCCACTTAACTCAGCGGTGGGCTCTGGCATCTGTCAATTCTGGTGCTTCCTCCCCCTCCAACAGAGGCCGGGTTCCCATGGGGAGGGGGGAAGATGGTCTCTGACTCTGGCTCTCCTGTTTGATAAGCCCCTGAGAAGGTTCTTTGCTGGCTCCTGGAGAGTCTTGGGGAATTTCTTCCCCCATTCCTGTCTCAGTTGGGCTTCTTCTAGCTGCATCTCCAAATGTGAATCAGAGTCGGAAACCAAATGAGGGAGCCTGAGCCCAATCCTGACACCAGGGATGGTGACATCATCTGCCAACCCCCTCTGAATTCTCTGTTCCCTGCAATCCTCACAGCAGCTGGGAGGAAATGAATTTTCCCAGCAACAATATATTGTTCTCCCTGTTGTAATGCCAAGTATTTTGCATTGGCTCCATCTTGAAGGAGCAATGAAGGCCCATGAGCTTCACAACAGACCTGCCCCTGGCGGAGATGAAAACTGCTAGACCTAGTTTGTGGATATGGCTCAAAACCGCTGCCTGCATTTTTGGACTCTCCTTGGGGGTGTGGCTATGGAGACTGTCATGATGAGTGCTTGCACTTCAACATTTACCACTGCCCCACTGGCCTGTGGTCACCCAATGAAATTTATTGGCAGTGGGCTTAGAGAGGAAGGAAAGTACAAAAGGAACGCAGTCCTTCCTCAGTGCACCACATCATTAACCTGTGGGATTCAGTGTCATAAGATCAAGGGGTGCTTGTTAGCTTGGATCAGGGGCGGGCAACTTGTGGCCCTCCAGACATTTTGGCCAACAGCTCCCATCGTACCTCACCATTGGCTATGCTGGCAAGGGCTGATGGGAGTTGTAGGCTAAACATCTGGAGGGCCACAAGTTGTCCACCTCTACTGTAGATAGAAAAAGATTAGACAACTTAGAGGTGGAGAATGGCTTCATAAGCAAATTACTGGTGGATAAGGGGCTCCACAACCAAGCTACAGCGTAGGAACTGGTCCCAGGGACCCCATAAACCATCCCATCTAAGCAGTGGAGGCTGGTGGGGTGGTGAATCTGCTCTGGGTTTCAGTCAGAACCAGTCAGAACTCAGAAAGAGTATCCAAGGTTTGAAGCCTGGAGCAGATTTACCGCTCCGCCAACATTGGAGCCACCAGCCCTCACTGCATCCAAGAGGTGCTATTGTATTATGGTTGCCATTTCTTTCTTTCTTTTTACTGGTCCTGCTCTTGTGCCTTTAACAGCAATCTCATCTGCAGAAATGAAAGAGGTGAAGCTTCCCACTGTCTTTTCATCCTCATGCCTGGAACAGCTTCACCTTCCCAACTTAGGCGGCTCAGGTACAGGAGGCCTGCCAGAAAGAAAAGAGAATGTCCCTGTCTTGAATTATACCACTCGGGCTCTCATAATGCTAAATCTCTGTGTGTGTGTCGGGGGGGGGGCACTTGTTGCAAGAGCAAAACATTAGGGAGACCCTCCAAAAAGGATCATGTGTCATCTTGGCCAGTAGGGGGTGCAACTGCCATACCACATAATAATAATAATAATAATAATAATAATAATAATAATAATAATAAATTTATTAATCGCCCATCTGGCTGGTCACCCAGCCACTCTGGGTGATGTACAACATACAATAAAAATAGTTTAATGTGTGGAAGCTCAGCTGAGCTCAAGCTGAGCTCTCCCATTGCCAGTGTTAACCTCTTTTTTCTACCTATGTGGGCTGCAGAGAATAGAGATACATGAGAAATAGTTTCAGTTTGTTTTTTATCAGGATTTTTACCGAGTTCGCACCTTCCAGATTGAACATGGGCTCAGATGCAATTTGTGGTCAAAGTCCATACGTATTCGAGCTTGCCATGTGATTCACGGATCCAAAAAAATGTGCTCGACAGCATGTGCGCATTTGAAAAATCCGCATGGAAACATACATACTTTTGAAAAATGTGCACGGACATACTTTAATCAATGGGAGAAGAATGCGTACATTTCAAAGATGTGCGCAATTGATGCATACATCTGGAAAAAATACGCACAGAAATACGCATGGATTTTCATGCAAAAAGAAAAAAACGACGCTCGCAACCTGATAGGGACTTGAGTCAGAACAAACTTCGAGGCAGCATCTGGAGGACTTCAGTGATTTCAAGTTTTGCTGATTTGTGCATCAGCAGATGAAAGCAGAGAGGGAGGCAGCAGTGTGTGTTGGGGAGAAGAAGGAATGGAAGGCAGCCATATGAAACTGTGCAAAGGGGCTCATCTTCAGACCCAGATATGGCCATGAGAGTCAGGAGATAACAATGTAAGTGCAACAGTATCTTTTAGTGTAGGAGCACGCAAGCTTTTGGGTTTTACAGAACTCTTAATTAGGCATAACAACAACAACAAAGAGGATACAAACCTCAAGTGTGACTAGCTGCATTCTTCAAATGATGCAGTTTTCCATTTTGTTTAATGAATTTAGATGTCTTGCATGGAGTTCCAGAGAAAGTGATCAAGAATCCCATGTAGCTCAAAAGCTTGCTTACTTTTAAACCAACCTATTTTGAACCGATAGAAGACATTGCTGCATACTTTGGTGCCAAAATAGCCAACATCTTATAGCCAAACTATCTGTGCAGCAATAAATTCTGTTTTAGCAATCTGGGTCTCTGGGAAGAGCCACAAAATTATGGGAGGGTCTGCAGTTTACAGCAGGGAATTGGCATGGGGTGTGTGTGTGTGTGTGTGCTTAAACCATGGATATCCATGGGAATTTTTTGCAGGGCTTTTTTTCCTACGGTGGGGCATGCAGGGGGAAAGTATGTATGCACTTCCCTGGGAATTTGACAGCGCTAATGCAGAAGAGTATTCCAGTCAAGCTTCACATAAGCTATATCATGAATTCCAACTAAACTTTATTTGGAGGTAGGGATATTAAAAAATAAACCCTAAGAACAAGAAGGTTAAAAACATATGGGCAAACACAGAACAGAAGTCTTAAGAATCTTTGGAGAGGGGAGCAATGGAGTCTGCAGGGAATGGCTTTGGCAAGAGGATGAGAAATGGGTGCCCTTCTTGATCAAGGTTTAAGGGTGTGAAGGAGGCTGGACTACTCATTTTACTTTTCACATGGTTATCACTCAGTTTTTACATCAGCTAACAAAATACAAGTTTTGCATGACTTGAATTTTGAACTGGACCAGTGGTCTTTTGGAACTGGCCACTTTTGCCTAGAACTGCACATTTTGTATCTGGTGGCACTGTTTTTTCTTTTTTCTTTTAAAGGCCCAATATGTAGCATCAGAGAACAGGTTTACCATCTCTGGTGGATCTGGTGGCCGAGCAGCAATGAGGCCTGGACACCAGGTCTACTCAGACGGGTAGGCCTGCCCTCCGAGAAATGTGTATACCAGGCCTTCTTCCCGACTGAGTCTCAGCTGGCAGGCCCAAGACATTTTGGTGCCTGAGGGGAAGGGAAAGATTTCCTTCCCCCCTTGCCATATACTGAAGCTGAATCGGAGCTGAAGCCATACCTGAGGACAGTGTGTTAGCTTAGGTGTTGCAGGACAGGCTGTGTAGCACACCCAGCTCTGTCTTCCGACATCTTGCTGCTTTCCCCCAGCATCCACTGCCCAAGGTATCTGTCTCACTCGGCCTAATGGTATAGTGGGCCCTCTCCGTGGGTAGACCTAGTGTACGGACAACATCGTTCCACCCACAGCTGAAACCCTCCATTCTTTCCCTAGCTCCTTTCACCGCCTCTATTCAGGGGTGGAGAACCTCCTTCAGCTGAAGGGCGAAATGCAACGATAAGGAAACCCTCAGGGGCTGCATTCCAATGATGGGCAGGGCCAAAGGCAAAGGGGGCGGGACAAAACTGCAACAGTACTAATAGGGACTAGAAAAAAACAGCTGTAAGGCTGGAAACGAAAGTAAAAAAGGAAACAGGTGCACCAATTCAATTCCCAACATGTTTCAACACTTGGTCTTTACCAAGGGAAAAACTCTTGGAAATTCTTTTAGAGGGTTCCCTCTCCCTTGCTTCTGTTCCCTTGATAAAGACCAAGTGTCAAAACGCGTTGGGAATTAAACTGGTGCAGTTGTTTCCTTTTTGACACTGGACCAAATCTACAAACAATACTAGCCTATTGTAGCTTCACGCTCTTAGTGCCAGCCACTCAGCCATAGAGGAGAGGCATTTCGACCTCTGGGAATGGGGAAAAATGCACAAATGCCAGGGAGCCATCAAGCAATTGGAGGTTGCGGGAAAGGGGGTGTGGCCAGGGGAAAGGGGTGAGTCCATCTGGGGAACCCAGGAGGGCTGGATTGGAACCAGTTCCCCACCCCTACCTGCAGTCATTGCACCACTGCCACAACCAACTTTGCAGCCCCCACCCACCCCATTTCACTTTTTGAAAACCCAACACGCCTGGAGAAGCGATAACACCTTTTGACTGTCCCACACCGCAGGGCAGTGGAGGCTGGTGGCTCCGATGGCACTGGGGCGGTGAATCCACTCCGGGTTTCAGTCTGAACCAGTCAGAGCTTTAAAGGAGCTATCCAAGGTGTGGAAGCTCTGACTGGCTCGGACAGAAACCCAATGCGGATTCACCGCCCCACTGCCATTGGAGCCCCCAGCCTCCACTGCTGCAGGGTTGTCATTCATTACTCCAACTCCCAACTCTGCCCCAGCAAAATGGGCATAACAGGGCTGGCGAAATCTACACTCTCTTGGCCATAATCCCAGCGGACCATGCAAAATGGGTATAGCAATGATGATGATTGTACCCACAATAATATGCATGCATCTGCAAGGCAATTTTTAAATGTTTATGAACTCAGGGTGGGGGGTGGGGTCGGGGGTGGAATCACTTTTTCAAAATAAGGCCTGAGTTACAAAGACGATGAACTCCTGTCTTTGCTGCTGCCTTTTGTGTTTTGGGTGGGCAAATTACTGCCCTGTCACAGCTACACTAAAATCCTGGATTCCTGAATTGTTTTTTATGGGTCAGCTGCCACTCTCCACCAAGGAAGCCCTCCCCGCCGCCTCCAAAAGGCTTTAAAATGTACCAGAATGTTCCTTCTCCAGAAAACGGGTGTGTCAGTTATTGCTATGACTCCATTGGCTAAAAGCACTGAAAGGCGGGAGCAGGCTAGTTTCTCACAGGTCAAATGGGCAGAATCGTGCTTGCAAACTTTGCCTCGCATCTTCCCTGGGCTAGAGCAGGGATCCCCGACCTTCTTGGGTTGGTGGTGGGCGCATTTGGAGTTTTGAAAGTGTAATGAGAACTCCCACAAGATGGCGATACTGGGACGGGGGGAGTTTGCCCATTCATAAAATGGCTGCCATGATGGGTAGGGCCAGTCACAATAGACTCACTTCCCAGAAGGCAACCTGGTGAGACTAAAAGAAAAGTGACTTGCCCAAGAACCTAAGTACAAGACAGTGGTGAGGTCTGAGCTCCCAAGTACAAAACCACTCTTTTGAACCCAGATAAAGACAGTGCTGAAGAGCAGCACTTCACTTTGCAACCGTGTGTGTGTGTGTGTAGTTTTTTGTTTTTTGTTTTTTAAATCTTAATAAAATAAAAATCAGAAGGAGCAGGAGCCTGGTGGGCACCAGGAAAGGTGTCCATGGGCATCACATTGGAGACATGGATAGAGATGTGTGGGTTTTGTTAAAAAAGAATGCTGTGAATCCAGGGATTATGGCTCATTGGGGGGGGGGGGCAACCAATTGCCTGTCTTACCTCCCCTCTCATGGACACCCATGCCACCACCACTTTTCCCATGTCACTTTCCCCCATAATGCAACAAACATGCATTCAGAACCCCTACGAGGGAGAAGCAGCTGGAGAGAGGCGGCTAATGCTTCTCCTCCATTAGTCACACCCTCCACCATCCCTTTGCAGCAGTTCGTTCATCCTGTATTCTTTCTATAGTGCTTAACATGTCCGAAGCGTTTGTACAAGAGCTACAGATTCACAACAGCCCCTGCCCGCCCACAGGCAGGTCTGACCCTTGTATTCCGTTAAAATCCAGGAGAAAGCCTGGATCTGGAGACCTGGAAAAGTTATGTGGATTAATAAACCCTTTTGCTGGAGGGTGTCTGTCTGTCTGTCTGTCTGTCATAATTTGCAGTGTTTACTCTTTTGCTAAATTCATTCTAATCCAGCTAGTCATGCACAGAGGAGCAAGCGGAACAAGTGTTTCAAAACATCTTGCTGCTGGAGGCAAAGGACAAAATCACATCCCCCCCCCCCAGCTGCCCAGTCAGCAGTAGGGATGGGCAATCCCTCAACATCCAGTCTGGGGTGGAGTCCATCCCAGGGCAATTCAGGCTGCTTGAGGCCCTGCGGACTTTCTCCAGCTTTCTAAAAGACACAATAGATATAGCGGGAAAATTAGAGCCACAAATGGCATATTTTTATGCCATTTTTGGTTGTAAAGCACTTACTTTTACATACATTGCAGGTGTTTACAGATGTAGTTATGTAAAAATAAGTGCTTTACAGCCAAAGATGGTATACGATATGCCACTTCTGGCTCTAATAAGCTAATGGAAGCAGCCGTTCGCATATGCCGTTTTTAGAAAGCTGGAGAGCCGCCCCACGGGAACTCTTCCGGACGTGGAGGTGAGTGCGGCCAGTCCACTGCGGACCCCAGAGGTTGGATGCTTTGGAATCCAGCCTCATTTGAGTCCACGGCAGATTTCTCCAGCATCCCTAGTCAGCGGTGGTGTCATGGAGGCAGGGCTCGCAGGGATGCCGCACCAGGGCTCTTTTACTAGCTAGGACGCTGCCATCGTCTGCCGCCCCCTCTGAGCATTCCCCGTTACTTATGAGCATAGCTGCAACCCTCACGTCAGCTGGGCAGCGGGGGGGGGGGGAGATGACTTTGCTCAGCACCAAGATATAGTTCTGCGCTACCCCTGTTGTAATGCAAAGAGCTTTGGAGGTCCTTTCTTTATTTATTAAATTTATTTACCCTAACCCACCCCAAATGTAGGGATGGACGAAAGTCCCTTACCTGGTCCCGCAGCTTGCTTTGTGGTGGGGGGGAGGCACTCCGTCCCTCCCCCCGAAATTCTGGCCAGGGGGGAGGCGCCCCGTCCCTCCGGCCGCGAATCCTGCTGTCCTGCCGGGACGCAAATGGCGGCGCCCGTAGCCGCCGCCATTTGGGTCCCTGCAGTCAGCCATGATAGGCTACGTAAATGTTTACGTAGCCTATCACGGCTGACTTTGGAAAAAAAAAAAAAAGCACGTATGCAAATGGCGGCGCCCATGGGCGCTGCCACTTGCGTTCCTTATTTGGGCATGTGTAGTCTACGTAGACATTTACGTAGACTACAGCGAAAATAAGGGCAACGCAAATAGCATTGCCCTTATTTTCACCATAGTCTATGTAAATGTTTACATAGACTACACGTGCCAAAATAAGGAACGCAAATGGCGGCGCCCATGGGCGCCGCCATTTGCGTACGTACTTTCCCCCCCGCAAATGTAATTGGGGAAATTTTTTCCCCAAATTGAAAAATGTGCATGGGAAAATGCGCACATTTGAAAAATGGGCACAAAAATGCTTTAATCAATAGGAGAAAATGCATACATTTCAAAGATGCGCACAACTGATGTGTACATTTGAAAAAATATGCACAAAGACATCCATGGATTTTCATGCAAAAAGAAAACAAAGCTCAGCAGACCTGAGTTAGTACGAATTTGAGATAGAATTCAGAGAACTTCAGCAAGCTCATGTTTACTGATCAGCACATCCCTAATTTCTATTTAAAGTATAATAATTATTTCTAAGTTTGCAGCTATGCATACAAATTAGCATATGCAAATGTTATGCAAATCATGGCCCTCTTTTGTCCTCTGTTTTTGGCAATGCTTTTCCTCTCTTTTGGACAATTCGTGAATGGCGCCACCCTACTGCAGAAAGCCATGTTTCTGTGCTTTATCTGCTCTTCTGTGGAACTGAGGCATAGACACAGTCTTGTTTGCATCACAGGGGCAGATTAGCAATTTAGAGAGCCCGAGACTAAAGCTCTATATGGAAGGAAATAGCCTTATTGACTCAAAGAGACAAGGCTGAAAGTGTGAAGGAAAGAGAGGCAGAGGTGGAGAAAGGTGTGGGCGGATGCTGTGCAGGAATGGAGAGAAAATAATTTAATTCCCCCCTCCCTTTCTTCTACTAGCATTGAAAACACCCACAGTTTTATAGCAGGCGCTGTCGTTTTAAGAGATTTCAAGACAGCAGGAAAACCGTGAGACATTCAGGCTGTCTTTATTTATTTATTTTTAAAGGTAATTTCTAGGCTCCTTGGTGGAGAAGAAAATCATAGATTTAGGCCATCTTACTTAGTCATCAGCGCAAAATCCATTTTCTTTTCCAAAACTCATTATTTGGGTTTGGGGACAACGGGGGGAAGCAGGAGCAGAAAGAAATCATTTTAACGCCTGCCTGTCTTAAAGCAGGTTTGGGTGGGTTTGGTGGTATAGTGTGTTTGTGTGTCAGTGAGATGCAGACTGTAGGGAGTAGGGATGTCAGAGAATTTCTCCACGAATCTCGGGGAGGCCGAATGCCAGCGCATTCGGCCCCCCGAAATTGGTGGAGAAACGGTCTACCCCCCCGCTCCCCCCCGGGATGGGACTTACCTTGGTCGAATGTCCCTGACAGCGGCGGCTCCAGCGGTAGTGCAGCGGCGGTGAGGCAGCGGTGCGGCGGCGGCCGGTCTTCCGACCGGCTGCAGCCGCCACCATTTCCAAGTAAAAAAAAACAAAAACAAAAAAAACATGATAGGCTATGTAAAGATTTACGTAGCCTATCACGGCTAGATTTAAAAAAAAACACCGTGATAGACTACGTAAATCTTTAAGTAGCCTATCACGGCTGACTTTGGGGGGGGGGGAAGCGCATACACAAATGGCGGCGCCCATGGGCGCCACCATTTGCGTTCCTTATTTTGGCACGTGTAGTCTACGTAAACATTTATGTAGACTATGGCGAAAATAAGGGCAACGCAAATAGCATTGCCCATATTTTCGCCGTAGTCTACGTAAATGTTTACGTAGACTACACGTGCCAAAATAAGGAACGCAAATGGCGGCGCCCTGTCTCCTTGGGGAGGAGACATAGCTGCCCTGTCTAGTTCACCCCAAGGTTCCCAGGGCAGCCAATCAGAAGCAGGGCCTCTTCCTCGAAGGGTGGAGCAGAATCAAGTCTGATGAAACAGAATCCAGTCTGGCTATGCTGGATAGCAAGGCAAAGTCAGACTAGGCAGGGTCTGTCAGGACCCTGGACAGCTCATAAGAACACAAGAAGAGCCACGCCAGATCAGACCAAGGGTCCATCCAGTCCAGCGTTCTGTTCACACAGTGGCCAACCAGCTGCCCGCGGGAAGCCCACAAGCAGGACAAGAGTGCAACAGCGCCCTCCCACCCAGGTTCCCCAGCAACTGGTGTATGTAGGCATACTGCCTCTGATACTGGAGGTAGCATAGAGCCATCAGGACTAGTAACCATTGCTAGCCTTCTCCTCCAGGAATTTGTTTAATCCTCTTTTAAAGCCATCCAAATTGGTGGCCATCACTACAGCTTATGGTAGTGAATTCCATAGTTGGACTATGTGCTGTGTGACAAAGTCCTTCCTTTTATCTGTCTGGAATCTCCCACCAATCAGCTTCATGGGATGACCCCACTGGGTTCTAGTATTAGGTTCTAGTTGCCCTTTCCTGCACTTTTTCCAGCTCTAAAATCTCTTTTTAGATGTGGTGACCAGAACTGTACAGAGTATTCCAAGTGTGATCGCACCACAGATTTGTACAAGGGCAGTATGATATTGACAGTTTTATTCTCAATTCCTTTCCTGGTTATGCCTAACATGGAGTGCCTTTTTTACAGCAGCCACATATTGGGTTGACATTTTTATTGAGCTGTCCACCACAACCCCAAGATCTCTTTCTGGCCAGTCACCACAGCTCAGATCCCATCAGGTTATACTTGAAGTTGGGATTGTTTGCCCCAACGTGCATCACTTTACACTTGCATACATTGAACCACATTTGCCATTCAGATCCCCATTCTCCCAGTTAGGAGAGATCCTTTTGGAGCTCCTCACAACCCTTTTTTTGTTTTCGCCACCCTAAATAATTTGGTGGCATCGGCAAACTTGGCCACTTCACTGCTCACTCCTAATTCCAGCTCTATGCTGGCTAGAGTTCACTCAAGGAGAGCTGCTGTCTCAGCAACATGCAGAGGCCTTCTGAGGCTTTATGAAAGCTGGTTGATCTGGGCCTGCTGTTAGTCCAGCTACCCAGGACTTGTTGGTCTCTTAAAGGGCCATGGCTTGATTCTGAAGCTGCTGGCTCCTCCAGCATGGGGGTTAATGAGGCCTGCATTAGTGGCAAGGTGCCCTATGAGGCCTGAGAAGGTCCTGGGGTAACAGGCAATGGTTCCCTGGACATCGCCTCCTGCACCTGGGAGCCCTCCTCTGAGCCAGAGGGATGATCAAGGCCAGAGAACATGACACCAGCTCAGTGGCAGGGCAGCTGCCTCATCTGCTTAAGGCCCTCAGTGCAGTCCCTGGCATTTTCAGTCAAGAGGGAGGTGGGATTATGAGACCAGACTATCTTGATATCCCCAAGTTGGCTCATGTAGGGATCACCTACCTGCACTCACGGTGATCGCCTCTAGGAACTGCTCCCGCCACGAGTGTGTGCCAATCACCAGTGCCAGGTTTGTCTTCTTGATGAGCTTATCCACTGTGTTCTATGGAAGAGGGAGCAACAGAGACACCATGGAGGTTGACAGATCTCCTGAGCTTGAGACAAGGGACAGAGCCCCTTTGGGAGCTCAGAGGGTAGAACCAGGGCCATCCTCAGCTTTGAGGGGGCCCTCAGCAAAGCTCCCTCTGGGAACCTCTGACCATGGTCTTACATGGTGGCAGAAGTGGGTTCTTATTTTTATTCTGTTATTGTGATTTTACCATCTTTACATTACTTGCAAACCACCCTGGGTAGGGATTTGTCTCCCAAAAGGCAGCATATCAATCATTGCCATCAAGAAATCATAAACAGGACCTGGCGCTGCTCTCGTTACCTTGAAATCATAGGATTCCTCAATGATGACTTCAAGGCGGGAGTTTTCCCCCAGGATGGGTTTGCCCATCTCGGCGATCCGCCGGGCCTCTTCTTCCTCCGCCGAGAGCTTCTTGTCAGCATCCGCTGGGTTAGGGGAAAAACAATGTGAATGAGACCCCCCACAAGGACTGCTTTGCTGGATCAGACCATGTTATTTCCAACCCAGTCCTCCCCACCTTGATGCCCTCCAGATGTGTTGGACTAGAACTCCAGCACCCCCAGCCAGCTATGGGGATGCTGGGAGTTGTACTCCAACACACGGTGGAGGCTGGTGGCTCTGATGTCAGTGGGGCAGTAAATCTGCTCCAGGTTTCAGTCAGAACCAGTCAGAAGTCTAAAGGTGCTTTAAAGGAGTGGATTCACCACCCCACTGACATCGGAGCCACCAGCCTCCACTGCCAACACATTTGGACAGCATCAGGTTTGGGGAAGTCTGATCTAACGCAACGCTCTTTCTCCAAATGTGGCCATCCAGCCTGAAACCAACAGGGCTATGAAGGGGATCTTATTGGATTTTTATTTATTGCATTTACATCCCACCTTCCCTCTGAGGAGCCCAAGGGCGCATGCATAATTCCTTCCCTCAGTACTCAGCATTTTTTCCTCACAACAACCCTGTGAGGTAGGTTAGGCTGAGAGAATGTAACTGGTCCAAAGTCACCCAGTGAGCTTCATCACAGAGTCAGGATTTGGATCTGAGTCTCCCCCCCCCCCAGGTTCTACTTTAGCCACATCTTCCCCTGTTGTTTGTCCCCAGGATCTAGTAGTAGCTAGAGGTGTACTGTCCTTGAATGTGGAGGTTCCATTTCACTGTCACGATGAGTCTCCCCTCCATGCATTATTCCACAGCCTCCTTCCTCTGCGCGCTCTTCTTGGATTGTATGGTGCAGCCTCTGGGGCCAGGAAATCCTCGCAATGTATATGTCAGTATGTGATACATGGCCTCAGCCATAAGCACTCCTCAAATCTATAGTCCTTCTAGAGGCTTTGGGAGCATAAGAAGGATGGAACAACATGGCCCCTGCCCTTGGCCATAACCTGCATAGGGGCACAAAATTAGCATCGGCCCTGTAATATGCTATCAAAACAATGTTCAGTTACAATTTTGTTTTTCTTTTTGGCATGGAATAATATAACTTGGTGTTGAGATGGAAGGTAAAAAAGCCAGATGTCGTCTCATTTGGAGGCTTAGCCAGGGCAGCAGGCTAGGCAGAGTCATGATGTTCCCCACTGGCCCTGTGCCCACACAGCCCAACACAGTAAAGCACATTCAGCCCCTGAGTGAAAAATGCTAGGATAGGAGGGGGAGGGGGGAAAACTGGAAACAAGATTGCAGTAGCCAACAAATTAAATTACACAACAACTTATTCTGAGCAGGAACAGTCTATCTGAGCAGTGGGGATTTCGGCAGCAGTGTCTTTCATGCATCCCACCGCTGATTCTCTGGGGAAAGAGGCATAGAAACTGGAAGCCTGGTGTGGCATATGGCTGGTTATATAGAGCACTGTGGAGTAGAACCAGTTTGAGCCTTCCCCTGAGACGTGACATATATAACAGACTTCGTCTTCTTGAGAAACTCCAAATCCAGAATTTTCTTCCAGGGGAAAAAACTCTCTACAGCACAAAGAGTTTATATTCTCTGCCAAAAAAGGTGGTAACCCTTTTCCTATCACTTCAGGCTGTAGCTGACCAGTTGCTTGTTTGAATGTTGCTCCAATGAAGAAAAACTTTCCCTGCATTTAGAAAAAGAGCTCATCAGGGAAAAAGCTAGGTTGACTTCTTCTCCCTGACACAGTAGCTTTCTATGTGTGGGAAAGTGGAGGTTATTAAGGGCTTTTGTTTTTTGTTTTGTTAGCAGACCATTAAAATATGCAACTATGGACCTGTAGCTTGAAGTGGTAGAATTCAGGATACATTTTAACACTTCATTCTGGTGACTGTATAAACTGGTTGTTTCTCTCTTCTCTATGCCTAGAGTCAGACTGACTTCAGCTTGCCTCCCCGGCCTTTGTCTCCTTTCCTTCCCTTAGCTGTGTGTAGTTTCCAAGACAGGAGATTCAGCTCAAGCTCTCCTCGACCATGGTTGTTGTTTCACCCAAATTTGATGCCAAGATGGATCCCACCAGCAATATGTTAAATTGTCAGGACAATGTGTTCAGATCATGTGACAATGCATCCCCTGCACTAAAAAAAAAAATAAATCCAAAATTTGGCATAGCAATTCTGCGACCACAGCGAATTATGCAAATTAAGCAGTGTCACTCATTTTGCATAATGCATTCTATTCTTAGCAGGGACAAGGACCCCTTCAAATCCTGACCCACCATCCTCTGGCTTCTTGAAGTTCATCAAGCATTGCCGCCCCCCCCCCATTTTCAAGCTGTCACAAGGACTAGGAACTAACTTTTCCTTTTAAAAAAAAGACCCCCAAAGCTCAGGCTCTCAGAGTGTCAAATTCGATTCCAGATATCAAATTCCCTGCTCATGCAAGGTGGATAGATATCTGGAATGAACACACAGCCTTGCTCTAAGCTCAGTGTCAGTTATACACAGATGTGCTTGTTGATACATCTGTGTGGCTGCAAAGAACAAAAATGGTTCCATGCAAGCCATAACCATGCCGCCCTGAGATCTTAATGACATGGGGCAGGATACAAAAGTTTTAAATAAATAAAAATAAAATAAATAACCATCCTTTGACTCCCAAGAGCACATCTTGGCAGCTAACGGCATGGGGATGACGCCAGTGCACTTTGCAAGGAAACAAACACCATTCTGTTCCAGCTCTAATTAGAATCTGCTCTCTTCTTGCTTTGGCCCATCTCAGCCTCCACACACGGGTGACATCTCCCACCAGGGTGTTGTCGCCTGCCAGCATCTCCTTCCTGATGCCACTCTGGTGCCGCTTCAAAAACCTGAGGGCGGGCGGCTGCGCTTTGGTTCTCTGATGCAGAAGGAATGGGGCTGGGAAAGTTTATTCCACTCCAGTTTGCTCCAAGCCACTGGAACAATTAATGGCCCAAGATTACAGGCTGGTATAAACAGATGCATCAGGGAGGCATCAATATGTGGGTTTGCAAGGCCTGAGACAAAAGGACAGGCTCACCTGGCAGGCAAATGGAGCATTTGACCCTGCGTCCTGGCCCTACACAGGGAGATGCACACCTCGCTTCCCAAGTCTCCCACTGGTATATGCTGAAACTCTGTGTATGCTGAGATAAATGCCTTGTGGTTATGGATCTCATGGATTTATACACACACACACACACACTTCTTGGTTCTCAACAATTTCTCACTCACATGCTTCACCACCATATCATGTGCAAACATAAACATGCACACTCATATCTTCACTCATGCCACAAAACTCTCTCTCTCTCTCTCTCTCTCTCTCTCTCTCTCTCTCTCACTCTCTCTCTCTCTCTCACACACACACACACACACAGAGATCTTCACTCAGGTCACAAAACTCTCTCTGTGACATACACACACACACTCATATCTTCACTCATGTTGCAAAACTCTTTCCCGCCCACCCCACACCAGCTCTCCTGTGTCCTTTCTGACACATTACAAATACAGACTGCCTCAATTGTATTCACACTGAGACACATTGTTCCCCTACAACCACTTTTCCTACACATTTCAAAGATGCTGAAACATTTCCCTACATTTCTCCTTATGGAGCCATTTTCTCCTGCACCTCTCTTGCTCTCTCTCTCTCTGTGCCGCCCCCGCCCCCAGCACATCTAAACTACACATTCAAATGAGTTGTGCCTCCATTTTCCAACCAGTTTTAATTCTCGTGGCTTCTCTCAAACAACCCTCAGACAAATAGACTTATGGGGTGGAGGGTGAAAAGTGCTTTATTACTTTAGAGAATGATAGTTACCAATTTGGTTCCTTGTTTAGGAGCCATGGCATTGGAACAGGTTTGAAACTGGTTTACATTTGTAATGTAGACATGCCTCCCCCCTCCCTCCTTCACACACATGCACACACTTCCTCACATCTCTACATCCATAATTGTCCTAAACTATATCCTTTTTATAAAAATAAAAAAACACCCCTCAAAGCCAGCTTTGGCTAATCTTGTAGAGAGCCAGTGTGGTGTAGTGGTTAGAGTGTTCAACTGGGTCTCAGGAGACCTGGGTTCTAATCCCCACTTGGCCATGAAACTCTCCAGGTGACTTTGGCCTAGTCACTGACACTCAGCCTAGCCTACCTCACAGGGATGTTGTGAAGATAAAGTGGAGTGGAGGAGGAAGAGGATGTATGCTGCCTTGGGCTCCTTGGAGAAAAAGCAGGATATAAATGTAACAAACAAATAATACGGCATTTGCTGTTGTTGAAGGCAATCCAATACTGTATCACATTAAAGCACAGGATATGTAGAGTTGAAGAAAAATAGTGGTTTTGTCAAGGTTCAAAAATTTGACATGAACTCACCCCCCCCCAAAAAAAAAAACTTTCAGCAAACCCTGAAGGGAACAGGGTTTGAAACCTCCAGTGTTTGAAACCTCCATAGCTATCAGGTATAAGAGCTTTGGCTTCAGTACATTGAAATAAACTCTATCCCACCACACCATTGGCTCAGCTGCTGCGGTGTTATGGTATGTTTACAAGCATTCCAACTGCTCAGAAATGTAAAAGCCGTTAGCATACAACGCCTAAGGCCAGATGGGGCTGTGCACTGCTGGTGGAAAGGGGTTCAGCTGAGAAGGAAGAATGCAGCAGAATTATCAACATTTTGTTCAACTATATTATCAGGGGCCCCCAACCTTTTTGGACCTGTGGGCACATTTGGGAATTTGAAAAACTGCTGTGGGCATCACCATAACATGCTCCCATGCAGGACGTGGCTAGTCACACAATGGCTGCCATGGGGGCCTGGCTGGAAAGGGAGAGAAAGAAGACTACCCTAACATTTTCCAAGATTATTATTTTTTTTTTAAAAAATGAAGGGGCAGGGAGTGGAGAGCTTTCTGGGCACCTTTGGAGGTGCACATGAGTGCCATGGCACCCAAAGGTGCTGTGTTGGGGACCCCTGATATTATGATTGCTTACAACCTAGCTTCCATGACCCATACTTTCCCTTCAACTTTCAGCACCAATCATCTTCTTCTGCAGGTCTGGAGCAAGGCTGAAGCTAAAGTCACATGGGATATATCAATGTTTAATCAGATCTATGCATATAAATTCTGAACTTTTCAGCTGGACAAACAAGTTCTTGCAAAGCTTATCTTACATTGCAGAGCCCAGTCCTATTCATGCTAAACCAAAACCCTAAATGGCTTAGGACCTGGCTATTAAGGGGCCATCTGCCTTATTATGAACCTGCCTGGCTATTAAGATCGGCAGGAGAGGCCCTCCTGAGAACAGCATTCCCCAAAGAGGCCCTTTTATTGGGCACAGGTGAAAGGGCTTTCTCCCAGGTTTTTCCCCAAATCTATGGAATGTGCTCCCTCCAGAGCGACAATTAGGCCCCACTCTCTTGGCCTTTAGAAAGAGTGTAAGGACATGTCTTTTGAATTTAGCCTTTCCAGGGTGTAGTTTTATTGTTTTTGCTCCATTATTGTTTTAAGGTTTTATTGTTTTTAATTGTTGTGCACCACCTTGATGGCTTTTTAGCAGCTAAGGTGGTATATAAATGTTAAAAATAAATAAGTAAATAAATGTAATGCCGGCAGAGTAACTATTGGGCGTTATGAGAACACTGGGCTTGCAGACTTGCTCTGCTGTCGTATTTACAGTCGTGCTCCTGCAACCTTCACAAATGTGCACGCACTTTCCGGCAATATGCACAGCACAACCCTAAACATGTTTACTCATAAATAAGGTCTATTGGGCTCAATGGGGCTTATTCAGCTGCTCTTACTCCCAGAGCCAGGTCTGAGCTGTCAGGCACCCTCACAAGCCCACCGAGCCCTTTCGGCAGGGGAGATTAGTTTCTGTCACCAAGCTACACATTTTCATTTCAGTCTCTTCTGAAGCACATAGGTTTTCTCCCACACACTCCCTCCCTCCCTCCCTAGAATGAAGCTAATGTGCATGTACATACACACACATTTTCTCCCACGCACTCTCTCCCATGGCATTCCCACACCCCCGCATGGCTAGCGTTCTCCCTGCCACAGATGTTTAATAGAAGGCTGTAGGTCATCTGCTTGCACAGTCCATAGTGTTAAGCTCCCATTCTTCCTTCCTTTTCTGCCTGGCTGGGGTGTGGGGTGTGTGTGGGGAGGGGGAGGGGTGGGGGGTGGAGCAGAGCTTGCTCCATTACTGCAGAGCAGGGCTCTTGTAGCAAGGTATCATCTGCATTAGAGACTCTTTCCACCACTAGAGCAAGAAATCACACAGACACACTCACTTCAGAAATATCATTAGTCTTACTAAGGGCACAGTCCTATGCATGTTTAGACAGAAAAAGGTCCTGTAACTCCCAGCATTCCTTGGATAGCTCCTTTAGAGTTCTGAATGGTTCTGACTGAAACCTGGAGCAGATTCACCACCCCATGGACATCGGAGCCACCAACTTCCACTGGATTGCACCCTAAAAGTCTTCCACTGATGTTTTTCCTGAAGAGAAATTGAAAAATTTCCATTGAATTTTGCAGTGAGCAAAACCCAGTGGCAACCTTTGGGGTTGTGAAATGTGAGAAATGTTGCCAGTCTTATCTTAGCAGAATTGGTTTCACTTTTCTTGAAATTCCATAGATGTTTTGTCCACAGAGAATCTCCAAATTTGGTTCAAAACCCAGTGGCAATCTTAGGGGAGTGTGGAGCACACATACACACACATAATTTTGCTAACCTTTTCAAATTTCTTTCTATTTCCCATTCCCATTAAATTCCTTGAATGTTCTGCTTGAGGGACAGCCTCCATTCAAATTCTCAATGAATTTTGCTTTGGGCAAAACAAGCCACCTTGAGAACCCATGGTTTGTTGTTGGGTTGTTCAGGGTGGTTAACAAGCCACACTACAGGGTTAACAAGCCACCCCGCAGAAAATGTCCTGGGTTCAGACCACATGCTAACCCACAGTTCAACAAACGAAACAACCCACGGTTGAACAACAACCTCCACTCAGCCACTGAGTGTGGGTTATTGTGTTGATGAACAAGACCAGTGTGTGTGTTTATATGTTCTCAACATGCAGAAGGAGCTGTACCCAACTGATAATCACCAGCGGCATGTATAGGTATTGTATATGCTCTACTTATGTTTCTAGTGTGTGAAATACAGGTACATGCTAAAATCTGTCTGTCCCTTTGTGTTCTCTGAAATGCTGGTAATACTTGGGGGAGGGGCTCTTCTTCCCCACCTTCCTGCACTCTAAACTAAGCAAAAACCCACACTGTTTGAAATGTCCAGTGAAATTGCTGGAGTATTTTGTTTTTGTTTTTTTGCAAATGGAACAAAGAAACATCGGTAAAAGCAAAGCTTGCATTTAAAAAAAACATTTCCAACCCTACAGAACTGGTTTCCTGATCTGGGCTGCAATCCTGTACTCACTTACCTGGGAGTAGGTCCCACTGAACTTAATGGGGCTTACTCCTGAGTAAACATGTATAGGATGGCTCTGTCAATTACTTTTGGCCTCAGTTGCTCTATCTATACAATAAGCATAATAAATGCTTAGCACTTGATGCCAAAAGGCAAGAAAAGGTAGTGAAAAGCCAACCTAAGTGGTGAGAAGAACGTCACCAGCTGCGGTACCTGTGGCCATGACATCTCATGGCATTTGATGTGACCGGTTTGTGCCTACGAAACATTCAGAGTGGGCAGCAAGAATGGATGGTGGGGTGGGGGAGTGGATTTGTGGAGGCAGAACTGGTTGAAGAATGAGGAAGGAAAATGCTTACCTTGATTCAGCAAAAGGGCTGCAACCAAGGAAACAAAGAAAGGGAGAGAGAGAAATTATGCAGTTCGTCAGTAAAGAGACAGAAAGATTCATGATCTAAGGAAAGAGACAGCAGGGAGCAGAACAACTGGGGACCCCCCATGAAAAGCAATACAGCCAGGACGTCTTACTCAAAAACCCCTTGTCTCTTAAGCCAGGGATGGGAAGACTTCAGGCTTATGGGATCTCTTTTGGTTTTTTTGCTAGGAACCCCCGAGATCCACCAACCGGAGCCTGATGCAAGCGACGTCCACTTGGAATTCAAGAATTCTGAGGGAGGGATTTGTTTTGAGTGCCAGAACTGAGCAAAGCTCACAGATAAACATCCAGTCCTGCTTACCCCGAGCTTTCTTCATTTCAGCAGTATAATTTAGGGCCAGGGTCAGGGGAGAAGAGTCATTTTATTGCTGCTATTGCCAAACCATTAGGAGTCAGAAATCCCTGGCTGATCTGCAAATTACCCAGAGCAACATCAGTAGATCCAGATCCATCTTCTGCCCACCCCTGTTCTAAGCAACTAGTAACAACTGTCCCTCAGGGACAGCACCAGGGTGTGGGGAGGTGGGCCATTTACTGGGGAACCATGGCTGTCAGAGGATCAGCTGCTCCAGCAGCACTGCTGCTTTCAGTTTGCATAGAGTGGCTGAGGAGAGCAGAAGCAACAGGAATTCCCTGGATTCTTCTAGGATAAGGGGGCCCATGAGGGAGCCTCATCTGAGGGTGCCTCCAAAATCCCACCACCATCAATGGTCCCCTCTTGGAGGAAGCACCTGAGAGCTAAACCCCATAAGCCAGGGGTGGGGAATCTCGGGGCCGTGGGCCAAATCTGGCCCTCCAGGGTTTGCCAGATGGCCCTGCCCCCTTCCCTGGCCGCACTCCTTCCCCCCAACCTCCAATTGCTTGGTGGTTTCCTGGCTGTTGTGCTGGTTTTTCCCCCATTGTAAAAGGCTGAAATGCCTCTCCTAAGGCTTAGTTCCTGGAAGGAAGAGCTTTAAGCTAAAATATGCTGCTATGATGGGCTCCACCCACTTTTGCCTTGGTCCCACCCACCACTGGCATGCAGCCTCCGAGAGCTTCTCTGAAATTGAATTTGGCCCTCAGGCTGAAAGAGGTCCCCCATCCCTGCCATAAGCAGAAGCCCCACCGGATGTCTGGGCTTTTTGCTGGGCTGCAGGTGGGAGGGCAAATGTTTGGATGCTCCCCCCACTATTTAAAATAGCACTGTCTGCCTGCTCAAACCAAACCACACGTGGGACTGAGATACAAAGGGGCCACCATGACAATGAATCACCAGATATCAGGCTGAGCAGAGGCAGAGCAAGATACGGAGGCTCCTGCAGCTTTAAGAGTGGGAATTTTAGCAGGGGCTGCTTCTCACCTCCTTGTGAGACAAGCTACCCCTGCCACTAATCCTTCTCCTTCCCAACGATTAAAGGTACAGGGTCCCCAATGACCTCCTTTGCATGTGGCCACCTTAAGTCGAACTGCGTCACTTGCAAAGCTTTCCACCTCTGCTCAGATCCAGACTTTGTCATACTTAGAGTAGACCCTTGAAATCAGTGGGACGTATGCTAGTCAGGACTAACTTAGGTCCCATTGATTTCAACAGGTCTACTCCAAGTATGACAAAGCCCAGTTCCAAACCATTGACTTGTTGGCCATGGAACCACTGTGTGCTGCAAAGGATTCTGGGCAATGTTCTAGCCTCAGTTCATGCAGGGCACCGGCGGGGCCTGCCTGGTCACACTTGCATGATTTAAGTGTGCCCTCACACATGCACACATGACTCTCTCACAGCTGTGTGTTATCGTGGAAGATCCGTAATGGCTGTGGTGAGTACGTTTTCTTCCAGAGATGCTTCTCCGCCATTACTGGACACCTCTCCTGTTCTGCCTCTGGGCAACCCCAGAGCTCTCCAGAAAACTGTTCGAAGGCTATGGTGTCTCATGTTGTCACCTTTGGGTGGGTGCAGGACAGTTTTCTTCTAAAACTGGAAGGTGCTGTCTTCCCACCCCACTTACCTGAGATGCCACGTTTCAACCAGCGTGGCTGTCCCAGCTCGATAAAGAAGCTGTCCTTTTTCTCATATTCTTCCACATCCACGATTTTCACATGAAGGGATTTCCTGCTCAGGTAAAAACAAAAAAGAGAGGCAGGGAGAAAGAAGGGGTGGGGGAAGAAATCATTAAGTCTCAGTTGGAAAGATATTAAAGGATGCTGAGAGTGTAATACACATCCAAATATTCTCAACAGACATAAGGAGATAAGAAGAGCCTCTACTGGATCAGACCAAAGGCCTATCTAGTCCAATATCCTGTTTCCCACAGCGGCCGACCCAAAGCCCACCAGCAGGACATCAGCACATCAGCACTCTCCCCCTTGGGTTTCCCAGTAAGTGGTGTGGGGAGAGGCAGAGTGCCTCTGATCAGGGGGCCGGAGCAACTCCCCCATGAGGAAATGTTATGACGTTTGGAGCGCTTCAGATTCGAAAAAGGGCACGCGTGTACAAAATGATACATGGTGTGGAGAAAGAAGAGAGGGAAATGGCGTCAACCCATGAAGCTGAATGGTGGGAGATTCAGGATAGATAAAAGGAAGGGCTTCTTCACACAGTGCATAGTTAAAAGCTACCATGCGAGACATGTTTGGAGGGAATGCAGGAGAGGGCCTTCTTGGTGGCTGCTCCCAAATTCTAAAAGTCTCTACCAAGAGAGGCTAGCTTAGCTACTTAGCTCAACTGCTGGCAGACAAAAACCTTTTTATTTAGGCAGGCCTTTGGCATGTCTGAAGGAGTTCTATTGTTGAAGGAGGTTGTCTTGTTGTGTTTTTAAATTGTGGTTTAAATATATTTGTTTTTACATTCAGTTTTAATTTACGTTTTTGTTTTAATCTCAATTTTATTACAGCTAGCTTCCTCGAGCACCATTGTTGAGGGAAAGGTGGAATATCCATTTAATTAATTGATTGATAAACAAACAAACAAACAAAGTGTACTAACTGGGCCCAGATAATCTTATGGGGCTGCATGTTGCCCTTCACATCAGAAGATGGCTCGAAAAGCAGATGCCAAGGAAAGAGCGATGGTTCAGCAGTAGAATGCTTGTTGTCCATGCAGAAGGTCACAGGTTCAACTCCTGGCATTTCCAGTTAAAAGGGTCAGACAGCCGGTAATGGAAAAGACCCTCTGCTTGAGACCCTGGAGAGCCACTGCCAGTCAGAATGGAGACAGTGCCAGATCAACAAATAGTCTAGCCTGCTATAAGGCAGCTTTTTGTCCCCATTCTCACAGTTGACCCATCAGTTGCAGCCCCTCTGATTAAAATCTGCCTCCATCCATCAATCCATTAAAGCTTTAGCTGATTCACTAGCTGATTCATACATTTCACTTCAGACAGACCCGCATCTTTAAACACAGGGTACACAGTCCCTGGGAATTCTGATTGGGCCGGGACTCCTCTCCCACACCCCACTTGTGTGTACACAGCTGTTTAGAGATGCAGTGATGTCCTCCACCCCCTTCACATGTTTGTTATGGAAATGCCTGTGCGACCCTGGTGGGTCTGTCATGTGGACTTACTCTGTGCTGATTAAAGTTTACTGTCCCCCCAAAAGATGTTGGCATCTCAGATTTTGCAAAACCCATTAGCTTTCAAACTCATGAGAAGAAATTCTCTGTGGCATCTTTCATGAAGCCTAAACCCATCGTACCTCCGTCTCCGGCTTGCACATCTCCCACCTCTCAACTTGTTCCAAAAAGCAGACTCTCTCTGGCAGGTGGAGATTCTGCCCAAAGCCAGATTAGGGGAAGCTCACATCACCAGGGATCTGGAGAGGCAGGGGTGGGTCCCTGCTGCTCCTCCACTCCTCGTATCAGAGCCTGGCAGATGGGAAGCATGACGACATCGGAACTCAGAAGCTGCTGAAGTCGGCCAACCAAGATGGGAGGAGGAGACAGGAAAGGAATTTTGGACCTGGACACTAGAAAGGCTGGAGTTCACAATCAGCTCCGGATTGACTGAGGTGATGTGCACTCAAACAGAAATCCATGAGTGTTTTGTGGAACAGAAAACATTTCTGTTCCACAAAACATTTCAAAGGTAGCTAAGAAATGCAGGTGTGAACCCCCCCATTCAAATCTAAGCCATGTTATGAACTCACCAAGTGGCTTTAAACAAACTACAATCTCTCAGCTTTAGGCCTTACAGGGTCATTCTAAAGATCACTGGGAAATGCTTCACATGCTCAGAAAGCATTATATAAATGCTAAGATACCATCGTCGTCATCGTCATCGTCGTCACACCATCATAATCTAAATTGTGACAAAAGGCGATTTGAAGAACTGTCTTCACCCTTATAATCCTGTCTGTACACTAAGATCTACATCAGGGGTCCTTTTCAACTGCTTGCCATTAAGATCTGTTAGGTTGGCAGGCACCAGAGACAGGGCCTTCTTGAAAGCAGCCCCAACACTGTGGAACTCCTTTCTTGTCGATATGCACCTAGCTCCTTCTGTGCAGGCATTTAGGAGAGTGGTAAAGAAGGCTTTTCTGTTTAAAGCTGCCTTCAGTTGGATTTGTAATAGGCTTGCGTGGTCGATGCAGCTTTGCAAAGTTTCCTGTATGCTTGTTACTGTGACTGTTTATGGCTTGTATCTGATGGCGCTGTTGTTTGTATGGCACTTTGAATGTGCATAGCCCTGAAATCCAAGTAAGTAAGTAAATTAGAAAGGCAGTTTTATTCTACCTCTCCTACAGCCCAGCTAATAGAAATCAACCTTTAAAAACAAGCCACATAGAGAAGTCAGTGATTTCCAGGGCCATTTGAAGTCTGGGCCCTAATGACTGCTTGGAAGAAGGGCAAGGGGGAAAGGAAGATACCAGAGCGTATCAGCAGGAATATCAGAGCCTGCTCCAGCTGGATTCCTCCACCCTCACAGGGCTAACTGACATCAACTGCCCTATGGGAAAGAAGGAGTGAGGGAGACAGGAACAAGCAAAGGGAACATCAGGGCCTGCTCCAGTTGTACTCCCTCCCCCTCCCCCAGGAGATGAGAGGGGAAGCAGAGCCATTCCACCAGTCTCACAGACAGTCACCTTACTATTTTTCTTCTTCTCTCCCCAGCCCTTTTTCCTTGTGTGACATGTATTTTGTAAGCTTCTTTTGCTGATTGACTGTAATCCACTAAGGGAAACTTTTCTGGCTGAAGTGTAGGATAAAAAAACTATAAATAAATAAATAAATAAATAAGAACAGGATCTCTCCTCACACTGGCACACTCCCATTGCTAAAGGTCCCCCAAAGGGCTGGATGAGACTGATCTTGTTTGATCTTGGAAGCTAAGCAGGGGCAGCCCTGGTTAGTACCTGGATGGGAGACCGCCTGGGAATCAGGCTTCCTGTACTGAGCAGAGGGTTGGACTCGATGGTCTTGTAGGCCCCTTCCAACCCTATGATTCTATGATCTATGTCTACCTCCTTCTGAACGGTCTCCTAGAAAGATCTGGCTGGCTTCCAAGGTTGGTAAAAACTGAACAAAAGCAAAAACCTTTGACCCCCTGCTCTGTCGAGAGAAGATGGTGCTTTGATCTGGAAAGATTCCTGCTGATCGTAACTGGCAGTGGAGGGGTAGTGATGGCTCAGACATCGGCAGTGCACCAGCAACCCTTGCAATCCACACCGTGGTGCAAGGAAGCTGTGCGTCAGCAATGTGGTGCCCCGCTCTCATGATTCTTCGAGAGGGTGGATGCAGGATATCCCGCCACATTTGGCATTCTAGCGAAAGAGATTGATTTTGGTTTCTAGCCCAAGAAATCGTAGAAAAACCAGATCCGCGCATGGGATGCAGGCGGGCATTGCCGCTGTCTGTGGTGCTGAAACAAGATGTCAAGTTGAGAACTTTTGGAAAGCATGTCTTATTCTCCAGATATCACCCCGCCACCGCCCCCCCCCCCGCCGCCACCGCCCATCCCCATTTCAGTTCAGTCTGTTGTTGCCATGCAACAGGAAGGCGCAACCAATCCGGGCTCCATCGTGGATGTACCTGCACAATTCATGTGTTTGCAGACACATTATGAACACCACCATTATTAACTGCATTGGTATTCTGTCCTCCTTCCAAGGAGCTTGGGTGGCCTATAGGAGTCCCTTCCTTACATTCTCACAAGGACCCTGTGAGGGAAGTCAGGGCTGAAAGACAGTGATTGGCTCTAGGTCATTGGGTGAGCCACATGGCCAAGAGGGGATTTTTCGTACCCCCCCCCCATCCAAGGGTTTCACAAATACATATAACAAATGTTCTAGTAGGGATGTCGAACCTTAATCACTGCAGGCCAGCAGCTCCGATGTCAGCGGGGTGGTGAATCCACTCCGGGTTTCTGTCAGAACCAGTCAGAACTCTAAAGGAGCTATCCAAGGTGCTTCCGTTCCTTGGATAGTTCCTTTAGAGTTCTGACTAGTTCTGACAGAAACCCAGAGTGGATTCACCACACCACTGACATCAGCTCCTTGGATAGCTCCTTTAGAATTCTGACTGGTTCTGACTGAAACCTGGAGCGAATCCACTGCCCCACTGACAATGGAGCCACCAGTGTCCACTGAGCTGAGTAGTTTTGGAGAAGCTCTTGGAAGCTGCAGTCCAGTGTTGGGTGTGGCAAAAGGAGGGGGCCAAAGGCAAAAAGGGGAGGGACAAAAATACACAAAATACCAGCATGGTCTAGCTGAAAGCTCTTGCTGCCAGCAAGCGAGCCTTAGGAGAGGCTTTTCAACCTTTTTAGAATGAGGAAATGACTGTCAAAGGCCAGAAAACCACCAAATGATTGGCACGGTCTGTGGGAAGAAGCGTGGCCAGCTGTGGAAACTGAGAGGGCTGGATTGGGACCCAGGCAGGCTGGAGTTTCAAACCCCCCCCTTTGTTATAGACACAAAAATGAAAAGCAAGCAGCTTAAGGCATCTCTCAAGCAAGTCAACATGAAATATGCTCAGCTGCAACAAATGCATTTCAGCCATGAATTGCTCTTCTTCCATGGTCTAGTAATATCACAATTACCATATCTCAACATTGTTGTTGTTCAGTCATTAAGTAGTGTCCGACTCTTCGTGACCCCATGGACCATAGCACGCCAGGCCTTCCTGTCCTTCACTCACTCCCGGAGCATGCTCAAGTCCATATTCATTGCATCGGTGATGCTATCTAGCCATCTCATCCTCTACCATCCCCTTCTCCTTTTGCCTTCAGTCTTTCCCAGCATCAGGGTCTTTTCCAGTGACTTTTCTCTTCGCATTAGGTGGCCAAAATATTTGGGCTTCAGCTTCAGTATCTGTCCTTCCAATGAGCACTCAGGGTTGATTTCCTTTAGGATGGACTGATTTGACCTTCTTGCAGTCCAGGGGACTCGTAAGAGTCTTCTCCAGCACCACAGTTCGAAAGCATCGATTCTTCGGCACTCAGCCTTCCATATAGTCCAGCTCTCAGAGCCATACATTACTACTGGGAAAACCATAGCTTTGATTAGACGGACCTTTGTTGGCAAGGTGATGTCTCTGTTTCTTACTATGCTGTCTAGGTTTGCCATAGCTTTCCTCCCAAGGAGCAAGCGTCTTTTAATTTCATGGCTACAGTCACCGTCTGCAGTGATCTTGGAGCCCAAGAAAATAAAATCTGTCACTGCTTCCATTTCTTCCCCTTCTATATGCCAGGAAGTGATGGGGCCAGATGCCACGATCTTAGTTTTTTTAATGTTGAGTTTCAAACCAGCTTTTGCACTCTCCTCTTTCACCCTCAACAAGAGGCTCTTTAGATCCTCTTCACTTTCTGCCATTACGGTGGTATCGTCTGCGTATCTGAGGAAAAATAGAGCCCTGCCTGTTGGCCAAATAATGTGAATTTTATTTACAAGTGACACCATCGTCACATTATTGTTTTACTTGATTTGTCAGGTTGGGGCCGTAGTCCCGCACATCAGGTTGTATAGAGATGACATAAGAACATCAGAACATCAGAACAGCCCTGCTGGATCAGACCAAGGGTCCATCTAGTCCAGCATTCTGTTCACACAGTGGCCAACCAGCTGTTGACCAGGAACCCACAAGCTGGGCATGAGCACAGCAGCACCCTCCCACCCATGTCCCCTGGCAAGTGGTGTACAGAGGCTCATTGCCTCTGATACTGGAGGCAGCACATAGCCTTCAAGACAAGTAGCCATGGATAGCCTTCTTTTCCAGGAATTTGTCATGATATAAAGGGAGAGCAAACAGCATAAAAGATATCAGATTTGACCCTCTAGAGCAGCCTTTTCCCCAACCCGGTGCCTTCATGACGTGTTGGACTGCAACACCCATCATCCCCAGTCAGTATAGATCATGTCGGCTGGGAATGATGGGAGTTGCAGTCAAACACACCAGGAGGGCACCAGGCTGGGGAAAAGCCTGCTCTAGAGAGCCAAGCTTGATGGGTCAATTCTGTATGGAAAGTCTGGTGGCACATATGAGTGTGTCCTACTCTGGTAGCAGACACAGATGAGGGATGCTCCAGCACTGTGCCATCTCCATATGTACAGCAACCAAGAGATGCACAATGAAGCCCCTAGGAGCTGCCCCCAAATAGGCAGGTGTGCAAGTGGAGGCTCTGGATTAATCGCTTGAGTAATCCTGGAGATTTCCTGGTAAAAATGCAGCCACAAGCCTCACAGCTCCACCACGTTTGCAGGTGTTGCCTGACAGCCATGCAAGGATTGCTGTGACGCTGGGCCTGCTCCAAACTTGGCCCTACTTGGAGTAGAACTATTGGAACCAATGGGACTTAAGTTAGTCATGACTACCTTAAGTCCCACTGACTTCAATAGGTCTACTCTATGTAGGGCTAAGTCTGGATCTGATCCAATGTATATGAAACACTTGAAGGGTGCTATAAAAATTATAGCACTGTGGTCATTTATCTGTCTTCCTAGCTGTTTCCCAGCTTCTTTTACTTCTGGGCATGTCCCTGTGGGCATTTAGCCTCTTGACCTCTGCTAAAATATATCTTTTTCTGGCTCATTTTTTTTAGCCACATCTACAAAGTTTGTCATAATTATTCATTTCATTCCATGACTGCTTACTTCATCTCATCCCCACTCCCCAGTGTATTTCTGAAGGGGATATTAAAGTCTAACATGCACACACACACACACACAAACACACACACCCCATGTAAACCAGGAGTGCAGAACCGCTTTTGATCTGAGGGCCAAATTCCATTTTGGAGAAGCTCTCGGGGCTGCATTCGGGGTCGGGGGAGAGAGACAGTGGAGGCTGGTGGCTCCGATTTCAATGAGGCTGTAAATCCATTCTGTGTTTCAGTCAGAACCAGCCAGAACTCTAAAGGAGCTATGTAAGGTGCTGAACCCTATCCCCAAAATAGGTTCATCACCTTGGATAGCTCCTTTAGAATTCTGGTTTGGTCTGAGCAAAACCCAAAATGGATTTACAGCCCCACCGAAATCAGAGCCACCACCCTCCACTGGGACTAGAAGCAAAAGAGGCAGAAGAACCAAAAATGCCAACATATTTTATCTTAAACCTTTTCCTGCCAGCAACTATAAGTCTTAGGAGAGGCATTTCAACCTTTAGAATGGGTGGAAAAACTGCAAAAAAGAAAGGAAACTACCACATGGGGCAGGGTGTGGTGCCAGGGGGAATGGGAGGGGCCAGGCTGGATTTGGCCCCTAGCTCTGAATTTCTACCCCCCAGTGTAAACAGTTGATTAAGAAGAAGAGAGTGGCTACCAGGAAAGGGGCCTTTTCTGTTGTGGCACCCCAGCTGTGGAAAGAGCTTCCTAGAGAGGTTCGCCTGGTGCCTACATTGTGCTCTTTCCAGCACCAGGTGAAGACCTGTTTCTTGTCCCAGGCTTTTCAGCATTTTCATCTTTTAGCTCTGCTGTTTTAAATCTGCTATTGTATTTTAAATCTCTGCTTTGCTGGTAGGTTTTATTCTGGTTGTACCTTTATATTGTAGTTTAAAGCTTTTATATTGTATCTTATGCTGTATTTTGTGGTTTTGTGGTTTTAATTTTTGTGAACCACCCAGAGAGCTTCGGCTATTGGGTGGTATAGACATGTAATAAATAAATAATAAATATAATAAATTAGTGCTCGTCTTCTTCATTTCAATTTCTATAAAAGTTTTAAAATATCATGGGAATAGAATACTTGTTGAAAACAGAAGTTCTTAAACTTTGTCACAGGGGGCCTCTGAATATCCCCCAAAACAGAGCAAAGAGTGTCTTTGGGCATGTGTCGAGTGCAATTCCTACACTCCCAACTAGCCACAACTAATCTAGCACAAATAGGGTAGAGCGCTACAGGCCAGGGGGCATTTCCATACAAGTGGATTTAAAATCAACTACTTTTAATGTATTTTTCATATCAATTTATATTTATATAATCAGCTGATAAGGCCTGTGCTACTTGTGACACACCAAGCTGGACATACCCCACCAGCTGTACGTTGGTGGCCCAGCAGAGACTGCCGAAAGTAGCGCGGGAGGTCAGACTAGAATGCAAAGCAGTGGGCTACGTTCAGCTTGGTAGGTCAGAACTTAGGCTGTCTTCTTAACTTAAATCTCAGGTGACTTCCCATTTCTTCTGTCCCCTTCCTTGTACAGCTTGTTGTTGTTCAGTCGTTCAGTCGTGTCCGAATCTTCGTGACCTCATGGACCATAGCACGCCAGGCCTTCCTGTCCTGCGCTCTCTCCCGGAGTGTGCTCAAGTTCATATTCATTGCATCGGTGATGCTATCTAGCCATCTCATCCTCTGCTGTCCCCTTCTCTTTTTGCCTTCGATCTTTCCCAGCATCAGGGTCTTTTCCAGGGAGTTTTCTCTTCGTATTAGGTGGCCAAAATATTTGAGCTTCAACTTCAGTATCTGTCCTTCCAATGAGCACTCAGGGTTGACTTCCTTTAGGATGGACTGATTTTACCTCCTTGCAGTCCAGGAGACCCGTAAGAGTCTTCTCCAGCACCACGGTTCGAAAGCATCCATTCTTCGGTGCTCAGCCTTCCTTATAGTCCAGCTCTCAGAGCCATACGTTGCTACTGGGAAAACCATAGCTTTGATTATATGGACCTTTATCGGCAAGGTGATGTCTCTGTTTTCCTCCCAAGGAGCAAGTGTCTTTTAATTTCATGGCTACGGTCACCGTCTGCGGTGATCTTGGAGCCCAAGAAAGTAAAATCTGTCACTGCTTCCATTTCTTCCCCTTCTATATGCCAGGGAGTGATGGGGCCAGATGCCATGATCTTAGTTTTTTTAATGTTGAGTTTCAGACCAGCTTTTGCACTCTCCACTTTCACCCTCAACAAGAGGCTCTTTAGATCCTCTTCGCTTTCTGCCATTAGATTCCCCTTTTCGTTTGGCTGGTCCCTTGTGCTTTTCATCAGGCTGAAATTGCAGAGGAGCAGCATTTTTCCCCACAGTGGAGATTCAGCAACACCCTTTCTGTGGGTCATAGAGTTCTGAAAGACCTAGGGCACCTGCCAGGAAAAACAGCAGCATGAGCAAGAGCTCTTGGGTTTTGGAAATTAAGCATAGCTTATATCTCAGACTTCCAGCATCCAGGCATTTGAATCTGCACTAGGCCGCTCAGAGAGGTGTATTGCGCCTGTGTTTGAGTAAACAGAGATTTAGTTGACATACACACTGCAGCAGGTGTGGGGAGATAATGCGAGTGTTTTTATTTTACATCTCCTTCTGAATGTGGCTAGAATCTCCCAGCCTAATTCTACTCTCTGTTGTGAGAAGTCTCTCTCACCTGCATCGAGTGTGACTTTTTTTCAAAAGCAAAGAAATCTATTTGAGAAAGCACTGCACTGAGGAAAGAGTCAAGAAGACACCTGTCAATCAATCCTGCTGATGGGTTTAGGGAAAAGACGGAGTACTTTTCCACCCCAGGCTGCCCATGTGAAAGAAGAGAAGAATTCCTTAGTCTAGAGGTTGAGTTCTAACTCAATAAAAAGCAAGGCCCTTCTTATTATACAGTTTATATGATGCCATCACAATCAAACTACCACAATAATCCAGGCTACAAGCACAAGGCATGAACTAGAAATATACGCAGAGCCAATAACGCAAAGCACATGATCTCCTGTACACATCAAGTCACAAAACATATAAATCATATATGTAGCTTTATCAAGAGAATTAAGTATTTGTAAAATGGATAACTTGTCCTGACCTAACACAGGGTTGTAACCTATTTTACAAATGGTGAATATTTCTTTTTCTTCTCTTCCCGTAACTCAAGACAAGTAATAGTTTAAATACTGAGACCCCAAGATAATAACACTTAAGTAAGCTTGTCCTACCCTTTACAATGCTGTTGCCCTACTTTCTAAATTCCACCACTTCTTTCCTTGAAACCAGAGCAAATCTGCAGAACACACAGAACACTGTGCTGTGGGTGGGGGACATAAACTAATCCTAAATTAGTCACAGTGTATAAATGAGCATTAGGCTGTGTGATGTAGTTAAACTATGGAATTCACTTTCACAAGCTGTAGTGACGGCCACCACTTTGGATGGCTTTAAAAAGGGATTGGACAAATTCCTGGAGGAAAAGATTGTCAATGGCTCCCAGTCCAGATGGCTACATGCTACCTCCAGTATCAGAGGCAGTATGCCTATGTACACCAGTTTGTTTGTTTGTTTGTTTGTTTATTAAATTTATTAATTGCCCATCTGGCTGGTCACCCAGCCACTCTGGGCGATGTACAGCATATAATAAAACAGTTTAAAACAATAAAATTCTACCATAAAAACATTTTCTAAAATAACCTAACCCACCCCAAATGCCTGCCTGAACAGCCACGTTTTTAATGCACAGCGGAAGCTCATTAAAGAGGGGGCATGGCAGAGTTCCCTAGGGAGGGAGTTCCACAGAGTGGGGGCCACCACAGAAAAGGCCCTCTCCCTCGTCCCCACCAGTCTAGCTGTCCTGGCTGATGGGACAGAGAGAAGGCCATCCGAGGCTGATCTTGTTAAGCCGCCTGTCTGGTGTTGCTGGAGGCTCTCCTTAAGATAGGCTGGGCCGGAACCATATAGGGTTTTAAAGGTCAAAACCAACACCTTGAATTTGGCCCGGAAAACAACTGGTAACCTGTGCAACTCCTTCAGCACTGGAGTGATGTGATCTCGCTGGCGGCTGCCTTTAATCAGGCGAGCCGCCGCGTTCTGTACCAGCTGCAGCTTACGAACCGTCTTCAAGGGTAACCCCACGTAGAGCACATTACAGTAGTATAAACAAGAGGAGACGAGGGCATGTACTACCAATGGGAGTAGATGGTCAGGAAGATAGGGGCGCAGCCGCCGTATCAGATGGAGTTGGAACAGTGCTGTCTGGCTCACAGCTGACACCTGAGCCTCCATGGACAGCTGGGAGTCCAAAATGACCCCCAGGCTGTGGACCTGGCCTTTCAAGGGTAGCCGTACCCCATTCAACACCAAGTCAACATCCCCCAGCCTCCTCTTATCTCCCACCAAAAGTACCTCGTTCTTGTCAGGGTTCAGCTTCAGCTTATTCCTCCCCATCCAGTCACTCACCGTCTCCAGACATTTGGACAGGGATTCTATTCTATGGCCAACCTTGGTGAAGATTTGAATGAGAGGTAGAGCTGCGTGTCATCTGCATATTGATGACACCGCACCCCAAACCTCCTGATGATAGCCCCCAGCGGCTCCACATAGATGTTAAATAGCATCGGGGAGAGGATGGAACCCTGTGGCACCCCACAAGTGAGTGGCCACAGGTCCGAAACCTCCTCTCCCAGTGCTATCCTCTAGTACCTGTCGGAGAGGAAGGACCAGAACCACCGCAATACGGTGCCTCCAATTCCCAACCCCTCCAGGCGGTCCAGGAGGATACCGTGGTCAATGGTATCAAAAGCCGCTGAGAGGTCAAGGAGAACAAGGAAGGAGCATTCACCCCTATCCAGAGCCCTCCTCATATCATCCACCAAGGTGACCAAGGCCGTTTCTGTCCCATGCCCAAGACTGAAGCCCGACTGAAATGGGTCTAGATCATCGGTTTCTTCCAAGTGTGCCTTCAACTGCATCACCACCACCTGCTCAATCACCTTGCCCAAAAATGGCAGATTTGAGACTGGGCGAAAGTTGTTCAGAACTTGGGGATCCAAGGAGGGCTTCTTTAACAGCGGTCTTATCACTGCCTCCTTGAGGGCTGATGGCATCACTCCCTCCTCAAGGGAGGCATTCACCACCACCCTAATCCCCTCACCCAGTCTCTCTCTGCAGCCCATAATGAGCCAAGATGGGCAAGGATCAAGTAAGCAGGTGATCGGTCTTACAGATGAAAGCACCTTGTGCACTTCATCAGAAGGAAGAAGCTGGAACCGATCCCACAAAACCGGTTTGCCACATGCCGCCTCTTGCTCACTAACTGTATCCACAGTGTGCGGAGTAACACTCCTAATCTGATCAATTTTATCAGCAAAGTGCCTTGCCAAGGCCTCATAGGAGGCCTTAGAATGCTCCAGTGGTTCCAGAGCCACAGGACCAACCAGGCTCCGGACCACTTGGAACAGCCTCCTGGGACAGCTCTCTGCAGACGCGATAGAGGCAGCATAATATTCCTTTTTTGCTGCCTTCACCGCCACGTGATAGGCTGAAGATACAGCTCTAGCCCGTGTCTGATCGTCTTTGGAGCGAGACTTCCGCCACCGTCACTCTAGCTATCTCACCTCCTGTTTCAGAGCTCGTAACTGCGGATTGAACCATGGTGCAGTCTGAGCCCTGTTCAGGGGGAGAGGGCGTTTCAGAGCCACCGATCTAATGCCCCAGTGATTGCGGCATTCCACCCACCCACCGGGTCTCGACCGAGTGGCCGTTGGCGTGCTCCAGGAAATCCCCAAGAGCATTCAGGAATCCATTCGGATCCATAAGATGCCTGGGGTGGACCATTTTAATGGGTCCTCCACCCCTGTGGAGGGGTTGTGGGACCGAGAAGTCTAACGTCACCAGATAGTGATCTGACCATGGCAAGGGGGTGGTGGGTATACTTCCAGATCACTCCCCGCTTCTCCAGAAACAAACACAAGGTTTAGTGCATGACCGGCTGGGTGGGCCCAGTTAGAATATGGTGCAGCTCCCAGGAAGCCATGGTCTCCACGAAGTCCTGAGGTGCTCCTGTGAGGATGGCCTCTGAATGTAGGAACATGGAACATGTTGCTGGGGAACATGAGCAGGAGGGTGCTGTTGCGCTCATGCCCTGCTTGTGGGTTTCCCAGTTTGTGGGGCAACTGCTTGGCCACTCTGTGCACAGAATGCTGGACTAGATGGACCTTTGGTCTGATCCAGCATGGCCCTTCTTATGTTCTTATCATGTATTCTGAGGTGTTTCACAGAGTCTTTATCTGCCTTTGTACTCTGTTCTCCGGACACCCATGCGCACACCAAGTTGCCCATTCCTAACCTTGGGCAAGTAGATAGAAAGGAGTAGGGCGGTGCACCACTTCGGCCCAAGGCCTGAACCCTGGATCAAAGCGGGCTGCTTCGGGTCACTTTGAGCCCCTTCCGAGGTGAAGCAGAAGGGGCACGAAGTGACCTGGAGTGGGTCAGGGGCTCTCTGAAGTGCTCGCTGCGCTTCAGAGCTTTGGCAGCCCCAGCCCAGCCATGCCGGTGCCTCCAGGTCCTTAACTGAGCCGCCCACCTCCTTTGCCACCATGCCGTCATCGCTGCCACCTTCTCCTCACCCTCTGCTGCCATCATCGCCGCTGCTGCCTCCACCGTCATCACCACTGCCAGCTCCTGAGGCCTGGATGCACGCCAACTCTTATTGCAGGGAGTCGCCACTTTTAAAATGGTGACCCCCAGGAACTTCCAGGAGGAGGTTGCCATTTTTAAAATGGCAACTCCTTGCAATAAGAGTCAGCGCGTGTCCAGGCCTCAGGAGCTGGCAGCGGCGATGACAGCAGCAGTAGCAAAGACAGAGAAGTGGCGGCAAGGAGAAGGTGGTGGTGAAGGCGGCGGCGAAGGCAGCAAAGGCAGTGGTGGAGAAGGCGGCAGCGAGGAGAAAGCGGAGGTGGCAGCGACCGAGAAGGAGGAGGCGGTGGCAAGGTAAGGAGCTGGGGGCGCGCGGGGGTGTCGGGGGGGAGCTGAAGCAGGGTTTGGCATCCAAATCCTGTTCCGGGTTCGGGGCCAAGTTGGGTCGGGGGGGCCCCGAATCATCCCTAGCCGAACCGGGCCTGCCTCCGAAGCCACAAAGTGGCTTCCGAGTCAGATCAGGAGGTCCCTGCATGGCCCTAGAAAGGAGTTCCTGTCACAGAATCATAGAAACATAGAACACTAGGGTTGGAAGGGGCCTATAAGACCAACCCCCTGCTCAGTGCAGGAATCTAAGCCAGAGCATTCCCGACAGATGGCTGTCCTCGTCTTGAATGCCTCAAGTGTGGGAGAGCCCACCACCTCCCTAGGGAATTTTTTCCATTGCCGTATTGCTCTAACAGTCAGGAAGTTTTTCCCGATGTTCATCCAGAATCTGGCTTCCTGTCACTTGAGCCCGTTATTCCGTGTCCTGCACTCTGGGATGATCGAGAGGAGATCCTGGCCTTCCTCTCTGTGACAGCCTTTCAAGTGCTTGAAGAGTGCTGTCTCTTCAATAGGATGTATTTTGCACACCTATGTTATCAATCAGCTGCACTTTGACCCCCAGGTTAACTTCAACAGTAGAGGATTTCATTTCTAGACTGTCCACACAGCCAGCTGGCTGGGCACTGAACAGCTGCTATTCTTCTCTACATTGTCCCTGGACTGAGAAACCCCCACTGGGGGATGAGGTGGAGCCTGGGACACTCTAGCTAGCCACCACAGCAAAACTGCTACACTGTTATGGAACAGAGGAAGCTGCTTTATGGGGCTCCCATGCTTGCTGGGGAATGCTGGGAGTTGTAGGACTTTTTTCTGTGTAAACCTGCATAGGATTGCACCCTCAGACATGTCACAGTATTTGTCCATCTGGCCCATTATTGTCTGTTCTGACTACCTGATGCTTTTTTAACAGGAGATGCCAGAGACTGAACCTGCGGCCTTCTGCATGCAAAGCAGGTGCTCTGTCACGAAACTATCACCCTTCCCAAAAGCTGTTGTAGTGTAAGACACGCCAAGAGACCAAGGTCATTCTGGGATCAGTTCAGCCACAAACCTGAAAATGTCCATCTACAGTTCTGGGTGTTCAAGTACTTCCAGACAGACGTCTCCTAGCTTTATCAGCCAAAAGGCATTGTGAGCAGCTATTCCATGGTTTCTCCCTTAACAGATTTTTTTCTGGTAAGAAACAAGCCAGAACAAGTGGGGGGGGGACACACAGAAGGGCTACAAATTGAAGATGACGTCATCTGCACCCCCTATAAAATTCCGCAACTGAGGCAGTGCAGTTGTGTAATAAAACCCTCATCTGGGAGCCACCATTGATGCAAGCCCCCGTCAAATTCCAGCCAGGCTGTCTGTTTATCTTATTCTTCTCTTTTCTCATCTCAGGATCCATGTCAAGTTACAGGTCACTGAAAATGCGCAAACATGCGCATTAATTCACCCAGGGAAATGGGCAAACAGCCATCTCTTTCGCAGTTCCTCTGAGGGACAAGACACTTTTGCCACCCCAATGTGGTCCCCCTTTCATAAATGAGACGAATCAATTAAAGGGAATTAATTGGGGGGGAGGGGGAAACAGACGGGCGCTCGAACGCGTGGGAGGGCCCTGTGATCCCTCCCCCTCCCATCAGCAGCATCAGGGAAGGGTTGCCACGGTAACCGAGATCCTTCTTGTTGACACAAAGCTCAGAGAAATCAATTACTGACAAATTACAGAGACACCCCCCTCTTCCGCCCCCCCCCCCCCAAGAGGGTGCACATAGGAGTGGGCAGAAGCATGGCTCGAGGAGACAGAACTCAAAAGTATCTGAGGGTGTTGGAGTCGTGGGGACAACTAGAGAAGAACATTCTCTCTATATTTTTATTTGGCCTCAACCTGCCATCCCCCTAATCGCAGCATTTCTTGAACTTTGCCTCGGCCTGTTCTAGGCAACATACAACTTCCACACACCCCATACACTAGGAAAAACTGCCCAGCTCCTACAGCCCCAGAGAGATGTACAACCCCACCACCACCACCACCCCTGTGGAATGTGGCTTATCTTGACAACATTCTTTTCAACTTCCTTTGAAATGTCTTTACACAATTCATTCACACATGATTCTCTAAATTTACCTGATTTCACTTCAGATGATATATGTGGAAGCAATTGGAAATGAGGGGCAAATATCCCCCAAACCCTGAAAAAAATCATTTAACATCTTTTAGGGTTTGGATTCCTCTGAGCTTCCTACAGATGTTTTTACTTGGTGGGACCGTCCAAATTTGCTTCAAATCTTGCTTTGGGCGAATTCCAGTGACAGCTCTGCCTTGTATGTCCCTGACTCTTTCCCTTCTGTCAAGCTCATGGTGATTGTACACCTGGTTGTCCCCTTTTACTCTCACAACAACCCTGAAAGGTAGCAATTTGCCCAAGATCACTCAAAGAGTTTCATAGCAGAGTTGGAATTTGAGACAGGGCGCTCTTGGTCCAAATTCAGTGCTCAATTCATTACACCCCCACCATTGGCGGCTCTGCCCTGCACCACTTCTTCCTCACCTACTAAGTTCCTACACTGATTCACACATCACGTCTCCCTCTGGTTCTTACACATCTTCTCTCTTCCATTGTTATTTCTTCTCTCTGACCTTGGGGTCCCCACTGTAGGGGTGTCAGAGAAATCCGCAATGGAATCGAATGAGTTCAGATTTCTATGAATCTGACCCATGGATTCCACGGCAGCCCAGCTTTTCCCGCGTCGTAAGGATTCTGCAGGCTTGCAGGCCGGGTTTTTACTTTCTGGAATGTTATGCAAATTTAATTGTAGAAACATACATAAAATGTAAAAAGAAACAGAAAAATATGCATTTCTCCCATAGGAGGGATTTGCACATTTTGGAGAGGATTTGTGCACTGGGGGGGGGGGGGGATTCGCACATTTCCACAAATGTTTCCAATTTGGGGAAACTGGGGAAAAAATGGATTCCGTCAACGAGCGGATGATGGAACAAAAGGCACCCGACAATCCATGAAATGTAGATGGAATGGATTTTACAAAATCCAGACATCCCTACTCCTATGTGATGCTAGTGGGTACCAATGTGCCCCCTGACACCACTCTTGTTGCCTACCAGACCTCCTGCCTCTCCTGATTTTCATTTTATTTCTTAAGTTTTTTTTAAATTTAAAAAAAAAACTAGCAAGCTCGCATGCTGCAAAACAAAGTGCTGCCCTCCTGCGCTGTCTTTATTTGAGTTCGTAAGAGTGGTTTTTTGTTTTGAAGCTGAGGCCCCACCTCTGCCTGCTACTTAGGTTCTTGGGCAAGTTACTTTTCTGTGTCTCACCAGTTTGCCTTCTGGGAAATGAGTGTTTTGTGATTGGTCACACCAACCATGGCAGCCATCTTATGAACGGGCAAGCCCCCCTTCATGGCAGCCATTTTGAGAGAGTACTCACAACACTTGCAAAATTCTAAATGTGCTCACGAATCCAAAAATGTCGGGGACCCTTGCTCTAGCTTGGTAACCAGTGGAGGCTGGTGGCTCCGATGTCCGTGGGGTGGTGAATCCACTCTGGGTTTCTGGCAGAACCAGTCAGAACTCTAAAGGAGCTATCAAAGGTGTCGAACCTTTAGAGTTCTGACTGGTTCTGACAGAAACCCAGAGTGGATTCACCGCCCCGTGGACATCGGAGCCACCAGCCTCCGCTGCTGGTAATTGTGGCCTGTTTCTTGAATTTCCTTGGGGGAGGCTGAGATGCCAAATTGTGTGGGGTCCAAACCACAGTGAGGAATTGTGTACATGTGTATTTACACGCACATGCAGGGCCTCCCCATGCACAAGCCCATGCTTCCCTTCAGGGCTTTCTTTGTCTAGGGCTGCAAAGATTTCCTCAGGTGGTCAACAGCAGCACTTTTCTGCCTGACTTGCCTGACCTCTGACCCCATCAGCTGGCATTCAGTTTCTGGCCAATTTTTCCAATCTTAAGTTCAATTTGTCCCAAGATTTTTTTTTAAGTTTGCACAAACATTCTTATGTATGTATGCATGTATGTATGCATTTTTAATTATATAAAAGTCCTTTATTCACTAAGGATCCCAGGGCAGTGTATACAACATTTAAAAAAAACAAATCCGCATATGCATTTTTGCACACATTTCTCATAATACACACGTTTTTGTATGCAGTTTTACCTGACACTTCTTTGCCATCAATTTCCCTAATATAATGCATTTTAAATACTATTTTCACTAATATGCACCTTTTTCGATGCATTTTTTATGGAAGAACTCCAGTACAAAATTCAGAGAAGTGTGAATTGTAAAGGATAATAACTGAATTTTGGCACACACCGTACGATCCACATTGCAAGCTGTCCATGGTAATAAATAAATAAAATGTCTCCAGCAAAGTCACCCACATTCTATGTCAAGAAGGAGAAGGAGAAGCAGCAGCACCTGCTGCTGCTCTATATTTGGGGCAAATGAGGCAGTGACACCCCCCCATCTCTCTTGTGGTAGAGAGATCCCCCCCACAAACAGGTACATTTGCTCCACTGCTTCCAAGGGCCACACGTGGGCTTCTCCTGTATTCCTTCAGCCATCTCAGTAGAACCTTGAGCGTCTGCCCTGGCCTCCGAAAGGGCACCAGCTGCACTGAGAAAGACAGAATCCTGCAGCCTGAACATTCCCTTCTACATGGCTGAAATGAAAACATATCTGAGAGCCACCAGTTCTAAACTGACTTATAATCCTTCTCGGTGGCATAATTAAGAGGCTCTGGGAATGTTCTCGTTTCAGGCAGAGAGCCGAGCAAGCAGTCTGCTGCTAACCTGGACAAACCCCATGCAAAATCTGGGGGTGCCCACAATCCCTGTGTAACAAACAGAGGGCAACATTAGCCAGGGGCCCTTCAACCAAATGTGGGTCTCTGTCCCACTAACACCAGCCATGCGCCCATTCCCCAGCTTGTGCTGTAGAGTCTACTCAATTTATTTTTCCCCTCGTTCCCCATCTTCCAGGCTCCAGGCACCGCACAGGAGCTAAATTGAGACTCAGGGAGACCAGATGCAGCTGCTCTGGGTCATGTGTTGCCTACCCATAATAACTATGGCATAGAAGCTTTGCTCTCTTTCCCTTTTACTCTGCTTAAAAAATGTGTTTCTAGTTGATTCCTCTCCTTCTCCCTCTTTATGCTTGCCCAGAGAAGCTTTTGCTATTCCAATAATCTCCACCATTCTGATGCTTTATTTTTGTTATTTTATTTTTGCTCAGCTTTGCTCAGCTCGGTCCTGTCTCTCTCTCTCTCTCTCTCTCTGTCTCTCGCTCGCTCGCTCGCTCTCCTCTCTCCCTGCCTCCCAACCCAGCATGTGCCAGACAGGCTGAATGCGTGGGTGTGCGATTATGCCATCATTCAGAGAAAAATGCCATTTCTGCGCCAGAGCAGGGCACAATTGTCCAGGTAACTGTGTGAGTTACCTAGACACAAACACGCAAACATGCACACTCCAACAGCATGCACTTCTGTAAGTGTGCGTGGAAAGAGGGGTAACGCCTAACTCATGCCAAGGTTAGAGGGGGTGTAGCTTGGTGATTAGGGCACCTGCTTTGCCTGCAGAAGATTTGATCCCCAGCATCTCATAAGAACATGAGAAGACCCAACCAGCTGCCCACAGGGAACCCAGGACATGAGTGCAGCAGCACCCTCCCTCCCATGTTCCCCAGCCATTTACATAGGCATACTGCCACTGATACTGGAAATAGCATAGAACAATCAGGGCTAGTAGCCATTGATAGCCTTCTCCTCCAGGAATTTGTCTAACCCCCTTTTTAAACCATACAACCTGGTGGCCACCGTTGCATCTCGTGGGCGTGAATTCCATAGTTTAACTGTGTGCTGTGTGAAGAAGCCCTTCCTTTTATCTGTCCTGAATCTCCCACCCATTGGCTTCATAGAATGACCCCACAGGGTTCCAGTATTAGGAGAGAGGGAGAAAAAAGTATCCCTATCCACATTCTCCACACCATGAATAATTTTGTGCACCTCTATCATACTCGCCTTTTTTCCAAGCTAAACAATCCCAGCAGTTTGTAATGTTACCTAATAGAAGAGTTGCTGCAGCCCCTTGATCATTTTAGTTGGCTTTTTCTGCACTTTTTCCAGTTCTGCAATATCTTTTTTAAGGTGTGGTGACCAGAACTGTACAGAGTATTCCAAGCATGATCACACCATAGATTTGCATAGGGGCAGTATGATATTGGCAGTTTTATTCTCAAAAAAAGTCCCTAATAAAAGCAAACTCCTAATGAGCCCCTTCTATTGCAGGACATAACATAAAACCAATGGTCCATCCAGTCTAGCGTCCTATTTCCCAAAGTAGGTGGCCAGATGATACTACAAAGTCTACAAGCAGATCATAAAGGCAACAGCCCCATCTCCCTGTAATCTGTCCTGGCATCTGATATTCAAAGGTAAACTGTCTCAGAAACTGGAGGTTTTGTTTGGCTATATTTGCTTTTAGCAGATGTGTGGAACCTGTTTCAGCCTGAAGGCTGAATTCAGTGGAGGCTGGTGGCTCCGATGTCAGTGCTTCATGCCTTGGATGGCTCCTTTAGACCTCTGACTGGTTCTGACTGGAACCCAGAGTGGATTCACCACCCCACTGACATCAGAGCCACCATCCCCCACTGGCTGACCAATTTCAGAGTAGTTCTCAGGGGGCTGCCTTCCAGCGGTGGGCTGGTCCAAAGGCAAAAGGGGCCAAAATACTAAAAAGACCAACATATTTTAGCTCAGCCTTCCCCAACCTGGTGTCTTCAGGATGTCTTGGACTACAACTCCCAGCATCCCAGTAAAGCTCTTACTGCCAGTGCAGTAACTAAGTCTTTCAAGAGACAATTCAGCCTGATTGCCAGGGGCGGGTGCTGTGCAAGAGCCAGGAAGGCGCCAAACAATCAGCAGTCACTAAAGAAGTGACTATCTGGGCAACCCCACAGGTCTGAGTTGGGACCCCAGATATGCTGGGTTAGGCCTGCTGTTCAACACTTACACCCATGGGTGGACCTTTGCTTTGCTCTGTGAATTGGTCTGATCTATGATGTTCTACTTGCACCTTGGAATTCTCCATTGAACACAAATGCATAGCTACCGACTTTTGAGAACTTGGAAGAGGGTGAATTGGTGTCTCTCACCCCTGACTTTGACGTTCTTACATCTGGGACTCATGATTTGACCCATAATGAAACGAAAGCAAAGCTAGGAGAGACAAAGGAGATTTTTTTCAGAGAGACCAAGAACGTCAACATTAGCCCCCTTTATTAAGGCTGAACTGTAGGGCCAAAGGGCAGACCTGCATTATGGACCTAAAACAGTTTTTAAAAACTAGCGCAATTATCATCACTTCCTTCCAAGGCTGAGGGATGAGTGCCAGAATAATTCCATCGCTTTCACAAGACTACATTGACACAGTGTTGGCCTTTATCATCTTCCGGAGTTTTATCTTCTGGTTACCACCTACTGCAGCCTTCCTCATCCTGGAGCCCTCCAGATGTGTTGGACCCAGCATGCTGGCTGGGGTAATGGCAGTTGTAGTCCAACATATCTGGAGGGCACCAGGTTTGGGAAGGCTGGCCGACCACTTTTGTGGTTCCCACAATAAGAACTTATGGTTTCATTTAGGGATGGGTGAATGAGTGATGTTCAAGATCATAAGGATTCTCCAGATATCATCTCACCACTCATCTTGTGCCTGATTCCTGTTGGCATTTGTGATCACTGCTCATTTGCATGGACTAGAAACTTGCACAATTGAGCAGCGATGGAATGGGAGAAGAGTGCAAATCTCCTGAAATTTGGACAAATGTCCTAATGTGCTCAGATTCGCTCCATTGACTAAAGCAGGGCTGATTCAGTCAACTGAGGAAATTTGCGCCAATTAGCAAATTTGCACAAATCAAACTGGGGATTGGGAACAAGATGAATGGGAGAACATGTTTAACAATTGGCAAATAATCTTGGCAGAAATGTGATCATGCTCACGTTCGGAGCTTCAAATGGGTCACGCTTGCATGTTTTGCGAGCAAAAACAAAATTATCCTACAGCCCTAGTTTTACTGCACTTTTCCTTCTTGTTTTTAAGATGATGCTGTCCTGGGAGCCTTGAGCTGAAGGAAAGCTTATACATTTACAAACAAACAGAAACAACTACTGGGATTCCTTTGAGGTAAGCTATGTCAGCTAAACTACTTTAAAAATATGTGTATTCAAGACTAGAGGTCCCCCAGTAGCACAGCTGGACATCACATTAAACCAATTCAAGACCAATTTGATGGACATGGCTTCTTCCAAAGAATCTGGGGAGATGTAGGCTTGCAGGGCCTCTGAAATGTCTTTGTTAGAGATTGCAAGTCTCATCATAGCACTACACATCTCCATTTCCTTGAGGTGGGGTGGGGGTAAGACATGACAGTGAAGCTAGTTTGAAACTGGCATATATTTCTCATGTGGTGTTGTAGGGATCCATTTAGGCTGGGCTTCACAAGGGATCAGCCTCACATCTGTTTTCGGGGCCCAAGCTCAAGCCTGAAATTTACATAGGACAGATTAAATTTACATAGAACCTTGGAGGAGGTGCAGAGTGCATTTTCATCTTAACCGAGAAGCTAAAGAGTGTCCCCCACATCAGCCATAGGTGGAGGGGATTCCAAACAGAGGATATTGTTTCTTCCAGACACAGCTGAGCCCCAGGATCTTTCGTTGTTGTTGCTGTTACTGAGCGACACTTTCATCTTTCTGATTCTGCTCTGCAAGCTCTAATTTAGGTGCATCACTCACTTTGCTTGCTGGAGAAGCAGCTCAAGTCTTGCAAGGATGTCCATTTGCAAGCGCACCATGCCCAAGGGTGGAAGACCTTTTCATCTGGCCTGGATTTTTGGTGCTGGGGTACAACCAATCGCAGGGTAGGGCATAATTACAAATGGAAAGTAGATCGTTCCTCTGAACTAAATGATGCAAATTAACGGAGCCTCTCCTAGACTTCCGTCACGGCTTTTAGTACTGAACCAATTTGTTCCATGCATTACTGTCTGGGAAACAGGGTCAGTTACAAACTGCAGAACCAAGTGGTAACGTGTGTTTCTTCTGAACTGCACCACTTCCAACTCTGTGTGTGTGTGTGTGTGTGTGTGTGTGCGCGCGCACGCGCACGCAGGGGGGGAGAGGTCTGATGTTGGAATGGTCCCCGTGAAAGAAGTCCCTCCACACAACAAATTATTATTATTATTATTATTATTATTATTATTATTATTATTATTATTTACATTTCTATACCACCCCATAGTCAAAGGTCTTTGGGTGGTTTACAGAAGTTAAAACATTAAAATACAATATACAAAGTTTAAAAATAGGGGGAATGCTTCAACTTAGCCTTCTTCCCAACATTCTGTTTTTTTTTCCTCTGTAGGTAGTTCCCCCCACCCTACCCTCCATGTGGGATTATTCAGTCATGCAATGACACACAACACCCTCCCCACAGCTGGAAGTGGTGCAGTCCAGTCAGAGAGAACCCTCCATTCTGCTGTTTCTATAAACTGGCACTTGAGGCATTGTGGGTAAGGTGGTGGACTTTGGGTTCCATGATTAGCACATGATCCAGAGCCTTCATGGTCTCCACAGGGCACCATGTCCCATTTCATCTGTGGCGAAGACAGGCTTTTTAAAAAACACATTTATTTCAAGGCCTTCATTGAAGGAGCAATTATTTCCATCTTTCATGCTCGGGGCCCCTGCTAACCGAGCGAAAGAAGATGAAGACAGAGAAACATGAATATTTCATTGCGTGCTAAAATATTTATCTGTGCCCAGTAACTGCGCTGTGAGCTGCTGAGGACGGGAGCTAAATTTTTTTAAACGGGCTGCTCCGGGTTATGCCTCTGCTGCACTCTTTCTGCCCCTCACAACAAAAAAAATCCAGATCTCTGGCAAGTTCATTCTCTCATCTGCTGGTGGGAAACACAGGCGCCAGCAAGTTGCAGGGATGGGAGGAGGAACAGTTCACATTTTAATGTCAATGTACCCAATTTTGCACCAAAATTCAGTTCTCTTTCAAAATTTGCACCTCCCCCATTTTGCAGTGCAGCTTTCCAGTCAAACAATGTGTACAAAAATGTGTATACTGGAGACAGTAAGGTTGAAATATGCCTTATATTAGGAAAGTGGCTTGCAAAGAATGTGTATGTTAGGCAAAAATGCATACAAAAATGAACGCCTTGGGAGAAATGTGCAAAGAAATGCTTACAAATTTGCGCACAAAGTTTTTTTTTTACAATTCTCAACATTCAAGACGAACTGAACTTAAGACTGCAAAAATGAGAAACCAAACTTGACAGATTCATCCATCCTGACATGCAGCACATGCATCTTACTCCCATCTTCAGAAAAGGAATACTATGGGATACCTCGGTCTCCCTTTTTCTCCTCCCTTCACGCCCCTTGCTGTGTTATCTTCTCCACTATCAAACTTTTAGACTGTAAACTCCTCGAGGCAAGGACCTGTTCTTTTCTCCCTCTTGCTTCTGCTACTTTATAGGTACACACACACACACACGCACTGGTGGCACCATATATATATATATATATAGTAAAGGGTCCTAAATAATGGGCCCTGAAGGACAGTTGAGGGTTCCTGGAGATTTTTTTTTAAATACTGCTACATGCTCCCCATTTCCCCAAGCACTGAGAAGTTCTAGGAGCCCATGACTTAGCCAGGTTCAGTATCCTTTGGAGGGACAGATGCTACTGGAGGCTTATACCATTTTGTAAGATTTGAGTTCATTTACAAATATACACCTTGAGCCTCGGTGAAGACAAGCAGTGTGGCTCTCTTACAAAGAAGGAAATCCATGGCTTCCCATCAGATCTCAGAGAGGGAGAAAGGCGCACAAATATTCCAAGGCTTTTAGCCTTGCAGCAGTGGAGGCTGGTGGCTTCCATGTCAGTGGGGCGGTAAATCCACTCTGGGTTTCAGCCCTTATGCGTGGTGTGGATAATGTGGATAAGGAGACATTTTTCTCCCTCTCTCCTAGCACTAGAACCCACTGGGGTCATCCCATGAAGCTGATTGGTGAGAGATTCAGGACAGATAAAAGGAAGGACTTCTCCACACAGCGCATAGTTGAACTATGGAATTCGCTACCCAGGATATCGTGATGGCCACCAATTTGGATGGCTTTAAAAGGGGGTGAGACAAATTCATGGAGGAGAAGGCTAGGCATGGCAACTAGTCTAGATGGCTTTGTGCCACCTCCAGTACCAGAGGCAGTGAGCCTATGTACACCAGTTGCTGGGGAACATGGGTGGGAGGGTGCTGTTGCGCTCATGCCCTGTTTGTGGGTTCCTGGTCGCCAGCTGGTTGGCCACTGTGTGTACAGAGTGTTGGACTATATGGACCCTTGGTCTGATCCAGCAGGGCTCTTCTAATGTTCAGAACCAGTTAGAACTCTAAAGAAGCTATCCACACCTTGGACAGCTCCTTTTGAGTTCTGATTGGTTTTGACTGAAACCTAGAGCAGACTCATCACCCCACGGACAGTTTCCACTGCCTTCCACAGCTCAAAGCTCACTCTCTGCCTGTTACTCAGTCTCTCTCAGAACTACCGCTTGCCTCTCTCACTGTCCCACAGCTTGATTCTGTTATTTTGTTCCTTTTTACACACATCACCCCAACTTGCCCCTTCCAGCGGGTGCGGAGATGAGTTCCCTTCCATGGGCCCAGATGGGTTTCACATCCCTGCAATATTTCTGCACCAAGAAACCATCTCAAACAATTAGCCAGCAATCGCCTTACAAAAGGAAGGCATGGCAAGGAATAACTGGCCATAACTATATATACTGTATATAGGACTGTGAACATAAGATGCTACCCTGTATCATGTTGGACTATTGGTCCATTTATGTATTTGTCTATTTACAACATTTATATACTGCTCCACATTTTAGTGGTCCTTCTTCCAACTCTACAATGTCCCTTTTTAGCTGCAGTGACCAGAACTGTGCACAATATTCCAAGCATAAACACACCGTAGATTTGTATAAGGGCAGTATGCTACTGGCAGTTTTATCCTCAGTTCCTTTCCTAATTATGCCTAGCATGGAGTTTGCCTTTTTCACAGCAGCTGCAGACTGGGTTGACATTTTCATCAAGCTGTCCACCACAACCCCAAGGTCTCTTTCTTGCCCATTCACTGCTAGCTCAGATCCTATCAGGTTACACTTGAAGTTGGGATTTTTTGACCTGTAGGCCCAGGATTCCCCAGATGGCCATGTCCCATTCCCCTGGCTCCACCCTCCTTCTCTCAGCCACCAGTTGTTTGATGGTTTCCCAGCTTTGCCTGTTTTTCCCCCAACAGAAAAGGTGGAAATGCCTCTCCCAAGGCTGAGTTACTGATAGTAGCAGCTTTAAGCTACAATATGCAGGGGGGTGGGGTGGAGGGATCTTGACCCCACCCACTTTGCTTCTGGTCCTGCCCCTTTTGCTTTTGGCCCCCACCCACCAACAGAAAGCTGCCCCCAAGAGCTTCTCAAAAAGTGAATTCACCTTTGGGGCGAAAGGAGTTCAACACCCCTGCTCTGTTTGAAAGGCTGCCCAGGCCAAGTCCAGGTTAAAGATCTTTGAGAACTACAAGAAAAGAGGGTCCAGGGGCCCTGGAGATGCCCATCAGCCATTAGCACCTGGACAGGAGACTGAGCAGCAGGCTGGCCCTGGTCATCCACACCACAGTGAGATGCACTGCATTTCGATTGAAATTCTGGCAATGATTTCTAAATTTGCACCTCTCCCTATAAGTAAGCTTATGCCAATTTTAGGTAGATGGGCAGCTTCTTCTGTCCTCGTTTCTGGTGATGCATAAGGAGTCACTTTACTACTTTAACTAGGAAACCAAAGAAGCCCGTTATGAAGTGAGACTGCAACCTAATGCCAGCAATTCCATCTTCAGCGCCATTGAGAAGATGCTCTTTCCATGGCTGAAATTAGCAAATTAATCCTTTGTAGGAGGGACTCATCTCTGTACTTCCCCAGGATGTATCGGGTACCTTTTAGCGCAAAGGTAACGCATCACTCTCTCCTGGCCCATTATACGTGGCAGTCCACAAGGCTGTTATCGTTAATAACTGAAGTTAGTTTGCAGGGCTCCTCCTCCCCATTTTTCCAGGAGGCGCGCAGCCCTTCATTTCCCGTTACTGAGTGGGTGAGCATCTGTAAGGAGCGAATGCTGGCATGTTCAGTCCCCTGCTGAACAAAATCTGTGCTCACTGGAAAGCGAAGATGGCTGGAAAGTGACATTTGGGCCAAGAATGGTGGATGCTCAAGGTGGGCTTTTCAGCTCAGTTATTGCTGCTTCCGACACCATCGTTACACCCCCAGAGGGCTGGGAAACGGAGCTCACACTGCCACTGTGGAGGGGAGCAGGCAGGGAGTGGCTGTCCCTGTTATGCACGGCGCATTTTGACAAGACCACGCTCATGCAAGTCATTTTGACAAGACCACGCTCATGCGAGTGGTGGGCCTCCCAACCACCGAGTATCCCAAAGTAGATCAGCAAAGGAACCATTGGCCATCTTGGTATCTCTTAGGCAGTGGTGTAGTGTTGCATTTTGAAGTGCTCATCACAAGAGTCTGTATCGCCACACTCCCAAGGAGAGTCCAAATAGCCACACCCCTATAGCCACATCCTCAAGGAGGGTCCAAAATTGCAGGGAGCTGTTTTGATCCATAACGCCAAATCAGTTCTAGCCATTTCCATCTCCACCAGGAGCAAATCTTTTACAAAACGAATAGGTCCTAATTTCCCATTCAAGTCCAGGCCACCTCAAAATACTTTGCATTACAACAGTGAACAGTATATTGCTGCTGGTGGGAAAAAAACTCATTTTCCCCCAGCTGCTGTGAGGATTGCAGCTAAGCTCAGAGGGAACAGGGAATTCTGTGGGGGGAGGTGGCGGATGACATCAGCATCCCTGCTAATAAAAAAGTGTCAGGACTGCGTCCCAGGGAGCCCCGGCTCCACTACACCACTGCTCTCAGGAAGCACTGCACCTGCAGGGCATCACCACTATCCTAGGCAAACAAGCTGAGAGTGAGCTCAGCGTATCCAGATGATGGGTGAGCAGAAGCAATTTTCCAGAGGGAAGAAAGGAACTCTGCTGCTGCTCAGGGACACTCCATCTTTGTTGCCGGAATGTCTGCAGATGAAAACAGTGGCAAAGCCTAGGAGCCAGCAGTGCTTTAGCAACCTCCATCCCTATGAACAAATTAATGCGCTTTTAAAAATAAAACACGTTTAGAAAAACAAGGAGTCTGCTCTGGTTGAGCAACGCCTCCCCCGACGGGATCCTGAATTTGCATGTCAAAACAGCCCTTAATGAAAGATCAGGAGAGCAGCCTCCCGAGACCGAGCGGGATATAAACAGACACATTATGGCGTGTCCTCCCAGCTTGCCTCCCACGAGCCGAAAAGCACGGCCGAAGCGATTGCCTCCTGCGTCGCTCAGATCCTTTCGAGCAACACCAAATTCCACGGGTTTGACTGGAAGGAGATGGTTCAGGGATGCCCTGGGGTTGTCTTTCTTCAAGAAGAAGGAGTGTGATGAAAGGGGGGCAGGCAGTGCACCCAGCCGAGAGGTTTCGGTGCCTTTGTCAGATAATCCAGAGAGTGCCCTCTCGTGCAGATTCACATGGGGAGCGATCCACCAGCCAGCAATCCCTGAGCATCGAAATCAATGGGGCAAGGCGATGACTTTTAACTGTGCCCAAAATGTGGCCACCACATGGCAAGGACAGCCCTGCCCATGGCAGTGTAGATAATATCACCCATTTGTGCAGCCAAATGGGGAATATATTGACTGTATGGAGGGAAGGGGACGGGATTGTGGTGGCACACCCCCCCACCTCCACATACATGCTCGTTTTAACACAGCCCATGCCCATAACCTAACCTGTATCAAATCCCGAGAGAGAGAGGGAGAGAGAGAGCATCTCCATCACACCCAGGTGCTTTAATCAGTTCACAGGTCTAAACTTCCCTTCTGACTGTCCATTCAAACTGCTTCCAAATTGTATTTCCACTACCTTCTAAAGACTGGTCTCCATCAAGCCAGCAGGGAAAAATCATCTCTCTGAGATTATTTGTTCATTAAGTCCCTGGCCATTATTTCACAGATTAATTCTATCTAGTTACATTAATATCCTGCCTCTTCCTCCAATGAATCCAAGCCAGTGTACATGATCCTCCTCCTCTCCATTTTATCCTCACAACAGCACTGTGCAGTAGGTCAGGCTGAGAATCAGTGGCTGGCCCAAAGTCACCCAGTGGGCTTCATGGCTGAGTGGGGACTTGAACCCAGGTCTCCTGAGCCTCAGTCCAATGCTCTTACCACTACACCACACCCAGAATTGCTCTGTCAAGAATGATTCCCCCTTCAACAGCTTCTTTGTGAATTGCCCCATGTCCATTTCTTTCCCCAAAGGTGTGTTTGTCTATGTGGGTGGATTAGTCAAAAACTAGTTCCTCTCTCTCTCTCTCTCTCTCAATAGAAAAATAACACTACTTCTACCAGCAACCTTTCCCTCCCTGCTGGCGCAACCTGTCTGGCAAATGGCCCTGTGCAGCTAAAAAGCTCACTTTGCCCCCTCCCCCAAAACTCATGGTGGTCCAGGAGCAACAGCAGCCCTCCTTCCTTTTTATTGCATCCTGTATTCTCTGGAAACCCAACGTGGCAATGCTGGTCTCCACCAGTGAGCTAAATTTAGCAGCATGCAGACAGAACCTACTGACGGGTAGCAAACAAATAACCCAAGCTGAATAAACCTCATCATGAAACTCGCGGCCCATCGGGATTTCTCAAACAACACCATCCATCACCTTCCCTGGCTCAGAGCAGGCTTGCAGGATAGAGAGAGGCCGGCCGGGGCCTTGGAGACCTGAGACCTGGGGGAATCGAAGGCTGTATTCGTTGCTAGGTTACACCCAGGCTACATGTGGGTTGAAATGTACCAGAAGGCCTTGTACTGTGACAGCCATTTCCAACCTGGTGCCCTCCAGATGTGCTGGCTAGGAATGGCGGGAGTTGCTGGCCATCACATCTGGACAGCACCAGGTTGGGGAAGGTGGGAGCAAGAGCCTCCCGTGTTGTTGAGTCATCAGAAGCGCCACCAATGTGGTTTCCTGTTTGTTTTGAGGGACGGAAAGTGGCCAGAAAACCAGGAGTCGAGCCTGAGGTTTTTTAAACTGAAAGCTTCAGGTGAGTAGGTGGATTTTTGCATTGTGCTCTGGCCCAGGCAAACTCCAAAAACTCCTGGCTCCACCCCTGGATTTACCAAAATGACACTGGGCTCCTCTCCCAGGCCTGCTGTGGCTTCTGCCTCAGCTCTACCCAACCACCAAGATTTTTTAGGGTGCCCACTTATGAATCGCCCCATAAAAAGGAAATGCTGCACCCAGAAAGAGGACAAAACAGGACTGTGATTTGCATAAAAGCAGCATGTGCGAATTTATAGGTACAGATGTGAATTTAGACATTATTTTTCTAACGTAAATAGAAATACAGCATATTTTACCATCATGGGGACAACTGTGACCAGTTGACCTGTGTGTCTGCCTGTTCAGCTGGCTTTCCAGGTGCTAACGGCAGATGGGAGAACTGTTCCCATGGTTCTTTCTCTTCAAACTGGGACAGGACAGTCCTTCAAATAGAGGACACCTTCAAATAAAGGACCGTTCTCTAGCAGCCCTTCAAAAGAGGACTGGCCTCTGTAAAAGAGGCGTCTTTTTGTTTTCCATTCAAGATCTGGCAACCCTGCCATGTCGACAGATGGCAAAGAATTACATTCAAGGGAGAAGGCATTTCCCTCCCAGTGGCAAAGGACTCCTGCCCACCTGCTCATTTTGCAGCAAGACGCAGAGCAGGAAAAGCAGATGCCATAGCCCCGTGCCACTGAACATTTTCCGTGTGAAAGAAACGCATAGAAGGGCGAGGGCTCCCCCCACCTCTGCACCTTCTCCAGAACTTCTGCACAGAACTGACATGCATACTAGGGGCACACAGAATCTTTATGCCACCCTTCCTCCAAGGAGTTCAAGGCAGTGACAGGTGGTCTCCGTCACTTCTCACAACAACCCTGCAAGGTGGTTAAGGCTGAGAGACAGCAACTGGCCCAAGATCACCCTCTTTGTGGCTGACCAGGGATGTGAGCTCAGGAATCCTTTGGCAGAGGACTGTGCTCTCACCACTACACCACACTGGCCCACCTGAATTGTTCAGAGCACTTTGCATCCATGATCTCAGTGATCCTTAAAATTGTATCATAAGGTAGGTCAGCATTATGATCCTCACATTACAGAGGGAGAGTATAAGAGGCTCACAAAGTCCATTTTGCAAGTTGATGGAAGAGGTGAGATTTGAACCCATGACACCCTGATTCACAGCTTAGGGTGCAGTCCTATGCATGTTTAGACAGAAAAAAGCCCTACAAATCCCAGCATATTGGGAATTGTGGGATTTTTTTTCTGTCTAAACGTGCATAGGATTGCACTCTTAGTCTCTCAACCAGTTGGCTGGACTAGTTCATAACATGCATGTTCCAGCTCCTGAACTAAAAAATGTGAATGGAAATCAGGAGGGATGGGAAGCAGTGGTGCAGTTAGGACTGGAATTAATGGCTAAGAGCCATGGCCCTACACCCTCGGGGGCGGGGTGCCCAAATGACCACCCAGAGAACGGCAGGTGATGAGGGCAACAGAAGCACAATCCATTTTATTCCTTCAGTCATGGTGGTGCTATGATTTAAGCAAGTTTAAAATGCAAAACTGCACATGCTCAGAATTTGATTTATTTTTTAAATCAGTGTTGGCAAACAGTTTTGTTGTTGCTGTTGTTGTAACATATCAAGACTGTAGAAGCTGTTGTAAAGCATGGAATGGTGATGGGCCCGCATGCAAAATGTCAGCAGTGTCCTTCACAAATGAAGCGATGTGCATGGCCGTCACAGGGCTCCTTCACAGGGAGCTTTTATCCTGATACTGAGATTGCTCACTCACGGAACTTTGCGGGCCCTTCAGACGCCGCCGTCAACCTCCAGGGTGTCTCCTGCACTAAATGACCCTTATTCTGTTTTTAAATAGATTGGAGAAAATGAGCTATCGAATTAGCCCCGCTTGAGTTCCCTCTGAGAAAAAGGAAAAGCGGCAAGAAGAGGAGCTAGACCAATGAAACATATGGAAGACTCAGATGAGGGGGAGAAGGAGAAGGAAAGGGGAGGGGGGAAAGGAAGCATGTGTAAGGGGAGTCCGTCATGATCCTGCATTTAAAATGGGAGCAGAAAGCCCCCTTTTAAATGCGGGACTTTGGGCTGGTGTAGAGATATTCTGAAAGGGAGTCCCATCAGGGCACAACCCTATGCATGTTTAGACAGGTAAAAGTCCTAGAACTCCCAGTATTCCCCAGCCAGCCTGGGAGCCCCATAAGGACACAATCCTATGCATGCACAGCTGGCTGGGGAATGCTAGGAGCCGTAGGACTTCTTTCAACATGCCTAGGATCACACTCTCAGACCATTAAGTCCAGGGCCTAAAATTACATAGTTCTGCCTCTGGTGGGGGATGTCTTCTGAATCCCCACCCACCCAATCTCTCACTGGGAGACATGCCATGGCAATCTTTTCAGCTTAAAAGATGTTACGTAGTTGTCATCAGCCAGCTCGAGTACCTTGCTCTGCAGCATTTAATAAAGCATCTGCATTCAAAACAAGATGTTAGATACAGCAAATGCCGGGAATTACACGGCTGATAAGTGGCCGATCCATCCTCTCTCAGGCAGAGGCATTATTAAACATCCCTCATTACAAGATTACATTTGGTTTTGCCAACTGGGGGCCCTCGTGCAAGAGACAGGAGGAGTGCGCCGAACACGGACAAATCTGTCAGTTGTGATTTCTCCCACTTCCATTTTAAAAAAAACAAAAACCTCACATTCTTTCCATCCTGTTTATGGAGAAATGTGTGGATTTGGGTCTTATTTAAAAACACACACGCACGAACTGAACAAAATCCCCACCCATCTTCACCAGCCCAGTTCAATGAATGCAGCTATGGAGAGGGCCATGTTGGACCTGCTGCCATATAGCTGTTAAAGAGGAGGAGCCTGTTAGGAAAAAGGTGGCAACTCTATAATTCTGCACCACAAACATGGCTGAATACACAGGGACTCAAACCTAGATGTTTAAGAGCTAAGTCAGGAGTGAAGAACGCCCAGCCTGCAAGTGGAATCCAGTCCGCTGGGCTCCCCAATCCATCACATCAAAACATGGGTACCTCCAGTGGGTGGGGCTTGGCTCTGAAACCCAAACTCCTGGAGGAATCCACCAGTGGAGGCTGGTGGCTCTGATTTTGGTGGGAATGTAAATCCATTCTGGGTTTCAGTCAGAACTAGGGAAGAGCAAACTGCCCCATGCATCCTGCTCATTGGCTTCTTGCCAGACTCCCACCAGCTGCCCAATCCTGGCAGGCATGTGGGTCAAGCCACCAAATGGTCTGCAGGCACCCGGTGAGAGCCCGCAGCTTTGTCTTCCCTGCAAGCCGCCATTTTGCGCAAAAATTGCTGGTCTAAGTACTGTGGAAATCACGATTTGTGCAAAATGCTCACCATAAATAGCATTATTTGCACAAAATGGAAGACGTAAATGGTCTAGGCTATTTATCCCTGTAATTTTGTGCAAATGGCACTATTTATGACTGCCATTTTGTGCAAAAATCATGATTTCTGTAATATTTATACCCACAATTTTTGCACAAAATGACAGCTCATGGGAGTCCTTGTCACCGCCTGCCAACCCCTCATGCTCTCCTTGCCAGGAAGGAGGGCACATGGGGTGGGCAGGCGGCAGCAGCAGGGGTTCCCATCCCCACCCACCAACCCCTCATTCTCTCCTGGGAAGGGGACTCCTGCCACCGCCACCCTCCAGCCCCTCAGGCACAAGAGGGTGGCAGGTGGTGGAAGTCTGTGAGCTGGCCCAGCTCCGACTAGTCAGGTTGTGCCAGTTTGTGGATGAGCAAGTCAGAATCCGGGGCAGGGGGCTGAGCCAGTGAAAACCTGCCAAGCTCTACCCCCAAATCAGATTCCTCCAACATTCCTATTCAGAACCAGGTAGAACTCCAAAGGAGCTATCCAAGGTGCTGAATCCCCCCAAAATGGGTTCGGCACCTTGGATAGCTCCTTTAGAATTCTGACTGGTTCTGACTGAAACCAGGAGCAGATTCACTGCCCCACTGACATTGGAGCCCCAGTCACCCCTGCTTCTTGGACTTCAACTCCCATCAGCTCCAGCCCACTGGGCCAATGGTCAGGTGTGATGGGAGTTGTAGTTCAAAACATCTGGAAGGCACCAGGTTGCCCTATCCCCTGCTTTTATGAAAAAAGCAATGTTTCGGAGCTACAGGGCCTGAAAAAAGGTCCCAGATTCAACCCTCGATTAAAAAGATCTCAGGTAGAAGCAAGGTGGGGAAAGATCTTTGGAGGCTTTGAAGGGAGGCACTGCTGGTCAAGGTAGCTCATCCTGGGCTGAATGGATCAGTGATTGGATGCAGTATAAAGCAGCTTCTGCTGTTTACATTATGCATCCTTCCCTTCCCACAGACAACATGGGACACCGAGGAAGTTTAGCAGGGGCCTTGGCAGTTGATGCTTCGGCACAGTGGTTCTTGGGGTGGCTGAGACATCAGTCCTGGCCTGGATTTTAGGAAGAAAGTTCTTGGCGGGAGACCATTTTAGCAGATGGCTTCTTCCTGCTGTGCAGCAAAGGCCACATTCCATGAGAGTGTCCCAGCCTGAGGGGAAATTACAGGAATAGGCCCCAAACATGAGCGCCTGTGGCCAAGAGCTGGAGTGACGTAGCAGATAGGAGTGTCACATCGAGACTGGGAAGTTCTGCACTGAAGTCCCGGATCAGCCACAAAACCCACTGACTTGGGCCCTCAACCACTTTCTCTCAATCTGACCAACCTCACAGGGTTGCTGTGTGTGTGGGGGGGAACATGTATGCTGTCCCTGAGCTCTTCGGAGGTCAAAGATTTATGAAAACAAATTTCCAAGAGGGAGGGAGGCTTTGGGAAGGGTTTTGTGCTTGTCCCTCTGTTAGATCTTTCAATCCAGTTTCATAATGGGAGAGATTTCACCAGTTTAACTGAACTGGTCCTCCTAGAAATTGTCCTTCTGGAGAGGCTGATTCAGAATTCCCTGTTAGAACTCCCAGGGCCCCCTCCTAGAAGTACAGTTCCCAGGGAGATCTGTGATCAGACCACCTGATGTTTTTTCCCCTAAACTTTAACACAACTGTGTGGGGCACCAAATTGGATGGGAGCAAGCAGCTGTGTTGTGGGATGGGATGTTTCACACACACACACACACACACACACACACCTGATCTAAATTGCCCCCTGAAGCTGCTATATTAGAAAATGGTTCTCATATTTGTTTCCAGGTGTTAAAGATAGCAGTTTGCAGGGGGAGGAGTGATTTAGCTCAGGGAATCACACTAGTGCAAAAAATTAATTTCCCCCCTCTCCTAGTACCTCTCCCCTGATCAAAATCAGAGCACCGCTAAACTGTTTTGAAGCCCCCCCTCAAAAGAAATTGTGATGTCCATTTACAGATTGCCAGCATCACATCTATTTCATCCCCAGGAGGAAGAGAGAATGATCCTTAAACTAGTTTAAATCCGTTGTTGCAGATGTACCCTCAGGACTTCTGTGATCTTGGCAGCAGGAGGGCGGGAGGAGGAAGGGAATAGGAATGTGCGTTCTAATGGTTGGAGCAGCTTGTTCTGCAATATACTGGAGAAGTTGCTGTCTTATCCAGTCTACCCAAAGAAGACTGCTATGAAACCCTGAAGCTTGCATGTTCCTATGCTAACTTCAGTTGGCCCAATAAAGCATAATTTTTCACTGTGCATCCTGGTGGTGTGCTGATCTCTGCTCACAGGGAGGGTTGCCACTCCCTCATTTATTAGAAGCTCCTGTGCCTTTTTAAAGCAATTTTGCAAATGAGGAAAAGTCAGCTTTTCTCTCCACATAAGCTGTTCCCACCCAAGCAATCCTGACAGTCAGAGCAGAGAGAGACCCCCCGGTCTTGATGGTAGTAGTGTGTTTCTTTGCACTCTGTTTTGTATACCCCTTGATCTGTGCAGTCCTTCTGTTTCTTGGTCACACTAGAGTATGACCAAGCTCCCTCATCTCTCACAGCTGCATAGCAGGGAGAAATTCAACCGGTGCTTGTTTTCTTGGCGCAGCACTGCAACAATAGCTTAACCAGCCACCCCTCTTAAATTATCCCCCCTCGTGCACCTACTGAAGATCTGTAACTTTTATAGCTGTGGAGAATTCTGGGAATTCACCAGAGAATTATGGGAGTTGCAGTTGGAACTGAAATCCCTCTGTATAACTGCTACTGAAATGGAGTTTCCTTTGGCTACCCTAGTGGGTGATTTGTTTCACAGGTGTAAATGATTCATATGTTGTTTATCTCCGAGGTGATAGAAAACAAAGGGCCATTTCCTCCAGTGCCATTGGGTCTCTTCCTGCTCGGTACTATGCCTGCTGTATCTGCTGCCTCCATATATATGTTTTATGATGTAATTTCCCCAGCTGCTGACTAGAATCTCCCCTTTCGAGCGATTAAAGAGATTGTAGCCTGACCTGGTCCCTCCCACACCAATGTCCTAGCTCCGAGCGCAGGGAGCTGACCTGCTTCAGGGAGCAGAGTCTGTTGACAAGGAGATGGAAAACTCAAGAGCAGCTGCAAAAAATGGCTTGGCAAGATCTGTGGGCTTCCCAGAAGCCCCCGGCTGGCTGCCGCTCTTTGGGTAACAGCAAGGCTCTTCTTGCATTCATACGTTCACACCATGGATCCAGCAAAAATGAAATCTGGCGCGGAGCACATGCAGACTAAAGGATGAACACAACCCATGCCCATGGCCTGAGATGCAGATAATGGGGGTACTCAGACCTGTACATATGGTGGAGCAGTCATTTCCTTCCTTCCTTTGCGGAGCAATTTCTCTATCGGCTTGTAGATAAGGCATTGGACCCAGAGGTGGCCCTATATTGGGGGCGAAAGGAGCGGTGACCCTCTGCCTCTCTCCCACCCACTTATGGCAGAGAAATCCCTCACAACCAGGTACATTTGCTCCAATGCACGGCATGTCACGGCTGAGTGCCACCTGTGATCTTCTCCTTCTCTCCTCCAGCAATCTCAGTAGAATATGGAGTGCCTGCCCTGCCCTCCGCCCCATCAGACCCGAGAAGCTCCTTCCATGAGCAGAACAGAGTTCATGGAATGGGGCTTTCCCACCTCCCTTAGCACCGCCAAAAAGCTAGTCCTGGAGTGGTCATGTGTCCTACTTTAGAGAGCACAGTCCTCTATTTCAAGAGCTGTCAGAGGAAGACAGTCCTCTATTTGAAGGTGTCTACATCTGGTTGAAAGAACCATAAGAAGGGAGAAGCAAGACGCACAACCACAGTTAGCAACTAGACAGCAGCAGACCGACCAGGAGGCACCTAGGGGACCTGGTCACCGTCTTCCCCTCTATGGTGAGATGCACTGCATTTCTACTTCAATTATAGCCATTATTTCTAAGTTTTGCACCTATACGTATCCATGAGCACGTGCAAACTATATGCAACTCTTGTGTCCTTTTTTGGGGCGGGTGATGAATGCCCTGTTTTTTTGGTGAAGCATAAATGGCCACTCTGCACTAGAAGTTTCAAAGACAGATGTGGTGGAACTCTCTTCCCTCTCTAGCTATGTTCAAGAGAACTAGGACAATGCTTAATTCCTAAAAAGAGACATGTTTGGGCTTAGGCCAGCATGAAAATCTTGCTGTCTGCCCTGGAAGGAAGCTTTCCGCTTTAATGCCACATGTTTGGCCTGCAGTTGCTCATTGGTGAAGGAAAGGCATTCTGTGCATGCCTAGAGGAGCATTTTCCCATATTCTATTACTTCCTATCTGTTTCTTTAAAGGAAGTGCTTCCCCAAAGATGGGGACAAGGGGAGTCCTTGAAATGGGCATAGATCAAGGGAGAGGGGAAGTGTTAGGCCAAGATCAATGGTATATGCAGCAGTTCCCACCCCCACCCCCCCACACATACATTTGCATCTCTCTGCACTGCAGAGCATTCTGGGGAATATTCTAGGGCACATGCACATAGCCCCTAAGACACCTGGCAAACCCACAGCAAATTCATGTTGGCCACGCAATCAAGGGGGAAATTCCCTGGTGCAAGCCCCACTGCACATCTTCTGTTCATTTCTTGTACATCTCTTGTGCATCTCACCTTCATTCAGATGAGGCATATTCTAGAGAATGTCCCAGCAGGGAGTGGAGAATACCTTATATTGTGGCTCTCTCTGTCTCCCACTCTCCTGCCATCCTAAATGGCATCCCAAATGTGCCTCTGGAGGCAATGTCACTTTGTCACATGCCAGGTCTGCTGCATCTGACCTATTTACAAAACAGTTGCTTTTCTTTATTAAAATACCCTGCTTCGCACCACCTCTGTGCTCACGGCAGGCATCTTTTCTTTCAAACCATGCACCGACATCCTGATCGTGAGATTCGCCGGACTCTTTTTGCCATGGGCTGAACGAATGTTCCCAGTTTGGCCTGCCACTGGGGCAACTACTCTGCATACCTGATCATCTCACCCACTCACACTTTTCAAACTTACACACACACACACACACACACACACTCCACAGATGCCTGTGTTCTCATTCTCCCTCTTGCCAATTCCACCCCCGCCGTTGCAGCCGGCGAGTTCTCCATCACCCGCCCACACATCCAAGGCCGATGCGGCTTGCTTCTTTATTAAAACCCAGTTCCCTGGAGCATCGGCGCCTCTCCGGTAGCCTGGCATAGATTTATCTTCACCTGGCATGGTGTCTTGATGCTTTGCCTTCCCAGCCAAAGTGCTCCTTTTCATATCCAGAGAGTTGTGAAGGGGGGTTGGCTCAGATGGGTGGGAGGACAAGAGGGAAATCTCAGGGATCTGATCAACAGATGCCCAGATTTTTGAGAACACTGGCGGAGAATCTCAAAATGCTGCTGCTGCTAAGGATGGACTAATCTGTCAATTTCTGTTTCTCATTTTTCCAATCTTATGTTCAGGTTGTCTTGAACTCTGAGAATTTCTCCCAGTCTTAAGTTCAGTTTGTCCTGAGCTCTGAGATTTTTTAAAGTTCACATGAAAATGCATCAGCATTGTTCTGCACATTTCTCTTAATACATGTGTTTTGTATGCCTTTCTGCCTAATATACACACATTTGTTTTGCAAGCCATTGTCCTATTATAACACATTTGTAAAGCATTAGTTCCCCCAACATATGCATTTTTGAATGCATTATTTGATTGGAGGACTCCATCGCAAAATCCAGGACATGTGTGAGTTTCAAAGGATAACTGAGTTTCAGTTTGCATAATCATTTCAAAATGCAAAATTAGGTAAATTCTAATTAAAATGCAAACACAATGACTTTCTCCCCATCCTTATGTGGCATCTTTGGGTCACTTTGTACTGCTGGATCTCTGCAGATGTGATGTGATGGGTGGTAGAGTGTTTTGAGGTGGTAGAATAGAATTGCAGACAGCAGGTGTGGTATGCCCTTTTTGAATGCTCCCTATGAAAAAGCTCATGTGAATACTCCATATAAAAACTCTCTGCAAGTAGAAAACGGGGGGGGGGGGGCTTAGTCCTCTCTGTGCTGTGTTAGTTACTTACAGGAAGCTTGTTTTAATGTAGGGGAATATTACCAATGTGATATATATATATATATATATATACACACACACACACACACACCCTCCACTTACAGCCTGAAGTGGTTCAGTCCATTCTCTCTCCCCCCCCCCCCGCCCGCCCCGGGACTCATTCCTACCTCATTCTGCAGCAGGTGTAGCTATTATGTCTACAGCAAAGTCAAGTGGTAGAGCTTTTCCTGTGCCGTACCACTTTACTCTCCAGGTGGGAGGCAAAGTCTTTGACTTCTCCCTTACAAAAACCAACTCCCTCCATATACAAAAATAGCAGGTCAGGGGAAACCCTTAAACAGAATCCCCTTCTCCCAGGAACTAGTTTTATGCATGCAAGGAGAAGAGGGTTTTTTGAAAGTTTTTTTTAAAGGGAGGATTCGAACACATAACATCTGAGCTCCCTGCAGAGTGAAGCGGAACAGTTCCAGGAAAGCTCTGCTACTTCATCTTGCTGAATCTAAAATTGATCTACACATACAGCAACATGAGGTGGAAACAAGGTGGTAGAATCCAGTGGAGCCTGGAGGCTCTAATGTCACGGGGCAGTGAATCCACTCCGGGTTTCAGTCAGAACCAGTCAGAACTCTAAAGGAGCTATCCAAGGAACTTTGGATACCTCCGTAAGAGTTCTGACTGAAACCCGGAGTGGATTCACCGTCCCACTGGCATTAGAGCCTCCAGCCTCCATTGGTAGAATCCCTGATTCTGCTAAATAATTATAGAAGCCACAGTCATGGCTCCTATTAGACAAGGCATCAATTATATAAAAGTTTAGGCCCTAAAATAGGCTTGCCAATTTCCATCTGCCCAAACTGAGCTGAGAAAGACCCCCCCACACACACACACACACACTGATCTCTATACCAGGAAAAAGGCTTCACATAGTTAATTTCGCAGTATCAAGCTGCTTTTGAAGGTACAGGAGTAGGGCCAGTAAAAAAAATGTGGCCTTAACATACACACAACTTTGTCTGATCCAGCACCCCCAGCCCCACACCCACACGCACACACCAAATGTGTTCCTCTCCTATCACATGCCAACAGCATGTTCCTTCATCCTCCTATCTTCCACCAACAAAAAATAAACAGAGGCGCTATGGAAACAGTGGAAACTGCTTTTCCAAAGACAGCAAGAAATGTCAGCTGCTGATATTTCCGCTATTCTGGGGGCATCATCTTCAGATGAGAAGCAAAATCAAAACAGGACATTGATTCAGGCTGAAACTGCATTGCTGCAGCTGCCACCCTCTCCAGCACAACAGAAATTATGAGAGAGCTCTGTCATTAGAGGGGCTGGACTGGATGACCTCCTGGATCCCATCTGATGAAGGAGCATCTAATGCTGAAGTAGTTCTAAGGCCAAATAGTCTGTCAAGAAAAGGGATTCCCAGGGGAGCCTTTCTGCTCACTTGGTTCCATCGGAAACCACTCGTTGAGAATTAGAACTCTATATATAATATTGGGGGGCTTTAATTAGAATTTCCTTTCTAATTCTTCTTCCTCGTCCCTGCATTAAATTAAAATAAAAGTGATAGTGAATCAGAGGATCTCATGACATTCCTCATCATAATTCTAATAAATTGCCATTGGCAGCAAAAACTAATTAAAGGCGAAAAAAGATGGGGAAGTCTTTTCTTTCTTTTAACATGGGGAAATTTTTATATCTCTTTCCACAACCTCCCTCACCTGAGAAGACTGAGGACAGGGAAGCCCCCCCACTCCAATCTTTGGGTGCCCTGTGATTGCAAACTCCTGCACAAGCCAGCGTGGCAAGAGAGCAGTTCGCTTCCCCCCGGCTCAAGTGCTCATGAGGGTTGCTGCCCAGTTATAAAAGATGTTAAGAGATGGTTGAGTTTAATTATTCTGGAAAAGGGACCATGGATGTTTAAAAAGCCAGTGTGGTGTAGTGGCAAGAGTGTTGGACTAGGAGCTGGGAGATCTGGGTTCTAGTCCCCACTCGGCCATGGAAGCTCACTGGGTGACTTTGGGCCAGTCACACACTCTCTGCCCAACCCACCTCACAGGGTTGTTGTGAGGATAAAATGGAGAGGAGGAGGATAATGTAAGCCACCTTGGGTTCCTTGCAAGAGGAAAAAAGGAGGGGTATAAATGTAATAAACAAACAAATAAAAATAAATAAACGAACAAACAAACAACAACAATGAAGAAGGCAAAAGGCGTTTATGCAAATCTTGTGCAAAGGATCTCCTAACATGTGTGGAATTAATGCACTTGGGGCTTGTGTGAATATGTTGTGAAATTGAGTGAAGCCCCCAGTTTTTGTCTCCGCTAACTCAGTATGCTGGTCAGGTTCCCAAGGAATCTGACATCAAAGCCAGAGGTTCAGGTACCACCTCTGCTGCACTGGGTGTTTTGGGGGCATGGGAGAGGATTCCCTTCAGTTCATTTTTCTTTTAATAAGGACTTATCATCATTTATTTATTAGGCAACCAACTACAGGTTATAGCCAAGGAGACCAACAACAGACCCCTATCAGTACACTACAGGGTATTAACAACAAAAATTCTCTCACCAGGTTAAAATTCAATATGCAGTATACAAATACTCAGTGCCTTACAAGAATACTGTATGTGATTGCAGAGTCCACTTTTCTTAAGAAAAGCTTTAATCCTCTTGGACTGTTCTGAGTTGGGCAGCTTTTACCGCAAATCTGTGTTACGCATAGCAAACTTGGATGTACTTGACAACAAATACTTAATACAGAGAGCTTCGGCTATTGGGCGGTATAGAAATGAAATAAATAAATAAAATAAATAATTTTATTAATAAGGACTTATCAAAATCCTTAAATTTCTTCATAGACAGGATGGGAAGAACTGTAAGAGATTCAAATAAGGGGATTTGGGAGAAAGGGAATGCCAGTTTTACCCATCCAGGCAGAGGGCTTTTGAGGGCTTAGCTCAGGGGTGCAGAACTATATATGGGGGGAGGCACTGGACCGACCTCCAGCTGGCCCCCTGCTGGCCAGATGATGTCAGCGCCTATGGCCACACCCACTGACATCATCTGCCCCCACCCCCCATAGCTTTTCTCCACGCTGAGAGAAAAAATGGAGTTCCAGTCCCTGGCTGGCTGAGCCCTGGGCTTCACGTGGCAACGGAGTCCCCATGGGGTCTCTGCACAAAGTCACTTGTCCAATGTCAGGAAGAGTGGTGGCTGTTCAAGTGCCTGGGTTTGTGTGGTACCTGGTGTCCCTGTCGGGGTCACTGTAGCCCACAAAGAGTGGCCAACTCTTCCCAGCACTGGCTGAGCGCTTTCCTGTCTGCCTCCTTGCTATAAGCTCTGATCTCCGATTGGAGATAACCGTGTGGATTCCAATGGAGGCTGGTGGCTCCGATTTTGGTGGGGCTGTAAATCCTTGGATAGCTCCTTTAGAGTTCTGACTGGTTCTGACTGAACCCCAGAGCCACCAGCCTCCATTATCTAGAAGACACCACAGAGGGTGGGAGGAGGCTAGACTAGAGATGCCATGGTGCCGCTCAGTGCCTTGCTTTGCCTTGCTTTCTCCGGCATCTTTTCATGCCCCCAGCAGATTAAGCCCAGCAGTTCGCATAATCCCCTCCTGTCCACTGTGGGTGGGGGGGCAGGCAGAGAATTGCTTCTTTTATCCTTAGGGCTTATTGGGGATTAAGTGGTTCAGCTTGGGTGGGGGTGGGGGGAGAGAAGGAGCTTAGTGCAGCAGCTGACAAATAAACCACCTTTGGCTTTCAACTTTGTTTTTTTCTGCTGAAAGATGCCATTAAAAATCCATCCGCTGGGTGAACTTTAACATATTTTGATTGATTCCTGGTGCAAAACATTTTTAGACCAGTTCTGAAGATGACTGCCTCCTCCCATTGCGAGGGGCCCAGACGAGACGTCACTCCCTTTCTAGAGCAAGGGAGCCAGGAATTTTAGCTCCAAGGGATGCCAACCATGACACCCTTCTGGGCACCTGTAAAGGCTTCCCCCCTAATCACAGATGCACTGGAAGTGGCTGTTGTTCCTCAATGAGGGAAGCACAGTCTGCATGTACTCAGAACACTCCCTCTTTTAGTGGTTACTTCTATATCCTGCCTTTCTGCCGCAGAACTCAAGATGGCACACAGAAAATAACAACATAGGAAGAGCCGTGCTGGGTCAGACCATGGGTCCATCTAGTCCAGCATTCTGTTCACACAGTGGCCAACCAGCTGCCCACAGGAAACCCACAAGCAGGACATGAGTGCAACAGCGCCCTCCAGCCCACGTTCCCCAGCAATTGGTGTGCATAGGCCTACTGCTTCTGATACTGGAGGTAGCATGTAGCCATCAGGGTTAGTAGCCACTGATAGAATTCTCCTCCAGGAGACGTCTCCAGGAGATCTCTCATCTGGGCACTGACCAGACCCAGACCCACGTAGCTTTAGCAAGGCTATATGGTATCCTGAACCTCCAGACCATAGCCCTGATCTCTGCTCTATTATTCAGAACTTTAGGATATAAGAAGGGCCCTGCTGGATCAGACCAAGGGTCCATCTCGTCCAACATTCTGTTCACATGATGGTCAACCAGCTGCCCATGGGAAGCCCACATGCAGGGCATGAGTGCAACGGCACTGTCCCAGTTCTGTTCCCCAGCAACTGTTGTATGTAGGCATATCACCTCTGATACTGGGGGTAGCATACAGCCATCATGATTAGTAGCCATTCATAGCCTTATCCTCTGTGAATGTCTCTAATCTCCTTTTAAATCCATCAGAGAGAGCAATCCTATGGGGATAAACGTTTGCCTCCAAACCAAACCCAGGGGTGACCACCTATCCACTGCAGGGGGGGAGGCGCGGTGAGGAGCGCACCTCCTCCATGCTCCCGCCACCCTGCTTCTGACCTCCCCACCCCAGCCTGCCCCCAGGAATGCCCTGCTTCCCCCACTCTGCACTGCTCTTCTGAGTGCAGAGCACGGGGCCAATCCGTGCTGCCTACAAGGTGGCACAGGAGGGGGTGCAAGCCGATTCTCTGAGAACCGACCTCAGAGTGCGGGCTCTTGGATCGGTTCCCAGGATCTGACCAATCCTATGGCTGTCTAGCCACTGACTAGCAGCCATAGGATTGCACCCTGAATTGGTGATCATCACTGCATCTCGTGGAAGCGACTTCCATAGTTCAACTATGTGCTGTGTGGAGAAGTCCTTCCTTTTAGCTGTCCTGAATACCAGTCAGCTTCTTGGGATGACCCCATTGGGTTCTAGTATTATGAGAAAGGGAGAAAAACATCTCCCTATCCACATTCTCCACACCATGCATCATTTTGTGCACCTTTATTTTGTCTCACCTTTTTTCTAAGCTAAACAGTCCCAGATGTTGTAACCTTCCCTCATAGGGAAGTTGATCCAGCCCCTTGATCATTTTGGTGGCCCTTTTCTGCACTCTTTCCAGCTCTACAATATCCTTTTTTAGGTGTGGTGACCATAAATGTACACATTATTCTAAGTGTGGCCACACCATAGATTTGTACCATCTTGGCAGTTTTATTCTCAGTTTCTTTCCTAATTATGCCTAACATGGAATTAGCTTTTTTCACAAGTTCTATAGCAAAGTCTTATGGGCTAAGCACCCATAAGACTTTGCTCAACACTCCCAGGTTATTTTTAACCACTAGGTATCACCACCTTCCCAGAACTGGGAACAAAACCCAGGAGTCCTGGTTCCCAGCTCCTCACTGGGCCTGACTTCCAATCTCCCACACAGATAATTAGAAACCCCACAAATACCTGCCCACCAACCCATGAGAACAAAGAAAACCCTTCTAAATTCTCCAACCTTGAAACCCAGCATTTGCTGCAAGAAAGAGAAATATGTATGAATGAGAGTCTAGCCAGTTGGTCTTTAATGACCTCAGACTCTTCGGATTTAGCTAACCAGGCAGGTCATGTCTGGAAGGCAGAAGCGTGCGCGCTGCTCCAGACACCACTGGTGCCCTGCTGCCAAAGACGAGACAGGAAGGGTGGCAGAGGTCACTGGGTTTGCTGAAGATGGAGGCGTGCAGGCAATGGAGGCTGGTGGCTCCGATGTCAGTGGGGCGGTGAATCCGCTCCAGGTTTCAGTCAGAACTCTCAAGGAGCTATTCAAGGTACAAAGCACCTTGGTGTAAATTCCCAGTCTTATTTCTGAACAGACCTGCTTTCCTGTCCCATTGGGAGTGCTGGGAGAGGAGACAGGGGCCTCTGAGAGGAGGCAGAGCCTGAGAAAGGGGGGACAGGATTGAGGGGACCTCCGTGGGCCATATGGGGAAGCTCCGTGGGCTGGATTCAGCCCACAGCCTGGAAGTTCCCTGCTCCTGCCTTAGTCCTCCTCATCCCCTACTGAATCCTGAGAACACAAACCTGGGAGTAAGTCCCATTGGATTTAGTGGGGCTTCCTTCCGAGTAAATATGCATAGGATTGTGCTGCATGCCAAAGCACATGCAACTGAACTGAATGTAGTACCAGAGGCGATGAACCCATGTGCACCAGTGGCTGGGGAAACTGGGCGGGAGGGAGCTGTATTTGCGCTCATGCCCTGCTTGTGCATTCCTGGTCAACAGCTGGTTGGCCGCTGTGTGAACAAAATGCTGGACTAGATGGACCCTTGGTCTGATCCAGCGGGGCTCTTCTGACGTTCTTATGTTATGTTCTTAATGTATCTTCTTTCCCCATGTGCCTTTGCCTTTGCCTCCATCTTCTGTCTCCACGCCGGTGTCAAGGTTTAGACTGTAAGCACCTTGGGGCAAGGAGCTTGTCTTCCAGGTGTTACTTTGTAAAATGCCATGCTGCTATATTACTAACTGCTACTGCTTCTGCGGGCCTCCTCTACAGGTCCTTAAGTTGGGGGTTAATCACCGCCTGGCTCCCCGGCAGCTTTGCCAGCAACTGCCAAAGGTTTGGCTGAGGAAGCTGGTTCATCCTGAGAAGTCGTTTCATTTTCCAGCCACCCTCCAAAGCACTGAACCAAATGGACATCAAAGGGCTGGCTGCTCTCCCGGAGTTGATATGGCCGGCCGAGGAGAGTGGCCAACCAGGAGCTACTGCAAAAGCGTCTCTGGTGTAAACCTCTGGGGATGGAGTGGCCCCGGTGAGGCTTTTTCTATTCGACTGCTGTGCCACCTCTGCAGCCATCGAGAATCTCAGACAGTGGTTGGTTGCTTAAGGGGCGGGGCAGGGGAGGCTTGCCAGGGCTCAGGCCCAGTACCAGGCCACACGGAAGCTGCAACAGATACCCAGAACTCACATTTTCAGCCATGGTGTACCGTGTATGCTGCCTGCAGGCTGGGCCCAGCTGTTCTGTTGCTTGCAAGCGCTAGATGAGTACACAGCTGCTGCAGACCAAATCCCTTTGTGAGCTCCGATCAGTTATCTGTGACTGGGGATAACAAGGGGATCCCTGTGCACCAGTGGAGGCTGGTGGCTCCAATGTCAGTGGGGCAGTAAATCCGCTCCGGGTTTCAGTCAGAACCAGTCAGGGCTCTAAAGGAGCCATCCAAGGTGAAACCCGGAGTGGATTCACTCCCCCACTGACATCAGAGCCACCAGCCTCTACTGCCCAAGCAGCTGTAGACTGGATGAGCAATCTCCATGGGCCAGATTAGTCTTGTGGGCCAGGGGCGGCCCACCCATAGCCTGAGAGAAGGCAATTTTGCCCCCCCCCCGCTGCGTTTTCTTGTTGTACCAGAGGAGGGGGCAACAGTTTTTCCTTGCTGAGGGATTCCCCTTTGTTTCCTGCTCAGTTAAACTGAATGGACAGAAAAGAAGGTTCTGGAAATTGCGGAGCCCTGGGGTAGAGGGGGAACAGCTTCTCCCTATCCTAGACTCTTGGCATAACGAGGTCTGAGACCGGAGAGGAATGTTGCTCCTCCATCAAGCATTCTCCTGACTCAAGTACCTATTTCCTCTCCTTTGGATGGAAGAGGAGGAATGGGATGTGGACATGGCTGTGCCTCCTGCCCCGTTCTTGCCCTGGTCTTCTCGCTCACTTTCCTGAGCAAAGTGTAAAATCTTCCCTGCATGAGAGGGCGGTGGGTGGTGGTCTGCCCTGACTCCAGGCAGGGGCCCACTGGGCGTGACAGGTACCTGAGGGTGGCTAAACTTTTTGGGTTGGTGGGCACATCTGTAATGTTGAAAGAGTGTTGTGGGCACTCTCACAAAATGGCTGCCAATGGGGGTGGCTTGCCCACTCATAGAATGGTTACCACGGTGGGCATGGCTGGTCACAAAACACTCATTTTCCCAGAAGACAGACTTGTGAGACAAAAAGAAAAGTCACTTGCCAAGAACCGGACGGGATGGCGCGGGGGGCTGTACTCCAGAACACAAAACGCCTCTTTTGAGCCCAAATAAAGAGGTCCAAGTTAAAAAAAACAAACCCAAGAAATAAAATAAAAATCAGGAGGGGCAGAGAGCCTGGCCAGCAGTAAGAGAAGGAGAGCTTTGGAGACCCCAGACATAGTCAGGTCGAAGCATCAAGGAAGAGGCAGGCCGGAGTTCCAGGTTCTTGGATAGCAAAGAGGACAATTTGCTCCAACTAAGGCTGCTAGAGCAGCCTTCCCCAACCTGGTGCCCTTAGATGGATTGGACTGCAAGCCCCATCATCCCCAGCCAGCGTGGCCAGTGGGGATGATGAGAGCCCAACACACTAGAGGGCACTGCATTGTAGAAGGCTGGTCTACACCTCAACCGAAGCCCTTTATCCCTCTTGCGTTGGGGTCCTGATAGATGGGCAGAGAGACAGGTAGAACAGCAGGACAGATATGTGACCTGTTAGTTTCCATAACCCAGCAAGTTCCATCCTGCCCATGCCCAGAGCTTCTGCCAGGCTCTGCCCATAACCTGCCTGGTGGACAGTATTTCTAGAATGAAAGAAAGTACAAACAGGTATTTGAACTGGCACTTAGCAAGTCCTGCAAAATAGTGATTCATAAAGCAAATGGAACACAATTTTCCAATAGAAATTTCAGGTGCATGGAGCCAGGGTGAAACCGCACAATTCGCCCCGATGCTGATCTGGATTGGGACCCCTGCACCTACTCTAGAGTAAAAATGAAAGAAAGATGCAGCTAGCAGCTACATTTATAAGTAATGCCTGTTTTGTCCCCGAGAGTCATCTGAATCTGCATTCTACAGCAGATTCTGTGCCCTTATAAAATTGTATGTTGCAGAATCACAGAAGATGGACCTGCTCAAAAACAGAGCTGTGCATATGTCACAGTTCTGCAGAAATGTAGAGAAAGCACAGAATGAGGTACTGTGCACAGAATCCACCTTCCCTAGAATATCAGCTTTCATGTTAAAAACAACCCTAAGTTTCTAGTCCTTATGGCTATGGATGTATAGTTTAAAGTGTGGCTTTTGGAATAGCTGTTAAGGGTTTCAGCTGGAAAATAAGTGGAGGGGGGAACACAATTCCCAGTGGTTGGGAGTGTGGGGCTCTAGTCCCCTCCATAGTTCCTGGCCTCCTTGCATGATTAATAAAACCAGGAGAAATTATGGGAAAGAGCAGAAATGGAAGAATATGTTATGCAGGGAGAAATCATGTAAATTTATGACATCTCCCCTGTTTATCCCAGCCTCCATTTTCCTTCCCTAGACTAAAATTTAACTTTAAGCTCCTGTGGGCAAGGCCCTGTTCTTTTGTCATTTGCGAAGCATAATTTATACAGACTGCAGATTTTAACTCTCTGACACACAGAGAATGTTTAGCTTTTCTGACACACAAATTACGATGCATTTTTTTAGCATGGAGTCTGTCCAGACTGACTCGCTTGTAAATTCTTATGTTGCAATGGTGTAATTGTCTGTACATCTTCCTTGTTTGATCACTTATCTGCTGGGCACGGGGTCACTGAGCGCATCACGTGCACTGAAAAGTCCCCTCCCTCTCTTTAGCACCTTCCCCTCCCTCTCATTAGCACCTTTCCCACACTCCGATGCCCACCCACGCTAACTTCAAACTTGCAGTGACAACCTGCCAGGAAGCTAGCCACACCACGCCATCACCCACCACCGTGGTGACAGTTGGCATCAGCTCATCGCTGGCTGCCTTTATAAATAAATCACAAAAATTTGTTGAGCATTGTGGAAGGAGGAAAAACTTCCCCCTTTGAAATTTACAACCCAGCCACCATTGTAAACAATGTGCCACCCGGGAGTTAAAATTCAAAACAATCTTGATTTCAGAATCCCAATCAGGAGAAAACACCCATTTCTCACACTTTGGCAGCCTCGGTTTCTCTCCTGCCTCAGAGGTGGGAACAAGAGTGCTTAGCAACTCCTGCAATTTTATCACGATCAGCCAGAGCTCTTTGGAAACCTTCTGGAGCCTTGACTCTCTCAGTGTGCATTTTAAAAATAAGAGCGAGTTTGTTGCTGTCGCGGTGGGTGGTGGAGAGAAACCCAAGAATATGACTGGAATGTGTGTGATGGAAGGTCTAAAATGCAGATGGCACCTCAGCAGACAGCAAGGCTGAAATCTCAAAACCCAATTAAAGCAACACACACAGATATGCCAGCGATACCCAAGTAATTATGATCTCTTAATTCTCCAGGGGTTGGAGAAGCAACCTTGTTCCTTTGAGGATTCCTCTGGTCCTGATTGAAAAACCCTCCTGGGTCAGGTTATATAAGAACATAAGACGAGCCCTACTGCATCAGACCAAGGGTCCATCTAGTCCAGCACTCTGTTTGCACAGTGGCCAACCAGCTGCCCACGGGAAATCCACAAGCAGGACACAAGTCCAACAGCACCCTCCTGCCCATGTTCCCCAGCAACTGTTGTACATAGGTATCCTGCCTCTGATACTGGAGGGAACATAGAGCGATCAGGACTAGTAGGCATCGATAGCCTTTTCCTCCAGGAATTTGTCTAACCCCTTTTTGAAGCCATCCAAATTGGTAGCCATCACTGCATCTTGTGGTAGCAAATTAGTTTAACTCTGCGCTGTGTGGAGAAGTCCTTCCTTTTATCTGTCCTGAATCTCCCACCAACTGTTTCATCATGGGATGACCCCGCTGGGTTCTAGTTTTATGAGAGTGGGAGAAAAAAGTCTCCCTGTCCACAATCTCTACACCATGCATAATTTTGTACAAGCCCAGCATTCAGGGTGCTCCCCTGTTTTTTGTCCCCATCTAGCTCTCAGATATTCTGCTTTTAAAGATGGAAGTTCCATGTAGACCTAACTCGCACAAATTTGTCTCCCCCCGCCCTTAAAAAAAACGTTCATGTCCACTGTGCAATAATCTGCTGGTGATCATCAGGCAATTTCCTGCTGCCTCTGCTCTTCGTATGTTTGGTTCACATCTTCCCCTTCCTACTGCTTGTGGAATTATTTCCTGGTGTACTGCTAGAGTGAGTGAATGTTCATGTGTGTTCGATGGAGGCTGGTGGCTCAATGCCGGTGGGGCAGTGAATCCGCCCCAGGTTTCAAGAACTCTGAAGGAGCTATCCAAGGTGCGACGCATCAGCCCCGGCTCCTTGAGAGTTCTGCCTGAAACCCAGAGCGGATTCACCACCCCACTGACATCAGAGCCACCAGCCTCCACTGTGTGTGTGTCTTGTGCTCTGCCCACTCCGCCACAAACCGTGCTGCCTGAATGGTGTTCCTCAAAAGGACCAACTCCTGCTGGATCCGGATCCCTGGTGAATCGCCCCAGCTTTCAGCAGTGCAGTTGCCTTCATTGCATCACCTTGGAAACTGGTAACAAATGAAGACATGCACAAATGCACACCTGGTGTAGCTGGGCTCACAGGGCTGATGCACCAGGACTTTCAGACCGGCAGGGCACTGATGTCATCTGCCACCCCCCACCCCCCTCATGCTTTTCTGTTCCCTCTGATCTTAGCTGCAGTCCTCACAGTGACTTCGTGTGTGTGTGTGTGTGCATGTGCGTGTGCGCGCGCGCGCGGAGCGGGGCGGAGCGGAGCGGGGTGGGGGGGATGGGTTCTCCCAGCAACAAAATATTCTTGTGATTGTGAACTCTCCCTGTTGCAATGCAAAGAATTTGGGAGTGGTTTGATCTTGAATGGCTAATTCAGGCCCCTTAGCTGTACCAAAGACCTGCTCCTGATGGAGATGGAGACTGCTAGAACTCGTTTGTTGACTGGGATGAAATCTCTTTCTCCATGGCAATGAAATCTTTCTACCTGGCACTGGGAAAAGGAACTCCTGTAAAATTTTGAGTTCGTGTGTATTTATCTATGTGCCCACGGACAATCTCTCTCGGCGCCTTCCAGGCTCCCTGACCCTCCTGATTTTTATTTTAACTTTAAAAAAAACATTTTTTATTGAACTGGCAGGATGGGATGCTGTAAAGCAAAGTGCTGCCCTCCAGCGCCATTTTTATATGGGTTCAAATAGATTTTTTCAGGAACCCAGACCCCACCTCTGACTTGTACTTAGGTTATTGGGCAAGTTACTTTTCTTTTATTCTCACCAGTTTGCCTTCTGGGAAATGAGTGTTCTGTGACTGGCCATGCCTACCATGACAGCCATTTTGTGAATGGGCCCAAAAGAAACAAACATGGCAGCCATTCTGGAGAGTTCCCATGACACTATATATCAAAATTCCAAATATATCCACTGATCCAAAACATTTGGGAACCCTCTGTGCACGTGTGTGTATACGTACACACACATACTACATGCACATACAGAAATGGATCAACACAGCCCAGGAAAGGGGGCATGGCCACCTGGGGAAGTCTGGAGGGCCAGATTCCAAGCCCAGGAGGGCTGGATTCAGCCCCCAGGCTTAGTGTTGTGCACCTCCAGTATTATGGCTGCAGATGCTACAAGGGTGCCTATTAGATGTTAAAGGAGGGGGCGTCAAGAATACAGCCTGCCCACCTATGCACTTTCAAGAAGGAGGGAGCATTTGTGAGTTTCTGCTCCGACGGTGGTAGGTGCTGAAAAGGGTGTGTCAGGGAGGATTGGGAGAAGTTGTGGATCCACTAGATCCAAAGCCCCCTTCTTCCTCAGACACGCCCTCAGAATGGTGGTGTGTGTGAGGGAAAACTCTGTCAGCCCTGGTGTTCCTCTCAGGTGGTGAAGGGTTGCTGTTTCCCCAGTCCCTCTCCCTTTACCCCCATGGTTTTCTGATGGCGTCGCTCCTGCCTATCCTGGCAGAATGGTTTGTAAGCAGAAGGCAGGCAGGCAGGCAGGCAGGCTTGCAGTGCTTCTAAACACTATAGGCCATGAAGGGATCCGTCATCATGAGGAGGCCATTTTCATTGGCATCCCCATGGCAACAGGAAAGTTTACTGTAGCCTACAGTCCCCATGAAAGGAAAAGATGGGGGAAGAAGTGCCATTCCAAAGGACCGTAATTAATTAGCCTCCAATCCCCGGGAACCAAAATTGTTTTACCCTCCCAAAGTCAGTCTCCCTCTCTTTCCCCCTCCATTTCTTCCTTAGCCCCTCTCTTTCTAGTCCAGAGGCTACAAAGAGAGCCATTAATAAAAACACAGCCTGTCAGCACCTCAGTAATACCAGACATTAAATATACAGGAGACCTTTCTCCTCTCTAGCTCACCGGCTCGGGAATGAAGAATGCCAGGTTGGGAAGTGAGGGTTGGGCAGCCGCAATGAAAAAGGAGAAACGGAGCTCTCTGTCTCCTGGCTCGGCCTCATCCATTTGCTTGCTGCTGGGCTCCCTTCGGAGGGGCAGGAAGCAATGCGGTTGGGAAAGGAGGACAGTCCTCTGTTTGAAGGTGTCCTTCAGGGGTGTTGTTAGGCTTGGGTTTGGGTGATGAAATTCCTCATTTGGGGGTAATATGTAAGTGGCCACAGGTGGAGAGGGAAGTCCAAAGATAGAGCTCAGTGGTACAGCACCTGCTTTGCATGCAGAAGGTCCCAGGTAGGGCTGGAAAAACTCCAGCCTGAAACCAGAGGAGGACCAGAGGACAGAGGTGGGATTAACACAGGACAAAGAGCTAGTGCTGTTGCTGGCACCAGCCATCCACAGGCGATTCTGGGTCTTCCCCTGGACTTTCAGTTACATTTTATCATGCTAATACTTAATACAATTAAGGGAGCAATCCTAAGCTCCCAGTGAGGGGCTGTAGGGTGGCCAGGTGTCCTACTTTGTAGAGGACAGTCCTCTGTTTGAAGGTGTCCTTCAGGGGTGTTGTTAGGCTTGGGCCTATGGGGCCAGGGCCCTAAACCTATCTCCTGGGCCCAGGATCTATTTCCCAGAGCTTGAGTGTCCATTGGTGCCAAAGGAAGGTTTTTTTCTTAGCTTAATTGTCATGCAGTGGATGATTTTAAAGGGGGGGGGGTTACCGCCAGGGAGGGCATGGCAGTTAAGCTCCCAGCGTGGCAATTAAGCTTAGGAAAAAACTTTTTCCATTTGTTTGGGATGGTCAGGGTATAAATTAATTGAAGTATTTATTTGATTTGAGATCATTTGGATGAGAAATTAATTGGCTAACTTTGCCTCTTATGAAATTTAAATACATCCTAGTAATTAGTTGTTGGTGGTGTAGTTGTTGTTGTTATTTAGAACATTTCTAATCTGCTCAGGAACTAATGTCCTCTGGGTAAATTACAACTGTCTATATATAGACATAAACTGACACATGCAAATTTTATGCAGTTTTGTATCTTGTGGGCCTGGGCCCGGGATCTTTTAAGTCAAACTCCTGTGCGGAGGGCAAACAGCAAGGAGCCTGGAAGTTGCCCATTGAAAGTGAGCACGTGGACGGCAGCAGGCACACAGGTCGTATAGTCAGTTTCCTTGACCATGGTGGGTGTCTTGTATGTCCATTTAAATTACAGTTATTCTTTATAAATTCGCCCCTATACGAATATTATGTAAATTGGTTCCTCTGTTTTGGTGACGGAATTCCTCCTTTTCAGGTAATGTGTAAGTGGCCACAGGTAGAGAGGGAGATCCAAATATGGAGCTCAGTGGCACAGCGCCTGCTTTGCATGCGGAAGGTCCCAGGTTTGATCTCCAGGTAGGGCTGGAAAAACTCCTGCCTGAAACACTGGAGAGCTGCTGCTGCCAGTCAGTGTCAGCCATACTGGGCTAGATAGACCAAGGACCTGATTCAGTATAAGGCAGCTTGCCTGTGTTCCTGTGAATGAGGTCCTCTTTCAGAAGGCCTCCTCCTTGCTGCGTGAGAATGCTTAGCTGCTTCTCCGATGGTTTAGGGGCTGAAAAGGGTGTGTCAGGGCGGATTGGGGGAGATTGTGGATCCACTAGGTCCAAAGCCCCCTCATTCCCCAGACAAGCCCTTAGAACGGTGGCATGTATGAGTGGGAGCTATGTCACCCCTGGTGTTATTTTCTGTCCCATTGGAATCAATGGGAAGGAGGGGGGAATGGGGGAAAGGTGTCTCTTCCACCCTGGCCAGCATGAGCTTGCGAAGTGGTGGTTCCTCTGCCATGGAGTCCCCCACCCCACAGGATTGTTCTGCCCATCTGGATACCTGTATTTAGGTTCTCACTGTTCTGCATTTCCTCCTCATGCACCTGGGCAGCCCAGCAGAACATAATGGAGGAAACGGGTTTGCTTTGCGTAAGTCTGGCTTCCGGAGGGCATAAGGCAGCCTACCCCAACTGGGTGTTCTCCAGATGCCTATGACTTCCCTCAGCCCCAGGCAGATGGTCACTGCCTGCTTTATATGGGGATTATGGGAGTTGTGGTCCAACTAAAACACCTGGATGGTACCAGGTTGGCATGAGGGAAAGGAAGGGAACCTCTGGCCTGTGGGGCACACCAGGCCCACGGAGGGTTGCCATCTGGCTCACACAGCCTTTCTGAACACTTCCAGAGCAGGGGTGAACCACTGTAGGTCCAGGGGGCAATTTTAACCCCCAGATCCCCAGCATGGGCTGCAGCCCACGCAGTGCTTCAGGATGTCCAAAAGAGGGGAGGGGGAGCCAAAATCGCCAGCTTGCTGCCAATTTCCAGTGGCAAACTGCTCCATAGCACTATGGAGGTTAAATGTAGCTTGTTTCCAAGCCAAATCTAACACTTTGAGCACTCCATAGTGGCTAAAGAGTACCAAAGGGCCAAATTTAGCTTGCAAACAAGCTAAATGTGCCGTTTCAGTGCTCCGTAGCTGCTACAGACACCTTTTTTGGGGGGTATACTTTTTAGAAATTTCGGGTGGGGAGGCAAAGGTGGGCGGCAGGGGCTGCCTGCGGGCCATGTGTTGCCTACCTCAGCTCTAGAGAGCGGGGCTTGGCCTCCAAGTCCTGCCCCTTTAAGGAATTCCCCATTATTATCAGAGATAACACCGGGGATCCCCCTGCATGTGATCACAGATCAGAGATAACAACAGGGATGTTGGCACAGACGCACCAACATGGCCCCTTCCCCGTTGGGGAAGCCTCTGCAACCGAGCTGGTGGTTTTGCTGTGCACAGGCCCTCTCTGAAGGAATTGCCAGAGGATTTCTGAAATGTTCATCCGGCAACATCAAATCATGGCTCCCAGTTTCAGAAGAGAAAAGGCAGCTCTCTTCTACATCCCTTCATCCGACCAAGGGGCCGTTGGTTTTCTTGCCATGGGACTGCCAAAGGAGAAAGAATCCGCCCATTTGAGAGGGGGGTGAGTGTGGAGGGGTGGAAACACACACACAAACCCACCATGGCTGAACGTGAGCTGGTTAGCCTTCACAAAGCAGACATGGGCTCAGATTGGGGACATGGTGGAGATGCTTTTTGCTGACTTCCACCAAAACACAGCTGTGAATTATTCACATTGTGGGAGATTTCTTGGGCACATTAATTTCTGAGTGTGTTTGGGCTTAATGGTCCCTTCTCTAACCTGGTGCCCTCCAGGTGTGATGTACTACAATTCCCATATTCCCCCAACAACCTGGTGGGGATTGTGGGAGTTGTAGTCCAACACGTCTAGAAGACGCCAGATTGGGGAAGGCTGGTTTAGGGCTTGACTTCTCCAGCCCGAGTCCCGCATGCAAAGCATTCAGACCCATGGTGTTTGATCATGGCTGAGACAGGCTGCTTCTTGCTCTCTTGCTCCTGCAAGGCCTGCTCAGCCAGCAACTCACTCAGACAGACCCCTGTTCCCTGACGTCTTTCATCGCAGCCTCCTGAGGTCTCCCTGGCAGCTCCAAGGTTTTCTTCTACTTCTTCTTTTATATAATATAAAAACAACCCATTAATTTCCCTGGGCTTGTCAGCACAACCAGATTAGGCCAGAGCTGATGAACCAGAGGCCTGAAGCGTCATCAAGGGAGACAAATCAATCGCAATTTATGCCTCTTTTGAGCCTGGTGGCAGACCAGGGACACGAAGCAATTGACGCAGCTGAAGTGTGTTTGGGAAGAGGCGAGATGTTCCAGCAGCAGCTAAACATGCCTGTCAGAAGTCCTCAAGTTACAATCAGAAAGCAACTGGCTCATTTGCCAAGGGAACGGTGCTGGACCTCCTCAGATCTGTCTGGATGATCATCACACCACCACACCCGGAAGGCTTCTTAGGTGTGTGGGAGCCTTTTGTGGTTACCCAGTGGTGAGAGGAAAGCACTCTGCACATGCTCAGAGACACTATCTTTATGACCAGAGCTGTGTGCACTGTTCTCAAAAAACAGTGCATCCATGAAATCTAATTTCTATGCCAATAAATTTTAAAATTTCTATTTATGATATTTTTATCTCAATGTATATGGCTTTCCCCACCCACATTTTATCTACACAACAACCCTGTGAGGTAGGCTATGGTGAGAGAGATTCACAGGGCCAAGGTTATCCAGTGCATTACATGGGTGAGCAAGGATTTGAGCCTGGGTCATTCCAGACCTAACACTTTAACCCAGGGGTAGGGAGCCTGGTGTCCTCCAGATGTTTTGGACTACAGCTCCCAAAATCCCTGGCCATTGGCCATGTTGGCTGGGGCTTACAGCCAAAAACATCTGGAGGGCACCAGGTTGCCTACACCTACAGATGTCAGAAAAATCTGCAATGGAATCAAATGAGTTTGGATTTCTATGAATCCGACCTGTGGATTCATAGGTTCATAGACTAATTCACTCTGATTCATTCAGAGTGGACAATTTTTCCCCACATGGATTTTTTTACATTCTGGAATCTTATGCAAATTTCATCATAGAAAAATACCTAAAATAAAAAACACCAGCCAAAAATGCATATTTTCCCATAGGCTAAAGCATTAAAATGCACATTTGGGGAGGATTTGTGCATTGTGGTGGTGAGGGGGGGATTTGCCACTACACGATGCTGGCTCTGAACGTTGCAACCTAGATGTGCTATGCCAATGCATTCTGAAGTTCATGCTCTGTGCAAAATGTATTAATTCTGAGTTTGCGAAGGGCGCTGAAGCGCCATCAACCGCTGGAAGCTTTATTCAATCCTCGCCCGCCCCTTTGGCTAATGAGATCAGGGTGGAGAGCTGATTAGTGAAAAGTTGTCCCCACAACCCTTCCTTCAGGGCTTCTAGATGGGTTTTTATTGCACCACTGCCTGGCCTCATTCACAGAATTTTACCAGGGGGTCCAGGTGGCGAATGACTTCTGCTCATGACCTGTGTTTTTCCACCATCTTTTTTATTACCGTGGAAAATCCGTTAAGGGCAAAAAGATGGAATAGCTGCACAGTAACTTCTGACAGTTAATGGTACGACCCCTTTGTCTGGAAGCACCTTTCTCTCAGTATTTTAGCAAGGTAGCCTGGAAGCAGCCTTTTATTGCACCCTGCCTCATTCACAGAATTTTACGGAGGGGTCTAGGTGGCGAATGACTTCTGCTCATGACCTGTGTTTTCCCACCGTCTTTTTTATTACCATAGAAAATCCATTAAGGAAACAAAGATGGAATAGCTGTGTAATGCCTTCTGACTGTTAACGGTACGACCCCTTTATCTGGAAGAACCCTTTCCCCAGTATTTTAGCAAGGAAGTCCCTAGTTCAAATTTTGCCTGCTATCTGCAACATGGAGATATTCGTTTCTTTCACTGATTTAGCAAATAATATAATACTGATCTGCCTTACAGGGTGTTGCACTGAGAACATGTATGTGAAGCACTGTGAACACTCCAAAACACACAAAGCTCTTTTGGACCACAGTTTTCTACTCCAGTACCCATTTCACAGAAGGCAAACTGATGAGGCTCAGAGACAAGTAAGGAGGCCAAGAAACTCAATATAAGGCAGAGTTGAAGGGTCAGAGTTCCCAAATGTCAAATCATATATTGCCCCCCGCCCACAAGGCCCAACAAAATACCCATTTCATGGAATGCACGCTGGTGATGCTCAGAGAAACAAAAACACATGCACACAGGCAGAACACCCAGCTCAAAAAACCAAAGGAGAAAACAAACGGAGGCAAAAACATGCACACAGCACAGGCAAAACACCATCCTTTGCTCCCCATCCCTCTAGCCCCTACCACCATTCAACCCATCTTTTTTCAGTTCATCCCAAGGCATGGTCTGAAGGCACATGAGACAGCCACCTTGCTGAAGCCAAGCAGGTCTGAGTCTGGTCAGTGCTTGGAGGGGAGACCACCTGAGAACCACATGTGGCCACCTTGAGTTCCATGAATGGTGGGATAGAAATATAACAAATAAAGAAACAATTCTTTTTCTTGGGTGGCTGGGCATGCTTCAAAACAAAAGTTCTTGGCTGAAGCCACCCACCATTTTTCTTTTGTAAGAATGCCTCTGGTGCCTAGAGGCATTCTTGGGGGCGGGGGAAGGATGGCGCTGGAAACCAGCACTTCACTTTGCAGCTTGACAGCCTCCCAGTTAAAAAAAAGAAAAGGCTTCTAATTTTTAAAAAGCTTTTTAAAATAAAATAAAAACAAAGAGGGCAGGGCATCCTGGCGCATGCTTAGGGATGTACGGATCTTATTAAATCCATTCTGTCTGTTTCACAGATTGTCAGGCATCTTTCATTCCATCGTCTGCTCACTGATGGAATCAAATATATATTTTTAGAGACGTATGGGAATTTTGTTTCACTTGTGGGAACGTGCATTAGCACTAATGCCTATTAGCGCAAGTGCCCATTTGTGCATATTCCCCCCCCCCAGTTAAAAAATGGCCCGCAGGTCTACAGAATCTGCACAACTCGGAAAAAGCCAGCTCAGTATGGAATCCACAGGTTGGATACATGGAAATCCAAACTCGTTTGAATCCATTGCAGATTTCTCCAACATCCATACTTGTGCCAAGAGAGGCATCCGTGGGCACCCTGTTGGAGACCCCAGCTTTAATACAGCCAATAGATTCAGGCAGTAAAAATTGTTCCTAGATTGTATTCAAGCCGGCTTGCATTCCAGTGATTTGATCCAAAAAACTGCAAAACTGCCAGAGTAATTCGAGGAAAAACAGTTTCATAAAATGGCTTCCACCATCAGTTCTGCTTCGCTGACTCACTGAGCTGGTTCTGCAGCATGCTTACTCAGGGAGCATGTCCCACTGAACAAAAAATTGCCAAATCAAAAGAAACCATTTCAATGCAAGTGAAACGGCTATGAAATGATCATTGATGTTTAGTGCCAGCCCTGGATTGTACCTCTTTAAGAATGAAAGAGGCATGCTGGATCAGACCAAGGGCCCATCTAGACAGCATTCTGTTCTAGTCCATCGTAGGCAACCAGCTGCCTACAGGAAACCCACAAGCAGGACGTGAGTACAACAGCGCCCTCCCGCCCATGTTTCTCAGCAACTGGTGTACATAGGCTCACTGCTTCTGGTACTGTAGCATAGAGCCATGAAGACTAGTAGCTGTGGATAGCCTTCTCCTCCAGGAATTTGTCCAATCCCCATTGAAAGCCATCCAAAATGGTGGCCCTCACTGTATCTTGTGACAGTAGATTCCATAGTTTGACTATGCGCAGCATGAAGAAGGACTTCCTTTTATCTGTCTTGTATCTACTACCACCATCTCTTCAGGCTGGAGGAGCGTGGTTATATATCTGAATATTCCCTTATGTCGGGCCAGGAGGAACCCCTTTGCATGTAGCTACTCGCATGGTAGGGAGACGATAGCGACCAGCTCAGCTGTCGATGGATGCCTCTTCCTCCCTGCCCTCTTGACCAAAACAGCAGCGAGGAGGAGGAGGGCTGAAGCCAAGGTGGCTTCTGGGAGGGAAAGAATGCTTTTGGCAGGCTACTTCAAGGAGGTCAGAAAGGGATGCACCTTAGCCTGCCGCATGGTGGCCATGTGTCCGCTCAGTCCAAGTCCAGTTTGAAGAGAATGAACCATCAGAAGGGAGAGCAAACGGGTCGTGAGGTTGTCCATCAACAGCACCGGACAGCAGACTGAGCAGCTGGCACATGGCTCACGGGCCAGAGTCCTCCCTGCGATGGTGAGATGCATTGTATTCACTGGAGGCTGGTGGCTGCGATGTCGGTGGGAAGATGAATCTGCTCCAGGTTTCAGTCAGAACCAGCCAGAGCTCTAAAGGAGCTAACCAAGGTGCGGAAGCACCTTGGATAGCTCCTTTAGAGTTCTGGCTGGTTCTGACTGAAACCGGGAGCAGATTCTCTGCCCCACTAACATCGGGGCCACCAGCCTCCATTGGCGTTAGCTCATTAAACAAAGGATGTTGCAAAGGATGTTGCAAAATCCCTAAAGGGGCTCTCCAAGGTGCTTCGATAGCTCCTTCAGAGTTCTGGCTGGTTCTGACTGAAATCCAGAGTAGATCCACCGCCCCACTGACATCGGAGCCACCCGTCTCCACAGGTTGTATGTATTTCTAGATAAATTCTAGTAATTATTTCTAAATTTGCATCTATACCTGTGAATTAGCGCATGCAACTATTATGCAAATCACTGCCCTCTGGCCAAACTAGCAGCTGACGGCAGGGATTAGGCAGTCAAGACTGTGTGGTGGAATGGCCAAGAGCCCAAGTGGAGAAGTGCTTGGTTCAGGTTTCGCCTCCGCCGCTCTCTTGAGCAAGCCACGTGTCTGTCAGCTTCAGCCTGGAGGTGCATGAACACTTGGCTTGCCTGAAAGGGCTGTTCTAAGGATTTCTCTGGCAATGCCTTGTAAACACTGGAAAACCCGCTATATAAAATGTGGAGTTCTGAGGAGAGATGTGGGCGCTAACCTGGCAGTGTGTCAGTGGAGGCTGGTGGCCCCGATGCCGGTGGGGCAATGAATCCACTTGCACCTTGCATCCTTTGCATGCTTTGCACCTTGGATAGCTCCTTTAGAGTTCTGACTGGCTCCGACTGAAACCGGGAGCGGATTCTCCTCCCCACTAACATCGGGGCCACCAGCCTCCACTGGTGTTAGCTCATTAAGAAAAGGATGTTGCAAAATCCCTTTAGGGAAGGGAGAGCTTCACTGGGGCACTCATCTTGTGAGGAGTGGGAGTGGGGAGAGAGAGCTATGACCATGATACCCCCATCTCCCATCTCCCTTTGCCAGCTCATCAGCCCCCATCCCACCCATCCGGTTACTGGTAGAACAGGGAATGAAGAATCCAAGCGTATGAACATAGCCTGAATACACATCATCTGCTGAGCTCATCCGACTTCTGTAGCTGTCCTGCTTCCTCCTCTGCTGCCTCCACCAGGCATCACTATTCCCAACAGCCCAAGGTCAGATATACAGATGTATTGACTGATTGGCGGGATGGTTGGTTGATTGATTGATTGATTGATTGATTGGTTTGATTTGACTTACAGCCATAATTAAGATGGATTAAAACAATGAAATACAGTAAAATACAAACAAAAAACAAACAAAACAATTGCAGAATAAAAAATTAAAAAGCAACACCCAATTCAACAGACCTACTTACAGGCCAAAGGGGGTCTCTGCCTGCCAGCGGAAGGACAGCAGAGAGGGAGTGAACCTAGCCGCCCTTGGGAGGGAGTTCCACAGCCTGGGAGCAGCCACCGAAAAGGCCCTGTCTTGGGTCGCCATGAAACGCGTCTCTGAAGGCGGCGGTCTCAAAAGAAGGGCCTCTCCAGAAAATCTTAAGACCTGGGCAGGCTTGTATGGGAGAAGGCGGTCATATAGGGCTTTATAGGTCGCAACCAGCACTTTGAATTCTGGCGGGAAACAGACTGGTGGCCAGTGAAGCTGTTGTAACAAGGGAGTCATGTGTTCCCTGTAACTGGCCCCTGTCAACAGTCTGGCCCCAGCACTCTGGACCAGCTGAACTTTCTGAACAGTTTTCAAAAGCAGCCCCACGTAGAGTGCATTAAGAACATAAGAACATAAGAGCCCTGCTGGATCAGACCAAGGGTCCATCTAGTCCACCATTCTGTTCACACAGTGGCCAACCAGCTGTCGACCGGGGACCTACAAGCAGGACACAAACGCAACAGCACCCTCCCTCCCAGGTTCCCCAGCAACTGATCATGGAATCATAGAATAGTAGGGTTGGAAGGGGCCTACAAGGCCATCGAGTCCAACCCCCTGCCCAACGCAGGAATCCAAGTCAGAGCATCCCCGACAGATGGCTGTCCAGCCTCGCCTTGAACGCCTCCAGTGTGGGAGAGCCCACCACCTCCCTAGGTAATTGGTTCCATTGTCGTATTGCTCTAACAGTCAGGAAGTTTTTCCTGATGTTCAGCCGGAATCTGGCTTCCTGCAACTTGAGCCCATTATTCCGTGTCCTGCACTCTGGGATGATCAAGAAGAGATCCTGGCCTTCTTCTCTGTGACAACCTTTCAAGTACTTGAAGAGTGCTATCATATCTCCCCTCAGTCTTCTCTTCTCAAGGCTAAACATGCCCAGTTCTTTCAGTCTCTCCTCATAGGGTTTTGTTTCCAGTCCCCTGATCATCTTTGTTGCCCTCCTCTGAACCCTCTCCAGTTTGTCTGCATCCTTCTTAAAGTGTGGTGCCCAGAACTGGACACAGTACTCCAGAGGAGGCCTAACCAGTGCTGAGTAGAGGGGAACTAGTACTTCCTGGGATTTGGAAGCGATGCTTCTATGAATGCAGCCCAAAAGAGCATTGGCCTTTTTTGCAGCCACATCCCATTGTTGGCTCATATTCAGCTTGTGATCGACAACAATTCCAAGATCTTTCTTGCTTGTAGCGTTGTTGAGCCACGTATCCCCCATCTTGTAAGTGTGCATTTGGTTTCTTTTTCCTAGGTGCAGAACTTGGCATTTATCCCTATTAAAAGTCATTCTGTTGTTTTCTGCCCAGCGCTCCAGTCTATCCAGATCACCTTGAATTTTGTTTCTGTCTTCCAAAGTATTAGCTATCCCACCCAATTTGGTGTCATCTGCAAATTTGATCAGCATCCCCTGCACCTCCTCCTCCAATACTAGTTGCTCACCGCCTCTGGTACTGGAGGTAGCACAGAGCCATCAAGACTAGTAGCCTTTGATAGCCCCCTCCTCCAGGAATTTGTCTAACCCTCTTTTAAAGCCATCCAAACTGGTGGCCATCACCACATGCTGTGGAAGCGGATTCCATAGTTCAACTCTGTGCTGTGTGAAGAAGTCCTTCCTTTTATCTGTCCTGAATTTCCCATCAATCAGCTTCATGGGAGGGACCCGCTGGGTTCTAGTATTTTGAGAGGGGGAGAAAAACGTCTCCCTATCCACATTCTCCATACGGTGCATAATTTTGTAGACCTCTATCATGTGTCCCCTTACTGGCTTTTTTCTAAGCTAAATAGTCCAAGATGTTGTAACCTTCTCTCATAGTGGAGATGCTCCAGCCCCTTGATCATTTTACTTGCCCTTTTCTGCACTTTTTCCAGCTCTACAATATCATTTTTTTTAGGTGTGGTGACCAGAACTGGACACAGTATTCCAAGTATGGTCACGCCATAGATTTGTATAGGGTAAGTATGATGTTGGCCGTTTTGTTCTCAATCCCTTTTCTAATCATGCCTAACATGGAGTTCGCCTCTTTTACAGCGGCCACACACTGGGCTGACATCTTCATTGAGCTGTCCACCACAACCCCAAGATCTCTTTCCTGGTCAGTCAGCACTAGCTCAGATCCCATCAGGCTATACTTGAAGTTGGGATTTTTTGCCCCGATGTGCAGTTCCAATGGTATGTAACTGAGGCACGTGTGACCGTGGACAGATCAGACATCTCTAGGAGCGGGCGCAGTTGGCCCTTTCAATATCATAGTAAAATAAGGGGGGGGGAGTCTCACCCCTCCCACTCAACTAGCTTGGCTCCAGTCCCAGCATTTCAAACACACACACCTCAAAATGTTTGGACGGATGCCTAGGAAAAGCAGCACAAAATTATTGCTTTAATTCCTGGAGCGCCGGTTTGAAGAAAAGCTTTTCAAATGAAATTTCTTATTAGGTGTAATGAATAAAATTGCAGTCCTCCTCTCTCGCTTGCTCTTTCTTTCCTGCTCACTTGTTCTAATAAGAGTTCCATTTTTTAATTATGTGGCTGGGGAGAAAGTTTCGGCTGGATCTGGGAAGGGGTAATTTTCAAAACATCAGAGCTCTTGATCACTCTGATAATCTGCCACTGGCTTAGCTTAGCCCCTACAGTTTTTTGGCAGATGAAGAAAGCAGAAACTGTAATTAAAGGCATGACTGACAACCTGGGTTGACATTCTCCTGACTTCCAAAATACTGACCTGTCGAGTGTGGCCACGAGGTGGCGCCAGCGAGAATCAGGCGGACCAGGAGGAATCTGGGGGGAGAGCCCTGTGGGTGGAGTCAGGATGGACTCTGGCAGGTCAGGAGGTGGAAGAGGGCCGGACCTGGTGGGTTGGGGGGTGGATCCTGCCTGAAACCGGTAGATCAGCGTGGCGGAGATAGGCGTGGCTTTTCAGACATCGTGGAATACGGTTTTGCCAGTAAGTCCAGAATAGTACTAGCTGGTTGGCGGCCCTGGTGGCAAAGGCTTTTATGGGGAGTGAGCTACTGCCCGAGAGCCTAAGTAGACTTAAAACCATATTTGCGCCACTTTGAACCACCTATTCATGTGCAAGCAACAGAAATAGGGACAGCTCCTAGCAGCGGAGGCTGGTGGCTCCGATGTCAGAGGGGCAGTGAGTCCAGTCCAGGTTTCAGCCAGAACCAGTGCAAAGCACCTTGGAGAGCTCCTCTAGCGTTCTGACTGGTTCTGGCTGAAACCCGGAGCAGATTCAGCGCCCCACTGGCATTTGCGCCACCAGCTTCCACTGGCTCCTAGTTTCACAGAGGTTGCTTGTAGTAACAAAGGATGTGCTGTGTATGTGTGTGTGTGTGTGGGGGGGATCAAATCCCCAAAGAGAACTTTGGTGTCACCTGAAATATAATATTATTCAACAGAGTTTCGCACATTCGACTGCCAGGCAGCAGGAGCTGAGTGATATCAAGTTATGAAAAACAAATCATGTGCCAGACACAAGGAATTTCTACACCAGCCTAAAATCCTGCATTTAAAACGGGGCTTTCTGCTTCCATTTTAAATGCAGGATCACCACTGACTCCCTTTACACGCGCTTCCTTTCCTCCTCCCACTTTTTCCCTGTATCTGAGCCTTCCATTATCTTTCACTGGTCTCGCTCCTCTTCTTGCCACTTTTCCTCTTTTCACGGAGGAAACTGAAGCGGAACACAACGGGGTAATTTGAGAGCTCATTATCTGTGATCTATTTAAAAACGGAACAAAGGGCATTTAGTGCAGGAGACGCCTTGAATGATCACGGCGTCATGTAAAGAGCCCGCAAACTTCCGTGGAGAAGCAATCTCAATTGCAGGATAAATGCTCCATGTGATGAAGCCCACATAAGCATGAATTGGCATAAACCATCTTCATTCAGTTCTATCCAACTGATTTTCATTGGCTACTGTTATTTCCAGTGTGTGTACCTTTAAGAGCCATGGGCAGCACTATAAGTTGGTTAAGAAGGGCAAGTGCCCCACTTACGCAACACGTAGCTCCCCATCCATCTGTCCCACCCCCCATTGCTGGGTCCATGTGATTACTTGAAGGGAAGACATTTTTCACACACAAACTATAATTGAATCATAAACTGGAAATTAAAATAAGGCTGCAATCCTAAGCGTGCTTGCCTGGAAAGTAACTCACTCAAAATCAATAGGAGTGGACTGGCTTCAGAGGAAATATGTTTCACATGGGGGAGTTAGAATGAAATATACCATTATTTGTCTTTTAGAAATCTAAGCTCCCATCTCCCAGAAATGCACTTTGCCCCTTTTTTGTCTCCCTTCCCCCAATATTTTTTTCTGGTGCTGCCACTGTTAAAAGCCACTCCAAGGATCCCCAGATTTACTTTATTTCTTGCCATCGTCTTAGTGTGCTTCCAGGCAGAGGGCTCCTGGCAGTACCAGTCGAAAGGCATTGTGCAGCTATTCCATCCTTTCTTCCTTAATGGATTTTTTTCTGGTCAGGAAAAGGATGGAAGAAGCAGTGGAAAAAGATGGAAAAACATGGGAGGGCTACAAACTGAAGATGATGCCATCTGGACCTCCCATAAAATTCTGTGAATGAGGCTACATGATTGCACAATAAAAACCCTCATCTAGAAGCACCCTTAACCATATCCCATCCCACAGCCATGAGTCTCACAGAGCAAGAATGAACTGGGGGCACTGACACATTGTTATGGATATGTGTGTGGACAGAATGAATCCCCCGTCCTTTTGAAAAAAGATTGGGAATTCATTCTGTCCATACACGTATCCATAATAATGTGTCAGCATTGCTGGGTGCAGTCAGGGTAGAAAATAAATGTCTTTACTTCCTCCTTGTGCTCAGTCTGGCATCAAACTAGGGAGGGGGGCAAGTCTCTGGGTCCTTCTCTCCCTCTGCTGTTTCCTCCACTATTGAAATTTGGTGTGGCCTCTCACTGAAGGTGGGTACGCATCTGTTTATCTCAGGTTATGCTGTAAAGCAGCGCCCATTTTGAGAGCATTACTGTGCAAAGCTACGCCACTGCTCCGCATTCCGTCGCATGCTCACGCAACCAATAAAGAGCCCAGAACAGGGACATTGAACCTCAGGCCCATGGGCCAAGTCTGACCTTCCTGAAGTCCCAATCCAGCCTGCTGGAGTGCCCTAGATGGCCGCTCCCCCTTCCCTTGGCCCCACCTCCTTTCCTCCAACCAAAGATCGTTCCGTGGTTTCCCGGCTTTTGCACAGTTTTCTTCCCCCGTTCTAGAAGTTTAAGATGCCTCTTCTAAGGCTTAGTGCAGAAAAGGGCAACTAAAATGACCAAGGGGCTGGAGCATCTCCCCTATGAGGGAAGGTTACAAACAGCTGGGATTGTTTTGTCTGGAAAAAAAGGCAAGTAAGGGGAGACGTGATAGAGGTGTGCAAAATTATGCATCTTGTGGAGAATGGTGATAGGGAGATGTTTCTCTCCCTCTCTCCTAATACTAGAACCCCATGAAGCTGATTGGAGGGAGATTCAGGACAGATAAAAGGGAGGACTTCTTCACACGGCGCACAGTTGAACTATGGAGTTTGCTACCACAGGATGCAGTGACGGCCACCAGTTCGGATGGCTTTCAAAGGGGGTTAGAGAAATTCCTGGAGGAAAAGGCTATCAAAGGCTACTAGTCTTGATGGCTCTGTGCTACCTCCAGTACCAGAGGCAGTGAGCCTATGTACACCAGTTGCTGGGGAACATGGGTGGGAGGAGGTGTTGCTCTTGTCTCCTGCTTGTGAGTTCCTGGCTGACAGCTGGTTGGCCATCACTCCATCTTGTGGTGTGAACAGAGCAGAATGCTGGACTAGATGGACCCTTGGTCCGATCGAGTATGGCTTTTCTTATGTTCTTATTTTCTTATTTTCTGGCATTAAGGGCTTTAAGCTATAATAAGCTGGTATTTTTTGTTGTTCAATGTGACCCCTGAGAGCTGCTCCAAAATTCAGTTTGGCCGTCAGGCTGAGAGAAGTTCAACACCTACAGCCTAGAGGGTACTGGGACACACTGCACAGCACCCAGCCCTCCATTATGTGCTGGAATAGATAGTCCCACCCTCAGAAAACACACCTTGCCCATCCCATCATCATAATAAGCATTTTGCAAGTAAATAATAAAAAATCAGATTAAAAGTTGATGGAAAGTTCTCAGGTGTTTTATTCTCCCCCGCCATCCCCAATATGGCTTTTATTCAGTGTTAATCCTACTTAGAGTAGACTCACTGAAATGAATAGAAGTTAGACTAGCACTGGATACAACCCTATATGAAAACAACAACAACGTTGCAGCTCTATTCCATTGCCTTTCATGGCAATCAAAACAAGATGCATCATTTACTTACACTGTTTCATCATCCTTGAACTCCAGTTCCCCGCAGGAGTCTTCATAGTCGACACCTCCTCCTCGTGCAGTCCCTTCCACTGTCTGGTAGGGAATCATGACCGTCCCACGGGCCCCTGAGCTCCGGATCACCTTGACCTCTAGGGTCCCTTGGCACTCACTGACCCTCAACAGTTTATCCTGGAAGGTGAAGATGCCAGCATGGTCATCATCCAAGATGGTCACGGTGGCCACCAAGGGTGCCACAAGCCGTCCCTTGGGGTGGTCGGCTGAGTCCGACTCGAACATGCCTTCCGCATCCCCCACCCGCAAGTTGAGCAGCCGGACGAAAAAATGTTCGTCCTCTTCAAAGATATCGTCATCAATTATGCCAATCTTCAGTTCCTTCTGGGTCTCACCAGGTTTGAAGATCAACGTCCCCTCGCTGTACTCGTAATCTGAGCCTGCCTTGGCCGAGCCGTCCTCCGTCTTGTAGTCTACGTAGAAGGTGTTGTAGCTGTCGCCGCTCTGCTGGCAAGCCACGGTCAAAGTGACAGAACCACAATTCTCCAAGCAGTGGTACATGCAGGGCTCAAAGAAGATTTTGCTGTAATTCTCTTCCACCTCTGCCTCCGACGGCACCTCCAGCAGGTTAACCGACTTCTTGGAGAATTCGGAGACGTGTTTCTTGAGGATATTTCCCGCACCAGTCATCATGCGGGTAGCCTGGATGCGGTAGAAAGCTCGGCTCTTCTGCTGATGCAACAGGGCATAATAGTTGGCCATCTCAACCAGCTGCTCCAGTTCTTTGTCTGGGTGCTTCTGCTTGAGGTCCTTGAGGATCTGGATGACCTCTTTGCGGCTCTCGTCCAGCTCTTTCTCCTCCTGGGTGGTGACAGGAAGGGGAGCCACTGAGGCTGTGCTCCCATCCACAAAGACACCCTCCCGGTGGTCGTTGGCCACAAAACTGCCATCCATCTCTATGCCCTTGGGGAACTCACCCTCGGTTCCGATGATGATGCCACTGCGTGGGTCAGCCCTGTACCGCTTGTAGACGTATTTGTAGAACAGAAGGCGTTTGTCGGCCATCCATGCAAAGACTACGCAGACAGGGAAGAAGACAAGGGTCAGCAAGGCCTCCCAAACCTGCACGATCCCTGGTGAAAAGACAGCCAAGATCAGGTACAACCAAATGTAGGCAAAGATGCTCCAGGAAGCTGTGACGAAGAAGACTCTCAGGTGCTTGATCTTCCGGCTCTCGCCATTGGGAATGACGTAGACGCAGACCGCAATGACCACAAACATGTTGAAGGCCGCGCTGCCTACTATGGTGCCAGGACCCAGCTCACCTGCTTGGAAGTTATGACCGCAAACCTCAATGACTGAGAGAAGTATTTCAGGTGCCGACGAGCCCAGTGCCATGAGGGTGAGGTTGGAGACGGTCTCATTCCAGATCCTCACCGTGCCAATGCTGGTCTCACCATTGGATTTGGTGATGGTGATCTCCTTCTCCTTGGATGTGATCACCTCAATGGATGCCATGAAGCGGTCAGCAATGATGGAGACTCCCAGGAACATGTACATCATGGCAACAAAGTAGACAATCGCCCTGGCAGCCTTATCGCCGAAGGAAGGGTTGTCAGGCTGCCAAACGGGGAGGATCACTCCCGGTTGGCATTTGTTGGACCCTTCACAGGTGCCATTGGGCTCCAGTTCAGGCTCATTCGCTCCAACCCAGGAGGCATTCTCAGTGAAGAGGGCCGAGGCTACCAAGACCTTGGCCAGAGAGCAAGAGGACAGCCACCACCCCCACCGCGATAGCAACATCCTCCTTGGGCAGGTGAGGCCAACCGGATCTGATAGGGAAGAAAAGAAAAAGAAAGGCAACGAGTTACAGGGACTTGTAGCTGCCCTCCATGTTAGCATGCAGTTTGGGGGGGGGGCTCAATCCAGGGATGGGGCCTCTAGGATGATGGTCCCCTGTCCTCTGTGGCTCCTTTCGTCCATTGGCATCAAACTGCTAGTTTTAATTAAACTGCATGTAGATTTATTCATAAAACGTCAAAACCCATGATCAAAACCATATCGGATTTCTAGCTTAGAAAGGCATAGAACCCTCCTTTTTTATTTATAATGAAAACTTTCTGTGCTTGATTTTTTAAAATTATTTAAAATATTTCTTGGCCACCTTTCAGAGCAGGAGCACTCCCACGGTGGTGTGAAATGATAAAAATCATGTGGCGAAAAACGGTGTGGTAATAAAAACAGTAAAGCAAAATAAAGCAGCAGCAGCAGCAGGCTTTCTAAAAAAAACCAAGAAACACCAGCATAAGACAAAACCTTCAACACGCAATTGCAGCTACATCCCAGTCCCATAAAATATAATCAGGTGAAGGCCAGAGTAAAGTAGCACATTTTCAGGGCCTTCCGAAAAGCTTGCAATGATGAGGAAGGCCTGGCAGACCACTGATGGTAGTGGAGGCTCCAATTTCGGTGGGGCTGTAAATCCATCCTGTGTTTTAGTCAGAAGCAGCCAGAACCCTAAAGGAACTATCTGAGGTACTGAAACCATGTTGGGGATAGGGTTCAGTGCTTCAGATAGCTCCTTTAACTTTCTAGCTGGTTCTGTCTAAAACCCAGAATGGATTTACAGCCTCACCAAATTTTGGAGCCCCCAGCCTCCGCTGCTTGATGGCAGCTTATTCCAGAGGTGTGGGGCCACTGTGGAAAAGGCCCCCTCTCATTTAGACACCCACCTTAAACTGCCCTTAAAGGTGGGCAAATGGGAAGGGCTTCTCTTGCTGACCTTAAAGTGCAGGCAGGCTGATACGGGCGAAGGCCATATCAGCCTGCCTGCACTTCAAGTCATTTGGCGAAGGGCAGCTTGAAACCCCTTACCTCTTAATAGCTTATTAATTTGGATGGCGTTTTTTTTAAGAGTACGTCATTTTGTAAATAAGATTTTTTTGAAGTGTATAATTTCGTATTTTTATAGATTCCCTTGATAAAGAGTTATTGTTGAAATGCGTCGGGGACCTAATAAGCGTGCTGCTGTCTTCCTCGTGGCAAATTCCCCTCCCTGAAACTCAGTCCTGTTTCAGGGTCTCCTTTTCCCCCATCATTTCTCTACTGTGAACTAGCCCCATGCCAGCCCCATCCCATCCCAGCGATGTCCCGACTGAGTCTGGTGCCCAGGCACTAACTGTGCCTTTGCTCTCCCTTCTTATTATGGCTTTTTATCTTTAACCAGATTTTGAATGGACAGCCTTTCAAATAGGGGATTGCCCTCTGTAAAGGAGGGCACATGGCTACCCTACGTCCCCACAGTTAGCGCTTAGTAGGTTGGTCACCTACATTCACCCAGTGTGCACCAAGTTATATTAATCACCCTTTTTAAAAGAAAAGAAAGCACTTAATGCTTCTACTCTTGTTTTGAAGGAAGAGTACCCAGGGTGGGGTCCTGATCCGGCACTGTGCACCTGGGACCTTTTGCATGCAAAGCAAGTGCTCCCCCCATGGTGCTGGAGCTTTCCCCTAAATAGGTCTAGTTGGAGGCAGCAGATGATAACACTTATTTCTGCCTTTCCAGCTGCTGCTAAAGCAGGGGTGAAGAACCCTGGATTCTGGCCCTCCAGGGCATCCCGGATACCCCTGCCCTCTTTCTCCTGGCCACGACCCCTCTCCCCTAACCACTGATGGGTGGTTTCCCAGTTTCTGTGTGGTTTTTCTTCCCCATTCAAAAAGGTTGAAATGCCTCTCCTAAGGCTTAGTTACTGCCAGCAAGAGCTCTAAACTACAATATGTGTGGGGGTGGGGGGGTGTTTGGGGGCCCCACCCCCTTTTGCATCTGGCCCCACCCACCACTGGAATGCAGCCCCCGAAATGGAATTTTCAGCCCTCGGGCTGACAAAGGTTCAGCACCCCTGTGCTAAAGGCATAAGAGCAGGCCGGGCCATTTTTTTCTGTGCGGTTGACAACCTTACTTCCAAGAAACCTGAGGGAACAGAGTTTAAAGACCTTGGTCCTGAGCCCACGGCAAGCCCCAGCTTTAAGCAAGCATCTCCCCTCTTTGGATTCCTGTACCATCTTGAAACATTACTTCCCCACTCCCGCTGGCTGCCTCTTCCTCGTGTTGGACCCTCCAACATAACAGATGGATCCTACTGGTAACAGCCCACATACAAGTCTGGCTCCATTCACCAACCTCCTGGGCGAAAAATCAATTTCTATTTTTATTCTTGAACAAAACAATGCTGCAAAACACCATGCCTGAACTGTGCAAAACAGGAGCAAGGGAAGCAAGTGTAGCTCCATCAAGAGAATATGTCTCTTTGAGACTGGGGTGGGACCTGAGTTCAAATTCCTCTCTAGCCATGAAGTTTGTTAGAGGAGTCTCTCTCCCTACATCCATTATCCATCCGTTATCTATCTATGTTTCTATCTATACTATTGTATAAACTAATGAGTCACGTGCCCTCTAAAATAAGTTAGCACAGTGAGTTACAAAGCCAGGTAAAAGATAATGATAAAAAGCAGCTAAAAATTCAATATCAAATACGATGCATTTAAAAAGAAAACACCCAGTAATGATACATCAGTTAAGAAAACAGGAGCAGCATCATATGCAAAATATAGGGACTTTTCACCGTAGTGTTGCCAAGGGATAGAGTGGTGCCACTATGGGCCCACAGAACAGGGATGTAGGAAATCTGAACCATCCCCACCCCGCAAATGTCGTTGGATTCCAGTTCCCATCACCCCAGGCCACTGGCCACCCCAGGGAGGTGGAGTCCAGCAACATCTGGAGGGTCTCAGTTTCCACATCCCTGCCATAGAGAATGACGGCCAAGGCAGTTTTTCATGTTTAATTGTAATTTTAGCTTTCAAGAGCCGTTCAGCCGGTGCCTCACTCTCTGGGGCTTTTTCTCCCTATGCTTCCGACATAGGAACAAGCCATTCCAGACTGCCAGACTTGACAAGTAAGAGAGGGCTGGTGAGCTGATCCAGAAGAGGAGTGCCAAGTTGCCAACAGGCTGCTGTGGCTGTCTTAAACGGCAGCCCTGATGTGCAGATGTCAGGGGGCCATCATGTTCCCCTCCTTGCTGTGAAAAGCCTTGCATGCTGATCTCTGCACATCAAGTGGCCATTAAAGGCACAAGAGCAGGCCAGGCAGGGTTTTTCCTCCTTCATCAGTTGGCAATCCTGGAAGCAAGGAAGGTGGACAAAACTGACCCCTGCTGCATTTCTCTCTTCTTCACAGTGATTGCACATACAGGAACCCAGATGGCCTCCATTGCATTTTGGCATCCTAGCTGCAAAGTGCATGGCTGCAAAGGATCCTCTCTCTAGCCCAAGCGGCCCCTACAACCCTACCACAGCCTTAGTGCCTTTGCAGACTGGCTGGAAGAACTGCCTCCGCTCTCATTCCTGTGGTCAATTATGATGTACGCCCATTTCTAATTTACTCCAGATATTCTGCCAGAGTGGAACAAAGGAGGACTTCCAACAGAGATTCTCCAGCTACACCATCGGGGTCAAGTCTCATAAGATGCTGAACGGAGGGCAGGTGGCTGATTCAATTATCTCCACTTGAACAGAGGAGGAGAAGGAGGAAAGGGGAGAAGAGGCATGGAGGGAGGGAGCTGGCTGCTGTGCAGCAGTCTCCACTCTGGGCATTCCTGATAAAAATCAGACTGCAAAAAATGAAGTAAAGGGCAGGTAAAGAATCCCACTGTGTGGATGGCTCAGCCTGCACATGACTAGGGTTGCCAACGTATTAACTAGCTCCTGCTCCTATGCATTTAATGGCAGCTTGAGGCACAAGTATAAGCAGGCAATCATGCTGATCACCATGATGTGGAAAGCATCTTCACATCAAGCTGTTGTTAACAGCAGAACAGGCCAGCCCTTGTTTTTTTCCCTGTTGGCTGGCAACCCTGGATGCCACTGTCCTTCTCTGTAAAGGGCAGGCAGAGTGCCCGAAGGCAGAGGGTTTTCTTATCTTTAGTAGTTGTGCAGAAGAGGGAGACTCCATCGGTTGAATTTCTGCCATCACACCACTTTTAAAGAGGTTACCAACTTTTCAGCTGCCCATTGGAACTCTGCCTATAACAGCAGCCTGCTGTGCTGACGTTAGCAGGTGAGAAAGTTTATCTCTGTGGTGCAGAAAAGCTTCTTGGCTTCCTGATTTCTGTACAATGCAGTTGTTGTTAAAGGCACAAGAACGGGTCCATTTTTCCCCATGGACCATTGATCACCCAAGGTTTGCAGGCAGTTGTCTGAGTTGGTGGGAGGTGACCCAATTGCACGCTCTCCTTGAGCTAACCCATCCCTCCTTTCTGTCTTCTAAGATGAGGGAAGAACAGCCCAGCAGTCCTAGTTTGGGGGTCAAGAAAGCTCTTTAAGAGCTGTGCAAGACAGGAAATTTTGGCTGGTGCAACTTCTGGCATGGGGGAAGGGGGCTGTAATTGCCAAATTCTGGACAAAAGTTTCACCTGTGAAAATGACTTCTTCTACACAACTGTTAAAGCAGCAGCATTGAACCTCTTCAGGCAAAGGGCCAAAATCCATTTCAGAGAAGCTGGGATTTGCAGGCGGGGGGAACACACACAACTGGCTGGGGGGCATGCTGGGAGTTGTAGGACTTTTTTCTATCTAAACATGCGTAGGGTTGTGCCCTAAAGCTCTTAGCGCCAGTACCTAAGCCTTAGGAGAGGCACGTCAACCTGTCAGAATGGGGGAAAAACTTCACAGAAAAACCCCAATGACTGCTGGTCAGGGGAAAGATGCTGGGGCCGTTTGGGGAAGGAGTGTGGCAGGACACGCGGGCAACAGCCCTCGCCTGCGGTTGCTTCCCAGCCCCTGGCATTGTGCCATTGATCCCAGTGGAGGCTGGTGGCTCCGATGGCTCTGGGGTGGTGAATCCACTCCGGGTTTCAGTCGGAACCAGTCAGAGCTTTAAAGGAGCTATCCAAGGTGCAGAAGCACCTTGGGTAGCTCCTTTAAAGCTCTGACTGGTTCCGACTGAAACCTGGAATGGATTCACCGCCCCGCTGCCATCAGAGCCACCACACTCCACTGATTGATCCTGGTGGAAGCTTACACTCATCAGGACTAGTAGGCAGGGATAGTCTTATCCTCCATGAATTTGACTTATCCCCTTTTAAAGTGATGGTGGCCATCACTGCACCTTGTGCTAGCAAATTCCATCATTTAGTTATGCACCATGCCAAATCTCCCACCAATTAATCCTAGTATTATGAGAAAGGAGAAAAACTCCCTATCTGCTTTCTCCACACCAGGCATCATTTTATACACCTCTACCATGCCCGTCCGTCCCCTTACTCACTTTTTTCTAAATTAAATTTAAAAGCCCCAAAGATTGTAACCTTTCCTTGTAGAAGACTTGCACCAGCCCTCTGGTCATTTTGTTGCCCCTTTCTGCCCCTTTTACAGCTCCACAATATCCCTTTTTAGGTGCAGTGACCAGTTCACATCACTCCAGTGCTGAAGGAGCTGCACTGGCTACCAGTTGTTTTCTGGGCCAAATTCAAGGTGTTGGTTTTGACCTTTAAAACCCTATACGGTTCCGGCCCAGCCTACCTCAAGGAGCGCCTGCAGCAACACCAGACAGGCCACTTAACAAGATCAGCCTCAGATGGCCTTCTCTCTGTCCCATCAGCCAGGACAGCTAGACTGGTGAGGACGAGGGAGAGGGCCTTCTCTGTGGTGGCCCCCACTCTGTGGAACTCCCTCCCTAGGGAACTCCGCCATGCCCCCTCTTTAATGAGCTTCCACTATGCATTAAAAACGTGGTTGTTCAGGCAGGCATTTGGGGTGGGTTAGGGTATTTTTAGAAATATGGTGTTTTTAATGTAGAATTTTATTGTTTTAAACTGTTTTTATTGTTGTACATCACCCAGAGGGGCTGGGTGACCAGCCAGATGGGCGATTAATAAATTTAAAGGATGGATGGATGGATGGATGGATGGATGGATGGATGGATAGACTGTATTGTACACTAGGAGCCTCGTGTGGTGCAGAGTGGTAGGCAGCTGTATTGCAACTGAAACTCTCCCCACGACTTGAGTTCGATCCCAGTGGAAGCTGGGTCTAGGGATGTACGAAAGTCACTTACCTTGAACGAAATTTGATTCGTGGGGGGGGGGAGGCGCTCCGTCCCTCCCCCCCTAATCCTGGCCGGCCGGGCCGCAAATGGCAGCGGCCGTAGCCGCCGCCGTTTGCGTCCCTGCAGTCAGCTGTGATAGGCTACGTAAATGTTTACGTAGCCTATCACAGCTGAATTAAAAAAAAAAACGCACGTATGCAAATGGCGGCACCCATGGGCGCCGCCATTTGCGTTCCTTATTTTGGCACGTCTAGTCTACGTAAACATTTATGTAGACTACGGCGAAAATAAGGGGAACACAAATAGCATAGACACTACGCTATTTGCGTTCCCCTTATTTTCGCCATAGTCTACATAAATGTTTACGTAGACTAGACGTGCCAAAATAAGGAACGCAATACATGTGGGGTTTTTTGTGTTTTTTTTACTCAGCCGTGATAGGCTACGTAAACATTTACATAGCCTATCATCGTATTTTTTTAAAATCTAGCCATGATAGGCTACATAAATCTTTACGTAGCCTATCATGTTTTTGGGGTTGTTGTTTTTTTTTTTTGCAATAAGAAGCTCATGATCTGAGCCACAGTCAGCTTGTTTTTACTGACTGTATAGAGCTTCTCCATCTTTGGCTGCAAAGTACATAATCAATCTGATTTTGATATTGACCATCTGGTGATGTCCATGTGTAGAGTCACCTCTTGTGCTGTTGAAAAAGAGTGTTTGCTATGATCAGCGTGTTCTCTTGGCAAAACTCTATTAGCCTTTGTCCTGCTTCCTTTTGTACACCAAGGCCATGCTTGCCTGTTGTCCCGGTGATTTCTTGACTTCCTACTTTAGCATTCCAATCCCCTATGATGAAGAGGACATCTTTTTTTGGTGTTAGTTCTAGAAGGTGTTGTAGGTCTTCATAGAACTGATCAACCTCAGCTTCTTCGGCCTCAGTGGTTGGAGCATAGACTTGAATTACTGTGATGTTGAATGGTTTGCCTTGGATTCGTACTGAGATCATTCTATCGTTTTTGAGATTGTACCCCAGTACTGCTTTTCCCACCCTTTTGTTGACTATGAGTGCTGCTCCATTTCTTCTAAGGGATTCTTGCCCACAGTAGTAGATATAATGGTCACCTGAATTAAATTCGCCCATGCTTGTCCATTTTAGTTTGCTGATTCCCAAGGTGTCGATGTTCAATCTTGCCATCTCATGTTTGACCACCTCCAGCTTACCTTGATTCATTGATTTTACATTCCAGGTTCCTAAACAATATTGTTCTTTACAGCATCGGACTTTCTTTTCACCACCAGACACATCCACAGCTGAGTGTCCTTTCAGCTTTGGCCCAGCCGTTTCACTCTTTCTGGCGCTACTTGGAAATTCCCTCTGCTCTTCCCTAGTAGTATATTGGACACCTTCCGACCTGAGGGGCTCATCTTCCGGCATCATATCTTTTAGCCTTGTGATACGTTCCATGGGGTTTTCTTGGCAGGAATACAGGAGTGGATTGCCATTTCCTTCTCCAGTGGACCACATTTTGTCAGAACTCTCCGCCATGACCTGTCCGTCTTGGGTGGCCCTGCACAGCATAGCTTATGGCTTCACTGAGTTACGCAAGCCCCTTCACCACAACAAGGCAGTGATCCATGGAGGGGGGACACTTCACTGCTCACCCCTAACTCCTGATCATTTATAAACAAAGAAAAAACCAGTCCCGTCCTTGCAGGAGGACACAGTTTATTGTGAGTATTGTCCATTTATTCCTCCTGTCTTTCAGTTATCAATCCATAAGAGTTTCTGTCAGTGCCTAAGGTGGAATTGTTGTGCCTTGTTCACTCATATGTTGTGGGGCATCCACACAACAAAGTAATCAAACCACTGCTGCCTTATGTTTTCCCAAATGTTCCACTTTTTTTTTTTTGTGAAAGGATTGAAAAGCTAGGGATGGGGGAAGCATTTCCTTTGGCTCACATTTTAATAAGAACTTAGCAAATTTGTGTGTTCCAAATCCATATGTGAACTGGAATGTAATTATCCTTTGGTATTTGCATTTCTCAGAATTTTGTGATACAGTTCTCCGAACAAAACATGTATCACAAAATGCATATATTAGTGAAAACAATGTGACTTCTGGCCTTGCTGGGCCCTATTGTCAGCTTCAGGATTAGAAGGAAGGGTGGAGTCTTAGGGAATTCAATCCCCTTCTGGAACCTTCTGGAGGGAGGGAAGGGCTGTGTGGAACACATTATATTTGTCATTTTTAATTTCTGATATGGTCGTGCAATGGTGGAATAGTGCCAAACATTTTCTTTTTAAAGGGTGAGGAAGCAATTTGCCTTTTTAAAAAAAAAAAAAAGAAATAGCAGGAAGGAGAAAGAATAGCTGTTCTCTCTGATGGAGAGTTCAGCCTGTCAGTCAGCCTGCCCCCTGGCCCTGTGCTGTGAAGGAGTCAAGAAGATGGAGGTGGGGGGGGGGGAGGGCAGCCTTCAGCTCTATCCCTAGCTGACTACCAGCAGAAGGAGGCAGCAGCAGGAGAAATGCAAGTGCTGTCTTTCCCTCTATAAAAAGAAAACAAGATTTAGGGCTCAATCTTATGCATGTTTAGACAGAAAAAAGTCCTACAACTCCCAGCAATCCCCAGCCAGCCATGTAGGCTGTCTAAATGTCTACACTTTAAATTGCAAAGAGCTCTGCCGTCATTCCCAGAATAAGTCAGTGGCCAACCACCCTGACAGAGAGCATCTCTACACCAGCCTAAAATCCCACATTTAAAAGGGGGCTTTCTGCTTCTGTTTTAAATGCAGGATCATGACGGACTCCCTTGACACATGCTTCTTTTCCCCCTCCTTCCCCCCCCCTTATCTGAGTCTTCCATGTGTTTCATTATATAGCTGCTAGATGGCGCTGTGGTCTAGCTCCTCTTATTGCGGGTTTTCCTTTTTCAGAGGGAACTCAAGCGGAACTCAAGTGCTGTGATTTGATAGCTCATTTTCTCCAGTCTTTTAAGAAATGGAATAAAGGTCATTTAGATGCCCTGGAGGTTGACAACATCATCTAAAGGACCCACAAACTTCCATGAGTAACCAGTCTCAATAGCAGGATAAAAGCTCTGTGTGAAGGAGCCCATAGCCTCTTCATCACTTGGTGTCGTGTGTGTGTGTGTGCGTGCGCGCGCGCGCGCACGCAGTGGTGTAGTGGAGCCAGGGCTCACTGGGACATAGCACCAGCATTTTTTTAATTAGCAGGAACAATGACGTCATCTGCGACCCCTTTCAGACATCCCTGGTCTCTCTGAGCTTAGCTGCAATTCCCTCAGTAGCTGGTGAGAAATTAATTTAATTTTCCAACAACAATATATTGTTCCCTCTTCAGAGGGTGCTTCAGTCTGGAATGGGCAATTGAGAGCCATTTGTTTTAGAAAAGACCTGACCCTGGTAGACATGAAAACTGCTCGAACTGGGAGGTTGATATGGATGAATATGGATGCCTGCATTTTTGGACTCTCCTCGGGGATGTGGCTGTGGAGACAGTCATGATGAGCACCTGCACTTCAAAATGGACTACTACACCACTCTGTGAGGGACAACGGCAGGGGAAAGGCAGTTATCATCCAACCAAGCACCACACTTTTTTTAGAGGTATCTTGTGAGGAGAAGGAACAGGGAGAAGTGAGGGGCAGGAGGCTGAATTTCCCCTCTCCACTCCTGCAACCACGCACACAGCTATGTCCGAGCCACTAATGTGGACAGCACATAGCTGGAAGTGCACTCTCAATGGACACTAATTCCATGGTAGTTCAGAAAGTCCATTGCGATTCCACTTGTCGCTTACAGCAGAAGAGCAGTGATTTTGTAGCACTGGGAAACACATCAAGTATACAGTGTCTATTGGGTCACCCCGTCCGCATGTCTCTTGGCACCTTGAAGAACCCTAAAATGTTAAAGAGGCAGCACTTGCCTTTCGCAGAAGCGATGCTGAACCTTCTTCAGCAAGTCTTGTTCTTATATGCTTGATAATGTTGTCTATAATAATGCTTCGCATCACTTGATCTGGAACAGACATTATGCTAACTTCCTCCTACAGAAAGTAGAGGAAGGAACTAGAGGATTGGCTATCCTTGACTTGATCCTAACCAACAGAGATGACTTAGTGGGTAAAGTAGCAGTTACGGGAACTCTGGGGGAAAGCGACCATGTTATAATTGAGTTCATGGTTCTAAAGGAAGCAAAAGCCAAGTGCAGCCAAACCCATACCCTGGATTTTAGGAAAGCTGATTTTAATAAACTCAGAACAATTTTAAGTAAGGTCCCATGGCAAGCGACTCTAATGAGAAAAGGAGTCCATGATGGGTGGGAGTTTTTACAAAAGGAAATTCTCAAGGCACAATCACAAGCAATTCCAACAAGAAGAAAAGGTGGAAGACAACAGAAGAAGCCAATGTGGCTTCACAAAAAGCTTAGAGATGACCTGAAAACAAAAAAGGACACATATAGGAAGTGGAAAGAAGGCCAAGCAACAAAGGAAGAGTACAGGCAGGTAGCACAGAATTGCAGGGATGGCGTCAGGAAGGCTAAAGCTGAGAATGAGCTGAGGTTAGCGAGGGATGCTAAAAGCAGCAAAAAAGCTTTCTTCAGCTATGTGCATAGTAAAAGACCGAGGAAAGAAATGGTGGTTCAGCTATTAAATAAGGATGGCAAAATGATAACAGATGACAAAGAAAAGGCAGAAGTGCTCAATTCCTACTTTGGCTCAGTCTTTTCCCAAAAGAGGGTCTATGACCCCGCTGGCAAAGGTGAAGTACAGGCTGAAGGGGCAGGATTGCAGCTTGAGATCGATAGGCATATGGTCAAGGAACACCTAATTACTTTGAATGAGTTCAAATCCCCAGGACCAGATGAACTGCATCCTAGAGTAATAAAGGAACTGGCAGAAGAACTCTCAGAACCACTGTCTATTCTCTTTGAGAAATCATGGAGGACAGGTGAAGTGCCAGATGACTGGAAGAGGGCTAATGCTGTCCCTATCTTCAAAAAGGGTAAAAAGGAGGAACCTGGGAACTACAGACCAGTCAGTCTGACATCAATCCATCTGGAAATTCTGATGGATTTCTGGAGCGGACGATAAAGCAATCCATCTGTAAGCACCTTGAAAACAATGCAGAGATTACTCAAAGCCAACATAGATTTGTCAAGAACAAATCCTGCTAGACGAATCTGATCTCATTTTTTGATCAGGGAACCTCCCTTGTGGACTGTGGGAATGCTGTGGACATCATATACCTCGACTTCAGCAAAGCTTTCGACAAAGTGCCCCATGATCTCCTGATGAGCAAACTAGCTCAAAGTGGGCTAGATGAAACAACGATCAGGTGGATCCACAGTTGGCTACAGAATCGGACTCAAAGAGTGCTTATCAATGGGGTCTTCCCAAACTGGGGCGAGGTAACAAGCAGGGTACCTCAGGGCTCAGTCCTGGGCCCAGTGCTCTTCAACATTTGTATTAATGACTTGGAGGAGGAGGTGCAGGGAATGCTGATCAGATCTGCAGATGACACAAAATTGGGCGGGACAGCTAATAACTTGGAAGACAGAAACAAAATTCAAAGTGATCTGGATAGACTGCAGCGCTGGGCAGAAAACAACAGAATGATGTTTAATGGGGATAAATGCCAAGTTCTGCACCTAGGAAGAAGAAACAAAATGCACAGTTACAAGATAGGGGATACGTGGCTCAACAATACTACAAGTGAGAAGGATCTTGGAATTGTGGATCACAAGCTGAATATGAGCCAACAACATGATGTGGCTGCAAAAAAGGCAAATGCTATTTTGGGCTGTATTAATAGAAGCATAGCTTCCAAATCCTGGGAAGTACCAGTTCCCCTCTACTCAGCACTGCTTAGGCCTCATTTGGAGTACTGTGTCCAGTTCTGGGCACCGCACTTTAAGAAGGATGCAGACAAGCTGGAGAGGGTTCAGAGGAGGGCAACAAAGATGATCAAGGGACTGGAAACAAAGCCCTATGAAGAGAGACTGAAAGAACTGGGCATGTTTAGCCTCGAGAAGAGAAGACTGAGGGGAGATAGGATAGCGCTCTTCAAGTACTTGGAAGGTTTTCACAGAGAGGAAGGCCAGGATCTCTTCTCGATCATCCCAGAATGCAACACACGGAATAATGGGCTCAAGTGACAGGAAGCCAGATTCCGGCTGAACATCAGGAAAAACTTCCTGAGTGTTAGAACAATATGACAATGCAACCAATTCCCTAGGGAGGCGGTGGGCTCTCCCACACTGGAGGCATCCAAGACAAGGCTGGACAGCCATCTGTCAGGGATGCTCTGACTTGGATTCCTGCAGTGAGCAGGGGGTTGGACTCGATGGTCTTGTGGGCCCCTTCCAACCCTACTATTGGAACAACGCTATGATTCTATGATTCTAACTGGCCTGTAAAATTGCCTGGATCACTCTTTGAAAACTGTTGTTACATCAGCTACCTTCCAGTCTTCTGGTAGAGGTCTGATCACAGCAGTTTCCTTGTTTTAAAAAGTAAGAATGTTTTATTTCACAATGAAACTTGTGATTGTACTCGTTGAAGAATGGCTACAACTCTGCCTCATTCAGGAACATAACTATCTGATGAGGCAGGTAAGTGGGAAGGGATGGGAGGGGTCTGTGTGCATTGGCATGTGTGCATTTTACATTTGGTGTCCATGTGTGTATATTTACATGGCAGCATTTACACACATGCATTTGGCATTTGGCATCCATGTGCATGAACACGATTGTTAAAAGGCATCTCCTCCAATTCTCCAAGGGGGACAATCAGGTCACTCCCCCGCCCACCACCCCAATGGGGACACTTGGCACATGTGAAACTTGGGAGTCCCGGCTCACAGCAGCAGGCAATTATGCCCCACTTCTTCCTAGCATTACCTGTTGCTGTGCTGGGTAAAGTTTCCAAGGACACAGGTAGAATTGCCACCATTCCTGTACGGTCCCTGCCTTTAAAAGCAACCTGACATGTAGAAAAGGAGGCCAATAAAGATTTTCCTGGTATAGAAAGAATGCCGGGGCAGTGGAAGGGGGAGTTTCAGTGACTTGGTTTCTGCATGACAGGCTGCTATTAAAGACACGGGAGCAGGGTGAGACACCCGCCCCCGCAAGTGGCAATCTTAGGTACAGGGCATGGCATGGGCGGGGGGGATCTCCCTGAGGCCTTTTTCACCCTGTGCAATCTCTGCGTGCAGCCTCCCCTTGTGACATCACCCCTCCCCAGCCTCTTGTCCGCCTCTCGGGCTCACCAGAGGCCATCCCTGTCTTCTTGGCGTGTTTCCTCTCCGACTTTGATATTCTCTTCACACGGTTCCATAGGCTGTTTCCGCTCCTGGCCTCCAGACCCTGGAGAGGGTTTTTTCTTGACTCAGCTGCTCTGTCAGCGTCAAGGAAATCAGCCTGCCTGGGAGAACGGTGCCTCTTTCCAGCTTCCCGGCTCGACTCTTACATGCTCCCAGGCCTCTCCGTTTGGGGGCAATTGGCTTTGTCTCAAAAAGGCCGCACAATCGCATTATTTTCCGCCCTGCCTTTCTGGGGGCCCTGCTGGCCTGCAACCATATGGAAATGGAAAAGCAAACCTGGAGCGTCATTTAGTAGTGGTAATTATCGTATGGGCAGGGTGATTTGGATTTTTAGCGGTACTAGGGCCGAGCTACACATTAACAATGCAGTCTGATGGGTGAGGAGCCCAAATGATGGAGTGCTCCAATCCTGGAGGCTCCATTCCATCCAGTGGAGGCTGGTGGCTCCGATGTCAGTGGGGCCGGACTGAACCTCAGAGCGGATTTACCGCCCCGCTGACATCGGAGCCACCAGCCTCCCCTGATCCCATCCCAATCCCTGCCAAGCTGTTGCCATCATGGTGGAGGCATTCTTTGGCCTCTCCGTGCTCCAAAAAGACCCCTGTGCCACGGGCACAGTTGCAGGCTGGGAGGGCTTAGAATAGCTCCGACCATTGGGCACTGCTGTTGGTTTGGTGGTTTCCTGGCTTTTCCCCCATTCTAAAAGACTGAAATGCCTCTCCTAAGGCTGAGTTACTGGCCTTAAGAGCATTAAGCTGCAATAGGCCGGCCTTTTTGGCCTCACCCTTTCATCCTTGGCCCAACCTCCTGTTTGCCTTCAGCCCGCCCACCACCAGAATGCCCCGGAGAGCTTTTCCTCGAGCTAAAAGATGACCCCCACCCCCTTCGCAGAGGGAGCCACTGCAGAAACCTCTGTGGTGGCTGAGGGGAGCCAGGAGGAGGGCTCCGGCATCAGCAAGAAAAACCCTCCAAGGTCAGAGCTCTGACTTAGACCTCAGAGGGGTCTTTCTGGGCAAACTTGTGCTCCCGGGACACTGTCTCAGGAACACGGGATGGCTCTGTGAGAAATCCACGGCTGGCTCTCCCGATGTCACTTTCTTGTTTTAAGAACAGCCCCAGAGGCCTGATTTAGATCAGGGTCGCAATGCATGGGGGAGTGCAGTCTACCTCTTTCACGCCACCATCCCAGCCCTGATCCAAATAGCCCCCTGGGAGCTGCTCTCAGCTGGAGAGGGGGAGACGTTGACATGGCCTGCAGCTGCTGTGAACATAAGAACATCAGAAGAGCCCTGCTGGATCAGGCCAAGGGTCCATCTAGTCCAGCATCCTGTTCATACAGTGGCCAGACATCTGTCAGCCAGGAACCCACAAGCAGGGCATGAACGCAACAGGACCCTCCCACCCCTGTTCCCCAGCAACTGGTGCATGTAGGCACACTGCCTCTGATCCTGGAGGGAGCATAGAGCCCTCAGGACTAGTAGCCATTGATAGCCTTCTCCTCCAGGAATTTGTCTAATCCCTTTTTGAAGCCATCCAAAGTGGTGGCCGCCACTACGTCCTGTGGCAGCCAGTTCCATAGGACATCACAAGACCTCAAGAGAGTGTTATGGCCACAGGGGAAAGGTAGGAGGTTGTGTTCTTAAGCTGTGAGAGAAGAAAACCTGACAGAGACATATATGGGTGGGTACACACACTCGCACGCATGCACACACCACGTGGCTTGGGCTGACAGACGAGATGGGACTAGTGGAGAGGAGCTTTTGATCTAGGCAGAAGAGCAGTCTGAAACAGGTGGTGGGGGGAAAGAATCTTACTGTGGTTGTTGTCCTATATAATAGCTGTGATGTTAGCTCAACCACTTCCATGGTGGCACCGGTGTAGCAGTTAGGAAGCTGCTGGAAGCCACAATTCCCATTCATGGGAATGCTCCCATGCGGCTCTCCCAAGATGAAAAGGGTAACATGGGAAGGATTTGTGACAGAGACCTGGTTCACACAATCACTGTAGCCCACTGTGGCTCATTTAAGCCAGGGTTGCTTGTGGCACCCACGGCACCACAATTGCCAATTCAATCACGCCACCACGGCTTTTCATGTCACCCAAATCTAGCTGTGCGTGGCTTGTTGGGGAAGTTACACCCCACCACCACCATCACAACTGTACAACAGGCCATGGGTTCTGGGTAGTTTGTTAACTACCCCAACAAGTCACTGTTTGGACAACATGAGAAGCTGCTCCCAGCAATGGTAATTATATGAATCAGGCCAGCATGGGCAAGGGGGTTGAAAAGCCACTGTGACTTATTAACCCCCCTTGTGTCATGCGAACCAGCCCAGAGTGTCAACACTGGTATTTGAAATAAGACGTTAATATTTGCATGTGAACCACTTAGAGATTTTATTATATTTAGCACCATGTAAGTATCACAAATAAATAAACAAACAAACGTTTGACCCCGACAGCAGCCGGCATGACTCGTTGGATGAAAAGCCCAACCTGGTCGAGCCCCCGGCACCTCTGACATCTGGGGAGAAGATGCATCCGGTCCTTCTGTGGCATCAGACTCTGAGGGCCCCCCAGATGGGACCGCTCAGGGCTATAACTTGCCTGTGGCAGCAGAGGGGGGAAATGGGGGCCTACGCAGCCCTCGAGCACGTGAGCTCCAGAAGGTGGAGACACAGGTGGCTACATGGAGACAAAGTGCCCACCTCAAGAATTGTAGTAACCGGACTCCTCAAGAGTATAAGGTCTCTTCGTGAGCAAGGCCCTCCTCACGAGCAGGACTTTTGCCAGAGGGCCTGTAATGATCTGGAGCTGAGCCCTGAGTGGGGCTCCGGAAGCTGTATCAGCTCTCAGTTGGCACTTGAGAGCTGCTGGAAATAATGTCGCAGTACCAGCTCTCGTGCCCTGGACGCAGGCGCCTCTAACCTTGCTCCGCGACTGAGCCCTTGAGGCGCTGATGCTTGGATTTCTGCGGGACTCTCTGCCTCTGGGAGTGTGCTTTGCATCTGACTGCTCATCTGTGCTTGGACCTTGGCTGCACCTCAGGACTCTCTCTCAGAAGTCTCTCTCTCTCCCCCTCCCTCTTGCCAGGTAAAACTACACCTTTAACTTTTGCCTGTTTATTGACTTGCCTTTGGATTGCCCTTATAATTGCCTTAATGCTGAGTCTGATCTAGCCATGGCAGGACACAGCGGCTCTCTTGGTTTCTTATACAGGGCTTCATTGGGTCAGGAAAATCCCCAGCATGTGGGCGCCTCCTGCAAATTCTGTGCTTGCATGTGTAGCATTTGGAATTTGGCACGGAACTCATCTTTGTGAGAGAGCGACATTTGTTACTGTTCTTTAAAGCAACACAAGCCTCTAGTCCAGGGGGTGTTGAACCTCTTTCAGCCCAAAGGCTGAGGTCTGTTTCGGAGAAGCTCTCAGGGGCTGCATTCCAGTGGTGGGTGGGGCCAAAGGCAGGAGGGGTGGGGCGCAAAACCCCAGTGTGGCTGGCTGGGGGACGCTGGGAGTTGCAGGACTTTTTTTCTGTCGAAACATACCTAGGATTGTACTTTAAAGCCTTGAGAGAGGCATTTCAGTCTTCTAGGATGGGAGAACCACATGCAAAACTCAGGAAACTGCCAAATGATCAGCAGTTGGGGGAAAGGGGCAGGGCCGGGGGAAAGGGGCAGGGCTTTCTGGAGAACCAGGGGAGCTAGATTTGGACTCCAAGTGGGCCAGTTTTAGCCCAAAGACCTGAGGTTCAACACCCCTGCTCTCCTACTTAAGGCTGAAAGAATGGTTGTCATCCTTACAGAACAGAGGTGAGTCAACCACAATCAGCAATATTTCTGGACAGGGAAGGGGTGCCCGCGCACCTAAGGTCCATGTGCACTCACTAATGTACACACATGTGAGAGCTGAGACGCATCTATTCTCCACCTCCATAATTCACTAGATTGAACTCCCACAGGCCAGGGAGGGGGAGGGGGGCGAAGCTCAAAAAATCCCAGCATCTGTGTTATGTGCATGCTAACAACATTTTTCAAAGGCATCCATAAAACTTCCCCCAAAGGAGAGAGAGAGAGAGAGATGGTGACGGTGACATTCTAGGGAAAGGTGCCCAAAATTCAGGACCAGTACAAAGATGCTCCCAGCAACTGCAAATTGAACAGCCAACCGAGCAGTTCACAATCACTTGAATCTTCAATAAGGTTGAAGATTTACTAATGAGCCTGCTGTCAGGAGCGCCCTAGCGGCCTCTTTCAGTACACTCCAATAGCCAACTCAAGACACAGACAAAAGGATTCTCTTTAAGGCTTTAATCCTTTTACAACTTAATGACTCTTTCAGATGCTATCACCAGCGACTAAGCAATGAACAGCAGAGTAGCCTATGCTCCAGGTAGGCAGTTGGTCCCCGTTTGAAGGAGAATCACTTGAAGACCCTGAACTTATGGGCTAGGGAGAAATCCTCCCTCTTTCCCTTGGGCCCACGGGACGTGGCCATGGCTTGCGTGCCAAACAGGCACTACACCTCCTTTCTGTGCCCTCCATCGCTCGTCGCTCCCTGTGTCTGCGTCGAGCATCTAGCAAGCCCCCCTTCCACACTCTTTCACTGCCTGGGTCACTATCTATCTCAGGAATGCCGGCAGGAGGAATCTCTGCCAGCTGCTGTGCCTGTGAGGGATGAGCTGACTCCTCTCCCACGGATTGCTGATCCTCCTCAGAATCAGAACTGCTCTGGGGTTCTATCGGCTCAGTTTCCACCCTGACATCCCTGCTAAAAACACTCATCATACAAGGAAGTCACACTTGGGAACATAGGAAGTGGTTTATGTTTTCTGGGTTCACTCAACACTCTAACCCACACTCAATGGTTGAGTACGGATTGTGGTTGAGCTGTGGGTTGTTTGTTGAAACGTGGGTTAGCATGTTATCTGAACCCAGGACATTTTCTGCAGGGTGGCTTCTTAACCACCCTGAACAGCCCAACAGCAAACCATGGGTTCTCAACGTGGCTTGTTTGAAGAAAAATAAGCCGCGCTGCATGATTAACAAGCCACCCTGAGGAAAATGCCCTGGGTTTGGGCAACACACTAACCCACAGTTCAACAAACAACCCATGGTTCAGCAGCAACCCACACTCAACCACTGGGTGTGGGTTAGCGTGCTGCGTGAACTCAGCCACTGAGTCAGCCCATAGGTCCATCTAGTCGATGACTGTTCCTTGAGACTGTTGACACCCCTTTCCCTGATTTTGCTCTTTTGTTTGTTTACTTGTCCTGCTTTTTATCATTTGGGTTTTTTGTCCCTTGTTTCCTGCTCTTTAATTTATGATTCACCATCTCATTTGACTGTTACAGTGCTAGTCCCAAGTTCTGCCTTTGGCTTGGCGAGAAGCTTTGCCCTGAACTCAGCAGACCATGGCTGGCCTCAGGGCTCCCCAGCCACTGCTTGAAAGAGCTGACTAAGGCCTTCATTAAATCAGGAGTCTTTGTTAATGCAGGCAGGGTGGGAAATCCCTCGGATGCTAATGAGGAACTTGGGGTAGGCAAGAAGCAAATTCTGGCTGCCACTCTGCTTCAGAGCAGGCTGAGATCGGCACTCACTCGTGCCCTGAAGTCAGCCAGGAAGCCAGTCTGGATTTGTGGAAGGCCACAGGCCTGGCTGGGATCAAGCACCCCCAGAACAGGGGGAGGGAGAAATAGCTCGGTCGCAGAGTGCATCTTTTGCGTGCATAATGTCCCAGGTTCGAGCCCTGCCAGACTTGGCATCTCCAGTCAAAAGTATCCCAGGTCAGCAGCATATGGGAAAAGTTCTCAGCTGGTTACCCTGGAGAGCCACTAATAGAATAGACAGTACTGGGCTGCAAAGATGAATGGTGTGCATAGTATAAAGTGTTCTCTCTCTCTCTCACACACACACACACACACACACACACACACAGAGCTATGATCTCCTTGCAAAGCCTCCCTAATTGAGATTGCCAGGTCTCCTGATTTCAAGACAGGATTAACTATTACAGCTATTAGCGCACAAACAAGCCAGGATGGCGATTGTCCTATTATTCCCTTCAGTGCCTTGACTGGCCACTGTTGTAAACTGGATGCTGGGATGAATGCAAGCTGGGTCTGATCCAGCTAGGCAATCAGCAAGTTCTTATCCTGAATGTTCAAGATCCCAAAAGCGAGCTTCCAAGCGAGGCGATAGTCTTTGCCAAGCACAGGTGACTCCCAAGGGGGAATCAAGAATAAACCAGGAAATTACAAGTCCCGTTTGATATCGACCCTGAAAAGTAGGCCATTTTTTAGAACACGCACGGGTCTGAACCCGGGTTGCCCCAGTCAGCAAACCCTCTTGTCACTAGGGGTGTCTGGGGTGTGAGTCAGTGGAGGCTGGTGGCTCCGGTGTCAGAGGGGTGGTGAATCCACTCTGAGTTTTAGTCAGAACTAGTCAGAACTCCAAAGGAGCCATCCAAAGTGTGATGTTCTGGCTGAAACCTGGAGCAGATTCACCCTGACATCAGAGCCAGCAACCTCCCCTGGTGGGGGTGGGGGGGTTTCTTTGCCTTGGTGCCCTGGCCGTGCATTTTGACATCAGCTGTGGCATTTTGCAAGGGGCACCATTTCACACGGCTTGGCTAAGCTATGGCAGGTGGCCGGCGGCACACTGTGGACGCACACGGCTGCCAATTGTGCAGGAATGGGCATTCCCCAGCTCAGGGCAGGCAAAGGAGCCGATCTCAGCAGCAGCAGCCTCCCGTTGCCCTGAAAGCCACCTGCCGAAAAAGCTGCTGGACCAGAGAGCCCCATTGCGTACAGAGCCAAAACAACAAATTAGAAGCCACCAGCAGCCTTCCAAGGGCAGATGCTGTTTGGGAAGACATCTCTGGTCTGGGCAGCGGATCTCTTTCCCTCTGCCCACAGTGCCTTCTGCTTCACCAGCAGCTGCGACACCCGTTCAGCAAGCGTGGATTTCAGAAGGGTGATTTCTTCCAGCCCCAGCTCGTCCAGATAGAGGTGGGATCATCTTGCTCAGAGGCCTGGATGAAAAGAGGCCGGCCATCTCTGGCAATGCGGGGGGGAGGGGGCTAGGAGCTCAGCGGGCACTGGTCCTCTGCAGCTATTTTTCCAACAGGAGCCATACTGGGGAATGGATTGGCTTGGCCCATTGCCTCTTTGCTATGTGATCCAGAGTGCAGACAAAAGGGTCTTCAAACCCTGCCCATGCAGACAGCCTGGGAGGCTTACGGTGCTTGCTATTATGCGTGTGGCAGATGTCAGCAAATGAGAGTGAACATCTGAGGCTCCTAAATGACCAAAGACTCTGTTGCTGTTCACACTGGGGAAGAGGGGGCTAAAGTGGCTTTTGCCTGTATCTCAGAATCACAGAATTGGAAGAGACCCTGGAGGTCATCTAATCCAACCCCCTGCTCAGTACAGTGATGTGAGTGGCTGAGGTGTGTAATGGTGGAGGACTCGGGCTCATTACTAGGGATGAGCAAACCTGTCCATTTCAGTTTCTCATGTTTCCAGTCTTAAGTTTGATTTCTTCTGATTCCTCATCAGTCTGAGAATTATTTTTTTTAAGTTCACATGAACAATTCATACACTTTTTTGTGCATTTCTCCATTTCTGTGTGCAGTTTTTCCCAACATATGCATTTTTGTGAGCAATTTTCCTACTGGAATGCATTTTTAAAATGTTATTTTCACCAAGAGATGCCTTTTGTATGCACTTTCTTGTAATATATGGGCTTTTCTATGCATTTTTGGGATCGAAGAACATTGCAAAATTCGGAGAAGTGTGAATTTCAAAGGAACACTGTTTGTGTATTGATTTGAAAGTCTGAAATCAGGTAAGTTGGAATTAAAATGCAAACTGAACTAACTTCTCCTTCATCTCAAGTCATGACCTATGTTGGCCCTTCTCCAGGTGACCTGTCAAATGAGGTGAGTGGCTACTAAGGGGAGGGCTTTTTCAGTGGAGGCACCCTGGTTGTAGAATGATCTCCCCAGAGAGGCTCACCTGGTGCCTACATTGTGGTCTTTCCAGCACCTTCTCATTTTCCCAGGGAAAATTTTCCCAATTTTTAAAGCCTTTCAGTTTTAAAAATTGTGTTAGTGCACCTTTAGGTCTTTGCACTGCTGCTGCCCATTATCTTGGTTACTACTTTGGTTTTATTCTGTTTTAAACTTATAGTTTCTGTATTATTTTTTACTGTGTTATTGTATTCTATGATTTTAAGCTTTGTCTTGTAAGCTGCCCAGAGAGCTTCAGCTAATGAACAGTACAGAAGCATAAAATATATACATGAAATAAAACTGGGATAAAGACAGAAAATAATTAAAATAAAACTGTACCAGAGGAAGCAAGACCACATTGAACTGCACTGCTTCCACTTGCATATTCTGTGGGTGTCTCTACATGAGTGATTTATTGTATGTTCATGATTGGTCACTCGCGGACATTTGCAGGTCCTTTACACGATACCGTCAACCTCCAGGACGTCTCCTGCACATTTCCCCCTTTATCCCGCTTCCAAAAAGATCGGAGGGAAGCTGGTAATAAAAGTTAATGGCACCATATTGGCAGTGTGTGATGCCAGCATAGTGCTATGAACTTGCTGAGGAAGGACTTTCCTCGATTCAGACCACATGTCTGCCATGTAAATGCTTGAGTGCATTTCCCAACTGCAGGCCAATGAGAGGAAGAAGAGGGTAAAATGCCTCCCTGCAACAAAGGGAGACGCCTCTGTTTCCCCACCCCACCAAGCTCAGAACCAAGGTCCTGTGTTGATTCAGAGCACCCATTAAGTTCAATGGGGCTTACTCCCAAGTAAGTGTACTGAGGGTTGCAGACTTACAGCACACTGTTATGTCTACTCAGAAGTAAGTCCCATTGAGTTCAATGGGTCTTACTTCCAAGTACATGTGCCTGGGGTTGCAGACTGACAGCACAATCTTACATCTACTCAGAAGTAAGTCATAGCTTTCCTGGGGGCTGCAAGGAAAGTAGGAAACAGTACACCACAAGTTAAGCAATGAAAGCAAGACTCCCTGGCATGTATGCCTTTGCATACATACCAGGGAGGGAGGGAGGCACTTCCTCAATTCAAACCATGTGTCTGCCATGTAAAAGAGCCCATCCTAATCTTGCAAAGAAACTGAAAGCAAAACGCCCCAGTAAGGATGCAGGGGCTTTTTTGCTTAATGTAGAAACACCCTATTTCTTATTTTCGGAACTCCAGCTGTGGCAACGCAGCACCTTCAAACCTAGGGATGTACAAGGGAAGTATCCTTCCTGTGAATCACGGCTAGTCCGATTGTCACTCTTTGGGCTGTTTTGTACAGTGCTGGGGGACTCTCAAAATCTCAAAATTTTGGGTAGACAGGCTCCATCACCTGACCTCCTCCGCCATCGGCACTCAGTTTCCACTGGCAGGTTTAGCACAGTGCATCAAGGGACCAGCTAGTGGGACTGTGTAAAAGCCAGACCAGAACAGTCCCTTTATTTTATTTTATTTTATTTTAAAAAGCCAAAATCAATGGCATGTCTTAGAGACACCTGAGAAGAATATTTTAGGATGGAAACCCATGGAATATTATATTATTCTTAACCCCATAATACTCGGAACCCATCCGGAACAGAATGGAATGTCCTGGAATGCCAACTCCCAAGTGAGTCAAACCAGCCAAATCCATTGGTCACACATCACCAGACGGGAGTCCTACAATAAGCCACAAAACTTGCACAGGAAACTCGGTTTGGAACCCATTCCGGGCAATAGGCAGTATCTAGGGAAAATAGCCTTGAACACCAACTTCCAATTGAATGAAACTAACCAAATTCACCAGATGACTAGATGGGAGTGATATAATAAGCTACAAAACTTCCACAAAACCCATGTTCTGGTACCCATTCTAGGCAATAGTCTGTATTCCGGAATATGGCCTGAAACACCAACGTCTGATTGAGCCGAGCCAATCCATCACACATGACTAGATGGGAGTGAGGCAATAAACCATAAACAAACATGACCACTCACTGTTAGAATGAAAAGCCATCTTTAATGTCTATTACAATAATGTAACAGAATCAAAACAGTCTAAAAATTACAGAAATGTGCCTTTAACTCTTAGTTCTGCCAAGTAACATTTGACATCAAATTAAATTTGTCTATTATTAAACCAAATGAAGTTATATTTGTCTAATCTACCACTGGAAATAATTGCAGGATATAGCTCTAATTTCTCCCTGTAAGTGGAATAGTGGTAAGTTTAATTTCTGGGGAGACTTTAAACTTGAACACTTCAGGCAGTTTATTCCCATTTGATTCAATGCAGCATGTCAATTCTCAATACAAGGCTGCATAGGAGACCGGGGTTATGACCCCCCTAAACTGCTTATTGCCCAGAACAACTTTATTTAAAATCATAGGTGATTTTCAGATGAGTTGAAGAAATTTGGTTGGTTTCACCATCTGGGAAATTGGTGTTCCAGAACATTTTGTTCAGAATACAGTTTATTGCCTGCAACAGATACCGGCATGTGGTTTCTGAGGATGTTTTGTGGCTTATCATTGCAAGTGAATTTGGTTTGGCTATCTGGGAAAGTTTTCCCAGAATACGGTTTATTGCCCACAACAGATACCAGAATGTGGTTTCTGCAGATGTTGTGTGGCTGATTGCATTGCTCCCATCCAGTCATGTGTGCCTGGTGAATTTGGTTGATTTGGCTCACTTAAAAGTAGATGTTCCAGGCCATTTCTCCTGGATACCGTTTATTGCCTGGAACAGGTATGAGAACGTGGTTTATGTGGAGGTTTCATGGCTTCTGGCATCCCTTCCATCAAGAGCATTGCTAGGCTGGGCCCCATCCGGCTGTGGCCCTGGAGCTATTCCACAGAGCCCTGCGTGTCTGTTGGTGCCGATCAGTGGAGGCTGGGAGCTCCGATGTCAGTGGGGTGGTGAATACACTCCGAGTTTCAGTCAGAACCAGTTAGAACTCTAAAGGAGCTAACCCAGGTGCAGAGTGCCTTGGTTCCACAGCTTTTGGAAGATGGGGCCTCCTTGGTTGCAGCTCTGAATGTAGATCTCCTGCCCTGGAGGTGTTTGGCTGGTCCCCGTCTCTAGCGTTCCTTAAATGTGCTATTAGGGGTGCAGCGCTATGCATGCTTAGACAGGAAAAGGTCTTTTTTCTGTCTAAACAGGCATAAGATTGCACACTAAGACCATTTCATTTTGCCAAGCATTTAATCTGTGCTGAATTTTCCTGGCTGTGCTGATCATGTTTTAATGTGCTGACTATGTTTTTTTATGGCCCTGATCTTTTGTTCTCAGTTTTTATTGTATTATCAGCATACCCTGTTCATTTTGACTGAAAGCTCTTGCGGGGTGGGGGGTGGGGGGCTTTTTAGGGCCAAAAGGCAGGGTATAGACTCTCGCATAACATTTATTTATAAATCACATTTATTTATGTGGATGAATCATGTAAAGGGATGACACTAAAGCAGTTCCTCGGCAATCCCAGCCACTAAGAAGAATATCTAGAAATGTAAATAATATTTAAAAAATATATATCTGCTCCTATCTGGATGCTCCTATCCTAGGCTCTTTCGCTTGGTCATGCTAGAGCATGACAGAAATATTGGGAGATTGTAGATGGAATGTTGGGGCTGGCCATAGATAGACAGAGATACTTTTTATGTTCAAGCTGCCTTGACCAGGCTTAAAATGGTGTTCCATACAGCTGATACCCTAAGCTCAGAGATTAATGCGGGGCGGCGGGAGGCATTTTTGCTAGAAGTCTGTTTCGGTTTCTTTTCTCTCTACGTTCATCACCAGTGACTTGCCTTTCATAGTATTAAGTACAGGGCAATGGATAAACTGATTTTCTATTATCGCTCATTGCTGGGTTGTGGGGGGAGGGGAGACAGATTTCCTCACCGAAACAAGCATCAACAGAGAAGGGAGAAGAAATGTTTCCACCTGATCAGCTAGGAAGATTCTGGACAAAAGAAACAGAGAGAAAGAGAGAGAGAGAGAGAGAGAGAGAGAAAGAAAGAAAGAAAGAAAGAGGGAAGCAACCCCCTTCCATACCATAAAAAGGAAAACAAAAATATGCTGACCCAGCCCGTCCGTCCACGGAAACCGTTCCGGGGGAGCAATTAGCGGCGGTCCATTCGCCGACACATTCGACGAAGAGGAGCTCCAGCTCGGGAGCCTCGGCACGTGGCGCGCGCAGGCTGCGCGGGGCGCCTCGAGGGGGCCGGGAGCGGAGGGCGCGCCCGCGAAACCGGCCCGGCCCGGCCCGCGCGATGCTGCCGGGCGCCCGCCCCGCTCCCGCCGCAGCCGGGCCACAGCAGGGGCGCTGGCGCGGGAAGGCGCGGGCGGGACGCGCCGCGGGCCGCTGGAGCCGCGCGGCTGCTTCTGGGGCCAGTCGCAGCGGGCGGCCGGGCGGAAGGCCGGCCGCGAACCTGGCTCCGGGCGGCCTGGCCACGCGGCAGCCCCTCGGCGCGCCCCCTCGGCCCGGGGCCACGAGCCGCGCCGGCCGCGCGGCTGCGCATCTCGAGCAGCGTCGCTCGGGCCCGCTGGGCTCCCCCCGCCCCGCCCCGCCCCGCCCGGCCCGGCCACCGGCCGGCTCCGGGGCTCGGGGCTGTCGCCGGCCCCTCCTTCCCACGGCAGCCTCTCCAGCCCGGCAGCGCGAGTGGCGCAGGGCCCGGAGACCCCGCGGGACGGGGCGAGCTGCGATGCGCGGGAAAGGCCCCCCAACCAGGCGGAGCCGGGCGTTCCACAAGTGGGGCCCCCGCCCACGGGAGGCAGATCCCGGCTCCGACCCCCGACGTCCCGAGGAAGAACATTAGGAACCTGGGGATTTTAGGAGGTGGAACTGAAGATGGGAGGAGAGCCGCAAAACAGAGAGGATCCGCCTGGTTCAGAAGCAGTTTGGGTCCCTGGATGGAGAACGCAGAGGGCGGATGGGTTGCTTGTGTATCCGTAACAGCTGCAATAGTTGCTTGTGTACTTGTGTACTTGCAAAAGTTAGAAGTTCTACTGTAGATAGATAGATAGACAGACAGACAGACAGACAGACAGACAGATCCCCCTTGCTGCTCTACAACCATGACTGAGGAATGAAAGGAACAAATGATACAATAAAATAAAAAATATTGTTGTTAATAATAATAGCAAAAGATTATTTGAATATGTTTAGACCACCATTCTGCAAATAGATAACAGGTTGGGATGCCAAGAAGACCCAAATGGTCAAAGATCATAAGATATTACAAACATAAAACAATTTTTTAAAAGGCAGTAAAATACAGGACAGACTGACCAACTCAGATGCCCTCGGCAAACAGCAAAGTTTTCACCTGGCCCTGAAAGGGTAGTGGAGTAGAGTCAGTGCAAGTCACACTTCTGGGGGTTCCACAATTGTGGCCCCACAACAGAGATGGCTTTCTCCTTCAGGCACACAGAGCATGTAACAGGTATAGTGAGAAGGACCTCTCTGGCAGATCTTAAAATACAGGCAGGCCATTACAGAGTGAGATATGATATTATTATTATTATTATTATTATTCAGCCAGCACTGATGTATATCTTGCCCAGCACAACCACTAAAAGCTCTTCCCAAATGCCTTCTGTTAATTTCAGATGCAATTAGACACTGCCGGAACAAAACCTTTTCTCCACAATAATAAGGACTAGAAACTTGAAAAGAAAGGGAAAGGGGGAATTTCACAGTGGGGTCATTGGTTGCATGGAATGCAAACACAGCAGGGAATAATTACACAGAATTATAATTATTCTGCCTTCCATACACAGCTTTGCTGAAGCCCCCACCATGTGAAATGCCGCACCTGATTCTGGTAACATCCATTATTAGACCGTGACCTGTCATTACAAATGGAGCCATGCTTGATATTTCCACCAGCTCGAAATCCAGCTCCATAGACCCCGCTGACAGTGTGCCCCAGCTGAGAAGCGCCCCCCCCCTGTCATATAATAGGGTGGGGGAGACCTGTACCAACCTCAGGATTCACACCTTCTGGCTATGGTGCAGCAAGGGTGGTCTGCAGGGGATTTGGCCCACCTCCTCTTATACTATGGCTCCCAGCTGTAGGCTGCTGGCTCCGATGTCAGTGGGGCGGTGAACCCGCTCCGGGTTTCAGTCAGAACTCTACAGGAGCTGTCCAAGGCCCGTGGATCGCTCCGTTAGAGTTCTGACTGAAACCCGGAGCGGGTTCCCCGCCCCGCTGACATCGGAGCCACTGGCCTCCACTGGCTCCCAGCAAGCCTCGGGTGCTGTCCAGCATTTCAGCTCCCAGCGGGAGAGGGAAGTCTCTCTAGCACTGACATGCTCCTAAGGAAAGGAAAACCAGGACTCTTTTTCCAACACAAACATTCCTGTAATTAACGTAATAGCCTCATTAACTGTATCTGGGCGAAACACCAATTAAAACATCCGGGAGGCGCATTCTACCAGAGGACAACAATGGGTCTCTATTAGCGTTTCTCCCCTTTTCCGATTGAGGGTTTCGTGCTTCTTTAATAGCTGCTTTAAGCTGCCTTCATGACTAAGACACACACAAAATGTGGCGGGTTCAGCGGCAGCAATCCAGATGGTTGCCTCACGAGGCTGATGCTGAAGCTGATGCAGCAGCTAAGGGCCACCTGGAGGAAGGGCTTGGAGAGGATCCCTGGGAAAGCCGCCAGGCCTTGATCTGCTCAGTGAAAGCAGAGGCAGGACAAGCCCTAGGCCGATGAGTAGAGCCCGCCAACGTGGACAAGTGAGAACAGCTTGGCCTTCCCACCAGCAAAACGAATTAACTGCTCAGACTGAACAGCCAGGCCAGAGACAGAAGCCTTATAGGGCCAGCTGGAATGCTATTGGCCCCTGTTGCGTCATCTGACAGCCGCTGAACTTAAAGCTGTGGTACCGCCCTCTGGCCAGCACTATTGGTGGTGCTGTAGAGCAAAAGAGAACAAGGCGGCAGATCCTTTTTCCGGCACAGAGAGTCACAGCACCACACAGAGATTCCAGCATCCCCCCCTGAGTCTGATGCCCAAGGCCCACCCGCCCCCAGCCCTGCTGCCTTACAGGTGCGAGGCATCCCCTGCCAGCCCTTGAGAGGACAGAGGCCCATGGTCATGCACGTCCAGGGGCAAAAGTGCTGCCACAGATATGAGCGTTGCACCTGTGCCACATGGCGACTGGCACGATTTGCCACATGGAGCAGCCGGTGCCACATGGTTTGTTTGTTTCAAGCGTTTTTCTATACTGCTTTTTAAAACACAGTTCGCAAAGCGTTGCAGCCATGGTGCCCAGTTGCATCGAGATTTATACAATGTAACAGAATATGACTGCAACAAACTAAACATCCCGAAAAACCTGGGTAACTGAAAGAAAGAAAAAAGCTTCACCTGGTGCCAAAAATATAACAGAAAAGATGCAAAGCAAGCATCCCTGGGAAAGAGTTCTCGAAGTAGCTGAGCACAATAGAAAGCGCCCTTTCCTGGGTCACCACCCACCTCGCCACAAACAGCACAAGGATTCAAGAGATGTCGAATGAGAATACCTGGGCAGGTTTGTGTAGTAAGAGGTGGTCATCAACCCCTTAAAACAGATGTCACTGCCCCACTGGCTGGATAGAGAAGGGAACTCCAGGTTACTTCAGACCAGCTAGTAGGAACCTCTTGTCAGAACCTTCAGGTAACACTGGGGAACCAATCACACCATACTTCCAGTTATACCTGAACTTCTCCCAGCATGCATTGCAGGAAACTGATGGACCAGTCTTCTCCGTGTGTGTTTTTTGTTAAACTATTCCGCCTGCCTGCCTGCCTTCTGCAGCTTCCCATGCATCTGTTCTTCATCTTACCATTCCTGTCTGACTGTGGTGTGTGTTTAATAACTTACAATTTAATAAGCAAAAGCCGCCCCGCACAATTACAAGGAAAGATCACCCTTAACATTTCCATTTTCATCACTTATCACTTATAGTAACACACCGGAACTAAAGTCATACTTTTTGAAAAAGTGTGCCCAGAAATTAAAGACCCACTCAAGACAATTGGCCTTCACCTATTTATCAACCAAAGTGTTATTTGACTGATTTACCAATTAAAACTTCTGTTAATTAATCTACCAGTTAAAGCTTACCATTCTAAACTTGCTGTTTCTGCAGTTTCAATCAAGTAATTAAGACAATTAAACTATTTTATTTCAACATGCCGAGTTGATTACTGGATTGGATTTTTCCAAACACTTTTATTTTCTGCTGTTTTTAGACAGCACCTTACAGGATTTTTGTTTTTAACTGTTTTGGTTATCAGCTGCTTCGGGTGCCACAATACACAATTAATTAGTGCATGTCCCTTGTAATGGCTAACAACAAGCAAACATTCAGGGTTTTGATTTTATTTATTTTTTTGAAGTCTCTTTCACTCTGCTTGGCCACAAAGATGCACCATCTCCTTCACCCCTGGGCCAAATCTGATGGGAAAAGAAACATCAAGATGTGGGCTCTCCCCGCCCCCCCCCCCCGCTGGTCTTCATTTAAGGTTGGCAGACAGTATGAAAGATTTGCAACAATGTATGCACTTGGCACAATCCTGACCCTCAGGGAGCCGCTCTGTATGATATCTGTGTTCCCAAACGTATGTTTTTGTCATTCACACATTACAGTTTTAAGTATACACTTAAATGCAGTGGAGGCGGGTGGCTCCGATGTCAGTGGGATAGTGAATCCGCTCCAAATTTCAGTCAGAACCAGTCGGTGCAAAGCACCTTGGATAGCTCCTTTAGAGTTCTGACTGGTTCTGACTGAAACTTGGAGCAGATTCACTATCCCACTGACATCGGAGCCACCCGCCTCCACTGCATTTAAGTGTTGTTTTAAGTCTAAAAAACAAACCAACAAACTATCCAATATGTTTTTTAGGTCACCTAAAAGAGAGAGATAGGGGGAAAAAACCCTTAATGAATGATTTAGCACTCAGAGAAACTGCCTTCTTTCTCCCCCCCCCCCCCAGGAATTTCAAAGAGACTTCATAGAGGTTTCAAATCACGTCCACTTATTTAATTTTAATAATTGATCAATTAAAAGCCAGACAGTTAATCAATCAAAAAAATAACAACCCCTGTTTGACAGCCCTGGTTAATTTGTTTTACATATTGTTCTGTGCCTGAGGCCACCCAGCTGCATTTAATGGAGTTGCCTGTGCCCAAGCAAACTCCTGCCTCAAGGAATAGGGTTCTTTTAAGATGTCATAGAACTCTCAGGGGCAGCTCAAGATATTTTGCTGCCCCAGGTGAAAATTCATTTTTTAGAAAAAATATATTTAAGACAAACATCCTCACAAATAGCTATTAAACAGAGTGCTTTCCAGCAATGTAAGGTTTGTACTAACACCAGGAAATTATGCAGGAATGGATGATCAATTCAATTTTAACTCTCCAAGAAGAGCGTTTCCCAGGGGGAATACTCAGCTGAAACTTAAGAACGTTGCTTCAACAGACCGTCTAGCTCACCAGATGGTTCTAGCTCACTATCCTGTTTCCAACAGTGGGCAGCCTGAAATACTTCTGTTGAGGTCACAAGCAGGGCGCGAAGGCAATGACAACTCCTGTGCTGTTTCTTCCCAGCATCCACTATCCAGGCATGCATAAACATTCCTTTTAGCTACATGGCTAAGAGATGTCAGTAGACGTTATCCTCCATGGATACGTTTTCCGCCTTCTCCCTCCCCATTCTTTAATTAATTTATTTTTTATTAGAATTTTGTAAAAATTACAAAGATACTGATAGGACTAAAACAAAAAATATGCAAATTTGCAAGGATAGAAGGCCAGGAATAAGAACAATACTGCCGCCTTAGTCTGATTCCGCCTTTATGTGGAGCCCCTTGCCGCCTTAATCTGATTCCGCCTTTATGTGGAGCCCCTCGCCGCCTTGGTCTGATTCCGCCTTTATGTGGAGCCCCTCGCCGCCTTGGTCTGATTCCGCCTTTATGTGGAGCCCCTCGCCGCCTTGGTCTGATTCCGCCTTTATGTGGAGCCCCTCGCCGCCTTGGTCTGATTCCGCCTTTATGTGGAGCCCCTCGCCGCCTTGGTCTGATTCCGCCTTTATGTGGAGCCCCTCGCCGCCTTGGTCTGATTCCGCCTTTATGTGGAGCCCCTCGCCGCCTTGGTCTGATTCCGCCTTTATGTGGAGCCCCTCGCCGCCTTGGTCTGATTCCGCCTTTATGTGGAGCCCCTCGCCGCCTTGGTCTGATTCCGCCTTTATGTGGAGCCCCTCGCCGCCTTGGTCTGATTCCGCCTTTATGTGGAGCCCCTCGCCGCCTTGGTCTGATTCCGTCTTTATGTGGAGCCCCTCGCCGCCTTGGTCTGATTCCACCTTTATGTGGAGCCCCTTGCCGCCTTGGTCTGATTCCGCCTTTATGTTGGGTCCCTAACCACATAAGAAGAAGCGCCCTGCTGGCTCCCTCTCTACTTGGGGCTCTGTAGGGACTTCCCAGTTCATAGCAATGGGTTTTCGTGGCAATACTAGCAGATGCAATATAATATCCTGCCACAAACAATCAGGTGATTCTCTAAGGGAATGAACCTTGTGGGGGAAGACCAGGATCTCCTTTTTTAAAGCCATCTGCGCCAGTGGGACTGGGGAGACCCCGAGCCAGATTTCTGGTCGGCCCTGACGTTCGCCAGATGAAACTGGGCTGATCATCACCAGGGATCTCTGGATTTTGAGAACTCCATCCCGTGTGTGTTTCATGGATTGTGCGGTGTTGCTCGTCCCAGCTTACTTTCACAGACAGGTTTTAATGTTTTCTTCATTATGAGGAAAAATGTGCACATAATTCCATCAGAGAGTTAGCAACAATTTATGTGATTTTGTCAGTATGTAGCATTTGGCGTGTTGTCCCCCATTCCATTCAACTTTTCCTCGCGTATATTTACCAGGCCCAGAAGAAACTTGTGCATTTTCCTATGGATAAATTTGCATAAATTTCAGGGAAGTTAAAGAAAAAAAAGATCCAAAAGTCCACGGACTCTGCGTGGCCAGAGGGGGCCTGCCCGCAGCGGATTCTGCAGGTCTGATTCTTAGAAATCCAAATTCACTTTAGTCCATCTCAAATTTCTCCAGCATCCCTGATCACCACATCTCGGCTTAGCCAACCTCAGGAGGATGTTGTGGGGAAAATGTGGAGAGGTGGGAAAGATCATGGCCAACCCTTGAACTCCTGGGAGGAAAAGCAGACCATGAATGTATTTATTGATTAATAATAAATTAAATTATTGATGTATTAATCATAAATTAATAATAAACTCACAGAGTGGAGTTAAGTCAACTAGTCTCAGGTTTAATATTCAATAATATTCCAAATTATTTCATATCTTCGGTTCAAGGGTATCCGTATGGACCTACCTTGCAGGATGGTTGTAAAGATGACAAGAAGGCAGTGTGCCTGAAATGCTTTAAGCCTCTAAATCAGGAGTAGGCAATCTTGTGTCCTCCAGACGTTTTGGCCTACAACTCCCAACATCCCCAGCCAGCATGGCCAATGATCAGGGATTGTGGGAGTTGTAGGCCAAACCATCGGGTTGCCATCTAAGTAAATGGCGAGTGTTTTAGCAGTAGTTGTTGTACCAACCCCAAAAGTAAGATCGTGCTGAGGACACACAAGCAGAGCACCCATCATGCAGCAAATCCCAGGCCATTTTCCTGGAGCCTCTCTCTTTCTCCGCAGGCAGAGGGCTCCCCTGCCTCGCCTAGTGGGCTTCCCTGCTCGGTTACGCAGCTGTGGCCAGCAGGGCCAGTCTCTTCTGATGAAAGTGCTCATCACGCAGGCAGAAGGAGACATCGATCTGACCGGAAAACCACTCCCGGCGTCAAGAAAGAATCGGAGAGCAGCCAGTAACCCCCAAAATCCATCCCGATTAACATCTGCTGAAGAAAGAGCTCTGCAGCAGGCGAACCCAGCCAGTGCAGGGACTCCCGTTTCAACAAAGAGGACCCATTTGGGGGGCCTCCAGGGGCATTGTCTTCCTTCCTTTCTTGCTAATTGCATTTCTGAAGCCGGAGGGGTCCAGGGCTTGAGGTGGCCTTTTCAAGATAGGGAAAACTCAGAGGCGAAGAGGTCTGCCAACAGCTGCTAGCCATGAGAGCTCAAGGGAGATCCCGTGTTCCGAAACACAGTGCCTCTGTGCACCAGATGCTGGGGACAAACAGGCGGTGACTGCAACCTTCACGTCCTGCTTGCAAAGCTTCCTGGAGGCATCTGGCCGGTTGCTGGACTAGATGGATCTTTGGACAGATCCAGCAAGATGTTTCTTAGGTTCTTAATCTTCTACCTGGAACGCCGACCACCTGACCCAACCTGGTGCCCTCCACGAGTTGGACCACAACTCCCATCATACCCAGCAGCATGCCCATTGGCTGGGGATTATGGGAGTTGTAGTCCAACACAGCTGGGGGGGCCAGGTTGGAGGTAGCTAGTGTAATACAATCTTCCCCAACCAAGAGGCCTCCACGTGTTTTGGACTCCATTCCTATCAGCCCCAGCCAGCATGGCTAACATGAGGAATTCTGGGAGTTGTCATCCAAAGCATCTGTAGGGGCCCAGGCCAGGGTAGTATGATGTAGTAGGTGTGACGTGGAATGTCTCCAGCTCATCTCTCACCTCAGCCAGACTGACTAGTTGGCCTTGCACACGGCCCTGCTCAGCTCGTGTCTGACTAACCTGCATGGAGATCACCAGCAGGGATTAGAGGCTGCCAGGTGCATGAGACTCCCCCCGGTTTTGCAGTCTGAGGCAGGCACAGGTGTGTTGTGGCCCACAGGGGCTTCTATACATGGCGGCTGGTTCAAATTTCAAAGGCTGGTTTTAGGCAGAATTACAAACCACAATTTGCTTAGTCTCAGCTCCACATCTGCCTTGTAGGCCCACATTTTTGGTGGCACACCCTAGCACCCGTCGAATGCATTTGCTAACATGCCTTTTGTTCTGGGAGAGGCTGCATGGGCCAGGGTCTCATGGCAGCTAGGAGCACAAGGATCCGGGTTACCTGGCCTGCCTTTATTGCAACTGAAGTCCTCGGCCTTCATGGAATTATCAGGGCTTGCCTTCCTGCGAGTAAGGGAACAATGGGGACACAGGAAAAATGCAAATGCCTTCCTGACAACCTCTGTGGAAAAATAAAACATGTATTGTTTACTCTTAACCTTTGCCAGCATTATGAGCCAGTTTTCCCACATTACTCCAGCCTAGCGCATCGTCTGTTATGCGCATGCCATGCCTCTGCAAAAGATGCCATCTGTTGGTGTCCTTCACACACATGTGTCAGGATGCAAGTTGGCATGCACAGGGAAAAGTCCCAGTAACACTGGCCTGCTTTGCCAGGTTGTTGTCCATTTGACTGAAACAGTGTCTGTGAAGCACTTCAGACACTCATAAAACTGGACTTGCCAACACAGGCATATTGTGCCAGTATTCCGCCCTCTGCACTGGCTACCAGTATGCTTCCGGATCCAATTCTAAGTGCTGGCTTTAAACTTTAAAGTACTAAATGGCTTGGGGTCCAGGTACCTAAAGGAGCATCTCCTTCTATATTTACCTACCCAGACCTGAAGGTTTGTGAGTGGAAGAGAGGAAGCTTTTCAGTGATGGCACCCTGTCTGTGAAATGCCCTCTCCAGAGAGACTCACCTGGCACCTGTGCTATCACCTTTTCATTCTCTCAGGCAACTGAAGAGCTGTTTTAGTTTTTGCTGTTGGTTTCACTTTGGTTTTATTTTGTGCTGCATTGTTTTTACTCCTTGCTGCTGATTTTAGTTTGTGCTATTTGATTTCATGCTGTTTTATTATTGCTTTATTATGATTTTATATATGATGTTCTTAATTTAATTTACCTGTAATTTACCCAGAGAATTTAGGTTACTGGGTGGTCTAAAAAGTGAAATCAATAAATTAAATTAATATATAAATTCTGTTTTATTACCATGCATGTGGGTTGTGGTTACTCATCAGTTAGGAAGGCACTCTGCACATGTCCAGAGGCCTTCATCTATGTTATGACATCACAGATGCTAGGGATCACATTCCAGCTTGTTCTACGATTGAGCTCTTGCGCAAGTTATGCCTTGGATGCCAAAGCTACCCTGCTCACATCTTTTTGGGAAGTGGTCTCTGATCTGATTCTACGGAAGTTCCACCAGCTTCCCAAGGCGAGGTCGAGACCCGAAGTGATAACTCAGCATCATTCTTCTTGGTGACTTGGGAGCCAACATGCCTGGGGGAAGGACCTCTATTCTCAGGCATTTGAGGGAATATGATGGGCTGTTTAACATTGTTTTAATGAAGGGGTATTGAACCTCTTTCTGTCTAAGGTCTGAATTTAATTTCAGAGGAGCCCGGGGGGGGGGGGCTGCATTCCAGTGGTGGGCAGGGTCAAATGGAAAAGGGGTGGGTCAAAATACCAGAAATGCCAGCCTGTTGTAACTTAACACTCTTACTGCCAGCACCTCGGCCTTAGGAGAGGCATCTCCACCTTGGAAAATTGGGCACAAAAGCCAGAAAACCACCCAAAGGTTGGTGGTTACAGAGAATGGGGCTGGGTCTGGGGAAGGAGGAGTGACCAGCGGAAGCTGATGGCTCCAATGTCAGTGGGGCGGGGAACCCACCCCAGGTTTCAGTCACAACCAGTCAGAACTCTAAAGGAGCTCTCCAAGGTGCGAAGCTATCCAAATCCTGACTGGTTCTGACTGAAACCCAGAGCAGATTCACTGCCCTACTGACATCGGAGCCACCAGCCTCCATGGGAGTGGCCATCTAGGGAACCTCAAAGGGCCCAGTTGAGAACCTAGGAAGACCAGATTTGACCCGAGTGTGGGGTTCTGCACCCCTCTTTTATAGGGTGGCTGTATTTTTATGGATAATTGTTGCCTCCATTTTAAATTTTGCATGTTTTAATTCTATTGTAGATCACCTTGAGTCTTATTGGGTTTTTTAGAAAGGTACCTAAGAAATTTTAATAATAATAATAATAATAGTAGTAGTAGTAGTTGTAGTAGTTGTAGTAGTAGTATTCCTACAGTCCAGAAAAAAAAAAAAAGCTTTGGATTATGGATAAGAACGTATTATCAAGCATTGCAGCCCTGACCTATGGAATGATGATAAACCCACAAAGTTTGGTTTAATTTCAAGAAAGAAGGCACAGTGGGATTAATGCACATTTGAATTACAACAAAAGGGTGGAAGCACGGAGGGGAAATTAGTCAAAATTAAATAGATCTTTTCTCCTTAACTCACAGGCTGCTTCCCGAAGTGGATTGTGAACCAGCAAAGCCTCATTAGAGAGGCAGCCTCTAAATTAACCCTGCTGGTGAAATGGACCTATTTTCCAAGCTGGGGCCAGACTAAAGTGTTTTGCCATCTGGAGAGCCCTCTGCATGACCCCAGGGGTGTATCCCAGGGTCCCTTGCAAAATGACACAGAAGATCTTGGGGCACAACTCATGGATTGCATACATCATCCGCATCCCTAGAAACAGTAGCCACCCCTTAGCAACCACTGTACTTTTTGCCAACCCTCTTTACAAAAACAATGCATTATTTTTTCCACTTTTGTATGCATGCCTGAACACAAAATGTACCCACACACATGGTTGGGGCTTGGGGAGCAACTGCCCCTCTAAAATAGGAGTAGGCAACTGGTGGCCCAGGGGCTCAGTCTGGCCCTCATGCTCTTGCCTTTGGCCCTCAGCATAACCTCCTCATCCTAAAGGTAAAAGCTTCCCATGCCCCTTGCTCATGCTCTCTCTCTCCCTCTCTGTGCCCTTATTTCCCATCACAATACTTCCCATGTCCTTTGGGCCTCCACGTTTATCCCCTGGAGGTCTCCTGCTCCCTTAAATAGACAGCCAGTGTGGCCTAGTGGTTAGAGTGCTGGACTGGGACTTGGGAGATCCAGGTTCGAGTCCCCACTCAAACCTCACTGGGTGACTTTGGGCCATTCACTGACTTCACTGACTAACCTAAGAGGGTTGTTGTGATGATAAAATGGAGAGGAGTGGGATCATGTCTGCTGCCTTGGGCTTCTTGCAAGAGGGGAAAAGGAGGGCAACAAGGGTGATCAGGGGACTGGAAACAAAGCCCTGTGAAGAGAGACTGAAAGAACTGGGCATGTTTAGCCTTGAGAAGAGGAGATGGGATAGCGCTCTTCAAGGACTTGAAAGGCTGTCACGGAGAGGAAGGCCAGGATCTCTTCTCCATCATCCCAGAGTGCAGGACATGGAATAATGGTCTCAAGGTACAGGAAGCCAGATTCCGGCTGAACATCAGGAAAAACCTCCTGGCTGTTAGAGCAGTATGACAGTGGAACCCATGACCTAGGGAGGTGATGGGCTCTCCCACACTGGAGGCGTTCAAGATGAGGCTGGAGCTGGACAGCCATCTGTTGGGGATGCTCTGACGTGGATTCCTGCATTGAGCAGGGGGTTGGACTCGATGGTCTTGTAGGCCCCTTCCAACTCTACTTTTCTATGATTCTATGAAAAGGTGGGATATAAATGTAATCAATCAATCATCCCATCCATTTTCTTTTCCTGCCATTCTGAAACATCCTTCCAGGAGAGTCTAGGGTGGCCATGTGTCCTCTTGTAAAGTGGACCGTCCTCTGTTTTGAAGCCACCCTCTCTTTGAGGGGCTGCTCAGTCCAAGCCCAGCTTGAAGAGAATGAACCATCAGAAGGGAGAGCAAACAGGCCGTGAGGTTGTCCATCAACAGCACCGGACAGCAGACTGAGCAGCTGGCACACGGCTCACGGGCCAGAGTCCTCCCCGCGATGGTGAGTTGCGTTGTATTTCTATTTAAATTTTGTTCATAGTTTCTAAATTTGCATCTATACATATAAATTAGCAAATTCAGATGTTATGCATATTGGTACCCTCTTTTACCCTCTTTTTTTTTGGTGATGGATGACCTCTTTGGCCATTCACAAGTGGCCACCTTATGCCCACCTTGTGACACGTCTCTCTCACTTCCTTCAAACTGCTCCTCCAAATCCATCTTTTCTGAGAAACCTTTGGACACTAATCCCTTCGACCTGCTTTGACCCAAACAAAGCCTAGGTACTAATAAAAGTGCATTTGCTTGTCCTCTTAGGGCACAATCCTGTGCATGTTAGACAGTGTGGGCTGGGGAATGCTGGGAGCTGTAGGGCTTTTTTTGGTCTAAACATGCCTAGGATTGCACCCTTAATGCGTTGCTCCTTCTTCTCCCCATTCCTGCTCTCTCCTCCAGTTCTTGAGATAGAATCAGAAACTGCTCATGGAAGGTGGTGGCCTACTCACATGAACAGTGTAGCATCGGAGCCCAATATTCATGCGAGATGGAAAATCACGGGTTCAATTTCCCCCACCCCACCCCCAGTTTACAGAAGAGAAGAAGCAATTTTGCACAAGGTGTAGTGTAGCACAGTCCTAAGTGTGTTTACTTGGAAGCAAGTCCCATTGACATCCAAGTGGGTGTATGCATAGGCTTGCAACCCTCATTGTGTCAATATTACACTGCTCATATGAACAGATACTTGGGTGGGCTGGTTTTGGGAGACATAACTGAACTCCCTGGTTGTTACTCTAGCCCAGGGGTATTGAACTTCTTTCAGCCTGAGGGCTGAACTCAGTTCTGGAGAAGGTCTTGGGGGCCGCATTCCAGTGGTGTGGCCAAAATAGCAAAAAGAAGCCAGCATCTTGTTGCCTAAAGCTGTTAACTGCCAATAAATTAGCCGTGGGATTTCAACCTTTTAGAATGGGGAAAAACTGCAGAAAAGCAGGGAAACCACCGAACGGTCAGTGGTTGGGAAGAAAGGGGTGGGGCCAGGAGAAGGGGTGTGGCCATCTGGGGAAGTCTGGGAGGCCAGAGTGGGATCCCAGCAGGCTGGATTTGGCCTCTGGGCCTGTGGTTTCCCCCTCCCTTGTTTCCTTCTCTTTCAAAATTAGCATTGTAAACTCCTCAGGGCAGGGAGATTAGATTAGATTAGATTAGATTAGATTAGATTAGATTAGATTAGATTAGATAGTGCTTCATAAACAGATGTACTGCATATACACAAGTGGACAAGGTGGATGTAGGAACCAGAGGACAGGACACATTCTCCACTCCACTTCTCCTGCATTGCCAGGGCTGAAGTGCATCCAGATTGCAAGAGGGGAGCGCTGAAAATTCTCCTTGGTTTCTTGCCCAAACCAGCTCTGTTTCCATCAAGCAGTGGAGCAAGGTGGCAGATCAGTTCACGGGTGGCAAGGCGACGGTGGCCCTCACCCCTTCCCTGGTGGGTGCAAGGGACCCTGCCAACGCCAAGGTACCTCATTAGCAGCCTCCGGGAGAAAAACTGGAGGATCTTGCAAAGGGGTGATTAAGGAAGCTGCAGGCACTGACACAGGAGGGGAGATCGAGAGAGTGCAGTATTTATAGCTTAGGGAACGGATGAGAGGCAGAAGGGCCTTGGGGGGATGGCACAAAATACTGCAGGGGTGCAAGTTGGATAGAGGATCACCTCTTTTTCTTTCTTTCTTTTTCTTTTTGGAATTGCAGGAGAGGCGGTGTGAAATGCATTTCTTTCACACTGCCTCCTCCTCCTCCTCCTCCAAGGCATTTCTCACACATATTGATATGCCATTCAGTAACAGATTGTGACTTGTTACTAGGACATGCAGTGTATCAAATTTGGATTTTGTTGGCAGAAAATTACACACACAGCATGGATTCTGTTCTGCATTTGTGTATGCACGTGCAAACCAAGACAATCTTTGCTTCTTTATTTATGAAAAGGACGTTTTTAACCCATCCATCAATCCTATCAAGTATCAATCCTACTGATACACAAGGGTGTACCATCTCTTGTATATCTGGGACTGTACACAAGGGGTATAAAAACCAAACGATGCCACAATATGATAGAACAAAACCATAAAACGTCACAATGAAAACCAATCAAAGGCCTAAAAAACGGGCAGAGCAAACTAAACAAAAAACAGAATAACACTTTAAAATAACAAGGCAAAACACCCTCATGTGTGTATGTTCACACACACACACACACACACACACACACACGTTCTTGCTATGTACAGAAGAGTAGGAGCATACCTGATATTATAATGACCCCCACTCACAAACCAGATCCATTGCATTGCTTTCACACATATGTTCCAAGAGACGGAGAGGAACATAAGAGCCAGACCATCTAGCCTAGCATCACTGTTCATCCCAGTGCATCCAGCAAGGCATGAGAATGATAGCCAACCCCCCTTTCCAAAAAAAAATGGGGTCTGATATACAGCCTCTGTACATGGAGGTCACATTTTGGTATCAGCTTCTTAGATAGATCATAAATTTGTCTAATCCATTCTGCAGAGCTATCTGATCCAGTGGTGGGCGTGAGACCTCCTCTTATGGTGTGACTTCTGTAAATTAATTATGCATGATGCTAATGAGGTCCACCCCAAATCACATTGTGTGAACTCTTCTGAACCCCCTCCACCCCCAAAATTGTCCACGACTGAGACATCAGAAAATCACATACTACCTTTCTCTGAGTTATCCAATTCTGATCTGGACTCTAGGACAGCTGCTAATTTATTATCCATCACCCTGAGACTTGGCAATCAAGTTGACTAACATTTGAATAAAAATATGTTGTCCTTTTATGCAAAGCAGAGAGAGAAACAAATCTTTCTCTAGGTTTGGGGAGGCCCAATTGCTGACAGGGAAATGGGAAAATTGTTTATTTCAGTAAGAGCAACCTTCTCTACCCAGGCATCCGCAAGATGTTTTGGACTGTAACTCCAGTCATCCGTGATGATTAGCCATGGTGGCTGGGACTGGTGGGAGCTGTAATCCAAAGCATCTGGAGGGGCTTGGGTTAGGAAAAGGTGGATCAGAGACTTGGCCCACTAGCGGGATGGGAGAAATTAGAACTGGTTTGCCAAGTCTGAGTGTGGGAGCTGGGGGTGCACAGATACAAACCCGAACAGGAACAATTTGGCGTCAGCTGCCAGGGAGGACATCTTCTGAAATTAGAGCTGCCTGCTGTGTGTGAGCTGGTGGTGATACAGGACTGACTGGAATATGAATCCTGCAGCACCTGTGTGATTGCTTCCAGAGCCAGCGTCAAGGGTCAGCATGGCAGGGCACGTGCCGAGGGCCCACACCCCAGCAGGGGCCCACTGACAAGAGCCCTGAAAGAGTTGCCCCCTCCTCTTCACCCTTGCCACCTGCTGGCTCTCTTGCTTCTTGCTCCAGCCCAGACGTGGTGAGATAGAGGACATGTAGGTGCCCCTGCCTACTGGCTCACTAGCTCTCTGCCTGTCAAGCAAGCAGTAGCCATGGAGAGAGAGAGAGAGAGAGAGAGAGAGAGAGAGAAGGAGGTGCAAGAGCAGCCAGCGACTGTGGTGCTGAGAAGATAGACTCCCTGGGGGAGGGGGCCCATGGGAGTGACTTGCCCAAGGGCCCTCAGAAACCTGGAGCCGGCACTGCTTGCCTGTATGCCCTGGAAACATGGGATCAACCTGTACACGTGTAGATACAAACTGATGACTACAAAGGCACCGTCAGTGTCCCAGGCTCCCTCCTCCAGAGGGAAGAGGTATGGTGAAGGCTGCCAGGAGCCTCCTGGTCTGTTTAGAAAGGGGGAAAGTGAAACAGCACACACGCACAAGCAACACATATACCGCACCTTTATGCATATGGACAATACGCAGCCCCTATGAAACACTCAGAGAATCTCAGCTTCTTATTTTAAAAAGAAAAGGTTCTGGCCCATAGGGTTGCAGAGCTATGTTTGAAAATATGACAAACCGAAAAGGGAGAGCCCATGTAGCTGAAACAGAGGGATTAAAAATTTACACCACCCGGAGCTCACCAAAGTTTTTGCCCCAGAAACTGTTTTGAAAGTCAGGGCACAACCTTAGATTATGTGGAATTATAATCATTGGGCTGGATTCGGACTTAGTCAGAGCCTGTGTGGTGTAGTGGTGTTAGACTGGGACTTGGGAGATCCGGATTCAAGTCCCCAGTTGGCCATGAAGCCCTCTGGGTGATGTTGGGCCTGTCACTCTCAGCTCAACCTACCTCACAGGGTCGTTGTGAGGATAAAATGGAGAGGAGGAGGACCACATAAGGCACCTTGGGTTCTTTGCAAGAGGAAAAAGGCAGGATATAAATGGAATAATAAATAAATACATATAGTAGACCCATTACAATCAAGTTAAGTTAATCATGACATGAGTTAGTCATGATTTCAGTGAGTCTATGTCAAGTATGACTAAGTTGGAATCCAATCCAGAGATGGCAGTTGGGGGAAGCCAATGTTTTTTACACTTCAAATTTGCATTGTTGCTAGCCTTGTAAGTTTGATTTCTTTTTCTATAAGCTTGCTTGCTTTTCTCACAATTACAGGATAACGATGCCACTGAAGGAAGCAACACCCATCTTTCTGATGGCAGGCTGACATCTGCCATGTTTGCAAGAATGATCCATGACCCAAATGGGGTACACAGCTGGCATTAGAAGTGACCCTCTGATTCATGGTCTATTTCTATCATGGCCCTCAGGGTTCAATAGGGGCTCTTCTTCTCTTCCCCACACCAATATAGCTTACATCATATCACACCAGTGCACACACAAATGTCTCCAGAAGTTTGATCATTATCCCAAAACCAGGGTTCTCCAAGGACCCCAGGCATGCACCAATACAACAACATGTTTTCTTAATTGTAAAGACGTGAGTAACAAATGAATGCCCACTGCCTGAAAAAGAGCACTGAATGTTGAAAAGAGCCCTGGCTAGGGTTGGCGCTTCGTTCCCTCCCCCCAACAGGGGCAGAAATTCAACAGGTGCAGCTGTCCCCATGCACATGAAATGCATCAGTGCAGGAGCTGTTCCTGGCAAGTTCCTGGCGTGTAGCTGTAACCCACCCTGGATGGGGAAGAACTTTATATTAAAAATGCAAAACACTCAATCCACAAGTTATAATAAAACATCAACAGACCTCCTCAAGGCATTAAAAACAGCCTGGCATTTCCCCCACTGCCATCAAGAGCTTGCCTGGTGAAAAGGGTTGGTCTTGCAGCACCTCCTTGTTTCATTTGTTTCATTTATTTCCTGCTCTCTCTTAAAGGCGGTCAAGGTAGCACATGTAGGGTTATCCCATTTTATCCTCAAAACACACCTGCCAGGTAGGCATCAACCCCAGATAAGAGCGTGGGGGCTGATGGGCATCCGGCGAGTTCCACAGCAGAGCTAAGGTTTGAGCTGGGGCAGCCTGGCTCACAGCAGTCGTGCAGGGCTGGCCCTACTGTGAGGCAGAGTGAGGTGGGTGCCCCAGGCAGCAGGGGCAGAGGGGCAGTGAGCAGCTGTGAATGGCTGGAGGACAAGCTGTGTGTGTCATGCTGCCTGCCCCTCTCCCCCTAAGGTAGCCTGCTGACCTCAGGTGTGCTGTCATCAACTCCCACTCTAGTCAGCTTCTGTACCTGGGGCACGGGGGGCGGGGGGGAGGCACATCTTGTCATTCGCTCAGGCAGCCAAATGTCTTGGGCCTCTCACTGCACTAACCTGGTGGGGAAACTATGCCAGTGGAGGCGGGTGGCTCCGATGTCAGTGGGGCTGTGAATCCGCTCTGGGTTTCAGTCAGAGCCAGTCAGAACTCTGAATGAGCTCTCCAAGGTGGTCTGCCCTGCCCCACTGACATTGGAGCCACCAGCCTCCACTGCACTAGCCAGCATTCTTCTTAGCTAGTCGTCTTGTCATTTAGAGTCTAGACACAGAGGAAAAGGCAAGCAGATCTGATAAAGGGGGGAGGGAGGAGAGAATTTTCCACTCCATTGTACAGATGGGAAAACTGAGCAAAACTGGTTGTAGAGCACTGATGATTTGATGAGGCTCCAAAACTGGCATAAGGCCCATCACCCCAAGGGCACCTCTTTGTATGGTGTCAACAACATTAACTTTGCAGGAAGAGCACTCAAGAAGGGTAGAGGAGAGAATTCTCCATTGGCATGCCTCCCCTCTTCCACATCAAGGGAGCCACACTGGACATGACTTGCCCAAGATCCCCCCAAATCCTGGATCCTCCAACTGAAACTGGGAGGAGGAGGAGGAGGAGGAGGAGGAGGAGGAGGAGGAGGAGGAAGAAGAAGAAGAAGAAGAAGAAGAAGAAGAAGAAGAAGAAGAAGAAGAAGAAGAAGATGATTTCTAGCCCACCTTTCAGGCTCCAAATAATAATATCTCCAGTTCCTTTCAGGTTTTTTCTCATATTTAATAGTTTGCCCTACAAGACCAATCACAAGAGGTAGGCAAAATGGATGGGGGGTTGGGACTGGATCCTCCTTGATCCAAAACATGTGCCCACAGGGTTTTTTAAAAATATGTATTTTCTCTGTCTCAAAGGAACTCTGCGTAGGGAGACAATCTTTCCCAGGAGATGCCCTTTGCAGTTCTGCTCAGACTACACCTCCATGAAATTCCATTCAAGTTGGAAAGAGTGAGGACTGGGGGTGAAATACCGAAAACAGAAGAAGGCAAAACTATATTGTCGCACCTTGAGGATGCTCAGTAGAGCACAAAGGAGCAGTAGATCTGTGGCTATTTACAGGTACTAGTAAGCTTGCCTCCATCCTTTGCTTATTCTTCATTGGCAGGGTGGGGGCTGAGGAGGAAAGTCCCCCCAATTTTGGGAAATCAAAGAACTTGCAGATTCATCTTTGGTATGAATTTTGATCAAGCACAATGAATAATAATTTCCCCAGATTAGGGGCTGTGAAGCACAGCTCCCTATATCTGGAAAATCAAATCTCTTCTCCCAGGGTTGATATTGGAATGTGTAGACATCAGAGTGGTAGTGCAGCAACACGCTATAGCTCAATAATGCTCTTTAATGGGGGTGGGATTTGTCTCCCTGAAAATTCCGGGGCCTCAGATCCTGTAAAGTGCCTTTAGACAAACAAAAATGCAACTTTTTCTGCACAATCCAGCTCTCAGCTGTTTTCTGTTATTTCCCTAGCAAGAGAAGTGTTGCTCCAAATTACACACCTCGATGGAGAACCTGAGAAAACCCTCTGATTCATTCTGGCTGGCAAAATTAATGACAAAAATTCTTATTTATGGTGAATCACAATTAAACCTTTTTTAAAAAACTGCTTTGGAGGTGGATGAGTGGGTAAAACACACGTCTCGGTGGAAAGCGAGGTGAGGAGAAATTATCTTCTGAGAGCCTTCAAAACTGGTGGTGGCTATAGCAACTGTCCTAGCCAGAGGGCTCTGAGACATCCAGGGCGGAGGGGGGGGGGGGACAGAAAAAGATGAGAAAAGTGTGGGATACAGTGTTGGTGGTGGTGGTTTTAGAAATAGCAGAAGGGGATCTTCGCAGTACTGGGTGTGCGTTTTTAAGTGGTTGAGGTATTAATTCTGCCTCACTCTATTTACTGAGCACAGACTACATGGATTGAATGGCAAAATGCCTTCAGTGGGGTAAAAGCCTCCCCCACCCCTATGGGAGTCAAAACAGCCAGGGCTACAGTTGGCGGGGAGGGATGGGAAATGCCCCCAGGGAGGAAATGAAGCCAGACCCTGCGTGTCAACTGGCGCCGCTCCGCTGGAGCGATTACGGACTGACACTGGTTGTGGATCAAACCCGTGAGGAGGCTCCGGTAGCTGGAGAAGCCCCGAGAGCGGGGAAGAGGATAAGGCGGGCAGCTAAGATGCGGGGGGGGGGGGGGGGCTTCAGGGAGCGAGAAGTCAAGAGAGCAGGAAGGGATCCCCCGAGCACGAGGCGGCGATGGTTCCGATCCGGATCGATCTTGGCTCGCCCGTGGCCAGGATCTCCCCCATCGCTTCCCCAGCTCCGGATCAATCCAAGCAGGGAGGAAGGGGAGCGACAGAGCAACAGACGCCCACCCCCCTCCCTGTTCCACGCAAAAGGACCCCACGGCTCCAGAGCACCTACCTTCCGCTGCGCCCCTTGGCGAGAGCCCTTGCCTAGCACTGTGGCCAAGCCCCAGCCGGTCACTTCCTCGCCATGCTTGCCCGTCGCTGTCCAGGAGGGCTCGCTCGGGGCTGGCTGCGGACGCGCGCAGGAAGAACAGCCCGGAAGGATGCTTAGCGGAGGGGTGCGGGGGGAGACCACCACCAGCAGCAGCAGCAGCCCCTAGATCCTGGCTGCGTCTGGAAGGGGAGAGCCCCCACCAGCCAGATAAGAGTCCCCTCCTTGCAGCCGGAGAGATCCCGCCCCTGGTGAAAGGAGGAGAGGCCGGGGGAGGGGCAGCGCTGGGGCGGGGGGGACGAGCGGAGGCTGGGGCTCCCCAGACCCACAGAAAGGGAGGGGCGGGGGACGGAGGCCCGCGCCGCTGCTGTGGGGAAGAGGAAGCGATCGAGGGGACGGAGCCTCCGTTAAGCGCCGCAAGCGCCGACCAGGTCCGCGCGTTTGCTGTCTCGGCGTGGGCGCAGCATCACACGGGCAGCCCGGCCCGCTCTTCCCCCAGGACCTCCCGGCCTCGCATCCTCCACCCACACCCGGCTGCCCGCACGCTCCCGCTGCTGGACAGCTCCCCCAGCGCGGCAGTCCGGCCGCCCCCCGGGGGCGCGGGGCGCGGTGGGTGGCGGCCGCTCCAGCACCACGGAGTAGCGGACAGCTCCCGGGGGCCGGGCAGGGTGTCGGCCGCTTCGCGTCTGTGCGCGTGCTGCGTGCTCGGCTTCGCTTTCCCTTTCGCGTGGCGAAATTTAAAGGTTCTGCATTTCGACGTTCGTTTCGATGGGGAAAGAACGCTGAGAGCCGCACCCAGAAGGCTTTCCCCAGAAAATAGGGAGCGATGGTGGTCTACTGTGGATAGCTGGATATGAGCCCGGAAGCTTTGAGGCTCAAGTCCAGGCACAGATCCATGGGAAGCCTTGGGCGCCTGCCCCAAAAGAGGTGCTTCTTTCTCAGCCTCGGCTCTTCCACCTGTAAAATGGGAATAATGGGAATTAAGATCACCATAAGGAGGTCTTGCGGGAGTCCCACTTCTGTGTAACAGGGACCGCCCATTGTGCATCAACTACCTGGATGGCCTTCTCAGCTTCAGTCTCTGGCTTACTTTATGGCAGAGGTGGGGAACTCCTTTTTCCGTTGAGGCCTGCATGGGGTAATTTGTTGGGGGCCATGTGGCAGCAGTGGGCAGGGTCAAATCCAACAGTTCACAAGGGCGGAGCCAAAGGTGGGTGGGGACACCCCTTCCTTCTTTCTCTCTCTCCGTCTCTTCCTCCCTTGAGAGCAGGCTACGTGGGGAAGGACAAATCACTCTTGCCAGAGGTCTGAAATGATCGCTTGCAGAGAGTTGCATGAAAGTGGGCTGAGGGTCACAGGTTGCCCATGCATCCATTATGGCTTCTGCCCTCTACAGAGGGGATGGTGTGAGATTAGAAAGCCGGTTTCTGGAAAAGGAGGAGGGGGGTTGCACTACGAAGAGATCTATATTTATTTCCTTTGGGTCTTCTTGCTACATAGAATCCACCTGCTAACCATGTGGGAGGTAGCTACTGAATTTACACTAAATAATGAAACCTAAAAGAGGTTCTGAAAGATTAGTCCCTTTTCTTGGGTTGGGGTGGAAAAAGGAGTTTCATACACCTCTAACATTGATGGGGAGAAGAGGAAGGGCCTTCTTAGTGGTTTCACCAAAATTATGGATTTTTTTGCTCACTTGGACCTGCTCTTGTTTTGTTCCGCCAGACAGTAAAACCATTTTTTAAAAAAAAATTCTGACATACCTTCCATTTACTGGTAAATAATTTTCAAACTAGCTGAGGTCTTTGCTTATCTGCTGATCCTTTTTCTATTTTATACCATATATTTTTTAATTGATTATATTTTATTCATATGGAATTTTTTAGTTGCTTTTAAATCAAGGTTGCACACATTCTGGATTGGATCCAGGGTTATGTTACATTTAGAGCAGACCCACTGAAATAAATGGAACTTAAGTTAAGAGTAGACCTATTGAAAGTCATGACTGAGTATGGCCATCTGGATCCAACCCTCTGTGCTTTAAATAATTTATTATTACCCAAATTACTCGAATTCTGTGCCATGTGAAAAACAGGCTTCTGCGACCTGCATGAATTATGCAAATTGAGCAGGTTTAAGCAATCACCGGCTTGCATGATTTATTCTGCCATTTGTAGCATTGTGCACAATTATTCTCATTTTGCTAGTCATGGGAGAGGCAAAGAATTACACAAGCACTGAACCTTCCCCCACCATCACAGAAAAATCTAATTTACCATCCTCTCTGGCTTCTGAGATTTCAGCCAGCAGTGCCCAAATACTTTCAGGCATAACATCACAACCATAAGTACTAGAAACCTAGTTTTTTAAAAAATAAAAAATAAAAACATTTGCCTTTTAATAAACTGTTATATTCTGCTGTTCTATCAAAGCCCCCCAAGATGGTATATTATATAAACAAAATTGAAAACAATAATGTTAACCCTCTACAAACACCCACAAGACTGAATTTTAAAGAAAAACAGCCAGAAAAGGGGGGGGGGGGATGCAGCAGCAGCAGCAGCAAATGAAATTAGTTCAGGCCAGAAGTTCTGTTAAAAAGCCACATTTCTACTGCATGCTGAAATACCAAGTTGGGACTATTTGACCCAATGTTGTCTGTTCTGACGGGCAGAGGCTCTCCAGAATCTCAGGCCGAGAAGGATATTTTCCCCATCACCTCCTCCCTGATCCTTGTAACTTGAGGTGCTGGGGATTGAACCGGGGACCTTCCGCATGCAACATGTGCACTGTAGCTACAGCCAAGGGGCCTCCCTGAGCTGAGGTGCAGCAGTCGACAAAGCAGTCATCTTGTATCCCAACCAAGCACACTTCAGATGTCCAGGGGACAATCAAACGGGACTCCACTGTTGAACAGAGCCCCTGAGCAGGCTCACTTGGAATGAGATGCACCTTTTAATGCACAAAACTACCTGAAACGTTTCAGGCCGCTCACCTGCAGAAGCGCATTGCCACAGATCGGTTTAACATCTATTGGTCAAATGCATGCAGCAGGTTACACTGCTGGGAATTGGCATGGTGTGTGGCACTATCACAGCGCATCTGGTACCTCTGTCTCCATGGCTGCCAAGAACTCCCATAGAACCAGGCATGGCCTGAAGGGGCGTGACCCAGCAAACCCGCTGAAGCTAAGTATCAGTCTGGGCTGCGCCTGGATGGGGAACTGCCTAGAAACTCCCCACGTACACAGCCTATGAAAGAAAAGTGGGATGTTAACTGAAAATTATAGAGGTGGAAGCTGGAAGGAGGACTGCAGAAGAGGAGGTGGACAACAGGAGGGGCTTCTCCTCCAGGTACAGGCACCAAGAGACCAGCAGAGACTCACAGGGACTCAGAACAGATGGAACAAGCCAGATCCTCCCTCCAAAACAGGCCTACAGCTCCCATCAGCCCTAGCCAGCACAGCGAGTGGTAAGGGCTGATGGGAGGTGTAGGCCAAAAGAGCTGGAGGGCCACACATTGCCCCCCCCAAAGGAACCTCTTAGAGCAGGGCTGTAAACCTGTGGCCCTCCAGATGTTGGGACTACAGCTCCCATCATCCCTGACTACTGCCTGTGCTGATGGGAGGCAGAGTCCCACAACATCTGGAGATGGCAGTTCCCCACTCGTGCCTTAGAGGAGCTCTCCTTTCCTTACTAGAGAAAACTCAGCTGAGTATCCGAGGACACGCATTTATTCCTCTTCTGGGTAGTAAACCAGGAGACCAATTTTCCCTCCAGTTTCCTTTCTAAGCCCACTTCAGCTGAGTAATATCATGTTCCTTTGATTCCTGGGTCTAGCTTTGAAACAAAAAATACCAGCTCTGAGGCATGGGAGACACCCAAGAGAGAAAACACAATTTAAACGTCAGTTTATTTTTAAGCGTGTACCTCTCCCTTCAGCAGCAGACCCTGGATGGAGTCATAAAGATGTTAACAGAGATGTGAAATGAATCTGGTTGGGGCAATGAAAAGAATATGGGCCTTTCTCCTGCCTTTTGGGGACTGAACCACTCTATCCCAGTCTTACAATCAAAGAAAGGGGGTTCTAAGTACATTTAAGGCACAATCCCATGCATGTTTAGACAGAAAAAAATCCTGCAATTCCCAGCATGCAGGGTAGCAGGGGCCAGCCATGAGCCATGTTGCTCAGCCCTGATTTAGGGTACAATCCTATGCATGTTTAGACAGAAAAAAGTTCTACAACTCCCACCATGCCCTGGCCAGGGGCATGCTGGGGCACGCTGGGAGTTGTAGGGCTTTTTTCTGTCTAAACATGCATGGGATGTTTAGACAGATCTTGGAATTGTCGTCGATCACAAGCTGAATATGAGCCAACAATGTGATGTGGCTGCAAAAAAGGCAAATGCTATTTTGGGCTGCATTAATAGAAGCATCGCTTCCAAATCCCGGGAAGTACTAGTTCCCCTCTACTCAGCACTGCTTAGGCCTCATCTGGAGTACTGTGTCCAGTTCTGGGCACCACACTTTAAGAAGGATGCAGACAAGCTGGAGAGGGTTCAAAGGAGGGCAACAAAGATGATCAGGGGACTGGAAACAAAGCCCTATGAAGAGAGACTGAAAGAACTGGGCATGTTTAGCCTTGAGAAGAGAAGACTGAGGGGAGATATGATAGCGCTCTTCAAGTACTTGAAAGGTTGTCACAGAGAAGAAGGCCAGGATCTCTTCTTGATCATCCCAGAGTGCAGGACACGGAATAATGGGCTCAAGTTACAGGAAGCCAGATTCCGACTGAACATCAGGAAAAACTTCCTGAGTGTCAGAGCAATACGGCAATGGAACCAATTACCTGGGGAGGTGGTGGGCTCTCCCACACTGGAGGCCTTCAAGACGAGGCTGGACAGCCATTTGTCAGGGATGCTCTGACTTGGATTCCTGCATTGAGCAGGGGGTTGGACTCGATGGCCTTGTAGGCCCCTTCCAACCCTACTATTCTATGATTCTATGGGATTGCGCCTTTAGAAACTTTGGCCTTCTCCAGTACAGACCCATGCAATCGTTAAGATCATTGAAGGAGGCCTTGCTGGTTCTACCATGAGCTGCAGATTGCCACCTTGCAGCAACCAGGAAGCAGGCCTTCTCCTTGGTGGCCCCCACCTCCCCGCTGGTATTGGGGAAGCACCAACTGTAGCATGCTTTAGGTGCCAACCAAAGACCCATTTATTTACCCCAGGCCTTCTTCGGGCCTCCAAATGAAGATGCACAGCCCTTGCTCTACTAATGTCCAGCCCCCAGGAAACAAACAGACCCTGAATGAGCATACTGCCCAGTCTGTTTGTAATTATGGTGTTGTGTTGGTTTTATTAAAGTTTTATATAAATACTTTAGCAATTATTATGTATTTTAATTGTATCATTCATTTTAATGTATTTAATTTCTTGCAAACCACTAAAGAGATTTTTTAAATATGGTCAGCAGTATATAAACCTATTTAATAAGAAATAATTTAGGAGGGGGATATATGTACCTGCGCAAAAGCAGCACTGAAAAACGTTGTGTTGGTCGGAGGAAATATCGCCGATTGCCTCTGCACAGAGCCATTAGGTATATTTTACTGTAAAACAGTGCTCGGCAATTTGCTTTGATAGGCCACTTAGATGAGTGCAGGGGGCGGCGGCGGCAGCGGGGGGCAGGGGTAGCAAACCAAAGGCCCAGCCCCCCACCCTCCAGAGCAGCCTGCTGGGCCGGTCCCCCGATGGTCAGACATTGCAGCACCTGTGGCTTTTCAGCAGCACCTGTGGCTTTTCAGCAGCACAGCCATCCCAGCTGGAAAGAAACATGCTCCGTCACAGAGTGCACAGGACCTTCCTGGGGCCCAGGCAGGGAGCCGGAGCCTGGGAGGGCTGGAAGCAAACAGTCAGGAGTCTTGGCAGATGGAGGGAGAGTGCACAGGCTGCTGCTGCCAGCACACCGCCGCCACCTCTGTAGGGAATAACAGGAGAAAGGCTGCTTGGCCCCCCAAACGAGGAGGCACAGCCCTTGCTCTGCTAATGTCCACCCACGCCCCCAGCACCACTCAGGAGGGCAATTTTGGCCACGGCCCAATACTTGTTGATCCCTATTGTAAGACCGCTTCATATTAAGAGCAGCACCAACACACAGTAGAAAGCAAGTTCCCCCTTTGCCAGGTGTTGCTCATTCTCTCCCCGCCGCCATGGAAAACAAACACAGTTCTTGCAGAAGCAACAGAGCCTACAAGGAAGGTTGGAACAGGCGCCCACGGAAGCTAGAGCGCCCTCCAATCACCTGCACAGCTGGGCTGTAGGCGGCCAAGTTCAGGATAAGCCCAAGGCACAAATGCTGCCTGGACTGGGAGTGGATAAGGAGAGTGTTGGGGAAGTTCTCCAGAGGAGTCAGTCCAGGATTGATGTTCAGCTCGATGGTCTGGGCCCATTGGAGGGGGGCACACCAGTGGCAGCATCACAGGGGTTTTTTCCTTGCATCTTTGGGCTTCCTTTTCAAGGAGAAGGGGCAGAGCAATGGAGCCAGGGTAACCAGATGCAAACAAGAGTCCCTTTGTCTTCAATAGTTGTGCATGTGAAGAGGTTTTAGAAGTTGCAGCTTTTTCACACCTGCCACAATTCCTTCTTCCATATAGTTATCAGAAGTTGGCCTTTGCAACTGGTCACCCTGAAGAGAGAAGCAGAAACATGGGCAAAAAATAAAATGAAAAGAAAGATCAGATATGATAGGCAGAAATACCTAAGACAGGTACGTACGGCACCACACCAGTAATATTTGCCAGGCCATTACTTAGGCAAAGATTCAGGCCTGGAGGAACCAGTGGCATATTTGGGGATGCTGGGATCAAAGATAACAATCACAGAAATAAAAGGGACCTTCAGGATCATCTAGTCCAACCCCCTGCTTAATGCAGGATCTGCAATGCAAGATGCAGCTACAGCATACCTGACAGATGGCTGTCCAGCCTCTACTGAAATTCCTCCAAGTAAAGGGGAACGCACCACCTCCCGAGACAGTCTGTTCCACCATTGAACAGCTCTTACTGCTGGGAAGTTTCTCCTGATCTTAGCTGAAACCTAATTCCCTGCTATTTCTTCCCCCTGGATCTAATCCTTCCCTCTGAAGCAACAGAGGACCAGTCTGCCCCATCTTCTTCATGACAGCCCTTCAGGTATTTGAAGACTACTGTCATATCCCCCCATAATCTCTCCTTCAGACTAAACATCCCCAGCTCTTCCAACTGTTCCTCACAGGACTTGGTTTCCAGATTCCACACAATCCTGGTCACCTTCCTCTGGACACGTTCCAGTTCGTCAGCATCCTCCTTAATTGTTGCACCACGGGGTCTTCCTCTACTCTGCAGCCTCAAGAAGCTCACCGGAATGCAGATCAGGAAACTCTGGTTCAAGCCCAGGCCGGGTCCGACTATTCAGTTCCGGCAAACCAACACACAAACACGTCTTCCCACTACAAGCTACTTCACTGCTACCCAAGCAATGCAAGCAACTCTGGGGCCACCCCCTTCCCAGGCATTGGTGCGCTTCCTAGCCCCTTCTTCCAGCAAACAAGCCGAGCACTGAGCCCCTGAAGCAAGGCCACTGAAACAGCCCTGCTTCTGAAACCTATCAGGATTAACATGAATCTAGGCCAGGGGTAGGGAAAATCCGGCCTGCAGAGGTTCCCCATCCAGGCCCCACCCACTCACCTTCCCCTGCCGGAGCTCCGCCCCTGTCCTGGAGGCTACCAGATGCTTGGGGAGGAGGGAGGGAGAGGAATCCCCTCATCTCCAATCTGTGGTTGGAGCCCCCAGATCTGTGACCAGAGATAACAAGGGGATTTCCCTGCATACCACTCCCCCTCCATAACACAGAGAACCAGAAGAATCCCTCCCTGAACAAAGATGCTTCTGTACACACACACACACACCACGTTAAGATGCCACAAATGCTTCCTAATTATTACAGTTCAAGTTTAATCCATGCCCTCTCTCCTGGGCCACCTGTTCTCATTCGCCAGTAGAATCCAGCCCTGAAACAGATACACCATCAGCTTTTTCTGCACTCAGGGAAGTATGTACCCGCCTAAAATTACAAGAGGTAGATCTGTTCATCCAACACAGGGGAAAGCAAAGGACACAGCTGGCTTCTTCTCCTGCTTCAAACACTAGCTGAATGCCCAAGTCAGAATTCTTCCCAGGGAGGATGGGGGACAGGGCTAAGCAACTGAAGCCATGTAAAGTGAAAAGCCTCTTGGGTAGTAGACCTAGCTCTGAATAGGGTCACCGAATCACAAACCAGAGATGCCGCATTTACCTTTAGAAGTGCCAAGGAAATGAGACGCAAGCCAGCTGTTGCTTCTCCTGTTCTGTCCCTAGAGAGGATTGGGCCATAGCTCAGTAGTTATCAAACACATGCTTTGCATGCAGAAGGTCTCAAATTCATCCTCCAGGTAGGGCCAGGAAAGAATCCTCTTTGAGAGCCTGGAAAGCCACTGCCACTCAGTGTCGACAACACTGGGCTAGAAGGACCAATAATTTGACGCTGTATAAGGCAGGTTCCTGTTCCATTCTGTCAGGAGAGGCTGCAGTTCAGTGGTAGAGCACATGGTGTGTGTGCAGAAGGTGGTTCGATCCCCAGAATCTCCAGGTAGAGCTAGGAAAGAATCCTGCCTGAAACCCTGGAGAGCAGCTGCCAGTCAGTGTCGACAGTACTGGACTACATGGACCAATGATCAGACGTGGTATAAGGCATCTTCCAATGTTGCTTTCTGACTCCTCCTGGATGTGAATCAACAGCAGAGTCCTATTTGGCTACATCAGCTTAGTAGGGGAGAGTGGTGGACCAAAGGATAAGGGTCAGGGAAGGAGATTCAATGGGACAAACATCTAACTCAGCCTGCTTAGGATGGGAGTGATACTAAGGACTCTCAGTGCTCTTCTGTTTAGTAGTTGTGTCTTAGTCTCTTTGCATGATGTTCTAGCTGCCTTACTGAGATTTGTTTTATTGTATTCATTTTAATATTGTGTTCCCATCGTTGACGCACTCTGCCTTGAATGCCATGTGGCTAGAAAGGCAAACGGAGACATTCTAAAGTAATTGGGGAACAGTCATCTTCATCCCATTCCAGACTTCTGTCCATCACACAGACACAGAGAGCACACAGTGCTCGTAATACAAAGTTTATTGTCTATTTACAGAGTTCTTGGTCAGGCCAAGTTCAAAGCAGCCCCCTGGGATCTGATGAGAAAAATGGCAAAGGTTTGCAAGAAATATCATCAGCGAGGTTTGTTTCCTGCGTCCAAAAGCCACCACTTCCTGTTTGGCTGCCTGACAATGCCTCCAAAGAATGCCATTTGAGGATACTGGGTGCACCCTGTCTCCTAACCCCTACCAGAGGTATCAATTTGGTCTTTGTTCCCTTGGTGACTCCATGGCAGAGCTGCAAGGATCCCTTGGAATGGCACTGCTACCCAGATACTCTTAATCACTTCTTCTGGCTGAAGTGAACAAGCAAGAAGGCATGGCCAGATCCATTGGTCCTTTGATCCTTTCTGACCAAATTCATCACTCCCTTGATCCCTTCCCATCAATGTCCTCAGTCTTGGTCTCCTGCAGCTGCCTAGAGATATTGATCTTGGCCACCCGGCCTGCCACTTTCAGCCGAAGACGCTCCAAGAGGCACTGGGCTGCCTGAGTCAGCCTATGCTATTGGGGATAAGGCAGAAAAAAGGGTTAGCAAGAGAGCAGATTTTAATTTGAAAGTATTTGTGCCCTGCCGAGATCCACAAGGAAGTTTAACATACAGAAACATACAAACAGAACTAGAACCATCTAGTTTTTCAGCAAAAGTACTGAAATGATCAACAGAACTATCAGCTGGTTGACCTGCCATCCCCAAACGCCTTCTTGAAATAGCAAGGCTTCAGCTTGCCTTCCAAAACCCATTTGTGCAAAACCCACTGCATGCCACCTCTGAGAGGGCCCTGTCTCGTGTAGCTACTTATTGCCCATTAGATGGCTGTGGGGCATGGAGCAGGGCCTTGGAAGAAGTTGACTGATCATACGAGAAGGTTCCCATGGCCTGGCTGGGACCTACGACTCTGCTGCTCCCAGAACTGGACCTGCAGTGACCAAGATACCCAAATTCCCTTCTTTTCCCCATCTTCTCTTCCTGTCCCTTTTTTCCTTCTACATCATGTCTATTCAATTGGAGGCTTATTTTTTAAAAAGCTTGGATCGCATTGTCAGAAAGGTGCCGTGTAAGTTCAGTACAGTCAATAATTGAATATGGGAAGTGGTTTCCTTTTTGTGGAAAACGTAGAAAACAGGATGTGGGCTGGGGGTGAGAAAGCCCTGCCTTTGGGAGGGTGGGATGTTGGCAGCACACCATCTTCCCAGTGCAACAGCCTCTGTGAAACAAGTGCCCCAGGAATTGAAGGGCGCAGCGCCTGGAGCCAAACCCGCTCAGCATTCAAGCCCTGTTTCAAGCTTTTGTAACATGGCTTTGCTGAATGAAGGTTAGCATGTGGCTCCATAGAAGAGGGAAGTGGGAAAGAAGAGTGTCAGAAGCAAAACCTGGCAGCTGCAAGCAGATCATCTACACCTGAGCATCTGGGCTTTTCTCCAGCCTGTTGTGGTTACAGAATTAAAAATGATTAGAAGTTATTCTGGATAAGCTCTCTTTAATTTATTAGGTGTTTTCCAATAATGTTTATTCTGCCTGGATAGTGGGCTATGCAGAAGCTGAGTGGGGTGGGCAAATGGGTCCTTAGAGATATTATAGACCTCTTAAGACCTCTTTCCTGAATATTCAGCTTTAAAAAAATGTCAAGTATCTAGCCCTCTTACTTTCAGAGAAACAAGGAAACACTGTCCAGTCCATATTGTACCCAGCTGGCACAGGAAGAAATAAACCGGCTCCCAGCAGTGGTTTGGCCAATGAATGCAAATGTGTTGGAGTGTGTGTGTGTGTGTGTGTGTGTGTTTTAATTCAAACTGAATCTTTGAAATAACTTTGCTGAGGCCTATGGGGGTAGGGCTTGGTGAAACCGCCTTACACATCTCCCCTGGAAACAACCCCTCCCTTGCCGCACCACATTCGCACCTGGAGAATATGCAGCCCCTTCAGGCACACCACGGCCAGTTCGCACAGCCCATCACAGGTCAAGTCGACATATTCCATGGACAGCAGGGGGCTGGGGAAAGTGCGCTGCCAGAGCAGGCGAAAGTCCCCATCACGCTGGCTGAGGGACTGGAGTCCTGTGGCGTCTGAGATGTGAGCATTTGGGGCCTGGTACTTGTAGCACAACAGCTCCTAAGAAACCAAGGAAGGTCCTTTATGAGTCAGGCTACAATCAATAGGCCATACAAAAAGTCAGTGTGGCCTCCAATGCAGAGTCCCAGGCACGCCAGTTCCCTCTAAAAGCAAGTTTCTATCCCTCATGGTTGCAGAAGGGAAACACATAGACGCACAGAGAACTGTTGGCTGTTTCTGCTAAGAACGGGGAACACTGAGGGGGCAATCCTAGGCATGTTTAGACAGAAAACATCCTACAACTCCCAGCATGCCCCAGCATGGCTGGCTGGGGCATGCTGGGAGTTGTGGGACTTTTTTCTGTCTAAACATGCCTAGGATTGCGGCTTAAGGCCCCCTCTCTCTTAAACAAAGCTAGGATTTCAGGGGCATGCAGTGGGCTTGGGTACTCCTTTCTTCTCTGCCAAACATCTTCCTCTCCAGCCTTCCATCATTCATTGCAAGCAGAGTGACATCTGCTTCTGTGCTAGCCATGGTTAACACAAGCCAGACTCCTACTTTTCAAAATGTGGTTCCATGGGCAATCCTGGTTAGCATAAAGCATGGCTCCCTCTAATGCATACGAAACAGGGTCTTCTGGATAGCAGCCCTGCTGAATGTGCAACTCCCTTCCCAGGGAGGTTAGGTTGGCTCCCTCGCTATCAGGCAGCTGGCAAATACAATCCTGTTCTGCCAAGGCTTAAGGGATTTGATTTTAGAAGGTTCCCCTCTTTCATTGCAACGAATGCACTTCAGATCAGTTTGGTTTCGACTGGAATTGCTGTATTTGATTTTTTAAATGATTTTATTGTACATCGCCTCGAGCACTCAGTTGAGTGGAGGGGCGATTCAGAAACACATTAAGACCAACACAGATGTGCTATTCCGTGGGAGGGAGTGCAGAAAGTAGAGGCTGAAAGTGCACGACACAAATCCAGTTTAATGTTACACCTGCAGCAGGCCCAAACGGGGCGTGAACAAGCCTCCTGGTGTTGCCATGGGACTACTACAAGGAGCAGACACAAATGACTAGAGCTCTCACGTGGTGCAAAAGCGTATCGGCTTTCCCCCATGCACGACTGTCGCTTTTTCTTGGGATTCTTGGGACAGTTCTTTGAGCCCTCTTACTTTGAGCATCCATACACATGACTCACCTACCTTGGGTCTGAAATAATATAACCTAGCTAAAGCTGCATCATGCAACAGTTGGCTCCTCTGAGTTTGTCTGCACGCTCATAAGAGCACTCGGCGTTGATGATGCCATATTGCTTTGGTTTATTTAAAGAAAAAGGAAAAAGAAATCTGATTCAAGGGTTTCTTTAAATCGGGAGCCTTTCAGCCCAAGGGCCAAATTAAATTTCGGAGCTCTCGGAGACCACATTCCAGTGGTGGGTGTTGCCAAAAGCAAAATGGGATGAGGCCAAAATACCAGCATATTTGAGCTTAATGCTCTTACTGTCAGTAACTGAGCCTTAGGAGAGGGCACTTCAGCCACTTAGAATGGGGAAAAAACTGTGCAAAAGCCAGGAAATCAAACAATTGGCAATCAGGGAAAGGGGAACCCCCGAGGGCTGGAATGGGACCCCAGGAGGGCCAGATTTGGCCCACGGCCTGAGGTTCTACACCCCTGCTTTAAATGTAAGCCCCCAGGTTTCAGCCTCAGCACCTTGGGAAGCACCGCTGGAAGAGACTCCTGCCTGGATATAGGGACCATTGTTCCAACTCAGGTTAAGACAGTTCTCTCTCCATCCTACTTTTGAAAACCCAAGGCACAGGCTAGAACTTTTAAAAATATCCACAAAGAATATTTTAAGAGCTTGTTCTGTGAAAGATGCCAGAGAGAGCTGAATGGGAAGATAAGTGAGTCAGCAATATGCTGGAGCCAACCAGGTCAGTGTGAAGGTGAAGGCCACGCCACCTACCTGCCCGTATGTGCCAAGCAGGATCTCCGGCTCGCAGTCAAAGTTGACGTCTGTCACGAGGGCGCAGAGCACACTGTCGTACTGGTCACTCAGCGGCAAGACCAGCTGATCCTCAAGGCCATTCTGCAGCACATTTCTGAAAGGGGACAGGAAAGGGGGGAACAAAGAGACGTTGCCACGCCAAGCAAAGGGGAGTCCAACCAGGGTCTTCATAGGCCTCCTGTTCTACCTTCTCCACTCACCTGTAGACCACAGAGAGTTCAATAGTGCTGGTGACCAGGACACTGTAGCTCTGAGTGTGGCTGCCAGGGCTACCTGGGGGAGGAGAAGCAAATGGTTCAAACACAGTGATGGTGGAGCCCATGCCGGGATAAGAACGTAAGAAGAGCCCTGATGGATCAGACTGAGGGTCCATGTAGTCCAGCATTCTGTTCACACAGTGGCCAAGCACCTGTCGACCAGGAACCCACAAGCAGGGCATGAGTGCAGCAGCACCTCCCTACCCGTGTTCCTCAGCAACTGGTGCACATGGGCTCACCGCCTCTGGTACTGGAGGCAGCACATAGCCATCAAGACTAGTAGCTTTTGATAGCCTTTTCCTCCAGGAATTTGTCTAACCCCCTTTTAGAGCCATCCAAACTGGTAGCCATCACTACATCCTGTGGTAGTGAATTCCATAGTTTAACTATGAGCTGTGTGAAGAAGTAATTCCTTTTATCTGTTCTAGTATTTTGAGAGAGGGCGAAAAATGTCTCCCTATCCACATTCTCCACACCACGCATAATTTTGTAGACCTCTATCATGTCTCCCCTTACACTCCTTTTTTCCAAGATAAACAATCCCAGCTGTTGTAACCGTCTCTCACAAGGGAGATGCTCCAGCCCGTTGGTCATTTTAGTTGCCCTTTTCTGCACCTTTTCCAGCTCTACAATACCCTTTTTTAGGTGTGGTGACCAGAACTGGACACAGTATTCCAAGTGTGGTCACACCATAGATTTGTATAGAGGCAGTATGATGTTGGCAGTTCTGTTCTCAATCCCTTTTCTAGTTATGCCTAACATGGAGTTTGCCTTCTTCACAGTAGCTGCATACTGGGTTGGCATTGGGATGAGAGCTGGCTCTCCACTGCCATTGAGGCTTGAGGGAAAATGGGCTCTCAAGCCCATACCCCAGTTGTGAGGTTGCAGCCCCTCTCATTTCTTACCATTCGCAGCCGTGGCTCCAGAGAGGTCACCTGGGCGGAAGGCAGTTGGCAGGGCAAACACCAGAACTTTGGAGATGGGGCCGTCTTGCTGGATGCTCCAACTCTGGAGGACCACTTGCGGGGAGGGAAAGGGAGAGGGCATCAACCAATGCTGCAGCCTCTGAGCCTCCAGGAAAAGCACTCTCCTGCAGTTTGGCACTATCTGGCCTTTGCTAAAATCTGGGGCAGCCACACAGCTTGGTCCCCCCAAGAAGCTCAATCGAAGGCAGAGGAACCAGTTTTGTTTTCTGTTTAAACCTTACCTCGGCTGGCCGGTTCAACGTGGGCAACTCGGATGTAGCCACTCTGGCAGCCAAAGGCAGTGATGCGTTGCCCCAAGTTTGGAATGTTATACACATCCAGCCACAGCACACTGCAAAGGAGGAGACGTCAACCTTCCCTCTGCCCTCCCCATCACTTTTTCCTTGTGTGTCGTGGCTTTTTCAGTTGTGAGTCTGTGGGCAGGGACCGTCTCGTTTTAGTAATGATACGTAAGCCACTCAGGGAGCCTTTCTGGCTGAGGAGCAACATAAAAATACTTCAAATAAATAAAGTAATATATACATACGGGAAGTATCCTGGACAAGGTTGAAAGAGTGGAGGAGGAATGGGATGCAGGGGCTGTTTCTCGAGAGGTGTAGGTGTGGGGGGGTGCAATATGGGGAGCAGGGCTGGGCCTCTGCCTTAGAGCTTCTGCCAAGCCCACACAGAGACTTCGAGGTGCCACCTGCCCTCCCCACACCAGCTCCCTCCCCGGCCCGTTCTGCTCTCCACGGGTCCTGGCCTTAATGACCAGCCAGACCGCCTACTTGCTTGGCAGCTCCGTGAGCTCAGGAAAGAGGTCCTCCACTGGTTGCTCCTCGAACTGGTGTAGCTCTTCATTCTGGAAGGAGAGCGGACGCTGCTGTTACATCACGGTTCCCACCAGTTCACTGGGGAAACCAGAATCCCGGCTTGGGAGCTGCTGGTGCAACTCCAGTTCTTTGCCGCCACAGGGCAGGAGGAAAACCTTGGCTTTACGAATGCAACGAGGAAGGCTGCAGCGAGCCCCACGCTCACTCACCATGCACGCTCAGAATAGGGTGCTCTTTCCACAGAACCCAGAGCCCCGGCCAACAAATGGTCCAAGCTTTCCCCAGCCTGGTGCTCATGCTAGCTGGGAATGACGGGAGTTGCAGTCCAACACACCTGAAAGGAACCAGGTTGGGGAAGGCTTGGACTAGTCTCTCTCTCTCTCTTTTTTTTTTTTTTTTTAACAGGGGCTATATTTATTTTCAGCTTAGCAGAAGCTGAAAGGCCAGATGCACCGGTTCTGCCCACCAGGGTCACTCCGATGCCAGCAGGCAGAGGGCATTTCAGCCCATTCCTCCTCCTCCTCCTCCTCCTCACAGAATCATAGAATAGTAGGGTTGGAAGGGGTCTACAAGGCCATCGAGTCCAACCCCCTGCTCAATGCAGGAATCCAAGTCAGAGCATCCCTGACACGATGGCTGTCCAGCCTCATCTTGAAGGCCTCCAGTGTGGGAGAGCCCACTACCTCCCTAGGTAATTGGTGCCATTTCATATTGCTCTTACAGTCAGGCAGTTTTTCCTGATGTTCAGCCGGAATCTGGCTTCCTGTCACTTGAGCCCATTATTCCATGTCCTGCACTCTGGGATGATCAAGAAGAGATCCTGGCCTTCCTCTCTGTGACAAGCTTTCAAGTCCTTGAAGAGCGCTATCCTAGCTCCCCTCAGTCTTCTCTTCTCAAGGCCAAACATGCCCAGTTCTTTCAGTCTCTCTTCATAGGGCTTTGTTTCCAGTCCCCTGATCATCTTTGTTGCCCTCCTCTGAGCCCTCTCCAGTTTGTCTGCATCCTTCTTAAAATGTGGTGCCCAGAACTGAACACAGTACTCCAGATGAGGCTCTACCAGTGCTGAGTAGAGGGGAACTCTCCTCCATGAGACTTTGGCAGAGCCTTCTACCAATGAAGACTCAAGCTGCTCACCCCCACTTGCCTGTACCTTGGCTCAAGCCAGAGATCGAGTGGCAGAAGCACAAAGGGCTCTGCCAAAGCTTCTCTTGCTGTTCGCATCAAAGAAGAGAGGTTTAGAAGAGCCATTTTGCCTGTGGGCATGGTGGCTTGCCCAGGGAAAAAGCACAGAGGGGGAGCACACCTTGGGACTGGAGCATGTAAAGGAAGCCCTCGAGGACACAATTGGGTTAGGTCTGGTCCATGTTTTATCAAAGATAAATGAAGATGATGAAGGGACCCTCAAAGCAGAAAGGGTGAATTAAAACAATAAAAAGCTTACAAGGGGCACAGAGGGTAGTTATTGGGGCATAATAGAGATGAAACAGTGAATGAAAGGGGAAGCAAAATGATCAAGGGGCTGGCAAAACTCCATTATGAGGAAAGGTTACAATGTCTGGGAATGTTTAGCTTAGATACAAGGTGAGTACAGTGAAACAAGTTGGAGATGTATAACATTATGCATGATGTAGAGAAAGTGGATAGGGAGACATTTTTCTCCCTCCCATAATACTAGAACCCAATGGGGTTGTCCCATGAAGGTGAACAGATAAAAGGAAAGATTCCTGCATTGAGCAGGGAGTTGGACTCGATAGCCTTGTAGGCCCCTTCCAACCCTACTATCCTATGATTCTATGATTCTTCACACAGTGCACAATTAAACTCTGGAACTTGCTTTCACAAGATGTAGCGATAGCCACCAACCTGGACAGTTTTGAAAGGGGTTAGACAAATTCCTGGAGAAGGCTATCAATGGCTACTAGTCATGCTGGCTATATGCTACCTCCAGTATCAGAGGCAGGATGCCTATGTATACCAGTTGCTGGGGGAACCAGAAGTGTGTGATGGCTATTCCTTTCCTGTCCTGCTTGGGGGCTTCCCAGAGGCATCTGGTTGGCCTCTTTGCGAACAGAATGCAGGACTAGATGGGCCTTTGGCCTGATCCAGCAGGGCTCTTCTTATGTTCTTATAAGAGCCCAGAAAGGCAAAGTTCACCTGGTGATCTCACCTCTTTGTACAGGTGGATAGCAGGGTCATTGCCACTCAGAAGGAAGACCGTCTCTGGCTGGTCAGCAACCTGAACTCTGGAACAAGAGAAGCAGTATTCATCAATGCATATCTATATCTATATCTAGCTAATGGTCTGTCCGCAAAACGATCCCAATTTTGCAACCACACCAACAGAAAGCAAGATTGTGTGCTCAAACTAAGTTACGTAAATCCGGGCGCAATCCTATGCAAACGTAGACAGATAAAAACTCCTGCAAGTCCCAGCATGGCTGGCTGGAGCACGCTGGTAGTTATAGGACTTTTTTCTGTCTAAATATATGCAAGACTGTGCTCTCCATTCAGTGTGGACGCCTGCTGCAGGCAGCATCCTGCCTAACTCTTTGCTCCTCCCAATCAGGTTCTGCTCGGGGGCAGAGGGGGAGAGATAACCCTTCTGTGTTTCTGCAATTGATGTGATCAGATCATTCATCATTCCCAGTGCAGCAGAACTGCCTGCCCTCAAAGCAGCCAAGTCCAGTGCAGTGACTCATGCAGAGGATGGGCTCCTCTGAGGGCAGGTAATTCTTTCTCTTACGCACTGTGAAAGTCAGCCTTCTGGGATGCAAGAGGCAGGTGCGCCTCCAATCCTAATTCAGAAAAAAGCCTGTCTTGCCTGCCAGCCATTTGGGAAATGCAGGGATAATTAACATAGATGATGGCTGCTCACTTAAATGGTGTTAAAAGGGGGTGAGGCAAATTCACGTGTTTATGCCCGGCTATCCATCAAGATGGCTGTACAGCAGGGGCAGGCGGACGGTAGATCTCCGGATGTTTTGGACTTCAACTCCCAGAAGCCCCTGCCAGCATGGCCTTTGGTCAGGAATGCTGGGAGGTGAAATCCAACATTATGTGGAGATCAATTTTCTGCTCACCCCTGCTGTACAGGACCTCCAGGATCAGAGGCAGCATACCTCCAATTACTAGGTGCTGGGGAACAAGGAGGGCTATTGCCTTCTCGCCGTCCTTGTGGACTTCTTGGGAAATATCTGGTTGGCCACTGTGGGAAGTAGGATGCGGGACCTTTGATATGATTCAGAGGAGTCCTTATGTTTTAGGTGAGGACTGGCACGCAAGGCAATTGACTGGTCAAATATGATCAAATATGCCATGAAACTGAAGATGCTTCGAGAAATGAGCTGCTGGCAACTTAGCACAACTGCCTTCAAAAATGGTTGTTGTTTTTTAATACTTGCTGTTAGTTTGCTTTATTTCTATTTTAATTTATTTTTAAAACATTCCATAGCTGTAGCCTGACCTTGGTGCTCTAGGATAAATGCCAAAGAGAAGAACGGTTCAGCAAATTCATTTGCATCTACAGAAACGATACTTGATATTGGGGGTTTTTAAAGTTAGCTTTTATTACAATGTTTTAAAAGGTCAGTTTCATTGTTTCAAAAAACAGTGAGCTAATTTGTTTTGGAAGTATGTAAGCGGCAAACCTGAAGACGATTAGAGTACCATTTTCTTGGTGCTTTAACAAAGTTAATGCTTCAAAAAAAAAAACTTGAGCGATATTTGGCCAGTCAATTGATTGACAGTGCAATCCTGTGCATGTCTACTCAAAAGGATGCCCCACTGAGTTCAACAGGGCTTATTCCCAAATAACTGTGTAGAGGTTTGCAGCCTAAATCTTTTTTACTCTGTCAAATGCCCATCTCTAATGTGGAGTTCAGCTGCTCTCAGTACAGACATTTTGTCTATTAAAAAAAGAAAAGAAAAACACAGCACAGATTATATGAATATATCAGGGGTGGGTAGAAGAAAGATCCAGGTCTACTGGTAGATCTCTGAGTGTCTTTAAAGTAGATCAGCAAAGATTTCTGACTCCCAATAGTTAAACAACGGCACCAACAAAATTACACCCCCCCTTCCAAATTATACAGATGAAATGAAGAAAGTAGGGGGAGGGGAGTAACCAGGAGTGGATTTTTCTGTGGAAAGAGTCCATTCAGTGTGGATGCTCAAAACAAATTCCTGGGCTCAGAATTCCTGGCAGGGGCCATAGCTCAGTGCTGGAGCAGCTGCTTTGCATGCAGGTCTCAGGTTCGATACTCAGCACCTCCAGGTAGGGCAGGAAAAAGCTCCTACCTGAAACCCTGGAGAGCCATTGCTGCCAGTCAGTGTCAACAATACCGGGCTAGATGGACCCATGGTCTGACTCCCTATAAGGCAGCTTTCTAGGTTCCTAGAATTCTTTAATTCTAAGTGTATGTCTTTTGCATGAGGCTCCAGCTGGTGATTCCTGGGGTTCCAGTAAAAAAAAAAAAAAATAGATCCCATAAGCCTGCAGTCTGCCCACCTCTAACATAGGTTATTGGATCAACTTCAGCAGGTGAAGGGGGCAAATCTAGAAGGGCTGAAGTTTTACCAGGCTTTTGCTGAGAGACGAGAAAGGGTGAGCCAGATACGTACTCTGCATGATAAAGCTGGAAAGGGGTAAACTGCAACTCCAGGTTCAAGCAGCTCTCTGGAGAGAAGGGAAAGAAGACAAAGAAAAAACGCTCACTAAAATACAAGCAAGCAGGCCCTGTTCCCTAGCCAGAGCATGAGGGAACATGCTCCAACTGGATCGTGAACACATCCAGTAGGGAGAAAGTTCCTCAAATCAAAAGAAAGTCACTATTATCAAGGGTTGTGTGTTATCCAAATCAGAATTCGGCGATAAAAACAAGTGTTTTTGGAGACAGTAGTTTCTAGTCCACTTGACTGCAGAGAGGCACTAGCTTCAGAAGATTCTGTGTTGAAAATGCATGTTCTGGGCTTCCAGTGGCCAAGACTTGCAAAATGTAGCACAGCTAACTGGAGCACCCAATGGCTTTTAAACTTCCAGCTTCACACCCCTGAATATAGCAGCAGATGTTACTCTGCTCTTAGAAAATCCATATTCTGCACCAAGGAAAATGAAGTTCTACCCTCAGACTATTGCATTTGCAGAGATTTTCTAATTACTTTTGATATACTTTGCCTCAGAGGTTGATAGCCAGGGCTGGGAAAAGAGGAGATCAGAGAGATCATGGTTGGGAAGCGAAGACAGGCATTGAAGACTTACGTGCAATAGAATCTAGGTTATATTCCGAGCCTGGTTCATAGTCACAGTAAATGTTAAGAAAGGGGCTGGCTTTGTCTCCAGAATCCTATGGAGACGGGAAAGAAAAACAGGCAAGAAATGGTTCATTTCATAAGACAAGAGACTCTGTGGCAGAAACAGGAACACAAAGAAAAGCCCTACTAGATCAGAACAAAGGTCCATCTAGTTCAGCCTGCCCCAACCTGGCACCTTTCAGATGTGGTGGACTACAACCCTCATCAGCCCCAGCCAGCATGTCCAATAGTCAGGGGTGGTGGGAGTTGTAGTCTAACACATCTGGAGGGCAATCAAGTTGGGGAAGGCTGCCAAACACGCACCAGGACTAATAGATCCGCTCCCCTCCATGAATCTGTCTATCAGCAGCTAACTCTCTTTTGAAACCATCTAAATTAGTGGCTGTTGCCACATCCAGTGACAGCAAATAAACAAATGGTGCTGCGTGTAGAAGCCCTTTCTTCCTGTCTTTCCTGAATATACTGCAAAGCAGTTTCCATGACCACCCCTAAATCTAGCATTATGAAACAGGGAGAAAAACTTAATCATAAGGACTTGAGCAGGGGAGTCTATCGGTTGGATCTAGTCGTAGTCATACTTAGAGCAGGCCCACTGAAATCAATGGGACTTAACTTAGTCAAGACTAATTCCCATTCATTTCAATGGGTCTACTCTCAGTATGACTAAATCTGGATCCAACCTAGTGTTAATACGTAGGACTATTGGGGGGGAGGCATATTTTGCATCCAGCAGAATCCTCAAAACTAATGCTCCACTGCTTCAAGATAGTTTATTCCTAATCCTTTCTCTAGCAATGTGATCCTAAGCATATCTACACAGAAGAAAATTCTTCATCAATCAATGGGCCTTACTGTGGATGGATCTGTGTTTAATATTAATACATTTTAGAACACAAGTTACTTTCTCTTCTACGTTTATAGCACACTTTTCAACCGAGACTGAGTTGTTGGGAGGACTGAGGAGCTGGTTGATGATTAAAGTAATAAGTGGCATGCATGCACGCGCGTGCGCGCGCGCGCACACACACACACACACACACACACACAATACAATAAACCAAGTTCCCAATGCCCAAGTCAACAAACCAACATCTTAACTGCAAAGTTTGCAAGGTTTTCCAATTCACAGCATTGCAAAGTTTTCCAGTTCAAAAATATTCTGGAAAACCGAAAGCACCAATTGCACTGCATATGATGACGAAGGGGATAAGTCATTATTTACAACAAATATTTCAACAAGTGAAGAAAAACAAAGGGAAATCTATATAAGAACAAGTGGGTAAAATAATATTATTGAACACCCCCAGCATATCAACCACAAGAAACCTAGAAGATACTCATTCTGGCATACAGCCAGCTGCCACTCATGCCTTTCTTAAGAATCCATTCCACCAAGTTGCTAAGCAACAGCAGGAGGAGGGGGAGTAACTGGCGATGGTCAACTGGGTTGGAAAGATAAGGAGAGAGTAGGGGCTCTGAAGAAGGCTTCCGCTCCAGAGAAAATGAGAGAGCGCCAGCATTTTCGCTGCATAGAGTCTAGGTTCCTAATAAGAAGAGCCTTGCTGGATCAGACCAAGGGTCCATCTAGTCCAGCATTCTTTTCACACAGTGGCCAACCAGCTGCCTGCAGGAAACCCACAAACAGGACATGAGTGCAACAGCACCCTCCTGCCCAGGTTCCTCAGCAACTGGGGTACATAGGCATACTGCCTCTGGTACTGGAGGTAGCAGAAGCCATCAGGATTAATAGCCATTGATAACCTCCTCCTCCATGAATTTGTCCAATCCCCTTTTAAAGACATCCAACGTGGTGGCCATCACTACATCTTGTGGAAGTGAATTCCACTGTTCAACCATGCACAGTGTGAAGAAGTCCTTCCTTTTACTGAATCTCCTGGATCTCCCACCAATCAGCTTCATGGGACAACCCCATTGGGTTCTAGTATCATGAGAGAGGGAGAAAAATGTCTCCCTATCCACATTCTCCACACTGTGCATCATTTTGTACACCTCTATCACGCCTCCCTTTATTCGCCTTTTTTCCAAGCTAAAGAATCCCAGCTGTTGTAACCAGCTGTAATGGAGCTGGGAGAATCCACATGGGGGATGCTCTGCAGACATTGCTGAGGAAACCCGGTGGAAGTGACTCGGAAAGGCAGAGCTGCCGGTCCAGGACCCCACGACAGAAACAGACTGATGGAGAAGATTTCCTGTCTAGTGGTTCCAGGGGTTGAAGCACAACCTGCAGGGCGCCTGGGGACTGTAAGGGTGCTAATACAATTGCCATGGTTTGGGGAAGGGCTCAGTCACAGGGCCCCTGCTTTGCACACAGAAGGTCCCAGGTTGAACCCCCTGGCATCTCCAGTTGAAAGAATAAGGAAAGCGGGTGGTGGGAAAGAGCCTTCTCCACCTCAGACCCTGGCGCTAGATAGACAAGCTGTCTGTCTGTCTGTCTCTCGCACACGTGTGCAGCATGGAGGTCAAGAGTTTGCTGGAAAAGAAAGCATTCCAAACAGGAGCAGAGAAGGAAAGAACTTAAGCTCATGTGACAGAGAGTTTCACATCCTGGGAGCCACTACAGAAAAGGCCCTCTTGTGCATCCCAGATTGCGCCAGTCCGGAGCCTGGACCCTTTTTGTTGTGAGTTCCTGCTCCGGAAAAGCAGGCTATCTCCTTCTTCATCTTCCACCAAAATGTGAATACTCTTAAAAGCATATCGCTGATTGTTTCCTGTCTTTTAAAATTATGCTGCTGCTGCCTTCTTAGCTGTGATATCACGGTCGGAGTCAGTATAAAGCAGTTTCATATGTACTATTGTATTAGGGGGTCATATGTTTGATTTTGATTGATGTGAATGGAAGCCAATCAGTAAAATTATGACTTCTGCTGAGTGGAGCCTCCTGGCTACATAAGATGGATCAACTTTAGCAGTCATATGGCTTTTAATAAGCCTATTTTATTGGTAGTCGGCGTTCAGTGGCAAAACAGTTATTCAAAAACAGACAAAATGCAGCACTGATGCCAACTATCTTCCCTCCCAGAAGTCAAATCAACCCCTTTTACATGATTACATTTAATCATAACTACAAGAGCTACTTAGCAGATCTTATAAAAATTTCCTGCGATGAGGACTCCAACTCTATACAGATTTCAATGGATGCCCTCTGCAGCCTTAAATTATAGTTCCAGGGAGGTTAGTAATAAAGTACCTAAAATCGTCAGACATTGTACAAACATTAGAAACAACAGTCGCTGCCTTCAGGCTTACAATTTCAAGATAAAGTCATAACCCATTCAACTGGGGAAAGCTAGGATAGATAGCAATCAAGATAGACCAACATATGGATCTCTTTCTCCCCAGGCAGAGGGGCCAGTCACTGATGAGGGAGGGAAGGGTCTGGGTGAGTTGGAACAGGCAAGCCAATGGGAATTCCAAATGATTTGAGGTATATATATATATATGGGGCATGATTCAATAGAAAATTTACCCCACTACTCATTGTGTTGTCCAGTTTACAAGGGAATTAAGACACAGATCTTTAGAACTTCTTGCCAGCACTGCTCTCTGAACAAATCAAGGAGAAAAAATGAATTTCTGCTAGCCAACAGCAACAGATATGAAAAGGTGGCTTGATTTGCCATAGGAATAGAAGATGTACATCAAAGGGTATTTTTCCTGTGCATGTGGTGGAGTGTTTTATTAGTCATTAATTGTATAGATGTTGCCAACCTGCATCCCGTTTATCAGTTCAAGGTTCTTGTCTATATATGATGTACCTATGTAAATACGGTTCTTGGACTTTATTTTGCATTGATATTTAATATGGCTTATGACCAAACAAAATGTACTTACATTATGATTTATGAAGAAGGGGAAAAGGGACGTCATTTTTCAATGAACCAATTAGGGCCAGATGAGTTACACCCTAGGACAGCCTTCCCCAACCTGGTGCCCTCCAGATGTGTTCCCAACATCCCCCAGCCAGTACAGATGCTGAAAAAGCTTGCAGGTGTTATTTCTGAGCTGCTGGCTGCAATCTCTGAGAATTCTTGAAGAACAGGTGAGGTGCCAGAAAACCAGAGCCTGGCAAATGTTGTCCGCACCATCTTCAGAAAGTGGGGGTCAGTGGATCCGGGAAACTACAGACCACTTAGCCTGACATCGGTATCGGTTACAATTCTAGAACAGATTAAGCTGTCAGTCTGTGAGAATCTGGAAAATAATACAGTGATAACAAGGAGCCAGCATGGGTTTACCAAGAATAAGTCATGCCAGACCAAGCTTATCTGTTCTGATAAAGTTAACAAATCTGGTTGGTCATGGGAACAGCATAGACATAGCTTATCTTGATTTCAGCAAAACCTTTGACAAGGTTTCCCATTGTATCCTTGTTAACAAGATGACAAAATGTAGGTTGGACACTACTACTGTTAATTGGATCCATAGCTGGTTAAGCAACCAAACCAACAAAAACTCATTAATGGCTCTGTGTCAACCTGGAGAGAGGTCGCAAGCAGAGTGCTACAGGGACCAGTCCAAGGCCCTGTGCCATTCATCATTTTTATAAATGACTTGGATGAGGATGGAGAGAGCATGCTTATCAAATCAGCAGATGGCACAAAGCTGGGAAGGATAAGTAATACCAAAGAAGACAGAATCAAGATTCAAAAGTATCTGGACAGGCTGGGACACTGGACAAAAACTAGCAAGATGAAATTCAAGAGAGATAAATGTAAAGTCCAAAAAAGGTCCAAAAAAAGTCAAAGAAACAAGTACACAACTGGGGAGATTTGGTTTGGCAGCAGAACATAAAAAAGGAACCTAGATGTCTTAGTGGATCACAAGCTGAATATGAGCTTTCAATGTAGTTGCTAAAAGGCTAATGCAATCTTAGACTGCCTAAGTAGAAGCATACGGTCCAGATCATGAAAAATAACAGTTCTGCTGCATTCTGCGGTGGTCAGGCTGCATTTGGAGTAGTGTGTCCAGTTCTGGAGGCCCCATTTTAAGAAGGACATTGACAAGTTTGAGCATGTCCAGAAAAGAGCAACCAGAATGATGAGGGGTCTGGAAACCAAGTCCTATGAGGAAGAGTTGAAAAAGATACATATGTTAAACCTGGAGAAGAAAGGATTAAGGGGAGACATGATAGCAGTCTTCAAATTTCTGAAAGGCTGTCATGCAGAAGATGGAGCAGATTTGTTCTCCGTTGCTCCAGAGAGGAGGACTAAAATAGATATTGTAGGGAAGCAGATTTTGGCTAAACATTAGGAGAAACTTCCTAACAGCAACAGCTGTTTGGCAGTAGAACAGACCGCCTCGTGACTTGGTGGGTTCTTCTTCACCGAGGAATTCACTACCACAGGATGTAGTGATGGTCACCAATTTGGATGGCTTTAAAAGGGGCTTAGACAAATTCCTGGGGAAAAAGGCTATCAATGGCTACTAGCCTTGATGGCTATGTGCTAACTCCAGTACGAGAGGCTGTGAGCCTATGTGCGCCAGTTGCTGGGGAACATGGGTGGGAGGGTGCTGTTGCACTCATGTCCTGCTTGTGGGTTCCTGGTTGACAGCTGGTTGGCCACTGTGTGAACAGAATGGTGGACTAGATGGACCCTTGGTCTGATTCAGCAGGGCTCTTCTTAGGTTCTTATGTATTTAAGCAGAGGCTAGACAGCTATCTGTCAGGGCTGCTGTAGTTGCACCCTTACTTTGAGTAGGGAGTTGGATTAAATGACCTCTAAGGTCTCTTTCCAACTCTATGATTAATTAGCAATACACTGAACTTCAAACATTATTGCTGATTATTTTGTATCAAAACCTTGCTTGATTCCCCCATCCAGTTATAAATAAACCCAATTTGATTTTTGTGTTATTTTGTCCCCCAATTTTGTGTTGAACTTCAGTTTGAAGCTATTCCTCCCCACAAAAATTGGCTCCACTGGGGGGGGGGGGGGAGATGCTTTCCTTGGAGGGAAAAAGAAGGGTGGCACTACAAGACAGAAGGAACAAATTTGGAAATGGAGAGAAGAAAAGTGGTGTGGAGAAAGGGGATTTATTTATTTATTTTTACAAAATACACAAATCCTTAGGGAAATTATGAAGGGAAAAGCTGCATTTCCTAATCTTTCCCCCATCCCTCTTTTCAAGGGGGTTGACATATTAATCATTAACCTGCATCAAAGCTCCCCTCCCACTTCCAGTAATGACCAGTTTATTTCTTCCTTGTCTGCACAACCTCCTTATTCTCTTCTTTGTGGCCCAGCCCTATGACCCTATACTGACATAACCTACAGCTGAGTTCAGGTCAGTGAAAACCAGCTGCTTCATAAAAAGGATCGTGGCTCCTGCTTTGCATGCAGAAGATCTCAAGTTCAATCCCTGGCATCTCTCAGTAGTACTGGGAAAGACCCCTGCCTGAAACCCTGAACAGCAGCTGCCAGTCAGTGCAAGCAATACTGAGTTAGATAAACCAATGGCAGTTCCAGATTTTCCTAACCCCAAATCTAGGGATTTAAGAGTTTGGATTAACTGAACCTGTAGCAAGTAGCCTCAGGTAGCAGGGTGTGTGGGACATTTTATTACCCATGAAGCAAAAGGCTGTGTAAGTTGGAATGCTAAGGGGGGGGGGGGATTTTGCACAGCATGTTGACTGAAACAAGTGGCTTAATATATGCCTCATCTTCATCCTCCAAGATGAAGGAAGTCCTCTGAATAAGTTGAGCAAGTTTACCTGTGCCATCAGAAGCCTCTGCCTATGTGCCTGCACCGTTTCATAAGGAAGGAACCCTGTGACCTGGATGCCCCAGACCAGCCTTCTGCAACCAAATGCCCTCCTGGTATAGCATTGGACTACAACTCTCAGCATTCCAGACCATTGGCCATGCTGGCTGGAGTTGATGGGAGTTGAAGTCCAAACATCTGGAGGGAAGCAGGTTGATGAAGGCTGCCCTAGACCTTGAGGACATAGTCTTTTTCAACAAGTCTTGCTTCCAAGAAAATATGCTTACAATCAGGTTATAACTGAACTGTTGTTTATAGTCCTGAACACATTCATCCTCAGAACAATCCTGAGCAGCAGGCCACCGTCATGCTCGTTTTATAGCTGTGCTTGTGAAGAACCGAACACGCAGGTTACAAATTGGAAAACTTATGAAAATGGCATACCTTAATAAAGGTAATCCCCACCACCAGGCCCCTTTTGGGAGGCGACTTGTTGAAAGTGTCAATAGACACGATCTCAGCATCCACTGAAAAGGAAAGAGACATACATCAGCAATTGCCTTTGAGATTAAATGGCTTACAATACAGCTGTACTACTAAACAATGATAACAAAAAGAACAGCTGCTCCCATTGCAGACAGCTGACAGTAATATTTCTTGATCTCTTTCAGGCTAGAGGTCAGGTGTCTTGCTCCCTTGGAGCCCACTTCACACATTGCATTTTTTAGGAATTCACCAAAGATATTTGAAGAATACACTGAAAAGTATAAGGCATGAATGTGAAAGATGCATTGTGAACATGAGCATCCTATGGGTGTACGTGTCAAAGAGCAAGGACTGCTGGACTCCACTGCAGACACTGGTACGTCCTGCATAATATATGAAACAGCCCTTAGCCAATTGTTAAGTCCAATGCAATTGTAGACACCAGAAGGAAAAGTCTAACCAGTTGGGCCAAGAAAAAGGGAATGACTTATCTCAGTATCTTGCATCCACCATACAGCAAACTTCCCCAACCTGGTGCGCTCTAGATATGTTGGACTACAACTCCCAGCATTCAGATGGGGAGTGCAGGGAGTTGTAGTCCAACACATTTGGAGGGCAGCAGGTTGAGGAAGGCCACACAAGATCAATGACACACCATTTTGGAAGTACATTTGTGGGGTTGGGATCGGGGAGGAAGACCAGGATCCTGGTTCCCAGCCCTCTGTTCTAGCCCACAGACTCTACCACCACCAGTCCCAAAATTAAGAATAGACCCCAACTCTCCCTATCCCAACCATTACTCCCAGTCCATTTCCGGGCCCAGTTCAAATGCTAGTATTAACATTCAAAGCCCTAAATGGCTTGGGGCCAGATTACCTGAAGGGTCGTCTCCACCTGTATATACCTCCCCGGACCCTAAGATCGTCCTCAGCAGCCCTTCCACAGAAAGGATATGAGGTGGATGGCTATTAAGAAGAGGGCGTTTTCTGCTGTGGCACTTGGCAGAAAGGCTCGCCTGGCACCTACATTGTGCTCTTTGGGATGCCGGGTGAAGACCTTTTTATTTTCCCAGGCATTTTAGTTTTTCAGTTTCCGTATAAAAATCGGCACTGTATTTTAGATGTTTGCGCCGCTGCTAGACTCATTCTTCTTATTTTATACTGCAGCCTCAAACTTGCTGCCTGTTACTGTGCTGCATTTTATGGCTTTCACTGTTGTGATCCGTCGGCTATTGGGCGGCTTAGAGCGCAGTCCTATGCACATTTAGACAGAAAAAAGGCCTACAACTCCCCCCAGCACGCCCCAGCCGTGGAGTCGCGGGCCTTTTTTCTGTCCGAACATGCATAGGCCTGCGCGCCTTAGAAACGTAATAAATAGGCGAACACATTACCCGGGATATAGGTGAACTGCAGCTCTCTGGCCACGGGGCGCAGCTTCTGCCGCAGGTCTTGGTAGCGGAAATAAATCACCTTCCCCTTCAAGGTGGCAGCCAGAAGCCCCCCCGGGCCGTCCTTGCACAGCCAGCCCAGCCGGGAGGCCCCTTCCGGGCCAGCAGGCACAGGGGCCCCCAGCCCCACTCCGGGCCCAGTTGCGGCTTCCGGGCCCCACCGGGCAGCCCCCGAAGCAGCTCCGAGGAGGCCCTTGGAGACCCGCAGCGGCTGCCCGCCCCCCTCTGGCGCCCCCCGCTTCGGCGCCCCCGCTTCCTCCTGCCCCAGCCCCGCCCCCGAGGGGCCCTCTTGCCCTGGCCCGCGCCCGGCCGCCCCCGGCAGCGCCGCCAGCCCGTAGACGTTGCTTTGGGAGGAGAAGCGGGTGAAGCTGTCCTCCATGAACGGGCAGCCCCGCGTAGGCTCCATCCCGGCTCAGGCACCGCCACGGGCAGCCCTGTCCGCCTTTCCCTCTCGCGCGCCCCCATTGGCTAAAAGGGGGGCTCCCGCTCCTCGCGGCGCGCCGCGCATGATGGCGTCGCGGGCATGCGGCGTTTCGCCCCGCCCGCGCCCAATTCCAAAATGGCCGCCCTGGGCTCCTGAGCCGTCGGCGCTTGCTCTCGGGTGACGTCAGGGCTATGACGCAACAACGTAGGTCTGATCTTTAAAAAAAAATCAGGCTCAAGCAAACAAATTGCCCCGAGTAGCGAGAGAGTCAGAAATGCAGCTAACCAAGCTCAGAGGGGTTTGTTTTTTTTGGAAAAAAAAATACACATAAAAACAGCAGGAGCCTTGTTACAGGTGGGCTACTTTTGTTGGGTTTCACGGGGCAGGCTTTCACCATATGCAATGCAATGTATTATTAATCTTGCAAGCCGCCTTGAGGGCCGCACATCCTCTAACTCAAGACTTTTCCCACCTGGAACCCTCCAGATGTGTTGGACTACATCTCCCAGAATCTCCCAGCCAGCTAAGCTTTTCTAGCCAGGTTGGAAAAGGCAGCACTAACTAAATACTTTCCAGAGGAGCAGCCATGTGCCACAACTCTTTTTTAAAAACTAAAGACTGGATCTGCTCTGTGTTTCTCTCTTTATAATCGTTAAATGTACGTTTTTATTGGCAGCATCTTGACAGCCCTTGACACCGCAGCAGTCCCTATTTCATGGGCCAGCCCTTCTCTGCTACTACACTGCTATGCCTCCATTTCACCTTTTCAGAAGAAATCAGTCTGAGTTCAAGGGGACTTGCTCCAAAATAAGCCACATTACATACATTGAAGCTTTAACATAATTCGCATTCCTTCCACGCTTTTCATTTCATTTGCTTTTTACCTCACTGCTTTCAATTACCCCTCCCCAACCACATGCAGGTGTGTTATATTTATGATTAACAAATTAAAACAACATTGCTGGGGACACAAACTCAAAGATAGCAAAAGTTTGTACACATTTTTGGTCCCCCCAAAAGACTCCTTGTTTTTATTGCAACAGACTCTTCTCTGGAATTTATCCAAGAATGTGAAACAAACACTGTCTCCTCTTTTACCAAAGGCTGCAATCCTTTGCACACTTACCTACTAGTAAATATGAACAGGATCAGTCAACCATTCAATCTATTGAACATTCTTCAGTGTTTGTTTTTGGTTGGACAGTTATAACTAACAGACTCTGGCCAGTTCAGGGCAAGCTACTGTAGGATAAACAAATTTAGTATACAATGTGTAATGGGGCTGGGGGTACACAAGCAGTGCATGTAGGTGGGAGGATGTTACAAGAGCATGCTGGAAGGTATTAAATGAGTCCCCATTCTGTTTCCCACACTGGATAAGATTAGGACATTTTAACACAAATGCAGGATTGATTTGTTTTTGCCAAGTTTTCTTGTTGCTTAGCAGATCCCACCCACTCAATTCCAATCCTTAAATAGCACCCTCAGATTCTACACAGAACTATTGATAAAGCACTAGCTGATCTCATTCAGCTAGCCATTTTCATATCATTCGAAAAAGCCAATGGCCTTTCTAAAATTGAGCAAGTATTGTATGGCTTTCAATATGTCAGTCTGTGGAATTTCTCTGGAGAGAAGAGTCATGCAATGGGCAGGGAGAACTCTGGGTGAGAAAAATGGTAACCCAGAAAACATTCGCACAAAACTCAGAGTTAACAGCTCAAGGAAGGGAACACAAATTACTGAAATACCAAGTCTTCAAAGCCACCATCTAATTCCCCACCTCTTCTCACTATATGGCATTATGACTCCATGTCTAAAACGTTTGAGACTGCAGCTCTGGCAACCTC